>NC_137938.1:10044397-11501897 GCF_963969265.1 Rhamphochromis sp. 'chilingali'
ATTTTGAGGATTTATCTTTCTGTTTTTTGTTTTTCTTAACTGGATCTCTCTGTCTCAACCATAAAACCTCGAAAATTCCAGATACACCCATCTTAACAATCTGTTGTTTAAGACAACTAATCTGAAGTACAATGAGCTTGGATATTGAGCTTTTTGAATAAATGTTTAGTGAGTATTTTCTAATAATAAACATGTATTTTTACAATAATTATGTTTCACACATTTTTAAATAAACCGTTTATAAAGCTCAACTTTGACTAAGTTGTTTTTAGGGAGATAAAAATAGCCGCTTACTATTTTATGCACCCAGTGGAGCTGGGGTAAAATGAGTACATTCCTGTTTTGGAGGAGAATCAATCACCAAACTGCTCGTTATGTAACGTTAAGACTGATGCCAGATTTTTACACCAGTTGTGAGTTTGCCAGCGCGATAAAAACAAAGTCTGAAATGAAAACAGAGTCAAAACCTACCCCTGTTTCTGTGTCTAGAAAAGAAAGGAGCAGCATCGATACCTGTCAATGACTTGAAGGTCATTCTGAATCTGGCCAGGGAGAATTATCTGAAGAAGGCTGACTCCACTCTGCCCACTGCTGCTGCCTGTCTGACAGACAATCAGCCCTCAAAAAGCTCAGGTATGTACTAAGAAAACAAGACAATATTGTGTTTGGGGGTTTTTTCCACTCTTTGCACAGCTATAGTGTGCTGGTCAAGTTTTCTTATATGCGCACAATTAAACACATACAGTACAATGCACATGCCACTTCTTCTACACCATCCCCTCATGTGAAATTCTCTGTTTGAATCCAGCTTCAGTGATGAATATAGCTCGAGTTTGCTGAGCCGGTGTTAAAACTCGTAGAAGGAACAACACTGATGCTGGTTCAAACATTTACTATAATGGCACGAACTGTTCCTCTGAGATCATCAATATTCACTACATGTGCTTTTATAAGACGACATTTCTCGGAAATAACACAAGCTGATAATTTGCAAATAAAGTGTTAGCAATAAAGCAAATTCTAGCTTGCAGCTACAGCTACGTGCGCACAGCGCTGGTTTTAAATATATAGCTGTGGGGCTAATAGAGCCACATGTGAAGCAGTTTTTAGGTCATAAATGTGGCAATATTATTTTGGAATTATGTTTACTGTCTCTGCACAGCATCTTTTTATTATTAGATTTTATATTTATCCATAATTGTATATTAACTCATTAGGCTAAACATCAATAGAAGACCATCTTTGCAGCAGAACTGCCACTACTTCATTAAAACAGCATGGCCTTCATATTAAAGTGTATTTTCTGAATTTGATATTTTACCATATATTTCACTTTAGTGCGGGTTGGGGAACTCAAGGCCTCAAGGACTGTGTCCTGCAGGTTTTAGATATCACCTGGCTCAACACACCTGAATCAAATGATTAGCTCATTACCAGGCCTCTGGAGAACTTCAAGACACGCTAACGATGTAATTTAGCCATTTAAATCAGCTGTGTTGGATCAAGGACACATTTAAAACCTGGACACCGGCCCTTGAGGAGTTCCCCCACCCCTGCTTTAGTGGTCCTGGGAATTGCACAGACATAATCTTGAATTTTGTTAAGTGGAACCAGGAAGGTTCAGAATCACAAGAGATGATATGGTGGTGGTGTAGACAGTCTTAAGTGCAATTCACTCTGTTTTGCTTGTGATCCTTATTTTTTGGGGATAGGAATGTCCTTTCCTTCAATCCATTAGATACGTCTGCTCTGTTTGTGTGTCTACATCGCCTAAAGGAGTGAATGACTTTGTGTGGGTTGTCAAAGTGCTACCAGAAGGCTTAGGTTTATACATACAACACACTTAGGCTATCACTTTGCATGAAACACCCGTATCTCGTCAGAGAACCTGCTGTATCCACATGTATCACATTTCTGTCCGTCTTGATATAACATGCAGTCCTGTCCGCACAGAAAAAAGCTGAGCTGCTTTTATTTTGGATCCTCAGAACTGATCTGTTCCGAGACCCGACTGCCAAGAGTTTAGTGTGTTAACTAGCATCAAATGAAAGTTTACTTATCATATCCAGTCCATTGTGTATTTAGTGACAAAGGGCACTGTAGGTTTAATTATTAATGTTGTAAAAGCTGATGATTTTGGAGAACGCTTATGTTATGTAGTTAGTTCATCTAATATACCCTTTATTAGGTTAATGCAAACATCTAATCAGCGGCAGCAATTCACTGCAGTCATGCACTAAGCAAAACATACAGGTCAAGATAAACTGATGACGTTTAAACTGAGCATCAGAATGAGGGGGAAAGGTGATTTAAGTGACTTTGAAAGCGGTATTAGTTGGTGTCCGATAGGCTGGTCTGAGTATTTCTGAATCGCTGACATGCTCGGATTTTCCAACACAAACATTTGCATCATGTATGTGTAGCTGATAAACTTGCAGTAACTGTCTGGTCTGTGAGGAATGTTTCCAGCACCTTGTTGAATCTATGCCAGGAAGAATTAAAGCATTTCTGAAAGCAAAAGGGAGTCCAACCCCATTCTAGCATCCTAATACCTGATAAAGTGGCTGGTGAGTGTATAAACGCCTGTGTAATGTTACTGATTTGTTTTTTCCTGCAACGCCAACTTTATTCTCTATTAAGAGCAGTGAATGCTCATTCATCAACATTTGAAAGTGATGGATAACGCCTGCTTCTTACTACTGTGTGCTCTCACTTCTGGGTTGAGCAGAGACAAACACTTCTATAGCATCTGATTCCAAGTCTAGCAGCTGACCTCTATTCAAATCTTGCTGGTAAAGTAGGAGAAGCGTGTACCTTTGTGTCCATTATTGTGTGCCATAAAACCACTCTTAAAAATAATCTTAAAACGCCTCCCTAATGATGGATGTTTTCAATTGAATTGATGTAAACAGGATGGCTTGTTGTGTTCGTTTTAGGTTTTCAGATCATTTCTCAGCTGCCGTCTGACTGGCCTGAGAGAAGTGTCCTGCACAATGTGGAAAACTTGCAGAAGAGACGCCAGAAGAGAAGGTATAAGGGATGGGATCTCCGTATATGGCTCACTCTGAACTGTTAAAATGTCTGATCTTCTCATTTTATTATGTTCTGTTGACTGTGCCTTAGATTTGGTCTGTTAGGTCCAGGCTCTAGTGACAGTCTGCTGGGTCCTAAAGATGGCCAGAGAGGCTCTTCTACTTTACTTGATGCCAAAGAACTTCTGAAACACTTCACGTCTGATGGTCTGCCTGCGGGGGAGCTACAGCCGCTGGCCATTAACAGAGGGTGGGATCATTTTTCAGATTTCAAATAGCACCTCACCAGTTTCACTGCACTAAGCTGTTAAATTCATAAATATGAACACACTATAGTTTTTGTTTCTTTGGCAGATTTTCAGATTTACAGCTGAAACACATACACGCACTGTAGCCTGGCATCTGCTCCAGTTATATGTATTTATTCCTGGGATGGATCTACATGACACACACTAAACGAAGCCATAATTAGGATTTGATTATAATCATTAACCTTCTACAGTGAGCTTACAACCCTTGGAGGAAGATTATTGAGCTGAGTTAAAAAATACTGGAGCAGTAAGGAGTTAGTGTTAATAAAGGCTGTCAGACCAAACTGTGTGTAGAGAGGCAGACTTGTTCATGTGGTTTAATGAAGACGATATTAAATTGAGAAGCAAGACAAATAACAGTTTATCTCTCTTTTTGTCTTTCTGACTATGACTCGCATTCATGCTCTTTGCTTTTTTTTCCAGTAACAATGCCTTCCAGTTGTCACAAGACCTTTCTCCCAGGAGAGTCAGCAAACTGCCTTTCAGCAAAGCCTCAGCCTCCCATTATCACGGCATAGAGTAAGTTTCTCTAAAGTATATTGACTGTTCAGCTATTTTAAAACTGTGAACGCTTCTTTTTATGAGATTTACTTTTTATAAATAATTTTTTTCTTCGTGTAGGTTCTGTCTGGATAACCAGCGGTCTTTAGATCGAGACCAGGCCTTTGTACGGCTCCAATCTCGTCTGATTCGGTATGAGACCCAAACCACCTGCTCCAAGGAACCGTGCGCCCTCCCCTTTGCCCTCAGCCCCGCTCCCTCACCAGCTGTGATGTCAGAACCAGGAAGCGTGCCTGATGGCGAGACTCTGCAGAACAATGATGTAGCACGACTCAAGCGCAGGTCCTGGGAAGCAGACATTGTTGGAGGCTATCCTCACAAGAGGTATGATGATATATGTCCCTCCTGGTTTGCAGCTACGTGGTGATATTATAAAATTAAGGATGGATGGCGAGGAGCTTTAAAGAGTTTTTATCCATCTGTCTGATTGATCCAGGCTGGCAAAGTCCGAGAGCAGTGACTCCCTCTGTTCTCAGAGTAGCAGCAGCAGCGGGACACATCCTGCCATTAGGTCTCTACGACGACAACCAAGCAGGTCGCAGTCCACCTCCTCTGTAAACAGTTCCTCCTCTTCAGCCACAAGACCGACATCAGGTAAAGCGAAAAAAGTGACTCTCGCATGGGAGGGAACACTTGGGACTGTGTTAGGATCAGATGAGTCGGTTAAATTAACATTCAGTGTCGCCTACTAATCGGAAGGTCGGTGGTTTGATCTCTGGCTTCTCCAACCTGCGTGCTTTTCCCAGTGTTCTTGGCCAAGATCCTGAACCCTGAGTTGCCCCTGATGGAATATGCGTTTAAATATGCTTAGCCATAGGAAAAAAGCACTTGTATGAAGGAGACTAACAAGAAAACACTTTGTGTTATATAAGTACCAGTCCATTTATGTTAATATTAGCAGTGTTGCTCTTGCTCATGGAAAGAAGATCCGGCTAAAAGTGACCACACCTGTAAAAGATCTTAACTTTTTAGATCTAATGTTATCTAAGACTTATTGGCCCAGCAAACTTACATGGCTGTTTAAACTTTTTTCTAACCTGTGCTTTGGTTACTGTTGGATAATGTTATTGTGGGAATTATACATAGCTGTAAAGGTGGGTTAATGTGGTAGGGCTCTAGCAAATTAATAGAATTAATAGAATCAGTTTATTTACTGTGCTGTATGGTAGCACTTCATCTTTATTATCTATGTGCATACTTGTTTCTTTCATTCACTTTATAGTTTTGTATTTTCTAATTGGTTTTTTTTTATTTCATTTGATTTTATTGTTCGAAAATGTTAAGTTTTAGTGTAGTTTTTGATAGTTTGTGTTAATTTTAGTTTTTGTAATTATTATTTAAGTTATTATGTTTTATTAGTATGCGAAGGGCATACGTCAGAGACCAAATATAGGAACATCAGTACAGGTGATACAATAAAAACACAGAGGTTCTTAAAAGCAGTTGACTCACAGTGTTGTAGACGTCCAAGGTTTTAATAAACACATCCATCAATGCCTCATCAGGTAAGCTGTAATAAAAGTTTTAGTAAACTAAGAGATACCAAAACTAAGGATATTTCCTGTATATTTTTATTTTCTTTAGGTTCACAAAATCGCTTATTAATTTTAATTTTTTTTCACAAGTCAAATTTTCTTTGCAGTTAATTAAATAAATTTTTTAACATATAGTTTAAGTTAACTATATTGGTTCAACAGGTTCCTATACCTGTTGTTCTTTGTTATTGACTTATTTCCTCTATTTTATTTTCACTATATGACTTTTACTGTGTTGACTTTAGCGCCTTATTGTTTAATAATTTCTCTTATTTGCACTTCTTTTCAGGCTTGGCGACTCTCGCTTGTGTTGACAGACCTAAATGTCAACAGCAGAAGACGCATCAAGGACACAGCGAGGACAAACTTGCCAAAGAGTCACGCTCCCAGAAACATAACAGGGTGAGAGGATTTGTGCATCTTATTTTTATTCTTATAAAACAATAAAATATATATTTACTTTTACATTTTTTTAAACAGAATATTTCTTAAAGCATTTGTGCTAATAATGATGACAAAAAAATGATGTAACCCAGACAGGAAATGTAACCATAGACTTGTTTGTGCATTTCAAGTCTGCTGCCAAGTTTTAATGAGCAGAGCTTACCTTAATAAGCCGCAATTTTCCTGTAATATCGACTCATTTAGCAATAAACCCATTTTTTTTACTTGTACAAAAATCTTAAGTAAATATGCAATTCGCCTAATTGCCACCTGGCCTACACAGATGGTGATAGATAAACACACGACAAACTGGGAGAGTTTTTCTACTACAGAGGAGAACTGTGCAGCAGCTCTAGCCGAGATAAATGTGTAATATTTTCCATGCAATCATTGTGAATGTGTGGGCTGCATCACAATGTTGCGGCAGAACCACTTTAACAACAATACTGTTATCGTATCACCTGCTGCCTACATTTTCACACACACACACACACACACACACACACACACACACAGACACATTTTTCTCTCTCATCTTTTACTTCTATGTGCAGCATGCAGACACCATAACACATTAATGGACACATGCACATATACAATTGAACACGCACACCTACCTCTTCCCAGTTTAGTTTGTTCCACCTACAGCAAGCAATCTGACCTTGACTTGTTCTAATTCTGATTACTATGCAAACACACTTATCATCCAAACCCAAGCATAGGAAAGAACAGTTGGTCCTATTGAAAAATAATGATAGCAGTTTATTCAGGACAGAGATTAAAAGCTGTCTTTCTACTCCTCTCGTGAGACTGAATGGTACCAATGATTTCTCACAATAATTTATGGTGTTTACTCAGAACAGTTGTTGTGACAAGATTAAAGGCAGGATCTGTTTGTTTCATTTTTTTTTTCTTCATCCTGTCGCAATTAGCGGTGAAATATTTGTATGTTTGCTCCTCCATGCTGCGAATGTAAAATCGTGCGTTTTCATGTAAGGACGTCCCCCAAAGTCGAGACATTTTGACATCCCTCGGTTTTCTAAAAAGGGAGCTGTGCTAAATTTAGTTTCTCTGAACCAGGCTTGCGTTAGGTGGTTAGGGAATAAACAGAACTAGATTTAATGTTTTTGCTTGTACTAATACAAAAGTGTGTCTATCTTGTCTGTCTGTGTCCTCAGATGTTGCAGGAGGTAGTAGCTAAAACACTCAAACACCATGGGATCACTGCTGAGCATGATTGCTTTGAGGCTTGCAGCAAAAGACTGTTTGATATCTCGAAATTTTATCTCAAGGTTTGTCTTTTTACTGCCCTCTCAGAGTCAGTGTTGTGCTTTTGTTTGACACTTTCATTATTTGTATTACTCTATGATTCCAGGACTTGTGTTTTGTTTTGTATCCTTCTGTATCCTTCTTACTATGCCAGCAACTGGAACCTTTAAAAAAAGCCTTTTTTCCCACTACTCACTTTTTAATTTCTTTGTGCTTCCTTGTGTTTCTTAATCATCTGGTTTTGTTTCACAGTGTACTCAGATCCTTTACTTAAATAGCTATAAATCGATGTTAATTTCAAGATTTTCTGCCTTTTTCTAAGACACTACAGGGAACCTAAGTTTACAGTGCTGTGTAAAAGTCTCGAGCTGCCAGTTTTTCTTAAAGCAATAATTCTCCAGGCTTTCAAAGGTTTTCTTTCGCCATTTGGCTGCTTTTTCACTCACTTTCAGTCCAGTGCTTTCTGATGATTTTCAGAGGAATGTTTTTTGTTTGTTAAGCCACTTCACACTGACCTATGAATCATTCAAGCGTCAAAGAAAATCCCCTGACTTGATGGATGAACAAGTGTTGTCTACATATAACAGAAAACTTGACAAAGAATCAATTTTAAATTGTATTTTTAAATACTTTGTTACTAGCAGCCTGTCACAAACACGTAATGTGTTCCCATTTCTTTACTTGAATCTAAAAAAAGAGCAAAATGCCAAAGAGAGCACAGTTTGACAGGCATAAAATATTATTTTTGCACTAACAAGCTGATTCCTAAAGAGCTATTGGCTGAAAATATGGCATATCTCGACATGTCTTACTGTCCTTTAAAAAACCTGAGGAAACTTAGCAAGTGGAGTACAAAAGAAGAGACCTAAAACAGGTTCTCCAAGACATCTCATTAAGAAACAAGAAACGAATCCAGAAAAGACCTAACAGATGCATCTGGCCCTTCAGTTGATCCATCTACTGTTCACTGAAGCCTCATCAGAAATGGTCTCAGTGGAAGGCTGCCTGTCGAGAAAGCCATTCATAACAAAGGGAGAAAAGGCTGAGGTATTCCAAATCACACAAGAACAGGACTGAAAATCAGTGGCAACGGAGTGAAGAATCCAAACTAGACATTTTGGGTCAATTCATCTACAAATATGTACAGAGGAGGTCAGGAGAGAGATCCAAAAGTGAGTGTTTACAGCACAGAGAAAGCTCTGTCATGGTTTGAGGCTACATTTCAGCCAGTGGTGTTGGAGATCCTATCAAAATTAATGGTATTATGAACTCAGAAAAATACAGCTTTTAATCCACCAGCTGGAAATGATCTGATACTGAGCTTTGTTGATGTTTGTTCCCAGGATCTGAAGACATCTCGGGGTCTGCATGATGAGATGAGGAAGGCAGCAAGCAGCAATGTTAAGCAGGTAATGCTACAAACATTAGCGTCTCTCTGGTTTAGTTTTTCAAGTCACACATTTATAATCACATTTTTCTGTTGCAGGTCATTGATTGGGTATTGGAGAAGACCTCAAAACAATAAAGATGATAACAAATCAGGTTGGTTAGAGGAATTTGGCTCAAAACGTCAATTTTCTGTGGTGTCTTTGTTTTTGTTTTTTTAAACATTCATGACAACATTTGGACTTTCTAAGCCTTTCCAAATTGGTTCTCTAATTGTTACATTAAGTCTGTTTTAATCAACTTAATCCTTTATTTAATTTGGTTTTCCTTCATTTTTCAGGATCCCCTATAGCAGCCTGTCGTTTTAAGCTTTTGTTTGTGCCTGGTTTTGTGCTCATCCACCCTCATATACTCCTGCTGCTCCAGAGCCAAGAACAGAAAAACACTCATATCTACATACACTCTGCTCCTCCTGCCGAGAAGCCCCAAGGGCTTTGGATGCTGGCTTCAGGATGAAGATGTCTTTTCTCTGTAGCAGTTTTCTAACCCCCACTACTTATTTTATTCTAAATTACTGTCATTGTTAGGTTGTTAATTTGCCTTTATGAATGTACAGATGTTTTTGTTTTGTATTTTCCTGTTTATCACAATAAATGCATGTGGGAGCACTTTAACCCCCAGGAAAGACACTGTGTCTGTGTGAAAACTATACAATAAGCTTTGCAGTTGGTGTTGTCTTCCAAAAACAGATGATGATGATGATGATGTCCCATTCTGGATGGTAGCTGTTGTGCAGACGATGAAAACAAAGCCAACAGCAGTGCAGCAAAATATGCTTTGCTAATTATAACTGACGGTCCAGCTTGTCGTAGTTTGGTTTGATTTCAAACACATCAGGAACATACTGCTATAATTTCACCATCCTTATAAAGAAAACTACTCACAGCCAGCTTTTCACAACTGGTACCACAATTACTTTTTTTCCCCCCAAAGAGAAGCTGACCGCAGGTTTCTGATTCCCAAATTAACATGCAAAACAGCTTTTTCTGTGATGATTTTTGTCTGGGTATTACTTTATCTGGTGGAACAAGATGACTATACACTGTTTTATTACTGTGCACGAGAAGCAGACTCCAGCTAGGCCAAATATGGTGTGGAAGGCTCATGTACTGTTACAGAAATAATTTGATCAAGTTGTTTGGACTCAGAGGCACTCTGGTGAAAAGCAAATAGCATATCAGTACCAAATCCTCATGATTTGGGCTAGTTTTGGAGCCAAAGGACCTGAGCACTTTGCAGTTATTGAGTCAACCACGATATCAGGTGGGGTCATGCAACAGGACAATGTTATAACAGAATGGCTGAAAGAGAAAAATCAAGGTGTCGCAATGATCCAAACCTCAATGAACTAAATTATCGATATAAAGAAGATAATTTTGTTCAAAATTCTTCCACAGTTATCTGAAAAATCACTTTCTGTACAATAAAGTCATACAGAAAGTGATTACTTCAAGCTATTGCTGCTGGAGGTGGTTCTATGAGTTATTTGCAGTCCTTTAAAGATTTCTTTTTCATTTTTCCCCTTTTAACTGACCCACAGTCCACTGCCTGGAAGACTGGTTGAAAATTATTAAACAGGCAGTACTGTGAGAAACAGTGGCGAGCCTGAGACAATGCAATCATTGCCATAATTCAGCAGAAAAATGTAGTCAAGTAGCACTTATTTCAGCACCACCTGGTACCCTATCAACACCAGTGCATCAGTGAGGTATGCTGTGCATAGATATGTGTTTGTGGGAACAGAATGAGTGTGGGACCATCAGTATGTATGAGTACTACGAGTATCAACTAGATTTGTATTATCTACATGTACTAGTTGTGCATGAATCAAGAAAAAAAAGATAACAGTTTACGCCATCCCTCCTACATTTGCGTCACACAAGCTGTGTGGAGGAAAAATGACCAGAAAAGGAAAATACTTTGTAGCTGAGCAGAGAACGAGGCACTAAATACTGACTCTTATCGTTAGTCCTTGGGATTAAGTGATAAGGGAAGCTTAGCTCAAACTCCCAGTATGAAGACCAAAACTTGTTCTCTTGTACATATTTATGCCACAAGATGATGTCAGATATTTTTCAAAGAGGACAGAAACAAAACTGAATTTCTCTGAAGCAAAAACTCCACTGCCAGATATTATATCTACAAAATCTAATGTAATGCTGTGGTCTTGGTTTTGATTTTGGGACTATAAATGATTTACAGGCTTGTTCTGTGGGAACATTAAATGAGTGCAGCAAAGATTAAATGAGTTGGCCATCTGTTGTTGCAACATATAAAATAAATGTTTTTAATGGCCATGGGATGTTCTTGTTCCAGGAACTTCAAAATGAAAGTAAAGAAGAAAGATGTGAAAAAATAGGCTGAAGCAGATTTATTAAAAAAAAAAGAGGGATGAGAGGTCTGCTTGCTTCTAAATGGTGTAATATTAAAATAACCTGCAGTATAAATTATTTCGGCCTTCCACTGTTAATGTGCGAGTGAAATGTTGCAGATTATGAGATAAATCTGACCCAACATCCTACACCAATTTCCTAATAGGCAAGTCTATGATAATCCATCTTTTCAACAACATAATCATTATTAATCATAATCTTTACCTTCCCTTGCTTTTTTAAATGAAAAAATATCCCGTGATGAATGTGTAAGTGACCATAGCTTGCTGTGAAAAATGTTTTTTCCAGTGACTCAGTAGCTTGTAGACCCACCTTTATCAGCAATAACTTGATAAACTCGTACAGGAAATAATTTTTATCGCTCACAGTTCATTGAAGATTGCAAGCATTTGTTTATGCGCAGCTCGCTGAAGGTCACGCCGCAGCATTTCAGTCAGGTTGATGTCTGGACTTTGACTGGCCATTGCAACAACTTGATTCATTCTTGCTTTTGTCTTTCGCATCATTGAATGAATCATTGAATGAATCATTGAATGGTCTGGCATGAACTCTTCAATATTATAATGACTGCAAGGTGCCCAGGTCCTGTGGCTGCAAAGCAAGCCCAAGCCATCACCCCTCCACCACCATGCTGACAGTTGGTATGATATGTTATTTATTTTTTACCATATGTGCTGTGCATTATGGCTGGACATCTCCCTTTTGGTCGTGTCTGTTGCGAGGACATTTTTCCAAAAGTCTTGTGGTTAGATGCAACTCTGCAAACACAAGCTGTGCTCCATTGTTCTGTTTAGAGAGCAAACACTTTCTTCTGGCAACCCTTCCAAACAAATCGTACTTGTTCAGCCTTTCACTAATTGTGGCATCATGAACTTTAACATTTACCATGCTAACAGAGGCCTCTAGAGCAGCGGTACCCAACCCCCGGGCCTCGGACCGGTACCGGTCCGTGAGTCGTTTGGTACCGGGCCGCGAGAGTTGAGGCTCAGGTGTGAAATGTATAGTTTTCAGGGTTTTTAATCAGTTTTTAGCGTTATTTTGTTATCGTTTTTATCGTTTACTCTGTTTCCCTGGGTCTTTTCACGTGTGTTATGAATAAATCTTCTTTTTTTCGGTACCGGCACTAGTTTTATTTTGTCGTATTTATCCGCGACACCTTAAAGGCCGGTCCGTGAAAATATTGTCGGGCATAAACCGGTCCGTGGCGCAAAAAAGGTTGGAGACCGCTGACCTATAGAGTTTGAGTGGCTCTTGAGCTTTTTGCTGTTTCTCTGAGCATTAAATTGTTTGATCTTGGAGTGAATTTGCTTGGATGGCCACTCCTGGGAAGACTGTGGCATTGTGTTAACACAAACATGCTCCAGAACAGCAAATGGCCAAAACGTCTGCCTTTACAAAAGTGTTCCCACCTGCTGATGACCAATGAAGTGCACTTGGTTACTACTTACCGTCTTCGGTTCTAAAGGACAAGCTGGTGAACTCTGGAGTGGACCATCACCTCACTACCTGGATCCTGGACTACCTCACCGACCGACCACAGTATGTGAGGACTCAGGGCTGTGTGTCGGACAGGGTCGTCTGCAGTACGGGGGCCCCACAGGGAACGGTTCTGGCTCCGTTCCTCTTCACCATCTACACTGCAGACTTCTCCCACAATTCCACCCAGTGCTTCCTGCAGAAGTTCTCTGATGACTCTGCAATAGTCGGCCTCATCACTGATGGGGACGACAAGGAGTACAGAGGTCTGACCCAAGACTTTGTGGACTGGTGCCAGCTGAACTACCTCCAGATCAACGCCAGTAAAACCAAGGAACTGGTGGTAGACTTCCGCAGGCACAAGCATTCTCCACTGCAACCACTGAACATCCAAGGTATGGACATTGAGGCTGTGGACAGCTACAGGTACCTTGGTGTTCATCTGAACAATAGACTGGACTGGACTCATAACTCAGACGCCCTCTACAGGAAAGGGCAGAGCAGGCTGTACCTGCTGCGGAGACTCAGGTCGTTTGGAGTGGAGGGCCCACTCCTGAAGAAATTCTATGACTCTGTGGTGGCTTCTGCTATCTTTTATGGCGTGGTCTGCTGGGGCGGCAGCATCTCTGCTGGGGACAGGAAGAGACTGAACAGGGTGATCCGAAGGGCCAGCTCTGTTCTAGGATGCCCTCTGGACCCAGTGGAGGTGGTGAGTGACAGGAGAACGGCGGCTAAGCTGTCATCCCTGTTGGACAACATCTCCCACCCCATGCAGCAGACTGTGACAGCACTGAGCAGCTCCTTCAGTGGGAGACTGCGGCACCCACGGTGTGGGACGGAGAGATTTCGCAGGTCTTTCCTCCCCACTGCTGTCAGACTCCATAATAAAGACTTTAACTGATCAAGCACACACATCCATACATATGCAATAATACTAAGTGCAATAATCCTTTCTGTCATCGTTGTATTTTTACTCAGTTGTATATAGTATTTGTATTTGTATTCTATTTTTATCTTATTGTATATTTATTTTATTTTATTCTACTGTATATAGTATTTTATTTTATTCTATTCTGTACAGTTGTGTACTGTATTTATTCTTATTGTATTCTAATTTTTGCCTCATAACTTTTGCACTGTCCACTTCCTGCTGTGACAAAACAAATTTCCCACGTGTGGGACTAATAAAGGTTATCTTATCTTATCTTATCTTATCTTATCTTATCTTAAATCATGTGAAACCAGTAAATGTTGAAATACTATGAAGTACTTTGCACTTAAATGTGACTGTAAATGACACACAGTGCACTGGATCTGTGGTCTTGTTTCTGGGTAGGATTACGTTGGCATGGACGTTTGGTTTATAGGAGATGATTTAAAGTTTTGGTCTGCATATCCAAACCACATAGCCAGAAAAACTGAGCTGTTGCTTCATGGTTGTTGAATGCTAGGAGGGTGAAAGAGTGAGTTCCTTTACAATGTTTTTGACACGTCATTTTCCATCAAATACCCTCTTGGCTCAGCTAAAAAACCTGAGATATTAAAAGAAAGAGAGATGACATTAAGAAAATCAGAAAACTGAAATTTATGGGCGAGTTCTATTTTTTCTTTTAATCAGGTTTGGCTGGTAACTCTGTAGTTATTTTAGATGATGCTTCAAAAATAATGGCACAAATAAATGACTGGATGCACATCAATATGGCTGCCAATTTTGGAGTCCTGCTTCGAGTGTGCTGTTGCACAGGAGCTGGTAGACTTTATAAACTTCTGCACTGCCACATAAGGATTTGTTTGACCTGCATGAAAATCACTCAAATGAGGAATGATTCTCTGTACCTGTAACTGAACTGTTATGTGAAAGAAAACGGGTCGCAAGAGAAACCACCTGACTTGACTTGTACATTTTATAGAGCAGTAATTAGTGAAGAAGAGACCATAAAAGGCCACAGTGACAGTCACAGTGTTTGTGTGTCAGTAGAAGTAGGTGGCTGATTTTAAATGGGTGCATCAGTGTGTGACAGTGCTCATTTCCCTGGCAAAAACAGCAGTTTAAAAATGCATTTCACCAGATGTTTTATGAGACTTGATGAAAGTGAGGTGCCATTAGCTGAAATTACAATCTTGATTGTGTCCACTCTGCACAGCCAGACATAATCTGTACCAAAACAGTACTGGAGTAGACCGACCATGACCTGACATCTTAATGCTATAAATGACAGACGGCTGAAAGACGTCTATTTTTAAAGGATGCGCTTGGCAGAGAAAAAATGGGATAGTCTGAGAGTTGAAAATAGTCGGCAGGAATAAAGTGAGGCACTAAAGGCAACAGAAAAGGCTTGTTGTGAGTTGTATGTGAGGCTGGACACTAAGGAAGGAGAGAAGAACTTGTATGGATTGACTATGCAAAGAGATCGAGCTAGAGATGATGTGCAGTAGGTTAGTATGGTTAAGGATAGAGCAGTACGGTTTCATACTAAGAGAAATCTACAGGTGTGATGTTTGCTTTCACAGTGTTGATGGAGAATACAGAGAAGGTCAGAAAGAGCTGCAATCCACTCTTTGTGGATCTAGACAAAGCGTATGATAACGTGCCAAGAGAGGAACTGTGGTACTGTATATGCATGGAGACAGTGGTAGGAGTAACAGGTGGGTCAAGATGGTGGTGGGAATACATCTGGGATTGGCTCTGAGCTCCTTCTAATTTGTAGTGGTGATGGACAGGTTGACTGGTGGGGTCAGCCAAGATTCTCTGTGGACTCTGATGTGTGTAGATGACATTATGACCTGTAGGGAGAAGGTGAAAGAAAGCCTGGAGAGGTGGAGGTATGCTCTGGAGAGATGAGGAATGAAAGCCAGTAGAAGTAAGACACAATACATGCATGTGACAGTGAGGATGCAAAGAGTAGAGTTAGTGAGGGTACATAAGTTTAAGTTACTGGCATCATTCTTCCTACAGACAGTCCACTAGACAGGTGAAGGAGAGAGTGCAGGCAGGGTGGAGCGGGTGAAGATGAGTGTCAGTTGATTTGTGACAGAAGGATAATAGCAAGAGTGCAAGGGAAGGTTTATAAGGTGTTAGTGGGACCTGCTATGATGGTTTGTGGACATAATGCTATTTCAATTTTCATTGGAAGTGACCAGAATGGATAAGATAAAAAAAATTAGTTCATCAGAGCGACAGCTCAGGTTGAGAAAAGTAAGAGATGTTGAAATGGTTTGGACATGTGCAGTACTGATAGGAAAGAGCAAGATTCATGGATGCAGTGAAGGAGGATATGCAGAGGATCAGCTTAGATGGAACAGATGATCTCCTGCGGTGAAGCTCAAGGGAGCAAGCTGGAAGAAAAAGCTGAAAGAAATCTCTTTTGCTTAGTCGTCTTCTTTAGAATAGGAATTATTTGACATTCGATAAACATCACTAAAACCTACTCTGTATTCAAGATGAGAAGTAGGTGTCTGACTGATGGGTCTAATGAAAGAGGCCTTCAGAAGAGTCCGATTGATGTTCGCTGAGACTAAAACCAATCAGGCACCTTTTATCAGGCAAAGCTTAAAAAAAAAAAACATGAAACAAGTTTTATGTCTCAGTTTTTCAGTTTCTATCTCAGCAGGATTATCGTCATCATTAATAAAGGCCACAGACTATGTTAAAAGGAAAACAAGGCTGAAATTGTGAGAAAAGGGAGGAGGGTCAAGGAGGTTTAATTTAATAATGAACGTCTTTGACTTTATGAATTGCTGAGGGCTCCATTATTCTACAGCTAGAAGTGTATTTATAAATATTTAATGTAGTTTTTATACTGTGAATTTTCTGGTTAAATTTCAATAGGATTGTTGCTGCTGTTGGTCTGTCACTGTGATCAGTTTACATCAATAAGCGGTAACATCAAAGTCGCCTCCCTAATGATGTGTTGTTTTAACAAAAAAGTCCTGACCCACTGGGGCATGGACTCCACAAGACCTCTGAAAGTGTCCTCTTGTTTTGAGTCAGTGCTTTGGTTCTCTAACCCCCCCCCCCTTTTTTTTTTTTTTTGTAAGTGTATTGTCCTGCTGGAGTACGATGCTGGGTTTTTTTAAATGAAAAAAGTCTTTATGAATGTTTTTTTTTAAAAGCTTTATTTGCTTATGCCTGGAAAAAATGATATTGCAAAACCATTAACAAATAGTTCACGCATTCGGCTGACGTGCACCAGCTGAATGCGTGAACTATTTAAATTCATCTCCTGAAGAAAATATCTAGCTCCAAAGTCTCTGTATCTGTAACACAAAACACTTACATTACACATCATGATTTAATTACATTATTGCTGCACTCGGTCTTGTCTTTATGACAAAAAGAGTTAAATGATTTGCTTTTTAATGTTCCGCCTGCATGTGTACATGTGTGTTATCGCTGTGCCTCAGCTCAAATGGTTTCTCCCCCCTCCCCATCTTTTATAGAGCCTGCACCCCTTCCTCTTGTTAACATACACATTTTGACTATAATACTGAAAAATGAGCAAAATAGAGCTGGGCATGCCTCCTCTGGGTCGTTGGCATGGATTTTGCATGCACCCCGTGCATCATCGCGTTCCCTGATTGTCCACAGGATATCTTGTTACAAGCACAGGTTCAGCTGAAGTAGCCCTCTGGGAATAAAATGATATTATGACACAACACAATGTTTACGTGTAGTTTGAAGTGTACGGGATTATCACTGCACCAAACCCCCGTTGGTTCTATTTTTGTGACAGTGTGCTGTACCTTTGGGATCCATTGGAGTGCTCAAGAAAGCAAAGTACACACTTATCTTGTGCTTCTGTGCAGGTTTATGGTACAGAGGAGACCACAGAGCGTCCAATGTGTGTGTGTGTTTGCATGCATTCAGGGGCACTTGGCTGTGGCATCCTGAAACACTACTTTGTCTCACTCACATGCATCCCTTTATCACCCCACATCTTTTTTTGTTTGTCATCACGTTCCCAGAGACTGGCACTTTGCACTGCGTATCATATTTGAACTTGGAGAGAAAGGGGGCGGGGAGATGGATTGTCTCTCCTTTGCTGCCAAAAACAGTGAAAGGTTGTGTACAGTCGGTGGGAGTACATAGTTTCATGAGTTGAGGGCGTGCATGTGTATAGGTTACATGGAGGCGGATGTTTTTGCAGCAGCAGACCTTGAAGAAGAGCCCTCCTTAAGAGAGAGGGTCACAGCAACATGCTCTCTATCGGTCTGATGCTGACAGACGGTGTGCTTTCCTGTGTTTGTGGACAGGATGTGCATGTTGCTGAGAAGGTTACTCATCCTCCTCTTGTCTATTTACAGATAATAATAGGGAGAGGGTGAGGAGATGACCCAGTTTTTCTTCTCTTGCAATGCCTACAAAGTGTTCTTTTGTCTCACAGCCATTCTTGCACTGCCTCATTTAAAACACATCAGTAACCAGAGTCCTTGAGTTATCAGTTCTGATATAACTTTAGTAGGAAACTAGCCCGAAAAAAGATATTTTAAAGCCACGAAAAGCCAGCAGGGAAAGTAAGAAGAAATAAAACTTATATTGTCAAGATTTTGATTAGAGAAGGGTTGCTGTTCACTTTATGGTCATTAAAATACAACATTCCTATGACTGATCTGTGACCAGGTTCCTGCCTTTTCTGGCATCAAGCACCCAGTACCAATGTCTGTCCCTGTGGATCGTGGATCTAAGGAGCAGCAAAACCATATTGTTGCTGGTGTAAACTGTGCAGGCTGAGCCCAGATCTGGCTCTAGGACATGGATGCAGTTTCACTTTTCTGGATATGGCATTGCAACTCCTACTTTTTGTAAACCTGGAGACAACAAACCTATGATCCACCAGTGCTGTGCTTAAAGGAAATATAGAAACTAATTTGGGGCATTTTAACAGAATATGGTTTAAAAAAAACATAAACATCCAGATGTGATTTTGACCCTATTACTGTTGTCCAATGCAGTCTGACAAATGTACAAAGCAGTAATGTCCTTAGGCACTCAATAACTCATCACACACACACTCATCAGGATGTGAGATAGGAGCTCCTGTTGAGGTACTTCTTGGTAATGAAAGCATTTAGAATTCCACTGAGCACAATCCCATCCTTCACGTCGCACTTGAGGATCACCTTCAACAGTTCAATACATCCCCTTTGCAGGCCTTTGTGACATTATTGCATATAGCTCACAAAGAATGTGTAAAATACTACCATAGTCAATTCTTCAGCCTTCATGAAAACACACTGAGTGGCACTTTTAAAGCCACTTTACACCTGCTTAATCCTGGAATCATTACGTACTTATTGCTGCAGAGAGAACATGACTAAAATATGGAGAAATAAGACATTTTTTACTCAGGATTTCTGCCCAGTGCATATGAGATAGTCGGGACAGAGACTTAGGAGGTGCATTACAAGTGCTTTTTATGGTGGCATCATGTCTTAATCTACGTTGTAATTTTTATCTTTACTTTTAGAAAAAGTTTGAAGTTTTGATAGCAAATGAAATCCAGTACTGAGTCCTGAAGGGAAGCATCACACAAACACTAAACCAATCACCAATTAGAAACTTTCCATAAAATTTAAAGTTGTTAAACTTTTAGAAATTTTGAATCATGATGACTCTTATTATGGGAGCTTCTAGAGACAAAGCAGCAAGACAGTCAGCCCTGCCAGCTGTTTTATAGGACACCTGGAAAAAATTACTTGTAATTTGGAACAAAGTGTTTTCAAAGTAGACAACAAGGCTACTCTTGATCTGTTTTGGAGTCTATTAATAATAATAATAATAATAATAATAATAATAATAATAATAATAATAATAATGTCATCACCATTTGTTTCTATAAAATTAATATAGACGAGAGAACTACTTGAATGTCTTATCAACTATCAGGCTGGTTCCTTTCTGTCGTATTTTTCAGCAACAGAATTTTTTTGTGTGTCCCTTATTTCAGAAATAAAAATTTGCCATGGCATGTAAAAGCGTACCGCGTATGGCCACATCCATAAAATATGATTAGGTGGACCAGCGATCTCCATCTCGACCACTCTATTCAAGACAATGGGACGACTTGGTGGCTTCCACAAACCCGCTCACTTTGCATTTATTTGTTTATGAGAACACATTAATCTGTTGAAAGACATAATTACCCACTAATGACTGTATATTTCTAAGTAAAACATTATAATTTTCTATGAACTAAACTAAAAAGATGTCTGACTGTACCTTTAAAAAAGAGAAAATATTACTATGACATTTGAATGACTTTAAATGAATGCTAATTTTGCATTGTGCATGCAGTTAATGTAAACAAGGATTACTTTGCAAACACATTTGTCATATCAACTTAACGTTGTGATAATGCAATGTGGTTACCTTCAAGCGTTATCTGCAACTTAAATGCATAGTGTTTCAAGGGCACTGAATGTCTGGAGCCCCGTGCTGTAGTAAAGGCAACAAAGTGTAAACTGCACTGTGACATTCATGAAGCCACATGACAGATTTAGTGTACCTTCACTTGCAAACTTGGGTTATTCGTCTTTTTTTTTTTTTTTTTTTTTTTACTATAGTAGTTAAATAATAATCAAATATTTTAGGTGAGTTTGTTCAGTTAGAGAATGTGCAAGTGGGTGTGTGTATGATAGAAAGGGCCCTGTCCAACACACACACACACACACACACACACACACACACACACACACACACACACACACACACGCAGGTTATCCCATGAATCGAAGTGAAACATACTGGCTATTCAAGTATTCTGCTGTCTGGATCACACCATTCGTAGTCTGTACCTCTGGACCATGACTTTTCAGCATTTCATGCCATTCAGCCAGACTCTACTTCTTTTATGTTACTAAAGTAAGGACCCGTATAAAAGTTTAAGTTTCCATCTAGACATTTCACCTCATAAATGTATTGACTTTAGCCTTCTGCGTGCCTTCTTTTCTTCATCCTACATGCTCTGTTCTGTTCCTCCAGCAATTCTGATTCCAACTCACACAAAACATACAGCAGATTTACACTCTTGCATGCAGCCAAATGCAAATACATGCAAACACGCACACGTAAGCGACCCAGGACCTGTGAGGACCTGCCACAGTTGAGGAATGCAACAAGAGGCTCAGCCAAGAGAAAAGCTATTCATTCAGAGCCCCTTCACGCCCCCTCCACCCACACATGCATTAAAAACACACAAAAAAACAACTTTAGTGGAATGCAGTTGCATGCTGCTGAGAGAGGTATCCACTGTGTGCACAAAAACACAACTTTGGGCCGCTCTCACACACAAACAGACACACAGTTTATGACTGATTGCTAATTGATTTGGCACTTTGCCAAGCCCTTAAAATGAAAAGCTGAAAGCCTCACTCAATACGGTCCATTCTCTCACTCTCCCTCCGTGAGAAGGCTGGGCACACGCGAGCGTTCACGTTTCTGTGGTTCGGTGCGTGCGCAAAATTTCAGCACAAACGCCGTCGGTCCGTTTGTGTGCGTTTTCAGGTATTAAGCTTACCACAAACACAGCCTTGTGCGTGTCTCAGTGGGAAAGCTGACCTGTGGAGAAGTGATTTTCTTTCATATGATGCAACTATCTGCAGACGTTTGGTGTCCTGCTGAGAGTCTGACTTCTGAGCTCAATATCAGCTCGAACAGAAGGGGAACGCAAGGAGCTTTGGAGAGGTGGGAAAATTTACTGGCAAAGGATGTCGGCTAGTAAACAATGTTGAGAGTTATTACTTTGTTTCAGGTCACAACACGTCAACCTCGACAGAAACACGACGTGCCAGTCCAGTGTGTGGAGGAGGAAGAGAGAAAGGATGCTACCTCATCACCTAGGATTCAAGTAAACAGTGTCAAGAGTTATGGCCGCATTAAGTGCAACACACAACTCAACTGCTCCATGAATCCTATCTGCTGAAATAGCCAATAAAACACTTTCTAAGTAAAGCTGATCTGCCACCAATACACTGTAATTTAGCACGCTGCTATTCATCCCAACTCTCTGTTAAAGTAAAACTTGGTTTTCGCTGCACTGCAGAGAAAATATTTACAGGTAGCGTTGTGCTCAGCTTGAGCCCGAAGCTGAAGGAAGAGACAATTCGAGTGCTCCATCATAACATCATAAATAAAAATGAGCTGAAAGCCAATATTATCAACAGATTTAATTTACATTTTAACATGGCAGTAGTGTTGATTGGTCCTCAGTGTTAATGAGCAACGAGTAAATCACAAAGGAAGACAATGAAAACAAACTCATCATGTCACTGTTGTTAAATACATGATTTATGTGCACAGTTTGAATTAAAAACTAAGCTTTTCATTGTGAGTGACAGTACAGTAGCTGCCGAAGGCATCGGAGTATTCTACGTATCAAAGCATCCTTTAGTCAAAGAGCATCTCGCTGTTTGGCATTATCAGTAAGTGCTGGATTATCGAGGTGTTACAGTGTCTCTTTTACTATCAGTACAACAAAAATTTCTTCTACAGTGTAGTAAGATTACAATCACAGTGTGTGTGTGTGTGTGTGTGTGTGTGTGTGTGTGTGTGTGTGTGTGTGTGTGTGTGTGTGTATAAATGACCACTGGAAATATTTCAGTGTGTTTACAATATAAAGAACGCAAACACAAAAATACCACTTTTAACAGCCATCATAGAAGTCACACTATTTCATGCTCACCCTGTGATCTCTGATTCACTTCTTTTATAATTCAAATATTTACTTTCTTCAGATGTTTAAAGGCACGAGAAAAGAGCCGGCAGCCAGCCTGTCAGAGACAGAGCGGCATACAGAGTTGATCTGCTGCATGACATCTAAAAGAATAATGAGCTGCGTGGCGGCTACAGGACTAAAGCAGGATTGAAGACCACGATAGCCAACTTGTTTTGGTTTTTCTCACAAATAATACAGGAAGTTTGGGGCAATATTTCATCGAACTTTAAGTTTCAGTACAAATACTGAGAATCACTTGAATTATACATGGCAGGTATTTTCGTGATCGGGTTGCAGTTTGTAAGCAGTTTATGATGTAGAGAGAGGTGTGCTGGGAAATTGTCAGCCCTGGAATTAAGACAAGAGGAGCAAAACAGCATCATCACGTCTGATCGGACTGGATACTCTTAGTGAGATTGTTTGAAATGATGAGAGGTATGCTGACTCAGTTTGTTAAAAAGATCTAAACGAGAAGGCTCACTCAGTCATCTAAACATAAGGCCACAGACCACAGCTTAGAGTGGAAAGAGGAAACAGCTACACTGGGTCTGTCCAAAGGTTCTAGAGCTGACTTATTAACACGTCATGTGTTTATTGTGTGAAAACATCAAGTTATTGTTTTACAGAGTTTGCTGTTATTAGTCAAGTTCTTAGCTGCAGTCTTTTTTAGACTAAATCCCCTTTACCACAAGGTCAATTTAGCAACTGGTAACATTTTCTCCAATGGCATTTTGTGGAAAAATATTTTTCCCTCAGAATAGGTAAATAAACTTTATTATGTAAGTTTAAGATTAACTGTTTTCAGGCAAAGTCTTTATTTTTCGACCAAGTTAGCCTCACTCTGTCCAAAGATAACAAAATCAACTTACTAGTAGAGTAAAGATTAAATGGGGAAGACAGAGCCAGACTAGCTGTTCATGCTGTGCTGGAATACTACTCGGAAAATTCACGCAAAAACGTCTCACATAAATCCAAGAAAACTGCTCAAATAATGGTATCCTACTTTCTGAGTTACTAACATGAAGAAAAGGATGGCAGAAGAAAGTAAGCATTTAGCTAATGGTAAGAAACCTGTGGTTAGTGGTGCAAATTCATGCATTAAACATTATCTTTGGGGTTTAATATGTCATGCTGTTTCCACATCCTGACTTTTAGTTTGTATTTCTGAGCGAGGTCATCGGTGTGCGTTGGACAGCACTGTACTGAAAGGTACCAACCCACGGGCACACGTGAAGGGCTCAAAAAGGTAGAGAAACTGAAAATGCGACTTCATAAGAGGTCACAGTTCTGGCAGAGCTTTTAAATGCGTTAGTAGTTCCTAATAAAGTGGTCGCAAGTGCTTATAGCAGTCATCTCTCAGCAGGAGCATCAACGAGCATATTTACCTAAAAGATTAAACTGCTTCTTTACATGTCTTATTTAGCTGTAGTTCTGTCAGGGATAATTTAATCAAACGCATCCCTACGCCCTGAACGTAAAACTCCATGCATGTAACGCTAATTTAACTGTCAGATCGCTGTCAGCTCAAATACTGGGCCACCAGCTTATTGTGTGCGGTGTGTTAAAAGAATACAGTGACATTTTGAATCTGAATGAGCTGTCACACTGTGGGAATCCGAGCCGCAGACTGTGGCGACGAGCTCCGATGATGAATGCCGACACTGCTAGCGAGACATCTCAGGGGACGCTAATAAAGACAAATGCGCAAAGTTTTTCCACAGTGTGTCAAGTGTTTGTGGAAGAAAAATGACAAGTGAAATTCAGAATGTCCTTTCAGAGCTAATGGTAAATAAATTATTTAATTGGTAAATGGAAGGCAGTTTGCCTGGTATTTTGATTGAATGGAAAGTGAATTCATCCCAGGCCTGCTACACGTGGACAATCCTTCCAAATCCGAACGTGACAGCAATGCCCGATATTCTCCTTTCATATGTCCTTATGTCATCCTTCTGTATCTAGGCCAGTCTGAACTTTCCTCCGTGTTTCTTCAATCAACATTTCAGTCCATGCAGCCATTACAGAGAGTCTGTTAAGAGCACATTTTCACTTTGATCTCTTTCTTAATTTTTTTTTCTTAAAGATAGAGTTGGAGAATCCATACAGAGTTTGATTTCCAGATAGAGGCTACATTCGCTCAGCTCGGGTTTCCGACTGAAGGAGTTTGAGATGGTTTAACTGCATGCAGGCTGCAGATAGGCGGACAGACAAGGTGGAGTTCTGCTTTCAAAGAAGTTTACATGTCCCTTTGTGGAGACGCCATCAAGCTACCAGACCCAGGCGGGAGATCTTAGCAGAGAGGAAAGAGTGGAGGATGAAGACGATTGGCTTTGGACATGAGTGGAGGTCCAATTGCTATAAAAGGAAAAGAAAAACAACAGGATTAAAAATTCAAAAACACAGCTGGGATACAAATGAGAAACAATGATCTATGTATATTTAAAAAAAAACAAACAGAAAATGAATCTGCAAAGCACTTAAAACCAAAAGAAATATACTCAAAACTAACTGCACACAAATGGTTCTCCATGTGGCAAGTATTAGACGGCCCTAGCTGGTGCCAAGCACACACAAGTATGCACGCAAACACCACATCACTATGAACAAAGCTCTCTCATAGCCTGAATCAACAGTGGGTGATTTCACCGGTACTGTGACTCATATCCTGTTCCTGAGGTCAGTGGGGAGATTTAACCTAGAAATTCACACTAAAACTACTGTTTAGATGGTTAACTGTAACACTGCAGAAACAAGTGAAGCCAGAGCAGATCTACATGTAGCTACACTGTGATTGGACCATAAAGCTTGGCTTGATATTACACGCTTTCTGTATGTGCATCTGTGACAAAATTAGACAAGTTTAGATCCTGCTAAATTTACAGTACAGTACATACTGTGTGGGGGGAAAAAAGACTCCTAGTTATCTCCTTTTTCAAACGATGAGCTAATGAGCCATCAGCCACATCCGCAAATGTCTTGGGATTCCTCTTATAAAGCCTATAGCTGTGCTGGGATTTCAGAAACACTATAGACACTAAAGCTGTTTCTGCTAAGGTAGTCAGCAGTGGGTTTTGATTCAAAGCGCCAAAGTCTTTGCTTATTTGCCATCAGCTTAAACGGAGCAGTCAAACGCTAGTGTATCCGACAGAAGTTCTACACAGAGCTGTATGTGGACTGTCACAGCAGATCGAGGCGTTGACATAAACATCCGTTTCCAATTTCTAAATCCCATAAGCCTGGGGAGTCTATATTGTTTCACCATCACTCTCTCTTCCAGCATACAGTAAATGACACGGCTTTATGAGTGATGCAAAGGCAATGTTGTTGCTCTGGGTAAACACTTTGTTTAAAGGCTGGGGAAAGGTACTCTACAGGCACATTAATAGTCACATAAAATCCAACCTAAACCACACTGATGCACACACTGGCTTGGGTTTGCACTCGGCTGTTTTCTGGTCCTGAATTACTCGAGGTTGGCCTCTGAAACATGAGCCACCTGGACATCTAATCAGTGAACTGCTAGGTGGTGTAAAACAGATTAAAACTCTTACAGTAAGTGACGGGCTATTTTTAAGGAAAACTCGTGTGCTCTTACCTTCAAAGACTTAAGTGTTCGTGCGAAGTTTATTTCATTTCAGATTTTTTGATTAAGTGCTGTAATTTACTTTCTGCTGTACCACATTCCTTCTTCCTGTTGCGCTTGCTTCTAGCGCAGCTCGTGTTCCTTAATTCCCAGAAGGCCTTGCGAAAGCCCCTGAGAGTGGGAATGAACCTATTCTGTTTACTGTGAGGTGTGTGTAACCACACCCATTTAAGCCTGATGCTTTTTACTCACCAGTATTTCTAAACGCTGACACAATTATACCACTTAAACACTTTTTAGGACATAGTGTCTTTTAAAATATGAATTACTGGAAAATCAAGCTGTAACTGAACCCTTTGGATTCAAGGAATCCACGGCAACTTCCTCGGGAAGATCCGAGTCAGCATTTTGGCCCGTGCCTTACCCACCTGTCAATAAAACAAGGTTTTTACAAACCTCTTCACTAAAATAAACACCACCTCTGAATCATGGTTAGAAATGTAACAGGTATGGTTTATAGTCAGGAAAATGTAAGAAATTATGTGTCATAATGTGTGTTTGTTTAAAGTTGATTTTGAACAGGCCTGGGAAACATCTGCAGAAACATCTGGGCTACTAAAGTAACTCCTCCTTTCAGTGACACTTTGTGGCTGCTGCACGTTTGACTTTCACAGCCTTAGAAACTCAAACTCATTCTTTTTATTAGATTGTGCCGACTCCAAGAACAAGACTTTATAGAAGTGCCGTTATGATATCTTTCAATTAAACTATGGTGTAGCTGAAAAACAAACAAAAAACCCTCACAAAAATACAATCACTACTATCAGTGTTCACCTCTTAGAAGAAACCGATTCTTATACATGAACATATTTTGTGAGGGTTTGTGTGTCTAAATGTGAAGTTAAAAATACAAAAAATGAACCAAAGAAAAAAAAAAAAACACTCACAATTTCCCCTTCCTTCCCCCCAAAGTCGAGGAACAGCATGCGTACTCCGTCATCTGAAGACATCTTTAGTTTTTCAAAGGGGTAAGAGAGGAGAACTTGGGGCTTGCTAGTAGTGCGAGCTACTCTCTCCTCAAAGTCCTCCCCATCTTCTGCTTTCGGGTCAGCCAGCACAGAGAAGCCCCTCTCATAGTGGATCGCCAGCCGACACTCCTGACCCCGGTACAGACAACCTGGAAGACAAAGATTTTTGATTGTTAACAAGGTGCTCACGATGCTTGGCTTGGAGGTGGAAGAGTGAGGTCTAAAGGATACCTGCAGAGAGCAAGAGTAGAATAGCTAGTCTTAACATACAAGGGAAAATTTTTGTTTTTTTATGTGTAAAAACCATAAAATCCTTACAAAGTGTTGCTCACTGACAAAAGCTGTGTTTTGTTCACAGTCTATAACAACTGTGCCTGTGGAACCCAAAGTCCAACAAGAGACTGGAACATTAGCTATACTACATCCAAGAGAGGTACACTTCCTCTGAGTGAACTGGGATGGCTGATCTAAAAGAGCTTTTGCATATTCATGCCAGTAATATGGTTTATTAGTGCCGTTCGAGGGCTGGTTGTCAGTCCTGGCACGTTATAAACAACCCAAACCCTCGTATCTCTTGTATCTCATATCTGTTTACTTACTAAATGAAGTAGCAGCATTTCAGTGACACACTCTCCTTCTCATTCGGCTGAAAGCAGGGAGTGTAATTTCTCTATTTTACAACATTTCTCATCACTTTTCTCCCGCTCTTCCTCCTCTCGTCACAGCAGGTGTCTTAGCTGAAAGCTGAGTGTACTATCTTTATCAGCTCCTCCTGCTTTGCCTTGTCCCCGCACTGTGTGATCTAGGTGCATTTAGCCTTATTTTTCACTCCTTGACAGCAGAATACCTCCACTCCCTGCAGCAGACGTGAAGGCCGCAAGACGAAAACTTCATTTGCAGCACAAACTGTGCTCTCCTGACGATATCTGATCTACCAAGCAGCGTGTTTGTTTGACAAAGAGACGGTAAGAGAGAAGAGAGATGTTATCTTTCTATTGTTTGACCAAGATGTGTGTACAAGGATGGATGTTTGTATGTAGATATACACACACACACACACACACACACACACACACGAGGCACTGTTTAAAAGCACTTTTAACATCGCAGGTGATTTTCAGCATTTCTAAACACACTAGTTTTCTTTACAAAGTATTAATTCTATTCTACTTGCACACAATAACAGAATAATTTCAGAAAATAACAAAAATGATCAGTGTCAATGTAATCCATAGCACAAACCACTGCTGTGCAATGATAAGCTTTAACTTTGTAGAGGTAGGCGATGGATATACAGAGATATCACAACATTTCCATGTGTCAAGAACTGGAGTGAGAAGTATCATCAACAAAGAGAGCCACACAGTGCAGAACAAGCCTGGTAGAGGCAAGAATCAAAGATCTCAAAAACTGAAAAGAAAACTAGTGAGAGATGTGTCTGAAGACCCCAGAACAACTGCCAAGACATGAGTGAATGACTTGGCTGAGTCTGGAATTGCCTCAAAGAAGAAAAATCCTGCAGAGGAATGAACTGCAAGCCTGCAGAGCAAGAAAAACTCCACTTCTGCAGAACAGACAACTTTAGGCAATATTATAGTATGCAAAGGATAACCTGGAGAAAATTATGGATACTGGAAGCGCAGGCTTTGGTTAGATGACACCAAACTAGAGTCTAGTTTGGCCAAAGAGATACTGCTTATGTTTGGAGAAAGAAGAGGTGCACGAGCTACAGAACACCGTCTCCACAGTGAAACACGGTCGTCTGAGTATTTTGTTGTGGGAATGCTTCTGTTCGTCTGGATCTCGGGGATCTTGTCAAGGTGGAAAAAATCTTTAAGAAAGACAGCTTTGTGAAGATTTTCAAAGAAAACCTCAAGTAGTCAGCAGCTAAACTAAGTCTGTGTCTTCTGTTTGTCTTTTAACATGAAAATAACCCAAAAACACACGTCACTTCACGTCCTGGTGAATAACGACCTCCAGTAAACCACATTGTTGCTCTTTAGGGTTTAGTAGTTGTTAGCTTGTCGTTAAACTGAAAGAGACACATAATGTCTAATTAACTATGTTGGCAGTTAAACCTTCCTAATCAGACTACCATGTTTCAGTTTATCTAAAAAAACAAAAAAACAACAACAACAACAACTAAGAGAGGACGGTTAGCAAATGTGACTTGACTTCCTGTGAGTTTTATTTCCCCCATACAGGGTAATTTGCAGTGCACAAGAATGTAATTAAACACAGAAATGCATTCTACATTCATTTTGATTTTGCTCTTTTCAAGCATATTTCAGTGTGGGTCAGCAGAAAGGCAAAAAAGAAACTTTAATTTCACTCTGGAATGTCTTATTCTAGATTACAAACAGCGGGAGCTGTCAGCTGTAAAACAAGCGTGGAACAAAATGCTACACGAATGTGCTCAATTAGCACTTCATCATACTCGTTACAAAGCAAAAGTAGGAGCACAAACTGCAGGTGCACAGAGATTAAAAGCTGCAGGTTTGGGTCAAGTTATAGGGAGCGCATAAAAGTGATAAACGTGGCACAGCTTTAGTTAAGACACAAAACTAAAGCCAGATTTACATTAGCTGAGTGCTGTTACAGCCAATGACATTCATGCAGGTGTACAGCATTATCAGTGTTGCTGGCTTAATATTAATGCTCAAGTATCTGCTTTTTTTTTTTTAGTTAAACAGGCGGAAACTTGTTGACACCTGTAATCTTTGAAAATCCTTCAAACACTCCAAGCTTACTGTACACCTCACGCTATGAACAGCTACGTTTCTTGAGACGACCACCTCAGTTTGAACTTCTTTGAACTCTTGACAAACAAAACCAAAAAACACTGACATAAAAGTTGGAGAGCAATGTGAACAACATGGTGACAAATATAAAGTATCTGGCAGTGTTTGAGTATTTTTAACCTCCTAAGACCTGAACTCTTCCACGACATGCATTTTTAATTTCTCTTTGATATTTGGGCTGATTGGGAGCTGATGAATGTAAAAACAAAGAATTACCAGATTTATTTATTTTTTTTTACCTAATTTTTGTTTCTAAGAAAAATGAGAGCCACATATGAGGATATTTGTTTAAACATTTGATAGAACAGTAGCAGTATAATGTCCTCGTAAGTGGATATCAGGCCCTTGTAGAGAAAAATTGACTATTTTGGTATAAATAACCCAAAATGTGATGTCCACATATGTGGACGCCAGGTCCTAGGACGTGAAAGGTCTTTTGTCCACTTTTGTCTGATCTCCATTTGCATTTATAACAAATTGAAATATATGCAACTTTATGTTAATGTTGTTAAATGTAGCACAAAAGAGACTCAAATTACATTCAAGTAAATAAAGCAATAAATTAATCTCTTTCCTACTTATTGCCTGTGATACTCAAACAACAACCTGTGTGATGACTACGCTTCAGGAAGTAATGTTGATATGGAGAGCAGTCTGATTCAAATAGAAGCTGAGCCACACACATACAGTCAAATAGAGGATAATATCCTGTTTTAACCCCCGATGAAAAATGAGTCTCATAACGTGTAATATTTTTCTAACGATGTATAAACAATGTGACGGGAACAGCGTGTTCCTAATGGTATAAATGGCGCTGCAAATGAAACAAAGAGTGGCGGTCTTTGTTGTGTTCAGGAGAGAATATTAGACCTGAAAGTCTTCTACCTGAGAACATTGTTCTGTGGAGAAAGTTCCCACAAGAATACACACACAGAGGGAGAAAGAGGCTTTTCAGGCAGCAACAAAAGCCCTTCTTTCTGCCTGATGGTGAGTGGAAGAGACAGAAGGAGGGGCAGAAAGTGATAACACTGGGAGCCAGAGAGGAGCCAAATGAATCAGGGAAAGAGGGGTCAGAGAAAAAAAAAAAAGGAGGGAGACACTAAGTGTGTTACAAACACCAACAAGTGGAAATTCTAAAAGATTATTAGGAGACAAAAAGTTGCATTCAGTATTATTTGTCTTGTAACTTGTAACTCATTAGGAGGAGGCAGAGTACCTCATATTTTGAAACTGCAACCCACAGCTCCGGTCTTCAAGTGTCGCAGCAGGTTAATAGGTTAATTTCCCACAGCCCCTGAGATAAAATTGCTTTTTAAAGTCCTCTAAGTCATTAAGAGGTTTACCTGTTCATTAAGGAGACTGTATCGACCTCCAAGACAATTCGGCAGGTTCTGCAGCTGTCACTTCAACGACAACATTAAAGAGAAGCTTGAAAAGGAGGACGTGGGGATTGCTGACTTTAAACAGCTAATGGTTTGAAGCTGAGAGTAAAGTTTGCTTGACTTTGGAAAACACAGTTGAGAAAGCGGTCTCGCTACAAGACCCATGTAAAACGGCATTAGGCAAATCACACATGCTAATTAGCGTGCATTACAGGAGGGAAGGCGGAGAGCTTTCAGTTATTGATTTTGATTAACACTGGTGAAAAGCATGCAGATGTCGGAAGGCAGGGAGAGAGGATTTACGGTAGACATGAGTAAGGTTTAAACTATTCATATATTATGCCATGATATGCACCACAGAACATCGTGGCAGTGACTTCTTCCGCTAATTGCTTAAAATACCAGAATAACCTCGAGAAGGTTTAAGTCACCTTGGATAATAATAATAAAGGGAATGACAGCAGGCCGAGAGCTCACAAAATTTGATTTCAAATACGCCTTTAAAGCCCCTCAAGAACGGCCTTCTGCCCGATGAGTGATTGAAAGTTAATCCATCTTCAGAGCAAATCTTTATTATAGGATCTGACAGTGAATAAACTATAAGGATGATTTAGAATATAACACAGACGAAAAGCAGACAAGGTCAGTATAATGAATCCTCAAGTGGCAACCGCTGACACATGAGCAAATGCACTGAGGAATGTGCATCAGTCCATTCTAGAAAAAAGGTTAGGTATAGGGAGCAATGGAGATTCAAAACCCCGTGTCACCAACTTATTACCCAAAAGAATATTAAAGTATAGTCAAAAAATTAATCAAAGAAATCTATTACAATAAACATTTGTAGCAGTGGTAATAGCATGGTTCAGTAGACCTGTTAGTTGGACGAAAGTGATAAATACCCCATCCACACACAAATGTTAAATGGTCTGCAAAGGAATAAATTTGTATATTTATTGCCGTTCCCAAAAGATGGCGCCTCCCGACCTGACCTCTACAGTCAACATGAGTTTTAAAAACATGAGCTGTGAGTAAAATCTCAACAACTCTTGGCTGGATCGTTGTTATATTCATCAGATTTTAGAACTTTAGTGAATCACTTGCATTTAATCTGTTGTTTTCCATCAGGTTGCTTTATTAATTTAAAAGACCTGTAAAACTAACACCCTAAGCGGTTCCTCTCTGCTTAGTGCTAAGGAGAAAACGTTAACATTTTAATATGCTAAATGATCATGGAAGGGTTCAGACCAGTATTAAAAGGGTTGGCACCCCTTTGCTTTACACATACACACATCACTGCCACACATCCCTGAAGTCTGCTCAGCAGATTACTGGTCCTGGTTGGCCCGAGGTCCAAGTTAAAGCATAGCAGAGACTGGGACTGGGATTTAAAATGCTCACAAATTGTGAATCTCCTTCCTCTACTAATCAGGAAACATCAGAAAAACATTTTCAAAACCACTTTTTGTTGCTTGGTTTTTAACCCCACCAGTCAGCTGCATGTCTTTGGACTGTGTGGGTAACCGAGAGAGAACCCACACAGACACAGGAAGAACATGCAAAATGGTGAGTGGTGAGTGGTTATCAGTCTCTTTGCTTTAGCCCTGACACAAGACTGGCTACCTGTCCTAGGTTGACCCCGCCTCTCAAGCTGGAATGTAACACTCTCAACCCCAAATTAGATAAGGAGAAGAAAATGTATCGATGGGTTTTTAAAACCCAACTGAGTTTTTCTTACTGCTAGCACTACTAGCATATAAACAGTCTTTACAGATGTTGTGCATGCAGATGTTTTAGCAAATAAAGCAGCTGTCAAAAAAAAGTCAAGCAGCAAACAGCAGGGAGACTTAGCTAGAGTCAAAGCAGCTCTCTGGTTTCCTGAGGATTATTAAGAGACAGATGCCTGAAAAGAGAATGAAAAGAAGCACGACTCCAGATGAATTTGAACGTTTCTCAGTCTGCTGGGTGTTTAAGTTGGTCATATCAATTTGAATGATGATAATATGTTGTTGCTGTTTTCATAGAATTTTTTTCAGCTACCCCTGAGTGGCCAAAAATAGTTACAGCAGACTCTAAAGGCCCTGCATGACCGCACATGTGTTTTCACTCATCTTGGTAGAATCAACCTCTGCTCAGATTGGAGGTGGGCAAAGCTATGCCGAGCAATATAGGACTATGCACCCACACACCCCTATGAAGTCTTTTGGGCATCCAGTAGACAAGTAAAAGAAATTACCTGTGTGGCTGTATCGTGGCTGTGGCCTTTGATTTCTTTCTTTCATTGCTGCGTTTAGAGCAACAGATCATTTATGTTGAGCAACGCGCGTCAGTCTAGACAACGTTTAGTCATGGGATTAAAGAAAATGTGCTGATTGCGTTCACATTTCACAGCTAACTGCCATGACAAACAAAATCATACTTTTACAATGCAGCTTAGAGGTTTTAAATTAAGTTTCACAGACGTGAATAAAGTCGTGCTACGCTAATCACAGCGTGACATGTGTGGAGACGCATTTTTAGGAACGTTTTAACAAGAGCTTGGCGATAAATGCTCCAGAAACTACACTGACAACGAGGACACAATGACGGTGATGGTCACCGCTCGAGTCGGAATAAAGTCTGTTTCGTGATTGGCTAGAATCTGAAGAGAAAGTTAGTTTGGCAACGTGAGAAGGGGCACCCAAGGGAGAAGTGGAGGTCCCAGGGCATTCTGTGCTTTGGGAGAGGGAGGGGTGGTATTCTGCTGAAATTCCCGGGACGACCAGTGCTCACTGCTAAATAACACACACACACACACACACACACACACACACACACACACACACACACACACACACACACACACAAGCCCGTTCAGCTATCTTAGTGAGGACCTTCATCGACATAATGGTTTCCCTAGCCCCTTACCCTAACCATTAAAAATGAATGTGGTTCTCACTAGAGATGGCACGATACCACTTTTTTATGTCCGATACCGATACCGATATCATAAATTTGGATATCTGCCGATACCGATATGAATCCGATAGTGTTTTTTTAATCAACAAAAGTGTTTTTTAAAATATCTTGCTGCATTTTGCAAGTTCATACTCAAGTTTAAAACAACAACTACACTAAAGCTATTCTGTTATACCTGTATGCAAAAAAAAATATTTCATAGTTCAGCAATACTGATCAATCTAATAAACTTAAACCTACACCATCCTCCCTATTCTGGTATTTTAAAGAGTACTTAGCATAAATATTAAGCAACCTAACTAATAGGGTTCCAACTCCCAGCAACAACAAAAATAAATAAATAAAAAATAGGGAACCACCCCTCACGCTCCACCTCATGATGCTTAATCGACGTAATCAACCTTAATTTGATGCAGTGTGAAAAAAAATGCACAGAAATCAATTATTTTTCAAGAAATATTAAATAGATTCAACATCTTTCTTCAACAAAATTGCAGACTGCACAGATGGTACCTTCCCAAAGTAAAGAGTACTATAGCTTACTAGGGTATATATATTAGACTTAATAGTTACTATATACAATAATGGACTTCTATTCCTTTTACATCAAATTAAAACTTTGGGTGTCAGATAATTATTTATTAAAAGCTCGACATTTTAAATGAGAATAAGAAAGAAAAGTATGTCTTTGTGCCCCCTTTTCCCTGTTAATGCCCTATCGGCCCCCCTGGCTAAACTTTGCTAGATCCGCCCCTGCACAGTTACCAGCCGTCAGCTACGTAGAAAAAGATCCTCGAGTAGAAAGTAATAATAAATAAATTCTAACAACAGCTTATCAAGCTTAAACGTGCTGCTGTTGTTCAGCCGCTGGTTTCCTCTTTCTGGTGCAAAGTGGGCCAAAAGCAAACTAGAGACACGGACTCGCAACAGAAAAGCCGATCAGCTGATCGTTAAGCAGTTTCATGATTGAAGTAGCAGCAAGAAGAGGCAGTCGCTTGTTAAGCTTAACGCAGGAATGCTTTACATTCAGAGATGGACTTACACACTTGCTTTACTTCTCTCGGGGATAACTTTGTCGGAGATGAAATGCCGGGTTGCTAGCGAAGCTCCAAATGCTATCCAGACCACCGACAGGTCCCGCATGCCACAGCCGCTCTATCACGTGATGCCTACTGCTCCGACGTGCTAACGTTCTGTGGTGAGTTACGGCGTGTTGCAAGTTTTGTGAGGTGCTTTCGTGATATTTAATGGATCGGATTACATTTTTTATTTTTCTCCGATATCCGATCCAGTAATTTAGGTCAGTATCGGACCGATACCGATACGTAATATCGGATCGGTCCATCTCTAGTTCTCACAAGTATAGTAGAATGCACATGTTGGTCCTCACAAAGATAGCTAGACAGGAACACACACACACGCACGCACACACACACACACACACACACACACACACACACACACACACACACACACACACAGTAGAAAAGCGTTCATTTCTATAAAAAGCAAGTACTTTGTCCACATCCTCCATATGGCTGTCAAATTATATCACAAACCCAAAGGTATCCTAATGTTTTAGTGGATGTAGGAGTCTGTATATATTATGCTCTTTGTACCAGATTTACGCTTGCCAGACCTCAGGCTGTACTTACTGGTGCAGCCTCTTAAATCTCTCTGGATATGATTTGCTGCAGCATGCCTGAACACACGTGAGAAAGCATCACAGAATCCAGCACAGTGACCTGCACAACTCAACCTGCTCCAGCCATAGCTCCTACATGCATTCCTGTCTCTATGCAGGTGTATCAATATGCATGTTCCTATGTTTTTTATGCATTATATCACTTAATCTTAATGTTTGTGTGCTGTGTAGCGGGACTCACTCGTAGAGACTTCTTTGATCATCTCAGCTGATCCGTGACATCCATTCACAATGTGTCTGGTCCACAGGGACAGGTCCTTGGTGGTCTCAGTCCGGAACAGGTGAGTCTCAATGCCAAGTCGTGTGCCAGTCCGAGTGGCAAAGAACAGCTCTGTGCCAGAGTGCGGCGACCCCCGGTCAGGGCCTGAGTGGACCAGACTAAATAAACACATACAAAGCCTTTTAGCAAAGAGAAGAAATTCAATATACACTCTTAAGCTTGGAAGTATTTTTAGAAAAATCATTTTTAAATGAAAAAAGCAACACCATAGTGTTAGTCATCATAAAACAAATTGAATGTGTTAAGGCCCAATATTAATGCATGTGCAAGTTTCTGCAAGTCAGTATCTTTATGAGGGTCCTACCGCGTTGCTAAAAGTGGGTAAGTGTGTGTAGGGCTCTGCCAGGCCTCCTGGCCTCGTGGTAAGCAGTCATATAGCAGCAGGTCCTTTTCTGTCACCACCACCAGCACCGGCTTCCAGCACTGCTTCTCACTCTCTGTCTGCAGCACAAACAACGAGACTATGACAGCTTTCCTTTAATGGTCTGACATATAGATATATAAAAATTAGTCTTTTAAAGAGCTGCACTAATCAGGAGGATTATCCGCACGACAAACGCTCCAGCTATTGGCCCATATAGTCAATATCTTTGTATGCAAGGCATTGTGACATAAATTTAGCAGTATTATTTGATGACAAAAAAAACCTGATAGATGAATTCAAAATTAAATGATCAATTAGTAAAATTCTAATATAATAGATTAACTAGGCAGTTAATCCTGTAAACCTGTGCAATATAAATTTGATCACATCAATTCTGCACGATTAGAAATACCTATTCCCTCTTGTGGTTTTTGCAAATACTAAGATTGTCTTCATGTTTTTAAATGAGAGTGCTGATGAGGCTGATCACTGGCAGTAACAGAGAAGACTGGTGTGTGTGTGAGCATGTGTGTAGTTGCAATCTGTAATAGCTGTTCACAAGGCTGTTCTGTTCTGTCACAGGAAATGTCTAGATTCACTATTGTGCACCCAAAATAAATGTGGCTGGTGTGCAGTTGTAGGTTTTTTTAAGCATATGCTTAGCGGTGCCCCCTCAGCCACTCATCTCTACAAACCCCTCACTCAGAGCACGCACACACCAAGTGTGGTATTTCATTTTACAATGCTCCATAACTATTCTCATTATGAGAGCTTATCTGCAGCACAGCCACGGCCAGCTCTTTGAAGTTCTGCCTCATCCAATCGTATCGTGGGATTTAGAGGGTCAAGGGTCATATTTTTAACATAATCAGAATATGTTGCTAAGTAACAGTATTGTGCTGCATTTAAAGATTAAAATACTGTCGAATTCACGAGGACTAAATTAGGTAGATACAGATATCTCTGCACAGATGTCTGCATGTATGTATACACAGTACAAACACACACCACATTAATACTTTGTCATATATTCATACACCATCTGGGCCCCTTTCCCAGGCCCACCGCCTCACTAATTTACACCTTTCTGACATGCAGATTGACCTATTGCTTTATCTTTCTCCAACAGTTAATCTGACAACTCCAAGTAGTATGCAACAAGTAAATACTGCCACTGCTTTATCAAGCAAACTATTTTTGTCGTTTTCTGTGTACAAATGTGTGCAGCTGCATGGCGATTTTCTTGACATTTACACCTGACTATCATATTTCCCCCTTCTCTGTGACAGATGGCTTTTTATGCTGCTTTTACGTGACTATTTTGAAGGATTTCTACCATCTGACTCAATTAAAAAAATACCCTTTACAACTTTACACACAAACAACAAATGCTTTATCTCATAAGGGCATTAACTCAGATTCCAGATATATTAACCCTCATAAAATACATTGGAATAATGTATCAGGAGCTGATTAAGAACTGATATAGAAATTTGCTGTCCCACCCCCAGAGGGTAGACAAATTTATATCCCCACACTGTGAGTAATGCACTCCTACCTTGCCTGCAAGCCATCCCAGGTGTCGTATCTCTTTGCTGCCAGCAACTCCTGCCCTGGCTGTGTTTTGGATAACCTCTTGCAGCACCCGCTGTAGCAAGATGGATCATTTTTAAGGTAAATAGTTCAATATGCATAACTTAACATTCAAAGACATTTCCAGAGGCTTACTTATATCTACTGAAATATCGAGTGCTGAGAGACACTGGTATAATATTTCACGTAGAAGACAGACCTGTGCCAGTGCTGATGTGACAGAGTGCATGGCGGAGAACCACGACAGGGCAGATGGTTGGTCTGGGCAACGCAGCACCACAGTGTGCCTGACATCAGGAGAGTGTAGCTCTAGTTGTCTACAGGGGAAGATAAGAAAAGTTAAATAGGTTGAACTTCTCTGTTATCATCCTGAAGCGAGTGCTAAAACCTTGAGAGTGAAGAATCTTGAAAATATATTTGTTAGCCTTACCACAAAACTCCAATTTATTCTGGACTTATAGTTTTAGGACTCAAATATTACCTTTTCAGGTTTGCGCTTTAACATATGCCCCCTTTCTTATTTGCTTAATCACAGCAACTCGGTCAGAACAATGAAATAAATGGCATGGAAATTTTTGTTTATTCAACATGCATTGCATTCTCTGTGGGAGACCAGCGCCGTCTCTCTCCAAATTTCCATATCTAATCTGCTTACATGAAATGTGAGTCTTTCTGGCCTTGGTTAAAAAAAACAAACAAACACATGCCTTTCAATCTCTCTGAATGGCTCTTTGATTGTGTGCTCAGTGAATATGAATTTTAAAAAGGCACATGTGTCTGCCTACAGTGCATAAAGTGGTGCACTGTTGTTTTATAGGGCAGCAAAGCAAGTATACAGCTCCACGACGTAAACCAGTATGCTATAGATAAATAACCTGACCACTTTAAAGGAAGGAAATAATAAGAGTAACAGTGGACACAGAAAACTATTAAATATTCTTGACTCAAAGATTTAAAAGAAGCGATATGGTAGCAACTGTACAATGTGTACTTCACATTGTGTTTGGGCCGTGTTTGAAGTATGCACAGTCTACAATGTTTATCACGTGATTTTCAAGGATTGAAAATGCACAAATAAGGTAAATGAAGCTCAAGTAGGAACAGTGTCTGCTTGTGTACGCTTTGGTAATATCCATTTAATAACAACCTTTAAAATACGATTGAAAATACAGAGAAAAAATTAGCTGTGGCACAGTGGACTAAAACTCCACACTAAGGGTGGTTTCAACATGACAAAAATGCTTTCTTTGCAGCTTTCTTTTATCACACAGACGGAGAACCTGAAAAAATCCCCAGTGGATATGATTAATTTGCTCTTCTATCAAAACGTAGGCGAGACCATCTACAGTAGATAAGCTCCAGGTGTTAATCTGAACTAAAAATAGAATCGGTGCTTGTAAAAAGGCAGGTTGATAAAGGGCATCCTGGAGGAGAGGAGCTATAAGGGCTGAATTCCGGGGCTAAAAGTGCTTTTTGTAGAGAAAGTTTTTTGGTGTGCTATTTGCTTTGGCAAAAACTTTGACAACCTAAGTTATCTGTCCCTTGATTGCATGATGCAGGAATGGGGAACATAGGGAGGACTAGCAACGAAACCCATCCCACACACAAACAGCACAAGTGGATCTTTGGGTTCTCGCTACAATTTTTAACTCAGCATCTTAAGATGTTTTCATGTAAATTGGCTCTATAGAAATAAAACTGAGCTGAGCTGAAAAGGCTACTGCTCTGAATGCATGGCGTTACATAAGTGTGCTCCTGCATGAAAGAAGTTAAATCTCTCATTTGATCAAAGGGTAGTTGTCCTCGTGGGATTATCAATAGATTTAGCAAATATGTATTCAAGGTCTCTTCCATCATGCAGATGTGATCCAAGGATAGACTGTATGGATGTAGACACGGAGATGTCGTTCAGTGATTTTTTAAGCCTTGTTGTGAAACCCTGACTTGAGAATTTTAGCTATCTGCCTTATTATCTGTATTATAATTAACCTGTCTTCACCCAAAAGTAAACATCATTACTTTCTCTCCTTCTCCTGTCATGTAGTCCCCTTCTTTATTAACTCACTCCTTCTGAATTATCACTCCTGCTCATCACTGTCCCATCTTTCCTCAAATGCCAATCTTCTGAATCTTAGGCTTAAACACAGTTTAAACAGCATCTGCTGGAATGAAGAGAAAAACCTCAGATAGATGAACATTGCACTGAGTAAAGTAAAAGAAGATAAAACAGGCTCATCTATCACTTAATATAAAGCCATTTTATCACCCCCGAATCCTTAAAATGAAAAAAGAGTTTAATCTCACTCTGCAATCTTTAACTTCTGTTTATTATATCAGAACAGCCAAACTCTGTGAAACATCTAACTTTCGGGACAAATATGAACACCTCGTCAAACTTTTGCGGCTTAAAAACGACAACCTGCATTTCAACTTGGGCGTCCTTCTGTTTAAACATTTACCAAACATCTACTGGCAAGGTAAGGCTGGAAGTGAAGAAAGGAAAGAACTTTCTTGACTTTCTTGAGAGAAAACAGGTTAGTCAAGATAAATTTTGCTAAGGACTTTATCTGTGTCTGTGAATCTGCCCTCAAGCTTTATCAAACCACATAACAGTGTTATCTGTGTAAAGCTTAAGCTGCCTATGTCACTAGATGAGATATTGATCCCAGCTACTCACAAATAAAGTCAGCAAAGTTCAAGTCTGTCATGTTTTTTTTGTGTAATAATAAACTTCAAATTAATGAACTTTAACCACAAGTTGTGTTGTTGTTGTTGTTGTGTAAAACACTCATATATGAGAAGACTAGATGATTGTCCCATGTGGATATAGCAGAATACCACTGAGCACATACCCCAAGGCCAGGTCCATGCTAATTAACTGCAACTTTTTTGTACTATTAGAGTCCTTCAGTCAGGCCTACTTTAGTCAAAAGAAGATAATTATTTCCAGTGGCAGTTTATGTCTGTGAGTATGGAGCCTCCCTGGACCTCCTTCCTGTCCTTTTACAAGGATATGTGGGAAGCAAAAAAGGACTCCTTACTCCTAGCACAGAAGAGAGAAGGAATCCACATTGACACAACACTGATTAGATCGCACAGAGCATGAGAAGGAGGAGCTGGGGTCAATGTTGGTTCCAAAGTGGCTTGCAGATGCAGTAGCAGTAGCCAAGCTAAATCAAATTTACAGCCCTTCATATTTGAGATTTGCCAATTAGATGTACGGAGACGCAAATAACTGGGACTCTAGACTCGGAGAGGGAAGGGTCGTGCCATGTGACAGGACAGCACTTTCTCCACAAATGTCACCTGTCTTTCCAGGGTTGAATCCCGGACCAAGTGACAAAATGCACAGTCTTCGGGCTTAGCCAATGCTCTACTAGCGTGGACAATCTGCAGGTACATGTGGAATGTTTTGTGCTGATCCTTGTCTTGCAAAGAGAAACCGCACCCTTTAAGACAGTGACAAACAGACGATTTCTGCTTTGCTTGCTTCGGTTTAGTAATCATAACCAAATAAAGCAAAAACGCTAAACAAGAAGATGTGAAATTAGTACCCTGCGGGCAGTGTACATACCAGGTAAGCATTGCAGACTAACACCAACAGGAGCTAAGTTAAGCTAACTTCAAGCCGGCTAACAACCGTGCTAATTAGCAGTAGCAAGCTAGTACGACTGCAGAATAATTACACGACTCTGAATGTAATTCTTTCTTTAGCTTAAATACTGGAATAACAAGTTGAGTATTACTTTCCAGACTGTCCCAACTAACATTATGCTCATTAACAGCCACTGATATAAATAAGAATCTTAAGTGACCCTGCTTTATTTTAGTACCTTGGGAAATACACACTAAGGCTGTGTCATATCATACCATCCCTGCTTATATCAGTATAAATGTTTATGTCATATAAAATTGTAATATTGCGAAATCAATGACATGTTGATGTCTTGCCTTTACATTTCCTAGCACAACAACACAAGCCCAAGCATGCTTGAGAGCAAGAACAGCATTATAGACTCCAATAACAATTTAAGAGCTAGCTTAATATATTAAGTGGTTTGCCTAAAAGATGTCAGACTTTAGCGCACAGTACTTTGCAAAATATGCAAGAAAACTGTTCCTTCTAAAGGTGGAAACAACCAATTTGTTCCACCACTTCAGGCAAAAACATGCTGTCGAGTGCAACTAGGGTACAAAGGCATGTGAGGAGGAGATGCTAACAGATGGTAATGTGTAACACAACCCTAAACAAATGATTCTACCAAGCATGTCTATAACTAGCACTCGCTAGTTACAGCCCATATTACAGGAAGAGCAAACAGTAGATGGAAATTACTGCTGTGTTTACATAATGGTAAAGAGAACTTAAGCAACTGGTTAAAAAGCAGAAGACTTCTAAGAAGACTTGAAAGGTTAAGTATTTGATTTTCCTACAGGATGTAAACTTTACAACATGCTGTAGGAATTTAGAGGCACAAACTTCTTTGTAGTTTACAGGAAGCAGACAAAAGAATATTTTTGAAATGAACTTATTTTCTTTGATACTTATAAAAACAATGCTAATCATAATGAAGGTAAGTATCAAGCAGCCTTGCGTGTTGCCTTTATGCTTAATGTGGTACGAAATGTCTCAACAACTCAAACACCTGCAGCTGCAAGTGCAATGAAAAACTAGCACTTCAAACTGAGAAAAAGTCAAACGAAACCAAATCTAAGCCGAACAATCTAAACACAGCTTCCACGATAAGCTGATACTGCAAAAGTTTAAAAAGTACATCGTGTTTCCAGCTGACAGAGAACCACATATTCTATCCACAGATGGCGTTTTTACTTTTCATTCTATTTTTATTAGATTTGTTTATTTTTACTGACTGATTATTTAGTAGATTTATAATGTTAAAGTGTTGTTGTAGCGTTTCCATAAAGACAGTTGCGACTTGGCTTTGATGTTTCCTTCATCATCTCAAGCTTTCAAGCGTGAGCTTCCACTTTCTCCCAGAATCATACATATGGAGAGGGAGGCAGGACTAGACGAGGCACAGAATGATAGGAAAACACTGACAATTGTTTAGAGGGCAAAAAGTAAAATATCAAGAGAGTGACAAGGATGGGAGGACAATAGAGACAGAAAATTGATTCAGATGGCAGAATACAAAGAGAGATGATGATAGAAAAGAAAGGTAGAGGAAACCAAGCAGACAAAAACACAAACAAGTATGAAAAACAGACATAAAAGAGAGCAAAGTATAAACAAGTAGGGAAGCAACACAGAAAGTGAGGCAGAGAGAAAGACAGCTAGGGCATAAAGCACACAAACTCTGATATCAAACGTGTTTAGAAAAGGAGAGTAAATCACTCTTATCTTCCCCCATGCTGTTTGAGTGGGCCATTGTCAAATTACCAACCAATTAGCTTGATGACAGCCCCTAACAGACCACCCCCCACTGACTGAGAATTAGCTAGGCAATACTTCAAAGGTTTGTCTTTAAGGAAAACTGAAAATGGATTTTAAAAACCCGTTACTGAGTAATCCCCACAGGACAGCTGGAGAAGGCTGCTTCTGTTCACTCACTGTGACATGCAGGAGCAGAAAACTAGTTAACCTTTAATTAACTAAAGTAACCAACGATCTTTTCTTTGTTTCTGTTAAATTCAATTTTATTTATACAGAGCCAAATCACAACAACAGTTGCCTCAAGGCGCTCTATATTGTAAGGTGAAATCCCTACCATAATACAAAGTAAACAGAAAACCCAACAATCATATGACCCCCTTTGAGCAAGCACTTCGGCAACAGTGGGAAGGAAAAACTCCCTTTTAACAGGAAGAAACCTCCAGCAGAACCAGGCTCGTGGAGGGGCAGCCACCTGCCACGACCGGTTGTGGTGGACAGGACAAAAGACATTGATAATAACTAATGATTAAATGCAGAGAGGTGTATAAATACATAGTGAGTGGAAAAGATGACTAAAGAAGAAACACTCAGTACATCACGGGAATCCCCCAGCAGCCCAGACCTCTTGCTGTGTAACTTTGGGAGGAGAAAGTTCTGAGGTGAACTTTCAAACATTTTCTAGTAACAAAGCCTGAAAGGTATGTCTGACTACAGTCACATGACAGACTTATACCCAACATATCTGTGTTGCAAAAAAGACGACAACAAACAGAAAAAACTGCACACAAAAAATAGTTCCAGTGACCCACAAACATAATATGAGCATCTTTTCAAGACAAACCTGGTGAACTATGAGCGCAAGAAAAAAAAGATACATTGTATCCACAATGGAGTTTCGTTTCACTCACCACTAAATACAGAATTAAGAATTTGAAAAAGCGCTGCAGGCCTGGCAAAACAAAATGTACAGAACATGTTAAATTAATAACAGTTTGGATTCAAGATCATATTACTCAGCCCAAGGTGGAACTATGTGTGTGGTTAATGTATGAACCATTATGTCGATGAAGGTCCTCACTAAGATAGCTGAACGGGCTTGTTTGTGTGTGTGTGTGTGTGTGTGTGTGTGTGTGTGTGTGTGTGTGTGTGTGTGTGTGTGTGTGTGTGTGTGTGTGTGTGTGTGTGTGTGTCTTCTCTACCTGTTCTCAGGGTCTGGTGTGGTCATGGCTCGGGTTACATAACACATCTTCAGTGGTATGCACCTCCTGTCACCGTTCAGAGACAAGGAGTGCTGAATCGTAGGACTTGGAGTTTCAGGTGAGGAGGTGACGGGAGGGCTGCTGAGACGGGGGGACTCGGGAGGAGGCGTCTCCCAGCCGATCTCTGACACGGGAGAGCCCTTTTTGACATATGGTGTGGCCTCACGCATATACTTGACTGGAGAGGAATAGAAGAAATACATTTTTAGTACACACAAAGCAATGATAACAATAAAAATTGAGCCACATGTTGAGATTGCAAATTATTTGTCGTCACGTTTGGCCATCTTCATAATTTTCTGTAGATAAAATGGTTCATATTTATATGCTATAGTGACGCCTATTTGTCTTTGCACACTCTAAACAGTATAAATGATTTAATTCGTATAAATATATATACTTTTACAAAAATACATATTAAAATGAAAAAAGGCTACATGTATAACAATGAGGCTGTTCTTTTGCTGGCAGGGTTGTAACCTCATTTAATACAAAGGCCAATTAAAATCCCAACACGTTTGACCTTACAGGCTTGCAGATACTCATAATGTAAAATCCATATGTGCTTCAGCAGCAATTAACAAACCTTGTTGTTTTGAAGGTAGTCTGTATCTGTCATAACGCAGAGGAAGGAAGTGAGGATACCACAAATGTTCACATGCACAGCCAACATTGAAACTGTTTTACTTATAATACCACTGAAGTGTTTGTTAAGCACAGACTTTCACGGGGCGGAAAAGTAATTTTCAGCAACATATCTGTGCGTTAATGATGCTTGTCAGAGACCCAGGAGGGTGTACAGATTACAGAAACTTGCCTCTGATAGTAATAAAACTTAGGACCACAAGTCTGTTTCGTGTCCGCATCATGCAGTGGCGGTTAATTAGATTGATTACAGCCTCAGACCTGCTGCGTCACGCCCTCACCATATATTTCCTGTGTGTAGTTTTACAATCATCTGTCCAATACGTTCTCGTTCACCCGTTAAAATCAGAAGGAAGAGAATCAAATCAGTTACTTTGCACATGTGCTCTGGAGTGCACGATAGAAGCCCACTTCAGATGCTCTCTCACTAAAATATTCAGTGTCCTCTGAATAATGTCATCTCTAAAGATGACTATTGTCCACAGAGTTTTCTGATAAAGCAATACACGTTTTGCTCCACAGACAGCAGGAAGCTCAGTGGAAAAACAGTGATACATGTTCCTGTAATAATTAAGTGGCCCTCTGTGCTGCCACTTGATAACAGTAAATGTCAACATGCCATTTAACTGCGGTGGTTTTTGTCAACAAAATCAAGTGCCTCTTCAGCTCTCAATAATTTGTTGAAACGTATTGATTTGCCTCATCGTCTCTGTTGCTGCTGGCAGCTCTGGCACCACTGAGTCACTTCAAGATCCACGGCCGACGCCGCTGGGCTATCTGAGAAACGCCGAATCCAGGAAAACACACAGCTTTACTTGTACGAGTCATACTGATGCTCATTTTAAATTCCACATGTCCTCCTCTTTGAGAGGAGGAGAAAAGAAGGCTGGAACCATGTTACAGTGAAAGACAGAAATAGGGAGTCGGAGATAAAGTGGGTGCACAGATTGCTTTCTATGTCCTGAATACGCTAAATCCTTATTATGGCCTGGATGTCTAATTGGCATATCTCGCAGTACAGCTGCATATAATTGGCATATGGCTGGTGGCATTTGTAATCCAGCATGTGAACTATTCTTGGTAGAAGCACTATTGAGCACTACGGGATGGTATAACAAGCCTAACCTCCAACCTGTAAATTAGGGATGATAGGCTCATAACACAGAGGCTCATAACACAGAGGAGAAGACAGGGATGATGTAAGAGTGTCCTCAATGGACGTACAGATACGATGTGATCTAATTGCACAGTAGAATAACCCACACAGTCAGATCAGATTAAAACAGCTTGAAAAAAAAAAAAAAAAAAAAAAAGGTTGATACTTTTGTTGAAATCAAAGGACTGAATAGATCAAATCCAGCGCAGTCAAATAAGGACAACCACTTCTGCTTTATGTTAAGTGTGTTAACTCGAAGGATATTAATAAAAAAGGGAAGAAGCAAAAGTCTGAAAGACTGAGACTGACTTTTGTGATTAGACAGCAGCACAGAGACCATCTGCCTCATACTTTGTGTTGCAAACATCACAAATCTGCAGCAGAACATCAAATTCGTGACTTGTGGCGTTTTGCTGAAATTTTTCTGAGCATCTTAGTTCAGCCATTCCTGCACTGTGAGGATGCGTTTGCTCCCTCTGCATTCCTTTAAATGTCAGTTTGAAAGTTTAGACTTGGTATTTGGGCTCAGGCTAAAAAAACAAAAACAAAACACATATATAATCACACCTTTCTAATGGGCCTACCCACAGCACTGTGCCTAAATCATACATCCTTAAAAAATAACTGTGAAAGCATGTACACCACACAGAAACCACAAGACCTGCGGTTGATCAGCTAGGCGTCTTTTGCTCTGTGTCAGTTTCCGACGCTGGTAGAGAACGTGACTGTAAAGACAGCACGAAGCAAGATGAATCCATCTGCTGATTTTCAGACACAAACATGTGGCACAATCCTAACAACTTACCCGTTAATTTCACACCATACACAAAACCTTTATTATTATCTACCCAAACAGCTGATACCCTGGTTACAAATTTACAGTCCACTCTCTGAGCAGAAAAAAAAAGACATGCCACCCATCTACTATAAAAACATAATGTTTAGTTGATGATTTGCTTGCAGTTAACATCTACAAAGAATCCCCATTCCTAGAAATAGAGCTCTAAGTGTTTCCAGTGGAGGGGAAAATAAAAAGGGGTACAGTCCGTGCAGTCATTACACTGTAAGTGTGTACATCTGTGTGCATTCCCTTGGGTCGTGTTTCTATCCCATTACAGCGCCAGCTCTGCGCAATAACCTCAATAGCTGGAGAAGAGCTTGAAAAGGATAGGGCTCATACTACTGGAGCCATGAGAGGAGTCTATGAGCCGGTTTGCTGTTACATAAGTCAAACTAAAGAGATTCAAACGAGAGGCTACACTTCCCTATCTATTTGATTTTATTTTCCACTTTCCAGCTCATCCTTGCTCACCCATGTGCAGATAAATCTTTTTTTATTATTATTAGTAGTAGTAGTAGTAGTGGTGTGATTTCCATTCTCCGAGGTATTTTGCAGTTACAGCAGTCATTGATGCAGATGCCTCAATGCATCAAAACAGCTGTTCGACTCACCAGTGAAGTCATTGACTTCTTTTGATGATTCAAACGCTCTTCGCTTAATAGAAACTGTACACGATCCATTACTTACACATTTTTACAGCTGATGCACTCAATTTGTTCTTGACTGTTAGACCTTCACAATGAATACACAACGACAAACACACACTCTTCAGTCCGTCCCTCTTGACAAACACACACTCTGGTCTATAACATTAAGTGTAATTACTGTAGCTGTCTCATTGTCTCTTTTTTTATTTAATGGTCTTTAACGGTATTTAATGGGGTTTGAAGTCATTGCATTTACTACTATATGCTTCAAATGTACTTTCTGTTTTGTGAGAAAGTGCATCAAAGGAGAGAAAAAAAACACTCATTAAAGCTGCGGAAGTGAAAGTAGACTGGTAAAAGCTGGAAAGAGGCCAAACCAGACTAAAGAGGTAGAAAAAAAAAGAGACGCTCCTCTGACTGTAGAATTGGGCCTTTTCCTCTTGTACCTGGATACTACAGCAACACAAAAGGCCCTTACAAATCCACCCTCGAGGCACCTTTTTGTAAGATGTTGGCCAATATTTCAAAGATTCCAATACTACCTTAACCGAACAATGTGTAGCAACTAACAGCAGGTTAAAGAAACGTGAAATGTGCATAGGTATGCTTACTCACTGACCATGAACTGACACCAAGTTCAACACTTTTCTAATCAACTTTCTGAAGAGCATATTTATATAAAAGACACCTGAAAGGCATTTGCTAAAATGTCACATTTTAAAATACCGCCGATGATGTTACAACACAAGAGATGTAGTACTAACAGATTAAAGAGTACTTCTATATGTAATACTGAACTTAATGATTTAGTTATCGTGCTATAAATATGAGTTAACCTGTGGGGATTGCCCATAGGTGTGAATGCGGCAGTGAATGTGAGTGCGAATGGTTGTTTGTCTCTGTGTGTTAGCCCTGCGACAGACTGGCGACCTGTCCAGGGTGTACCCCGCCTCTCGCCCTATGACAGCTGGGATAGGCTCCAGCGCCCCCCGCGACCCTGAAAAGGATAAGCGAAAGCGAATGGATGGATGTAAATATGATATTTACTGCAGGAGTGAGGGAATTTGGCATAGTGTAGTCTGAGTGATGCACAGTAGAGAGTATGAAAGAAATAAGAAAGAGAAAGGAGCACAAAAGGAGCGCTCAAAGACTTATTTGCCCAAAAAAAATGCAAATGTGCAGATGCAAATGCAGAGGATGTGGACACCACAGTGTGTGTTCAGGACATAAGAAACTTGCATTGAAATTACATTAAACATTAACCTGAATGTTAAAGATAACAAACCTACACCATTCGCACTCACAGGCAGGGATAGCTCAGTAGGTAGAGTGGTGGCCCCATGATCGGAAGGTCGGGGGTTCGACTCCACTGAACGGCTACCCTGAGGTACCCCTGAGCAAGGTACCGTCCCTACACACTGCTCCCCGGGCGCTGCACTGGTGGCTGCCCACTGCTTCACTGGGTGAATGGGTTAAATGCAGAGGAACTATTTCCCTATGGGGACTAACACGCACACTTTACTTTTACTTTACTTACTTTTTACTTTCTTTACTTACTTTTTTTACTTACTTTACTTTTTACTTTACTTTAACTTTACATTTAGCAGATATCATTATCAAAAATTTGAATTTACCTATAAAGCACTTCCCCTGAATTATGACAGCTAGCAACTTTAAAAAAAACCCAAAGCTTCAGAGGATGAAAGTGTGAGCAGGAGGATACAGTCACTTTGTGGGGTTACAAGTTTTGCATCATAAAGTTTGATCTTTCCAAACTCTTTTAGCTCAGATTCATGCATGCAGCTATCAAGTAAGGAGTGCAGTGAGTATTCAGCTTATTATTGTATAAAGGAAAACTGGTTAGCAATTCTAGGCTGATGTCTATAACATTGAGATGATGGAAGCTGTAGAAAACAAGAGAAATATGGTCACAGTTTAACTTCCATGCTTGAAGCATAAAAACTAATAGAAATAACAGCTTCAAAATAGTGCCAGGTCACCTGCCGTAATCTCATGCATGCTTTCACTTTTCAAATACGACATTACTGCTGTGTTTAGACAAAAGACTTTGGCTATTTAAGAGGATTAAACGTATTACTGGGAGTTCTGTAGAGAGTACTGAAAGGACTACATTGACAAAAAGCCTATAAAAGATAATTAATCCACAACTACCTCCCTTCAACAGCGCAAACAATAAAGCACAAAATAACTTGTGAAACCCTGACAACTTGTGTGGTAATGTTAACCAGCCATTCAGCATGACCAAGGACTGGGCTTTCAGTTTGGTCTTGGCTCAGGAATCACCTCCACACACAGAGACAGTGAATCAGCTGAGGCTGAAAGATGTTCTTCCAGATGACACATTTTGTGCCATGACGTTTGGAAGAAGAAGACGACGACTCGGTGTGATTAAGGCCTCACTTTCCAGCTCTGAAGTGGAAACAGTGCAAATGACTTATATGCAGACTATGTCTTAAAACAGCAACACACGATTCCTCCAACATGTATTTCCTCAGATCCTGTTTTTACAGTGGTAGAAAATGATTTTGAAGACACTAAGACAATGATAAAAATAAATAAATAAATGCATTTAAACTGGATTTGCAGGGGGGGGGGGGGGGGGGGGGTCTATCAGAGACAGGATAAAAAACTTTCATCACAGGGCAAAGGTAACTGCGCATCTTTTTACTAATTTACAGATACTTGTTCATCTAAGGCAGGAGTTGACAGCCTTTACTATCAGAAAAACAATTTTTGAGACACTTTAACCAAATAAATCTATAAAACATGTTAACATGTCTCCCTTTAAAGCACTGTAGATACGAAGCAACGCAGGTAAGTATGAGTCCCATCTGTTTTGGTGTAATTTAGTCAAATTTAAAGTGCTGAGTTTAGATTGACAATGAATAAAATACAATCCCAATAAGATCCCAGTAGCTTAAAAATTCAATTAAATTTTGAACAAACTCCAGCAAGAGCACACCAATACACCGACAGTGTTGGGAGTGAAAACAAAGTTAAAACAAGTTTGTTCACAGGCTGTTAAATTGAAGGCTTTTCTCTGCAGCATTTAGTTTTGGGGGGATTTGGAATCCATAGGTAGGGGGACTCAAAAATAGTCACACAGGCTAGACATATGTATAGGATACACATCCTGCTCTGTCACTTCAACCCTTTTGCTGTCCTTCACTACATTCATGAATCTTCTCTGTTGTCTTCCTCTTTTCTTCCATTGTACGATATATGCACTCTCTCTATTTCAGGTAGTTTCACTACTACCAATTAAGAATAGCTTGAAGCAATATTTGATAAAAAATTTAAATAATACAATAAACAACCGTTAATTAGTATCGTATTACTGTTCATACAATTTTTTTGGATCCACTAGAGAGCTGCATGAGGCTCAGGAGCCAAATGTTTGAGACGCCCACTGCCACCGCATAGCAGTGGTCAAAGTGCAGGATTTCCCCTTAAACTGTTCTAATACTCACATAAACAGTACAACAACTCTAAAGAGAGCCTTTATCTAAAAATCGACAAATATTGTTTGCCGGTAAATTAACTTTCCATTACTCACTAAAGCGACACATATGACAAATATTTCATTAACAGGAATCTCTAAATTAGAGCTGTATTCTACATTTTCCCCCGTTTCCACAAATGGCAACACAAACAAGTAGACCTACTAAAAACCAAAACCACAGACTGAGCAGATGGTGGGTTTGACAAAAGCCTACTGCCTCATACGTTCAACAGAAGTCTGCGATGCTGCATGACTAAGAGACTCTAACATGTGTCATTTTTGTTCACTCCTTTAAAAATCCTAATGTAAGGACTAAATTGATGTGCTTCTTCTCCACTATAATAAAAAAAAACAACTATTTTGTCCTCACAATCACAAGGAAACTAGGCTAAAATAAACATAATGCACATAAACACAATGATTACACCTGGAGAAAAAAAGTTTTTGTGTTTTTTTCCAAACAAAACAGATGAGTGTCAGCGCCGGGTCGCTGCTTTTGTTTTGTCTCTATAAAACACTCGCACAGGAGAGGAATGAATGATTCAATCTATTATCTCCACCGCCACAACCACGAGTACAACGCCACAGTTGCTGTTATTATCATCACAGTCATCCGCTCTGAGTCAGCCTCCACAAGCTGTATTGAAGGAGATGATATTTTCTCTAATGACATAAACAGTCAGCTGGTAGACACGCTGACTCGCGCTCTTCTCTTTCCACACACACTCAGCCATATATCGACTCTCACTCGTCTAGACAACAACGCTGATGATTTAAATTGATGGCACGCACGAATGCACACAAACAGGCAGATGCTCATTCAGACACGCACGCTGCATCACACTGCTGACAGCAGCACGCACACATGCACGCACACACACTTCCAGATGTCAGGTGATGACAGCTTTGGCTTGTTAAAGGCTCAACAGGAGAGCTTACAGGACACCGACTCATTTCCCGTGGCTGAAGTGAAGTGTGGCAGGTGTTCTATTGTTTTCTGACTTTTTATTCTTAACATGCTCTGCTTCCAATGGGAAGGTTGCCAATATTTGTTTGCATGCACTCAGCTGCGTGCAATGGTTCCGTCAGTAAATATACTATTAATTAAAATACAAAAAAATACTACCAATTAAACTTGTTAAATAGGAGTTGTGTGTCTTTATGGTGCCCTTATGTAACCCATTATCTGCATTTATTTAGATAATAATGTTTTTGTAGGGTGAACAGTTGGTCCTCAACTTAAGAAAACAAACACTTTTTACTTGTGCTGCATTCATTTAACACAAGTACCGTGTGTATAAAATCTCTTTTGAGGTTCTCCTTTTCAAACAATCAGCCAAAAAAATGAAGTTTTCTCCACAGACTGTATTTAAAAGATGAACAAAAGGAAGGAACAGATCAAGGGGAGTACCAGAGGACACTGCGTACCTCTGTGGTAGTGGCGTATTAATCATAAAGTAGCCATAGCCTCAACCATACCCTGCTTTACTGTTTGTTTTACTCACAAAGAGATAGTTTGTTCACAGAGTACAAACAGCTTCAACTAACAAAATATTCATGAATCCTGGGTTTGTGCACATGCACTGCGGACTTCTATGCAAGCTGACTTATTTTGCAACCAGTGTGCCACTGGTTGCAAAATAAGTCAGCACATTCAGGGGGAAAACAGAAGTGAAATGTGTGAATCAAACACCGGGGCAGCCACTTTCTAAATTAAGATCTGCACCTATTTGCATAGGACTTGTTTTGATCTGACAAAAATTCACTGATCCGTTTTAATCAGGAACTGCATTTTTGGCTACAAACAAAGCACTCTGAATAAATACTAAGCATTATTTGCTCAAGTGCAGAATATAAATATTGTGCTTGCCAGACTAGAATTTATGCTTCTCCAAACAAGGTGACAGGCAAGAGTGAATTTAAAAAAAACATTAATCTCGATGTTGATGACCAGTTGTAATAAACGACTGATCTAAAGGGAAGATTTTCCCCAAACTGTCCCAATTTAGTAGAAACTGACCTGTCTCTCTACATGCACTCGTGTTTCTTAGACTGAGGTTCTGCCCACTGCACTGCAGTGGGTAATAAGACTTGTTAGAGAAGATGTAAATGTTCCTTATAAGCTACTTGAAATGCTCAGCCTGGTGGATAAACTGAAGCCAGACACTGGATGATGCTACAAAGATGAATTGAGGGATCACTGTAGCTGCAGGGACACTACTGATATGTTAGGCAAGCTTTATGATGAAATACACAGTTTAATGTTACCTGCTAGTTCAAGTCAAAATGACTGCTCTATTAGCCATGTAGTCAGGTGTTGATTAATATCAGGTTAAAGCTGTTAAAGGGTGAACAGGAAATGCATCAGGATAAAGGAGTTTATATTTATTACATCAAGATCTCCCATTAAAAAAAGACAAAACCTAAAAACAAGAAATACCACATAGACAAACCAGAGGATAAAAATTAAGGAGCGAACAGAACAATTATTCTAAGACTCTTTATACCTCTAGTAATTACAGTTGTGGTCAGAAGTTTACATACACTCATCACAAACATGTCATTTTTGGCTTTTAATGACTTCTTTGAACTATTTTTTCAGGTTGGAATGATTATATAACATGTATCTTTAATGACTTTAAAAACATGAATTGGGTGCACAACGTTGAATTTATGACATGTAAATCGACTGGTTTCCTTGCATGGACCAAGCTTTAAAGCCAGTTCTGAAATGTTCAATAGGGTTGGGGTCGATGCTATGCGAAGGCCATTCCAGAAGCTTAATGTTGGCCTGCTTTATCCTTTCCAAAAACCAGTTTTGATGTGTGTTTGGAATCTTTGTCCTACCCAGTTGTGTCCATGTTTCAACCATCTAGCTGCTAATTTAAGGTGAAGCTTAAGAATTTCACCTTAAATTATTTATTATTTCACTATATCAAATGTGCAGTAACAGCAGCAAAAACAGTGCATGATGCTACCAACACCATGCACGACAGCTTGTACAGTATTCTTAGATTACTGTACAAGCTAAATGTACAAGCATAGCTCTTGTCATTGAGGCCAAACAGCTCAATATTAGTTTCCTCTGATCATAAAAATACTGATTTTGATTTTTCCATGATGATATGAACTGTGATAGTGATAGTGTAAAATTTGTTTCGCTTGTGGACAGTGCAACTGGTGTCCCAGCAGCTCACAGTTCATGGCAGGCTGGTTGGTTCCTGGGTTTTCTCCTCTCACCTGAGGCTGACAGTTTGGGTCTTCTTCCAGACCTCTACAATTCTCCTTAGATCTTCACTCTGTTTCTTGGTCTTTTGCACTGTTCTGAGTATTGGTCAGTCCAATGAGCGCTGTCAAAAAGAGACTACTGGTTGTAGTCAACCATGATCACAAACAAGAAATTAATAAGCCTTGTCAAGTTAGACGACCTTCAGCACCACTAATTAAAAGATTTAAGTATATGTAAATATGCATTCATGCCCATGATGAGTGGATGGAAGCTTCTGAGAATTGTTTAACTGTTATTAAGTCATTTTTAAACATCTCAAAGTGTTGGCAGCTTCTAAAAGAGTCAAGTTAATAGAACATCCTATTGCTCTGAGGTCAGTGAAAAGTCAATTTAGATTGTTATTTATAATGGCACTTTTATAGTCTTGCTGATCCCTTAAGACACTTTTACACTACAAGCCACACTAAGCCCTTCCCACAGGTGTTCACACAGCTCTTTATCACACACACATGCACACAATAACACCAGTGGATGCATTGTGGAGCAATTTGGGGTTAAGTATCCTGCCATAGGACACTTTGATATATAGATCAGAGGAACCAGGCATCGCACCAGCAACCTAGTTACATAATTACTCCAATTTACATCTTAGCTGTAATCTGACATCAGGAGTAATATGTTTATCCTTAATTTCACTTGATGACTCATCACATGAATACTTAAATTAATACATATATGTCTTAAAATAAATAATCTGTTTTGCCACCTACCATCTATTATAGGGTTAAACTATTCCGTTATATTTACAGAGACGAGTGAATTGACGTGTTTTTCTCCAAAAGAATTCTTCTCATGTCTTTTCATCTTAAGCATCTTAAGCTGAGGCATGAATCAACTTTAACACCCACATGATTGGACTGAAGTGTCAATCATCACTGCATAAAAACATTTAACAAAAAGAAAACATAAGAAAGAAAACAAAGAACACAGTACAGGGACCATAAAATTCTTATTGTAGTTAACGTTGAGAGGTAAAAGGGTTCACATCCGTGATGTTGCCACGCAGGGTATTTCAGAGGTTTTCTATAGAGCCCTGATGATGCGAGAGGAGGCAGATTAAGACCTATGTTTGCTGACGGAGGGCACGGGAGAATCCCTCAGTGTCATTTAAGGGCTCAGTGCACTTCAAGCAAACTGTCTGATAAAATGTGACATCCGATCACGTCTAAAAGCAAAAGTGTGTTGGAGAAGAGTCAAGTGAAGGGAGGTTTATTTAGAAAGCACATTTACAGTGGTAGACAAATAAATAACGCAAGACCGAAAAAACAAACACTTGCCATCCAGCACCCCACTGGTTCAAATCTGTGGAAGGACTCTGTGTCTGTTTGCTGTCTTTATCTGTACAACATGAATCATTCAAACGGGTAAACAGTGTTCCCTCAAAGGCATTCATGGTATTCCACTCAGTGTTGTTAAAGTGAACAAAAAAGAAGCTTGTGAACATGAACCCTGCCTTCTTTCTCACCTCTGCACACCTGTCCATTAGCTCTTTTTCAGTAGACATGCCATAGGACAAGTAAAGGTGTAAACAATAAAAATAATGAATGGTAAATTCCATGTAGCCGCCTGTTTCAGGGCCCTGGTATTTCTCATGCAGCTATAATTACATATAGGATTAGGAGGATACATCTCTGCCATCTATAATCCAGTTTTGAGATCCCTTCACAGACGCCTTAACGCCCACTCACATCCTGGGCCATCTGACCTCAGGAATTCGCATGATAAGGTGGGGCCAGGTTTCACAATGAACACACCCGAAACTCTGGCTGATTGGGACCCACGCCCAGTTTCCCACCTTGGCTCAGGCGACTAGAGGATCATCAGGGGGTCCTTTTGTCCCTCTGTGGGGGGTCACTCCCACTAGGTTTATATCTGGGACTCTCCACCATTTGACCTTAGAACTGAAGAAGCTTCTCGGATGAGAGGTGAAACGTCTTCAAGCAACTTAAAGAAGTCCAGACGCTTTTCTTTGCAAGCTCCTTTGACTACGATGACCTGGATGACTGAGAACCTTCACAGACATACATATAGGATTATTTTTCTTATGCTTTGCTTTTCTTGCTGTGACATGTCAAAATGTCTTCTGTGAACACAGCGCGCTACAAACCAAAACTCTGGCCTTTATCATGGTGACCTGCCGCAAGCGGTTATTTAAAGGTGACCGATTAAACTGCGTTCTAAGCTGATCTCGTTTGCAAACAATCTTGAGTGCAAACATCCAGCTGCACTGCACAGCAAAGGCAGACACTCCAAGTTTAAAGTGTAAAATTAGGGTAAAATTTGTTTCACTTGTGGACAGTGCAACTGCTGTTTCAGCAGCTTACAGTTCATGGCAGGTTTGGTGGTTCCTGGGTTTTCTCCTCTCATCTGAGGCTGACAGTTTGGGTCTTCTTCCAGACCTTGGCAAAGTGGTGACAGATCTGAAACTTGTATTTACATACAACTGCTTGAAGTTTTTAAATGTCTCCAAGAAACCTTCCAAATTTGTGTAAATCTACAATTCTCCTTCTTAGATCTTCACTCAGTTTCTTGGACGTTACCACTGTTCTGAGTACTGGTCAGTCCAATGAGCGCTGTCAAAGAGAGACTACTGGTTGTAATCATGATCACAAACAAGAAATAATAGGCCTTGGCCTTGTCAAATTACCGATAACGGTGACAGATTAGTGTTCTAAGTGGACCTCGTCTGCAAACAATCTTGAGTGCAAACATCCAGCTGCACAGCACAAGGCAGACACTCCAAAAATAAAATTCTGTGGCACAAACTTCGACGATTGTCTCTAAAGGTGCCATTTGTTGATCGGTCCTTCAACAGACCACCATAACATTACCGGTTGCGGTTGCTAGGAGTTTTGTGGTGCAGAGCCTTTACTGATCTCCTTATAGAGATTCCCATTTGGTTTGTCTGACTGCATACTGAGCAAAGAACAGAGCCTACCGAGAGTCTCTGAGGACTCTTTAACTAAAGCAGGAGGCTCTCTGACATCAGGGCTTGTTCTCAGTGGGTCAAACTGCTGCCCTCTCACAGCTGTGTGAAGCGGAGGGAAGTAGCTGCTGCCTATTTTCAGACATATCTGTCCTTCGTAATGAGTTTCCAAGATGCCTTGTCTGTGCTTTAGTAAAGGATACACAGATTACAAACATCCACGTACAAATCCTTTGCACATTTGCAGACAAATTGCACCAGCACACTCTATTCCCACGGGACAGGTACGATCTCCTAAAAGACACATCAGATATTTTGTCTTGATCTCTTTCCTCATATGATACAGTCTGCCTCTCTCAAATCTTTTCAAGGTGGCTCCCACTCAAGAATAAAATAAAATGGTGCTGATATTTAGGTTTGACATATCACTATTCATTCGATTTTACTTTACATTTGACTAATTGATGCCATTTTGTTGTGCAACACCTTCATGTGTTACCCAATTTCTCACGTGCAAATTATCTCTCTTAAATAGCAGTTACTGTGAAAATACTAACCCTCACAGTAATCTTTATTTCAGCCTCTTTAAACCTCTTGTTAACTGTCCTTCTGTTTCAGTCTCTCATCCACTCAGTCTCCCATTAAATGCTCTTATACCCCCTCATTTTTCTCTCTCTTCACCTTCCTCTGCTCCGATCTCCTCTGCCCTTCTTTCAGATCGTGATACAGTTTTCAGCTGGGACCAGCATGTCCCCATGAGGAGTGTGATCACCGTGTTTGTGTATCTGAGATGAGAGAGAGTCGTGTGCACATGTGTATGGGAGAGAGAGAGAGAGAGAGACACTTTGTTCTCATTGTCTTGGGTCCAAGAGTCCTCTTAGGGACAGGAATGAAAGAACTGAGAAGTAGGCACTTATGTGCAACAGTTTCCTGTATGAAGGAATGCGTGTGCGTGTGTGTGTGTGCACGTGTGTCTGTGTGTAGTAAAATGGTCTTCACCTTTCTCAGTGTGGCTACCCACAGCCTAATCTTGATCTACATCTTGATATTTTAGCTGAAAGCAACTGTAAAAAAAAAATGAACAGGCTGCACATTTGAGGAAGCAAAAAAGGCCAGAGGAAGGGAAAAGATATGAGTTTGATGTTGCATGATTGTCCCATGGCACATCTAGTTGCATAATACCTATTTCCTTAATCTCAATTATTCTTTTCTGCAAAAGGCAATCAGTCTGTAACCTGTTTCCAAATTATGTAATAAAACAGCACCAAATGCCAGTGTTGTTCAAGACTAAGGTGACTGCAATCTAATTTGATATAAACAGGGTGAATTAATATCGGCTGCTGGAATAATATTTACTTTCCCAGGTATGACAACCAGCACCTCTCTTCTTTAATGTAAAATAAATTACATCCTACAGCAGAGGTCAAAGTGGAAGCAGTGTTTTTCCCGGTTCTTTTCTTTTTTCCTGCACATTCTATTAATGTAACAAGTGAGTGACAAGTGACTGTAATTAACTGGAAAGTAGAAAATAAAAAATGTGTCTAATGGACATGATCGAGAAACCTGAGTCTAAAAAGGCAACCATGTGGAGCCAGAGGTTCTTCCGACATTACCGGTGTCATTCAGTGAAGGAGCACTGCTCTCCTCACGTCTTTTGAGTGAGCCTATGGGCATCCCAAAAATATTACGCAACATTTGAGAAACTGACACACAAACTGATGTGGAATATGTTACACTTAGCTCTTACCGTCGGGGTACGCTTTTCACTCATTCACTAAATAAAATCTGTACTTGCACAAACACTCACAGGGGCTTCCAAAAAACAACCCGTAATCTAGTCAATCAATAAAAGGTTCCCCGACCTCTACCTCTCTTTCAGGTGTTCCTCTAATTCTTTTATCCTCTCACATGCCTCCTCTCCAGTATGCCTTACCTTCCAGAGTCACCTCTTTCCCGGCTCGTTTCAACGCCTGCACAGCCTCGTCGTGGGTCGCGTCCCGCAGGTTCATACCGTTCACGGACAGGATCGCGTCCCCCACATACAGAGACTGGGTCTGGTCCGCAGCGAGCCCCTTGAATATTTTACTGATGAGGATGGGCATCTTATTCTCCTTCCCCCCTTTGATGCTAATCCCGAGTCCCCCGACTTCCTGCTTGGTCACCTTGACGCACCGCTTTTTGTTGGCGATCGCTTCGGGTACCCGCTCCGGGAGGTCCGTGAACGCGGTGCGCACAGTTTGGGGGCCATTGTTGGAGTTGGTATTACTGTTGTCATGGTAAGATCCGTTGGTAACGCCGTTAGAGTTGACATTGTCATCGACACTCTCGTTAACGTTGCTCTCACAGCTTAACGTGAGCGCTTCCTCGTTCAAGTTGACCAAAACTTTGTGCCACTGCTCTCGCACCAAAACCTCCACAAATCCACTTTTTTGCACTCCAGAGCCAATCGGAACTCCAGTCGCTACTACCACCGCCATCTTTGGAGCATTTCTGTAAAAAATCACATGTGATTTAGTTCCCAGTGCGCTCGCAAGTTCCACCCTATCTCCCTCTCGCCCGGGCTGGACTTTGCCCCCTCTGAAGTTTTCTGCAGGACTTATATCGAGCGTCCCGTCCGACCAGCCCGAGCTCTTTCAGCGCAAACTCCCCCTCCGCTCTGCCTGCCCAAGATCCTATCTGCTGGGTGGAGTTTTCCTCCCCCCGCCGTCAGCCGATCCCATCTCCAGATCCCGCTTGTACAAAATGTGTACATCATTTGCCAACTTCTTGTAAAACACGCTAACCACAGAGGTAAACAAACACCGGGAAGATTAGGCAAAAATTCACTTCTCATCTATTCCAGCTAATTCAGAACCGACAAGACTACCATGATATGTGCCTACACTACTGTCATGTTAGAGTGGGCTTTACGAATCTTTTACACTGGCAGGAAAAGAAAATGTAATTTGTGGAGTAGAATATTTTTGTTTTGTGCGCTCTTGGGTAAGATGGAACTGAAGTCACGGAAAATTTGCATTTTTTTCCACGGCGCTAGATTTTTAAAGACATATTTAAATAATATTAATAATAAGATGAATCATATATATGACTAGAACTAATTTCCAGTCTTTCAAGTGTCTAGTGGGTTCCAGTCTTCTACGATAGCCCGTTTTTCCGTGGGTGAAGTGAGAAGGTTTTACGCGCGTACAGGAATGCGCCTGTGCGGGTTTTGTTGTTTCGAAGAACGAAAGAAGAGAGGGAGCACGTTTTTCTCTGAAACTCTGTCAAGGAAGGCCTCCCTCTAAGGCTTTGCTTTGTCTACTATTATCAAAGGACGTCCTTACGCCCTGTCAATCACACACGATCCAGAAAGCTGAAAAAAAAGTCAGTCAGCTCAGACCTTGAGAGCGCAGCTGGAGATGTCAGCATAGTGACCGGAGCTTCTCGGAGCATCGCTGGTCAGGCGGACCTTTCTTCACAGGCTTAACCCCTGTGTTCAAGTCTAGTGAGTGACTGACATTGAGGCTGAGACAAAATCAGTTTCATCTCATCACCAACTCCTGACTGCGTGTCAGTAAAAGCTGGAATACTGAGAACAAGAACAATGTTTAATGTAAACGTCTTTAGCTCCGCAGCTGTCTGGCTGTGGATATTACTCACAGCTGCTCAAGTGCTGAAACGTGCTGAAGTAGACCACAGTGTCACACTAAACTATTAGAAATGTTGCTACGACACCTACCGGTGACGCCTTTAAATACTAAATACTAGAGCCTCTTTGGCGATTTAGTGAATGTATGACTTGGCCGCAGACTGCTAATGTAGAGTATTTAACCTCGGTTTTGTGCCATATGTGCACAACTAGATTGTGTTTGGGATTAAGTTAAAACGTGTCATTAAAAGTTGTTCAGTTATGGAAATATGTAGGAATGCTGTGCAGTGTGGGAAACAAGCTTCCCTACAAGCCTGCCCTAAAAACTATGTCAGATCATTACTACTGAGCTGCACTAAAGACATGATTAACTGTGAGCAAGAGACTGCAACAGAAATACAAAGAATATTTTTAGTTTAATGAGGTGTAGGCAATACAAGCGATTTTTACTTTTATATGGAAATGAGCTGTCACGTGAAATGTACAATCTTTGTTGTGATAATGACCTTCAAAACAAACAAAGAAACAGAGAGGGAGAGAGTGCTATCTTTTTAAAGGTGATGGTACTTAAAGGTGTTAATAAATCTTTTTTATATCCCTCCTCACCCGGCGACTTGATTGCACATTTTGTTTTCAGTGCATCAGAGAGCAGCTGCACAGAGGTGTGGTTACACACAAACGCACATGTTCTGTGTTGTGGGTCTGTGAACTGGCTTTCTGGCGATAATTAAGAGGGGGAAGCAGTCAGATGAAGACTTACTGGACGCACATGTGTCCCGATCTTGTTTTGAGCTTTGTTTTTTTTATTATTATTACTATTATTTCACTTTTTATTGAATCATTTATTCATTCAGGGCCACCAATGGCCCCAAGGGGGAAAAAAACCACACTCATTCGTAAAGCTCACTTTGGTATATCTTTTTCCCCATCTCTCTTCAGCTTTTCTTCATCATCCATCTCTAGTTTTACTAGGCTAATCGTCCCTACTAGGCCTATTTGACCCTAAAAGCATGGATGCTGTGTTTAAAAAAACTTGTCACCTGCAACATGTTTCAGCTGACAAGTTGAAAAATAGGAAGCTAAAGACCAGGAAAGATGCATAATGCTATAATTAAATAAAGCATTTTTCAACAAAACAAGTGAAAAGAATTTGGAGATTAAAAATTATCTAAATTCTACTGAATGGCTGTTGTGTCTGGCCTATTAATACATGTAATTCTGTAGAGGAAACCATTTCAAGGGCACAGAGACATTTCTGAAAGCCACAGCTACGCAAGGGAGATAACTGGGTTTTTTTTTTTTTTTGGTAAAACATCCCCAGTTATCGACTGGGAATGAAGAAATTATTTATATATTCGAGAATGCATATAGAGATGCACCCTATCAAAAACTTATTTCCAAATTATATTGTTCACTGACCAATCTAAGGGGTCATGATACGAGATATGTTAAAGCAAGATGGGAAACAGAGGGTAATCTATCCCTAACAGGAGAGGAATGGGATGGGATCTGTAGGCAGCAGTGGTCGGTAACAAGCTCCGCCTCGTGGAGGGAATTCAGTTGGAAGAATGTAATTCGTTATTTTAATACCCCGGCTCAAAAATCCAATTATTCTCATAACACAACATGCTGGAGGCAGTGTGGACATGCAGCAGCAAATCATTTCCACATTTTATGGGAATGTCCTCGTGTGGTTCCATTTTTGAAGGAAATACATAAAGTCCTGGAAACAATCTTTCAAAAGAAAATACAATTTCATTTTGCAGTATTGTACCCGGGTAACTTAGAGAGTCTTAATCTATGCAAACCGGATAAATATTTGTTCAGTGTGCTGTTGGTAGCTTCCAAAAAGGCCATAACCCGCCGTTGGCTTAAGGAGGATACTCCTACTATAAATGAGTGGATTGATGTGATATATACTATTTTGTTATGGAAAGAATAACTTTTAGACTAAAGTTGCAGGCGGACACATTTGAGGATTACTGGTTGAAATGGTTGAAATATGTACAAAATGGGAGGCCCGATTTTGTATAATCTCATTGTATGTTCTGGTTTGTTAGTTTGGTTTTGTTTTGTTTCCCCCCACTGTGATTAATAAAACATAAATTTAAAAAAAAAGGGGGGAGATAACTGTTTGGTGATATGATGAATAAAATGTGAAAATATCTTTTAGGAAATCACAAGAGACGACCATCCAGCTTGCTATCAGTCCATAAGTTTAAAAAGCAGCCCACAGTCTAAAAAGCAGCATCTATGGGCATTAATGCACATGGCATGAATAACATGAATAACCATTAATGCCAAATGATATATACAAGTTTTGGAGGGACAAATGCTTTTTTCCAGGGGAAGACCTTGCTTAATTCAGTAAGACAATGCCAAACCGCATTCTGCATGTATAATCAGATCCCTGCAGTCTGGGTGCCAAGCAGGAAAAACTAATATATTTGGTGCATTATGAAATGAAACATACAACAAATGAGGCACTTAACTGTTGAGAAAAACCTTTCACTGTCAATTTTCAAAAAGCTTATAGAGCTGATGCGACTCAGTGAGAGACATGGCCTTACCTCAGCTTTACAGAAACATGTATAGTCATCATATTGCTTCACCAATACATTTTTTATCTATTAGTTTTAGCTGGACTGAGAATCGAGTACACTGAGAAAACCTTTTTAAGTTTGCTGCTTTAAGACTGACATGTCAGTTTTCCTATATAAAGCTTATACAGGGAAAAACATGGTGGGAATGACCATTGCCTTTGTCCATGCTTGGTGGCACATACATCTTTATGCTTGTCCAAAACAAAATGAGGACACGCTCCTCATAGACAAAGAAAAAAAGATCAGGATTTTGTAAAATACACTTCTCAAATCAATTAAATGAACGCTTGAGATCTGAATGGGAAAGAAAATCATGCTGGATAAATGTACTGATATGGACTGAGTAATGTGTTAGGGATGAAATGATGCCACATTGTTTGACGGAAATGAAAATTATCAACCAAATCAAAGGGGGAAAATGATGCAGCAGGCTAGTCCATTACCAGTAGTCCAGTAACTCAAAATGTTAGTTTGTATGGCCCCCACATGCATGTGTGCATACCTGATGGTGCTCCTAATGATACACAGTTGGTGTCTTGGGGGATCTTCTCGCAGATCTTGGGCAGGGGCGGATCTAGAATGGTGGCAAAATGATTTCTTGCCATCCCTATTTCCACCCAAGTGTTACATATGACAGAGTTGTTTATCAAAATAAGATAGCATTAACACTTTGAGCCTAGCTATTATTAACACTGAATATAAATTATAAAACTGAATATATTACATAGTGTTAACCCCTCTCCACAATTAACAAATGGTTCAGCCCGTAGTGCCGACCGGATTTATTTCTTGTTTTCTGACTGTGATTGTGCCAGATCACATTTTGAATCAACACCGTGGGCATTTCAGATTTCACACAGGTGGTTGTTTGTCACATGGAATGAAGGTGAGTTTTATAAACCCTCTGAGGTCCACGGACACACCTGACTGATTTTAGCTGATATAGCAACAAGCTGCAGCCACGCTGAGTCTCCATTTGAGCTTGTGTTGAAAGTTCGGACTTCAAAGTATACACCAATTGTTTAAGAAGAGAGCAAGGAGAGAGCGAGAGAGCGATGTCAACAGCGAGTTTTGAGATGTGGGAGATTTGTGACGTTAAGCGTGGAGTGTATGGTTAGTGTGTTTTGTATTCGTTGTTTTGTTTTGTGTGTCAGTGAGGGCACTAATGAATGTTACAAATGCAGATTGTCATGTAAACACTGTCTCCAGGTGGAGTGATACACCTGTTGTCAGGCCCGCAGGGTTTATCCCTGTGGTGTCTCCACTGTCTTGAGGCGGACGCACTATTTATTTATTTTATTTTATTTTTACTGTCACAAATAATTTGTGGGTCATCTTATTGTGACACCTGATTGTTCTCTCATTTTAGTTATAGCAGTATTTCTTTCTTTCTTTCTTTTTTTTTTTTTATATGGTTGTATAAAAAAACAAACAACAAACCGCCAGATGCATTAGCTGCATTTTTAGATAAATAGTTGCATATAACTTTGTTTACAAAATTTGTGCATAAGTTTTCAAAATTTACAATTTATATTTGCATTTCAAGTTATGAAAATAATTTATTAAACATGTCTGTGGTTTTTACAGTAAAAAATATAACTACTACTAGGATTTTGTTTTTTGTGTGATTCCATATCAGTTATGTTAATATAGTATGTCAATGAAAAAATAACTAAATTCAGATTTCTAACACTTTGTGTAAATTTAAACATGTAACAATTTGATTATTTCTAACAAAAAATAGTGTAAAACTTAAGTTAGACTTGTTTGTAAATAAACCACCCCATGTTGTGTAGCTTTCTGGATTATATACTTATTGGGCTACATACTTATTTATTATACAGGCTATACAGTACATAAAATCAAAATTCACATGTTTTATGTAACTGAAATGTTTAATTATGTGGGGTACAGAAAATAATTACGTTATAGATCATATTTATATGAAATGTGTATAATTACTGCATTTGAATCGTTTTAACCATATGTAACACCTGCATATGTGTGTTTTTGTTTGGTTTGTTTTGGGTTTTTTTAAAGGCTTTGATTTTGCCACCCCATTTGTTTTCCATGTCACCCTAAAAAAAATTCCTCTAGATCCGCCCCTGATCTGGGGGCCATTCAGTAGTATCAGTTCAGTGGTGTTTATGTGTTGATACACAATAACTTGATGTAAAGCCTTATTAGTCCGACAGAAACAAAAAATAAGCAGCAATTTAGCAGCATTAAAAAAAAAAAAAAAAAAGGTTTAAGCAAAATGAATGATTTGTTATTTAGGGTTAATTTTAATTTTACCTGCACATGGTTTGGCAAACAAAACAAGCACTCCTGATAGTTTAGGACACTCTTGGTAAATATATCTTGTTCTCAGCAGTTATATTAGAAACCACAGGTACATAGTTTCAATAAAAGTTTCATTGCCACTCCATGCCCTCATGGCTTACATGACTGAGCCCGTCTATCCTTTCACCTGTTCTTTCGTGTTTCCTGCCTTCTCATCCTCTCATATTAATACTAACTTACAAAAAATTTTCCCGTCAAAAATATTTTTTCTTTTACTTTGATTACAGGAAAAGCACAGCTGAAACAAATTAGATATGTGTTCCAGTAAGCCATATAAGTGAGTCAGCGTGCACACCACAAGGATGCTGGATCTACTCCACCCAAATGGAAAGTAGTTCTTGTCTACATGTAGCAGATGCTGGATGGACATTAGAAAGACCAGACATATTTACTGGTTAGCTTGCAATTGAGATTTGTGCATATGGATAAAGGGGTGGCATGATGCTGAATGGTGAAAAGGGGGCTGGGAGATTAAGTTAATGGCAGCTGGACAACTGACTGGCACAAAGCTATACAAATATATGAGAAGCCAGCTGTCAGTGTGACATGCTGGTGCCAAATGGAATCTGATACTGAAATGAAAAAAATAAAACAAAACGGATTATAGTCATGCTGGTAGCACTTAAAGTGTGTAAAGTGCTTACCTTTGGTTTTATAGAAGAAAATAAAACATTATCATATAACTTGTTGACCAAGTACAACTTTGCACTATCTGTTTCTGGGTGGTTTTAAAACTCAGGCAACCACAATTAGAAACAAGAACTTCAGTCAAATGTGCAGGCAAAGGAAGGAATATTGCACAATAGTTCATTCCTGTGAGCGAAACACACAAACATAGCTGTGGAAGTTAACCCTTTAAGAACAGAGGCTGTACAAGTAACCACTTGCTTGCTACAAGAAGAGAGTTTTTCAAGATTAAGACACTCAAAGTCGCTTCTCGTGGCTTTTGTAAATAAGTTAATTTAGTGATTGCAGTAAGAGATAATTAAAGACAGTAGTGCTTATATAACTCATGCTCTCAGTCATTTAATGTCATTATTTGCTTTTCAGGGCTGTTAAGAGGTGAGGGTCATAAATAAACAAGTCAAAGGGAGTGTTACTCAGCAGAGCATGGAGCTACTTTCGCATCATTTACAAGGAAATGAAAGCAAACAGAGCAGTTTGTGTACAAAGACAGGAAACAGGTCTGCATACAAGGCGGGGCTCAGCTCCCCTGGTTTATGTAGAAAACTAGGATGAGTATTTTAATACTTTGAATTCTGCTTATAGTTTGTTGTTTTTATAGTACATTTTTACATGCATACTTTTCATGCCATGTGGATGCCAACAATACTTCACCAGTTAAACCTGGACTTGTTCCCTGTGAGTGTGAGTCAGGGGAGGAGGAGCACATTTCAATCGTTTATAAGGAAATGAAAGTGAGCATTGCAGCGCAGTCGAAAGTCAAACTTTTAAAGGCAGCATAGTTTGTTTTAAAGAGGCAGCAGAACAAATAAGAATTTGTGTCCAGGAAGGTAAGGATCAAGTCCTTTAATAACATCCATTTAATTATGTTTATTCAAAGTAAAGTGAATGATTAAAACTTGATTAGACTTTTACGTGGAAGTTTAGTTGACAGCAGCATCGGGGTCACTCTATGATCATGTTTTTAGCCTTGTTTTGTTATTTTTCTGGTGTGTAATGGCTCATATTAGTAATTCTATGAATTAATAATAGGTATTATTATTGATACTCAATAGATTTCAAACTCATGCTCCAGGAATGGCCGCAGCCAGCAGTTTTCTGACAGAAGATCAGCTCCAGTGCTCCATCTGCCTGGATGTCTTCACTGAGCCTGTTTCTATTCCATGTGGACACAACTTCTGCAAAGCCTGTCTCACCAAACACTGGAAAGACAAAGAGCAACGTCAGTGTCCACTGTGCAACGAGAAGTTCAACAAAGGGCTCAAACTTCGTGTCAACACCGGATTCAGGGAGGTTGTGGAGAATTTTAAGACGCTCCCTGTAACAGCTGAGAATAATTCTCCACTCCCACCTGGACAGGTGCCATGTGATTATTGCTCTGGCAATAAGTTCAGAGCCTCTAAAACCTGTTTAGTCTGTTTGGCTTCTTTCTGTGAGACACATTTAGAGCCTCATAAGAGAGTCGCTGCCTTAAAAAGACACAGACTGACTAATCCTGTGCATGACCTGGAGGACAAAATATGCACAAAACACAACAAAATTTTAGAGCTCTTCTGTAGGACAGAGCAGACTCGTGTTTGTACCCTGTGTACGGAACACAGCGCTCACGATACTGTCCCTTTGGAGGAAGAATATGTAGATAAAAGAGCTCAGATGGGGAAGAAAAAATTAGAAGAGCCAGAAATTAAGCAAGAACAAGCACAGAATTATCAGAGGATAAAACTGAAAACACGGAGGAAGAAGAAAAGCAAAGGTAAAGCAAAAGAAAAAGTGCCTAATCAGATAGTAGGTCCTCCTCCTTTTTCTTTTCTCACTGAGGAGCCACGGCATATCGGTGGCTATTCCTACATCTCTGAAAATAAGGGCTTGTCTGAAGGGAGATTTTACTACGAGGTTCATGTTGGAGGGCAGACCGGCTGGGTTTTAGGAGTTGTCCCGGAGTCGATGCAAAGACAAAAGAAATTCAGACCAAACCCCAGGAATGGAAATTGGATTGTAAGGTCAGGAAGTAACTACTGCAGATGTCAACAATGCCTGCAAATGCCTGTTTTAAGAAGAAGGCCTGAAAGAGTCATGGTGTTTGTAGATTATGAGCAGGGATGCTTGTTCTTCTATGATCCAGACAATGCAATGATAGTGTACTCTGTTACTGGCTGCAACTTCAGCGAGAGGATTTTCCTGTTCTTTCGTCCTTTTGAGGAACTCAGCTGTGTACAGAGGCTGCAACGGAAGTTCCGAGAAATTTTTCAAGATCCAGAATCAAATCGCTTATACTGGATGTTTGTTTTGATATTCGTGTTTCTAATTTCATATTGGACGTCATTGAATGAACGAGAGGACTAATCTAATCCTACCACTGATGTGATTTCCTTTCAGTGCTGGATGCTTGGCAACAATGATGTTGACCTTTGCTTTTTAATTTACTACTTTTTAAACTTCCTACTAAAAATGTTTTTCAAGAGTATTTCTTAAAGCTATATATATATATATATATATATATATATATATATATATATATATATATATATATATATATATATATATATATATATATATATATATATATATATATATATATAAATTTTTTTTTTTTTTTTTTTTTTTCTCATCGTTACTCTTCACAGAGATGGATATCTTTTCCTGTATGAGCTGGAAGACTAACAAGCTGTGGTCAGTGTGCTTCCAGCTGCGTAGTGATGAAGGAATCTGCCACTTAACCATGTGCAACAATATGATGGAACTTTATATAGAAAATGTCAGAAAATCACAATAAATGCTTTTACAGCTGTAATATTATCATTTTTGAGTACATTATTATTGCACGACATGAAAAATGATTCACATTAGGTTTTCAAGAGCATGGTAACACCACTTGGGGGAGCAATATGCTCACGCTTTCTAATACCCCCTCATACGTTCACAAATCACTAAAGTCAGATGAAATACTGTATACAGTACAACTAAACAGTACTTAATGTAGCTAAACCACCACATTGGGTTTTATTTTCAATTTTTAAGAAAAATTAAAGCTCCTTGGAGACTTAAGGTAAAAGCAATTTGTTCGCTGCTCAGAAATTAATGTTCAAGATTTTATATTTAGCAGCTCTGCCATATAATTAACTGGAGAGAAATTTCTAAGATAACCATAATGAAAGATAACTTTTCATTTTGCATTATCAGCTCAAAATTTCTATTTGCAAGGCAGCCTCATGGTCAGTCCTGCTGACATTCCCAATAGCCCCAGTTATAGTGTTAATGTCAGTATCATGCCAGCATGCTGAACTAAGAACATTATACAAGCTGAAATAATAATAACTGATACAGTGTTGATACATAAAAGGTTTCTTTATGTCAGTGATACTGTATTGACCTAAGATTTTAAATTGTATTCTGCATGTTTTTCAAGTTGTTACTGTATTGTTCTTTACATGTTACTGGTTTTCTGGTCTATTTCGCATAAGATGGAATCCATTCACTTTTTCTATGCAAATCCCTCAAAAAATTCGTATTCATATCAATAAAAAATTTTTTTTAGAGTAAATACAACTGACTACAACATAACAAGCTTAAAATCCTATAGCCACATGTTAAAACCACACATCTCCACACACCTCTGGACAGCAAAAATAATGCAATCAGAAGCACCGACCACACTGTCAGCCCCCGCTGATTTGAGCTATGAACTAAAGTTTCCACTGAGGAGGTATTTTAGGAAACTGTGGGAGTCCCACAGGGAATATTAGGCTTTTCCATTATGACCGCCCAGGTTGGGTTCATGGAGAGAGGTCAAAGAGCCACCTCCCACTGTCAGCAGAGTTCACAGGGTTTGGTAATTCCCAGGTCCCAACACAGACATCTTAACGTTTCAAAAGGGAATCCTTTGGAAGAGGTATTTCCCAAAACACGTGCCTGAAAAATAAAATATGTCAATTTATTTCTGGGAAAAAGCCTATTTTTGTCATTTGAATTTGTGGGTTCTCAAACTATATTACCAAATTCTAAATTCTTCTTCTTAATGTAGAGCAGCCATTGTCAGTCAAGTAATAGTTTGCAAATCCAGAGTCTGACATAGTCACGTAACAATTTCCCGTAGACATCAAGTACAGCAGATGTGGATCTACCACGCATTCAGCAGCATCAGAGAGCAGCCAGTGAACACAGCCCACAGATCACTGGCTGCTCTCTGCCCAGCCTGGAGGTCACTGCAAACTCTCGGTACCTCAGCAGAGCTGGCAATATCATCAAGGACCACTCTCACCCCAGCAATCAACTGTTTGAACTATTACCGTCAGGCTGACGGTACAGGTCACATAAAACCAGGACAAACAGATTCAGGGATAGCTTCTTTCCCAGAGCTATCACCGTAGTAAATAAGCACAAAAACAATTGAACCTGCTTAGCTATACCGTACCGTCACTGCCATTATATTATGCTGCTATTCATACTGTCATTATATTAATGCTGCTATCCTGTATATATCGTTTGAGTACTTGCGATTATTTTATTGTACTTTTTATATTTTACATTTATATTTATTATTTATCTTGCACCAAGGGAGTGGCTCTCCAATTTCGTTGTACTCTGTACAATGACAATAAAGGCTATTCTATTCTATCAGTGGCACGCTGTGTCCTGCAAGCTTTATTCGCAAGCTGCAAGTTTTATATTAAAAACTTGCATGTGTTTCACATTTTGCTCAAACCAATTGAAAATGATATTTTATCCTACCTTCATCCCAAGAGTAAGAATGATTCCAAATGCAGATTTTATCATTGCATGGCAATAAAAAGAACAAAGCTTTCATACAAAAAAATACACCTTTATTTCAAATGCTGGGATTTGCAATTTTTGTTCAGAAACGTACAAAAAGAAGCTGAAAAGGATCAAGCAGAAAAAATATATACAATTTGTGTTTAATATTACCAGTTAACTGTGTATTCAATACACACTCGGTCAAACAGGCTACACAGCAAGTATTTACAAAACTTTTGTCATGATCAAAATAGCTGTTACGTGCACTACTTTAAATAAAACTACAGAAACAAGTCCACTAGAAATAAAAAGCGTACATTTAAAACAGAGGCAAGATTTCAAGACAATGTTAGAAATGGCACTTAGACACCACAGTGAACTCTTTCACCGGTTGAGCTTTTGTTTGCAACCATGTCCAAAGTAAACAGTTCAGCTATTTCAAAAACGTGTCTCACGGTGGGAGAAAAGGTTACTGATCGCCTCTGGTTGTAACCTTTGCTCTCACTCTCCTCTTTTCTGTCTGTTTATCAATATGAATTTTAATCCAAGTGTCAAGCTGTACAGTAACATTTATTCTGATACAGGGTATTCTTGCATTTATTAGCAATAAACACTATGTTGGAGAAAGGCTTCGTACAGTCATGACACAACCCTGTGCTTGTATATCATCATACTACTCTACCTCTTTAATAGAGGGTGTTTAAAAGACTCTTTACAGCCTACACTCATCTGTCCAAATCTATTATGGAAGGATTGCAGTATGCTGTATCTGATCTCCAAAAGTGAAGAGGCATCAGATGGAATCCATTCCAGTCATAAGGTTTAAGTGCTTTCATCGTACTTAATAAAAGTAAAGATTTTTTATCTTCCACAGGATGTGAAACAATTCCTCACCAGGGGAATCAAAAAATGAATACATGAATACATGTACCACAATGGACAGATGTCAGATGTGTACATGTCCCAAATTATGGCTCTATTGAATATAGTGTGTATAGTTCTTCATTTATACTAAAGATATAGATGGTTTTAAAACAGAGTCATTAGCCACACTCTGGTGATAATTGTGATCTCACTAATAAACTTTTGGGTACTCCCTGATCTATATTCGCATGCCAGTGTAACCCAGCTCTGAGGGCGGCCACGCAGCATTGTCTCGAGGGCAGTGGCGGTGGCAGGCGCACGTCGTGATCACCATGACGGGCCTCCGTGTAGTTTTCCCATTAGCACACCGGAACTCCACCAGCGCGGTTTTGGTTCTGTGAGGGGTGCAGCAGCGTCCGTCTGTGCAGGAGCCACAGAACCGAGGTTTGTAGGCTTGGACGCTGGTGCAGTTCTTATAGGAGAGGTGAATGGCTTTGCTGCTCCTCACCATCTTCTGGCACCTACTGCCTCTCTGCAGGGAGCGGTAGAAACGACAACTCAGTTAATGTGCGCTACATCGCTCTGGAAAATAACTCCATTCTTGTGCTTTGTCGTTGTGAAATTAGCTCATGCAGTCAAGTTACGCAAGCTAAAGAAAAGGAAGAAACCTCTACTCAGATTGTACCTGTTGTGCAAGCTGTGTCAGCTGGACCTGCTGCTCATCGCAGGGTCTAATCATACACAGCCGACTCTGCTTCACCATCTCACACCGGCTGTTCTTATTTGTGACCCTGGTGGACACCCCCATGCCGCACGTTTGAGAGCACGCTCCCCACTCTGTAGTCTGCTCAATGCAGTTCAGGCTCCGGTCCCAAGCGTCAAAACTCACAGTTTCTTCCTGACGGTAGGCTGAATGAAACACAGAAAGGCAGTTTAGACAGAAATCTAAAAGTAAAAGCTTCAAAGCATATTCTGGAAAAGCCAGTGATCACCATGTGCCTTGGCATGTTTAAGAGACCATGCTCAGGTTGCACATTCCAGACTCATGTTGCAACACTGTCTCTTTGTTCTGTGCTTCCTCGTCCTCAAATCTTACTCTAATTTCTTCTTTTACTCCTTCTCCTGGTTCTTACTACCTTAACTCTAAAAATGTCAAAGAAATATGCAAAACCTTTTAGCACTGTGTCTCACAGAGGAGTGACTCCAATTTCAAAAAACAATGTGCAGCTTATGTACACCTCAGTATAAACAGCCCATCTCATTTCATCCTACTTGCAATCTTCTCACCTGCCATGGCAAAGCCGCCCAGTGCACTGGCCCCAGCCTGGGGCTCACACACCCACTTCTCGCAGCACTCTCCAGGCACCTGGATCCTGCGTGGCATGGGGCAGTCTGGTCCAGGCAGCATAACATCCACGTTGCAGCGTGACACACATGCTACCTGCCCGTCGCGGCATATGCACTGGTACTTACAGCTGGGGAAAAAGGTCTGCCCGTTCTGGTAGACAGAGCCGTCTATAACACACACAGCTACCTTGGGAGCTGGAGGAAGAAGGCAAAACAACAAGAGAGGACAAAACTATGAAGGGTTAAGCTATGATTTTGAAAAATCTATGTAGTAGCCCTAAGATCATCCCATTCACCTGCACAAATACCAGTCCTCTTGTGGATGTCAGCTGAGTAGTCACATTGGAGCCCTTTACGTGTGTCACAAGGGTTCATGTCAGAGCACGCCTGCCCTTTTTGACGGGCGCACACCAGGCAGCAGATGCAATCATCCAGAACCAGAGGCACCCCAGGGGGACACATGGGAGGCTCTTTAGGGCACTGGCATCGACGTGGACACACCTGGCACCAGACTAGTGTAAAAACCTATGGAAAAAACAAAAAATGTATTTCACAAGTTAGTAAATCTCCATTTTTAAACTGATTGCGAGTAAAACAAAAATATAAAAATATACATCAAATATACATAAAACTATTTAAAATGATTTAACTACCTGGTATTAAATAATAAAACACTTCCATGTTAAAACCTAAAGTCCTACAGGGATATTTCATTACCACTGTGATTCCTACCTGTGCTGTGACGAAGAAAACAAATACCACTCTATCCACCACACTGACCATCTTCCTGCATGGAATCAAAACTATTTGCAGCCTAAAAAACGTGCAGTTGTCTTCAGGGTCTGATTTGAGTCCTTTGGTTCAGGGTTTATTCTTCCCTCCTCTCTGGCTGTGTGATGTAGCAGAAGGTGTCTTTGTCGTTCTGGTCAGAGTTCAGAAGAGGAGGACCTTAAATACAGCCCAGCTGTCCTGCTGGCACCATGACGACAAACAGGAAGGAATGCTGGAAAGATCTCCCAGACTGCTGGACGAAGGCGAGGGCTGCATTTTATGGAGCGACCGGATCAAAGACGTGCCACGAACCCAACAGAGGGTCCAGCTGACACAAGATTGGATTCTCCGAGGAAACGTTTTTATTTTATTCAGCTGAATTAATCATCATAAATTATATTTGTGCATTCAGTTGATTGCACAAGAAACAGCTGTTTTTGTTATATACACTTTTATCATAACTATTTATATTATAGGTTCCTTTTGTTGCAGTCCAAGATGTTAATATCATATACAGCAGGCTGGCTCTTACTTTTAACCCTTTGACCTCTTTCCTTGAACCGTGCCTTGGAGGTCACAGTGAAAAACCATGCTATTCCCTGTAGACTCATTTCTATTTCTTTAAATAGCTGCACAGTGGAAACATTTGGTTCATCAGCAGCTTGGAAAAGCAGGGAGATGACAAAAACACATCTATCCTGAGGTGTATTATGGTGTCTTCTCACCAGACATACAGTGGCTTGCAAAAGTATTCGGCCCCCTTGAACTTTTCCACATTTTGTCACATTACAGCCACAAACATGAATCCATTTTATTGGAATTTCACGTGAAAGACCAACACAAAGTGGTGCACACGTGAGAAGTGGAACGGAAATCATACATGACTCCAAACATTTTATACAAATAAATAACTGCAAAGTGGGGTGTGCATAATTATTCAGCCCCCTGAGTCTTTGTAGAACCACCTTTTGCTGCAATTACAGCTGCCAGTCTCTACCAGCTTTGCACATCTACAGACTGAAATCTTTGCCCATTCTTCTTTGCAAAACAGCTCCAGCTCAGTCAGATTAGATGGACAGCGTTTGTGAACAGCAGTTTTCAGATCTTGCCACAGATTCTCGATTGGATTTAGATCTGGACTTTGACTGGGCCGTTCTAACACATGGATATGTTTTGTTTTAAACCGTTCCATTGTTGCCCTGGCTTTATGTTTAGGGTCGTTGTCCTGCTGGAAGGTGAACCTCCGCCCCAGTCTCAAGTCTTTTGCAGACTCCAAGAGGTTTTCTTCCAAGACTACCCTGTATTTGGCTCCATCCATCTTCCCATCAACTCTGACCAGCTTCCCTGTCCCTGCTGAAGAGGAGCACCCACAGAGCATGATGCTGCCACCACCATATCTGACAGTGGGGATGGTGTGTTCAGAGTGATGTGCAGTGTTAGTTTTCCGCCACACATAGTGTTTTGCATTTTGGCCAAAAAGTTCCATTTTGGTCTCATCTGACCAGAGCAGCTTCTTCCACATGTTTGCTGTGTCCCCCACATGGCTTGTGGCAAACTGCAAACGGGACTTCTTATGGTTTTCTGTTAACGATGGCTTTCTTCTTGCCACTCTTCCATAAAGGCCAACTTTGTGCAGCGCACGACTAATAGTTGTCCTATGGACCGATTCCCCCACCTGAGCTGTAGATCTCTGCAGCTCGTCCAGAGTCACCATGGGCCTCTTGGCTGCATTTCTGATCAGCGCTCTCCTTGTTCGGCCTGTGAGTTTAGGTGGACGTCCTTGTCTTGGTAGGTTTACAGTTGTGCCATACTCCTTCCATTTCTGAATGATCGCTTGAACAGTGCTCCGTGGGATGTTCAAGGCTTGGGAAATCTTTTTGTAGTCTAAGCCTGCTTTAAGTTTCTCAATAACTTTATCCCTGACCCGTCTGGTGTGTTCTTTGGACTTCATGGTGTTGTTGGTCCCAAGATTCTCTTAGACAACCTCTGAGGCCGTCACAGAGCAGCTGTATTTGTACTGACATTAGATTACACACAGGTGCTCTCTATTTAGTCATTAGCACTCATCAGGCAATGTCTATGGGCAGCTGACTGCACTCAGGGGCTGAATAATTACGCACACCCCACTTTTCAGTTAATTATTTGTAAAAAATGTTTGGAGTCATGTATGATTTCCGTTCCACTTCTCACGTGTGCACCACTTTGTGTTGGTCTTTCACGTGGAATTCCAGTAAAATGGATTCATGTTTGTGGCTGTAATGTGACAAAATGTGGGAAAGTTCAAGGGGGCCGAATACTTTTGCAATAGAGATGAAGCTAACTGGAATCCAAAATGAAAATCATTTAATGGGGGCGTCTGATTCCAGTCCAATACAGTTTTCATGATCATCATAAAAAAACATGAAATAGGTTCAATCTTTGTAGTTGTTCTTGTAATCCCACATGCATGTTAGGAGACATTTAAACAGATTAAAGCAGATGACATTGAAACTGGGTTCACACAAAGGTATAAGTGGATCCAGTGCCACTCACGTACAAAGTGGGGTTTAATAAAGTGTGTGGCAGATGTTCGTGAAGGATGCTTTTCTTGGCACAACCCCAAAGGGAGTGTGTCTAAAAATCCAGAGCAGTAACAATATAGTGCAGGAGGTTGTTTCTGTTTTGGAAAGTTGGCATACAACACCTGATTTCACTCAGTAATACCAAATTTATCCATGCTGATATCTGTTTTGTTGCCACAACAATATATATTTTTTCACATTTCTAAAATAAGTGAAATAGTTCAAAACTATGATTACATCAGGAAGTGTGTCCAGGTTCCAGCTGTTTTTAAAAGCTTCTCGGTCCTTCGCAGTATACTGCCCCTTTGATAGTGAGTAACATAAAGCAAGCCAAACCCACCCCCACCCCCAACCAAAACTCAAACTCTCTAAATAACTTGGCCCTGCCAAAAGCTTCAAATTCAGTGCTGTTCAAACAGTTTTACCAGAGGAAGCCAAAGAATGTCAAACTTCACAACTTTGTTTGCTCAGTCTGCGCAGAGATCTACTTTTTAACTTCGTCCATTATCTCCTCTTCAGCTTCTTTGGACTAATAGGAGGAGAGGCTGTGCCAGACATCTCATCATGAGCAGTAGAGCTGTAGGATGTGATACAATGTCACTAAAAAAGAAAAGTTTTTTTTAACATCCATCATCTGCTTTTGTTCTTGTTTCTTTATACTATCAACCATCCAAGATGCCTTTCTTTTGATATTCACTGGCAGAAAAATACATTATTTGAATGCTCTCCTAATATTTTTCTTTTTACCTGATTACAAACTTTACAACTTTTAGATCACTGTAGAGTTTTCACTGGCCGTGACCGTTGGGGAAAATATTTAAATTCTTGGAAATCTTTGAGCAATGTGGTTACAAATCTGTAGATTTAAAGGAATGGGTCAAAAAATGTAGATGGCACCGTAATAGAAGGAATAATGTAGAGGCTGAGATGACATTTATCCACATGTGCCAGTCTTTCTGTGTCTATATTTATTTCTCCAGAGGGGGTCTGTGGCTACAATAGTAGATGAGGTCTCATCCCCCTTTTTGTTATTGTCACTCGTCTTTTGTTTACCTGTTAAATGCATTTTATAATCCAGCGGTAGGACACGTTTTAGTGCCACTTTAAAATGAGATTTGACACACTGAGAGGTTATTACCATAATTTGGCCTGTCATCCTGTTGGTGTTGGTGTTGGACTCTGCTGTAGGGCTGTAAGCTTTTTGCCAAGTGGTCAGGCCACACAGTCACAGCCTCCTCTGAGAGCTTCACGCCCTGATTCTCTGAGCGTTTACAGTCAACAATAGTTTGCAACAAATAATAAGGAAACCTTTGTGGTGAACACACCGTGTGGTGCAGTGGGTGGAGTATTCAGCATCTTTGACCTGTTATTTATATTGTATACAAATTTGTATGATGGCAATAGCCACTGTGACAACGTACCATCTAATGGTTTGTGGATTACTGTTTTAAAATTCGAAGTTTGGCACTCTGTTTCCCTTTGAAACCGGGGGTGGGGGGCATATTTGGACAAAGTTATTGGCTTATGCTATCTGGCAGGCTAGCCTGGTTAGCAAGATGGAAGCATGGATCCCTGGACAGTTATACTGGATGCTGACTTAAAAACATTCAAAAAAAACAAAGGTAACTATTTTTTACATTGTAATAAAATGTAAAACAGGTGAGTTTTGCCAATCCATATATTTTTCCATCCATCCAGTCAGTCAGCCAGCCTGTGTGGAAGCTGTGTGCATAGATTTGGCTTTGCAACCAACCTTCATTAGGACATTTGAACTGTAGTTTTGACTCTTTCACAGCTGTCTTTTGTTTTCCAGTCCTTCTGCTCAGTTTAATTATATGCTCCTGACATGTTATGACACCTTATGAGCCAATATTAAAATGTTCTATTAGGTTTAGCTTTTGGTGAGTGTCACACTTTCTTACTTTGTAGTTTGGAATCCCAAATCAAATGTACATTAAACCTTTTTTCAGCTTTATATTGCATTTAATTACACCGTTATTACAGGGTATTCATATTTCTTTATATGCTTGTCATAACATCCTTTTTCAAAAGTGACTTCATTGTTTGCAGAAAGTTTTCTCCACCTGAAAACCACCTGGGATAAGTCATATGGATCCAAACATTCACAATGCAAATTTGGCTGGTTTCTCTGTTGAAGACAAATATAATTATTTGCACAGACTTCTGTTTGTAATAACTGTAACACACTTAGAACAGAGCTTTTTCCAGTTTTGTGAAAATGATAAAAGTGAACACAAAGTCCAGTCTGGGTTATTGGTCTCTCCTGATATGTTTTTTATGAAGCCCATAAAATATTTAATGTTCTTAGTGTGCATTCTGATGGTGGTATGAAGTAAATGAAAGAGTGTAAACTCAGTAACTGCAGTGTTTGATCAATTCTTTTCCAAAGGAATTACAAAATAAGACCTTGAATAATTCAACATGGTTAAAACTGCCATGCCTTAAGTCCAAATATGGTTCTTTTCAGTAAACAGGCTTTAAATCCTCAAACATATAACTCTCCAGCACATTGTTATTTTCTTACAAACTGAAAGGAATACTAATCATAGTAGTATATGCTAGATACAAAACGCTGAAAAAAGTGGCAGCCTAATAAGCTGTTCAACCAATGAGTCAAAGCATAGTAGACATGGCTTCAGGCTCTCTCACCCCGACTAGGGCTTCATCTCTTGCTCTGGCCGGGTTCAGGAAGAGTTGAAACATCCTGATCAAAGCGACTCGTCGCCGTCGCCTAAATTTTAATCATCTGCTCAGGGCAACATATTGAAAGTCTTTTATCATGTCCATATGAATCATACACAAAGTTTAATGCTCATCGCAATTTAAATTCGCTTGCCTAGTGGCAGTCAGTCAGTGGGTTTAGCAGCTTGGGAGGCCACCACAAATCTCTCAGTCAGGGTTTATTTGCAGTATGCCACTGCATATGAGCTGAATCACTGGGACAGAGGCATGTGTCTCTAATGGTGGGTGGTAGTGGATGGACACAATGTGGAGCTTCAACTAATAAAACATGTTGTATGGAAAAACCACAGGCTGCACTTCAACAGGATGTCAAATGGCTTTATACTCTGCTGAAGGAAACAGAGGGACCCGATGGCTTCCTGTGTGCAAGGAGAGGGAAGCTTTAGACTCAACTTTTCAGCTGTTTCGGGTGCAGTAATTGAATCTGGTCATAAAGTACGAGGGACTTTCTTTTGCTCAGTAGCAGATCATAGTTTTCAAGCAGTCAGCCCTTGGAGTCACTTATTGTCTTAAAAGTACTTAAACTGGGAGGTGCCTGCCTGCACACATCAGCGTCATGTATCTAACTTGAAGATGTGCAGTGTTCTCTGAGGGAAAAACCAAAATGTTCATTCTGACAGTCATTTTGAAGCAGCAGAGACCGATAGCAGCAGTGCAACAAAAGCGTGTTTAATGCTATTCACAGTCAGTCTTTGCATTTCCAACAGGACACCCTGTTGAGCTTTCTGTTTGTCACAGTTTGCAGCCGAGGGCAGAGTCCATCTGTTCCATGGTGATGTTTGTTTTAACGTCTTTGTGGCTGAAGAACTGAACACATGGCTGCCACTTGGGGGAGAGCTTATAAAAAATCAGACCACAATAAAAAATTGAATTCACAGCCAAGTTTAACGGCGCACAAAAAACGAACTAACTGAGGGAGGTCTGACTGGAAAAGCTGACAGAAGGGCTTGGACTTAGACTTTGAAGCCTAAAGTATATTTGGTTTATATTAAGATCAACGATCACTGGATTTTTGGGGATTATTTTACAAATTTCCTAGATTTATGAGGGCATTTACAGGAGAAGTATCCCTAAAAACATAATGTTTAAGTACGAGTGCCTGTAATTGCATGTTTTAAATAAGTTCTGTATCTTATAATAAAATATTCGCAGCTGAAAATTTCAAAATGTCAGCATATAAACACGTTTTGGGTGGTTTGAGTCATTGGCTTTATCACTGCTGCCACACACACTTAGTATTATTCTTCCAATACCCTTTAAAAGCATAAAGTGTATACGCAGTCTCAGTGCTGTGTAATGCACTGGAACTTTATGATTGTTACAGAAATAGTCATGTTTACTGCCTGATTACTAAGGACTTTATTTCTTAGTCCTCACTTCATTTCATTCCTTAATTTGTGTTGCAGAATAAACAGTTTGAAATGACTGGCAAGATTTGTTTTATTAAAACATTTTGACTTATGAACATTAACATGGTTAAACGTGAATGTCTGTTTTGTGCTGAGATGTCCTAATAAATAAGTGATCAGCTACAATAAATGAATTCAGTAATAAACAATAGGGAGTGTGAATTCAGATTACAGATTACATATTTTACTTGCTGTCAAATTCTGTGGTTTTATTTTAATTTGTTGTTTGTGGTTGTATTTTGCTGGTTTCTGTATTTTAATTTATTAGAATCTATTTTAATCTACTGTTTTATTGATGTCATTATTATTATTATTATTATTAATTCAAACCAGTAGCAAAATAATAAATTTAAAAACGATACATTTAAACAGCTCTGAAATAACAAGTAAACATAAGAGTTGGGTTGTTAGAAGAAATGTTGTGATGGCCCACTTTATTAACGAGCAAGTTGTGTCGATTTCTTTGCGTTTTTGCATCTGAACCTCAAAGAAGTTTGTGACATAATGATAACATTTAATCTGTTTGATTCACTGTTCTGAGTTTGGCTAAACTGCAGCAAAAATTTACGAGATAAATTCAAAGGCCCTTGTTTCACAACATATCTTGTCTTTGAATGACCTTCTATTGCAAAGGTCATGGAGCTGCTCAGTTAAATCCTTGGCAACCAGTGACCTGGCAGATTGTGAAGTATGTTGAGAGTTCAGCTTATAGGTCCTCTGGCTATTTAGCACTGGCAACGTGGGAATGTTATGCTTCACCTAGGAGAGGGATTGAAACGCAACTGCTCAGAGGCAGGCTTTTAAGGGTTACAATTTACAGCACCTTTCTTATTTGGTGTTTACTTACTTAGAATATTCTGGAGAAGTGACATGGAAGAAGGACTGGGGTCAGCCGTCTGCCCAGCACCACTGCCTTCATAAATTTAACTACCTATTGTTCCCAGTTTAGCATCGTCAGACACGCAGCTTCATGCAGCAGGGCATTCCTGCAGATATTTACCCAAGAGCTAGGCTTAGCCATCAAATTGCATGTGGTCTCTGTTTTTAGGGAGTAAAAATGTATCTAAAGAAAGAAAAAATTTTTTTGAGATGTGCAACATGTTCTTGGCTCTTTATTAGCTGGCCTTACCTCCAGTCAGGACACGTGGTCAGCTAAAAGTTTTTTTGTTTTGTCTCTTTAAACTGCCATGAGCTCATCTGCATCTGTGAGTACATTGGGCTTTTGAGAACAATAAAAAAACAGTCATACTGTTAAAAAAGTGGAGTGTTCATGCGTAGCTCTATAGTGGCCTCTTCTGGATATAAAGAGAACATTCGTGCACAAAAGTGATCAACCAGGAAATCAAACATATATGTAACATATACATAACATATATGAGTGTGACACTTTAACACTCTAATGACCTCAGTTTTAATTTGATAGTCCCACTTTGGGTTTCTTTTGTTTTTATATGTCAATGTTTATAGGAGAACAGGAAGCTTTAGGAGTGCGACAAGTGAGAATAAACCTTAAACTGTTTTGCAGACTCAATTTATTATCACTGAAAATCACAAAAATTGTTGGTGGGTTTTTTGTTTGTTTTGTTTTTTTCACTCCCTTGCCTGTCTGCTAGAGGGCAGCATTATCCAATATTAAAATGATGTTCTGTGCAGAAGGGAGTGTCTCCTTCTCTTTCCAGCTCTCCCTCTCACATGCAGGCACACACACATACACACACACAATCCAATATGCGTGCACTTATTGGTTCAGCAGCTGTGTCTTAATTACTCAAAGGGCTTCCAGCTAGCACACCAATATTGTAACAACAGGTGTAGCTTCACATGTCGAGCAAAAATCTCCCAGCGGTTGAAATGTTCCTTTAGTATGCTACATTCAAGACTATTTTGTATTCATCATCAACATGAGATATAACTTCACATACAACTTATTTGCTTTTTTCAGGAAAATTGTCCCACTGATGGAAAACAATGCTCCTATTAGCCATCTTAGTTCTTGGAACTGAACACAAAGACAGAATAATGACTTCAAAGTGAAAACACATTAGACGCCATGTGCCATGTGCCACTCAAAGGAAAAACGCAGTCGTGATTAAATTAGGAATGGCTGTAAAATCTACCTCGTTAAAGCAGTAACCCAGCAGGTGCCCTTCTCGCGTTTAATAAGACAATAGTGCAAATACATTCAAAACAAATCATAAAACAAGTTAGATTTTTTTTGGTGGCCTTCAGAAACAAGCCAAATCTAAACAGTCTCTAAGGCTGTTATAACACCTTCCCTGTTTGGTTTGGTTAAAACAAACTGCCTGTTTGCACTTTAAGTGCAATATGGGCTGGTGTGAATTTTGACAGGTGCAGCCTGGTGCAGACCAGAGGAAGGTTCCTGGTGCAGGATGTTGATTGTGAAAGTGTGACATGAACGCAAGCAGACAAGCCAGAGTATTTTTGGATGATAAATTTGCATTGAATTGGCAAAAAACCAAAATCTGCTTTTATAAATGAAATGTATCAGCACTGTTAAGGTCAAAAACAGAGCAACACCTTCACTTAAGTGACTTGTAATGCATTTTCAGCCTGCAATAATGTACCGACACTATAGATTAAAATCTATTATTAATAATTTGATTTTCCTATTGAGGATGAACTAGAACATTTAAAGAATTGAATGTCATGCAGACTTGTTTTTGAGTTTTAATGTATTCAACTTAATCCAAGCACACAGAAACATCCTGTGCACCTCTACATTGTCTCAGGAGCTTGAAAATAAAGCGCCTGAAGTTTCGTGAAGATGTTTCCCCTCCACAAGTCCCAGGTATTTAAAACCCTGAGGGGATTGTCCCTTAAAAGGGTTGTTGACCAACTGTTAATCATGTGTTTCACCACATGAGCCAAGGTGTGGAAAAAGGTCTGCCTTGTTACCACCAGAGGTTTTGGGGTGAAACCACTGTAAGATCTTGCTTCGCCCTATTGGGGATGACCCATCGGGGTCACCTGACACATGTGAGTGGATGTTGATCGCAAAACTGCATTGTAGGTGGCAGACAGTTGGTATCACAACGCTCCCTTTATTCAGTGACAGTTGTTCACCGCGGACATAGACGGCCTCCTTTAGGCGCAGTGTACAAAAGGATAAAAGTCACTCGCTTTTCTTCCAAGATTCTTAGAGTGCCACGGCCTGGATGACTGAGAAACTACACAGATAAACCTCTACACCACCATATTTGACAAGTGATGTGGTATGCTTTCCTGTTTGCTCAGATTAGTTTAACAGATGTTTGCAGAAACAGTTGCATAGATGTGAACATGATCTGCATATCTTAGACTTAACTATAGCTACCCTTTAACCATATATTGTGTCTGGCTTCAATAGACATACTCCAAGAGCTTTAAAGTATCAGGCACAGCTCTTGCAGTGGAACACTACAAAATAAATGCATCCATGGGTCATTACTTAAGAATTAAGCTCTACCTAATAGGGTTATAACCTGTTTAGGGGCTTGGAGCAATGGTGGTTCAGGGATATTTTGCTCCGAGGCCACATATCAAGAGGCATCACGTCTCCACTAAATAAATACAACCAATATTATAAAGTGGAAATTATTTACACAAAAATATGGATCTTTCTCCGTGCAGTCATTTTTATTCATAAATGAAGGAGGTAGCCATCTATATCTAAGCTTATTCCTGGGGAAAGAAAATATTACATTTTCCCGGTAAAGCGGATCTAAAAATCCAAGAGCCTTCTGTTTTGACTCAATATATTTGTGATATCGTCAGCCTTTGGCAGGCTGATAGTGGTTCAGATATAGTCCAGGTCAATCTGAAAGCACTGTCATCTAAAATTAAGTTTTATTCAGCTGATAATACAAGAATGATTAAACTAAAAAATGGCCTGAATAATTCTGAATACACCGTGCTCCAGCCTTGATGATAGAAATTGTATTTTATTGAAATTCCCTCCTACTCGCCTACAATAGCTGTTAAACAGCCACTGCAAATGATTCATGTGATACGGTGGTTGGCCATAATGGGAAAGTGTTTTGCAGCAATTGGGTAGCAGCTGCTCTGCCCACACAAAAACACACAATCAGCCCTTAACTGTACCAGACATGCACGAAAACACTCGCAACTGAACCTATTACCTGTATAAAGCAAACAGTGTAAAGGTAGCAAGGCTTCTTTGGTGAGTGATCTCTCACACACACACATGCGCGCACAGGAGCTTTGTGGAGACTCAAAGGTTAATGAGGCTCCGTAATCCAGAGTAAAGCTTTTAGGTCTTCACCATTAGTCCCTTTCAGTGGCTTGAGGGCTGTTTTTATTTTAACAGCTTTAGTTTACATTGTCCATCTCTGTGAGCTGTTAGCAGAGAAGGATCAGAATGACATGTGTTACAGTGTATGTGGTGGAGTATTTAGACCTGACCTTCTCTAAGCAGATCATTGAGCTTAGCCTGATCAGAAACAGTGTTTTTAGAATACAAATGATCAGCCAACAAACGGCTATTGGATTAATCTTTATCCCAGGGATGTGAAACTCATTTTACATGTTGGTCACATACAGCAAACTTTACCCAGAAGTGGGCTGGATGAGTGAAACTCTCTTTTCTGTCAGTGTAATAACTAATCTCTGAGATGTCTCAATATAAGGTTAAAAAAAAAGAAGAAGAAGAAGAAACTGAATTTCCACAGCATGTCTTGGTCTTCCTTTTTGACAGATGTGTAATATTACAGAAAAGGTGCTGGTAGTTCATTGCCCAGACCGCTCCGTATTTATAAAACAAGGTTTTTGTTCATTTAAAAAAAAAAAATCTATAGACAGCAAAAACAGGAACATTTAATTGTTTTTTGCTTGTTTACTTTGAGATCTTCATCAGCAGGAAAAGTAGTTAAACGTATGAAAACACATTTAAAAGTCACAAAATTGACGCCCTCCTTCACTTTTACCGAAGCATTTCAGCTGGTCAGGTTTGAGTCTTTGCCAGGCCAATTCTGGCCCTGGGCCTTATGTTTGACACACCTTCTGTAGCCCCTTATTTGCTTCTGCACACTCCAAACATTATAATTCTTTCCTTGTGTTTTTGCAGTCATCATCATCAATGTGATAAAACTGATAAAAGAAACTGAAAAGGCGTCTCATCTACAAAGACTGTGCAGCTTTCATGTTATTATTTTCTACAGGAAACACCAGCACCGGCTTTAACATTTTAACCCTCTCAAGGCAGGCGTTGCAGATTTGCGACATTTAAAAGCTAACAACCTGATTACCCCACATACATATTTTATGAGTTTTTTTTACTCAGAAGTACCACTGCAGGTATTCTTTTGTGCATTAGCAACAAAAACTTAATTTGAGCCTGAGAGGGTTAAAGATTTTACATGACACGAGAAATCAATATGCCATTGTTTATTTCCTCTGCAGACCATTACAGTAAAAATATTCTCAACATCCTGTGAGTAAGCCTTCTCTGTAAGCAGAGAAACATGCAAGTGCATAAGGTACTCCAAGAAAACATCAGAATGAAAAAAGGATTTATTTTCACATGAAACAGCACACTGATATACCACAAATCATATGGCACTGAAGTTCATTTCAACGTAACATTCAAACCTCATTGTTTTCATGCACAAATAACCTGTAATTTCAGATCAGAGGTCATTTTATTTCGCCACAGAGCATCTTATTATGCCTAGCATATCAGGATCCAATACACCATGAATGCTGACCTTTAATAACTTAGCAACTTGACTTAGAGCATAACACAGCATTTCACTAGCTATCATTTATTATCGATTAAGCAGCACACGTAGCGTCATTGTTTCATAATCCACTAGTACAGTACAGATCTCTAATTTTTCAGCTTGACTCCCAGACACAGAGCTAACTCGTTCCTTTGGATCTTTCCATCCTTGTTGACATCGCAGTGACGCAGCAGAACGGCTCGCAGCTTGTCCAGCTCAGGACCCGTGATATTAGGCTGGAGAGGAGAAAAGTACAAATTCATCTCTAACTAATGTGGTGACTTTCCCTTCTTTGTATTCAGTATTTATTTATATTATAGATTAATATCTGTGTAACTAAAGAAAACGGGTAGAAAACAGGAGTTTTGTTTTTGTTTACAGCAACGTGTCATTAGTGTGTGTGCATGAGCATGATCAGTTTTTGTATTCAGGAAGTAGGGAGTCTGATAAATCTGTTTCATATAGATAACACAACATTACACACTCGCCATAACACGTAATGTAGGTCACACACAAAACAGTGAAGCTGTATAGGAACAACTCTCATTTCTGCTGTTGAAGGGAGAGAGATGGTACAACAGGGAGAGCAATGACTGATGATTAATCTTGTTTACATATGATGATGAATGATTTCGCCACCAGCAATTACTGAGCAGATACATTCTCTGGCCACTTTGTTAGGCACACCTGTTTCATTTGCTTTAATGTGCACAAACTGGCCAAAATGAAACAGGTTGTAAAACACTGCCCTGTCTGGTGACTTGAAAACATGAAGCCATCAGGCAGATGGTTCACACTGTTGGTGGTGGTGTAATAGTGTAATTTTCTTGGCACATTTTGGGCCCCTTAGTACCAATTGAGCATCACTGCTGACCATGCCCATCCTTTTATATCATCTCAAACTGCTTTCTTGAACGTGAAAATGAGTCCACTGCACTCAAATGCCTTCCACAGTCACCAGATCTTGATCCAATAGACCACCGCTGAGATGTGGAAGAACAGAGGGGGGTATAGTCTTCAGTAGGACGATGTTTTGTAAGCTAATGTCAGCATTTTCAGCTAAGTACTTGTCACAATACGGCCGTGTGCAGGCAAGAGTAGGACCCAAACGCAAACTCACAGAGTCAAAAGGTAAACTCAAAAAACACAGCTTTATTGCTGGCGTGAAGTGGGACACGAAAAACAACACAAAATAAACTAAACTAAACTGGGAAAAACTAAAGCACAAGGAGCCACAGGGAAAAATCACACAGCTATGATGGAGGACGCAACACTGACAAAGAGAAACATGGGGCTTAAATACACTGAGGGATAACGAGGGGGAATGAGCCACAGGAGGAGAGCACAGCTGAGAGTAATTAAGCAGGACGAGGCAAGGGAAGCAAAACTAGAAACATTAACATAGAACAGACTGTGAAAGTAAAACAGGAAACACACTGACGGAACTCAAGACATGTGGACTTAACAGACTGGGGGAGACAGAACATAGGGATCTGAAACATGGAACAGAAAGGCACAGTAGATCAACATGAACATAACAACGCCACAGGGGAAGAGTAAAACTGAACACGATGAACACAGAAACACCAGACCTCTTCACAATAAAACAGGAAACATAATGAGACGTAGACATGACAACCCAAACTTCACAATGTAAGACACAGACATGAAACACATGAAAAGCAGGGGAGATTTACCATAGTTGGAAACACGAGGGGGAAATAATAAGAACTAGAAACACTTAAGCATGATAACAAATGAACTTAGGAACCTGAAGGGCTTACATAAACTAAAACATCAAAATGAACTAAAACTCAAAACACTGGGTCATAAGACCCAGGATCGTGACAGAGCCCCCCCTTCAAGGGTGGATTCCAGACGCCCAAAACCATGAACAAAGAAACAAACACGAAACCGACCAAAACCAGAGCAAAAGTCCCACAAAAAGGGCGCAAAAAGCCCATGAAAGGCACTAAAGCTCCGGAGACAGTTCTCAAAACTTTCCGGGGGCCAACCTGGAGGGTGACAGCACAAAAGTCCACAGTTAAGTAGTTCAGGGGGCCGTCCTGGAGGTCGATAGCATAACAGTTCATAGTTCAAAGGTTCAGGGGGCCGGCCACGAGGAAGGAGGCAGTGGCGAAGCAGGTATGGCTGGCCACACTCGGGCGGCTTGGCTGGCGGCCGGCGGCGACGTGGACAAGACCCGTCGGGTGGTTTGGTGGGTTTCCATGAACAGGCTGTTTTGACAGGCCCCAGAAACAGCCATGCTGGACGTGGCTTGGCAGGCGAGACGAGCAGAGGTGTGCTGTCGACCTCTGGCTGGGCCGTGGCAGGACCAGGCGAGGCAGGACCAGATAATGGCGCTGCAGTCGACGGCATAGAAGGATGCTGGACGGGCTTGGCTGAACCTCCAGCTGGCGCAACAGGACCAGGCGAGGCAGGGCCAGCAGGTGCGGAGACCTCTGGCTGAGGCGAGGCAGGGCCAGACGCAGCAGAGGCAGAGGCCGGACATGGCGAGGCTGAAGACTCTGATGAGGCCGGACCAGGCGAGGCTGAAGACTCTGAGGCTGGACCAGGCGAGGCTGAAGCAGAACCAGGTGACAGTGAGGCAGCCGCAGGTGGTGGCTGGACGGGCTCCTCGGGCCCCCCAGCTGACGTGGCAGGAGGCTGTGTAAGTTGCAGCAACACACAGTCTATAGTGGGTGAGATGAGTTCGTATAAGTTCTCAGACTGAGGTGTAGCAGAACCAGGCGAGGTGTCGTCCTCAGGCTGAGGCGCAGAAGCAGCAGGCGGTAGCGCAGCAGGTGGTGGTCCTGCAGGTGGCGGCACTACAGCCACAGGTGGTGAAGCAGAAGGTGGCCGGACGGGCTCCTCGGGCCCGCCAGCTAACGTGGCGTGAGGCCGGACGGGCTCCTCGGGCCCTCCAGCTGACGTGGCGTGAGGCCGGACGGGCTCCTCGGGCCCTCCAGCTGACGTGGCGTGAGGCCGGACGGGCTCCTCGGGCCCTCCAGCTGACGTGGCGTGAGGCTGGACGGGCTCCTCGGGTCCCCCAGCAGACGTGACTTGAGGCTGGACGGGCTCCTCGGGCCCTCCAGCTGACATGGCATGAAGCTGGACGGGCTCCTCGGGCCCTCCAGCTGACGTGGCGTGAGGCTGGACGGGCTCCTCGGGCCCCCCAGCTGACGTGACTTGAGGCTGGACGGGCTCCTCGGGCCCTCCAGCTGACATGGCATGAAGCTGGACGGGCTCCTCGGGCCCTCCAGCAGTGGAAGAAAACTGCTCCGCTGCTCGGGATTGCTGACAGCGTGAACGCCGTTTTCTCCGGGAAGGAGGGGGAGGAGACGTGCCAGCCCGCGAATCCTCCAGCGGACCGGGCTGAACCTCCTCCGAGTCTTCATAGTGGAGAGGCCGATCCGGGCGGATGTGTACGGTGGAAACGAGGAAGTCCTGGATGAGAGGGTTTAGCGTGCCAAATAGCCAGGGAAGTCCAGAAACCATCCTCTGCAGACGGATGGCTAACTCCTCCTGGTACTCTTCAAAGGGCAGCGCAAACCATTCCTGGCATAGAAACTCCACCGCATAGATCATGTCCTCCCGGAGCTCAGCGGAGGGATTATGAGTTGCTGGGTCCATTGTCTGGTTGCGTCCTTCTGTCACAATACGGCCGTGTGCAGGCAAGAGTAGGACCCAAACGCAAACTCACAGAGTCAAAAGGTAAACTCAAAAAACACAGCTTTATTGCTGGCGTGAAGTGGGACACGAAAAACAACACAAAATAAACTAAACTAAACTGGGAAAAACTAAAGCACAAGGAGCCACAGGGAAAAATCACACAGCTATGATGGAGGACGCAACACTGACAAAGAGAAACATGGGGCTTAAATACACTGAGGGATAACGAGGGGGAATGAGCCACAGGAGGAGAGCACAGCTGAGAGTAATTAAGCAGGACGAGGCAAGGGAAGCAAAACTAGAAACATTAACATAGAACAGACTGTGAAAGTAAAACAGGAAACACACTGACGGAACTCAAGACATGTGGACTTAACAGACTGGGGGAGACAGAACATAGGGATCTGAAACATGGAACAGAAAGGCACAGTAGATCAACATGAACATAACAACGCCACAGGGGAAGAGTAAAACTGAACACGATGAACACAGAAACACCAGACCTCTTCACAATAAAACAGGAAACATAATGAGACGTAGACATGACAACCCAAACTTCACAATGTAAGACACAGACATGAAACACATGAAAAGCAGGGGAGATTTACCATAGTTGGAAACACGAGGGGGAAATAATAAGAACTAGAAACACTTAAGCATGATAACAAATGAACTTAGGAACCTGAAGGGCTTACATAAACTAAAACATCAAAATGAACTAAAACTCAAAACACTGGGTCATAAGACCCAGGATCGTGACAGTACTACTCTGACTGGCACAACCATTACATTAAGTGGACCAAAGAACAGACTCTTACCCTGACAAGGCCCATCATATCCTTGACAAAGCCATCGACCTCAGGACCCTCAAGTGCTCCTGTCTCACTCTGAACAAGAAAAAGAAAAGAAGTTGTAGGAAAGTAGAGAGGTAAAAACAAAGGCGCTTATTATCCTTTGTAACTTACTTCCCACTCACATTAGTCAGGCAGTCAGCTTTTTCCTTTTTTCTTTCTTTCTTTTGTTTGCTAGTTAGGGGTGAGGGTTGTCCCACAATTGTTATGTACAAAGGAAAAGGAAACTCATCGGAGGATGAATGAAATTAATTGCAGGCGTCGGTGAAACGACTCATAGAAAAAAGTTTAAAAATCAGATCTTAGGGAATCACGTCACTGTCTTTTATTCTGTGCTAAAAACTACTCATATAAATACTTAAATGTTTATAGAATAGAACTGGGTTTTACCAAGAGACCAGCTCTTAGCTCTTTAACCTTCTGCCTATGTTAAAATATTAGCTAACTAACTTGTTCCCATCTTTCTACTCTATTATATGTTAAGTACTTAAACTACTTTATTCTTTAATATCCTGAAAACTGCAGAACAATTGTCAGTAAGCTGATTTGATCATGTATCCAAGTACAGAAAAAAAGGGTTCATTCAGATCATTTCCTCAGGTATAACTTGACAACTGCATGCAGATTACTTTCGGGAATATGTGGGCTTATTGGAGGGTTCTCAGGCTGCAGTAGGTGTTTGATTAATCAGAATGACAGCGTTAACTCATCATCCCAGAGTGTGATTTGACTACATAATGGATTATTTACATCATCATCTAGATTACAGATGTACCGAGCCCACCGCAGCACAGTATGCAAATCTGTGAGTGCTATTAATTGGCACAGGAAGACAATAGTGCTGATGATATCTGTCCTAGGGTCAGTCCTACTGATAAGAGATTCAATAACAAGTTGAAAAGAGACTGCTGAACCCATGTTTTATGTTACAATCTGATCGACACACTACATGGAAATTGGCAACTGCGGGCGCAGAAAATAATATATTATACAGCCGTCCACTGCCGGCAGCTTTATCACCACAGGGTGCTTTGCTCATGATTTCTGCTGAAATTATTATTATTTTTTGTATTTGCTACAGCAAAAAATATCTGCTTTGTTTTAACAAAGAAAACCTGAATCCAAACATCCAATATTATTTGACCCCTAGGTTTGCATTTGGCAAGCCAAATAGTGTTTGTCTACATAGATGCAGATTTTATTTTAATATTCAGTCAGTTTAACACTGAGCCAGACAGCAGCCTTTCTCCCTTTAGTCTCTAGCTTGTTGAACAAGCAACCAAAGAAATATTTGTTAGAGATGGACAGTTAATAAACCTGCACATAGCTGCACATTGTGTGGCATGTAAAAATACCTGCAGAGTAATACCTAATTTGGTTTACTCCTACTAAATATCCCCTGTATTTTGTGCCTCCTTGCTTATGTCTTCAGTTATGTGTTGTCTTCCACTGAGATCGATCATGTGATTCATCACAACTATCTGCTACGACTTGCCGTAACAATTAACAGTACACTGAGAAGTTGGAATACAGTGCAGATGCAACATTTTAGAGGCGCAACAAATGTAGTGATGATGTGTCACTTGTTCCACACGATGTCTTACCACAATATTCCCATATTTTCTTTCAGAATGTGCTGATGAATAACGTGGAAAACATGTCTGGAAATGATTGTCTTTCATCCACTCACTGTATTATTGTACTTACAACATCATAGTGGTTAAAAATCTTCTCAAAGTCTCTCTTTCTCTCGTCTTTACTGCAGGCCTTGGATGAACAAGGGACGAGACGGGAGGAGGGAAAAAAGTTAAACAAGAATTTGATTTAATCATAGATTTTAATCTGTTGTTGATCCAGTTACAAAACTTATGAAAGAGCAACATAAAGAAGAAACTTACATCCATTCGGAACTGGAGAAGGAAATTTTCTTCTAAAGCTAAGATCCTTATGGGAAAAACATGGAAAAAACAGGGAAATAGTTTGTATCACCAGCTTTGAAATAATCTTATGAATAGTTTCATTCATTCTTACAGAATAACTAAACAAACGGACATTCTGTGTATCCGGTAAGAGACAGTGGAATTCATTCTGAGACATGTAGCATCTTGAGCTGTTATCACTGAGCAAGAATCTTTGAGCCGTACCTCGCCAGCTCGTTCAGATCCAAACGTCCGTCCTTGTTTTTGTCAAAGATTTTCATCTGCAAGATAACAGGATGTGTTAAGAAGCATGAAAAACATAACCCTCAGTGAACGTCTGTCTTATTTCTTTGTTTTTCTGCCTTTTTTCTTAAAACCACCTGCGACTCTAGAGCCACTCATCAATCTGTATGCCTCTATGGGAGAATCAATCTCTTGTAAAATGAAAACTATAAAGGAGAAGGAATAGGCTGTCTGACACTTGAGGCTGGTAGAAAAGTAACTGGGGAAAAAGAATTTGTATTTGATATTGCTCGATTTTGATCCTTTTGTCATTTGATAGCCGCAAAAGCAAAGAAAATACCAACAAAATGACATCACAAGAATCGCAAAAATCTCTAATAAAAACTAAATAAAAACAAGTAATGTTTTGGGGACAACCAATACAAGTCAACATTACAGGAAACCCACAACTCCTTTACCAGCTTTACACAGCCACACAGGAAATGCAACAGGCGATCCGGCTAACAGTTAAGTCAATGAAGGGGCCGATGAGTCCAGCTTCACACTGAATCAACAGCATAAACTGTCAGCAAGGACTAATTGCACTTAATTCAAGAGTTGGATTTACTACCATTGTATCAGTGTAGTCCTCCAGCTTGTCCGGTGTCACTTCCTTGTGCTGCAGCTCGAACAAGTCTTTCAGGAAAGCCTGTCGGTTTATCAAATAATCAAACAGCAAAACAGTCAGTTCTAGGAGTTCTAGTTTACAAATTCTGCAAAAAAACAAAACAAAACCAAAACAAAAATAGCGCTTTATTTATGCACGGTATGAAAAAAAAGTAAAGACATTCACAGCATTGATATGCATTTAAAGCACCGTATATCTCTAAATCAAACAGCCATTACTAGATCACACCAAAAACAACGAATCTCTATTCTGAAGAAAAAGATTGCATCTTGGTATGTGGAAGAACAGGAAACAGTCAGTGAGGAAAAGACACATTAAATGCTTCTGCTTCACAAGGAGTTTATTTTTGTTACCTTCAGCTCCTGAGCCGATATGTAGCCACTGCAGTCAACATCATACTTCCTCCATATCTAAACAGGCAAATCAGCAAAGTATTACATGTGATGTCCCGCGGTTATTGAGACTATCTGAATACTGTAAAATCATGGTAACTCATATCATCATGTTTTTACAGGATATTAACTAAAGAGAATTGCAGTTTGCTGGTGAAATTCCCTGGAAGTGCAGTGCAGATTTACTTTAGATCGATTATTATGGATTTATTGCCAACAGTACTCACTTGTCTGCCTTCACATGCAAACACATTTGTGTGACATCTCATTCTTTATCCATAGGATTTAATATGATGTCAGACCACCCTTTTCAGCTATAACGGCTTCAAATCTTCTAGGACGGCTTTCCCACAAGGTTTAGGAGTGTGTTTATGGGAATTAGTGAAGATTCTTCCAGAAACACACATGTGAGTTCAGACGCTGATGTTGGACCAGACCGCTCTAAGTAATCCCAAATCGGTTGAGGTCAGGACTCTGTGCAGGCCAGTGAAGTTCTCCCACACCAAACGTGCTCATTCCGTGTCTTTCTGGACCTTACTTTGTGTGCTGGTGCGCAGTCATGTTGGAACAGGAAGGGGCCATCCCCAAACTGTTCCCACAAAGTTGGGAGCATGACATTTTCCAAAATGTCTTGGTATGCTGAAGCACAGAGCGTTCTGGAACTAAGAGACCGAGTCCAACTCCCCAAAAAACAACCCCACACCATAATCCCTCCTCCACTAAACTTTATACTTGGCACAGTCCAGCAGACAAGTACTGTTCTCTGGGCAACCATCAAACCTAGCCATCGGATTGCCAGAGGGAGAAGAGGATGAGAGAACACGTCTCCACTGCAGCTGACACTTTACATGCACTTGGTGATGTAAGGTGTGGATGCAGGTGCTCGGCTATGGAAACCCATGCCATGAAGCTCTTTCTGCTCTTTGTTCTTGTACTAATCTGAAGGTCATATGAAGTCTGGAGGTCAGTAGCAACTGACTCTGCAGAAAGTTGGCAACCTCTGCAGAACATGCACCTCATGCTTTAATTTTACATGGCCTACTACTCCGTGGATGAAATGCTGACACTCCCAATCGCTTCCACCTTTTTTTTAATACCACTAACAGCTGACAGTGGAAAATTTAAGTGTGAGGAAATTTTACTTGTAGCACAGGTGGCATCCTATCACGGTACCACCCTGGAATTCCCTTTGTGGAAGAGCGACCCATTCTTTGTTTGTTAATTTTACCCCTGTGAGCACAGAAGTGAAGTGGAACACCTGAACTCAGTGATTTCGATGGGTGAGTAATTTGGGTAATATATTCAGGAAAACCTGTTGAAGGTTTGAAGAACCACAATGGGCTATCACCACACTGTAAAGCATTTCAAACAACAATCAGTAGCTGCAAGCGTTCATGCAGAAATCTCACATGCGACTTGTTGAATCTGACCTGCCATGAAGATTTTTTAGTCAACTTAATCAAATAAAAGAACACCTGAGCCCATTCATACTCTTCCAACGTGCAAAAAAAGGACGATGATGTCCAGTGAAATAATGTATCATTTGAGGATATAAAAAACAGTCCACTAATCAGATCTTTAACGGTGTGTTCTCCATATGCAAGCCTCAAAGCCTGGGTCATCAAGATACCACTGGGGTTTGAGAGGTTTTAATACTACTGGCATTACTTTTAATTGTTAAAATTGTTGATGGGCGATGCTTAGGTCATGCCATGCTCTGCTCTCGTGTGTTATTTTTGACCTTACCGTCATGAATTCAACAGTGTTGTCCAGAGGATTTTCTCTGCGGAAAACTAAAAGGAAGTTTTCATCCTCAGGCAGGATCATGTGGGCCAGCTGGAAAATAAAAACAGACACAAAAATCTGAGTAAAGACAATGATGATGCTCCGTGAAGCTTTTCATCTTAATTCTCGACTAAAGTTTCCATATTGGGAGACAACACATGGGGATGATTTAATTTAGGTGTGGTCCTGCACTAGCCCATCCTGGCTCCTCTCCAGTTCATGATGCTTTACTCTTGTCTGTCCTTCTAACCAACATCAGGCCTCCATTAGCAGATTAAACCATCTTCGATCATCATTCCTACTAAAACACGAGATAATACTGGCGCATTCAGGTCACAAATCCTGATGAGACCTATAGTAAAACAAAATTGTTTACTGCACAAAATATGTGGCTTTTAAAGAGCTGATTGCCTAAACAAGTGTTGCTTAATGGTTTTTTCTTAGCTCGCTTTAATGCCGTGAAACAAAAGTCACAGATGCAAAACAGACCTCTGTAAGTTTTCTTTTTGCCAGTGAGGCATGTGGTCGCAACATAACAGTTGCACACACCAAAGAATTCATGCCATGATGTATATCTGGCACACAACAGTTTGTTTGCTAAGTGCACTTAAACAGATCACTCATGTATAGAAACAGCAACTGCAGCAGAGACAGGATATTGTGGCTTTCTGGGTTTTTGACTTCCTACTAATAATATACCGTATTTCCCGGACTACAAAGCGCACCTAAATATTAGCCGCACAAGCTAAAATCAGGGGAAAATCCTGTTTTGTACATACATTAGCCGCACCTGACCAAAAGCCGCAGGTGTTTCAATGTTGACTTATCATATGTAAGAGAATATGCACAAAGGGAATTGTCAGGAAAGAGATGGCTGTTTGGAGACATCACTTTTATTAATATTTTGAAAAACAAGTTATGGGTACATATTTGCACATGTAGTACATAACAGTAGCCTACAGCACACCAGAAAAATAGATTCGGACTACCTTTTAGGCTCAGGTGCAGTGACACAGCTTTAACAAGAAGAAAAGTCAGTCATTCACCACCATCTTTCTCTTCTTCCTGCGCACTAAAACCACCAAAGTCCTCTTCTCCAGTGTCGGATACAAACAGGCTCATGATGGCTTCGTCATCCACTCTTCTTCTCTCCTTCGTTGTCACTTTCAAAACCAAAGAAATCCTCATTGTCAGTGTCAGAGTCGAACACCCTCAGAAGGGCCGTGGCGGTGTCCTCCTCTCCATCATGCAGCAGTCCAGCCCTTCAAAATCCGTTGGTGATCGTGGATGTTTTCACACTTTTCCACGCTGTCAGAATCCACCGGTGGAGTTGGGCATAACTTGCTTTTTGGGCATAACTTGCAAGTTTATCGCCGCTCATCATCCACGACTCCCGCTGAACGCGTAGCGCTACTTTGAAGTTTGTTTTTCGCGCTACTTCGTACGGCACTACGTTGCCTGGCGGACGGACATGTGACTAACATACTACTCTTGAACCCCGATCCTTCCGCCAGGCAACGTAGTGCCGTACAACAGCGGAACACACAAAACAAATCGTCTTACGATATGACAAAAATCACGGACAATCCATAGAAAAGCCGCACCTGACTAAAAGCCGCAGGGTTCAAAGCTTGTGCAAAAAGTAGCGGCTTATAGCCCGACATTTACGGTATGTGAGGATGTCTCAAGCGTGCAGGGTGGGGAGATGGCATCATGACCCAAAAAGTGGTTGATTCAGACACATTTATCTTCAAGTGTGTAGCAATTCCTGGTACAAACCCAGATGAGATGCTACATCTATAAATGATATGACTTAAATAAGTATTTCAACTTATACCACTATGATGCAAATAAAATGCTCAATATATGTCCTAGCACACATTTACATGTAGTGAATTTTTATGTGTTGAGACTGAACATTAGCTACACTTTGTTAAAAATGATAACTGCAGTCTTTATGAATGTGTGTGTGGAGCATCGCAGCTAAAGCTCTGTCACCTTGAATCTTGCACACACATCTGGAGGACTCTCTATGACAAGTATGACAAGAGAAGTGTTTGAACAGAGGTGTTAGTTTACTACATACTCTGTTTAGAGACTGAACTTGTCTCAGAGACTGAACTTGTCTCTGAACTAGTTCAGTTTCTGAGCTAGTACCACAGAGCATTGTACACATTATCCTACTGGAAGCAGCCATTAGAAGGTGGGCACACACTGGTGGAAGTAAAGTCTTCAGGTAGCCTGTAGTGTTCAGTTAGTGCGAACTTGTGCCAACAATGGTGTAATACTGTATATGAATCAGAATAGTTCCATGCTTTCTTTCCATTCACCTCAAATCCTGGCCTACCATGTATATATTGCAGCAGAAATTGAGACTCATCATATCAGGCAGCATCCAGTCTTCTGCTGCTGTAGCCTATCTACTTAAAGATTCACCATCTGTTTGTAATGAGTGGATATTTAATTTACTGTTGCCTTCTTATCAGCTCCAAGAGTTCTGGCCATTCTCTGACCTCTCACATCAGCAAAGCACCATAGTACTGGCACTCTCTGAATATTTTCTCTTATTCAGAACATTCTTTGAAAACTCTAGAGATGGTTGTGTGTGAAAATCCCAGTAGATCAGCCGTTTCTGAAATACTCGGAGCTGCCATTCTGGCACCAAAAAACACACCATGTTCATTTAAATCACCGTTCTTCTCCAGCTCTGAAGGTCAGTTTGACCTTCAGCAGGTCATCTTGACCTTGTTGAATTTGATTGCTACCACAGGTTTGGCTTATTAGATATTTGCTTGATTTAACAGGTGTACTTGTAAGCAGCCAGGGACTGCATGTGACAACTGAAACTACGATTGCCTTTCCATTTGTTTGGACAAGAGCTTGAATCACCTGCTAAATTAGCACAACAATTATAATAGCTTACATAAAAATGATTATAGTGACATCCACACAAACAGAGTTGGCACAAAAGGATGATTGTTACCAGACTGGAAATTTTTATAAGCAATTACTGACATAAAACCTGAGTTATGGTTTTGAAACTGTGTCGGGAAATTCAGATGGGCAGAACATGAAGCTACAAAGAATACTCTGTCCCTGCCTCGGTCACAGTAAATCTTCAACGGGGCACTTAGGGAAGATATGTATTGATTTTTATTTTCAGCTTTCTGAGTAAATGCCTAAGCTTTTGTGTCTGTGGTTGCTGCACACATGGGAATGGTCTAATGAATGGCTGAAAGTTTCTGTGTTAGAAGGAAACATAATTCATTTCATTGCTCTGATGAAGCACTGTGGCTACTGCTTAGCTGGGAGGTGCATCAATTACCCAGAGTGGAGCTCGGGAGAGCAGCGACATATAAATATGTCTGTAAAATTCAGGGGAACAGCTGCTGCATGTTAACTCGTCAGTCACATTTGATTTAAGGAAATAAATGGAATAAATCAGAAAGTCCTGTAAGAATTAACCCTGGTTAAACCCCAAAAAAAATGATGTCGATGTTTGAAGAATTAAAATAAATCAGTGGGCCTTTCACAATGCCAGTATATTGTTTACACTGCATAATGTAAGCATCAAAAGAACAAAAGAGTACAGTTTATACATTGTATATAGAGCAAACTGATATTTATTATATGGACTGTTACTCTTTAAATTAGGATTTTCGTGCTATTCTCCTCTGGCTGTCTTTTCGCTGCAAGGATAACTTTGGATAAGCCCCATTAGTCCGAATAATTTCAGTTCTTCTTAGATAACATACAGACTGAGCTACTGTCATACATAGATGAGGTAAATAAAAGAAGAAAAGGACATGCAGCTAAAGAAGTGATAGGAGGACTTGAATAGACAAAGTGTATAGAAAACAGGAAGTTAGCCCAAGAAACTAAACAAGTTATCAGAGAGTGACTTTGTAGTGTCATGCTGGATGTTTGTGCACACCAAAGTCTAGAATTGTACAGCTTAAATTTTCACATTTTGCTGAAAGCTTTGGTATTAAAGAAAAAAGGAGAATTCATGTGTGTTATGAGACATAACTGGCTGTACCTCCTGAATCTGTAGTTTCCCGTCGGCAGTGACATCATAGGCAGACATAAACCTTTTCTTCAAATTCTGGACATCTTCTTCAGTGACTTTGTCCTGTACAAATTAAAACAAAACATTGATTCTCTATCCAAACTCAACCATTACAAAACCAGTACACGGTTTAACTGAAAGGCAGCTACAGTGTGGAATAAACAACGGTTCTAAATGTACACAGTAATAAAATATAATATATAAGATAAATCCAGTTATGCTATTACATACAGGTTGCTTACTATATATTTGAGAATCTTAAGAATCAAAGATATTGAACATAATACTTCAATGGGTGAGTCACACTTATTTTAAGCAGTGTCACCATGGATACTTATTTAATCTAAGACTTTTTTTTCTCTCAAGGTCTGCTTTCTCTACCCCAGGCTAACTGATCCACAGCTTAACCCACAGTTCACTTACTTGGCCTTCCTTTTCACATTCCCATTCTCACTACTCACTACATTATCACTGCAGGAGATCACCTGCCTACATCTACCCTCTACCATTCTCCTGTCACTCTGCATGTCCCCCTTCACAACATCTATGAACCTCCTCTGTGGTCTTCCTCTTCCCCACCTGCCTAGCAGCTCCACCTCAAACCCCCTCTGTCCAATATATCAGCTATCCCTCCTCTGCACATGTTAAATACAGCTCAAACTTGCTTCTCTAACTTTGTCTCCAAAATGTAGAACCCGAGCTGTCTATCTGATGTTTTCATTTCTAATCCCATCCTGGTCTTTCCTAGTGAAAATCTCAGCTTCCTCAGCTCTGCCACCTCCAGCTCAGCCTCCTCTCTCTTTGTTAGTGCTAGCATCGCCCAACCATACATCACAGCAGGTTTCACTACTATCTTGTAAACATTCCCTTGATCTCTTGCTGCTCCTTCTGTTGCAAATCATCCCCCACACTCCTCTCCGCTCACTCCACCCTACCTGCACTCGTTTCTTTACTTCTCTCAAGTGTATTTAAACTACTCTACCTTGAATACCTCAACTCCTTGCAGCTTCACTTTTCCACACTTATCTCTCATTCACATATTCTGTCTTACTTCAAATTTCATTCCTCTATTATCCAGGGCATACCCCCACCTCTGCAGGGCCTTTCTACATGCTCCGTATTCGAACTACAGGTCACAATGTTGTCTGGGAACATCATCGCTTTCTAAGACTACTGCTTTGATCTCCACTGCCAGCCTGTCTATCACCATGCCAACAAAAAGGGGCTCGGAACCGACTGATCCATCCACTGGAAACCATCCTTGGGACCTGTGCGAGCTCGTTGTAATTACTGCCAGACCAACCTGTTGACTCAAGTCAAAGAGCAGTCCTGAGAGAGCTGACAACTTTTCGGACAAAATGAGATCTTTTTCAGTTCATTTATCAGTCATTCGGTTTATATAGTACCCTAACAACAATCCAGAGGCTTGTGACTGGAGTGACTGGAGCTCATTAGGTGAGTAGGTCTTCTACTCAGTGGAAGGTTGGTGGTTCGATCCCTGGCTGGTCGCCAAAGTATCCTTGGCCAAGATACTCAACCCACAAATTACTCTTCGATGTATTCATTGGAATATCTAATTGTTAGATAGAAAGCACTTAGATAGAAAAAAGTACTAGTATGAATGGATGTGAATGAGGCATATTGTGTAGAGTGCTTTGAGTCTTCACCTAGAATAGAACAACACTGATCCATTGAGATTCCCAGTGGACAGACTGTGCTGGGTCTTTTTATTTTCCATTACCATCTCAATTATGTGCTTTTATCTGATGGATTCTTAACTTGCTATTTGATGCACAACACTGTACTAGAGTTGCATTCAAGAATAAAGAAAACACTTTCTAATAGACTGTAAACAAAATTAAATAGACCATAAAAAGAAAGAAAAAGCAGTGCAGAGTTAGTTTGTTGCATGCTTATCTCAGCTTCTTTCATTTCCTCTGCAGACCAGTTTCTTTCTCTGCCAGATGTCAGATAAGTGTGAATCAACTGAAGGCGATAATTTTGAGCCACTGAAGTTCTTTTAAAGTATATTTAGCAGCTCATCTTTCAGTTCTTTTTTAACCATGAACCACTCTGTAACAGTAACTATAGAAACCTGTGGATCTAAGGGGCTGAAGTCTGACTCTCTGCTTCATCCAATGCAGTGTACACAGTCTGCAGACTACAAGGTGACAGCCCTTCTCATTGCAGAAAGAGTATTGCTCTTGAGCATTAGCCTTGTATCACTCACTCTGTTGCTAAGTAAAGATTTTAAAGCAAACAACTTAATTTGAAAAACATGTTTTTCTAGACTAGCACAATACTAACTTGAGCATTGTTTAGATTTTACTGCCACATTAGACTTGCAATGTATCACATAAAACCTGAGTATGCAACTTGTGAGCAATTCTTGTACAATATTTTGCACCACATGCATAATTATGTGGCATGATGCACTCCAGGAAACAAAAGAACAAACCAAAGAGCACTGTGTGGCTGATGCTGCCCAATAGTTCAAAAGCAATGAATAGAAAAAAACAGAATGACTGTCAAGTGCTTTTGTAGCACAAAAACAAACACACCAAACACTATATCACCTTGGGGGGGGGGCATTATGGATGGAAAGCAAACATCAGAAAGACAAAAAGGACATGTGGTTGGTGGTCTGTTTGTACTAGTACTACATAATTAGTATCCAAGGGAGTTCCACTGATAAACACACATGCAAACATGAACGTGTGCTAATAGATGTGTGCTCGTCTCAGTGTCCATTAGGAAAGAGCTGGCTCTGTCTTTTTTTCAAGACAATGGTACTATAACGTTCCTCAGTAAACACGATGTGTCATTAGTGCACAAAACACACAGAAATGGCCAGTTTCTAATCACGTCAAGTGCTTTTCCTGACAGTGCCCAGAGCTCTTTAATTGAGTTGTGCCTAACATCCTTAAGTTACCCCACCCATTTTAGATAGCTCCATAATGTTCAGCTGCCCACACGGCAGAAAATGCTGTGAATTCTGTGTCTGAATTAAAATTGGGATTACCCAATTCACGCTTTTCTTTTCATAAACTGCCTCCAGTGAATTCATGAGACCAAAAAGAAGAAAATACCTCCTACTGTGCAGCAATTTGTAAATTTTGTGGCAACAGAAATAGAAAAGCATTAGACTAAACAATCTATAAAATGCAGGCCTTCATGCAAATTTCTACACCACTACTTCTACTGATACTATATAGAGATAAAATCATACTACATGCACACAGAGTGTCAGGATCAGATGTTACGATGCTATAATTTTCAGCATTGTGCTTGATCAGCTGCCCTTGACTGTATTTAACAGCTGTCATCGCAATAATTCATCCAGAGGCGACTTACCTGTGGACGCAGTCTTTTCATCATGTGACGGAAAAAGTCATCAAGCTCTTTGCCCTCAATGTAGCCATTATCTGTCCAATTATAAAAAAGAAAATCCCGATGTCATTAACAATTAAACAAAGTTGGATTTTCTTTCAAATAAATAAATAAATACCTAGTGGAGAAGTAGCTCTACCATAAACAAGCCGAGTTCATATTTTTAGGTGTCTTGTGCAACTTTGCACTACTGCTTAGTATTCAACACCCTCTTTGTTTTATCTAATCTTTTCAGATGTGATTAATACAAAGTTCCTACAGGAAATGAACAACTCACTCATTCTCTTCTTTTTTTATTTTTTTTAATGTGATTATAATATTTCAACTTCATGAGAGGTCACCTTTCTTAAATGTCTAACAATGACAAAAAAATAATTCTAGGTACTCCACTGTTTTATGTATCTTTATTATAAGAACAATAAGAAGACATGAGTGAATGTCCTTACCATCTGCATCAAAGTGTTGCCATATCTCCAGGAAACCAGCTGCGTCCAGGTCCTCAAAGGCAGAGTCCATGTTTATTAAGGAAAAGCAGGCTGTGAACTTTACACATACAGAAAGAACGACGTCTGAGGTGACAAACTGTTTTTACACTGTAGCCTGCTTGGTTGACATATGCTTTTTGTGACTAAGCGAAAAACCACTCCTCCTTCCTCTGTGTATGTGTGTGTAGGGAGAGAGAGAAACACACAGTTCACATCCAGAAGGAACAGCACTACTGTATTTGCCATCTGGTGGTTGTTTAGCTACACTGCAAAGCAGATCTTCAACTGGAACAGCAGATACACACAACGTGACAAATGTTATAGCCTGTAAAATTATTTTAATCAGTATTAATTGCATGAAGAAATGCCCATCATCAGACTTAGTGGAACATATTTAACCGTGTCCAAACAGAACAAGTGATGTATTAATGACAGAAGGAAACAACCAAACAACAAAAACACATTGAAGTGCCATTAACAATCTAAGTAAACCTAAAGTGATTACGTTTAATAAATAATTACGTACAAAGAATTCATTTCTACATTTATAAACAAGTGAGAGGAAAACCAACAAATGATCAAGACATCACCGGCCACTGTTTGCTTTTTTTGAATTTTTTTTTTTATTATTCCAAATAAGTTACAAACAAATCACTAGTATAGAAGTGTACTTAGTACCAAAACAATATAGGATTCGCTGCGGTCACATAGGTGTGTGGCTATATCATATGTAAGTATATTACACGTGCATATGTTACACATACATATATACACACACCTACATGTATGACAGCACATATATACATACAGTACAACTCACAGTCACATCATGCAGTCACACACGTAGACACCGAGGTCTAAACTTAATGCTACGAGTTATTTTCATGTTTCTCCCACCAACAGAAACGATGTGGACACTCAAGTTTGGAAGGAAACTGGAAACTATCTTTCACGCGACACCACAGATGTCCGGATCCTTTCCTTGCAGCATATTGCAAAGTAGTGCTTTTTTTGTTTTTGTTTGTTTTAGATAGGCGTGAACACCTTTGAGACAAAAAGTGAAGTCTGAGTGTTGAAAATCAAAGCAGCTCTTAGGGACAAGACTATATACAGCAGAGACGTTATTTCAAGTCCATGATTAGTGACAAAGAAGCAAAACCTAACCCTAGAAAAAAGACATCAGAAGACACCATAATATATGGAAAAGGTGCACCAGTAAGACCTTTGGCCCTGACTTGAATTAGGCTCTTGCACAGTAACATAAATACAAGCCATGGCCCTTTCACACTGTTCATGAAGACCCAATCTTGAGCGCACATATCAAAATGACAATAGAGCACAGCTCGACCTGCAGAATAAGTAGTTAATGCGATATAAAAGGTTGGAGTTTACATACCGGTGTTTATAGAGTGTGATGCTGACATTATGTCAGACCGAGTGACTGCAGAGCTCGAAATAAAAACAGAGGCATCTGTTTAAGACTGAACTGGCAACACAGTGCAGCATCACACTCAGGAAGAGTGGGCTGACTGAAGCATATCGGCCACTAAAAACCGACGTGGCATGAGTGGGATATCAAACCATTTATGCAACGTCTGTGAAACTGCACGGTCCAGTATCAAAAAAAACAGCATCACGTGCAGATGGAGAGATGAGCTGTCCACAAATCCTTTGCCACTTTCACTGTTTTCTTTACTTTTTTTCAATTCTGAAGATTATTGAGTCCAAAAGCACCATGTATTTGAGAAAGTTTGCAAACTGTATCAGTGTGAAAAGGTCACTGCTTGTTCTTAGAAGAGAGAAATCAGAAGAATTTGGCCTGAGACCCGAGCTAATGTGACTCAGTCAGATCCTGAAAATGGTATGTACAAAATAGCCCGAAGGTCCACGTGGTCAAAATACTGCTACCTTCAGTTCACTTTCACTTTAGGCACTGCTTGCTTTTTGAATTTAAGCATTATGATTGCCACCTAATGGCTTGAGATTTTTCCCCCGTCCTGTGTGGAAAGTAAAAGTGAACTAAATTTGGAAGATGCTGAGGAAGAAGAGTGTCTGAAGGCTGGATTTCCTTCCTGTATCCTGCTTTTACACAGAGGACAAACTGATGAGGTTATTTTCAAAGCCTGGGCTTTTCTTTTGGAGGAATGTCAATATTACTCAATGAATAACATTAGTCTGTTTTTGGAAGGAAGGAGCCCTCTTTATCTTTAAGAGCAATACAGAGTCTCAACATTTCGACTAAAGGCTGCAATTTGTTTTCAGGAACACTTAGTAAGAATTTAATTTTGTTATAAACACAGAAATTTGGCCAAAATGTATACAATCAAACTCTGTATTGCACTTTAGTGGTATCCTCTCCCCTTAAAACAGCAAATAAGATATTTTTCCACAGTGTTTACGTACAGAGAACAGTATTATTTAACAGTGCTGAAGCCATACTGATTATCAATAAAGTTCAGGTTAAACACATCGCACTGTCACTCCAGCTCTTGCAGTGAGTCTAACTTGAGTCCAGGTGGTGTGTTTGCTTTACACTGATTTAGAGTTATCCCTCAGTCCTGCAGTGTAGTCTGGCTAGTCCCCTGTGAGTAAGTCAAAGTACATCAAATATATCTGAGTTCTGTCTTTGCTTAGAGTCTCAGCTGAAACCTGTATATTCCTGTAAAAAAAACACGAATTGCATAATGGATTCAGGCACCGTTGAAGTCCCCAAAAAGTCCTTTGCACATGCTGAAGATTGTATATACCAAAATCTGTAAAAATATATTGAAAAAAACAAACGCCATTGATTCCTGGTCTGGTTGTATGGGTAAAGTACAGTAATCGTGACGTGAGCGGTATTGCGTGTTTGGTCCTTCGGAGACGAGCTATGGCAACAGACAACAGAAAGACTCAAGTTAAAGATTTTACACGTACACACACTTTCACAGTCTCTCTGCTTTTTTGTATAAATGTCATGCATCATTTTTAGTGGTTTGAAAACTTAAGATTTCTATTCAAGTTCCAGACATGAGATTTTTACCTGAAAGCAGAGATCAATAGTGTGATCTAGAGAGGAGAGAGAAGGCTGTCTGTGAGAAGGAAGCTCTTTTGCGACATAGTAAAGTATTTGGGTTAGGTTAGATAACCAAGGAGTTAAAACCCATCATTAAACATGATTAAATTAAGAGGTTTTCTTTTTATAAACTACTACAAACCAAATATGATTGTTGTACTTTGCAGTCAGACAGGACCTACAGGTACAAGCTCTAACACAAAAGAAACAACAGTTAGGTTTGCTGCCCTGTGGGGGCCTTCCTTCGTTCAATGTAAATTTGAAGCTTGTCAACAGGCGTTTTACGTCAATTTGTTTTACTTATATCAAAATAAAGTCTTTGTCTGCCTCCTCCCCAGAGTCTGAGGACTTCTTGCCTGCTGCTTTGTCCTTGTCTGAGTTTGCACTTTGGTCCTTGTTCTTGGAGGAGCTGTGATCTTCAGAGTTGGTGCTGAGAGGGCTGGATCGCTGAACAGAGTCCAACATAGATCTCACTGGTGGAGATAAAAGGAGAAGAAATAATGAAGCAAGAAAGAGAAGAAAACTTTAACAGTTTTAGCTGTTTATTGTTTAGTGACTAACCCACAAGGACTGATGGCTGCTTATTTTCACCTCGGTTCTCTTTCTATATTATGGTTATTTTTGAACAGTAGGATAATGGAAAAAATAACCATGTTTGCTGCTGTAATAATGATATTATTAAGTTATAAGACTATGAAAGGAAAGCGAAAATAAAATTAAATCAAGAGAACTTGTAACATTTTAGCTATCTATGTTTGGACCTTTTAGCTCAGAGCCTCGAGCAGAAGCATAGTTAGCTTTTTTAACCATATTTCTAAACTGGCAACAGACCATTGTGACTGTGCAATTTGAAGAGTAAGATTCAGTACCATGGCATATGATTGGTTGAGTTGACATGAATGAATTTAAGCTCTGTGGTCCCACGGGAATGAAAGAAGTGGCGTTCCATATGTTCCATTAAGAAATGGAGAGAAAATTGCAATATTTTAAATATTCTCAACGGCAGCCCTACACTCAGTTAATAATACATAAACTCACTTTAGGGATTAAGATTTATGCTGTCCACAGTTTGAATATTGGCTTTGATCCCGTCTTTGTAGTTTCAGCATATTTCAGGAGCTGTACTTTGTATCTACTTTCAAAAAGAATCTCACTCCAAACTCACAACACTTTTTCTGAGTGGTAGCCTGCATGAAGTTGATTTTTCTTGCTTATTGTGATCATTATGTTGAGTCAAAATGGCAACTTTTTGCTTTTGAAATCTTGCAAAATTACTTTTTTTTTTTAAAGTTTACTAGTGGTTTTACTTTGCACTACATTGACCAGCAGATCACGCTGACAACTGCAGTGCCTGGAGCGAGGCCTGGGATCCCAGATGAGATCTGGAGGAAAGTGCAAAGTGCAGAGTTTCAGAGGCGGAGCTGTTGAGTGATCATCATGGGGAACATGAGGTGTTTGGACAGTAATATGGGCAAGTTCAGTGAGATGACTGAGACCAGGGGGAAGACGGTCTGTAGTCTTCGCTTACTGGACCACAGTGGCTTCAGGCTTCTGGTGAACTGGGACTTTAATCTGAACAGAAGTTAACATTGCTGTTTAAATGTAGTTTGAATAAACACACTGTGTGGATTCCTCCATCAGGAACAGATAACAACCAGATAACAACCAGATAACAACAGGGACTACATTTCAGCTCCTTCTTGTGTCATATTTAGATTCAAATCAATGACTTCTTTATGTGGCTACTAAACTGAGCTCCTCCTTTAGGCAACTCTGGAACCTTTCCGAGTTATTTCTTTCTGTGATGTTTCATTTACTTTTTTCATATAAAGTTGAATTTACAATCATCATAAGGAATATAAAGGCAGTGCTTTACGTTTTAAATGTTGGGATCTACCCAGTATTCATGTTTGAAATGAAAACTTTTGTCAAAGGTCACTTGAAGATTGGCCACTGGACCAGGGTTTCAAATACAAACTCTCACATTAATAATTATGTGTAAGTGTTACATAATAGATAGTAGATCAAAGGCAGTGAGAGCCTTGTGAGAGCTGTGACCCGAATCTGTCAGTGTCACATCTGTCATTTTGTAGAAAATACAGCAGCGGCCTCCACGGCACGATAGCAAATACGAGACCGCAGGGGAAGCAAACACTGTGTCAGATCCTGACAGCGAGATCAAACATCCACCAGTCTGTCCAACTTCACGAGGAGACAAAAAAGTAACAGCTGATGTATTTATACGGGGATGACTGACAGTTCACTGCATTTTCAGTGAGGCTCTAAATCTATTTTCTTTAATGTGTTAACATGAACAAAATAGGAGAAACGTACCTTCCTGAGTGGTTTTGTTGGTGGAGACTCCGTCCTTGCCTTTTTCCGATAGCACCCTCTTCAGTGTTGGAGGAAGACCTGTGGCTTTATGAGACACACTGCCACTGCTGGTGGAATCTGAGCTCTCATCTATGTGAAGAAAAAACAAAGCAAGAGAAAACAATCTTTAAGCATTAAGTATGGATACATACCTAACAAAATAAAACATCGCACAGAGTTTGACAGTACCTATGCTCCTGCTGCTATTCGTGGTCCTCGGCTTCTGCGGGATTGTAGGTCGAGCAGCCAGAGCAGGCTTTGCTCCCTGTGGCACCGGTGGTTTGGGACTTACTGGTCCTCCTGGGGAACTCGAGGAAGATGTAGCTCTGAGACGAGGAGCTGGCTCTGGCTTAGTCTCACCGCGTGGTGAGGTCTTCTCTGGAGAAGCAGGGTCGGGCTTACTAACAGAACCACCTGGAGACCTGCTTTCTGGAGTGGTGGGTTGAGGCTTGGCTGTTTTACACGTGTAACAATGAAAAAGAAAAATCTGTTTTTTTATTGTTTTATTGTACTGGAAACATCAAAAAGATTCTTAAACTTTCTCCTCTAAAATTTCAGGTATATGAAGAAGAAAAAAGCTCACCTGTTGTATTGCTGTCAGGTCTGTCAGGGCTGGAAGACTAGAGCAGACGAAAAAAACAAATAAACACTGGATCACTACACAAAACAGCTGAATAGTTTTAGATCAGGCTCAAGTGCACACATGCATTTGCAGTTTTTCAGTTTCAACCATACACACACCAGGAAGCCAACCAGAAGCGGCGTACAGCAGGAGAAGCTTTAGTGCTACTGATACAAGGTACAAGACCCAGAAACCCCCGAATGATGCAAATACCACAAACCTCTCTGTGCGCAAACTTTTAGTTTAATCCCTGGTGTTGCCACACTAATTCTTCCCCCTTTGAATCAAAATACATTTTTTTCCATTTTCTCTTTTTTCCTTTTCTATTTTTAATACACACCAGGGGAAATAAATATGTCACAGTGGATAAAGCAGACGGACGTGTGGGACGAGCAGTTGTATGGCTGGGAAATCTATGTAGGTAGAATATTCACAGCACTTATGTCATGCTGTGAGTCATGACAGAAAAAAATAAAATCGGCCTTCTTTTTCGTCTTAATTTTGTCATTTTGCTTGATTTCATGTTTCCATCAATTCAACTTTGCACTTGTTTCCATTCCTGCTACTCTCACCTTGCCCTCTGGCAGAGAGGCTTGTTTGTGTTTTTATGTCAACATGTTGTCAGGTGCTGTGAGCAGCCTGAGGTCATCAGGGTCCTTGCATGCCTTTGATTTTCGATGCTTCTTATTTTACACATCCTCCCAGCGGGGACGTCACACTTAGTGACTGTTGAATAAAGGAGCTTTGACAAGTGGAAGCTCATAACCTAGAGTGCTTTGAATCCAAATATGCTCTTTTTAAAAAAGCACCACCAGCAAGGGTGTACTGGGATATCGTTGATTGACTGATCAGGATCCTCTGAACTTATTAAAACTACAGTTTACAGTTTATTTTTCCATCTATCTGCTAAATAAGACTTGTTTTAAATAAACTTAAATAACACAATATTGATTAAAAATTAACTGCAGTATTATTTTCACAAGCTAAGAACAACCCTAATACCAAAACTGATGCCATGTAAGGGCCCCACCCAACTACAGAGCAATAATTAGCCACAAGGACGAATTGCTTTACATTCAAAAACAAAAACAAGTAAAAAGATTATCACTGCTCGAATATGAAAGAAGAAAAAAAAATAGGCTGTGTTTTGACAAGAAATGAGGGTATACCAAGAGGAAGGAGGAAAAAAAAGCTGTGAAAATGGCCCAGGCGAGACAAATAGGAAATCCACTAAATGAAGTGTGACAGGACAGGAAAGTCCCATTTAAAAAAAATATTCATCTTCTTTTATTGCGTCGCTTATTAAGGCAATATCTTTAGCTCAACTTCAGAGACTGGGCTTGAACCCAGGGTGGAGTGAGTCGTGACGAGTGTCAGGGGTGAGGGTGAGAAGGAGGTGAAGGGGGAGGAGGAGGAGGAAGGGCATCTGAACCAAAGGCCTTTTAAATCCAAATACAGACAAAATAAAAATAAAAATGTGTGTGCATGTGTGTATACATTTATAGACAAACAATTAGCATAGACAATGACTTTAATTCCTGGAATGTGTAAATATATTTTAACGCATTTTAATCCCTGTGTGCTTCTCTACCCATTTAAAAGCCCAAACATATGAATCAACTTTAAACCGCTTCATTATATCACCAATCAAAGAAATAAGTAGAGCAGTAGCTATTTGGTTCCACTGGCAGGATGTTTGCAGGATTAGTTCGGCATGTTTATGTGTGTGACTGCTCTGTAATACATTCTTAACTCAAAGACTTTTTACTCACTAAATTAAGCTTGTATATGTGCGACAGAACTGCAGAGTTTAAGTCTTTTTGGATTTGCCTCAAGTCTTTGTCTTCATCTTTGAAACAGAGCCATCATACATATTGCTGTGCCCCATTTTCATGTACTTTGTGTAGTTTCTTTATTTTTTGGTTTAATTGGCATCACTTTACCTTGTACGCTCTTCTTTCGTGCTTGGCTTTCATCTCTGCTAGGAGCCCACTGCCCATCATCTGCACACCAGGATACCGCTTGCCTCCCTGAGGACTCCCCCTGCCATCTGAACCCTCCCAGGGTTCGTCCATGGAGTCTGGTGTCCTCAGCTCCTCTGAGCGGTCTGAGCTGCTGCTGTAGTCTGTGGGCTGTGAGCGACTGGAGGCGTCTCTGTGGTGGAGACGGAAATGTTGTCAAAAAAGCTGGGAGTGGTTACAGAGGAATATAAAAAAAAATATATATATATATATATATATATATATATATATATATATAATTCTGCTTTAGTCTTCATCTTCACCTCGACTTCGGCTCAGGTGCTGGGCTCTTAATTGCAACCTTCGGTGAGGAAGGCTCCTCTGGGATGACGGATGGCTGTGCAGAGGGTGATGGACCCGAGGATGTTAAAGTGGCCTGGATTTTCTCAGACTTATCCAGTTTGTCTGATTTATCCGATTTAGAGGATCGTTTGATGAGATTTAGAAATCCTCCTTTCTTTTTCTTCTCGCCATCTTGAGATTCTGAACTCTTCAGGGAACGCCTGAGAAAAGACACGACGGACAAAGGGACACATGAGAGAAAGACTTAATAAGAGAGGAGTATTAGAAATGTCAAGATGAAGCCCATTTCAACTTATGTATTCAGTGGATAAAAACATAAAGAGACAAGAGTACAGTCCTTACTTGGAATCCATCTTGGTGACTTTTTTAGAGAAGAACTCATCTACACCCTCATCCACCCTTCCCATGAGGCTGTTCTGTTCCCCATCTTGAGATGGAGTGCTGCTGATTTGCTGAAAGAAAAAAGATTTTCTGGACCATCTGACAGAAAGCAGATCAACTGCACTGGACTATATCTAAAGAGGTCTTATATGTTATTTTGAGACAAATGTAAGCTCACTAATGCCTTGAAGTAAACTTGAGAAACCCATCTTGACCACTCACTGGTACTTTGCTGGAATGTGTCTTTTTGTTCCTCCGAGGTCGGAGTTTGGTGAAGTGCTGGAGCTTTTTTTCTTCCTCAGATGGAAGCTCCACCATCACACCTGTGGGACATGGCTCCAGTTTGGGCAGCACCATAGATGGAGTGGATGGAGTGTGAGATGAAGTTGAAGTATCCTCCACATGGATGGGGACATCTTCTAGGGCTTTGTCCAGGTCAAACTCCATCTCTGTAGATTTGTAATTTTATAGGATCAAATACAGAGAAATAAAAAATAAAACCCCATCAAGTCAACTTCTTATTAACGTTATTACAGTTAAAACTACAAACTGAAAAACTCAAACTAGATATGAAAAAAAGATTTTAACTATAATAAAAAAAATAAAAACTAGATTTTTATGACACGTTAACAACATGAAATGATTTTGGGAACTTGGAAAATTGTCTTTTAAAAAAGGAAAAAACAAAGAAAGTTAACATGACTTAGCTGATGACGGTTTATTGGACATATTTGAAACTTTGCGTCTATTTTTCTAAATATTTTCCTAAATCTTGCCTCTGGCATGTGTCCTCTATAACTAAACTAAACACTAAAACTAACACAAATTTAAGTAAAACTAAAGATTTCCAACCAATAAAAACTAAACAAGAAATAAAAATCACAAAAGGTAAAAAAAAAATTAATCCAACTACAAAACTAGAATTATTCTGCTTTGTATAGCCTAAAGCAGCAAGACAGCATGATAATCTCAATTTAAGAGAACGTGGTGTTATAACATGTAAACTCAGAAATATGAAGTACTAACCAAAGGCACGAGACACTGGTCGCAGCATCCTGCTGTGGATGCTCTTCCTTTTGGATTTTGGAGTCATCTGCAGGAGGAAAAGTTACACTTGTAGCAACTGTGAACTAAAATGAAAACTTTATTTTCTATAAGTGACGAGTGGATGAGTGCTGAAGATTTTAAAACCACGTAAGCAACAACTGTGTGCAAGTACAAAAAGAGTGAACAAAAGAACAAACAGCACATCTGTCATAACGCGACACAAGCGAGCCGTTAACATGTTTTCCACATCTTATATTTCTAATTCCTTAACGTTGAAACTCAATAACAGATATTATAGCTTCCTGTGTTTAACCGTCAAGCTTATGAAGAGATAAAAATTAATATTGGGCAGAACTGAGTTCAGCTTATTGCTGCAGCCCTCCACAACAATCCCGGAGTCTTATGTGGCCCTTTAATAAATTTTTTTGTCCACCCCTTCTCCGAAGTCTTGACTGCTGCTTTTATTTACTCGTATCTCAGTGCCACAAGATGAGATCGGATCTCCAGAAGCCAAATGTATATTTAACTTAGAACATATTTTAAAGAAAATAACAATATTGTAGGCCAGTTTTCTTCAGACTTGGAGCTCATACTGTTAGTTAACAAACCAAAGTATCAACTGGTTAATCTGACAAATCTCTAGAATTTTAAAGGGGTTTGAAATGTTATCTTTATTATTTATCCTTAAACACAGTGGCAGGATGAGGGAAGCTCTACTGCTTCTTTTTAAGGAAACACTCTTCATACACCAAATTGTAAAAGAACCCAGTGAGGACTGTATAGCAGGCATGCACAGGGGAGAGTGAGGGACAAGGAAAAGAACAGTGAGAGCAAAGAAAAGTGGACAGGAACGAGAATCGAGCGAGGCAGTCCACTATTACTTACACTGGTGCAGCACAGAATCTCCATGGAGCAAAGGAGGAAAAGAGAAGAAGGAAAAGAGGAAAAGATTGAAGAGAAAGGGAGACAACACAGAGTAAGGCCTAACGAAGAACAAGCGAGGAAAATGAAAGGAAGCAGAGGAGGAAGGAGAGGGAGGCAGGGGAAAGATTTAAGAAGAAGAAGAAAAAAACGTGGAGATAACTATGGAACCAGAGGAAGACAGAGGACAGGAGGACTTGCTGCTTTTCCCCACAGCAGACTGCACCAACACTTTTCTGCCAGATGATTACAGTTATCATCTTTGTTTTGCCAACAGAAAAAAAACGGACACTGCTAAATATTTCACCTCTTAACTCGAGGCCTATAAAAGACTGTTTTCACTTGCTTCTGTTCCAGTTTGGCTGGGAGAAATAATATATATTGCACTGCTGGTAGTGAACTTAAACATTGTCCTTTAATGAAAATCACTAGAAAGCATCACAGATCAAATAAGCCATGGATCACAAAGGGGATAGAAGATGCATGTAAAAAGAAAAATAATCTATATAAGAGATTCATAAAACAGAGGACAAAAGATGCTGAAATAAAGTACAAGTTATATAAAAATAGATTAGTAAATATTATAAGAACAAGTAAGAAAAAATATTACCACAAATTATTGGAGCAAAGTAGAAGTAACACACAAGAAACATGGAGGATATTAAACAGTCTAATCAAAAAGGGCTCAAAAAATAAGAATTATCCAGAATTTTTAAAAAAAGATAAAGATATTGTGCTTGATAAAACTAAAGACATTGCAAATGAATTTAATGATTTCTTTTAAATGTTGGCTTTAATTTAGCAAAAGAAATTCCAGAGTCAAGAAATAATAACGACCTAAATAAACATATTACTCAGAATGTGTCCTCCATGTTTATTGGTGCTGCAACTCATAGAGAAATAATTAACATTGTGAAGACATTTAAAAATAAAAAGTCCACTGACTGTTTTGGTATTGACATGATATTAGTTAAAAGTATTATAGAATATATAGTGCAACCTTTCGCATACATTTGTAATCTGTCCTTTCGAACTGGTGTGTTTCCCTCACAAATGAAAATAGCAAAAGTTATTCCAATCCATAAAAACGGAGAGAGATGTCAGTTTACCAATTACAGGCCAATATCACTACTCCCACAGTTCTCAAAAATTTTAGAAAAGTTTTTTGTTAATAGACTTGATAAATATATGGAGAAGCATAATCTCCTAAGCGATAACCAATATGGCTTTAGAGTGAAAAGGTCCACTTCAATGGCAGTGATGGAACTTGTTGAAGGGATATCTAATGCAATAGATAATAAGGAATATACTGTTGGTGTATTTATAGACTTTAAAAAGGCGTTTGATACATGTTAAAAGTCCGCTTGTTCATTGTAACTGTTTATACTACGTTACCCATGATGCACCTCGGTATCTGTACTTCCGGTTGGGAACGTGTTCAGCGCAGTTCTGCACAGATGAGAGGTGTGTCGGAGGATAACGTATTTACTTGCATTCCTGTGTGAGTTAATACTGTGTGCGTGCTTACCATGTGAGTATTGTAAGATGAGAGTGATGCTTGTTTGACTTTATCTGTGTAATTTGCTATGTAAGAAGCTAGTCCCGTTGCTATCGCTAAGATGCGTTTTTTTGGCCTACTACAGGCAGCCTTGTGTTCAGCCCATGTTTCATTTCATATACGACTTACTGTCAAGCATTGTGGTTGTAGGCGGATGTAACTATTTACTATGTTTATTCTCTGAATCGTTGTAATCTGCAGAGGTCTGGGTTGCCAATGTATATACGAGCCAGAAATTCATTTATGGTCTTAGGGTGCCATCTAGTGGCCATGAGGTTATGGCAGATTGTATAACATTACGCTGGAAACCCACAGTACTGTAGAAGGGGTACACTGCTATCCATAGTGGTTAATACAAATGTTTGTTTTTCTGTTTACAGATGACCACACACACCCATAGACACACTCACACCCCCTTTACCTGCATGTGAATCCTATAACGCCTCCCTACCAACGCTGTACATCCTGTTGATGTCATCTGCCACCTCCTTAGTAAAGTTATTTGAACTACATCACTGTGGAGTACCATTCCTTCTGACCGAGGACGACTCAGTTGAAGCGTGATCGGCAATCAGTGCAAACATACATTACAAGTGGTCCTTCGAGCCGGAGTTCGCCTTGGCTGAGTTAATGAGATGGCAAACCCTCGGGATAGAGGTGCATCGAATAGCCCCCGTCCAGCGCGGGAGAAGAAACTTCCGGGACATCTGGTGGACTATGAGCACAACCTAACTGAGCCACCCGAGCCATCTAGAGCTCCAAGTAGTTCAAGCAGCTCCGACTATGAAGAGGATGAGAGATGGCAGAAGATGGAATCAGTTTGGAGCAGTGTCCTCCAACTAGAGCTGGACGATATATCGAGTTTTTAAAAAATATCGATATATTTTTATACGAGATATAAGATGTGACAATATCCTTTATATCGATATAGTCTATGTTACGTTATAATTATACTTGTGGAGCCGCAAGTTTGCCTCTCTTTTGTCCACTTTCGTCTTTAAGCAACGTTACTCGGCCTCCCCTCCTCCCCCATCACTTCACCTGCAGGAAGCGACAAGATGGACACGGCAAATCTCCGTTAACGAGTTACAGCTCGGGAGCAGCTTGGGAGAACAAGAAAACAGAGACTGCTTTAGATTGTCTTCCCAAAGTGACTCAACTTTATTCACAAGTACAACAGTTTATATAGAGGGTAAAATTCATGAGACAGCAGATTTATCAGTTTAAACCAGTACAGACCAAGATAAGGGAGCGTCTTCCTGCCCTTGGGTGAAGAAGCATCCTTTGTGTAGTGTATCAGTTCAGCTACAATTGTGATTATCTCAGCGACATATTTTCAAGGCACAAAACAAAGAGTTCTTACATTAGTGAAATCTGAAACAAACCATTTGGCCTTCAACAGGCGTCTAAAAGATTAAGAAACTAATGTAGCTGAGGGAGTGATCTCTGTGGTATTTCAACCTTGTACCAGCCTGTGATTCTCACACATCAATTCTTGGGTCAAAGAGAAAAATAACTAAAACAAAGGGGCCTTATTGAATGACAGAGTTTTCCTGCATAATGTCACTATAAAACAATATCCAGTAAATGCTACCATGGTACTAAAATACCTAACAGCGCCTTATGTATGAATTCTGGTTGTGCTTGATGACTGCGAACCGATTTTATGTGGAACACGGCGCTCAGCAATCTGTGAAAAAATGTTTTAGTACGACTTTGGTAAGCTACGGAGCTGCACCGCTTGATGGATTGTCGGAGCATTACGGCTGAGCCTCGCGGAGTGATACGTACTGTGCTTCAACGTAATATTACCCTACTGTGTATAAGGACCATAAATGGCACCTGTTAAGAGACGTGGTTGCGAAGCGGATTTCAAACTCCAGGCTGTCAGTCACGCAGTAGAAGTTGGGAACAGAGCAGCTGTGAAATCTGTCTTTGTTATTGTGCTCAGCGTCTTTTGGTTTACATTTTGACTGCACAATTGTGAGCTTTTTGTTTAGCACAAAAACAACATTGTTTTCTTTTATTTATGGAGCATTATTATTTAATAAATGCTCATAATTTATTTTTGAGTAAATTTTATGTATATCTGTTCTATGTTAATAAAAGTGCCTGTGTGACATCTGGGACACAGCTTTGACTAAGAACTCTCTTTTTGTTCTTACTTTATGGCTTTAAAAAAATATATCGAGATATATATCTTATATCGCCATCCAGCTAAAAAATATCGAGATATGAATTTTGGGTCATATCGCCCAGCCCTACCTCCAACACATGACTCAACTGCAAGTGTCTATGGAGGAAACTCGTGGGACATTACTAAAGCGGGTGGAGCGTTTGGAGCAAGCTTCTAAACCTGGCAGTCCTCTTCCCCCAGAAACAGGAGCGTTAGAACAACCCCAACGTATTTCCTCCATAACAGAAGTTGCACCACTACAACCTAGCAATGAGGTGTTACATGATACCACAGAGCCACTAACTGTGCTAGTAAGTCCCTCAGAGCAGGGCACCACAACACCTGCAAACATGCCAACGCAAGCGGAAACATCTGCTCCATCACCTCCCCGTAAAGCGAGCCTTCACATTCAGCCAGTGCTGCACCCTGCCACTTATGTAGCCGCATCGACGCCACTCAGGAGACCTGGACGATGCACTGCTGAACCCTTCTCATATCAGCGATCGGAACATCAGCCCCTGATAAACAGGCCAGGCCAGGTGCAGCTATTACATTCTGCATCCCCAGCTGATCAGCCACTACAACATGCTCATCTTTCAATGCACCAGCTATCACAGGCTGTGGACCCAGCGAGTCTGCAGCAGATGTCACATCCCGCTGCTCCTGTCTTCCAAGTCAGACATCCAGCTAATCCTGTGTACTTGCAGCAACCTTCAGGTCCACCAGCACCTGTGCCCCAGCCATCACAGTGGGCAGAAGCTCATCCCCCTGTGCCCACCATACTGCATCCTGAAGCTTTGCCCGATCCAGCTGGCAAATACTATGTTCCTTATCCCTCAGGATGTAACTATTCATCATCTTCCTCTGCTGAACACCATAATCCACAGGTTGCCACAATTTACCCAGCAGGAACGCCTCTACCAAACCTGATGGAGATGATGGTGGCATCTTCATATGGCATTCCAAAGCCTAAGCTGGTGATCTTCCGGTCGGGGAGAGAGAGTGACTTCGCCTTATTAAAGAAAGGGCTGGACAGCACCTTAGGGCCATATTCTCATCTGGGAGAAGATTACAAGTATCAGGTCCTACTAGATCATCTAGAGCATCCCAGCGCCGTACAGGTAGCCAAGCGCTACATTCACGACCGCACTCCCTACACTAGTGCAATGAGGGCGCTAGAGCAGAGGTATGGACAGCCAAGGCAGTTAGTCCAAAGTGAGCTTAGCACTATATTAAACTGCCCCCCTATTAGAGCCGGAGACTCTCAAGCTATTGAAGACCTCTCCCTGTCGGTGTCCAGCCTGGTTGGGCTTCTCAGTACCATGGATGAAGTAGCAGCCAGTGAGCTTCATTGTGGTTCACATGTGGATAGACTGCTTACCAAGCTCCCTCTGAACTACAGGGACAACTTCATCGAGTACTGTATCACCCGGGGGATCATCCGCAGTGGCAGCAGCCGAACATACAATATGTACGACTTCTCAGAATGGCTCGAACGGAAATCCCAAGTCCTTCAGCTATCCAGACAAGCCTCTCAAATGCCCCCGGACAAGCCACGTCCAGAGAAGAACCTACTCAAAGCCTCAGCAGGGCTCAAGCCACACAACAGATCTGCTTCCATCTACTACGGCCCAAATCCAGCCCAAGCCAAGCTAAAACAGGAGGGAGAATCTACAGCTCCAGATCCGACAGTCCAACCTAAGAAGAAACAGAAGTTCAAACCTTATTGTCCATACTGCGAAGGGACAGAGCATTATCTGAATGGCTGTGATGGATTCAAAAGGCTAGACCTCAAAGCTATGGCTACCTGGATTACCGAGAAGGCCAAATGCTGGCGCTGTGGCCGTAAACATTCTCCAGAGCAGTGTACTCTGAAGAAGCCGTGCAGCACCTGTGGTGACCAGCATTTGTCGGTGCTCCATGACCTGGTTGAGGCCAAGAAGCGGGACCCTAACATACTAACTGTGAGTACTAGTATGGTCTACCTAGACTATTCAAGTCACTCAGGTCGTGTTATGCTTAAGGTAGTACCAATCCAACTACATCATGGGGGCAAATCACTGGATACATTTGCTGTGCTCGATGACGGCTCAGAGAAGACTGTTGTGCTTCCAGCGGCAGTTAAATCTCTAGGTTTGGAACAGGAGGAAGCAACACTCTCACTGAGAACTATCCGTCGAGATGTAATCCAGATGAAGGGAGGCTTTGTCTCATTTCAGGTGTCACCAAGGGCTAAGCCCAAAGTGAGGTACAAAGTAACACATGCCTTCACAGCCCAACAACTGAGCCTAGCTACTCAGTCATGTCCAGCTGAACAGCTAAAGAAGAAGTATCTTCACTTACAGAAAGTCCAGATTGAGGGATTTAACCAGATCCAACCTTTGGTGCTGATTGGCTCAGATAACGCTCATCTCATCACCCCTGTCCGCCCCGTCCTTCGGGGGTCGTCCAAAGGGCCAGTAGCTATCTGCACCAAGCTCGGATGGGCCATCCAGGGGCCGGCCAGTAGTATGCCTACATCTGAGGGGGACCTGCAGTGCCTGAACATGTGCCTTTCTCCTGCAGAGGCCCTGCATCAAGATGTGAAGCGTTTGTGGCAACTAGATGCTCCCCCCTACAGGACAGAGAAGGAGGTCACACGGTCAAAGGAGGACAGAGAGGCGGTAGCTATGTTGGAGACAAAGACCATCAGAGTCCCAGTAGACGGTGTCGAGAGATACGCCACTCCGCTGCTGAGAAGAAGGGACTTTCCACGGATGTGTGTCTCTCCTGAAGCAGTAAAAGGCCTCCTCAGATCCACCGAACGTAAGCTGGCCAAGAATCCTGATCTGACCCTCACATACAGCCAGGAGATCCACAGGTTAGTAGATTCTGGTTATGTTGTTAAGCTGAGCCCAGATGAGACACATAGCTCTTCCGAGTCATGGTATGTACCCCATCACATGGTACATCACAATAATAAGGCTAGGGTGGTCTTCAACTGTTCGTTTGAGTTTCAGGGGGCCGTCCTGAACCACTACCTCTTACCAGGACCTCCCTTGGGGCCCACTCTGCTGGGGGTATTACTCCGCTTCCGCCAACACCCTGTAGCTGTGAGTGGAGATATCAAAGCCATGTTTCACCAGATTCGGCTGCTCCCAGAGGATTGTCCTCTGCTACGGTTTCTGTGGAGGGATTGTGAAACTGACCGGCCCCCAGACGTATATGAGTGGAGAGTTTTGCCCTTCGGAACGACATGTAGCCCCTGTTGTGCTATTTTCGCCCTACAGAGACATGCAAGGGAGCACAAAGACACCCACAAGGACATCTGTGACTCTGTCCACACAGCCTTCTATGTGGATAACTGTTTACAGTCCCTGTCCAAACCAGAAGAAGCAAAGCAGCTCATCGACCGAATGAGAGATTTACTCATTCAAGGAGGATTCGAGATACGTCAGTGGGCGAGCAACGTGCCCGAAGTAGTTGCTCACCTGCCCGCTTCAGCTAGATCAGAGAGCTGCGAGCTTTGGCTGAACTTCAAAAGTCTCGACCCACAAGAGTCAACATTAGGACTCAGCTGGCACTGCCCGACAGATGTCCTGGGATATAAGCACCGCCCTATAACCTACTCCACGGTCACGCTGCGCAACGTGTACAAGGTACTAGCTACCCAGTATGACCCCCTAGGTTATATTTGTCCCTACACTACAAGGGCCAAGCTGATTGTACAGGCCCTGTGGAGCACAGAGAGAGGATGGGATGAGCCCATCGAAGGGAATCTACTTAAGTCCTGGCTTGAGTGGGAAGGCGAACTGTCACACCTTCAGCATGTCACCATTCCCCGCTGCTACGCTCCTTCTCACAACTCCAGCAATGTGACATACGAGGCTCACATATTCTGTGACGCATCAGAAAAGGCGTATGGGGCTGTGGATTATCTCCGAGTAATCGAGCAACAACTGCCCATCGCCACATCATTCCTGATGGCTCGCTCCAGAGTGGCCCCACGCAAACAGGTGTCAATGCCCCGGCTGGAGCTTTGCGCAGCACTCACAGGAGCCCAATTGGCCAAATTACTCCAGACAGAGCTCACCATTCTCCTGCAATCGATCTACCTGTGGACAGACTCTACAACGGTGCTACAGTGGATCCAGTCTTGTTCCTGTCGCTATAAGGTATTCGTGGGGACTAGAATCTGTGAAATACAGGAGCTGACATCTCCTGAACAGTGGCGGTATGTGACCTCAATCCCGCTGATGACATCACCAGAGGGAAACATCTCGCTGACCTAACTGTCTGCAATCGTTGGTCACATGGTCCACCCTTTCTGTCACAAACTGCTGACACTTGGCCTAAGTTTCCAACAGAGTTCCCGGCATGCAGTGAGGCAGAGCTCAGGAAGACTGCATTCTGTGGGCACGCTTCTGCATCCCCGACCTTACCGGATCCAACACAGTATGCCACGCTAGATGAGCTGATTGCTGCTACATACCAGACCCAACACGGGGCGGCTGACGCTCCTATTACAGCAGTGGAGCAACTAGAAACCAAGACCATGCTGCTTTGCTCGGCTCAGACTGACAGCTTCCCAGAGGAGGCCCGAGCCCTCCAGATCGGGCACCCAGTCCGCTCAGACAGCCGTCTTAGCGTGCTGTCCCCTGAATATGACAGTCTTACCGGTCTCCTCAGAGTCGGAGGCCGCCTCCGTCGAGCTGCAGACTTAGATCCAGACAGTATTCATCCCATCGTATTAGCAGCTGAACATCCCCTGACCAAGCTCATCATAAAAACTTATGATGACCAGCTCCTTCATCCAGGTGCAGAGAGGCTGTTTGCGGAAATACGGCGCACCTATTGGATTCTCAGAGGACGTCAAGCCATTAAGAAGCATCAGCACCAGTGTGTGGACTGTAGGAGATGGCGCGCCTCGCCTTCTACACCCAAAATGGCTGACTTACCTTCATCACGGCTGAGACTCTATAAGCCGCCGTTCTGGTCAACGGGCGTAGACTGTTTTGGGCCATACACGATAAAGATAGGTCGTAGAAGAGAGAAACGCTGGGGAATTATCTACAAGTGTCTTACAACCAGATGCGTGCACCTTGATCTCCTCCCTAGTCTTGACACCGATTCCTTCCTTATGTCATTACGCAGATTTATTGCACGCCGAGGAAAGCCATACGAGATGTGGTCTGATCGAGGGACCAATTTCAGAGGTGGGCACAGAGAACTCCAAACGGCGTTTGAAAACATGGAGCCGGACCTCAAGCAGCAACTGGCCAAGCAGACTATCAACTTCTGCTTCAATCCCCCACACTCTCCTCATTTCGGAGGAGCATGGGAAAGGGAAATCAGAGCAGTGAAGTCAGCTTTGCAAGTAGTCCTGAAGGACCAAGTTGTGGCGGAAGAAGTCCTACTCACTGCTCTCATAGAGGTTGAGGGCATTTTGAACTCAAAGCCGCTCGGCTATGCATCGGCTGACATAGCTGACCCAGATCCCATCACACCAAATCTTCTTTTGATGGGGCGGCATGATTCGGCACTACCCCAGGCAGTTTATGGCCCCTCAGGCACTCTTTCGAACAGAAGATGGAGGCACAGTCAGGTCATCAGCGACCACTTCTGGAAGCGGTTCATACAGAACTACCTCCCAGGACTGCAACTCCGACAGAAATGGAGGAAGTCCACTGACAACATGGCTGTGGGACAAGCTGTTATGATTGTGGACTATAACTTGCCTAGAGGCCTTTGGCCTGTGGGTACCATTGTCAAAGTTTTCCCAGGGATTGATGGCGTTGTTCGAGCCGCCGAGGTCAAAGTTAAAGACAGTACCTATGTTCGCCCGGTAACTAAGCTGGTAGAACTTCCCGAAGTTCCTGAGGACTCACATGACACTGTTTCAAAATAGAAGGACTCTAGCGGGAGTGTATTTGCCTACAAATACAGGGGCGGCTGTTAAAAGTCCGCTTGTTCATTGTAACTGTTTATACTACGTTACCCATGATGCACCTCGGTATCTGTACTTCCGGTTGGGAACGTGTTCAGCGCAGTTCTGCACAGATGAGAGGTGTGTCGGAGGATAACGTATTTACTTGCATTCCTGTGTGAGTTAATACTGTGTGCGTGCTTACCATGTGAGTATTTTAAGATGAGAGTGATGCTTGTTTGACTTTATCTGTGTAATTTGCTATGTAAGAAGCTAGTCCCGTTGCTATCGCTAAGATGCGTTTTTTTGGCCTACTACAGGCAGCCTTGTGTTCAGCCCATGTTTCATTTCATATACGACTTACTGTCAAGCATTGTGGTTGTAGGCGGATGTAACTATTTACTATGTTTATTCTCTGAATCGTTGTAATCTGCAGAGGTCTGGGTTGCCAATGTATATACGAGCCAGAAATTCATTTATGGTCTTAGGGTGCCATCTAGTGGCCATGAGGTTATGGCAGATTGTATAACATTACGCTGGAAACCCACAGTACTGTAGAAGGGGTACACTGCTATCCATAGTGGTTAATACAAATGTTTGTTTTTCTGTTTACAGATGACCACACACACCCATAGACACACTCACACCCCCTTTACCTGCATGTGAATCCTATAACGCCTCCCTACCAACGCTGTACATCCTGTTGATGTCATCTGCCACCTCCTTAGTAAAGTTATTTGAACTACATCACTGTGGAGTACCATTCCTTCTGACCGAGGACGACTCAGTTGAAGCGTGATCGGCAATCAGTGCAAACATACATTACCATTACAATACAATTGATCATTCTATATTAATGAATAAACTAGAGAGATATGGCATAAGAGGGATAGCATACAAGTGGATGAAAAGTTACCTGGATGAACGATATCAATATGTCGAATTCAATAATGTAAAATCTAAGCAGTTGAAGGTAACTTGTGGTGTTCCTCAGGGCTCTGTGCTGGGCCCTAAATTATTTATATTATATATAAATGACATATGTAGTGTTTCCAAACTGTTAAAATGTGTATTGTTTGCTGATGATACCACTCTGTACTGCTCAGGTAAAAACTTAGAACAGCTTCTGACTACAGCGGAAAAGGAGTTAAATATATTTAAAAACTGGTTTGATGTAAATAAGTTATCATTAAATATAAAGAAAACAAAATTGATTATTTTTGGCATTAGACAAGTGAAAAATGTGTCTAAAATAAGGGTTAATGGAATTGAAATTGAAAGAGTGTACGAAAATAAATTTCTTGGAGTGATAATTGATGATAAGCTGAGATGGAAGTCTCATATAAACCACGTGAAAACAAAAATGTCAAAAACCATTGCTATTCTCTATAAAACAAAGCATGTCCTGAACAAAAAATCATTATACACACTTTATTGTACTCTGTTGCTTCTATATATGACTTATTGTCTGGAGATATGGGGTAATGCATATAAAACGAACACTCTTCATATTTTCAAGTTACAAAAAAGAGCTATAAGAATTATAAACCAATCAAACTATATAGAACCAACTAACATTTTGTTTATTAATCTGAATACCCTGATATTTTATGATTTAGTTGAATATAAAATGGCACAGATAATGTATAAAACACAAAATAACTTGCTTTGCCCCAGTACTCAGAAACTGTTCAAAGTCAGGGAGAGTCAATATGACTTAAGGGGAACAGATTTCTTTAAAAAAAACAAGATAAGTACAAATATAAAGCAGAGATGTGTTTCTGTTAGAGGAGTTAAACTGTGGAATAGTTATGACAGTGATTTAAAAAGGTGTGGTTCATTTTCCTTGTTTAAAAACATGTTTAAAAATAGAGTATTAGAAAAATATATAAATCAAGAATGAAAAGTGCAAAAAGGAGAAAAAAAAACCAACCTCTTGATTCTTTTGCTTTGATGTAGTTACTTATCTAAGGTGGAAAGTTTTTTTTTTCTTTGTTTTTTTTTTTGTTTGTTTGTTTGTTTGGTTTGGTTTTTGCTTTGTTTTATTATTTTCTTCAAGCCCTGTGTACAGGAGCTGCATACAAAAAGATATTTTGTGAAAAGGGTTGGCGTAATAAGCAAATGCTTCAGCCAATACCTTTTGATTAGCCTTGTCTCATGCTTTCTTTCTTTATGGTAGATTTTTGTTGTGTTTTCACTGTTTTTTTTTCTCACTGTTTTCACTGAGATTTGAATTTGAATGCTAATCAATAAAATCAAATCAAAATCAAATCAAACTCCAGCCTAGTTTTGTAGCCTTTCTACACTATTTACTCACCTGCATTAAAAATGAGCCAATAACAGCCAAGAGTGCTGTTAGCATTTTGGCAAAAGTTTTTCAGTCTGTGCTAGAATTAATGATGGTCAATGTAAAGATGACGAGAACTAATTTTTTAGGTAGAGGTTAAATTTAAGGCAGGTGTATTTGTGAGCTACAGCTAACTGTGAGCAAGAACCACTGCCTCCCTTTGCTTAGGTAGGTCAGCCGTTAATTCTAATTAAACACTCACACCCTCACCTGTTGCCCACCATAACCTACCATACATGTTTCCAAATCCTCAAGCCTCTCAGCCTCCAGTATCTCGGCCGATGCCCTTTTTGGAATCTTTTCCTCCGGCACATCCAGGTCCACCGACTCCTGCTGCACCAAGGGGCGACCTCGGCGTACCAGATGATCCGCCTGAGACGACCGGTGACAAGAAAAACAATGAGATAGCGCGCAAGAGAGACAAAAGATGTAAAGAGAAGAAGGAAAGTTGTTGAAAGGCAAGCAAACAGAAGGGGTGAAGAGTCAGGATGAGACAAGATCAATAGGGGAGAAAATACTAAATAATTTTAAATCAACATTTACTTTTCCCCCTCTAGCCATTGTTAATTAATGAATACAAAACAGTCGATTCTAATCTTACCAGCACGTGCTGTGACGTGGAAAGAGCCTCCAAAATCTCATCGACGATGCGATCGGACAGAAAGGACGCTAGACTCAGCTTCACCTCACTGCCACAGAGAGAGAAGGTGAGGGGAGCTGTAAGGTCACAACAGACTTAAATGCTTAAACTATGAAGCCTCCAAACACACCTGATCTTGTTGATGATATCTACCCCAGACTGCTCCAGGAGGGTTTTGCTAACAAAGCTTTTAGGTACAACCATCCTAGCTGAGCTGGCCTTCATCAGCTCTACTCGAAGATTACTCTTCTTCATCACATGAGGACACAGAGACTCTGCTGCATCCATCATGGTCTCCAATAGCGTCTAAAGAGACAGCAGGGAGGAAAATGTAATGATGGATCTGATTAAATTACTAGATGACAGCTGTCATACTGATCTCATGAGCCTACATTTAAAATGCAATTTCACAGACTTTACTAATCTATGACCGTTAAGGCCCAACCTGCAGCTGTTGGTCCATGACAGCAGTCACCTCCCCGGCCATAGACTCCAGTTTCTCCTGAATTGGACCTACTGAAGTACTGTTCACCTCCTCTCTGGAAGCTGATCCGAGGTGGTAGAGGTTGGGAAGCAGCTAAAAACATGACAGGAAGGCACACAAGGACAGGATAAACATGGGCTTTCAATATGGCTGATTGAATTTTTGCTCTAAATTTTGAAAAAGAAACATCTCGATATCACTGGAACAATATAAACTATCCACACTGTATTACTAAATTCATTATAAAAGTCTAAATTCAAATGGAATAGGGCTGAACGATTATGGAAAATAATCTAATTGCGATTTTTTGCCCCAATATTGCGATTGCGATGCGATATGCGATTATTTTTTAAGGTCTTTGTCTTCTGTATTATTAAACAAAGACAAGCAATACATCATATAGTATGGCCAATACTATATTACATTAATTTTAAACTGTTCTTTCCTGGAAGACAGACCTCTGTTATGATGACATGAGGTGATGCATGAATTGATGACTGACATTTTTATTTAACTTCTTCAATCACAACAGTATATTTGAACATACACAATAGTTTATTTTTAGCTTACAAACATCTGAGCATAAAGTGCTGACAAGGAACCCTGGTGTAAACATTAAAATGAAAGTCAGTACAATGTGCAGATTGCAGAAATATACATAAAAAAAAATCAGTGGCTTTACCACACTCAGTTTTTCGACATCTGTGAACTACTAGACAGTCATTCAATTAAAAAATAATATTAAATAAATAAAACTAATAAATAAAAAATACACACATCTTACTGATCTCTGCAGTCAGTAACATTACACATAAAGTGCAAACAAAATAGCAATTGTATAAACACACACACAAACACGCCTTTAAAGTTTAAAGGCGTGAAATTGGACGGTCTAGCCTTCTGAATAGCGTCACCGCTGTCTCGGTGGAGTTTAATAAACTCGGCCGTCTGCTTCTTGCTATCTAAAATATAACCAGACACTGGTGTAAATTCTCGACTGTCTCATACTTCTGTTTAATAAGTTTTCTGTTTGACGTTTAGTCAGCTGTGTGAAAACCAAGGAGGAACCCACCCGGGGGATTAATAAAGTTTTATTTTATCTAATCTAATAACTTTAATCTCAGCCAAACCGATTTACTCACGAACAAACAAAACACTGAAAAAAGCCCAACAATAACATTTTTAGGTTGTCTAAGTGACTTATATATTACGTTTAACCCGAGCAGCGAAACTCCGCGGTGATCTGAAAATGATGTGCCGGGAGTTGTGCCGTTCTCGGCCGCATCAGTAACCCTCGAGCTCCCGGCTAGCTGTCGAGCTGGTGGGTAGCAGACGCCTCTGAAAACGTCGAAGCACTTTTGCAAATATGGGATATCTTGATAAACCGAGCAGATATTTGATGTTTACACAACTACTTTCTCGCCTGAAAATATGTTAAAAGTTTATTTTGTGACCCAGAAAGATTAGTATGAGTAATTTTAAAACTTAGTAGCGGCCGCCATTGCTGGAAACTGGAGTTTGGCTGGGCCGCGCTATGAATTCTGGGATATGGTAGTAATTTGGACAGCCTTCGGCGCGTCGCTGTGACGTAATCGGTCTACAAATGCGGCCTCAGGAGGATGCACCCCATGAATTTGGACATGTCCAGAGTATAATCGCAGCCTTTGCGGTTAGAAAATTGCACTTGATCATGTCGCGATATTATCGCAAATGCGATATATCGTTCAGCCCTAAAATGGAACATATAGAATATAATAAAACACTGACAGTAAAGTAAGATAGAGTTTGCGTACGTGTGTCAATATATTAGTACAGGGCAGCCATGTTTCCTAATGCATGTGCACCGATCGGGCATAACCGCTGATGACGTGAAGTGGATAACACTCATTATCACTTTATCATGGCACCTGTTGATGGGTGGGCTATATTAGTGTGAAGGTGGACGTTTTGTCCCTTTACCCATATGGAAAAGAAATAGTAAAAACTTATATGTGATTACTCATGAAAGTGGCCACTTTCTCATTACTTTCATACATTGTTTTAGTAAGTATCCAAAACATACAAGTTTCATTATATAATTTTTCAAGGGATCTTATATCTGTTTTCACTCTTATATGCTTTTCATACAAGTTTCACACAAGACAGATACAAACTTTATAAGATTTATATATATCTTTTCCATATGGGTAAAGTTGATGTATTAGGAACAGGAAAAAATGGGCAAGCTTAAAGATTTGAGCAAGTTGGATGAGGGCCAAACTGTGATGGCTAGACGACTGCGTCAGAGCTCCTGTGGGCTATTCTCAGGCTGCAGTGGTCACTTATTATCAAAAGTGGTCCAAGGAGGGAACAGCAGTGGGCATCCAAGGCTCACTCATGCACAAACGTGCTCTTCACAGAAAAGGACGGATTGCGTGGTTTAAACCAACAGACTGTAGCTCAGATTGGGGCCCCATTGAATGCAAAAAGGGGGACCAGCACAATACTTAGCAGGTGGTCATAACGTTATGCCTGGTATGTGTCTATAGCTGACAAATACACCTTAAAATCTTTTATGACGCAGGATACTTGGTGAATTTGAAAATGTTGGTTTGTTTTGAATACTTCTTTTGTACATTATTTAAGACAAACATACCCTACATAATTTTTTGTTTTCCAGTAAGAAAAAAAACTAACAAAAAAGTAGAATTAATACAATGATTTAGAACAAATGTAGGAAGAAAATTTAAATCTATTGCATAAAATAATATATATGATTCTGACAGGCTGTGGTCTGGACTTCTGCACACTGAAAGTAAGCATGGGCATTGCACATTTACTGGTACAAACCATGACTCGTATATCCATTGATAATCCAGTGTTTACAGTACAAATAATGCTTCTCCTCTTGATGCTTTTGTGCTTTTTGAAACAGAAACACTTTTGGAAGCATCTTTGGCAGCCCACCTTTTGTCCGCCTTTTCATTTTTTTAACTGAATGGTCACAGCATGTAAAGATTAACTGAATGTTTTATTAATATTTTATCTCAAGCTTTTTGGTTTTAATGTCGAAAACACTTTTATTAGAATATTGTTTTTATCAAATCTGTTCTTAGAGACTTCAGTGTACAGTTACAGTGTGCAGCAAAAGTGCAGGTGTGACTAGGTGTCTGTGAAGGTTCTCAGTCATCCAGGTCATCGTAGTCAAAGGAGCTTGGACAAAACACAAACTTAACAATGTGGTGTATGCTGCACAGTGCAGCGAGGAATGCCCAGACCTCTACATTGGAGAGACCAAACAGCCACTTCACAAGCGCATGGCACAACACAGAAGAGCCACCTCCACAGGACAAGACTCAGCCGTCCATCTGCATCTTAAGGATAAAGGTCACTCTTTCGAGGATGCCAATGTTCACATTTTGGACAGAGAGGACAGATGGTTTGAAAGAGGAGTGAAAGAAGCCATCTATGTCTACTGTGAGCGACCATCTTTGAACAGAGGCGGGGGTTTACGACACCAACTCTCTGCCATCTATAATCCAGTTTTGAGATCCCTTCCCAGACGCCTTAACGCCCACTCACATCCTGGGCCATCTGACCTCAGGAATTCGCATGATAAGGTGGGGCCAGGTTTCACAATGAACACACCCGAAACTCTGGCTGATTGGGACCCACGCCCAGTTTCCCACCTTGGCTCATGCGATTAGAGGATCATCAGGGGGTCCTTTTGTCCCTCTGTGGGGGGTCACTCCCACTAGGTTTATATCTGGGACTCTCCACCATTTGACCTTAGAACTGAAGAAGCTTCTCGGATGAGAGGTGAAACGTCTTCAAGCAACTTAAAGAAGTCCAGACGCTTTTCTTTGCAAGCTCCTTTGACCAGGTGTGACTAGGCACAAGTTTAGGATATTGAAGAAGGCCCAGTCTATCCTGGCTGATCTTAGCCTTCTCTTATCAAAGGACGTCCAGTTGCTTCCGTCTGGTTTCAGAAACTGTATGTGAAGGACAAATAGACTCAAGAACTCCTTTGTCCCAGCTGCCGTTGAGCTTTTGAATATCTTCTTAATTGTAATTTTACATAATGTAGCGATTTTGTGTATCTACTGACTATTTACTGATTGATGTTAGTGTGTTTTCTGCTGACTGTACAACAAATTGCCCCTTTGGTGATAATAAAGAATCCTTGACCCCTTCAGCTGTCTCCTCACCGTTTTTGAATTTCTGGCATCTTTGATGAGGCTCTCCGCTGACCTGACATCCTCCAAGATGGCGTCCGTCTCCGAGTTCCTCAGAGAGTTCAGGTGGTCCTGGACTTTAACACAAATCCTGTCAATCATCTGGAAAACAAAAACAACAAGCGATGACTGTTTTTGTGTGCCATACAACATGTAAAATGCTCAAAAGAGGAGTTTCCAGATGCAATTTAGTATAACTTGGGGCAAAGACACTCAGTGCTATATCACTACACCAACATATTTAATATTAACTCAAGTTCAGAGCAGAAGAGTTTAAGTTTCTTGGGGTCGCAATAATCGCCTCACTCACCTGCTGTGTGGTTGTGGTTACGATGCCCTGCTGAAGCCGATAAGCCTGTTCCTGAAGATATTTTCTTGTTTCGTGGTTCCTGTACAAATACGTTTCAATCTATGGAGCGAAAACAAAGCTGATGTCATGACAGCAAACTTAAAATAAAAGATTAAAATTAAAATCAGTGTCAGTTTATTCAGAATGTTTTTCTTCACTGATGCCATTGCATTCAGCATGTTTTAAAGACTAAAAGTCTCTAAAAGACAGGAACCAGAGGGAGTTCTTCATGTACCTTTAGTAAGGCATCCTCAGTTTTCTCAGGGCTCGCCTTTAGAGCCTGGGAGGCATCGATGATGGGGAGGGGCATGAAACGAATGGTGAAGTTCCTAATGGATATTTTTTTTAAAAACAGACGAAAAACAAAATGAAGAAGAAGCAAAGTGATGTATTTAGAGACGCATTGTGCATTGTAGCAGTGAAACATTATTGGATTAAACTGGTACTCCTGCGGAGGTCACTGATCTCTAAGTGAGAATCACACACATTATTTACATCCACATTAAGATTGGAGAGATGAAGGGACAGACATGTAAGGCAGAAAAACAAAGACAAAAAAGCATATATACAGTACTACAATTCTACATTGTAGATACAAACTGAAGACAAGAAATATATAAAGCAAGATATATGGAATTATGTAGCAAAGAAAAAATTAATAAATAACTCTAAATATGTCTTATATTTTAGATTCCTCAAAGTAGCCACCCTTTGCTTTGTTGACAGTGCTGCAAACCCTCGGCCTTCTCTAAGTGGTGTCAGGGTTCATGGCCTGGCCTCCACAGTCACCTGATTTAATCCCAATCGAGATGGTTTGGGGTGAGATGGACTGCAGTAAAGGCAAAAGGGTCAACAAGTGCTCAACATCTCTGGGAACTGCTTCTGGACCATTTCAGATGACGACCTCATGAAGCTCATTGAGAAAATGCCAAGTAGGGCTGTTCCATATATAACGATATATATCGGATGACGATATAAAAACATCTTTCGTTTCATTTTACGCTATGTTTGTTTCGTGGTGTCCCAAAATAAACTGTTTACGGCAATATTTTTTCATCGTTTTGATGGCCATTGTAGTGGCTATATTAATTTCTTAAAGTTCTCTCTTTCTCTTATATTTAATATAACCACACTACAGACTACTGTTTTTATGGGTTGTTGTTAGCAACAACGACGGTAAAACCATCGCATGTCCGCTTGTTTATTTTCCACATAAACTTTTCACAATAAAGCTCAAGATCCTGTTGAGACTTTTCAAAATAAACAGAATCACGTGAAAAAGTATTATTGATGGATGAGAAGCAAAAAAAAGAGCCATCAGGTGCTAAAAAATAAACCTTAGACTCAAACATTAGAACAGGCTTTTCCCCGCCGTCTAATAAATACTCAAAGAAAACGGCGGCCGTTACAACCTATGTCTAAAAAAGTATAGTTTCATGCATCGGTTAAAACACTCGACTCCAGATACATGACGCCCAGCTGGAAACACTTCACCTATCCGAGATTCACAGAATTTACAGAAAATATAAAATTTTTTGTGATTTATATCGTTATCGGACGATAGATGTTTTATATCAGCATATGAGATTTTGGTCATATCGCACAGCCCTAATGCCAAGCGTGTACAAAGCAGTAAACAAAGCAAAGGGTGGATATTTTGAAGAATCTAAAATATAACACGTTTTGAGTTATTTCTCACTTTTTTGTTTACTACATAATTCTATATGTGTTAATTCATTGTTTTCATGCCTTCAGTGAGAATCTACAATGTAAACAGTCATGAAAATAAAGGAAAACCATTAAATGAGAAGGTGTGGCCAAACTTTTGACTGGTAGTGTATAAACCTGTTGCGATATGAAGGTAAAGCAAAGGGATTAGAATAATTTTTTAACCTCAAAGACTGAATAAATGATTGTTATTCATTCAGATTGTTATGTGTGCTCTCCTTCCTCACGCCTTGACCAGACAGATCTACTCTGAACAATTTCTATAAATCACTGAGACCCGTGGATAGCTTTTATATGCTGGGGATTGTGGGAGACTTTGAATACTCCAACTGTCTGTTATATTGCAGTATTGAATATCTGGAGAGAAAAAAACTTTAAAGAATGCAAGGTACACAGGAGGAAAATGGCGAATTGAGCAAAGGAAACAAAGACACGCGATGCTGCACTGCTGAACCGAACGGAGATCAGAAACAAGAAATTGTTTTTTCAATAATACAGCACAGAGACTCGGAGGGGAAATGAAGATATGTGCTGCTGGGAGAATATGACAAAGAGAGAGGAGATGAAAAAGAGGAAAGAGGTGGATGAACCTACACATCCCAGAAGCAAATTTATTCACACGCACAAACATCCAGATACACAATCTGAAGGCACGGTAAACAAAATCTGATTTGTCTGGCTTTGACTTCTACTTTTTTATGTCTTAATGTATCACGCTTTCTTTCCCTCAGCACACTTTCATGTCATTGTGTCTCTGTAGTATTCCCTGCATGTGTCACTCTCTCCTCTCTGCGCCTTCCTTCCTCTTATCTTTTCCTCCTGTCTAAACAAACCTCAGACTTTCCTTCTGCTCTGCACAAAGAAAAACCCCCATCTGGGCTGCAAAAGCTACAGTAACTACACATCCGTTCCTTCAGCAGTTTTAATGTTATACACAAAAGCATGCACGGTGTAAAAAAAGAAAGAAAAAAAGGCATTATAGAAGCACTATACATTTAAAGATTTAATTTTGAATAGACAACACATTTACAAGCATGGACGGCATTACTTACTTTTCCAGAGCGGCTGCTACATCCTGCAGACCCTGAGGGCTGGTGTTGTTCTTATCCCAGATCACAGTCCTGCTCAAAACAAGCACACAGTATGACCCGAACAGAGGAAGCCATTAATTCTCAAAGATGATTTACAAGATTTTACTTGCTATCTTCTGATTACCCATAGGCATTAAAGAACATTTATAGGGATTTTATACAGAAAAAAGGGGGTAAAAAAAGAAAAGGGCTATAAAATAGTGGTTTGAATATTTAACTGCACAGTGGCAAAAGGCAAAATCTGTGTCAAAACAATATACGTAAGTATAAGATATGGACTGTTGAATACAAATAACTGTGCAATAATTCGTATATAGGGCATTGTAAATATTGTAGCCTATTTTAGTTACTGCATTATTACTACTACTGTATATAGTATATTATTTTATTCTATTCTGTACAGTTGTGTACTGTATTTATTCTTATTGTATTCTAATTTTTGCGTCATAACTTTTGCACTGTCCACTTCCTGCTGTGACAAAACAAATTTCCCACGTGTGGGACTAATAAAGGTTATCTTATCTTATCTTATCTTATTATTAATACAGCAGTAATTACACAGGTTTATTAATCCTAGAACACCAATGTCAGGTGATTTTCACCCACATGATGAATAAATACCACTTTGTGGTTATTTCCAGGGGAATTCATGTAGTCAAATAAATAAATAAATAAATGAATAAATAAATAAATAATAGTCATTTGGTCATTTTTTCTCCATCAAAAAATGTCATTGATGCAGGGAGATCGTGCCTCCAAGTTTTACATGTGCCAGGAATGGGTGGCCCTAGAAGTGAGGACATTCCCAGTTCCATTGTCCTTTTCAGTTTTTTAAGGAATTTTGTTGTTAATAATTCCCTAATTTTCCACTAAATTTAGAGCCTTTTTATAGGGTACCCCCATGATACCTTTATTTATTTGATGAGATGCTGAATAAGGAGGAATAGGAGAAAAGTACATATGTTTCATCGGGTATATCGTGTTACTGATGGTGTTACAAACCTGCACATTAGTCTTCTAGGGTTAATGTGGATCTATGTCCAGCTTCATATCTTTATTATTAGATGCTACTAGACAAGTTGCTTTTAAACTGGAACTCTTAGAAGCCCCTCAGCTTATGAAACAAGCAGTTTTAAAAAGTTACAACCATGTGGCGCAGCTTTGACCCCTGCACAGCTACCTGAGTTTGGAGTTGATCTGTAACGCCTTAGCCAGCATTTTGGCCCCCATGTCACCCATTGCATTCCCACTGATGTCAAGCCTTGTGAGCGTGGAGTTGCTGCCCAAAGCATTGAGAATGATGGTGAGATCACTCTTGAGCCTGGAGTCTGCTAGAGACAGAGAGTTGAGGGGCTGGGAAGGGCAAGATTTAACAGGGACAAAAGGTGTGTGTGGGGACAAGAGAGGGTAAAGGTGATTAGAGTGGGTACATATTATGAATATAAAGGGAGAAATGCATTCAAAATTACTAATACAGGACAGTAAACATGTCAACATGCGTGGCCGTCAAGTAGTATTTGATATGTTTTGGCATTGCTGGAAAGCATTCAATAGGAACTCCTTTTATTTTGGCGATTTTGACCTGTTTTCCAGTTAAAGCATTCAAGAGCTTAGTCACTGTTACAATAAATAATTCGCATCACTTTATTACAGTTTAATAATGTTTCCATCGGCCCACCCTATGATCTTTACCACAAAGAAAATGTGATAATGAAGCTGGACATGACAGAAACTTTATAAAACTCTCAGGTTTTTTCATAAACAAAAAAAACTAAAAAAGAAAACAGATTTGAATACTGCAAACTTCATTTAATCCCTACAGTTTCAGCTTATCTCAACTTTCAAAATAATAAATGTAGAGCGCATAACCTGTAAAAATAGTAACTAAGAAGTGTACTGGATACCCTTTCTTTGAATTCAATTATATTGAGTTTATAAATAAATATCCAGCTGTAGTCACGTCAAGGCCTGCACGCATGCTCATTCCATGAGCTGCAACAGAAATACAAGAGACCTATTGTTGGATGAGAAAGGTTTCATTATTTCTTTTAATAACTGATCTTGGCAATGAAATTAACATCTCATGGTTTCCTGTGTTGGGAACGAGCTCTAAATATAGAGAGCTTTAAACAGAGCAAACTAACAGTTAATGCGCTCACAAAGCGAATGGGGCGACAGAGCAAAGGCTGTTTGTTCTGACATGAAGGATTTCCTTTTAATGAAACTCAGAAGGCATATTCATGGGATAAATTTAGAGATAATGACTATAAATTGCAGTGTGTGTGGTGATGACCGTGTGAAAGGCCAGTGTCAACATGGTTATTCAAGCAGAGGATTACTTGATTAGAGCTTCTCTGGGGAAGCACAGAATTAATTACAGCCTTCATCCGCTCGTGTTTCACTAAAAACATTTAACACAAACAAAAAATATAAATAGAGAAGTTTACACTGGAATAGCCACGGAAGAAAATTCTTGCTTAACTTCTGTAAATACGAAACAAGATTGAAATCTCTGCGTTTCCGCAAATAAAAACTGGCTTAAACATGTTCTCTGATCACAAAAGAAAGCAGGGCACAATTAAGATGCAAGTACACCAATAAGTGCAGGCAAAGGAAGGTATATAATGATAGTATCAGTATGCTGTGCTTACAAAAGTAATTACTAGTGGCATCCCTTTCTACGCTTGAAAAACAAAAAGGGAAAAAAGGACTGGGAGATTGAAGCCTGAGAGATGCAAATAGTGGCTTCATAGCAATAGTTCATCAATAAATTGGTGAACTAAGTTGATTAAAACAACAGGGATTTCCCCAATTTTGTACCCATAATGCCAAGTTAAGCTAGGCAGATGTTGGATATTTACCATATAAATTATTTTAATGACATATTTATACTGGGCTTGCACTACCAGTTGAAAATCTGCAGTGTGCAATGACAAGGGTTAAAATTTTGAGACCAACTTGCATAATTTCCATGCTGAACTGTGTCTTGATTGATCAGTGTAGCAAAACATGCAACATAACCGTCCACTGGTGAGGTCAGTGGTCAGCTGGAGCGCAGCTGGTGGAGATTCAGGGACTTGCTCTAGCCCCTGGCTGCCTTTCTGTGATATCTGTATTTAAGATGTTCTCTGTTGTCACATGGTTGCTGACCACACAGAGAGAGAAATGGAAAAAACTCACCGACTCCTCCTCCTGAATCAGGTGAACCAAGCTGTCCAACACTGGAGCGAGATTTCTAAGCAGACAGAAGAAAAAGTATATAAACACTATAAAATGATTTTTTTCAGCCTAGTGACATTTTGTAAATCCTCTTAGGCTACGTTCACACTGCAGGCGAAAGCGCATCAAATCCGATTTTTTTGACCCTATGCGACCCATATCCGATCATGCTATGACAGTATGAACGGCACAAATCCGATATTTTCAAATCCGATCTGGGTCACTTTCGTATGTGGTACTGAATCCGATACATATCCGATTTTTTAGAAAGCGACTGCTGTTTGAACGGTCATGTCGCATTAAATCCGTCTTTTACGTCACTGACACAAGACAGACACCAATTATCAGCTCCGGAGAAGCGCCCGAGAAGACATCGTGAACGCTTCCTGGCCTTCCAGTGTAGATGTCAGTGAAACTGTTGGGAAGACAACGTGAACATTTTATTTGTACTGGCGACCTGTCCAGGGTGTACCCCGCCTTTCGCCCTATGACAGCTGGGATAGGCTCCAGCGCCCCCCGCGACCCTGAAAAGGATAAGCGGAAGCGAATGGATGGATGGATGGATGTATAATCGGCAGATTCTGACAGAAATCTGCAACTATCCTTTGAAGCACCGCTCCTCTAAAACAGCAATAAGGATAATTATTAGGTTATTTACATTATTATGTAAATAACAAAATAACTTAAAGCAAAAATTGGGAAACGTAAAGTCCGAAGTCTTTATATTAAGGGCCATCAGTCAAACAATATTGTTTGCTCTGGGTCCAAACAGAGCGCTTTTGTGTGACGTCTTCTTTTGCGCATGCGGGCCGCTTTGAGCGTTCACACTAGAGCGTGTTTGCTGTCGCATTTTATTTGTAGTGTGAACGAGCAGACAAAAAAATCGGATTTGATCAAAAAATCGGAATTGAGCATTAAGACCTGCAGTGTGAACGTAGCCTTACATATCTGGTTGTTCACCTTCACAGAATACTAATAAATAGTAAACAAGCAGTTGCTAAGAGGAAAAGCCAGACTTCAATGATTTGTACTGGAGATTTTAAACTCAACCCTTGCCTAATTTCTTGATTGTTTGTAATGTTTTATTCCCAGAATCAAGTCAGGATATAGAGCAAAACTCAATCCCGGCCTTCCCTTTGACTTCAGCGGAAGCTCCAAGCTGTGCACAACAGCTCAACACCACCTCCTCCTTTGCTGCATCCTTACTTGGATTTGATGTTGTTGAAGTTCTTGCCCAGAGAGAGGTGTCTGATAGACCGGTTCTTGGCCAACCAAACAAGCAGAGTGGACAACTCTGAGTCTAATCCTGAAAATGAAAGGTATATGTTGTACTGTAATACACCTCTGCTTTGAGATTAGTAAATACAGATTACAATAAGCATGATCACCAGCATCTCACCGTTGTCAGAGATATCCAGGCTGGAGATGTTTGGGATCTCAGCAATACAACCTTCAAGGATCTGAGATCCTCCAGACCGCAGCTGAAAGCACAGGAAAACAAACTGTGGTAATATGTTCATTTTACCGCCAAGCATCTGAAACAAACAAATCCTGCACTGTGACTGGAAAATATGAACACAAAAGGTCACAGTACTTCCACAAAGGATTGAATGCTTCATAAAAAATTCAACTATATATTCAAGTACACAACAAAAATGTAAGCTTCTGTGCACCTCCTAAAATTTCCTTTATTACAAAATGCAAAACATCTGCATAGGATTATTTCAAGTAACACACATCCAATTTACTATGACTTAATGCACATTCTTTAAAATAGCTGCACAGATCATTCAGAGCAACTGTAGCTTTTAATTAATGCAAAATGTTGAGGGGAAAAAAGCTCCACTAAGCATAAGATCAGCAGGAAAAAAAAAAGCCAAACGTGCACATGAAAAAAGGAAGAATGACGTGTTAATTATTAAGAGTGAGCACATTAGTACTTACACAATGGCCAAGCTTACAGAAGCATTAGAGAGAGAGAACAGCATGTCAAAAGCAAGCCAGCAATTACCAACAACAAAACACACAGATGCTTAATGAGCATTCTTCTGGCCACACACTCACTTATCAAAGACACGCATTTGCACATGCAACACACTCAGCGGGGAGTCCTTATTTTGCATGCTGCGATCGCACTCAGACAACAGATTCTGTCCGCCCCCACCAAACGGTTCATTAAGGCATTGAAAAGGGACGCTTGCGTCATTTCCCCCCAAAAAAGCTTTGGTTTGGGAAGGTTTCTGTGGGGATCTGGATTCGGATTTCCTGGGTAATCTGTTATGAGCTATCTTTAGCCATCAAGATAAATCTGCAGAGAGCTGTCTTTTCTCTTTTTGGAGCAGGGGAAGGTGAAGGCTGATGTGTGTGTTTGAGAGTTACGGCAGAACAACTACAGCTGGAAACTGACCCCACATCCCAAATCCCCAACTCAAACTTCACCCTTCCCTCTCACTGTTCCTCTCTCCGCCTTTTATCCCTCCCTGTTGTCTGCCGAGTACTCCATTATGCAGCCTCTTTGCAGCATCATTAGCCTGTCAAATGGTTTTTGAGTGGATCCTAAAAAGCCGATTGCATTGGACGAGTATCATCTTTTTGCGCTTTTTTTTTTTTAGTAGTATTAAAAAAAGCGCTCTTAAATGATAGCTTGGAAGCACACTTACAGAAACAAAACTACAGCTAAATATCACTTGTCTCATTGGTTAGTAAATAAATGGTTATTTAAATATTAAATATATTATTTTTGCAAATGTGCCATGAAAGTTCCCAGTTCCCTACTTGCCCTGCACGCACTGCACTCTCTGCGTCTTACCTCACAGCAGCTGAGGTCTAGAGAGACATCCTTCACACTTGGGTTACTGGCCAGACCAAGTAGGAGCGCTCTACAGTAATGACATTATTTCCAGTTAAAAATACATATTTATAATTCAAAACATGAAAAATGAGATAATTTTAAAAGTAAGGAGAAAGTAAGACCAGATGGCCTTCATTCAAATTCTATATTTTTTATATAATTCATGTAATACTACTTTCAGTGAAAACAATAAACTCAGAGTTAGTCATTGTAGGGCTGACGAGACAAGCGGCATTTAAATGGTATCTATGCTTCAAAATGGGCTCTGAGAATTTGGAAGGAGGCCCTCAGACACATTAAAAGTGAATGAATTGCTGTCTCACTTCACAGCCTCTGGTGGCAGCTTGGTTCCTGACACGTTGATGGAGGTGAGAGATGCGGCACTACTGAAGAAATGCTTGAAGGACGGGGGCACGTCTTTGCCTTTCCTACAGAAACAAAAAGAGAATAAGGATGAAATAATGACACTACATAGAGTCAACATCGGATAGAATTTCACTAAGTCTACAAGCTTGCTTCCTCGCTTTTTTGTGGTACGAGCAAAAGGATCAGTAATGCAGAAGACATTCATGACAACATTAAGATTGTACTACTCTAAAATCTCATGACCAACTTTATCTGATGTTTCAGATAAGGAGTTGTAGCTCTACCAATCAAGCAGCACAGATGGGTCCCACATATACTGCAACTCTTAGTTGGAAGTGCTTAGTTGCTCAGCTCTTCCTTACACTTCACTAGCCTCCATCTTCTTCCACATGCTATAGTCAGGTCCTCTTTACCTTACTCTGCTTACCCAATCCTCACTCCCCTCCATCCTCCACCTCTTCTTTTGATAAAGTCCTCGACTCCTTTGAGACACACTGGGGGAAAAAGCTCCACCACTCACCCATCTGCCAGTCACAAAATCTCAACAATCAAGTGCAAATTCACAGAATTTGAACTCACATAGATGTGATGACACTTGACTACCAGCAGGTGTCACACATCAACATACAGACCCTTATAAATAAAAGACTGATTCAGCCAGTACTCCTATACATAAAGACAGAAAGGAGAATCAAACATTAGCCTCAGTGGGTGCTGTATTAACAGCAATGAGAGACTCTTCCAGGTCAAAGCCCATCTTCCACTATCACATCATGGAAAACAAAAATTACTACCCTACTGTATATTTTCTATCCAAGCAAGTTAATCATGATTACCTCATTATTATTTCACAAAAAGATGCAGCTGTTAAAAAACTACACACATGCCACCAGTTTCAACTGGAACAAAACATAATTTAGTCCACCCATCCACTGCACATCCACGCACAGACAGTCATAGGGGGTTTATATTGAATAAGAAGCAGTTCCAGGGCTAACAAACACTGAAAGCAGGAAGAGGCAGAAACGTGGATCCAGAGGAAGAACAACAACTCCACACAGAAGCAGCTACATCCAACCAGAAAGCTTCTTGTATGAGGAAACAGAGCTAACCATCACACACAAAGTTAACCCCAAATTCAATACAATCAGTAATACTGATTGTTAGTAATAACAAAAAACAAACAAACAACTGAGTGTTATCCTCAGCCTCCTGGTAGTTGCACCAATTTCATCAATCTGAAAACCCTAGTTTACCTCCTTCTGGAGTTATCACATTCACAAGCTCTTCAGAGGAAACTTGACCTAAACTTTAATAGATACACCTCTAAGTTATGAATTTCAAAATCCCACGTTGCCTTGTTCTCGAGTTCTTCCATTCACAAACTTGGCTGTCCATGTTGCCTGCCCACCCGGCAGGGTTACAGCAATGTCCCATCAGCCTTTTACAGGTTAGGGATAACAATGGTGCTGATGCTGTAAAGCTGTGATTGAAAACCATCATTAAAGATGAAACTAAAGAACATTGAAGTTTTGGTCTATTGGGCATTTGTTTATACACCTTCAGTTGTAGCATGTGCAGTACTTTCATAAAATCATACACATTTGCTCTTCAATGACAGAGCATCTAATACAGAATACAGTGCATTAGAAATGACTTCCTCCTCATCAGGTCTGAGTTAGTAAAACCCAGATTTGTATTTTTTTTTTTTTTTTTTTACCTGTGAGGGAAGACGCTCTTTGACACGTTGAGAACAGAGAGGTGTTCAACTGAGCCCCGCAGCAGTGCTGAGCAAACCTGGAACACACATAATAAAAAGATCAATCAGTTGCAATAGTTTTCATTGCAGCTGTTTTTGAGATGCATGAATGTATTTAGATTTATTGGTACACAGGAGAGAAAAAAATATGACTTGCAAGAGAATCAATAATTTCTTTGGATGACAGCTGGCTACACCTCAAACTAATCAATAAACTGTGTTTGGCTCTTAGACCCACATCAATACTTCACATACAGTATTACACCACTTTACATATACTCAACAGCAACACAGATTGAGTGGGTTACACTGCCTGAAACACAGACATTAATAGCGAGTATTTCACTCTAATTAAACGTTGCTCGTTTGCAGAAAGTAACTCTGCAGGTTTGTGTGGTCTGTTTACCAAAAATGCGAATCACTACGGTATAATAATGAAGCAGACATCTCTTTAACTATTTATCTATTTAGCTCCTTTGTCCAGTTTCATTTTGACTCACTCACCTGGTCCAATAAGCAATCAGTGTTGGAGAGGTCAAGGGTTGCCAGGCTGTTTGGCTGGCCGAGGAAGTGGTAGAAGTGCTAAAAAATAAAGCATAAGAACAACCTAGTGTGGGAACAGAGTGTCACCATATTTATGTGTCTGCTGGTGGATGCAGAGCATTCATAAATCTGATTTCAACCCATTTTTGTTGGATTTGAAGGAATGTGGCAGAGTTTCACTTGTCCTCTCGATCACTAAGTGATGAGCTGCAGTGCACTGCAGCCAACAGGGTGGGACGGAAAATTCGCATCACTGGCCCGCTCAGCTTGCTTTAGTGCCAGGTTTTCCAGATGCCAGAAGTTCTGCTCTATAGCTCTTTCGAGAATCTGGATCTCGCTCTATCCAATTTTCAGGCTAAGCATCAATCCCACTTCTGACCCTATTATTGCAAACCCATGTGGAAGAAAGAGTTGCGAGACAGAAAACTAATTTTTTATTCGCAATGCCTTTGCTCTGTATACCGCTCGACCCCAGCTTTAGCACTGACACTGACACAACATTGACCAGAGGCAATAACTGTTACAACACTGCAACTTAACACATTAACACTGACATGAACAGCCAGGAATTGTGAATTTTATTAGCACCAGGTATTAAATCACTGATTTTTAAACTACGTTTGTAATCAAATCCAAGCAAGAATGCAAGAAATACCAAACTATTCCTTTCTCATCTGTCAGTGGTGCAACACATTTAAATAATGTGTATGTGTTTGTCTTTACTTTTTACTAAGAACTCAGTCAGTGACCCCTTGAAAACCACCGTTGTTATGGAAAAGTGTTCCTGATCGGTTAGCATGTGTTTGCTTAAGGTGGCTGGCAGTCGCAAACTGAACTCAGTCGAGAACCTCACTGTGATTGCATTTCACACATTTCAAAAGTGCACTGCTTTTACTTTGAAGGTAAATGGTTTCCTTTCTGGTTGTAGAGGAGTTTGCAGGTGTTTGCAGACAAGTTGGGTTAGCGATACAAATTGATGAAGACTGCTCTACTCTGGCTAATTAAGCAAATGAATGCCCCTTCAGACACTAATGAAATTTTCTTTAAATTTCTAATATACTATTAATATTCAAAGATAATCAAAGATAAATGATTTACACAAAACTGACATTTTTTTTCCCCCCACAGTTTATGTTCAGTACCTGCATGTCGTCTCCTCGGAGCATGTTCCCTGAGAGGTCCAGATGGACTAGGCTGCTGGGGATGGACGGGTTGGCACTCAGTGACTGGCAAAGGCTATTCACCCCTATAACACAAACACACACAAAACAAGCACTGTCAGCGTTATCATAGCCCTCAAATCTCCACTTGATGTTTTGACAGTATATTGAAGGAAATGGCAGGAAATGAGCAGTGGGAGAAGACCGGAAAAAACGGGCTCAGAACGTCGAGTGAGCGCATGGAAAATGAAACGAGTAGGCCTCCACACAGTTCTGTAAATGCAATCCACAATTCCAATAAAAACCTATCAAAATAAACACAGTAAAGGCGATATTACCGACTTAATAAATATATTGAAAAAGATATCTTGCAATAAATATACTGAAAAAGCCCCACAAAAACTAATCTTTATGCAACCAGTGTGTGTTTGCCAGAGTTAAAATGCATGTGGAATGCATGTCTATGCACGCCTGCATTTCCACAGCTTATTATTGACACACTGTGCACGCAACCACTGACCTGTGTCACATCACATCGCATGGCTGACATGGTACTCTGACACTTTAATACTATGAAGTCCTAACTGACTGTGTCAGCCTGTAAATCAAGGCGTGACTGTCAAATAAATGCTTTGATGAAGAGATGAAAAAGAATGAGATTAAAGACAAATGAGAGTAAGAAAAAGGACATTCAAAACATCAAATGAGCAAATTGCTGAATTATGTGCTGCAGCAAAGCTGTTTTAAAAAACCCAAACAAAAAAAAAGAAAAAAAAAAAAGAGTAAATGTCCCCAATCTGCAGCTTTTGCTCTTGGCATGGAGTCACAAATTATGGATTGAACCTTCAGCAAGGCAGAGCTCAGTTTAAGCAGCCTTACTAACTCAGCATGTGGAATATGATAGCTTTTTATTGATTGCCTGAAAAAAAGCAGGTTTACAATGAATTCCTATAGACCAGCATGGTGCTGAATAGTTTATTTTGGATGATAACCAAGAAAAAAATAGGCTGCAAGTAACTGCTGACAGAGAAATTTCAATCTAGAATAGCCTTAAATACAATCAGCCTCTTGGCACTATTTATTAAAGGAAGGACTTTGGGCTACAGACTGAAGGAAAGTGATTTAGAGAATAGCATTTATGCAAATGAAAACATGAACACTGTTTACAATTTCTTCCCTTTCCATGCATCTCTCTATAAGAGTGTTAATAGTGTGATAATTAAGTCTCATTAGCATCCCAACAGTGGGTGTGATCACATTAGTGGAGGAAATTAAGTGCATCTTTCTGTAGGGGTGCATGTAAATGCATACAAAAACGGAAAAAAAACCAAGTGATTACAGCACGATATTTGTATCATATGTCCTTTTAACCAATCTGTTACTTTTGCTACAATCTTGCAAGTGGATCCACGGATCGCTTTAACATTTAACAACTCTACAGACGCAAACACCAAGGGAAAACAGCACATACCTTTGGGTGAGAGTGAGGTTTTGGAAAAGTTTAAATGCTTGAGCCCCAAACGGAGTTTGGCAAACTGAGCACCCAGGGAGGAAACACCTGCAACGAGAGAAGAATTTATTCAACACAGGTCTATCTTAACTGTCCATGAATGCTTGGGTATTTGTTACCTGAAAAAGAAAGCATTACACCACATGGCAATAAAAAGAAAAAAAAACTGCTTAGTTTATATGACAATATAGTTACAGTTATCAGAATGAGCCACCTTTTATTTTTAATATTATTATTTATTTTAAGGTATAGTATGGCAAAAATGAAATGATAGATTTATATACATATATATGCCTATGAAGGGCATATTCACCAAATATTTGTAATAAATTTTACATGATGACAAATAAACTAGAGACTGGTGAGCCCCAGACATCTGTTGCAAGCATCTGTATGAATATTTGGTGGAATGCATCTTTAATTCATGTGTCCTGGATAGACTGAGAGGCCTTAGGACAGAGCTGATGAAATATTAAAATGCTGCACTAACTGCACAATCACAATGGAACATAAACCGTCTGTATCATCACTAACTCTGGCTGTGTCAGGCTGTGGTGTTTGTACTATAGAGCTGTCCTTTCACTCTACCTGCATGTCGCTTTATTTGTTTTCTATCTGTTTGGATTTGTTTGCCATTTCTAGTCATTCTAACTGTACAGCTTCCCCACCTCCTGATTCCAGTGCCAGAGCCAATGCAATTACGTGATATATTACTATATTTAAAAGAATGCTGTAACCATTTGTAACCTGTGAAAATTGTATTTTAATATTACAGAGCAGAGGTGAAACACAGCTTTTAGAGAGGAGAAAGAAGAAGATCACAGAGAAATACATTAAACTAGATCTGAGCATTTTTACCTCTGTCCTCCAGTGGGTTGTTGGCAAGATTAATAGTGGTGAGTCCTGAGCTGGGGTTGTGGGCCAGAGCAGCAGCTAGCTTCTGGGCAAAATCGCTGTAGATTGTGAAAGGATGTATTCATTACAGGTCTATAAACAATGTAAGCACCAAACAAAGACCTTCAGAATGCTTCAGCACCTTTGATGTTGCTTTTACAGTAGCAGGAAAGAAAAGCTTACAGAAAGTGAACTGAAATATTAGATTGGGACTGCTAAAAAAGCTATCCAATATTTTTAAAGAAGGGAATACACTGGAACAGCCTGGCAAAGCTCCCATTTCAACACTAAATAGATTAACAAAACTGGATCCAGTAATGTGATGCACAGCCATTTCCTTCACAGATCTGACGGAAGCTAAATCAAATTAACATCGCGGTACCCTCTGCAATGTTGCTGCAGTTTTCCGTATGTAGATCTCGGTCATCCCATAGCTTGAACCTGAAAATACTGAGTCTGTGTATGACAATGCTTCAAACACATTAACAGTTTTCTCTTGCTGTGACACTCATTAAAAATGGGCTTTATTACTATTATATCAAGCAGGTATAAAACTAAATTACACGAAATCATAAATCTGACCCAAGTAATGTCCGACCTGTCAATATAAAAGGTCACTCCAGAGATTTAATATTGCACTTCCATATAGCACAGACACTTTTGACTAAGAGATTAAAAGGGTAGATTGAAAAGGGTAAATCACCTCCCATAATGTGAGGTAGCATTTTTAGCTGTATTCATTCTGGATGCAAACCTTGGATTTTCAAAATAAATAGTTTTCGTCAAAATTTTTTCATTCAATAGCAAAAAAAAGAAAAAGCTTTCAAAATCAGAGAGTCACATCATAATTCTCCCTATATTTTCAATTCATTAAACTCATTTTAATCTGTTATTAAGCAACCTTGGAGTTCTGAGATTTGAAAGTGTGCTAATGATTACATATGTGTACTGTCCTAGCTACCTTTTAATTGTCTTTGACATTAACATTTCGTATTTTCTTACGTTTTGAGTCCTGCATTGTCCAGGACCAACTCCTCCAGTCGACTGGATCGAGACACCACCCGAAGGATCTGCTCACACACATCTGCAGACTGAAGACGAACATATGTCAAAGCATTTTGGTAACAGCTGTGCAAAAGTCATTATATTTTTATGTGTTAGTACAATTTTGGTTCAAATCATCATCTCTACAGACTGTATGGAGGATCATCTTGGCAGAGAAAAGAACAAAAGGCAGCAAACATCCAAGAAGAAGAAGAGCTTTGAATGTCCCTCAAGGAGCCTAAAGAACCATTTCTGAAGATGACTTAAAGAAATTACAGGACAGCTTCTCTATAAGAGTTCAGGCTGTGTTGAAGATTAAAGGTGATCTGGAAACATTGACTTTCAAGCTCAAAGCACTTCCCGTTTCTGATTTTTCTAGCAAAATACTAAGAATAATATATTCTTTCCTAAAGATTCGTGAATGATGCACACGAAAAGTGTGAACGGACAGAAAATGATGGGTCACACTCAAAGCTGTTCACAGCATAAAAATATGCAAATTAACTGAACAAGCTCCAAGGCTTAGAACATGATTTATCTGGAACAGCAAAACTTCGATACTGAAGGTCACAGGAACAATAAAGAAATGTACTTTTGCAAGTGTTCGTTCTCAACTGCTCTCTCCAGAAAGCAGTCTATTTATGCTAATTAAAACCCAACAGTATACAAGTGAATTCTTCTACTTAAAGACCATTTAGGCATGACAAGGGAGAGACTGGGGAGTTCAGACTCTGGACACCTTAAGAGGGAGAAAAATAGTTCTCGCTTCTGTGGTCTGAACACCACAGGAGACACAACAGAGGGACGAAAAGCACTCGTATTTAGACAAAATTAAAGATTCAACAGCTGAATGTCCATGCCCTACCTAGATGCTCACTGACCCACTTCACTGTGTGCTGCGTCATACATACACAGAAATCATGCACCAGACATATTCAGTTAGCATTGCTACAGATATATCTTCCAATAATCTGTACCGAAAAACTCAAAAACTTTCGTTATGATAGAAGGGCCAGTATGTTGTTATTAATCACAGTAGCTGACATTTCTTCAGTGAGGGGCTGTTTCTGTTAGCCAGCAACCTCAGTGTGGCCAAAACAGTGCCTGTATTGTCCAACGCGGGCCTCTAGAGTGTGGAGGAGAGAAAGGAGAGAGTGATGATGGAAAGAGAAGGAGACAGTATCAGGAAAACTCGGAAGAAAGGGACTGTTGTTCACATGTTTACTCATCGAAACTATGAGTGTTAAAGAAAAGAATAAGAAGGATGGAGGCCACCGTGGATGACACATGCTATATTTTTTTAAAAAGAGCGATACCAGGGTAGTGATGGATGAAATGGAGAAAAACAGGGGAGCGAGCAGAGAGGCAGAGGGCACACAAAGAAGTCTTGTCTTTTCCACAGCAGCCACAATAACACTGTTGGGGACAGCAGGGCGACACTGTCAGCATGTGTATTGTACCATTAACCACTCATTAAATAACAACCTTGTCACGCTGTGGTGTTCTGACCCTGCACTCTGCTAAATTGTCCCACGCTTTCACACATGTGCGTGCACGCATGCACACCGCGCTATCATGGCTTCATTAAAGGGTTATCCCTCTGCCATCCTCTCCTCTACTCCTCTCTCATTGCTGGGCTCAGCATCTTGATTAGACCACTAGACAAACAGCCTGAATGAACTGAGGATGAGCAGCGAAATCCCTCACTGTGATAGCCTGCTGCCTGTGAGTGTTTGTGTCTGTATTTGTTTTATTACTCAGTCTGCTGCACTGATATTGCTTATCCTTATCTATACGATAGAGATGCAAGACTGAAGTTTAAGGCTTGAGGCGCGTGGATTTAATGTTTTACATCTCCTTATCAACTGTTTTTGTTCTCGGTGATCCACAGGGTATTTCTTAAAGTAACGCTACGGCTGAACGTTAAACACAAAGCAGACCAGCTTGAGTGTCAACCTCTCGTTGAACTTTTTGTGCATCAACTGGCCTCATTCTGTCTACTTTCACAAGCTAAAATGTTTAGTTCCCCTCTTCTGGTGTAATTGTTAAACACGATTACTCCTTGTGATGCTTTCTGCCTCGTTTCCTTACTCATCTGGCATTTCTCACTTTCATTTTGTCCACTGACCTTTCCCCCCGACCTTCATGTTTCTGTCCCACTGCTCTGCTGGCTGTCATCGCCTTCTCTCACACTCTCTTCCTCTCTTATTGTTCTGTCAGACTTCCTATTATTTCCATTGGAACGGGAATCAGAAATAATCACGCTCCAGATCACATCCTCGCAGCTCTTGTTTCTCCAGCTTCCCCAGTATCTCTATACAAATATGCACACATTGGGAAAAGAGGATTTTTTCCCCCTTAAAGCACTCAAAGAGGACTGGGTTGTAAAGCCACAGAATACAATTCAAACACTGCCAAAAAAACAACAACACTCAAGCAGCACACACAATTGAATAGCACTAAGACAAAAGCCTTACGTATCATCATAACCACACACTAATCTCAAATAGAAGGGCAAACATTAGCACATGTACCTGCGTGAACATTTGTGCCCAAGTTTAAACACGGCATCACAAGGGACAGGATTTTAAAATTCAGCACGAAAGAAATTGTCCATGACGGAAGCGTGAGATAATTGCTCGGACTGAGGAAGCTGCGTGTGGTAATTGGTGAGACTGAGCGAAGCCTCGAGACGCAGAGTTGGTAATGGAGTGCTGCAGGGGGGCAACAGCCCAAGACATTGAGCCCCTTTGTCTAGTACGGATTAGGAGTCTTATCACACGAAAACATTGGACTGATCGTCAGTCAACAGAGTGGTGGGGGAGATGGAGGAAACAAAGGGGAAAGTATTCTGTGCATACACCCCTATATACCATAAGCAAAAGGTAGAGGAAAAGCTGCTTACATTAGAGGGAATTTACAAAGAGAAGGAAAAATCGAAATATGCAATATAGAAAGAAACAGACATTACACAACTGAAATCTATGTGATGCAACAACAGTGTTAGGTGCCCCTTTTTTAACTTTCACAAAATAGTAAGGAAAATCAGCTCTGCTCTTTAGCATAATTTAAAATATGCCAAACGTGACATGATAACACTCTCAACACAGTTTTAGACCCACAATAAAACAGAATAAATCTCCATCTTTTGCTCTAATTAACCGCTTTCTGTTATCACTTGAGACATAAATCACAAATGGAGGCAAACTCTAAGCCCTTACCGACAAATACCGACTCATACAAAGCAGAAACTAACGTACCGCAGTTGTAGCAATGAGGCGAGGCAGTGAGCAGCAGGTTTACCCAACCAAAGAAATACAGCAGGGCGGCTTTCTTACCTACTTACACCTGGGATAGGATTAAATCTGGTTCTGTGGGAAAACACTAACAGCGCATACCTTTTATCCAGCACAATGAAGATATAAGCTACATTCATATACAAACTAAAGGAATGAGAATGGAAGAGACTAGCGCTGCTATAAGATCTACCTTTGTTAATATGCTTGGTGATGAGCAGCACTCTCTCAGCAAACTACATCCTCTGACATGACCACAGAGCTCTTAACACAGTGTTAACAAAGAACTGAATATTAAATCTTCTTTGGAGTGCTCAGACTTTAGCTTGCATAGTGTTAGCCAGATTTTCAAATATGAGAAGTACTAACCAGCTTGTAATCCTTAGTAGAGACCTTGGTGAACCACTGGTTAAACTCCAGGACTGCTATTATAGCTACCAGATCCCTGAGGAGGAGGACGACAAATGCAGAAGAGAAAAAGTCAGAGCAGCCATAAAATCTTTTTTTATCTCTCTCATCAATACCATCTCAGACTCAGTGATGACTTTGATGGTAGTTTTTAAATTGCACTGGTGGTAATATTTAAAGATCTTTGCCGGCACTCACCTGTTCTCCAGATGACTGAAGTCCTGCAAATTAAGTTCTCTGGTGTCTTGCGTTAAATATATAGTGTCTACATCCTGGAAAGGAAACGATTAATTAATCTTGACTCTAGAAACAAAGCAATTGCACTGGGAGAGTAAAAGATTTGTTTCATGTAGGAGAAAAAGAGCAAGAGCACGAAGGCGTCAAGAAATAAGGCTCTATATATGTGTCAGTGCTGTTGGGCCTTATCAAAAGTTGTTGCATGTTTATGGATCCAGCCTACAGCGGTGAGGCTTAGATGAAGAAGAATCTGTCAATGTGATCTGTGCAACTGCACAAAAGAATATAAACAATGCTTACCCACTGCACCTCTTCTCTGTAAGGCATCCCCAACCAGTCACAAACACATCGGTACATCTGAGAAAACCCACCTACACAGAGACGGAGACCATCAAATACGAAAAGAGAAAACAGAACAAAGTAGACATGTGAAAGGAGGATTTTGGAAACGTGATTATTTGCAACACTGCACAGACCATGTAAACTTACTACAGCAGCAACACATCATTTAGAATATATAGAGAGAGCTGTTTGGAAAAGTCTTGAGCCATTCTTCATGTCCTGCTTTTGTTAAGAAAATGTAATGTAGATATATTGATATTGATTTATTGAAATCTGTGAAAACATTCATGGAAATACAGTATATAAGGCATTTAGATGCTTACCAGATAGCATTACATGATGGATAGAAATCGGATGACACATTTCTGTGTTCATGATTCCAACAATTTTTGACCAGATTTCCAACACCATTGGTTGAAATGCATCCCCAAAACATTCAAACATAACGTGTTTTACAGATTCCTGTAGACACACTCTGTTGTACCTCTCTCCTGACCTACTGTGTACACACTGAGGATGATTTAACCCTAAATCACTCAAACAGACCCGTTGCCACTGATTTTTAGTCCAGTTCTTGTGCAATTTGGCATATCTCAGCTTTTTCTCACAGTTTTCCTTCCTTAAGAATGGCTTCTTGATATCCAACCTTCCACTAAGAGATGATGAGGCTTCAGTGAACAGTAGATAGATCATCTAAAGAGCCAGATAAATCTGTCAAATCCTGTGTTAAGTTTTTTTGGGGGATATCTTCCTTTTTTCTTAAGGAAATTACATTGCTACTTCTTTTGTCCTCCACTTTTCAAGTTTACTCAGTTTTTAAGGACACACTGCACACTGTTAGATCTCACATTACTGACATACACCAAGTTAGCTCTTTAAGAATCACCTTGTTGGTCAAGAAATGCTGTTTTATGACTGTAAAACTTTTATCTTTGGCATTTTTCATAGATTTAATAACTGGAGAGACATGTGGGTTTCTGTGACAGGCTGCAAGTCTGGCTCCGTGGAAGTAAAATATAAAGAAATAATGGGTGGCTCAAGATTTTTGCACAGTACTGTGTGCAGATGCACGCAGTAGTCACAGGTTCATACCACAGGGTCCAGGTTCAGCAGGTTTATTGTTCTCCCACAGAGTCTGCAGAGAAGAGAGCCTGTCTGGAGGCTCCATGCAAAGCTTCTTCATCACTTTACTGAGAAAAGAAGTCAAATGAAAATATATTATGAAAACTGCAGCTGGTGAGAGTTTCAAACTAACAGTTTCATTCTTTTTGAAACAAGCAATACTGAACTGCTTTTGCAAAGCCTTACTTTTCTACAGACATCTTGTAAGCAAGCGATGAGGCAGCTGTTATGCACTACATGGTACAGCAGGAATTTAAAAATAAACTATGTGATCTTAAATTTAAAAAAAAAACAACTAACATCTAACTGCTTAAAATATAACAAAAGGCAGTATTAACCCTTTAATGCCTGTTGTATCTTATTTGATACACACACACACACCCAGTTGTAGCAGAATTGATACAAATTAAAACTCATATGCAAATGTACATTTTTTTCTATTTGTCACAAAGTTTAATAAATACTCAATTTTCTATAAAATAGAATTTTCTGCCAGTAGCTCAGGCTTTAAAGGGTTAAATAAAATACAATCACATTTAATGATGGTCAGCCTCACGATGAGCTCAAACACTGTACTGTTCAAAGGTTATAGAAGTTTATGGTTTACGTCCATATTCATTTCTGCATTTCTATTCTTGCTTCCTGTTCAACAAATCTATGAAAGACACTCACATCTGCACTGCAATACACAGCCATACTGACGAGACAGGTGAATACTGTACATTTTACACACACACATGCACACACACACACACACACACACACACACACACACACACACACACACACACACACACACACACACACACACACACACACACACACACACACACACACGCACACACTGAACTCACCTAGGGGGCAGACCTGGACATATCCTCTGCATACAGTTTCCTATGTGAGCCACCACCTCATTTACCTCGTCTGTGGAGGGCAACTTCAACGAAAATGAGCCGCGCTCATATTCTATGGACAGCTTAACGGACATAATCTTAATTAGTTATCACAACAATTAATGATTCCACCTTCACTGCAAGTCAATCACAAGTGCACCCATTTAGTTAAGGGACCGACACATTTTTACTTTCTCCTTCGGTCTGGTTTAATCAGATATAACTGACTGATAATCAGTTAATGTTAGGATTCAAGATTGATGTATTGTGTGTTTTTGCATGCATGTGTCTTATTCTGTTCATTTTAATCCATATTTGACTTCTTTTTTTTTTTTAAACACCTCCCTGGAATCTACTGAAAATAATTAAAGTGAAAAAAATGTAAAAACCCATCTATCTACGTAACAACAGTTCTATCCCACATCTCTGCATGTAATGATTTAATAGTATTAACCAAGACTGGCTGACCATTTCAGCATTCACTACAATTATGCAAATGCAGATCAGAGCCTCTTCTACCGGCCAAAATTTACATAATCTTTGCTGATACATGGGAGACCATCGGTCAAGATATTAAGAGGACTGACATCTCTCAGACGAGTGGGACAGAGGTTCAGCTCCAGGAACAGGGTGGTTAGTGCTGGATTATCATATTTTATGGATAAATCCTGCTGACTGGCAGCTTGGCACAGATGTTCCGTTCTGGTTAGCCGTGAATTAATGAGTTTCTACAGATCATACCAGCATTTAAGACGTTTTCCTGCCATAGTTTTAGATTTGTCTATTTTATTTTTTCATCCTGCTGAAGTGTCCCTAAATAGGATAAAAAGTCTTTTCACCAGATTTAGTGTATTAGTACAATATATGCTGATGATTAAAACATCATGAGCACACACAGAAACAAAACAATATTAAAACCTGACATATAAAAGTTTAGGCATGTGTGTTTATGTGCCTATTGTCTCACTGACTATTCAATGCTTCATTTTTTTAATCGTAATGCTTTAAACAGCATCTGGACAGGTTACAGATATAACACAGATGATGCACTTTAACAACAACACAAAATGGAAACACAATTTAAAGGAATAGCTGGACAGCTTCAACTTTGTTCTTACTCTTAACATGAGAATGACTGTAGTGTGAAGCTTTTTTCTTTCATATTTTTCTGTACCTGCGTTGGCTTGTTGCAAGCAATTCCCTGGATCTCCAGATAATTAAAGGAGTGTTCCACCTAAAAGAAGAGAACAGATGTCCCATTAAAATTTTAATATCATCCAATGGCATGACCTTGTACTAATGAGAAGTGACAGCGACACAGATACCGCAGATACAAGATTTTTAAATATCTGTATCGTCATCGTTCGTAAACAATACAGATTTTTTTTTTTTTTTTTTTTAATAGAGAATAATCCTATATATCAGCCAATATATTTTTTCTTCCAGACACACAAGCATAAACATTTTTATCTAAACTTCACTAAGATAGTTGTTTTTTTAAACCCACACCCTGTCTGACGCTGCTCGGATCAGCTGGGTGTTGGGCTTGTGGATTTCCAAATATGTGTGCTGCCAAAAAGGGATTTGCAAGACACCCTTCTCTGGATAAACTATGCAACTTTAACACTCAAACATCGTCAAGCTTGTTTTGCCATTCCCTATTTCACTTTATACATTTTTAATTATCATCGTTATAAATACAAACACCAATGGATTACCATATACCTGATATCGGGCAATATCGGGCTCTGAAATCCATTGGTTTAGCTTTAGTGCAGATCGTGCTGAACTACAAGTTATTACAGTCTAGTGTTACCATACTGTTGAAGAATATGCTGGTTGGTATTAAGAAGAACAATTATAACAACCGAAAAAGAAAAGAGAGAAGAAGAATATTAGGAATAAATTGGTGTAATGCGCTAACTCTAATCTAATGAGTCCTGCTTAAAAGTGTCTGTGTCACAGTTAATAAGTCAGGTTGCAGTAATTTAATCTTCCAACACCGACTCACACAGACGAACTTGTTTTAAAGTCATATTTGGTGTTACATGTTTTTCATCACAAATACTTGCATCTCAGTTTTCAGTCAAGTCCAATGGAAGTAAAATAAAACTACTACATATGACACATACTGTTCAACTTCTTGTGGCTTTTCCCTGCTTTGCACAATTTCAAATGTACTTTTTAAACTGTTTGAAATGAGTATGGCTCTCTTGCAGCTTAAACAGAACACAAAATATACTGAATCATCATTCAAAAGACAGTCTATCAAAACATTAGGGCTAGAGAAACCTAGAGCAGTCTTGCATCTGAATGTTTTATTTCTGCTTCAAGAGAGCAACTCAGAGCGACTTGCCTTCACAGGCCTTAAAAGGACAGAAACAGATTCTTTTAAATGAGATTGAAAACCTGTGCATACAAATGCCTTCTGCTTCATACCGAGTGCAGTTTTCCTCTGCTGCTTGCTTTCACACAAACACATACAGTGCCTGAGGGTAGGCCAGAGAGCAGGGCCAGACTATTCCAGGTGGGCGCTGTGTTCCTGAGGCTTGGCTCAGAGATGAGAGGAGGGAGAGGATAAGCAGACTGTCTGTCTACTGTCTGACTACAGTATGCAGTGTGTGTGTGTGCGCGCGCGCATTTGGTTTCGTAGTGCTTGTGGTTACTAAATCCACAATAAACACACAATAGCAACTCTCTCACTCAAGGTGCTGTGTAAAAACACCCCGCCCCCCAATTTATATTCAGCGCTTACTTTGATGTGAACTGACTTTTAAAGAAGAAATTAGCATAACTGACATAAATACAGCAGAAGAAATCAGCTCAGCTAATGACATGTTTCTCAAATAAAACAAAGCAACAGACTCCAGTAGCTGTTATTGTTATATAGGGAGGTTTGGTAAGTTTTAACAGGGTAGAAGGCTACCAACTGTAAGACACTAAATTAATCTTACACTAATTTTGATGCTCATTTGTTACTGCAAAGTGTTGTTTGCTACAATATGTATCCATAATGTAAAATAGGTCAATCAGTTTATTTATTTCAGCCTGTAAAAAGGTGTGGCTGTAATCTGAAAGGACTTAAATCAGTGTGGTGATGAAATCTGGGCTTCAGCCATTGGCGACGGCCAGCTCCATGCTGGGAGGTGTATGGAACCAAATGCCTGAGTAATTGCATCATTCACTCATTCGTTCACTGCCCGTCTGTCAGTCTAACGGGTCACACTGCACCTAAGTTTATCTGAAAGGTATTTATTATAACTGTTAATATTGAGGATGCTGCTGACCATTTGTATTTCAGGTTTTAATGAGATAATGGACACTGACTATGTTTTGTATATCAAAGGTATGCTCAGTGTGACCTTTTATTACATAAACTCCATTAGTTCTGACATCAAACAAAAGACAACCGAGCTGAAGAGCATACAGGTGAGGCTACAAAAATAAACAGAGACAAAAGGCAAGAAGGAAGATCTGAATGAATGTGTGTGTGAGCATGTGTGCATGCTTTTAGGAAGACACTGGCAGACAGCGAGGCCCTGGAGCTTCTCAAGAGGAGCCAAAGCATCAATCGAAGCAGCGTGCACACACACAGAAAACCACTGACAAGCACATGAGAGAGCTAGAGGGGGATTTCAGCTATAACTAAGAGGAGAAATATACAGTCTAATGTTTAACTGAGGTTTTACTTTTATACACTAAAAACACTTCAACATTAAGGCCTCGGGCTGCTTTCAGGAAAACAATACGCATGAAATCCCCATCGTACAGTTTGTGCTCCTATAGGGTTTTAAAGCATTACCACTTTTTATGCATAACTATACAAGAATCCATGCATTTACCTTTTACCATAAAATAATACAAAATCATCTGTTGTATTATTTAAAAAAAAAAAAACAGCTTTCAACAGAAGGTGAGTACTGAGGATCCAGAGTGAGGAGAAGCTAAACTTTATTTAGGATTGATTGATCTTGGCTGTGAAACAGACTTTACATTAGAAAAGTACATTTAGGAGAAATATGGTAACAATCTTTTACTTTTTCTCTTTTTCTAGTTTTAATAACAGGCGCCAAGAAACCACCCATAACATTAGTGCATTAGTTGGCACTAGTGAATGAATAATACTAATACTACTACTATTAACAATAATAATAATAATAGAAATAAAGAATTTTTGATGCAAAAATTAGTCAATCACAAAATTAATCACAAAACTGTAATTTTTCCTTAAAAAAATAAATTAAAAAAAAATCTTCTGCCTGTCAGCTTAATGTAATATAAATTCATTTAAAATAAAGTCAATCCACTGAAGACAAGATACTAGTTATCCCATTGACCTTTGGCATTGTAGTGAGTGGGGGACGGAAACAGAGGTGTCAGCGTAAGAGAAACGGATGAACTAATGGATTATTGAAAAAGATTGGCAGGATAAGAGTGAGAAAAGAAATAGGGGAGGAAAGGTGAACTGTGGCTGTGATCTGGCTAACCAAAGAAAGATTGGTTTCACTACAAGAGAGAGAACTGTCTCCCAACAGAAGAGGTGTTTAAGCCAAGAAAAGAAAAAAAGGTGGAAAAAGATCCGAATGCAGGATGAGATATGGGGGCGGCTCTTTATAAAGCAGGTGTCTAATCCCTCTGGTCAAAGGACAGCAGACAGATAAAAAACAGATGCAGAACCAGCTAAATAAACAGACTTTAAACTTGTGGCTCATAACACTAGAAACTTTTCCAAAGTGGAAAATGATGTTATGTGAAAGAGTAAACTATGATGTTTTCTGTGTTCAGTCAATCAACCAACTGCACTGTCTCCAGGGCACCTTATTCACTGGAGAGCAGGCAGCTTTTTCTTTTAAAATAAGATGGTATGCAATATTGCGACTTGAGAGAAATACTGTTAAAGCTTTCCTGTCCTGTCAGGCGAGTCCAGATTTTGTAGGTGTTTTCTATATACAGTCACATCCCTGTTTGGGTTTATGACTCCAAGCTTTGGTTATGCATGTGGTCAGGCTAGAGGCTATTTTTGACAATGAGTCACTACTACTGCTGAAAACTGCTGACACTGAAAACGTGCTTAATCACTTTTTTTGTTTCATTAGCATTAGCAGCCGCAACAGCATGGATGGTACTGTATCCACCTTGTGGGTCTGTGTGTGTCATGTGTACTTGATGGCCAGAAAAGCCAGTAAACCCTTGGCCACTGGCTCACCCACTTCACACTCCTGTAATACATTCTGCTTATTTTTTTTCTTTATCAGAATATTACAGATGCAGGATTGGACAAAACTATTTTAAACAACTTTTATTGTGCAAAAACAGCAGCACAAGTCTGCTGTTAACCTTGATAATACATGTAGTGATGGTAACAGCAGTTTTGCATGAACATCTGTGTTGTGTTATTGCACTGCTGGTTTTTATGTGGTAGTGGTGACTGTGCTTGTAAAGATGATGAGGGATATTTCAGTGCTGGTGACAGTTACCATCTGCACTGCATTATCGCACCACTGTATAAAAGGATTTGCCAGCAAGCTTTAGAACTGCTTCAGGTACACAAACTTAAAAGTATCTATTTAAATCCAAAACTGCTCCCTGTATCACCAGTGAGAGCAAATGATGGCTGAAACAGAATTGCTAACTCTGCTGTAAGGAAATATCACACACTGCTGCCTGCAACAAGCATTACAACATTAATAATGAAGAGAAAACAGTGCTACTGTGTGTAATAAAAGAGTTGCAACACACTGATCATTATTCAGACAATGAGCAGCTTGTTGTTTTGGTTTTATGGTCATGAACCTTTTGGTTCAGTCTTCATATTCTGAAATTAACCAGAAAAATGTTAATATACATTTTTTTAAGTTTGTGTTTTTCTCTCGCAACAAACACGTAGTGAAAGAGGAGAATGAAGCCAGTTAGCAAGGAAAATCCCAGAAACCATTTCCAGAAAACTTTCCAAGAAGTTCCAAAACTTCTGAAGTGATTTCAACAGTTTAATATGATTTATTTAAATGGAAAAAATGAACCCTAAAAGTACTTTTCTAACACAATCCTACACTCTTCATTTAGTAAAGAATACTATTCTCAACTGCTCTTACCTTGGCAGGAATGCGTGCCGTCAAGAGGTAGGCTCGGTAAGATGCGAGAGCCTAGGGGAGAACAGAGACAATAATGAGTATGTTGCTGTAAATATACACTGTGAACAACAAGAACCAGGAAATGGCAAAGAACACAAAGAGCTGCTCTGGTGACTCATCAGGATGAAAAGACTTGTGACTGTGAAGCATCTCTGTGAAAAGAGTGTAACAGAAAGATTCACTGACACTTGAAACGTAGAACTAATAACATTGAAACATTTGTTAAAGTCTCTTTATCAGCTCAGCTCACTAAAGATACACATGCACTGCTGCACTAACATTCTTTAGACATTACCCGGCAGAGCTTACGCACACATTAAATGGTCTTTAATCTGCCAGCTCTCTAATACAAAGTCCTTTTGAGGCCTGAATGCACCCATGTAAGAACAGTGGTGGTAATGGTCCAGTTAATCTGCAAGGAGCAAGTGGTATTCATGTATACAGTCTCCTGCAAGCTCTACTGAGGTAGCTCCCTTATTTAAACCAAAGCAGTAAGAAGATGTCTGTATATAAGAAAAGGCAACTTTCGCGTGATGTCCCACCTCGAGTCGCCCAACAATGCCCAGAATTCATGTTTAAAAGATGGTTTAGGCAGGCAAACTTTGTGTTTGTGTTGCTTCTCCCTGCTGAATAAACTGTCTTGATCATGTGTGTTTATGATGGAACACAGCGAGGGCAGAGCTTACTTATGTTGCTGGTCTGTGAAAGGCTCAACCAGGCACATCTCTAATGCCTGGTTGAGCAACACTTTCAAGCAGACAAGCAGCTTTGAAGGGTCATTTGGCTGAATTGTTTTGATGCCTCACAAGGAGTATAATGTGGTTTTGGAGATCTTCCTCGTAATATTAACAGTGGAAAGGATGCAATTTCAGTCAGGATTACTACAGTCAAAAAAAGCTATTTATCTGCAGTCATGTTGTGGGACCACCCCCACCTTAATTTGTATATACGTACAGATGTCAAAAGTATAACACCCAAAGAACAGACAAGCCCTAAAACAGGGTTGATGTGGGTTGCAAAGCGGCTTGCAGACATATTGCACCTGAAGGCAGGCTATCCGTCCATATCCATCTTCCACTAAACCAATTCAGGGAGGAAGTTGGATGTGTAAAGTGAACAAATTTTATCATACGGGCACCACAAACAGGAGAACAAAGGTTTCAACCTTTAAGAAGTAAAAAAAGATTAACATCAAAAAGACATAATGTAACATTTTAAAGACAAAGGCATGGATCATAACACTGCTTTTTCTCCTGCCAAAAAGTATCACAGCACAGCAAAGGTTGACCTTTAAAACTTCAGAGGGACACTGCCAGCCTTTTCAAAGAAAACACCCTGCTTGGTCAGCAAAGATACACACCAGGAAGAGATATTTGTTTTACACTAATCATTTATCGGCATATTACGTTCTTGATGAACTGTTAAATTGGCTAGCCTCTAAATTTTCATGATTTCTGCAGTTAGGCTCACACCGCATGGACTAAAATGCCTTAATAGCCAAAACCCCAAATCAACCTCTGGCCCCAGACCTTTGCTGAATGTCATTCCTGTGCTCTATTTACCCAAAATATGAAATCTAACATGCAGAGGGCCAAAAAAAAATACACAACAACAAAAAACATGTTCTCCATTAAATGTGTCTGACCAAGAGTCTGAAGTCCTAATATGCTCAGTTTACTTGAAAGAAAAAAGAAAAGAAAAAAAAAGTATATTTGTTGTTGGTTACTCAACTTCCTTCTGTCAGAGCTGAAATAGCCCAAACTGTTTATCTGTGTCATACTTACAGTTTAAATAATTTTGGTAAAGCCAATCAGATTTTTAGGGAAAAACTGCCACAAATGCCACAAGTATTGAATTAACTCAAAAACATTCACAATCTTAACATGCAGGCTACAGAGAAAGACAGCTTAGATCAGCTAAGCTTGACACACTACAAACAAAAAGAAAATGGAGGTAGCAGAAAAAAAGAGAACAGAAGTTAGAGAAAACTGATCAGAAGGTTTAGAAGCAGAAAAGCAAAGTGAAAGAATACAAACAAAACAGGAGGAGAGATAACAGGTTTCGTGAAACAATGACTGATTTGAAGGTCAGGACAGGAAGAGAGAAAACACTGAAGCAAGTCTAGAGACTGTCAAAATCTTTTTTTATAGACGTGAAAAGAGAAACAGAAGGATGAAAGGCACGGTTTAAAGGAATGACAGTGGTTCCCAGGCCTCTGTGGCTCAGCTTCACTGGCAAGGCTTTCATGGTTTGATGTGATGGAGACAGACAGGCCAGCCTGTATGGCCAAAGATAACCTCTTCTAAAGAGCACCAGTCACTGCTGCTACTCTCAAATCTCCTGTCATTGTCTCAGTATCATTTCTGCACTGTAGCACTCATTTAGATACAATGTGTCTGCAGGTGTACTAGTGATGGAATACATTTCATTTCTCCTTAAGGGGTAAATAAAGATACAAATTTTATTTAAAGATCACTTTAGTTTAATATCAACTGAGGAAAGTGTAGAGACTGTAACTGATGCAACTGAGATGGATATACATAATCCATAATTTGGGCAATAACTTTACAGTTTATATTGCAACGAGTTTGTCTAACCTTGGGAACTGTTAAAGGGGCTCTCCAGCTGCTTTACACAGTTGAGATTAGTCATCACCAGGGGCAGTATTCAACTAGTGGAAACTGCTCTAAAATGTCTTCTGTGGCTCTGGAGGGAGTTTCCAAAGTTAACAAAAATATATTCTTGTTGATGTCATTATAATTATTTTTTAGACCCAAATTAATGTCTAAAGCAGTTTCTCTCTGGGAGATTAGTATCCTGATTCTGATTAAAGGTCAACATATCTATATTTGATCATTATTTACTTTATCAATTTTTTGATTGAGTTACTGGAATAAAAGCTGTATTTTTTTTATCTCAATTCCTTATACAGTTATATTATTATGAGCAGCGTCTTCTTGCAAATGGTCATTACAAAGAACTCACTGACTGTGAGTAGAGTAGAGTAACCATGTGACTGAGGTTTCGTCTTACATGTCCGGTCTTTGTAAATTGTAAATTTAAAGAACTGTAAATAATCCAGTACTTAAATTAAATCAATTAAAGTAATGCAGGTCAGTCACATACTTTGAAAAGGATAAATTCAGCACCCCTTATAACAAATTCAAAGTGTTTCACAAACTTTAAGCTGCCACAGCCTCTTCAATTTTTCCTTTAGCTTTCCTTCCTGCCATCCTCCTCCTGTCAACGCATGATCGCCCCTCGGCACTCTCTCAGCGCACCACTCTCTCCATCTGCACTTTAAAGTGGACAAAGGCACAACGACCCATGACCCCCCCCTCTGCAATGTCCCCTCTACCTCTCTCTGTCTTTGCTATCTGTCTTAAGTGGATTTAAGCCTTGAGCCTTCCCATCAGCCAGTGATTTCACAGCGACCACCATCGTGCGTTCAGCTCTACTCAGCCAACCAGATGGCAGCAGCATTGAAGCATGTCTGCAAGACCAGAGAGAGCATCTGCTATTGCACACACCCTCTCTCTCTCTCACTGTAATACACATAGAGACACACTAGCATTCACACACATCCTGGTGGCTCACATGCAAGATAACTGCCACAAGCTCTAAAGCACCATTTGTCTTCTTGGCCTGAAATACATATCACCGGCAGACAGACACACATACGCACACATATACACAAACATCTGACACAGAGCTATAGATACAGCTCATTTTTGCTTCGTGCACATGTAAAAAAAAAAAACAAAAAACAAACAAAAAAAAATTTGCAGTTAAAGCACAAAGAAGTACAGGCCAAGAAGACCTCGAACCACTTTTAAAAGATTAGCAATAAATCAAGATCGGAAAAGTGTAAAACTGTGCGTGTGTGTGTGTGCGTGTGCGTGTGCGTGTGTGTGTGCGTGTGCGCGTGTGTGTTGTGTAGTCCATTCATACTTTTATCATTTGTAGATTATTTTTTGGCTGTCAAATTGTCAACACCCCCCTCCCGTCTCCCGCCCGCCAACCCATTTATCCACTCAAACACACTTTGCGTTGCTACGGCAACTGCTGCCCCATACTGCAAACACACATTTGTGAATACACTAATAGACGCACGCACATGAAAGCCATACACTGCGGTGCCAAGTCTTGCCTGAGAATGTCAATGAGTTTTCTCACCCTTAAAACAACTCTCAGTCTGGCCTACAGTTAGCCTGAATCTCTGTAGGAACCGGAGCCACACAGAGCAGCGTTTCATCTGCGGCCATTCAGCTGTGGCAGCACTCAACCACAGGAAATCTTCCCCCCACCAAAAAATGCTTTATTCATCCATCATGTCTTGGGGTGCATTCACACTCAGTTGTAGCCATCAATCACACAGTGTCAAATGTATTCCTTTGGTTTGTTCTGGGTGAGAGAAATGTCCAGAATTAAAACTAAAAACAAAATAAAAAAAGCAACAACATTTGTGGCACTGTCAAAGATACTTATGTGTCCCAGAGCAGAGAAATCAACCCAGAGTGGCAGTGCCAAGAACTGAAGTGGTGACTTGCTCCAAGAGAGAGTCAATACACCTAAGAATAAGACCCCTAAGCTAAAAACAGAATGAGTCACTTCAGCTAATTCACCTCTTAGAATGTATTCACCCTTTTACACTTCAAAAGGGCCTAAAGATAAGAGCATGGCCACTTTGACTCACAGGTTGATCCACTGGTGGCGTATCTGATGTCTTGGTGTTGGTGTTGTTCCTGCATCATCATAATAATCTATCTATAGATATATAAAATGCTTTTGTTTATATAAACCTCTCTTCCGGAACAAATAGTAGGCATTTTAAAATGTTTTCCTTATCCAACAAATATACCACCAAGCTAGGTTTGTCCGTTAGCCACATTTTGGTTACTTGTGTTTAGCTTACTTCTTAGCTAATGCTAACTGAATACTCAGACAGTAGTCAACTGCAATGCTGATCCTGGATGAACATCATTATTATGAGGTTGTAGGAACAACACCAGTGTGGGGATAAGAGGTCATGTGAGTTCCTGTAGCCAGCAGTTGTCTGTTAGGGTTCACTTGTGCTAAATGGAGTCATGAAGTTAGACATTGTGTGCTGCCTCCTCTAGCATTTTCAGTGCAGCTATCTGCCAGATAATATGGCTTGCTGTATGGCTGGTTGTACTAACAGACCATCCAAGAAGTCTGCTCTCAGGCCTTAGTACTAATTAGCAGGTATTTATGTCCACGTAATAGACCCATAGAGCCTGTGGGTACAGCTTCTGATCAAGCATGCTGGTATTAGCTTGAAACTCTACCCTCCAAAGCCAAAATTAAGCCTATCATTTTTTCTCTTGGACAAATTATGACTCACCAGAAATTTTGGCAGCAGGGAGGTAAAGTGTTTAACTAATTGTTTCATTCATTTCATGCTGAAGCCAAAATATGTTCAGTCAGTGGATAGCGCACAGCCAGCACAACATCCCCTCAGTCCACTGCTGACACAGACTCTTTATTGCATAACTAATGCCAGACATGTCCTTCACTATGTCTAACATTAACGAGTCATGATGTTGGCTGCAAACTGTCAACACAGCACAATAAAAGAGTATTTTTTTAAGTCTATGCACCACAAAAAGTAAAGAGGGGAGAGAGACAGAGAGAAAGAGCAGCATTGAGACAGAGAGGGAGACTGTGGGTGAAGGCGAGCGAGGGCGGTGGTAGACCAAACCCAGTGAAATAACTTAATAGAGCTTAAGTGCTATTTTGCTGATAAGAAGCCATGATGTAAATACAATCACAGGAGAAGACATTTAATGAAGGGAAGTGTTGCAAAGCTGTTTTATCTCTGTCAAAACAAATGCTGCTGTGATGACCCTCTCAGCTGTTAGTACACTGAAATCCATCAGCTCTCCGTGGAGCCAATGCAGTGAATTTCTCTCATTCCCTCTCTTTTATTCCATAATCTCTTAATGTGCCCATACTTCTGTGGCCTCATTGTGCCTCACTGTATTTTAAATACTATGCACAAATGCTCGTCTTTATGCCGTGGAATGTATGAATATTAAAAAAGAAAAAAATAATCGTGGCACAGAAAAACCCAAGAAGGAGAATGCTCAGGTTATTTTTCCTTCTTGTTCAGCCTTTATCTCAAACTGAATGCCATCATAAAGCAATATACAGAGGAAAAACTGTTGCAACCTGAAATTCATTGTTTTGGTACCTCCTCTCTTGTATGTACAGCACATATAATTGCTCATGCTACTGTCTGTGTGCACATATATATGTGGCGAGTATGTAAAGAGAAGGCATACCAATAGACTCAAACCACTGTCTGCTCATATCTTGGAGCGATCAGGGATGGTGTAATTCAGTGTAAGAGATGGGCTGATGATCACTGGCCCGGAGCAGCTATTATAAAAAGGAAAATACTACAATATAATCAGTAAGGCAGATACCTTCATGTGTGCCACGTCTACTTCATACATAATCCGAGCGGGTCGGGTCGCCAGGGTTTTTGGATTCATTGCGTCAATAGTATAGAAGTGGATTTAAATAGATCAGTGAATACTCAATAGCATGGTGTGCCACCCTTTTTATTTTTAATGAAAAAGACAATTATAATAATAATATAGTCATTTATTATTATAGTCGCTTATCCAACGCTCCTTGAATTCAATTTGTTTTTATTTACTGCCTTAAAAAAATTAACGCAATACTGTGGCTCATGGATCCAATATTATTACACTTGTGAGCCATAACAGAAGAGCCACCTGCCTAATATTATGTAGGTAAACATGGGCAAAGGACATCTGCCCTTTGGAATCTGGGACAGTGATGGTGGCAGAGGACCAAGTTTGGTCCTGTAATTTGAGGAATCGGGACTTGATGTATCAGACTTGTTCCTGTGCATCATTTGGATGTTCAATTAGATAAAAATCTGGAAAGTTTGAAGCCTAAGCCTTTCGCTCTATAGTGCTTCCTTCAACCATGACAATTTCTTGATTGATTCTTTCTCTATTATGGTTTGTTCAGTCTGTCTGCATTTTTGTAACGTGACTTTAATGTAAGGTCATTACAGCACTAAAATACTAAAACTGTGCTGCGATAGCAGCTGGTTGGTTGTCAGCTGGCTTATAAAATTAAAATTAAATTTAACAAAGAAAAAAAATTCTCATTTTACACTTATTTGCAAAGTTTTTGTTTCAGAGACTGTCCTGAAATGTAATCCCACATGGATCAAATTTTTTAGGTCTGAAAGACAAAACCGGGATAACACTAATTACAGATCACTGTCAAGGAGCCAAGGAAGGGAAACAAGGAGAAGAGGTGCAGGTATACCAAATTACAAAAAAACTGGACTGAAAGATAAGTGGCAACAAGACTGATGGAGTGATGAACCCAAAATTTAAATTTTTGGTTAAAATTAGCTGTTAGTATGTACAAGAGGAGGTCAGGAGAGAGGTATAACAACTAGTGTCTACAGCCATTGTGGAAATTCTGTCATGGCTTGGGGCTGCACTTCAGCCTGCAGTGTTGGGGAACTTGTCAAAAATTTGATGGCATTAGGAACTCATTAGAGTACCTTTAGACTTTGATCAAGAATGCAATACCATTTGGAAAGTGTCTGATCGGCATGGTTTCATTCGTCAGCATGACAATGATCTCAAACACACTGCCACTCAGTGGAACACCATAAGCATTAACATAACCATTGACCTCCCTAAAGCTTGGAACTTAACATTATGGAAGCAGAATGGAAGAAAAGGCAGCCAATACTCAATGAAGAACTTTGAATGTCCCTATAAAAGCCTGGAGAACTATTCCTGAAGACGAGTTACAGAAAGGTTGTCTAAGAGAGCTCATGTCGTGTTAAAGTATAAAAGTTGCTAAACTAAATGTTGACTTTCAACCTGCTTTTGCCTTAAACACTGTATTTATATGTTTGTTTGCACATTTTGATAAATCCCTTCACTTATATATTTTAAAGCATCCACAAAGCAAACAGATAATTTTCGTCAGCAGAGGAAACGCGCTCTTCTGTGTTCCTGCCATATGCCTGCAGTGGGAAAAGCCTCTGGTGCCAAAGATAACCCCTTATCTCCACTGATAGAGTAGGAAGACTCAGTCGGACTAACACAGAAGTAATCACCGGTGGGATTTGCGTAGAGGTCGAGTTGAACCTAAATTGGCTCCAGAAAAGGCTCCCCTAACCATTCTATATTCAGGCAGAGAAATCATTTATTTTATATTGATTCTCCACAGCTAAGATAAGCTGCTGACGGTGCAGCTGAGGTCTGCTCCTCTAACGTCTGCAGACTCACGCTATGCCAAAACCACAGCACAACGCCAGTATGTAGTACCTTTTCCTAGTACAGCATTGGTTATAAAATAGGTGACATGATTATGTACAGTTTGGTCTTCTGTCTGCAACCCCAGTTGAGAAAAATAACACTGCCTGTGTACATCTAAATAAACCTTAGAACTGCTGTAATTTTGCAAAAGGTAGCAGCAGCCAGATAAGCAAAGACATCAGTATCTTTATGCTCACTTATATAATTTAGGGAAGCATGCCAAACACTGCACAATAATAATGGAGACAGCTCAAATGGCTAATAATGCACCGTGTTCCAATTATGAATGAAACCATCCTGCAGTGCATATCCCTCCCACACTACACCAGCAGCCATGAAGAGAACTGAACGAGAGACATCAATTTTCTTTTATCACTGCCTGTTCATCATTCTGCGTTTTACTGCTGGAGAGATGAGCGCAGTGAGGAACAAAGGTGGCTGACAGTGCTACTTCCCTGAACAGATTTGATTGGCTGGTCTCGTCAGACCACAGCTGCAATGAGCCGAGGCATCAATAACTGTGGAGTCTGATTATGTTACATTTCAAGCTTTATTCTATTTTCAGTGTTACTGCTGATTTTTTTTTTTCTTTTAGTCAGACAAGAAGCTGTCAGCATATATGCACAAGGTCTTAAATAATGAATAGAAGACCATGTAAGCTTGAGCAATGGAAATGTATCACAGCACACATCACAGCAAAAAAGAAAATCCATGCAGCAGTTGACATATTAGTCTCCAGACTAAACCCAAAAAAGCATTTTTGCATATTGAATCAGGCACCATAGATCACTTCTGTGTGCAGCTTCTGTCCCTAACAAGTTTAAAATGCTGCTAACCTGCTAACACAACATATCTGAGACTGATCAAGCACTCAAAGGGCCAGGCACAGGGATTAAATGACTATGCTTTCAGATTAGGATTATACTCTAATTTCCAGGTCCAGGATATGTATCATGGTTTTATAGCTTAACACATGGGAATAACACGGGTCACCCCTTAGAGCAGTGCCACAGCCTGCACACCATCCTCTATGAGCTGTGTCCGTGTTTAGGTTACAGAGATAAGGAGGAACCACAGGGGCTCATTCATTCATCAGCATGCCAGCCAGACACAATGAGGAGGTTGGGTGTGTGTGTGTGTGTGTGTGTGTGTGTGTGTGTGTGTGTGTGTGTGTGTGTGTGTAGCTATTTGATTGTGAGCCAGTTTGTGGGCAAATCGGATATCACTGTAGACCACTGAGATTAAAGAGTGAGACAGTGAATCACATGAAAAAAAAGAGAGAGCAGAGGAGGTGAGAGTGCCATTTTTACAACCAAGGTAACAAAAAAAAATCAGAGTGGAAACCCTCTAACAGGAATACAGTAAGGACCGACACAGACAAAGGCAGAGCAATCAAAGGGAGGAGGGAGGGGGGTTGGCATTACCCGTGGTTTCCCTCTGGAGCGACAAGATAACATCAGCTGGTAGTAATAACACACGCAAACTCAGCGCTGGGCACTAGGCTTAAGCTGTATCACAGTATTAGGGGATACCAGGTTAGAAATCCAGACAGCATCAGTAAATATATTACACAAAAAAAAGGAAGAAAGAAAAACAGATGTGGCTCTTTCTATGAAACCATTAAACAGGTGATGTATTGAGGTCACATATTGCTGTGCACTGCACGAAAACATCAGAAGGAAGTGTATACCAGCGAAATATGGCAACTGCAAGCATTAAACAAAGTCTTAATAGTGTTACTGTCATTCACAAAGGTCAGCCAACCAACTGAGTGTTTGTTATTGATTGAGCCAGTGCATAAAATATGTGGTTCAACCGGTCTGTGGGTTACTCTTGCTTGTACTTCTGCTGGTCCATCAGCCAGCGGCACAGGAGAGTGAACTTCTAACATCCACAGAGCTGAAGTGAAACTGAGTGTTAAACAATGAAGTGTCCACTGCAGTCACAGCCTGTAATTTTCATATTGTACATTTATTGATTTTTTTCATGCTTCTTCCATTTCTTGTGAACTCTGCTGTTGTTCACTTCCCTTTTCCAGCCCACTTGCCAACCAATCAGCATCCGACCGGCATCATCTGCATTCAGCGAAATGTAGTTGGGATTCTGGAGGAATGTACTGGACCAACATTTGCGGTGGATAAAAACCCTCATCTGTTCACTGACCAAATATAAACACATAGGCAGGCAGACACATTTGAGGGACCATAAAATGCGATTAAGAAGGCACCACTAATGTGTGAGGGTCGAGTACTCCAAAGGTCAAAGACTGGAGGATCATTCCTAGCCAATAATTTCCTAACTGAAAAAGTATCTAGTGGCTTTAATCATGCCTTACAAATTATACTAATCAGCTAATCTAAAATTAACAAAAACACTCATTATGCCCAACATTAGCAATGCTAGCTGTTACCAGCAGCCTTCTATGCAAGTCCTTATAGTGGTAGGTCACTACCAGTGAGGGCAGCAAAGATTTATTGTTTCATATACAAATCCCTCACATCCATAGCTACCATTACCATGACAGCAACAGTACCTTAATGGGACCGTCCCTTTAAAGAAAAATGGAAATTGGTCATAGCTAAGACGGGACAGTACTATAACGGCCATAAGCAGGACTTCCAATTTTAGATCTTTTAGACATTTTGTGAAATATGCTTTTCTGTTTTATAGGAACACAACAAAAAAACAAAAAAACAAAACGAAACAAAACATATTTTTAACATTCATGAAAACAGCCAACAGCTAATGAGCTTAGTTTAGCATAAAGACTTGAGAAAGGTGACACAACTAGCCTGACGCTGTTCAATGGTAATACAATCTGTTTATCAGCACCTTGAAAGCTCATTAATTATACAGCTTGTTCTCGATTCCCATCTTCGTCCTGCGGTAATTGGCTTCCAACTCCGGAATACACTGGGAGTTGAGCATTAACACAAACGGATACATGTGACTTCATACAAGGACCAAAAATCACTGAATAAAAGGGGTGCAATTGTCTCCTATATGAGATTCAAGCCCACCATTAATTCATTAAGTAATGATCGTTGGAACTGCATTTAGTCTATAGCAGGCCACAATAAAAATAATAATGCAACCTGAACTGCAATGAGATTATAAAAACCAACCATGCAGCAAAAGCTTTCAGAAGTCACTGCAGTCATTTTGCATGTGTGAAAATGTCTGTGACACAGCAAAGTGTCCAATATGATGCGCCCGTTTGGGGTTTCCATCCTGTTTTGACTTGAGTTGTTGGTTTAAGCCTCGACATAGGGCTGGGCAATATGGCCTAAAATCCATATCGCGATATAATCTGAAGCATGTGCGGTAACGATATATATTGCAATATATTCTTTTCTTCTGTATAACGTATTTTCCACACTATAAGGCACACTTAAAATCCTTTAATTTTCTCAAAAATCGGGTGTGCCTTATGTATGAATTCTGGTTGTGCTTACTGACCTCAAACCGATTTTGGCGTGCAGAAATCTGTTAAAAAATGTTTTGATGGATTGTCAGGGCATTACCGCTGCCGTAGTGAGGAGCTTCACGGAGTAATCTGGGTCCAAAACTCCGTCCCAAAGTCCCAAAGTCTTTGGGACCCAAAGTCAAATGAACACTGAGAGTTAAAAATGGTCTAAATTCTTTCATCTTTAATAAAATCATCAGCTTTGCTGCTTTAGCAGGTGTAACAATTAAGTTTAACATCCATGCATCCCTGAAAACAGAATTTATTAAATTTAACGGAGTTAGAAGTTAACAGGAAGTTAGCTCGCTAGTTTCCACCTAAACATGACATACCATGTTCTGACTGAGAGATTTTTGAAACTAATTAAAACGTACAGCTCTGCTATCACTTCCAACATAAATGAAGACAGAAAACTAAACAGCAGTGACGTTTGTAGGGTTACTGAAGTTCGACTACCTGGTATATAATGTTGTGCTACGTGATTGCTAGCGACACAGCTATGTTAGCATAACATTAGCACAGTGAAGCTGGAGGACGAACGCTAACTTTTTTCCACTCGATAAAAGTTAACGTGAGGGATTCTGGTGGTCAGGGACAAATGCAATCACGTAGCAGGATGCTATACACGGGCCAAACTTCAGTCAGGAGAACAACTGAGATTATTCATCCACAATACGAGGTTAGTTATTAATATACTGCAACAACTTGGGAATAGAGCAGCTGCGAGAGAATTCAACATTAATGAATCAATGTTACGGAATTGGAGGAAGCGCAGTTTTTGGCTTTCCCCATGTTTCAAAAGTGCTTCATCTCTTTGCTATGACTGTCGCCCGGCATAATTTGCAGATGACAGTGGTCGTAGCCGCTGCGATGCTTTCGACCAAAACAGGCGCTTGATGACATCATCAATATGCGCTATCGCGATAGAGCCGTATTGTCAAAATCTCTATCGTTGGCCAAATTTATATCGTTTCTATCGTATATCGTTTATATCACCCACCTCTACCTCAACATCTAAATTTCAAGCCTAAAATATGGATTCATACAGGCAAAAAACATGAATTAGGTCAGTCTGGGAGTAAAACAATAAGAGGATTGTCTTTACTTGATCGCTGGGTTCATTTTTTCGACACAAAACCTTACATTGATTAGCCTTCATTGTTTTGTGGCTGTTTACTATGACATGGTGTACAAATGTCATTGTTGTCCAATCAATGCTGACTGCTGCTGTGACCTACAAACCTCATTCAATTACACCCAATAAAAACCAGCTGATGCTGTCCATACTAGGCCACTGCAGATCAGCACCAAACCACAGACAAGAGCAATGAACCACATTATGAAGATTTTGAAGAAAAAAAAAGACAGGACTATTAAAGGTGAGGTTGAAATCAGACATACTGGAAGTCAATAGTGTGAAATTATATGACCCAAACCTATCAAATCAGCGACCTTAGGCAGGGTCAATTATATTACTCAGACACTCTGAGTGACAATGCCCATGACCTATGAGGTAATAAAGATGAATGACTGTGGGCGGGACTTGCATTGAGCCACGCTACGTGACAGGTTAATGTCTCTCTGGGGAGGTTTTGTAGGGCATAATGGGCTCGATAATGCTGTAACACAATCACTATTCAGCTTGGTGGTGGGTAATACAACACAGAGTGACATACACTGAGTCACTAAAGCATGACAGGAAAGAAACTGTAAACTTCTTACTTATTCATGGAAAAGGCAGTATGGTGATTCTGGTAATACTTTCTCACACATACACATACTGGTGTCATATAGCCTGCTTTTCCATGTGATGTTAGTGTTAGTATATACAATATACCCCTGTGGGATAATGTTTTGGGCACTAACATGAAGTTTAGCACTTTTTTTAAACAACCCCAACAACAAATGTTAGCCACACTTCTTCTTTAGCTTTTTTTTTGGAGTTTTTCCCCGCACATATACATATATATATATATATATATATATATATACATATATATATATATATATATATATATATATATTCAATTCAATCTTTATTGGCAGACTACATGTCCATAAAAACAAGACAAGAAACACACACACACACACACAACTCCCCCCCCCCCACACACACACACACACACACAACACAAGGTATACCATTAAATATATATATGTATATAAATAAGTATATAAAGCATTTGTAAAAATATAAAACCATAATATACATAAAACACAATTACTTAAAATAAATCAATAAATACACAAACACTTTAACCAGTGCTTTCTGAGACTGGATGAGTATATATATATATATATATATATATATATATATATATATATATATATATATATATATATATATACACACACACACATATATTTTTAAACATGCATAAGTGTTCGGCTGCTGAAGCGATGCTGAAGTGTACTCCAGAGACTATGTTTGTTAATGTGGAGCTTTATTGATGTACTTTGTGAGCATTTATTTATCTTGTAATATCAAAGTCAATTATACAAAAGTGACCATGTTAATGCTTTGTCTTTCTACAATTTGCTCTGCACTCAGTAGATGAAAGACTGTCTGTGTCTTTGATCGCTATATCACAACACAGTTAGACCCACCATACTATTACCCACACTCTCTCTCATGCACACACACACACACACACACACACACACACACACACACGCACACACACACACCGAGAGAGAGAGAGAGAACCAACTCCATGCGACTCCTAATTAACCCTGCTCATTCAGCTAAATCTGGTCCAGTACTTTACAGAAACCAAACTGCTTGGAAAGAGGTTGGTGAATAAAAAGCTTTCTGATAGCATGGTGTGGATGCATGATGTGCTAAAATTAGACTTCCTGACAAAACAAAACTAGATCCTGCATTCAGTCGAGACTTTTCTGATTGACTTAAATGAATAATTTGATTACGTTTTGCTGTGTATCCTTGACCACACTGTTAGGGAGATGAACCTGAAACTTTACATTGCCTAAAGCCGTGTTTGTGTTTGGAAAAATAAAAGAAGGCAGCTAAAAAAAACAAAAAACAAACATAAAAATTCTAAGTACTGGACAAATATTAGTCTTCAGAGTTCTTGACTTGGACAAGTGACCAGCCAGACCAATATGTTTAATTACAAACCAGTCCATTTCATGAACGTGCAACAGCAAGACAGGAAAATAGTTGCTAGCACACACTTGCACTCACAGCCACATGCTATCATGCTGTTAGAGTTAAAGCTCAGCAATGTCCTGAAGTAAAAGGGGGGCCAGCATAACATTTAATGACAAACCTAATCAGACATTTAAATCACCCTCAGTTGGCTGAACGTTGACATTTTAATGACACTAACAACGGCAAAATAGCTGAAGCTAAAGCTAGCCGGAGCTCATAAGCAACAGCAAGCTAGCCTTGGTATGAGCAAAGGATCAAAACTGTTCAAGGAAAATGAAGGAAACAACTGAAAAAGAGAAAAAAGCAACGCTGTTTACAGCAACTCAGTTTCAGTTTCATCAATTATCTGTATGTTTTTCCAGCAGCCAGTAGTTATTTGAAATAAAGTTATTTCATTGAGAGTTGATCCTATAACTTACTACAGTTTAGAGAGAAAACTAAAATGTAACAATTAAGAATATTGCCTGTTTAATGCATAGGTTACTCAAAAAACATAATTTTAAAACAATCACTTTTTGGTATGGACCATGTATGTCTCTTGCTTTTAGCCCATGTACTAGCCAAGAGCAGTAATAGTAGATTAAATACTACAATGTATTATAGTAACTTCAGAGTATACTCAGCAGGGAAGCTGTGACCTGTTTGACACATTTTTTCTGCCTGGTTAACTGCAAATGTCATCCTAATTATGTGAATAATCAGCACATCCTAATGAGATAAAAACACAGAGGTACTTGAAGGAGCATTAAGCAGTTAATACACACAGCCATGATGGGCTTCACATCATTAAAACGGTTTGAACTCGAGTTAAAGGGGGGAAGGCGAGAAAAAAAAAAGTAATCGTTTGCACACAGCCATGCAAAGTTCCAAAATGATTCCCAACCACAGGAATGATAACCAAACTAAAAATAGATGTATTTGGACAGGAAAGATCCTGTAAGATCACTGTGGTTTTTGTCAGACTGCTTTAACCACACACCCCAAACTCCCACTCCAGTTCCCAGTGAGAACATCCCACTGTCACGATTCACGAAGCTGCCGGATATCACAAAATTATTGCTCAGTGACCAATGGCAGCCCTGAACACATGTAACACTGTGACACAATAGAGATGATGGGCTCTCCCTTTGAACTGTGCATCTTTAAAAACTAGTTCACTAATTCACAAAGCAGTCAATGTCATGGCGACACCTAAAATGCAATAATAACTTTAGATTATGACATTTTTAAACACTTCTTAATAGGAAGTAGACACACTATGAAAAAATAATAATAAAACACTCATAAAAAAAGAGAATTTAACATAGGAGGGTACTTTTTCTGTCAAAGAAAGACCAGAGGACTCCTGGTTCCCACATGGGAACATTACAGGTGATCATCTGGGAGTAGACAACTGGGTCACTTCCATTTTCACAATTCCTCTAAAGACAGGCCTCGAGGTTAAAGAAAAGAGAACAGTGACAGGTTGGACAAGATTTGAAGCTTTGGTCTTTGCTATGATGGTTTTTCTCCACTGATTATTCTCCATGCACTCTGCCCTGTACACTACATTTCAATACACATTTTACTCTTCCCCTCTCCCTTCGCTTCTACTCCAGGGTGTGTTTGATGGACTGATGTTATTATCTGTATCCCCTTCATCCCCGTCTTCAAAGCAGGGAGCTGGCTGTATGTATCAAGCTTTCGTGCGCTTAACAGATGCCTCAGGCACACTCCCAGCCTCGCTCAGGCTGGGAGTGTGTGTATATAATAGACAGCCTAATTGATAGTGGAAATAACAATACTGCTCCCTTGATTATCTGTACACGCCACAGTGGAGAGAGAGGTGTCGCATGTTCTAAAGCAAATTAAGTTTAGGAGTTTATGTGGCATCTGTAGTCAGGTAAAAGAAATGTATCAAACAAAACATCAGCCGGATGGCTTCTGAAGATACTACGCTACTGATGTAGGTATCATTTCAAAGAAGAGATTGCATTAACTGCAATAAACACGCACAGTGCTCATTGTACAGTATATTCATTTTATTACATTTAAAATTTTCCACTCATTATGTAGCCGATGAGGGTGCCTGTTTGATATAACCAAAAAGGTTATTAGTCTGTGTTTCTGTACATAACAACAAAACTTACCAATCTGCAGATCATTTAACCCACTGAAAATTACAAATAATACAGAGACAGTATTTCAAATATCAAAACAATAATGTGTATTTTTAAATATAAAGATCCTCATTTTAAACTTTATTTCTTAAAAAAAAAATTAAAAAAGAAGTGATGATTCTTTTTAAAAAGGAAATAAAACTAGGGTTAGGCTGGTGTTAGCTCTTTGCTGATCTATCGGCTTCAGCATTTATAATGGCCGATAAGTGAAAATGTTGACATTGCATGGTTTGTTCACAAGGGACTCTCTGCAACTTCCTTCATGGCAACCTGCTTAGAAAGCCACAAACATGACAACCAGCTGATACAAGCAGAGTCTGGCAAACCGAGAGAAGTAAATAAATGACCACAAAAACCAAACGTTAAGGAAACCTGTTTATGTTTTGCATTTCTCAAGGAAAAAATATTCCATGACACATTCGAATATCAGATTTGTAAATCAACAAATCAGGACAGGTATCTGTCTAAAAACAAAACAACAACAAAAAATCCTATATAGGTCGGAGTTTATTTGTAATGTTACAGGGCTAAGGTTCAGTATTTCAAAAGTAAAGGAAGGGAGTGTTTACTCCTCTTTGAATGAGTACACGAGCAAACAACTGAACAAGAGCACTGTGAGACTGCATCTCCACCAAGGCTAAACATTCCTTCCATACCATGCATGAATTACGTCCTTGGACATCTTGGTCTGGACTTTCTAAGGAAGAAGATAATGTGCGACATGCATATGATGTGAAAGATCCACTGTCCCTTAAACCACAATGGCAATCCATGCTTCCAAAATTACCTAAATTCAGATACAGGTCTAGATCAACTTCTAAAGTTCACAATTTCAAAGTTTAGCCAAGCTCCACCTCTAGATAGCTTTTCCATGCATCCATATGTTTTTGAGTAATACTTGCAAAGAACAGATAAACTGTTGTAAAAATAGATATATGGTACTTTTTAAGTAAAAGAGAAGCCAACAGCAAAACTGCAAGGTGTCACGTAAAAATCACAAAAACGTCCTAGAGTCTGCTGTCCACCAAGATTAGAGTAAACAACCACAGAAAGAAAGGAGAGCTGCTTGCCATGATTTGAACACCTAACAAAGTTGGGAGGAGGAGAACACTGATGTAGGTTCTACTCAGCGTCAGTAAGAACACATTACTCATCAAGGTTACTTGAACAGAATCATACTTTCCATTTACTGCATAATCAAATCCTAACAAAGTTAATTTTTCCAACTGTACTAAACCGCAATAGTATTAAACTGACTTAAGTTTGTATTGATGGCTAATCTGTTCTATAATAATTCAAGCTGTAAGGACTCGAAAACTTTACACCTCTTTTAGACCTTAAACACTGAACAGCAGATGCTACACTTCCATAATATACTAGCTATACCCTCCATTTAAACTAGCTGAACGCCCCCTTTTTCTTCATCCTGTTTCTACTTCCTGTTTGTACTTTTCCAAAATACTTGAAGCTCATATTTGATAGTAACATTTAATCTCCAGGCAATCTATAAATAGATTGTTCTTTCATCATGCCAAACTCTAGATAACACTCACAGGTTACACTTCGTGACATGTTTATTTTCCCTCTGAGCCACTTCCTCCATAATCAGTCTGTCAGACTCTGCTTTTCTGCAGAGCAACAAACAGCGCTGTACTTGTTCTGTTCAGTCGAGCAGAGCGCCGATACGACGTCACGCTCCGCGTCTGGAAGAAATACTAGAGCCACTCCACTGGAATTCCTCACTTCCCAGTACTGACTCCCACTTCTTTCTTTTGTTTAGTGCGTATGTGCGTATGAGCACTACTATAGCCTCTGTGTCCAGCTCCTACATAGCGACATTGTTGTCATAGCCACGTAAAGTTAGCTGCAGGTCGAGCACTAGAATGGACTAAATTACATTTGAGTATTAATGAAAAGTTTTAAAAAGAGAAAAACCAATAGAATAGAATGAGATAAACTGAAAAACATACTATACAAATAGAACAAAATACTTTGTTACAGGAAAATTGCGATTGGTGGACATCAAGGAGACAGGGTGATAGTTACAATTGTGTATGTTGTGTGTCTGTCTGCACGTGTATGGTCCTCTGCAGAGACCATGTTGTATTAATAGATTACATGATTCCTGTGGACGCTAACAGTGGACTGTCAAGAGCACATTTTTACCCATTTTAGGCAGACCAGTGTGTGAACAATTCTCAAGGTTCTTAAAGTGAAAGAGCCAAGTTCCCAGGAGGTGCATCCCTCTGTATTCATCTTATTATTCTTATACAAGAGGCTACTTTACTTCTGCAATAAATCTCTTCTCCATAAGACCTGTTGCCACTGATTTTCAATCAAGTTTTTGTGTAATATGGCATACCTCAGCTTTTTCTCCCAGTTTCCCTTCCTTAAAAGTTTCAAGCGACTGTCGAGCTTTTTGACAGTCAACCTTCCACTGACACCATTTCTGATGAGGCTTCAGTGAATAGTCAATGGATCACCTGAAGGGCCAGATGCATCTCTCACGTTCTATGTCAGGTTTATGCTGGACCCGTTTCCTATTTCTTAAGCACATGACTTTGACAAGACATGACTTCCAATACTGTTCGTCTGCTGCAGATTTTGTTTAGGGCTTTTTTGGGCTTGTGATGTTTCCTGTAATGTTTGCACTGGAATGAAAATGAGTTAAAAAGCAGCCAATGTCCAAAGAAAAACTTTGAAAGACCTTCAGAAAGCCTGGAAAACTCTTGCTTAAGACCACTTCCATTCCAAGAAATTCTGCTTCCTTGGATTCAAACTATACAGAAATAAGATATGGCTCGATGCTTTTGCACAGTACTGTGGGTTATTAAAGGTTGATTTATTAAAATCACAGCTAACATTAGGAATGAAACCAGAAATGCCCTTTTATGCAGCAAGTAAAACACTAGCAAATAACAGAAGTCTTTAAATAACACATCTGTACCTCTTCCACATCAACCGTGCTGACTCTGATGGCTCCAGAAACCAGCAGTGCTAATTCATCTCATTTAGTAGAGGAAGGCCTACTTTCTCCCCCCACAGTGTGCTCCCAGACCATTTAGCAAGTACAGAAGATGTTAAAGAGATGCTCATCACTTTTGTCTCTTACCTCTTTCTGCTTGTGTCCCTAGGAGACTTGTACAGTACTAGCAGTGCTAGCATTACCACAAGCATATAGATGGAAGAAATGTGAGAAATCTTGTGCAGGCCTATTCACAAAGCTTTTTCCCCCCACACAAAGCTGAATTACAAAAAGCTCCACGTTCCACTAAGAGCTGAGTTACTAAAAGACTCCTGCCATTTTCACAAAGTACTATCCAACTGTATGAGCCCTGCTTAGATGCTGATTTACAAAAGCAACTGTTCTGTCTTAACTATATCAGCTTTTTGTCCCTGTTCATCACAGAAAGAGCCAAGTGCATTTTTAATGATCTGCCAGGTATTAATTATTTAGCTGCTGGTGGATTTACTGATCTGCGGCCAAAAGTTAATGGTCTGAGCTGCTATTTCCACTTGATTTCTGCACACACTGAGGGCTGGTGTTTAAAGTCAGAGATGTCGCTGGATGGATAAATAAGTGAATAAATGACAGAATGAATGAATGACGCATCGGACAAGTAGCAAAGGAAGCTAGTGGCTGTAGATTGAGCCACTGATCAACACTATCAGCAAAGTAGCAGCCACTTTGGAGCTACACAGATAAGGCAACTTTAAAATCGTCTTTTAAAACCTCGATTGCTCGACTCCCTCAAACTGTATCCAAACTTACAAGCTAAGAGTCAGCATGGGAGATTCATTGTGAGGATATCCTTATCGCCAACACGCAACATACACATCCTTAGAAATTATAGGGAAAAAGGTGTTTCCTTTTGGCAGACAATCGTGACATGTTTCTTCATTATAAAAGTAATCCTACTAAAAGGGCCAGCAGGGCACTGCCAATATGAACTGCTAACATTCAGCTCAGCATATTTTTAATAACAGAAATTCAGCCAAAATATAAATAAATCCTTACCAAAAAAAGAAAAGCAATCACAGTGCAACTCCCCGAGTCCGATTTATTCAGCTCTTGTGCAACCTTTACAAAACCCCGCCGAGAAGATCACACAGCCCACATATTGGGTTAATGCCAGACACTGCACTGGCAATTATTAATAAAACCTGATAAATGTTACCAGCTGGATGCTTTACACACACACTCCACTGCCCCTTCTAATCAGATCACACACTCAAGCCGTTTTTACACGTGAACTCTTAATGAAGCGCTCCTTCATGTCTAGAAATGTTCAGGGCTGCTGTGCAACCAGCCTAAAAATCAAAGTAGTGAACCTTGAAAAGACAAACTATGCAGCTAAAGACAAGTGTGGGAAAAGCAGGAAGATTTTTGACGTTCTTAGGAGAAATCAGTACATTTCGATAAATGCAAGCCTTAATGAAACAACATGGTTTGGCAGCATCAGGAGTTGACTCACCAATACTCTGTTCTCCATCTTGTCTCCTTTGATCTCCAGTTTGACTCTCTTCCGCAGTGACAGCTTCACTTTTCTTCCCACCGCATCCCTCACGCTCTCTACACAGAGGAGGAGAGAAGATGTCAAATAAGGAGTCAAATAAATAAGGAGTGACACAGACTAAAGTGAGAAAATTTGGGAAAATGCTGTTAAAGAAATTGTAATTCCCTACAACAAGAGAAGAGAAGAGAAGAGAAGAGAAGAGAAGAGAAGAGAAGAGAAGAGAAGAGAAGAGAAGAGAAGAGAAGAGAAGAGAAGAGAAGAGAAGAGAAGAGAAGGCTTTTAATGTATATTCTTTTTCATTTGTAGTCTCTTTCCAACTTTGCTTACGCAGCAGAGAAAGATCAGTGTACATCAGCCACAGGGGAAAAATCCATCATATCTACTGATTAGGAAAAAAAATGATGAAATATTTAAGTTCCATTTTAATATAACAGAATATTGACTTTATTCTAGTTTTCATTTAATTATCAGATCATGAATCCCTCTTCTGACGACTGAGACGTTTAACGCCTACTTTCTAACACATAAAAAGAAAAGAAAAGAAAAAACATCATTTATAATATAATAATTTCAATTATTTCAATTATGCATGTGAGTATATCCATACCCGTTTGAACACAGGCCCACAGAGGCTTAATGCCGAGTGTATGTTTCCCGTTACAGACTGATTATTCACACCCAGCAGAAGTGTCAACAACCAGCGAACAGGCTCAAACAGGAGAACTGGGTCAGCCCCCTCTCCACGTTAATTCACCTAAAACACAGTCACAAATGCAGTCTGCGCACATGCGTCTGACACAGACGGGGATTCTGCATGTACATCTGTGCTGCGCATATCCTCGCCTACGGGCTTCCTCACACCATCATAAGATCAAAGGAAAAGTAATAATTAGGTACGGTGCAAAACGGTTCATCTGCCAGCCTTGAGCTTCCTAAATAAACTTCACTGCAAGTGTGCACCATTTCCTGCTGCAGCACTTTTGCAACCTCAGTGCAGAGACCTGAGAGTCACAGAAAAATCTCTGCGACTCTCAAAAGGCCACAAATGTAGGCCTTGTATGTTTTAATGGGTCTGGGCAGATTTTGGTCTCAAATCACTCGTGTCGGACTCGGATGTAATTTTTTTTTCTGCCAATTTAATGTAGCTGTGACAGGATTTCTTATTTCACAAGGCATTTGTTTTCATTTGGTAGGTAGAGCATGTGTGCTATATGCTATAGGTCACACCAGTTTAAATTGGAGGTGATGGGGAAATGAGACACTTATGTCATTGCAAAAGTGTAAACAAACTACTGAGAGCTCCATAAATTAGTTGGCTAATTTATTAACTTAGTGTCAAACCTGATTTGTTGCTTCACAAAGCCACTAATAAATACACTCATGACACAGTAGGGGAAATAATTATTTGATCAAATGCTGGAGGAGGAGCTTGTTAATAATCTGACTGCAGGTGGGGCTGCAATCCGGTTGTTCAGTCTGACGTCACTAGCCGTGTCTGGGTCTAAACTCCGCTGCAGGTCCATATATCAAACGATCACTATGGGATTACTGAGAGTTGAAAAACTGTCTAAAGTCTTTCATCTTTAATAAAATGATCAGCGTTCTGCTCTACCAGGTGTAACAATTGAGTTTAACATCCAGGCATCCATGAAAACGGAATTTATGACATTTAACGGAGTTAGAAGTTAGCAGGGAGTTAGCTCGCTAGCTTCTATCTAAATACAATATAGCATGTCCTGACTGCGGGGTTTTGGAAACAAATTAAAACGTACAGCTCTGTTATCACTTCCAGCATAAATGAAGACCGAAAACTAAACAGCAGTGACGTTTGTAGGGTTACTGAAGTTTGGCTAGCTGGTATATAATGATGTGCTACGTGACCGCTAGCGACACAGCTATGTTAGCATAATATAAACAAGCTAACTTTTTTTCCACTCGATAAAAGTTAATGTGAGTGTTCTCGGTGGTCAGGAACAAATGTAATCGCATGGCAGGATGCTGTAAAAGGACCAAACTTCAGCCAGGAGAACAACTGAGATAATCCATCCACAATACGAGGTTAGTCATTCATATACTGCTGCATGGGCTGGGCTGTAGTTACATCCTAAGGTTTTAAAAACTGAGCTTAAATAAATAATTAGCGGTAATAAAAGCCGAGGGAGGTCAACAGTGGTCGCTGACTGTTTTAGGAGCTTTTTGAGATCAAATAGAAGAAAATACATAACATTAAACATGTTAACAACACAAAAGCCATATTAAACGCAGACTACTTTAGACCCGGAAGTAGGATTCGTCGCGTCATCACTGAACAACCGGATTACCAAGAACACCATTAGTAACACACAACAAAGTAATGGATTGGAATTTTTCAGAGCCTACAAGGTCCCCCTGCTCAAGAAGGCATGTGTACAGGCAGATTCTTTGTGTATGGCTCAAAGAACATCATCCCCACAGTCTAGCATGGAGGTGAAAACATGCTTTCAGGCTGCTTTCCTGCTAAGGGTGCACAACGACTTCACAGCATTGAGGGGCCAATGGACAGGGCCGTGTACTGTAAAATCTTAAAAAAGGTCCTCCTTCCCTTAGTAACAGATGGGTGTCCAGCATGACAATGACCCAAAACATATCACTAATGAAACAAAGGAGTGGCTGAAGAAGATAAATACTAAGATGCTCGAGTGGCCTGGCCGGTCTCCAGATCTCAGTCCTATAGAAAATCTTTGAAGAGAGCTGAAGCTTGGAGTTAACAAGAAGCAGCCAAGAAACCTAAAGGACTTAAAGTTTCTGTGAAGAGGAGTGTGAAAAAAATCCCTCCTGAGATTTCCATCACTGTACTGTTTCATCTATAAAGAATTAAGAAGACATCATATATCAATATAGAGACAAATAATCATTTAAGTCATTTTAGAGCCAGTTTGCTTCAAAAGTGAGCAAAATTGTTTTTCCTCTCTTCTAAATGTTTAAACTTCTGTGTGTGAGAAAATAGTGACATGAAGCAATTTTATGGAAAGAAAGAGCATTTTAAATATTTAACTCACTCTCCAAAAAGATCATAGAGATGAAGGTCAAGTTTACTACCAGCATCAGCATTGCGCTGCAAACTTTCTCCTTCTGTTTCCTAACTCTCCTTGCTGACGCAGCCTTGCCTGTCTGGTTACTTTAGGTGTGTAATCAGACGAGTAACTGTTGCCCTAACTTTGAATGTGTCTGAGCATGTTTCAGTAAAATACATTTTGAGCACGAGCTCACTTATTCTGAATATGTCCACTTCAATATTCCATCCTCAAAAGGCTGAAACTCAAAGTGTCCTGACCTAATCTGCTCACTACCAAGTAAGTTAAACGGAAAACATGAGCACAAGCACTTGACATGTCCTGTTACTCAGCAGAGAACACTCTGAGTTCATGCAACAATTTTCCATCTGCAGCATCATGCTGAAACTCCTTGCACGATGCCAAGAGTAATGCTGCATGATACTGAATCATCACCACCAACAAAGAATGGCTGGTTATACCCAGACGCAGACAGATTCCTTATATTTAGTGTGCAGAGTTGGGTGAATTAGTCAGCAAACATCAGGGAAATTTCCCATTAAGAAGAGGAGGAAAAATACCGTCTATAACAAACCCAAACACTGTAAAAACCTGCAGAAACTGTATTTAAAAGTGGTTCCAAGTCTCTGTTAAAGACATATATGTTTAACAGTTCAGGGAAAATGTAAACAAAATAGCTCAAATTAGATAAAAGGTCAAGTATGCAAGAGTTCCACTGAAATTCCTGCAATGTAAAATTACACGCTTTCTGGCTTCTGTCCTAACTGGAGGCCAGGGTACACAGAAAATAACATGTAAAAACTGTGTTAGGGATCTATAGTATAAATGATACACGGCTAACACGTGACCTGACAGCATTTTCCTAAAAGCCTCCTTGACATTCTCCACTGCTCCTGTGTCTGGCAATGAGAAAATGAACCCTGCTTGAGATGAATGATGAAGTTCATCCAACATTACACCTGGATGTCAAAACCTGACCTACTTTCTTAAACAGAAACCCTGAGCCAAGGGGTTTCCAGACTCACACAAATGAGGAAAGGGGATCATGAAAACAAGGGTTAGAGTAGAGCAGCTACCAAGAAGGCTAGAGATGCTAAAGTGGACCAGGATGACTGTGAGTTAAAATTATGTGCAGAGGACTGACAGGCTGACCACACACATCTCAACTATCTGGCTCTTCTCCCATGTAAACATTAACAGAACAAGCACCTTGTGGCAGTGCTCCGCGTATAAACATCTCCAAGCTTAACTGGAGATAAAGAATTTGCAGTCTCTTAATAACAGCAGTCTGCTTTAGGGAGAAATCGGTTTAGTATTGCTATGATATTGAAATGAATGAATTTAAAAGAAAAAAAAAAATAACCCTGTATACATATTTTTATACTGTGGTTGGATATTTGTGCCTTAGCACTGCACTCCAAGTGTGGCTGCATTATAAACACAATAGATTTTATGGTTACAATACTATCAGTAAAACTTGTTACCATGCGGAGCACATGCACGCTGTGAGTTAGGAGGATGAGAGAGAGGGTATCGGTGATTGTTCCAGCCCGGACACACAGCCACAAATCCGCTTTTGTATCTTACCCAGAAGCTCTTTTGGGACCTCCGACACTTCCTCGCTCATTTTGCTGAAGATAATATCCAAAACAACGATAAGAACTGGCTCAGCGCATCGAGAAGCCTTAAATTATGAGGGGAAATCGTGAGCGGAAAAAGAGGAAAGAGTCAGGTGGTTCCTCCGCCGCCGCTGCTGCTGCTGGGATTCTCCCGGTTACATGCTCCTCTTCTCTCGCAGTGTCCGGACAATGTATCCGCTTGTGTTTAGGCGCATCCCTTTTCAGTTTGGAGAGTGGTGAGGTAAAGGCTGATGCTAGGGAGGGAAAATCAGCTAGAGTCCTTTTAAAATCATGCTGAAACCCTGCAGCCTGAGCGCCTGGCCGAGATAAAAAGACCACCGCTTACACGCTCTCACACACACACTCTACCGTAAAGCTGTCGGTAATGGGCTACAGTAGGCTACCAGCCAATGGTGGGAAACGGGGCCCCTCCCCGGTCGGTGATGCGACAGCCTGGGAGCCGATGCGATTCCCAGAACACCGGCATGGCGTGGCAGGAGGGGGCGGCGGCGCTGGTGGTGTCAGACCGATATTAATGAGACTACAGCACCAGCTCCTGGAAGACTGGGACCTCTAGCGGTGCCAATCCCCATGTTTAACATCTGACACACAAGACTCCCGATGCAGAAGTAGCTAAAGCGCACAGCTTCGTTAGCTTTAGAGATTATGTATATATATCGCTTGGAAGTACATAAAAAATATATTAAAGCTTTGTTTGATGGTTGTTAGAGTCTTTTGAGGAAAAACAGCTATAGCATACGTCAAGAGTGGCAGGCTACATTTTATTGTGTGAAAGATTTAATTTGTAGGAAGTGGTTTTTCCAACAGTAATATAAACGGAGTGAGGGCGACACCATGTGGTAGCTCGTTGACAGTACAGATTGCTGTAGTGGTTGCACTATGTTGGATATATATATATATATATGAAAGTGGAGTTTTGCAGCACTTTTTTTTAGTAAACTATAGTTGAACTATAGTTGAAATTTGAATATTTCAGCTTTTTGAGATTGTGTCAAACAATTTGGAGAATCAGGTAGAGTGCTGTAAAAAAGTATTTGTCCTCTTTCTGATTTCTTCCACCCTTGCTAAATCATAAGTTACATGTAGTTAACAGTTTTTGGAAGGCTGACCGGTCACAGTTAGACTCTTCATAGCTGCCCATACTTCCTCTTTACTTGCACTTCCTAAATCACTGTCTTTATTTCATCTGTTCTCTCTCATTTGCAACACACTCTTCACTTCTTATCATATATTTATCCTTAACCGTCAAAACCTGCTGCAAATCATTTCCAGCCCAATCTCTCCAGTCCTCTTCTCCTTCATGCGTAGTCTCTCAGTATTCCTGTCTGCTTTCATAATCTTAATCTTTGCAAACCTCTTCCTTCAAATACTTTCCTGAACTTCCTCTTTCCACCACCAAATCTCTGATTCCCAGAAACTATACCATCTGAAGTTAAGTACAGCATATACAAACAGTAGCTTTAGCAATGGAAACTCAAGTTTATAGAGTACATATATACTTATAAAATGACAAACGATACAAAGAACATTCTGCTTTATCACATAACTTTGTAAAACAGGTATACAGTTTTTATAAATGTGTAACGGACTGCAGACTAGAGAGCATTGTTTACTTCATCTATTGTTAAGCTGCAGTTTGGGTTCTGCTGCTTAATCTCATGGAGTCTCTTCTTTAGTTTTTCTGCCATGGAGTTAAGATCTGAAGCTGTTAGCATGTCGGGAATCTTCCTCAGCTTTTCCTCTGGAGCCTTTGCCAGCCAGTCTATGATGTGATCCATGAGAGGCTCTCTCTGTTTGGGGAGACTGGACCTCTCTTCCGACGAGGTAAGAATGTATCTGTTGCAAGGAGACAATGGTTTAATTGGCATCTTTTTTGAATTTAGAGGTGAAGGAGTGCTGGAGAATAATCAAACAGACAAAGAGTGTGCTCACTTGGAAACAAACTTCTTGATTTTTCCTACACGCATCCTGTGTGCATGGAAGAATCCTGAGAGGAATGTCCTGAGAGTCTCACCTGAGAAAGTTTGAAATAACTTTGTAAATTTGGTTGCATTAAAAAATATTTTGTTTTTGGCAGATAACATTAATAACATACCTCCGTTTGCAAGACTCTCACAGGTGCCACACACGGTGTCAGAATAGGCTGAGCCAGTGAGGAGTACGCTCTGCCCGCTGGAGCACTCCTGATGTTTTACACACAAATCCACCACAGAAGATGAGCTGGAAAAATATCCCTCTGGACACGTTTCACAAACGGTGTTTGTCTGCTGTGTACCTAAGAGAGGACAAAGGAGGACTTCAGGTCACTACATTCATTGGAAGTGTAAAGTGAGTTAGACATACTGATATTTTGGATAAACAGAAGAAGATGGATGGATGGTTTAGTAGTTCATATTTATTAAATGAATACTGTACCTTTAGTTTGAACCCCGTATCCAGGGCCACACTCTGTGTGCCGGATACAGAAGTCATCAGCCGAGTAAAAACCTTCTTTGCACCGACAGATCCTGTTGGTTGTCGGGGAGCACTCTGTTTCCACCTCCAGGTTACCTGTGCAAAGGTCGTTGCAGTACAGACACCTGGGCAGGTAGTTCCACAGATCGGTGAAGTGGCCATTTTTGCACGGCTGACACTGTGTGGGTGTGGTGGCAGTGCAATGAGCAGACATGAACGTGCCCGGTGGACACTTGGGACATTTGAGGATTTCTCCGGTTACCGGGTCTCGGTGGTCAAAGGTGGGAACAGGATCCACCACTGAGGCACCACAGAGTGAACCAGAGAGCAGGAACAGCGCTGGCACGATAAACTGTGAAGAGAAATGACACGTGACATTATGCGAAAAATTAAAAAAACAACAAAAAAGTACGCTCCCAATATTACACCAGAGATAAGACATACTGAGTTCCCAACAAACATGTCGACGATGAACCCGCGTGTCTTGAAGTCTTGATGTCTAGTCTTAGGTTTATGTGTTGATGTTTAAATCACGGGAATTCCCCACATCCTTACCGCGATGACGCTATCCACGCTTGGAAAACATTTGCGCACGTACAGACGTTAGGTACGGTTCATATGCGGTCGCTATTCGTTTCGCCTTTAGGTGCACCTCGTAAATTCAGCCATCTCTACTCCCAAGGACATAAGGCTGTTTAAAAGGCTTTTTGGGGTCAATATGTTTCCGTTGTTGGGATAAACACGTGTCTTTAATAACTTTGTTGTTCTTGATGCGTTGTTTTATATAATTCAGTGCTGAAATCATAACAATAAGGTAGCTTCTAAAAGTGAAACATGAAAGCTATCACAAGGGTCTTGGTAATGTGTTAAATAAAAAAAATATTATAGGATTTGTTGAATTACAAAAATAGACTTGTTTTGAGATGAAACTTTCAGAAGTTTTGAATTATATACAACATGGCATCAAAAAGAGTAACAAAGTCATTAAAGGTATGTTTATCCAAACAAAGGAAAATTAATCCAAAACAACAACCTTATGTCTTTGGGTGTACAGATTGATGAACTTACGAAGTGCACCTGAAGGCACCATGAATAGCGACCTCATATTAAACCGTACATAACGCTGTCGATGCGCAATTGTTTTTTCAAGCGTTGATGACATGACTACAAGTGGTTGAAAAACAGTAGTGGTGTGCGGATCGATACTGACATATGGATTCCTCCAATAACAGATATTTATCCTCTGGAATTGATTTTCATATTAAAATATCCTCATTTTATCAATTTAGGGGAAATTTGCAGTTGATTATCAGGACCATTGTGTCGATTGCTGGGAACTACTTCTTCTTCCGCCTGTCATAGTTATATGCGAAACACCGCTGTTTAAATACTGAAAAACATTTCATACACAATGCAGTTAGATAATAATTTGCGTCTATAAAATGTTTCTCAGCTATAATATTTTCAGTCATACTAGTTAGTGATTGTTAATTTAATATTTTAAAATTTTGGTATTGACTTTTCAAGTTTTGTATTTATTGTTTGATAATTCTTCATAATTAAACAATAACAACAATTAGTCTGATGACTTTTCATTAGGAAAGTCCTATTCCTATTCATTAGGAAGGTATAATTGGAAATACACTACTTTGTATGGATCCCCGTGGTCAGCCTCCAGACCTGCTCTGTCATCACCGCTGGCCCCGCGGTCGGCCTCCGGACCTGCTCCATCCCTTCCATTGGTCACTTGGCCAGCCACCTGAACCGTTTTGTTTTGCACTCAGTTTCCTTAGATCACGGCCAGCCTTCAGAACTGTTTTTTACCATGTTCTTGGACTTTTGCTCTTGGTTTTTGGACTCGGTGTATTTGTATTCTATTTTTGTGAGTGTTTTGGTATTATTATAATTTAAGTTTAACTAGTTAGTTCTGAGATCATTCTTACTATGTCTCTGAGGTTGCTTGTGATCATTTGTTTCTTAGGTTCCCCTTTGTCCTCTGTGTCCCTCTCTTTGTGTTTGTGTGTGTCCTTGTCTTTTTTTCCCTCTTGTGTTTACGTGTTCCCCTCCTTGTGTTTCCTTCCATGGCTCCCCTGTTTGTCATGTCAGTTCATGTATCTTCACCCCGGTAAGGTTGGCGATATATCGACTATCTGAGTCTATAGGCTGAGGTTATTGTCAATCGTTTTTACAAGGGAGATTTTTTTATTTATTTGCCCATGAGTAATTTTGCTAATAATGTTGGCTGATGACCTCTCCTGGACTGCAAATACCACGGCAGTGGTAAAAAAGGCCCAGCAGCGTCTCCATTTTTTGAGAGTGCTCAGGAGGAACAACCTGGAGGAGAGGCTGCTGGTGACATTCTATAGAGCCACCATAGAGAGCATCCTAACGTACGGCATAACAACATGGTATGCAGGGTGCTCAGTTGCAGATAGGAAAGTACTGCAGAGGCTCATCAACACAGCCCAGAAGATCACTGGTTGCTCTCTGCCCAGCCTGGAGGCCATTGCAAACTCTCGGTACCTCAGCAGAGCTGGCAATATCATTAAGGACTACTCTCACCCTAGTAATCAACTGTTTGAACTATTACCGTCAGGCCGACGGTACAGGTCACATAAAACCAGGACAAACAGATTCAAGGATAGCTTCTTTCCCAGAGCTATCACCGTAGTAAATAAGCACAAAACAATTGAACCTGCTTAACTATACCATATTTGCCACTGTCACTATATTATGCTGCTGTTCATACTATCATTAAATGAATGCTGCTATTCTGTGTATATCGTACTTACTATTGTTTGAGTACTTCGGTACTTTTTATATTTTATGTTTATAGTTATTATTGCATTTTGCACCAAGGGAGTGGCACTCCAATTTCGTTGTACCTTGTATAATGACAATAAAGGCTATTCAATTCAATGAAGTTAACAGAAGCAGATAATAAATAATAATAATAAATAATAGCGCTGTTTTAATGGCACCCTCCTTTAGCTGCGAGCAAATGCACCCTCCTCAGAGTGTGCCCAAATACAGCAGTGATTCATTTACTGAAACTCATAACAGAAAGAAAGAACGGCAGTAGCCTATGTTCAGAAAAAAAACCCAAAAACATTTTATTTAAATAAAAAAACCACAATGGTGGGGAGGGAAACAACGAGAAACTGGCTTCTTTTTTCCACTATAATGGTGTTTACTGGCCGTTCCAGTGTTTATCTGTCTTACACACTCGACCAAACAACAAATAAGTTAAAAATCAAAATGTCTCTTCCAGTGAATTTAAAAAAAAATTTTGTGCGATTTGGCGCATCTCAAATAAATAAATAAATGAATGAATGAAAATATTCCCTACAAACAAAACTTATAAACTCTTTGACAGGAAAACAAGCATGTTTACTTTAACAGGTTTTAGCAGTGATAACAATATTACCAGCAGTGCTGAAAACGTGTTCTGAAGGTGTGCTTGTGGCTTGTATACACAGATATTTCCGTGTCATGTGTGGCATCAATGGGGAACGTTTTTCATGCATTTTCCACCAAACCAGTGGATTGTCTTCTCCGTCTACAACCTCCTCGCTAAGGTAACAGTCCACTTCTATCTATGCCTTCTCCTCCAGTGTACAATTTGGCAATTAGTTCGTCCATGTTTGGACGTCTTCTGTGTTCTAAACGCAATTCAGTTTGTGCATGTTTACACTGCTCCGCCCATCAAAAGTCTCATGCGTGAATACATCGCCTATTGACGGTTATTGGAGTGATGATTTTTGGTTGGAAAATTCTTGCTCCCCGACCCATTATCTCCCTCTATGTCCCTTGTTTCCTCTTTGTCCCTCTCTCCGTGTCCCAGTCATGTCATTGTTTTCGTCTCCCGATTCTGTTCCCATGTCTGTTTCTTCCCTGGTCCCAGTGTCAAGTCCATGTGTCTTAGTCTGCATGTTTCCTGTTTTATTTTGACAGTCTCTACTCTCGTGTTCAGTGTGTTCTCTTTTGCTTCCTCCTGCCTCGTCACGTATTAACTTTTTACAGCTGTAAACTTTTGCAAAACTTTTGCGAGATCCCGAGTTTGTTTTGCGAGATCTCGCAAAACTTTTGAGCTGGACGAAGGCAACGCTTGTTTGCCAATCCTTGCCTTGACATCTGCATCGGTTCAACCTTGCTGGTCGATGATGCTGCCTAGGTAGGTAAAAGAGTGTTCTTCCTCCAGAGGACTCCCACTAAGGTGATTGGGTTGTTATTATTGGACTTGATCTTAAGGATTCTGGTCTTCTCCTTGTTGATGATGAGTCCAACCCTTAGCTTACAATAAGGTCGTCATGTGACATTATTTTTTGCCATATTATGAAAGGGGCTGCGGTAGGCTACCTGCTATTTAAAAGCTGCATGAAATCCTCTGCAGGTTAGCGCAGGATAAACAGGTAAATCTGCACTACTGTGATGAGTTTAAACTAAAGAGCAGTGTGTTGGACTGGTGCACAGGGACGGGTGCACACCTTAACTGCTTCCCTACTTACTTTGCTGTTTAGACGCAAAGAAACCCACTATAATGTAAACAACAGAAGAGTTTTTATTTTCCTTCTTTTTCTCTGCTCATGTTCTGCTTACCTGGTTATCTTTGTTAGAATTCAAATTTAGACTGAAGTAAAGTTTGTATTCCTACAGTGATTATTTTATTATTACATTAATGTAGCACAAGGTTCAGTAAGGTTTGGAAAAAAATAGGTGGTAGAAGGTTGTTCAAGGAGCTAGTTTTTACTTTATTACTTTTCAAAGTACATTTCAGAGCCTGTACTTTTTTGCTTTTATTTGAGTAAAGATCTTTCATTCGAAAATAGAAAATTGAACCCACACTAAAATAAGGAAAAATAAATATACACTTGTTGGGTTATTTAACTTGAGTGGTGCTTAGGGGTCTGCGATATGTTGAGTATACTTGATGTAATGCAAGTTTTTCCACATACAATGGTTAAGAAGGCTTTATTGTAACATTCGAGTATAAGAGATAAGAGATAAGATAAGATAAAACTTTATTAATCCCTTGGGTGGGTTCCTCTGGGAAATTCGATTTCCAAAAGCACAGCACCGACAGAAGTTACAGAGTTACAGAATATTATATATACACACACACACACACACACACACACACACACACACACACACACACACACACACATATATAAATACAGAGACATATATAAATAAAATATACGAAGGGGATAAATAGAATAAATAGGAATAAAAATAAAAATACAAGTGAATTGCACATTTCAAGTATTGAGGTCTATTGCACCATTGACTATTAACAAAAGTATTGCACAGTGAAGTGAAGAGGCACTACAGCTTAGTTGTTCCCCCCTCCTTTGTCCTCCTGTTTCCCCTCCCTCCCTTTAACGCCATCAGTTAAACAGTCTGATGGCGTGTGGGACAAAGGAGTTTTTAAGTCTGTTGGTTCTTGTCTTTGGGAGAAGCAACCTGTCACTGAACAGACTCTTCTGGTTGTTAATGGCCGTGTGCAGAGGATGCCCAGCATTGTCCATAATGTCCAGCAGTTTTTTTTAGTCTCCTTTTCTCTGCCACTGACACCAGAGTGTCCAGCTTCATGCCGACCACAGAGCCCGCCTTCCTGATCAGTTTCTCCAGCCTGGATGAGTCCTTCTTTGCTGTGCTGCTCCCCCAGCACACCACAGCATAGAAAATATACATCGAGTATTTGCCATCGAAGTACTAAACTGTCTGTATGAAATTCACTGAGTTTTTTTTTCTCCTACACCCCACAAGTAAGTCATTGGTTTTCTAAAAAAATTGTCTACCCGGTGCACTGCGCTCAGCATGTGTTTATATACTACCAGATAGGGAATAATATGGCGACAGACGAGCGAGGGAATGAGACACGTTGTCATTTGGATTTCACAAAGAGGTCAAATAAAATGTGTTCATTTGCAAAAATTGCAACAAACAAATTTATTCCGCTGCAAAATTAGGAATGTTTTAAACGTCTCCCCACAGAAAACGTTGAATAAACCAACTGTGACACCTGTGACTGTTCTTGGTCAGTTGTTTTTATAGTCACTATCTAGACTTTTGCTTCTGTAATTTAAGGTCATCACATTTTTTAAATTTTACAATTATATATATTTTTAACCCTTTAGTATTCTGCTCAACCAATTGGTAGAGTACATTTTCAGGCCCTATGTCTAACTGAGGCTTTCACTGAAATTGACCTAACTTATTCAGTCTTTTCTACCGACTGGTTTACATCTGTAATGCCAATAAATTCCACCAGAGGGCACTGTGGATGCAAACGGTTGGTTCTTCTTATCCCTCTCCCAACCAGGAAGTCAGAAACAAAAAACCATCCAACATATTTTGAGTGTTTTTGATGAAACTAAAGTAGGAAGGTATCATTTTCTGATATAGTGTTAGAGGACTTACAGGTCACATCTGTTTAGTATGTGATCAATTGCTGTTGATAAATCACATTAAGTGTTAGCACAGCAAGAATATGCTGAAATAATTTCCTCAGTAAATAATTTTTGTAACTTTCTGAGTAAAATGTAATCAAGAGTAGCATGTGGAAATCACAAATATCACAACTAATCACCTTTTAACCAATTTACAGTAGCTGGAAAATTAATATTACTAAGTTGTCAAAATTATAATTTCATGTTCAACAAGTACTATATGGCAATTACATGGCTAAAAATCACATGGTCCTGTGGCGGATTCGTGACTGGTGTCTCATGATACCATCCACCTTCAACCACAGTGTGTTTGAGGTCATGGTTTCATATGAAGCCAACAGGGCTGGCACCAGTATATTGCCAACAAACCAGATGAGAAGGGCTTTAAATTGTTCTGCCAACCAAGTTCATCTGGCAACATTCACGACTTGCTGCTGTATCAACGGGGATCTACATTCTTCAATGCTCCCCTCCGTGCAAAGGAACAGAAGCTACCTCTAGGCCAAAGTTGTAAAAAACACTTTTGAAACCCATAAAAGAACCTCAGCTCTTCACAAGTTTCAGCTTGGTCCAGAACTTGAACAATTCCTTTGTGTCAGGTGCATTAGTACTGTGTGATCAAACTGCACTGGTGGAGCTCCCCTGATGAAGAAGGGCAATGGAGCAGTGATTACAGGTCTGATGAAGGTCTGATTGCAGTAAAATGATTTGACAACAAATGTGTCAACCTTCTTAATGCCTGTGGGTTCATGCCTCTTTCATCGGTCAAATGGTGGAGCAAAGAGTCCAATGCAAAGATCACCATTCCATGCCCATCACTCATCCCTGTATATAATTAGCATATGGGAGGAAGAGGTAGAGCTCAATATTTTAAAAACTATAGGGTCTATTGAAAAACAAAATGATTGGTTGTGGTTATTACTTACCCAAGTCAATAAGAAATGCAAGAAAATCATTTTTCCATTGCTGTTTTGGACCTTGAAGGGTTAAAAGCACATTTTTACTTTCACTTGGTTTTTTGTTTGTTTCTTTGTTTTGTCTCATGAATAATTTTTGATGGACTTTTTTGTTGCTATGATCTTTTGGTTGATAAAGGTCTACTACTGACCACAGAAAGAGACTTACTGTGACAGTATTGTCATTTGTGGAAAAACCTCTGTGTGCAACTTACATAAAAAAAACAAAAAAAAAAACATTTCAGTTCGTTCAGATTTTTCAATTCACATAGAAAAAAATATTGAATGGTCAATTTGAATGAGTATACCAGTGCAATTTGAAGTACTATATAGTTTGGGAGGTTATTTAAACATATCGTGATATATATTGTGTATCGTGATATACCCAAAAAATATTGCGATATTAGATTTTCCTCAAATCACTCAGCCATAGTGGTGCTCTTTACCATCTCGCATCAACAGTGACATATGTATGCAAATGAATATAATTATAAAAAATAAAAGTGGAAGGACATCTGGAAACATGCAAAAGGTTTCTAGTCATCAAAAAGTCAGTGGGCTGGCAGTAACAGGCTGCGAGCCAGTTCTCTGGAAGGGCTGGTCGTACAGCTCAACACTGTTTCTGTGAAGACTAGGTGCAGTTTGAATGTGGAAGCTTCTCTTTTTTCTTGTAAAGTTACTGTCTATTGTGAGAAAATGTGATAACGTTTTGAGGAAAGTTTGTGTTTAGTCGAAATTAGTCTTTATTTACTTTGATTACAGTTTAATAAAGGGCACATAAATAGATACCTTTATAGAAAGGCTTGTATGAATTTCTAATGAACATTTGACACACCAGATGCCCCTAAGCTGAGATGAGTTATTTTGTCCAAAGTGGCCATTGTTTCCTCCTGCACCGAGCTCTGACTCACCTGGAGAAGCCTGGAAGCACTGTGAGGATCATGTTCTTTGATTTCTCCAGTGCTTTTAACACCATCCAGCCACGACTTCTGAGAGACAAGCTGGAGCTATCGGGAGTGGACCACCACATGTCCCAGTGGATACTGGACTACCTCACAGGACATCCACAGTATGTGAGGACACAGGGCTGTGTCTCTGATATGCTGGTCTGCAGTACGGGAGCCCCACAGGGAACTGTGCTGGCACCGTTCCTCTTCACCCTCTACACTGCAGACTTCTCCATCAACTCCCCACGCTGCCACCTACAGAAGTTCTCTGACGACTCTGCCATAGTCGGCCTCATCACAGGTGAGGACGACTCAGAGTACAGACAGTGGACTCTGGACTTTGTAGACTGGTGTCAGCAGAACCACCTGCTGATCAACGCCGGGAAAACCAAGGAGTTGGTGGTGGACTTCCGGAGATGCAGACCCACCACACTGACACTGGTGAACATCCAGGGAGTGGACATTGAGATAGTGGACTCTTATAGGTACCTGGGTGTTCACCTGAATAATAAACTGGACTGGAGCCACAACACTGATGCTCTTTACAGGAAGGGTCAGAGCAGACTCTACCTGCTGAGGCTGCTGACGTCATTTGGAGTCCAGGGAGCGCTTTTAAAGACCTTCTATGACTCTGTGGTGGCATCTGTCATTTTTTACAGTGTTGTATGTTGGAGCAGCAGTTTATCGGCAGCTGAGAGGAAGAGGTTGGATAAACTCATCAGGAAGGCCAGCTCTGTTCTGGGATGCACCCTGGACCCAGTGCAGGTGGTGGGAGACAGAAGGACTCTGGCCAAAATAACATCTCTGATGGAGAGTCTCCCACTCCATGCATGTAAATGTTGCTGAACTGCAGAGCTCCTTCAGTGAGAGACTGCTGCATCCTCGATGCATGAAGGAGCGTTTCCGCAGGTCCTTCCTCCCTGCAGCTGTCAGACTGTACAATCAGAACTGCTCCCAACAAACATAGATGTTTGCATCTGCGCTGTAACTGCAATAATTTAATCAAACGATTCGCACTACAACCTGGTTTGCCTCTTATCTGTAGTTATTTTTATTTAATTTAATAACCGTACAGCACTCTGTTTATAGTAACCATTGTCCTTAATGTAAATATGTAAGAAAAATTGTGTATGTTTCTGTTCTGTGTCCTGTGTACTGTTTGTTTGTATATGTGTCTTTCTGGCTGCTGTTACAACCAAATTTCCCCTTGTCGGACAATTAAAGGATTATTCTATTCTCTTGATAAAGAAATAAGTTTTGGATGGCAGAAATACAAACAGGGTATCGGCACACCTACTTACTTACAGCATCATTTCCTTAGGGACTAATAAAGTATTCTGATTCTGATTCATAAGGACACAATGTCTGTACTTTTGCCACCTCCACTTGTTACTATATCAGGTGTTTACTTAAAGTTGCCACTAGATGGCGCATAACGCTAAGGAGGAACGTAAACCCTCTTACAGGTCAGGGCTGCAGCACAAATCCTGCAGTCAAGTGTAACCGGTGTGATTCTGTGTTGTGTCTGATAAAAAAGGTAAAAGAAAGAAAGACCTCCAAGTAAATAATTTGCCCACTCCAGCTCCTCTCCCACAGGGGAATTGTAGAAAAGGGGAGAGGCAAAAGAGGTACACTGTATTTATAGGATTGCACCAAAGAAGAAGAAGAAAAGAATGAGGAGGGGCTCTAACTGATAATGAACATAACTACAGGCTTGGAGGTCCTGAAAGTCAGGTATAAAAGGAACGGTTTGGGGGTTTAGAACACATTTTGGGTAATTATAACAATGTGATTTATGACCCTGTTACACAAGCACTGAACGAACTTTTGTTTTCTGTCTCTTTGTGTTGATGGACAGTTGCAGGGTTTATGACTACACACCTCCCACCAGAGATGGGCAGTAACGTGTAATCCGATTACTTTTTTCAAGTAACGAGTAAAGTAAGGGATTACTATTGCAAAAACGGTAATTAGATTACCGTTACTTTCCCGTAGGAACGCTGCATTACTGCGTTACTGATTTTTTTGCGAGAATGTCTCACGACAGTGACGTAAGCAAGTGCGACGTTGGTGACAACAGCTGTGTGCAGATCAACAATGGATCACATATCGATTGTGGGAGAGAGTATGAGCGTGCAGTGTTTAAAGCGTGGAAGTACTGACCTTACTTTGAGTTTGATTGCATAAAAAGTGACAAAAACATTAGCGTCCGTTGTGCGTGGGAAGAAAACTTCTTTTTACAGCGAAAAAAAACCCCTAAACTTCCAAGCAAGCACCGAGTAGCTACGACGTAATGGGAAATTCACAGAGAAACTCGCGGATTCTTCCACTGACTGCTGCGGCACACCTGCACCAGGGTAAACCTCCGCCTACCTTACTCCCGCCTTACAGGTGAAAATAGAGCAAACGGACCGCTAGTCTTTGACTTTATTTATTTTCTGCTGTGTTTTACTTGCATCTATTTGAAAGACTGAGTGTAAACACAAAAAATATATATTTTATGTGCTGGAATGTGCAGAAAATAAGTTTAGATATTAAACAAATTTCTTCCAGTCAGAGAATGTTGCATATAATAAAATTTTTGCTTGATGCATAAAGTTTAAAGATTAAAACTAATAAAACAAGTTTTAAAAAGGGACTTTTTCATTTGATTACATTTTGTATGATGGATTGTGTAGAAAAAGTAGAATTGGGCTGAAAGATCTATCACTTTATCACCTATTCAGGTTGTAAATCGTGTTTTTAAAAAGTAACTAAGTAGCTAAGTAATTAATTACTTTTGAAAATAAGTAATCAGTAAAGTAACGGGATTACTTTTTGGGGGAAGTAATTAGTAATTAGTTACTGATTACTTTTTTCAAGTAACTTGACCAACACTGCCTCCCACATCTGCCAATTATCACAAACGCTCGATTGCACTACTTGCTGCAAAGGGTGGCACAAGCAGTTTTAGAGGGAAATACTTTTTCACAGAGGGGCAGGTGTGGATTACGGAAGCGTAGAGCTGCCACCCAGGCAAAAGAAAAATACAAGTGTATCACGTTATAACGTGAAAAGTTTATTGTTCTAACAAGATACTTTTCCTGTTTGTACAATATACTTTTCACGTTTGAACAACATAATATCACGTTATTACAATATAAATATTATATTGTATTATTATATTGTACGAACGTGATAATTATGTATATCACGCTTCCGTAGTGGATAGCTTTTCTCCCTTAATGAATGAAATGATCATTGGAATACTTCATTTTGAATTTATTCAGGTTATCTTGGTCTAATATTACTGTGACAGGAAGGGGGCAAATACTCAAACAATACTGTATTTTTGTGAGTTTAAAAGGATCCTTAAAAACAGTACATTATTATACTTTAACAAAACTTTGATGAGCAATGCATTCTAAGTTCTCTTGACATTAGGCTGAAATCGCTGCCAATTCTTCATTTTATTGTCAAGTAAATGATCAAATAATTAATGCAGTTATAATTACAATGAGTTTAATAATGTGCTTATGCAATGATTAATTCATGAAATTGTCCTATTGTTATATCCACGACTGTTACACTTTGGGAGTGAGAACGTGTTGGATCTCTAACAGTTCCTCACTCTAACTGTAGTACTTTGTAATACAATTACAAAGTATGTGTTTTACTCCAGGATCATGATAACAAGAAAGACGAGCTACATTTTCACTTGTTTGAAATAGTTCATTCATAGGAAGGTCATAAGGGAGGAGGCGATACAGGAGGTTGTGACTTTAGGTTACAATGTGCGCGATACTTTGTTTGGTTTTTACACTTGGCAGGTAAAATATTTCAGTTTGAATGACATTCACACAATCTTATAAAAATCCTTTTATTTAAAACTTTAAATAACATCACAATGTCATGTTTAAAATATTTTCATATTTCAGTTTTTTTTGTGTGGAATTCCTAGTTGTTGTTGTTTTATTTTCCACCCTTAAGCTCTTAACAATGTTTACAAAAACAGCTGTAGCAATGTGAATATATGTATTTAATAGCTTGTTCATTGTGGCCCTTATTTCATAGGAATAATTCACAACTCTTCTGTAATGGAGTCATGTGTCTTCTAATCAGAAGCCTCAATGTATAAAAATAATATTATTTGTTTTAACATTTGTCTACCTTTATTACAATGCATGTACGCCAATAAAATGGAGAATGGTGTAAAAATATCCTCTTATAACACTTATAAAAAAAATTTCAATGTGTAACGGACTGCAGACTAGAGAGCATTGTTTACTTCATCTATTGTTAAGCTGCAGTTTGGGTTCTGCTGCTTAATCTCATGGAGTCTCTTCTTTAGTTTTTCTGCCATGGAGTTAAGATCTGAAGCTGTTAGCATGTTGGGAATCTTCCTCAGCTTTTCCTCCGGAGCCTTTGCTAGCCAGTCTATGATGTGATCCATGAGAGGCTCTCTCTGTTTGGGGAGACTGCACCTCTCTTTCGACGAGGTAAGGATGTATCTGTTGCAAGGAGACAATGGTTTAATTGGCATCTTTTTTGAATTTAGAGGTGAAGGAGTGCTGGAAAATAATCAAACAGACAAAGAGTGTGCTCACTTGGAAACAAACTTCTTGATTTTTCCTACACGCATCCTGTGTGCATGGAAGAATCCTGAGAGGAATGTCCTGAGAGTCTCACCTGAGAAAGTTTGAAATAACTTTGTAAATTTGGTTGCATTAAAAAATATTTTGTTTTTGGCAGATAACATTAATAACATACCTCCGTTTGCAAGACTCTCACAGGTGCCACACACGGTGTCAGAATAGGCTGAGCCAGTGAGGAGTATGCTCTGCCCGCTGGAGCACTCCTGATGTTTTACACACAAATCCACCACAGAAGATGAGCTGGAAAAATATCCCTCTGGACACTTTTCACAAACGGTGTTTGTCTGCTGTGTACCTAAGAGAGGACAACAGAGGACTTCAGGTCACTACATTCATTGGAAGTGTAAAGTGAGTTAGACATACTGATGTTATGGATAAACAGAAGAAGATGGATGGATGGTTTAGTAGTTCACATTTATTAAATGAATACTGTACCTTTAGTTTGAACCCCGTATCCGGGGCCACACTCTGTGTGCCTGATACAGAAGTCATCAGCCGAGTAAAAACCTTCTTTGCACCGACAGATCCTGTTGGTTGTCGGGGAGCACTCTGTTTCCACCTCCAGGTTACCTGTGCAAAGGTTGCTGCAGTACAGACACCTGGGCAGGTAGTTCCACAGATCGGTGAAGTGGCCATTTTTGCACGGCTGACACTGTGTGGGTGTGGTGGCAGTGCAATGAGCAGACATGAACGTGCCCGGTGGACACTTGGGACATTTGAGGATTTCTCCGGTTACCGGGTCTCGGTGGTCAAAGGTGGGAACAGGATCCACCACTGAGGCACCACAGAGTGAACCCGAGAGCAGGACCAGCGCTGGCACGATAAACTGTAGAGAGAGACGACACCTGATTATAAGTGCTGAAAATACCTCAGAACATGTGATTTGCTATGCCTGTGAGTTATAGCTCCCTCATCCTGTAGCTCTAAAATTTCACCTAAAGTAGTGGAAATATTTACTAGCTTAAATTGCACAACTTGAAAACGCAAGTCAAAAACAGTAACACAGGAACATGCATCAAAAATATGGAAGCATTTGTTTGTTTTTAATCCTCTCACATTAGCTGTGTTTTGTTTTTAAGTTGCCTCTTGTCTGATCTGACCTGATACACTGACTTTTCAGGGGCCAGAATGAAACTAACAAGAGGAAACCTCTTTAACCTCAATGCAGCATCTAATGGATAAACCATCTGTACACTGTAAGCACAAAAGAGTCCACTGTGGCAAACGTCCTCTACAAATCATTGATAAAAGTGATTTAAGTATTTAACTATTTCGCGTTACATAATCAAATGTAATTAAACATAAATGCATATCTCTGTTTATTCTTTTTCTATTGTAAAATATTTCCCCATTTCTAGAATTTGCATACTGTGTAAAATAAACATAAATGAGTTTTTTGAAATGTTAACCTATCACGTATTCCCATTTTAAGCTCTATAGTTGTGTCAAATACTCACCATGTTCATGATGGGATGTCTGTCAAAGAGGATTTGACAGCACTCGGCTTTATAGGAACCATTCCTGCGTGGGTGATGTGGTTTGTCTAATCAGCTGTAAACTTCATCTTAAAGGTCAAACTACTTCTGTGTAGTAAAGCAATGTTATTGAAAAAAGAAACTGTCAGAAAATGGAAGGAAGTATTTGGAGTAATGTGTGATTTAGTTTCACTCACTGCCTGTTGCTAACTTTTTATGCGTCATCTTAATCAAGTGTTGTGACAGAGTTTTTTGGTTCCTCCTTGTCTGATAGAAATAATTCACATTTAAGCTCATTTTCAGATTTCACCAACTTGTTGCTGGGAGGCCACTGATATGAGATTACATGAATAGAGCATATAGTTTACTGTTTACTCTTAAAAGACCTTAAATCTTCTGTAAAGTGTAGGGTCAAATATACAGTGTCTTGCAAAAGTATTCACCCCCCTTGAACTTTTCCACATTTTGTCACATTACAGCCACAAACATCAATCAGTTTTATTGGAATTCCACGTGAAATGCATGATTACTTTGTAATGTCATTGAATACACAGTGGATTGTGTAATATTGTATTCAAAAGTCCAAAGCTTGCACAGTTTTAAAAGCTCAGTTGTTTCTTTCATTTGTGGGAATTTGATGAATATAATTTATAGCGAAATAAAGAAGTCTACAATGTTACAGTAATATATCTTATCACACATGAGTCACAGGTTTTTGAGAAATATCTGCCTTTGCACAACTTGAAAAACTTCTAAACTTTCAGGGAAATGTGTCTGTGCTGTCATTTGCATATGATGTGCGGGTTAATACAAATTTTTGATATTTTTTTTCTACGACCTGGTTCTTGAAACAGGCAAAATCATACGTCACTATGTGAGTCCCCCTTTTAATTTGCAGAATACGTCAGTGAGTCACTGATTGGGGTTTACAGTCTGATGACTTAGCAAAACGAACTGGTCAGTGAGTCACAGCAGGATCTTCATTTCTCTGTTCTCTTCCTGTTTCCACAGAATATGAGCATGACTCAGCTGTGGTAGGATGTGTTTCACTGTACTTGTTCATTGTATTTAATAGGTTAATTTGACCAATTTGTGCATTTGAGTTATATATAAAAAAAAATAAGGATTTTTTTCCCCCCATAATGGTCATGAGCTCATCAGGAGCCTTCATAATATTATTCCTTTTTTATCAATTAAGAGGTGAAGGAGTGTAAGGTACGGAGCCCCTCAAGGGACACGGGAGAAAAAAAAATTAAGATGGACTTTTGCGAGATCTCGCAAAACAAACTCGGGATCTCGCAAAAGTTTTAGACGCATTCTTCGGAGGCCGCCAGCTTGAAGCCGACCGGGAGGTCGAGGCACGATGTGCCGGGAGAGTGGTGTTCCTCCTGGCTGTAGTAGGTCTCGACCTCCCGTTAGCTTCGAAATGGTGGGTGTCAGACATCTCCGAAAACGTCGGAGCACTTTTGCAAATATGTGATGTCTTGTAAACCGAGCAGCTATTTGACGTTTACACAGCTACATTCACGCCTCAAAATATCTTAAAAGTTTATTTTGTGACCCAGAAAGAGTAATATTACAACTAAGTAGCTGCCGCCATTGTTGGAATTCAACTTTTGCGAGATCCCGCATTTTTTTTTCTCCTATGTCCCTTGCGGGGCTCCGTAGTAATGGGTAAGTAAGTAAGGAGCAGGCTCACCTGGCAATAAAAGTCCTCCCAGCAGGCATCCTGTGCACGCTGAAGAATCCTGAGAGGAATGTCACGGAAGTCTCACCTGGGAAAGTTCCAACAAAATTTGAATCCACAAACTAAAAACACACCTACACACACCTTTTAGACTCTCACAGGTGACACACACGCAGAGCAGGTAGTTCCACAGGTATTGGGCACTTCTGCATGGCTCGCACTCTCTGTACACAGTGATGATGCAGTAATTGGACACGCGGAGCCTGTGAGTGTTTCTGTGGTTAATGGGTCTTGGTGCTCATAGATGGGATCAGAGTCCTCCACCCTGATGCAGCAGATCTCACCAGAGAGCAGGAATGGCACTAGTACAGAAAGCTGTGGAGACGAACAGTACCTGCTGATAAGTGTAGCTCACATACTACAGTTGTAATCTAGTATAACTATACTTATAGGCAACTAATTATACGATTCTGTAATAGTAATACCTCGATACAGTAGATGGTGTTTTTTTCCTTCGTCTCATAATGATCATCGTCTTGCATTGATGGCGATCCTGCTGAGGTCTGTATCCACTCTGACTCAGAAAGGCCTGAATTCTGAATTTTAAATAGGGGCAGGAATTTTCACTGGGAATAACTGGAAATAAGATCTAGGATATTAAAATCAGCAGCAGGAGGAAGGACAACGTGTCTCCTCCCTATTTGATCCTCCCGAATCTCCAACATTTAAAGTGCTGACGGTTTAGGAACCAGCTGGTTTGGTGTGACTAACTTACAGCATCTCCCTTAAGCTCCTAACGACCAAGGATCCATTAATGCAGTGTTTCTTGTTTCCTGTGTGATGCTGTAAAACAAATGAAACTTGAGTTTTTCACTCAATCCTCAAGTGTGCTGTTTATTTTGGGATGGGCTGATAAGGAGTTTGAGGGAAAAGGGTTCAAAATTATCCTTTAGAGCAGCGGTCCCCAACCTTTTTTGCGCCATGGCCCGGTTTATGCCTGACAATATTTTCACGGACAGGCTAGTACCGGTACAGAAAAAAATAAGATTTATTCATAACACACGTGAGAAGACCCAGGAAAACCGAGTTAACGATAAAAACGATAACAAAATAATGCTAAAAACCAATAAAGTCCCCGATAACTGTACATTTCACACCCGAGCCTCAACTCTCACGGCCCGGTACCAAACGACTCACGTACCGGTCCGTGGCCCGGGGGTTGGAGACCGCTGCTTTAGAGTGGTTTTCTTAGCTTGCATCGACAACTAATAGGCATGATGAGTCTATCATGTGCACACTTTACAGCCTGCAATAAAATGTCACATTTACTGCTTTGTCGGTGCAGGAAATGCTTTGTGCCCACAAGTACGACCTACATTTATCAAATGTCCTTTATTTCTTAGGTTCTAACTGACTTTGTATTGCACGATTCATGGTCCTAATTTTGTTCTTTAAATTATTATTGCAAACATGCCAGAATCCACAGTTTAAAAACGCTGTGTAGTCTAAAAAATGCAAATGATACCATATTTAAATGTGCTGATTTTCATATCTTTTTTCAGCTCTTCCGATGTGGCCATATGACTTTTTTTTTAGTTGAGTAGCACTTATTGTGAGTCCTTTTAAGATGTTATGTATCGTGCTGGCTTTGCGGAATTTACACAAGGTACACAAGGTTTAGAAGATTGCGTAGGTGTGTCGACTCAAAATCAGGTCAACCTTTCAGTCACATGCTGAAAACTGGCACTCGCTCATGTGAAATATGGGTTTCAAAACCAGATGATCTGAAATGTGACACATCCTCTGTGCGTAATTCAGAATGTATCCTGGCCATAAAAGGTTTTTGCACTCTTCACTTCTATGCCATTCAATCACTGAGTTCTTAAGTCCTCACCGCTACAGAAAAATGATACTGCCTGTGAGATATACATGAAATCAGCATCAAGTTATGATTATAGTACACATTACATGCACCGTGATCCTTTAACTTCAGACATTTGACCCACCATGAAACGTCAGCTGCACTTTCATACTTAGAGAAATCATCAAGGCCTATATCCAAATGTAACTGCAGTGCCTCTGTTTCTAATCCTGGCAGGCTTCATGTGCACTTTGGTGTAAATAGAAGCTACACTGACATCTTGGAAAAGCTGATCTAATGTAGGTGACTCACATCAAAGTGGCTCTGTCAGGAAACTCACTGTACGCCTTGATCGCTAAGCTGGGGAAGACCAAATTCTTCTCAGTCAAGAGATCAGAAGTACAGATTGTTTGATCCAGTCAGCCATTCAGTCCCCTTCCATCTCAGGGAAGGCACCCTTGGAGGATTTTAAAACTAAAAGCATACAATATAGTTGATTTACCAGAAAACAATGTTTTTTGGGGGGGGGGTTTCTCCAAAATTTAACACTGCTATGAAATCACAAGACTAAAATCGTCTGTCTGTTCATTGCATATTTATAATGAAACAATACATCTTTACACACTGAATTTAGTCAGATCATTTGTTATCAATGTTCACAACTTAAACAAGCTTAAAAAGGACCAGTCAGGCACATATACAACAAAGATCATACACTTATAGTAAAAACGCGATACAACAAAAATATAAAACAAATATCACTTCATTAACTTGCAGCATTTGGAATCCAGTATTTCTAAGAAGTAATAAACATAAGCCTTTACATGTTCAGAAAGTAAAAATTACTTTTTTTAAATAGAAAACAATTGCACTCCTTTGTACATTCATACAAGTAACAACTACAAAATAATAACGATGAGCTTTGCTTGTCAGCAGTCCAGAACAAACACACCAACAAATGAGAAAAATATTTCATTATGAAACCAAATCCTTCCTCTCAAACAGCGAGAAAGCAACAATAACAACATCTGCCGGACCATTTTCTATAAAATAGTATTAATATTTACATCTTAAATAACTTTTTTTTTAATTTTTCACAGACTCCAGTCATGAAGTTCTAAAAAATCTTTTTTTTTTCAAAAACCTTTTATTTTACATCCGTATTCAGTACACAGATGTGTGAACACCTCTTTTTTTTGTCAGATTCTTCCTTGCGGACGGTTACCGTGGACTGAGGATGAAGTTATTAGTGCCTCGTTTAGGTCAGAAAAAAATCAGAGAAGGAAAGACAAATTTATTTTTCCATCTTTCCTTCCATGTTAAAGTTAGGAAAACCCATTTTTAGGCAGTATATGCATAGCTTTGATATTATAAAGCCCTCTCACTATTACAAAAAAAATGCACCTCCCTGCTCATTGTGTATCTTTTTAGTGTTCCCTTTTTTGTCAGTGAAATAGTGTTTATTTATGCTTTAGGTTGTATCTATTTCTATTTGTACCTGTGTACTGCTTATTCATTTAATGGCTTATGGGCTTTAAAACACGATCCATCCTGAAGCATACTGACAAACATCTTCTGAAACATCTTTTGTGCCGAGGTGGTTCCAATGATGCGGCTGATCTTCTTCAGGCCTTTGAGCAGATAACGTGGTGCCTGTTGGTTGCGCAGGACCCTGAGACTGTGAGACAGAGCATTTGGTAGGTCCAGGTTGTGGTTTGCTTTTTTCCAGAGGTGAAGAAGCTGCAGAATGTACTGCCTGGGGAGGCAAGAAGAGACCACGGCCTGGACATCCGCCTCCTTAACTTTCACTCCCGGCAAGCTGTTCGTTACCTTCATGAGGTCGTCGAGCGTCAGGTTTTTTAGACTGCTGCAGTGGGAGACCGTCCTCTCACAGTGGTTCACACCTTCAAATAAAGTATGTTTACATTAGTACACCAATGCAAAAATTAAAATAGCAAACAGATATGTTAAACAGGGCAAAATAGCATGTGAGCACAACACTCAGACGCTGCTCATATGTGTGGTCAGTTTGTGCGCTTGATTTAAATATTCTCCTCCCTGTATTTTGCACCTTGAGAAAGAAACTCACAGCAACATATGTGCAACTAGGTCAGTCTCTAAAATCTCTGAGTCTTTTTTCCTTTTTTTTTTCTAAACAAAAACCCAGTTTGTGCTGGTGCAGCATTCTTGTAAATCTTATTTTATACCTTGTATGAAGCCATACAGCTTGTCCTGGTCTTTGTTCTGCTCTCTCCACAGTCGCAGAAGGTGGAGAACCTGCTGCTGGGGAGAGCAGGTCTTCTTCAGCCTCTCCAGGCTCTTGCGATCCACCCTCTTCCCAGGAAGACTGTCCAACAGTCGTTCCAGGGGCACCGAGGAAAGTCGCAGCGAGGCTAGCGACTGGAAAACCGCCTCTTCACAAAGAGTCACATCTGGAAAGAGAAGCAAAGTGGGCTTGAAAACACACACATGCACAAAAGTTCTGGATAGTGATGCTTGATATCCATTTGCTTAAACCAGAAGGAATTAACATATGTAACATATGTAACATTTGTAACAACCTGTTACAAATGAGTAAATGTTCACAAGTAATAAAACAACTTTAGTAAATTCCAAACCATTGGCTGTATGTATTCCAGTATGACAAGCGGGCTGGTAGAGTGACACCTGCCCAAACATGGCCCAGCTTTTAGTACAATGCTTGACATCTTAGTGCGATCAGCTATGTTAAACATATTTATGTCTTTTAGATCTTTTATTTTTCACCCCTTGTTTAAATCGGTATCTGTAGATAATGCCAAACTAACCTTAGAGGTTCCCACCTAAGTCCCAATTGCACATTTGTGGAGCGATTCCACGACAGTTTGTGGTGGCACGTTACCGCATGTTTGCACACTTTAAATAGACATCGCTGTGTAACTGACATTACACACTATGTTTACTGACGTAACAGTTTCACTATGTTTTGCTTATTCATCTGTGTCACTGCAACTCTTCAACCATAAAATCAACAGTAAAGACTCCATAGTCTCCACCTTAATAACGTCAATCTGGGAATCTGGGATAACAACATAAAGTAACTTTAATTTCTTTTTTTTTGTTCCTAATTGAAGGCAGTTTAAAATTAGATATAACGGATTTTAACATTTCAATACTTCATCAGTTTACTTCTGCATATTTTTTGTGTTTGCATGTGTTTTGCCTATGTTTAGAGTGTTGCCTTGTAATTTGACCACGAGAGAACCACAGCTGTCTTTTCTTTCTGTTACTCATTGGGATCACTCCTACTAGCCGAGCCAAACTGTAGCCGAGCCTGTTGCTCTACATTTTTTAAGGCAGCCAAGCGAACATTCTTCTTCCTGCTTTCGCTGAGGACACTCCCAACCGGACACACTTCATATAATGTGCAATTTCACATCCTTTTTATTAAAGATGATGTGAAATTACACCAAATTTCATGTTTCATGTTGATCATTTCAGTAATTTATGAGTGATGTAATTGCGGCTCGCACCACAACTAACAGTGACTTCCTGGTGGCTTAATACCGACTTTGGGAATCCCAACTGCTTTCAATTTTACATTTTTTGCTCAGAAACACTGCTAAGCTGTTCCAGGATTTGAAGCAGGCACTCTGCGGTGGTGTAGTTACCAGGAAGGCAATTTGTGAATGAATGTTTGAGGAGAGCATCACCCTCCCAGAGGGACCACAGCTTTGTGTGTTTTCGTCTAAGTGTGGCATATGAGTGCGCCAGGGTCTGTACATCTGCATGTGTGTGTTCTCCAGTGTCTGTGGTTTCTCACGGTCTGGGAATTTAGTGTCATACTTGCGGCTTCTCATCTCAAATTATCCTTCAGCATCTGTCACAGTCAAAGTCTGAGTAACAAAGAGCAACCAGCGTGCCTTGCGTCTCCTTTGACTCAGTTTCCTCTGTTATTGTGTTTGGGGATGTGACAGTTAAAGGGGGTAATTGATCCATCATGGGTCTTTTTGACAACAATGCCATAAACATCCAGCGTTCAACCCTTTGGTTTTCACTGCTGTGTTGGTTTTAAGGCACGCAAGAATTTGCAAAAGATTGGAATCTGGACAGCGAACCTGACCGAGGAAATCCCCTGCCTTTAGGAGTGAAAATGACCACATGTTTGAAATAATTCACTTCAAGTTGATTTTTAAGTTGTTGACAGCTGAGGTTAACTCAACAACACTGGTGCATGTGTGTGTGCGTGCGCGCGCGTTTATGTGTGTGTGTTGGATAAACACTGCGCTAATGATCAACCCAAATTCCAGGATTAGTCCTAAAACGTTCCATATGATCTTTTTCTGCAGCGCCATGCCCAACATGACAGCGCGTATGTTCTCACCAGTCTGGCACAAAGTGTGATGATGAGAGCACTCCAGCGTTGCCTTCTTGTCCGGAGTGCCACACTGGCTGTCTGCAGTGGACGTGCCCCATCTCAGTGTCTTGAGGCCCAATTCTGAGCAGTTCGTGTGAGGCTGGCACGGCTTGGTGGAGGAGCCACCCGGGGAGAAATGACCATCAGGGCAAAGTTCACACACTGTGTCACTCACTGGCGTACCTGGAAGAGATTTACAGAGATAAGTTTTGCAAATGAAAACTGATAGAAGTGACGCTTCTGAGCATGTGAGAAAGCACCTAACCACAGATTTTTTTTCTCATCTAGAGCTTTAACTGAAACTCAGCCATTTTCACCATTTAGTGCAAAAAGAAGCAGATGTGATTCTAAGAACCGCAGAGACATGTGAAAGCTCATCATACTGAGAGCGTGTTTCAGAGAATGACTCATATCAGTCGTAGTCACTACACTGCCCTCATTCTGTATCTTACATGCTCTTACTATGATGTCATGTGACTTAGCTGCAATGTGATTTGTCAGCTGATTTTTTTGCAGCCAAAGCCACTTCTAATAGTAATACGTAGGCATGTTTTGAGAACTTTATTTTACAGTTGATTTACTATAATATGCTGCAACTTTAAAACTATATTTAGATACGTGACCTTTTTTTTTATAATCTCATTTGACAGTTGCCACAATACCATTACAGGAAACCATCACAACTTCTGGTATATGACCATCAGCACGCATGACAGTCCATGAAGTGGAACTAGTAATCACATCCTCATTTTATTTTGATCTTGAAGTGAAAGTGCGTGGGACGACAAGCCATGCTTATTTCAGATTTAACCTTTGATTAGTTTCCCGCTACCATGGTACAATGCGTCCTTTCTTGAAAACATATCGTCAAATAGGAAACCATCGCCTTATATGCGTAAAAAACAATCAAAAACGTTTCCTCTGCGAGTCGTGACAAAGCATGTACTCTGTCAGATGACAACGTGACAGCCTATAACTGTAGTATGACGGTTATATTTTATTGCTGACTTTAATGTCAATTTCTCAGAATTTCCTCTGCGGAAAAAAATTTAAAGAATGCATGTCAGCACTTTGCTAAAAGAAATTGCTTTAGATCTGATTAATGGTGCACATATTATCGTTAATGTTTATGTAATACAAGGTTTACTAGTTATTGACTAAAGACTCTAGACATGTATAGATGAAACACATTGTATGAATCATTGATTTGTTGTTCATCAAAGTTTTATTATAATGACAGCTTATAATAGTGATAATATTAACTACTACTATTGTTAGTAGTTGTAGTTGTAGTTTTGTGTGCAACTTTCGATGCTGCTTGTTCAGTCTGCTCTAGAAAACTGGTTTCCAAGTTAATTACTGCTGATTTATTTAATCAAGGAAGTCGTCACCTGACTAAATAAATGTTGAACAAAAATAAATCTTGGGTATTTTGGAAATTTTGATGATCTAACACTTGTTTGCCTAACAATATAATGATCAAACAAACATGGAAGAGGCAAAAAAAAAAATTACTCACGAAAACTTGATTTGCACGCTGTTCCCCCCTCCCCCCGTACTGTCTACCATATCGATCGGATTCCAAAAACACAGATGAACCACATAGCAAATCCCATTCGGAGAATGACAAAGAATTCTAACCAGAAACAAACAATCAGGAGATCAAGGGGGAAAGGACGGAGTCATAAAAGGCTTGTGTTGTCAGAAGACTGACCCAGCATCCTGTGGTTTAACCACAGCTCGAGGCATTACATAATAAGTTTTTCAGCTTCAGTGGGGGGGGGAGATCCCCTAAATTGCTGTCTCATGTCTGCTGATTGTGGATTAAGGTCAGTGGAATTTATGGAAAAAAGTATTGCAGGGGTCACATGATAACCACAATCGATGGAAAATGTTGTTTCATCCTTGTGATTTCTGGACTCTGGTCCAAAGTTTAACATGAAGTCATGAGAAGGTTGGTGTTAGTTTATGCTGTGGTTCCAGTACAAATACCAGATTCAGTGCACTGGTATGCTTAAAATCAGACTTTCTCACCAACAGTTCCTACAGACACACTAAGGAAGGAATCTGAAAAAAATATCAGATTGGATATCCACTATGTTATTGGCGCATGGTTATTGTATCAGGTGTTGATGGACACAATACCTCTTAAGCATGAATGATAGTTGCATGGACTCACGCAGCTGCAGAACATTAAAAACTCACCAGCCACTTTATCAGGTCTTTGTCTAACTGCTTGTTAACAGAAATATCTGGTCAGCAAATAACATGGCAACTAGAGTTCAAACTAAACATCAGAAAGGGAAAGAAAGGTGATTTCAATGGCTTTAAACGGTTGGTGCCAGGCAGACTGGTCCAAGTATACAAAAAACTATCTCTAGGGTTTATAGAGAATGGTCAGAGGAGACTGAACAAATGGCTTTGAGCTTTTAGGAAGGCAAGAGGCATATCTGATGCTCTTCTGCATACCTCTTACGCAGCAGAAGACCACACCGGGTGCCACTCTTTTCACCTAAGAGCAGGAAGCAGAGGCTATCACGAATCCATGGATCCGTCCTGCTTTGTATCAGTGGCTCCGATTGTTGTTGGTGCTGTTATGTTGTGGGGATATTTTCTTGGCACAATCTGGCTCCCTTGGTAACAACTGATCATCATTTAAATACCGCAGTTTATTTTTGATGACCATGTCCAGGGTTAGTTGTAGTAAACTGCTACTATGCAGAAGTCCATTTGGAGCCTCATGCCAACCAATAGACCTGCACGGACCATCGCATATACAGTACATATACACAGAAACTACAGCGTAATTTTAAGTCTTTGTAAGGTCTGAGACATCACACTGACTAAGTTGAAACTGCCGGAGAAACTAGAAACTGTTGCATCACATTATTTCTAAGAGGAAGCACAGGAAGGGCGAAATAAGTTGATGACTCATCGCTCAAGTTTCCTCTTTATGCTTTACAATTTGCATTATCAGGTACAAAAGGAACAAATGAGAAAGTGCTTTCACTCTTTCAAAATGTCACATTATCATCTGTTGCTTACTTTTAAAACCGAAGACAACAATACTGTGCAAATAATAATTTATCTGAGGGTTGTAGACATAGAAGATTCATAACACTCTGATTTAGCTTCTCTGATTTACATAAAAACCTTTCAACACTACAGGATGTGATAAAAAAAAAAGTCACAGATAAAGCTACATGGCTAGCTTTGAAGGCCTGGAATCAAAGGAAATGAGTTATAGCTATTATAATGATATATACATTTGCTGTGGTTCATTTGGCGCACACTGAATGACACAAAGTAACCTGAATTTTCTGAGTGATGCCAGTAGACAGTTTGTTTTCACGGTTTGATGAACTCTGGAATGGACAGGCATTTCTATAACTAGTCTTGCTGACCATTCAAAGGACTTCATATCACTAACAACACAGACTAAAGTGGAAGAGACTGAGTCAGGTCAGACATGCTGTATATCAGTGTTAGAACACTGATATACAGCATGTATCTAATACAGAACGCCAAGTTCTGTATTAGATACATTTTGTGGAGAAAGGCTATAGTTACGTATTTCACACCTTCAGGACATACGTGACTGTTTTATTTGCACAGACACTTTATGATGTCAAGACTAACTTTTCAAGTTCTCCTGTTGACTCAGAAACAAGTTATCAAGTTATTTTGTTTTTTCTCAACATGGACAAATGCATTTATGCGCCAGTTACTCAGCTTAATCGTGCATATGTAGCAATAAAGTTGTTAAGATTGTTCTTAGCTACAACTTAACTGCCCGTTTCACACATCTAGCGCTCTAGTTCACAAGTACAACAAAGCATGCTTTGCATGTTTTAACAGCTACATCAAAAACCCTGATAGCCTCTCACTGCCAGGAAACACAGAGCAGGAGATGGTGAAAATACCTCTGTGAGGAAGAGACACAAACAGAGAAGTAGGACATTTCTAAGAAACACTTTAAAAAGGTTTTTTTCTGTGAAAAGGGAGATGCTCATCAGGAATGGGTTTGGTTCACATATTCGGAAGAAGAGGAAGAAAAACCTGGTGTCTGGTAATATAATTAAGAACATATCTGAATGTGAAAATGTAACTGACGCATCTCTCTGCTTTATCAAAGTTCCTGACAGGCCAGTCCAGTGTAACCCGCCCGGGAAATTGGTGAGATCAAAAGAAGATCAAAGAAAAGATACTTGTTACAGTGACACGCAGACTGAGTGTCCCTTTGAGCACACATACTGCACTTTTCTCATGTTTACTCACTAAGATAAACCACTACAACTGTCTAGTCTACATGCAGACTGAATTTACTCTTGCGCTATTACAGACACCTGATGTCAGCAAAGTCAAATTCCATTGTACACGGTGGGCTTCATGCAGCCCACTTAGATTTTAAATGGGCTGGACCATTGAAAGCCCTTTCCTATCAGTTTAACTATGCATTTGATATGTGAAATAATATAATAATATAAAATCTGATTATTTATTTTTAAAAAGTATAACGGAGTGTTTCCCCCTGATAAAGGAATCCTGCAGTAAATGAAAGAAACTGTTTATTTACATGTATTTCCTACTGCCTACACTGTAAGAAATAAAAAGGTTCTGGCAGCTTGTCGCCACAGAAAGTTTTTGTTCATTAAAAAAATGCCTATTTTATTTATTTATTTATTTATTTATTTTACTGTGAAAAAATTCTATAGTAGATCATAAAAAAATGAATTGTTTCTGTCATTGAATTGTTTATCTGTTATTTCATTACTTTTGGTGCCTCTGGGGGAGCGCTTTATCGGCAGGAAAAGCTGTAAAATGTATTAAAAAATACAATTGAAATTAAAAATGTATCTCCTTTTTACACTTTCTAAAGATTTCCAGTGGGCTGGACTGCAGTCTTTGTTGGGGCAAATCTGGCCCGCGAGCCTTATATTTACACTCCTGCTTCTGGTAGCAATCTACTCATTTAAGTCCAATTTACACAAAGGTTTGACGTCACCCTGGAATCTCCTTTCTTTAGGAGGAAAAACACATTTGTTTTATTTGATATGATATGGAAATAGTCAGAAATGTTGTAAATGATTACCCTTAATCATAAATTATTGATTGCTTTTAATATACATAACATCTGCAGAGGCCCATTTTTCCACTTGAGTGGCCTTTTGTACAGCTGGAAACAGTTTCTCTCCCTAATCAAGCAGTGAATTTGGCTACTTGCAGGACCACAGAAATATCTTCACAGACCGCTGCCTTAACAGAAGTAGCCTGAGTTAACCACAAAAAAAGAAAGCAGGAGGCGTCAGTGCAGAATGCCTCCCAGGTCCTTGACTGGCAGCTTCAGGAAACGGTGGTTTGTGAAAGGAACGGTACTCTTGATTTTTTTGTAAAACAATAAATTTGCAAAATGTTGCACCGGAACAACAGCTGCTGAAAATGGGCCTCAGTAGCAATTTGATTAAAAATCATTATCTATTTATGATTTTATTAATTCTTAACTGCCTTTTGCAGAATTTCTGATCATCATTTTCAGTTTAAAAAAAAATCAAAGCATTTTGTGCTGCCCAAACCAGCTGTTTTCGCTTTTCAAACAATTCCTATAGAAACTGCTCAGTCTGAATAATATTCTTAATGTGGATGTTACTCTTACCTAAAGCTGCCACTCCATATCCAGGTGAACAGGCCTTGTGTGCGATACAGAACTCTATCACTAGGTGGAAACCTGGAGCACATTCGCACAGCTGATCATGAGTGCTGTTGCACTGCTGCTTCACTAGCTGTCTCTCCTTACACACCTAAACGGGAACACAGAGAGGTCACACATGTGAAGCTGTAAAGCTGCACACGCACAGAAAATGTAGGTAAAAGTTTATTTGCATGTGTTGCTATAAACAACACAGCAGTTCACAGCAACGCAGGTCATAAAGAACATCATGCTTCCGCTCTGCAACTTGTCTCAAATATCATATTAGTCTGTTGGGAAGACGAAAACTGAAATTTAAAAGCATCACAAAGCAGACATGTTAACAATACAAGGATTATCATGAAAAAGTGGTGATTGCGTAATTTATCTGGAGTTGCGGAGGAGAAACATCAAAACTCTGGGGGAAGATCATTCTACCACAATGAGCAAACTGGGACTTTCATTTTTAGTAACAAAAACTGAAGTGGAAATACTGGCTTAAAAAAAAGACAAATGCAGCACCAAAACATAAATAAACAGTAAGGTCATGCATCTTGGGAAAAGACACCAGCAAAGCCACATAAAAGCACCACTGAAAAAAGCTGGAAGACAAAAAACTAAAGGTATGTGCATAATTCCTGACCATACTTTGATTTCAGCTCTGGGAAATTCTTTTAGGTATGAGACGATACATTGATCTTTTTTTACTACAAAATCCAGTAATTGTCACAAAAACCCGTCAGTTACGGTCTGAACACACAACAAAGGAACCATTATCGGCCTCATGAAACATGTAGCCCTAGTTTCTATTAAGAGGAAAAACTAGAACTGAATGTTAGGTTGATGGCCTCATACGTACCGAGGTGCAGTACTGGCATTTCTCCCCCCAGTGCCAGTTCTCGGCAAAATGCCTGTCAGGACAGGGCTGGCACTCTGTGGGCATGTCGGCAGTGCAGTGTCGTTTCACCGCTGTGCCAGGTGGGCACTGGTTACACGTGAGGAACGCGGATGTCGCGGGGTCACGGTGCTGGTACGTTGGTTGTTCAGCTTGCTGCTGAAAGGCCCAGGAGAGAGAAGCTGTCAAAAGCTGCAAGAGAAAGAAAGTAAGTCGCTTCAGGAACTGACTCAACAGCAGTGACAAAATCTCTAATGAAACCCGTCTCGTGAACAGCTTCACTTTGGCAAAAGAATCAAATATTTTTATATTTTGGAGCACTCGCCAACCCAAAGATTCCAGTAAGAACGAGTTGACTGTAAGGTCAGAGCAGTAAAGCTCCTGGTGGACATAAGGTCCTGTTCTTTCTGCTGCTCTTCAGAGTGCAGTTCAGAGAATCAGAATAGACTAGTTTCCCTGAAATTGATAAATTGATTACTCTATAGGGACAAATTCTCAGGAATAACACAAGTGTATTTTAAACTTTTGGGGCAGTAACGTCCCTTTTTGTTTTGCCTCAACTCGTCATTATTTTCAGTAAATGCTTTTTGTTGATCTCAACTTTTAGGATTAATAAAGGGATCAAAATGATTTTATTGGCCTTCTGGCATCATTTCTCATCTGTTTGACTTTAATCCAAAGCTTTTTAAATGAATTCAGATGTTTCAGTCATGCCAAAATTTTCTACACATTGAAATAAAAGAAGTGCATGACACAGGATTACAGGCATTAGTTGTGCAGCCTTGTGTTCTCTGCCCTCACTAGCAGTTCCCTACCCATGCCGGCAGCCCCGTAAGCTCGGCTGCTTTGCAGCTGAAAAGCATCTGATGTGATTCAGAGGTGATCTATCGCACTTTAATACTGTCCCAGATTAAGATCCACACCACACCCACACTCTCCTCAGCCACCCAAAACCAGCCCATCGTTATGGATACTCTGTAAAGTGGGTGGTTTTCAGCGAGGCTCTGACAAGCCTGTGTAACTAATGACAAAAACAAGCCCATGTATCATCGCCTAGGCAAAAACTGAAACGCTTGGTTCATTTCTAAAATATGAGATATCAGTTAGTGAGCATGTTTAACATGGAGCCAATCTAGCTGGTCGAGGGCACATGCAGACCAGCTGTCACACATTAGGCTTCTTCCACTCAAAGGCCCTTAGCCATTGGTTCTTTGGACTTTCCCGTTGGCCCGGATACATCCTCACTGCTTGGACGACTAACCAACAATAGACCGTCTTGTATTGTCTGTGAGTGTGTGTTTGCATGTGGTTTCTTGCTTCATATCATGTGTGCATCTTCAAAAATAAATGAATTTGTATGACAAACAACTAAAAAAAAACTCCCATGCATGTGTGTGCAGGGGTGCGAGCATGCAGGAATGCGTGCGCGTGTGAGTGTATATGGGTGTGTGCGTGTTAGTCGATGTTCATGTCCAATTACCATCTTCCTCAGAGCTGGTTTGCGCGCTCTGTGGTCTCCTGGCTGCTGTTCATAAAGAGTACTGTTGGAGGTTACTGGGCTTTCCCCATTCACCACCAGAATACAAAACAGTCACCCACTCTGTTCTACAGATTACCCGCAGCACACCACTGATCTCCTTCCTGCGTGCATGCATTTGTACTTATCCCATTCACCTTAGAACTCGGAGCCACAAAAAACAGTCGACTTTGTGCAAATGAACATGCAACTAAAGAATGGCTGGAAAACCAGAATGTGTGTGTGTGTGTTACATGATGACTGCCTCTGTATCCTTTAATCAATATTGAAGAATAAAAAGAAAAAAGGTCTTTTCACCAGAAATCTACGCGTGTTTATGAGTGGGTGTGAGTTTGGGAGAAACAGTGTGCAGTACAGCTGCGACTTCCCTGTCCTGCCACATGTTACTGAACAAACTGCCCGTTCTACAAATGACTACAAATGACGTGTTTTTCCTAAGCGTCACTGCGTTTACGTCCACACTACTACTTTACGTGCACCCTGCATATACGTGTTTTGTTATTTGCGTCATCTTATTCTGTTTCCCTTTCCAATGGTCATCACCGAGGAAGACGGCAAAAAATAGATGAATGGGTTTCGCACACCATAATAGAAACCTAACATCAAACAGCCTGGAGAGCGCAGTGCTTTTCCCGGCAAAACCTATCGACCTCTTCCACCGAATGTTCAGTGGAAGGCTTTCATCAGCGACTTGCTGAGCAGTAGCACGACTTTGTTTGTAGTCTGGGTGGCCCCAGCAAGATTCAAACCCATAATCATAGTCTTACTCCTTAAATTAAGAAATGTGTATATACACTCCATTAAGCCCAGAGACCAAATCCAATTGATTTAGAAACAGGAGAGTGGAGTATGCTGAGTGACTAACAGAGGATCACCTGGATCATCCAGGTGTGGTTTACTGGCAGGACAGTCCAACCCTCGGTCAGAGCCCTTGATAAACGTTTGCCCCTTTTGTTTTAGAAATCCGTCAAATGGCACAATAGCTTGCCATGTGCATGCTTGTCCCTCCCTCTGTCTGTCTATATGTGCTTTCTGCGTCACAGTTAAAGTCATGTCCTGCTTTATTTTAGCAATCTGCTTCATTCTGTATCTTTTTTGTAGTTGCTGTCTTTGCCTTTATTTTACCACCTTTGTAACCGATTTCCACCTCCCTACTAGTTCCACCTGCGTTCTCTCATTTAGTGCTCTTTGCATGTACACTGTATAATCCTGTCTTTCCCCTCTGTATCCCTATCATGCCTTTCATCTTGTTTCAGTTTAGGTTTTGATGTCTAGTGCTTGTACCTAGTTTTGTTGGACTCTCATGCACCTTTTGTTGATTTTAATCTATCAAAGTTCATTTTTTTTATTGTCAGCCAATCTGTCCTTGTTGTCCTGCCTTTAGTACTTTTTGTGAAACAAGTTTGATTTGCCTAAATCTGTGACATGCGAGCACAAAGCAGTGACAGGAAATGTATAAAAGGTAATAAAAATGAATGAGTACAATGATGCTTTTTAGGTTGGGTCTGAGAAATGCCTCGGTTGTGCAGTGTTCGGTGCACATATGTTTTCGTCATCTTCAAAGTGAATGAACCAGAGGCCTGAGAAACAGATGTAGCAGACTTTAAAAAAACAAAAACAAAGTAAAACTCAAGGCCAGCCCTCATAAAGTATAACAAGTGTTTGACAACAAGTAGTGTTGTTCAACAGATGTTTGACTCCATATTGAAAGATTATTGCATATACAGATGTTATCTCTCAGATCATCTGACTGCATGTTTTTCAGAGAAGGTTCTAGACATTATTTAAGGCCCTTCCTGCTTTCTGGTCACTTTCTGATGGGCAGCACTAAATTATCCCAACCACCCAGCACGGTAGCTTTCTGCTACTGAAGAAGAGAAAATGTCAACTTTTTAAAAATTAACTCACTGGGATGGACGTCCTGTGGAGCATGTGACTCCATCTATCAAGAGCTACGAAAGATACTGAACTTTTCACCCGTCTGTCTCCTTAGAAGCTGCCATCTGACGACATCATGGACGACCACGGGAAATCTAAATTACACAGCAGCTAGGGGCCACTGACAGCCATAATTATAATGTTAGCATCATCAGAGGAGTGCTTAGCAAGGGACATATCCTATTTGGAGCTCAGCCAGCTCAGAGGAGAAAATCAAGGGTGAAGGTACGGAGATGGTGATAATTTTCTAGCATTCCTGTGCAAAAGCCCTTGAGCAAGGCAGAGCAGCTGCTACATGTAAATAATTGCAAGCGACGCTGGAAAACGGCTTGCTGGAAAAGGAGGCTCAAAAAGTTCCCACATTTCTGTGGATTAAACTAAAAAGTTTGAATAAAACAGTCTATATTTATACTGGATAAACCCGCTTCATCAGATATAGTTTGCTTATATAACCTGTGCCAGCGAATCCCGTTTGAACTGAGCTGAGCAAAAAGCTTCGTGTTTATGAGGAGAAGTTTCTACCAATGCTTTAACAGAGAACATGTGCTGCTTTAAGAGATGTTTTCTCTTTAATAAAGACAAAACAAACAGCGGGAGTGGGTTCCATGCTGTAGAAGGTGGTGACAGACATGGTTATATTGGATCAATAGCGTCTCAAAAGCGTCTCACTTGTGCTAGCTACCCACAACATTCAACACAAGTGATACCCAATCCAGTGAGCTATTTACTGGCTCTGAGATTAAGCGAGCAGAGGCACACACTTTTCGTTTTGTTTATCTGTCACTGATCTATCACTATGATGACATACTTTGACTGGAACTATGTGCAAATCTATTGCGCTGACATAAAGCAGTTTATTGGGGCCTTTTTTACATCCCCTCTGACTGAATTTGTTTGTGAAGAGGTCAGGTCAAACAGGTCAGCTAGTACGAAAAGGCAAAATATCAGTGTCCTATCGCTAACCGAATGCATTTCATTTGTGTTGATGTGTTCCGAAAGGTTAAACTACAGGATAAAATGATTCAAATGTTTTTATAAAAAGAGCTTGGGAAATTTTAATGCAATTTAGTAATTCACAACTGCATTATGAAACAGAAACACAATACTTTGTGTTGCTCGTGGAAAGATAGAGTTTGGACTATGCTGAAATGCAGCGCAAAAAAACAGACTCCGTGCTCGGTTTGCTTGAGGTCAGCTTTAAATTCATGGCATGAGGAGAAGAGCTGTGGCACAAAGGGATCAAACCACGTTGCACCAGCTTATCCACCAGGCACATGGATTCAGTTAACTGCAGAGCGCAGGTGGTCTGAGGGGGGATTCCAGCCTGTGCGCGTGTGTGTGCGTGTGTGTGCGTGTGTGCGCGTGCCTGCGCGTGCATGTGTGCCTCCGTGGGTGTGTGCGCAGGTCAATGTCTTTTTTCACTTATGCGACACACGATGCCACACCACATCAAGCAGTCTCTGCTCGGTGCGCTCACACCATGTTCTCACGCTGGAGAAACTTCTAATCTCTAACTGGCTGCTAGAACATTTTACAGATTAACCTAAATTACTGAGTCGTTTATGCACGAGAGCTAATGTTTATTGTGGATTTTGTGTCAAGGCGCTCTAACCCAAAAAACGTGCTGCCGTGCAAAAATCTTTCTCAGTCTGAAGGTGCCTTTCTTTGTGATTTTTGCTGGGTTTTTCTCTTTATTGTAAAAATGTTAAACAGAAAATATTTGGGCCGTTGGATAAACACACAAACATGCAAACTGTCCAAGTGATGGAGCTGTTATTTGAGAAAGTGCTTTATAGTTCTTTAGTTAAAACTCTGCAATAACTGAGCTATTTAAGACCAAATCTGATCACTTTTCTGAATTGCTACACCAGCACAACATTTGGATACAAAGAGGAGATCCTGTAGTTTTATGCTGTGATCATATTGAGGGGCCGAAGCTTTACTTCTTCTGCTTCTGTGATCACGCGTCACTGTGATTATCTGGACTGTTTTACTAATTTAAACGTTTGTGGTTGTTTTTATTTCTCTGCTTGCTGAAACCAAACCAAATAAATCAAACTGTTCTCGTGTTGTTACACATCTAATGTCAGGTAATCTTTTACTACAGAAATTTGCATCATATCAGTCATGCTGTTTTTAGAATGATTCATACAGTAGTAAGAGATAAACAGCAGGCTCTCTTTCTCCTCTTTGTATCCATTAATTGCTCCATCCCACTCGCCCCTCCCTAGCCACCCCAGGCTCCCACACACAAACTTCTGCTATCAATACCTACTGTTGATGGAAACGGGAAGTTAGGTGTATGGAAGTAACCTTTAGAGGCAATTGTTGCTTTCTGAATAAACATTTGTGCTTGTTTGTTTAAAACATGTTGCTGTGATACCTTCCTACCCAACTCTGTCTTTTCCCGCCATTCCTCACCCTTTCTCCAGTGTTTGGCCAAGTGAGCTTTCTGTAGCTTCTTCAGCCTGCATGTGAAGCTGCGGCTAGTTTTGAGGAAGTTGCTGTTGCTAATGCCAACGGCCACAAGCAGAGCGTAACGTGGAGGCGGCGTAAAGATAAAGAGAACACAGATAGTAGATCATGGATAATAACAAAGGGGGAGAAAGCATGTCCATGCATGAGGATTAGAGGTAGGATTATCCAACCATGCTGGTTAACAGTCATGTTGACACACTGACAACAACAACTGACTGACTACCTGCTGCTCTGACAGTGGTGCGTTATTTTTGCCCTTTCAAAGAAAATGACTGTTTACATATTGAAACATGTGCCTTCATAAAAGCAGGTTGACAGGATGAACTATTCCACTGGCATCATGCTGGGCAATGACCCAAACAGATTTTTCTGGAGCCAACACAAGCACATGTGTGAGGAGTATGCAGAGCAACAGGAACAGCACACAGGTGCTGGAGGTGTATTTAAGATCCAAAATTGCAGTTTCCATTTACCACAGAATTGTTTTTCAGACAGACTGCAACCAAGCCTGGCTGACAGGCAGACAAACAAGCATATCATGTGGTGGATTCAGAGGAGATGGAGATGTTGGCTGGATGTTGCCAGTCAAGACTGACTGAGTAAACAGTTGCCAGAAAGTTGCCCGTCTTACTCACCAAATGACTAATGTACTGGCCGACTAACTGAACGATGCATAAACAAAAGAGCAGAATATTTGCCTATTTTAGGACAGGCTACACTGAGTTAGAGGAACTAAACTGTACTGAGTATCACATTATATGGTCATATAAACTACTATTTCACAGCCGTGTTCGCTGAATTACGCACAAACAACACGCATCTTCCTGACTGACCGTGCTTGGCAAAAAAAAAAAATCTCTCTTTTTCCTGCACTCTCACACAAGGCCAAAAGGATATTAGATCAGTGTTTTGGAGCTACAGAGTTTTATCTGTTTCTGGACTGATACCCATCTTGAGCATACATGAACATATGCAAAACCAGAAAAGGCCCCGACACAGGACGGCATGCAAAACACACCAATGGAAACAACATAAAAAAAAAGGAGCAAATTGGTGTAAAGTCAGACACACTGTACCATCTGCTGGGAATTCACCGTGCCACTCTGCTTTTGGAGGATAACATTTCATTCATTTTAATCATGCGGTATTAAAAGCAATGAAATACTACCCAGAGTCAACTTTAATTTATCTGAGAAAACTATAGATCGTGTTTGAAGATGTAGAGGCTGAACAGAGCAGTGAATAAAACGAGCTCCATTCATTACCAAAAGCAAACAAATCCCCAGCATAAACAACACCGGACAATTTACTTGAATAGCTCTTTAAAAAAAAAAAAATCCTAACATAGCTCTAAAACGTACTACTAATATATCTGACTTTCTGCTATTAGTATAAACTAGATACAACACGCCATAAAATGATATGCAAACTCATGCAGCAGATACACAAACTAGATTGTCATCTGTGTCTGATATGGAGAATGGCAGCCGAGTCTGAAAAGCAACTATATGCTCACATATTAATGCATCTATTAAAGCCCGATATAGCAGCATCAAATACCAGGACCGAACAATATTTAGGGGTACGCTTCGATTGTGGCGCACAGCCTAAAGACTGGCCCCTCTCATTAATGGGGGATCATCAAAGTACCTGAACAGAGGCGTGCTGCACAGAGGGAACATGTGGTTGGCAAATATTTAGCTTTTCCTTATCTAGCCCTTAACGACAATACATGCAAGTCACTGTATTCAAATTATGCCAAAGATCTCCAGATTTATTCGCATTTCTGAAATCTATGTATCGCAAAATCCAACTAAGGATCAGTAATTTTATATATAAAAAAACACACACACACACACACACACAAAAACGAAGGAAAAAGAAGAGATGAAAAAGTTATTCCTTCAGAATAAAGTGCTGCTCTACTGCTGAGCATATCCAAGGAGCGGAGCTGCAAACACTTTGGCTACTCACCACCATCAGTTTCATCGCCGGTTTGGATTTGGCTATCCGTGAGCTCATCTTCTCTGCGTAAAAGCGAACTGCGGTATGATGGAGTCTCCATCAAAGAGCCTTTACTATATACAGGAGAGAGCGAGAGGGAGAGCGAGAGAGAGACCATGCGCCCACCCACGTTTTCCAAGGCACTGCCTTCTTCCCTCCTCATTCTCCGATCCTAAAAATAAAGTGCAGCATCCATCGGAGCTGCGTCGCGATTAACCAAAACAGTGGATGGCGTAGGTGACATCAAAGAAAACAACTTCCAAACGTATCTTGCATGAGGTGGGTTCATCCATCAATTAAGCCAAGTTTGCTGGGTTTCTTAGGGATACAAATATTCCCCAAAAATATGCCACATGTTGTAAATTGAAAGGTCACCCTGCTGCAGCCAGGTTACACCTAGCTAGGCCCAGGACATAATTACATTCTGGAACAAAGGTGCAAAAGTATGTTTCCATATGCACGTTGTGCAGAAGTGTTTACATGTAAAAAAAAAAAAAAAAAGGTTAAGCACCTAATTTGACAAGCTAAAAAGCACCAAAAAAACCCACATAGCTTTAATCAGTGTGAATAAAGAAGACTCTTCCAGAATAAATGTTTTGACTCCTGGTTTGACATAATGTAAACATGATGATTGACGTGTGTTTATTTGGACCAGCCAAAATCATTTAGCTAGAGTGGTAGCGCTTATTTGAACATCCCACTGTGGAAAAGGACAATTAAACACCAAAAATATTGTTTTTCTCAGAAGGTTAACCATCACAGCTTGTGTAGAGTGAGCAGAAAAGCACAAAGAACTTCAGCTACCCGCTTTAAACTTCATTCTACATAGAAAGCAAAGAGGGAGCTCTTGCAAAAAGATTGTGAATGGATGATGTCACTGGATGACAAACTAGGGAATTAAAGATTTAAAAAAGAAAAGCAAATGAAGTCCTTAACCAGACAGAAGTGCACCCATAATTCAGACAAAATCCATGATGAGTTACGTGTAACTCACGCACATAGTAAACCCAAAAGGCCACACACCCACGCTGTGATCTCCGTGATGCTGAATCGATATCCATCTTCCACTGAAAGTCCCAAAACAGATCTGGTTTTCCATTTGTCATTTTGTATCCGCTTAGCATCCACCCCATGCAGAAGGATGACAAAATGTCCCAGCCCGCTGCCGTGACGTAGAAGCGCAAGGTTTCAACGTAAGCAGAGAAAATACACACGGCACACCCACTGACCGGCGTCCAAGGCATGTGAGCGAAATGTTAGTGGTGAGGTCACGGCTCACCACAATACGACCAACGCGACACACACAAACGCACACTCGCACATTCAAATGCATACTTTAAGAAAAGGATACAAAAATACACATGCTGTGCAACTCTTTCAGCACTGAGGTAAGGGTACACCACAACAATAGTGGAGCAGGAGCTGGACGTCCAACCTCTCGAGCACAAACACACAGGAACGCTTGAACGGCGAGCCTTTCTGACGTGCTAGTTGGCGCTGAGGTGTGCAGTGTATTCGCAGTGTAAACGTGGGTGTTAAGAGGTGAAGTGGAGCATGACCGCTCCACCGACACACATACACACACATCTAAGTCACACAAGTGCAATTCGCTGACTTGTCCTATGCCCATAAATTGCTGGCTGGTTTTGGCCTGTCAACGGTTGTACTACAGTTATTTTTAATAGCCTGTCAAAATGTACTCAAGGCTAGGTCTCACTATGTGTCTGTGTTTCTGCATGCATATATTGCATATGAATGTAGAAAGAGTGCAAATACTTTTTTAAAGGGGGGAAAAAATCAGTGTGTATGCGGATAACAAAGGACAATCTGTACAACACGCACAAAGTTTCAAGTAACTCTAAAGGTGATGCTTGATAAGCACAAACAAAGATGTGGTGATTACTTAACTTTATCATCTTTTTATCAAATCTCTGGCAGGTGATCCACTTCTCACAGCAGCAGTACCACTATTGTTTAGGACCATGGCAACTTCTCTTTAGCAAGTACTGTCTGGGTGCATGGCATACGATGCTGTGTGTGCCTGACCTGACTAACTCCATGGATGTCTGAGTGAGCTGCCCAGTGCTGTACCCATCTCAGACCAACTCATTTCCATAACAGATTTCATAAACGAATGAGTAAAAAAGGGAACTTGTAACTGTTATTGTGTCGGCAGTGTCACCTGAAGGCTGAAAGTTACAAAGAGCTCTTTTAATATGTGCAATGAAAACTTTTCACCTAATCATGCAAATAAAGGATAACTGCAGGTAACCAGAAACAGAAGACAATCAAAACCCTGGAATTAACTGTAGCAAAAACCCCACCTGCAAAAAGTGCACAACACGTTGTTATGGTAGCAACTGAAGGGTAAACTTGCAAAACACCTAAATGCTGATGTAGCAAAAGCTTTGATTTTAATTAGATTTTAATTTTGATTTTATATGTGTGCAGATTTGCACACTAATTGCATGCTCAACCATGCCATTAGAGGCCGAACCACTTTGTGATTAGAGTCCACAAAGTGTCTATATGCAAGACAAATGGATCCCTAATTTGACATGTCAGCTCACTGCTATTGGTGTATGTGTTTGTGTGTCTACGTCCTTGAATAAGAAACACATTTCAAAGCTGTTTTTAAAACCTAGCTACGGCTGAACAAGGGCAATATAAGTCCAAACCATTTTAATAGTCTGTGAAACTATGTATTCAGTCAACCGTGGTAAATTTAGTTCCACAGTTCATCATATGGGGGCCCTGGTAAATTAGTTTCACCATGTTCCTCACAATACAACACTCACTCTCAGTTGTTCTGAGCATTTTTCGCTTTCCTCCTTAAATAGAATTTTCCGCTGCTGTGACGAAGTCTGCAAAGCTTCATCCATCCATTCTATTCCACTTATCCTTATCGGGGTAACGGGGGGGGGGCTCTAGCGCATCCTAGCTACCGTGGGGTGAGAGGCGGGGTAAACTCTGGAGAGATTGCTAAAAGAAAGAGACAATCATTTGCACTAACTTTCACACCTACAGGCAACCTAAGTCAGGGGTGGGCAACTCCAGGCCTCGAGGGCCAGTGTCCTGCAGGTTTTAGATGTGTCCTTGATCCAACATAGCTAATTCAAATGGCTAAATTGCCTCCTCAACATGTCTTGTAAGTCATGTCCGAATTCATGAGCTGAATCCTCCTGAGGACCTGGCCTTTGTGGTCTACGTGGGCAGATTCAGAAGGTCGGGTTGGCCGGAAGTAAACGGCTGTGAAATTGGACAGTCTAGCTTTCAGATTTGCGTCACCGCTGTCTCGGTGGAGTTTAATAAACTCGGCCGTCTGCTCCTTGCTATCTAAAATATAACAGGACACTGGCGTAAATTCTCGACCATCTCACACTTCTATTTAATCAGTTTTCTGTTTGACGTTTATTCAGCTGTGTGAAAACCCCGGAGGAACCCTTAATTAATAAAGTTACATTTAATTTAATCTAATCTAATAACTTTAATCTCAGCCAAACCGATTTACTCACGAACAAATAAAACACTGAAAAAGCCCAACAATAACATTTTTAAATTATCAAAGTGACTTGTATATCATGTTTAACCCGAGTAGCGAAAGACCGCGGGGGTTTGAAGACGATGTGTCGGTCGGCTGAGATATTTAAGTATACACAGCTACATTCTCTCCTGAAAATATGTTAAAAGTTTTTTTGCGACCCAGAAAGAGAAATAAGAGTAATATTAAAACTAAGTATCTGTCGCCATTGTTGGAAACTGGAATTGGCTTTGGCCGTGCTATGAATTCTGCGATATGGTTTTTCAATTTTGTTGTCCGGGTGGACAATCGGGAGAAATTCGGGAGAATGGTGGCTCCGGTATTCTCCCGGAAAAATCGAGAGGGTTGGCATGTATGGTTGTGGCAACATCACTAACCTTGTCAAACACCTCAGAGTAAATCATATCACAGAATATGACGAGCATATGTTGAGGTGAACTGAAGAGGAGGACAGGGACAGGTGCTGCTAGGGCGAGACAGACGTCTCTCACGGAGTCCTTTAGTGCGGCAGGCAGGCAAGGTCTTCAAATAGCGCACAACTTCAGGTTTTTTTTATTTCTATATGATGAACTCTGCATTATTAAGTGATAAGAACAAGTAATCTGATGTCCTGTAATCGTTATGACGCTATAATTTGAGATACAATAAATAAAATACGTTTTTGTACAAAGTATCGGTATCGGATCAGTATCGTCGATACCACCCTGAATATTACTTGGTATCGGATCGGAAAGAAAATCAGTGGTATCGCACATCACTATTATCTAAGTGACTTATATATTATGTTTAACCTGAGTAGCGAAAGACCGCGGTGATCTGAAAATGATGTGCCGGGAGTTGTGCCGTTCTCGGCGGCTCTAGTAACCCTCGAGCTCCCGGCTACGTATCGAGCTAGTGGGTAACAGACGTCTCCGAAAACGTCGGAGCACTTTTGCAAATATGTGATATCTTGATAAACCCAGCAGATATTTAAAGTTTACACAACTGCATTCTCACATGAAAATATGTTAAAAGTTCATTTTGTGACCCAGAAAGATTAATAAGAGTAATTTTAAAAATTAGTAACTCCAGAAATTGGAGTTTGGCTGGGCCATGCTATAAATTCTGGGATATGGTGGGCCACGAAGGACACACTGGCCCCATCCTGTAAATTTGGGGAAATGAAGGACGCATTTATCAGCTGCATTCGGAGGAGTCTACGAATTTGGACAGCCTTCGGCACGTCGCTGTGACGTAATCGGTCTACAAATGGGGCCTCAGGAGGATGCAGCCCATGAATTTAGACACCCCCGTAGTTCTGCAGAGGTCTGGTAATGAACTAATCATTTGATTCAGGTGTGTTGACCCAGGGTGATATCTAAAACCTGCAGGACACCAGCCCTCGAGGCCTGGAGTTGCCCACCCCTGCCCTAAGTGCATGTCGTTGGACTGTGGAAGGAAGCTTGAATATCCAGAGAGAACCCACACAGACACGGGGAGAACATGCAAACTCCACAGATGGTGGTTTCCAACAACCATGCCACCGTGCTGCCAAGTCTATAGAGTCAAATTATTGAATTGTGTCACTGAATGTCCTTTTTGACCATTACACATAGTTAGTGAACAACATTCAAATATTTTTAGTGCAAATATTGATTGAATTATGAAAAGAAAATGTTTATTTTTTATAAAAACATCCTTCTTGGTGGTTAATAATAGTAACATGAACGCGTTATAATAATAAGTTTCATTAGTGAAGGTGTGATATGGTTTAGATAAGGTTTGCAGCATCTATTGAACGGTGGTGTTTAGTCATACTGCAGACATCTAAAACTATTAGTTTCACTTGGGTCATCTTAGCTCTGCTCTAAGTTAGTGGGCTAAGGTGATGTTAATGCAAAAGGTTTTCAGGAAAGCCTGGCCACATCACTTTAATCTCTGTTGTTGTACAGACACAAAAGAAGAAGCACGTTGCCCTGTTAAGGATCTTGACCTTCTCATATTCTACCCTCTGCCTTCATGCGGTCCACCTCAAAGTTCTTATTTCAGGACATTTTATACCTCTCACTGCCTGGGCCCCTCAGATGGAAATCACAGTGGACAAGACTTTATTTTACTAACTGATGCAAAAGCCTCAACAGGATACTGAAATCATCAATGTGGAGCAGAAATGCCTACAGAAAATGTGGGCAGCGCAGGGTTGTGAGTCAGGGCACATTATAAATAAGGTCGAGGGGGAGGGGGGAAGGGAGGGTGAGACTGATGTAGCTGGGCTTTCGATGGCTTACAAGCAACACACTGAGTGTCTGTAAAGCGAATGAAAGAAAGCAGTAGCAGAAAAAAACAGCGAGACAGGCATGAAAAAAAGGATGAGGGTTCCAGCAGACTTGTGCCCAGCGTTGGAAGCTTTGCCAGTTAAAGCAGTGAGTCACATGTGACCTTGGGAGAAGAAATAACACTAGAGGGATCCCTGGATTTCCACGGCAGCTGATGTGGTTACCTTGTTTTCTCTGGTGAGGTTTCTGAAAATGATTTAGGGGAAACTCTTTTCTTCTTCTTCTGAACTGCGTAGTGTCAAGATGTGATGCATGCAACGAGGCTTATTTTCGGGAGGTGGCTGCATGCCTTTCTGCCACTTTTAAAGCTCTACTAGGAATCAGTTTCATTCAATAATGGTGAAGAGCTGAATGCATGCAGGTTTTTCTAAACAAACATTACAACAGGTGAATTAGTGGACTAATTTTGGTTTTTATTTATTTCCTAATTTTACACAGTACTGTGGGTGATATTTATACCATAACACACATTAATGCACTCACTATTATTTCACGATAATGCTATAAATTGGTACATTTACATGGTCCAATATGGTATGTCTACAATTCACAAAGACATAGATGATATTTTTACCACCCTAAAATCATCCCTTGCTTATTACTAGCTAAGCATTACCAAATTAGCACTTCCACGTAGCTGGCAGTAGCTGACTAATATTAGCAGGAAGCAATACAATGCAAGTTTCTGCATGCAAAAACCCCATCATGCCTGAACACTCGACACTCCCTAGAACCACAAGCACCACAACCTGCAAATTTAGGGTGCTTGGGGTTCATGTACAGCACCCATTGTAGCATTAAAAATAGTGAAGCTCGCCACTTTGCTCGCTACAAATTACTTTCTGGAGTGCTTACTGCTTTTTTCATATCTTCTGAGACTTCTGAAGATAGCGTGATTCCAACGATGACACCAATGATGATGCCATCTGGTGTCATTATCTCTTGATCTGCTTTGGAGCATTGGGAAACCAATGTCTTTGCTTTCCGAAACGAATATTTGCAAATGTGAAAAATCAAAGGAATCTTTATGGGGGCACCACCCACAGTGAAGCTTGCGGTTTAGTTTGAGTCAATAAGGGAAACCGTGGGATGGCATGACAGATTAATAGATCTTTCTCGAGTCTGTCATGGCTCATGGCCATTTGTAGTTAGTGGAATGATATGTCTGGTTACTACTAGCGCATGCTAACTAGATACCTGAAGCTGTGCCAACTTCTTAGACAATCTGTTTTTGTTGCATAGCTGTCAAGATAAAAGCATAACATACGATCACTCTATGTATTTTCATTTTAGTTGGGTCAGTGGTTTTTGGGAGGCGGAGAAGGACATGAAACTCATCACTATCAGGGCGCAGGTGAGCGCTAATTAGCTAGCATGTAGCCAGTGTTTATAGGCAGGAGTGATACAGCAGTAATATTTTGGTTAGGTTAACGCAATCCTTTTAAATGTGCCAATGACCACCTGGGTTTCCATCAAAAAGGACAGTTTCGTGTGGTGTAGCCACTGCTCTTGTGTGACAGTTTTTGGATTTAAGATATACAAATCATAGACCATAGATCGCAGCCACCTGCTATACTCTACTCTGTGAAAGCCAGCTTAGCGGATATTTTTAGTCGCATCCCATTTAACTGTTTATTAGAAATATGGCTCAACAAAGCTGGTAACAATTAAGACTTGTTTTGAAAGCAAAAACAAGTTACAGTGCCCAAATAGTTATTCAAGATTCAAAGAACAATGTGACCACCTTTTAAAAAAAAATTTAGTGGTTACTTCCATGTTCGCTGGCACACTCTGACATGCATAACTGCTACCAGGAAAACTTCCCAATAGGGGTCAAAACGTAGGTCATATGAGTCATGTCTATGAGTCATAACTAGTTACTATAATTTATCGTAATTTCCATGTTCTAAATATGCCTCACTGTTAGAGGCTTCTCTCTAAATGCAGAATTTATACAGAATCTTGAAATGGTATCGTGTTCCTTTTTTGTTAGGCTGACTTTGTGTTCCCTGGTAAACGGGCCTGAGCAAAATACAAAAGTATTTCATGTCCTCACTACTGGTCGAGAAGCTAATAAGGGCTTTCTGGCAGTACACTTTATTAGGCTATCTGATTGCCAATGTGTTTCAGAACCAGATCTCATCCGACACAAGAGCTTCAGATACACAGAAAGGAGATCGTGTAATTACAGAAGACTGATGTTGATGTCACTGAAAACAACACTTGCATTGTTTTCAGTGTAAAATATGATACTGCATTTCATGGTCATTAGAGCTTTTCTGTGAACTAGACTATGGACCATGTACCAGTGGGAATGTAGACTCTAGAAATACAGAAAAGCACAGCATTAATTTTAAGAATGAATGAACCAGTTTACAGGTGATTCTTTGTTGAGAAACTGCCGGATCCTGTAAAACGAATCTCAAATACACTCACAGTTGAATTAAAAGCACACATTATACGGCTTTTTAATTATTTTGCCGTCAGCAAAAGAGAAGTGATGGCTAGGGAAAGTCAACAGACAAGAGGCAGCTGCCTGCTTTCTTGTTTGTCTAATTTTGGTTCATGAAAGGAATTCTCAATGTGTGTACTTGTACCTAATGTTTACCATCTAAAATGAGCTCGTGGCAGAGAAGGTCTTACTCATCGGCCACAATCTACAGTGGCGCAGACCCAGAGTAAAGATGCCCTTACTGTGCAACTACTGTACTTACACTGTACCTTGTTGGGCTTCACCCCTGTCACACCTCCATAAAAGGGTAAAAATAAAACACACGGGAGGTTTCATTAAGAACTATTAATAGTGGCCACGGCCAAACCAGAGTTTCCTCAGGGCGGAAATGTGACTGTGCATGTATAGGATTTTTTGTAGTCTTTTGTGGTATTATAAACCATAAATATTTTTATTACCTTAACCTCCTAAGACCCGAAGTCTTTCATGGCATGCATTTTTAATTTCTCTTTGCTATTTGAGCTGATTGTACGGTGGCCCTGAGAGGCCAAATGGACTGCAACTTAAGAAAACACCAGCAATAAGAAAAACGCTGCAAAAGCACACAAAACACAACGGAAATAGGAAAAACGACAACGGAAATAGGAAAACACTAAACAGAAATAGGATAAATGATAACGGAAATAGGAAAAAAGAAATCCAAAAGCACAAGGGAAGTGTTTCTGGGGAGACAATAACCCAACTGACCAGTTGCAGGAACCAAAATATGCTGAGAATTGTGCCTCCACTTAAAAGAAGTGGAGGATCTATTGGTTTTGTGAAGAGAGAAAAGATGAGAGGTAAGTGTGTTAGCCTAACTATTAGCCTAAAATCCGTCATCAGTATTATATGAATCATGATAAAACACACCTACCACGTTTTGGGTTCCTGCAACTGGTCCGTCGGGTTATTGTCTCCCCAGAAACACTTCCTTTGTGTTTTTGGAAATCTGTTTTTTCCTATTTCTGTTTTCATTTTTCCAATTTCCGTTGTGTTTTGTGTGCTTTTTCAGCGTTTTTCTTATTGCTGTTTTCTTAAGTTGCAGTCCATTTGGCCTCTCAGGACCACCGTATGATTGGGACCTGATGAATGTAAAAACAAAGAATTACGTAATTTTTTTTTTTATTTTACCTGATTTTTGTTTCTGAGAAAAATGAGATCCAAATATGAGGACATTTGCTTTAAATTTCAATAGGACAGTGGTAGCATAATGTCCTATAAGTGGATATCAGGCCCTTAAAGTAGCCAGTGACAAGGTGATACCTTTCTATAAAATTTTACAAACTGCTAAATCTTATGATTATTATCCAGATTTTTCAGATCCGAAATTGTCATGTAGTGTATACTGAAAGCGTTGCATTTTTGTGAAAAACATTTGTCCTCAAAAGCCATACTGTGAAAAAAATTATCTTGATACGAAGCAATGATGAGCTGGTCCTAATATTTCTAAACAAGAAAAGGAAGAAAGTTCATCCAGTTCTCACAAGAAGCAGCAACAGGGAGAATTTGATGAACTGAATAGTGATGGGTCGGTCGCGAACGAAATGGCTCTTAGAGCCGGTTCTTTGACGTGACCAACGCGAGCCGACTCCTTATCGCGAGCCTTGGGGGTTTTTTTTTCTTTCTCTCACCCTCTCTCTCGCACTTTTTTTCCGCTTCACTCAGCATGCGAGCCTTGTGCTTTACGCTGGGAAGAGGGGGTAGGGGCGGTAGTTACACTCAGTAGCACAGGAACAAAGCAGGAGGGAGAGAGAGAGAAAGAGAGCCAGGGACAACAACGTCACATTAGAAAGGTATAGTAATCATCCACAACTATTTTCAGTTGCAGATGATAAAGGATTCAGAAAGTTTATTCATGCAGGTCCATATGACAGAGAATATGCATGTTCTTTTAGTTTTCATATTATAATTTATATTTAATTGTGTTGTGGTTTGCAGTGTTTTGTGTTGTTTCACTTTAAATTTGTAAAAGGAAAAAGCTGAAAATTTAAATAGTTAAAAGTTGAAATGTGAATAGTTGATTTCTGTATTATATGATTTATTTATTACATTACATACATTACATATTACATTTTATGTGAAGTGAATAAATAAAAGTATATTTACGGTGGCCTACAGACAAAGCGCATACAAACTTCAAATCACGTACGAACCCTGAAGCACGTACAAACTCCAAAACACGTAAAAACTCCAAAACACGTAAAAACTCAGAAGCACATAAAAACTCAAAACACGTACAAAAGACAACAGAAGTGCTCCAGGATGCTAGGCACAGGGTTGAACTTTTGTTACCTAGTGGCTACACAAGCCAGCAAGTGTGGTAATAACAGGTAAATGAACTTTTTTTTATTTTATTATTTGACTATATATGAATGCTTGTGTATAAATACACAAACAATACACATATGCTTTCATGCTTTCAATTGTGTAATTTAAGTGATCTAGGTAGCTCTGTTTTGGAAGTTCATATATAAACATATATAAATAAAACCACTTTTTTTAATATTAGTAATTCCTTTTGTGCATAATTTTATATTATTGTTAATAATAAATTAATTAAAGCAACAAAACAACCTGAAGAGCCGGTTCGGAGCTGAAACAGCCGGCTCTTTTTAGTGAGCCGAACCGAAACAGCCGGTTCTCTAAAAAGATCCGGAAATCCCATCACTAGAACTGAAGATGTATCATGGCTTTTGTACGCTTTCGGATATATCTCAGGATGTCAGTAGGGAAGTTTGAGCTCTAGTTGGGACTAAGCAGGTAGAGAAAATGTTTCAGAGAGCAGTGTCTAAGGTAAAATAGTATTATTTAAAATTACTGTATATTGAGTACCTGTGTGCTTTTTGAGCTACAAACACACTCTTCACCACGTGCATTTTGATTGGTCAGATCTGTGTACTCGGATGGGAAGGATCAGAAAAGTAAAACTTGATCCCAAAAATAAACAATTTGTCACAAATTAAGAAGTTAAGAATAGTTGAGTCCAAAAACCCATTTTTTACATGTGTGCAATGTTAAAAATGTTCGTCACTGTCTTAGATTTGCTATCAGTAATTTTTGACTCAGATATGACATAATGAAGACGACAGTGTTTCCATGTAAGTTTCCATTTAAATTGAACATTTTTGCATTGTTGAATTTTTCCATCATTATCTCTGCAAGTATTTTCCACAGCAGTAATCTCCTGCAGTCTGTCTTTACCTCGGAAAAGATGACAAACAAACCAGCAGAGTCTGAAACAGCAGTGTGTTTTCCTGCTCTCACACCAGGACGCCACTGGCATGCAGTCCAGTAGGCTTTCCCAGCACCGGGCACTTAGCTTGGCTCAAAGGAATGGCCTGTCTGCCTGTCTGTCTGCATTCTGTTGGCAGCGCGTGGATGGGCGTGTGTCCCGTGTGTGTAAAGTGCGATAAAGAAAATTTCCAGAATGTTCTGCTATAGTGTCTGGTGTTTGTCAGTGTGTGGAACAGACATCATCTTGAGTTCAAACATATTGGCTGTTGGCCCTTATTTTTGTTCTGTTATAATTTTCACCTCTTGTAAAATACTGTTTTTAAAAATAAAGTCAAGGTTATTCCTACATCCATTTGCATGTCTTCCTGAATAAACATAAGAATATGACATTATTCCATACTCAACCCAGTCCAAGGCTTGATATTCCCGTAATCACCGTGATGACAGGATGCAGGATACTGAGGTGAAGATAGTTAAATAGCACTTTTTAAAATTTATGTTGGTGAAATAAGAGTTTTTGGTTCATTTCAGCTGCCAGAAGCCACAAGTAAAGCAACCAAAAGACTGTGTGTTTTGGTTTAAAAGTGTTTTTAAAAATGTGAGCAATTTTATTTAATCTGGAGAAGCGATTCAGAACGAGTGATGCAGCTGTTGCACTTCGCATGCTTATGCTTCATATCTGAAACGACACATTCAAAGGAAAATAAGGTATCAGACACTGCAACAGAAGGATAACAATGCACGCACTTTCAGTGGAGTGAGTCACACACCTAATGAAAACCTATGTGGAAAATCTAATGACTGCAATTATCATGATGTCATAGCAATAACATGGCCTCCAAATAAATGACTGTGTGCATCTTTTGTAAACAAAAACATATTTGTTAACATAAAAAAAACATGAAAAAGCTTTTAAAATGTTACATTTAGCGTAATAAATAAAAAAGTATTTGCCCTCCCTCCCCCTTGTTAAATCACATGTTTGGGGGAAACCTGAGTTCAGTTTGACAAAACAATACATCCTGGTGCGATGTAAATGCCCGGCCATCAAACTCAAGAACATCTGAGAAACAAAGTTAATGACATCTCTCAGTGTTGAAAGGGTTACAGATTCATTTCTAAGGCTTTGAGACTCCAGCAAACCACTGTGAGAGACATTATTCAGAAATGAAGAAAACTTGGAACAGTGGTGAATCTTTCCAGCAGTGGGAGACCAACCAAATACCAAAAGAGCGCACCAACAACTCAACCAGGAGGTCACAAAAGAACCCAGAACAGCATGTAAAGAACTGCAGGCCTCACTTGCCTCTGTTAAGGTCAGAGTTCACTTTTCAGCTGGGCAAAAATGACATCCATGGGAGCGCTCTAAGGTTAAAACCACTGCTGACCAAAAGTAACAAAGGCTTATCTCACATTTGTGAAAAAAAATTGAAATAAGCCATGAACGCCTTGACTAATCCTTTGAACCTCTACTCATCTACAGTTATGCACTAAGCACAAGGGATATTTTAACATCTGGAAAACAAGATCTTTCTCTGTCTTTTGTTTTCTTTTGACACTTTAACTTTTATACTCACTCATAAACCTCTGAAACTTGTGTGAATCATGTAGTTACTTGAAATGTACACCAATCAGCAATGACTGTAAACTCTGAGCAGTTGGTGAGTAAAATAGTTTCACATACGCACAAAAATCCCCCGCAAAAGATGAAGCCTTTGTTAAATTTAATTTAATTTTTGGTCAGGATTTACATGTTTTTAATGCTCTGCGTTTGGCTTACAGTTTCAACTCAACCATAGATGGTAAAAAAAGTCTATTTATTACTAATTTATTAATATATTTAAACGTATTTAGATGACAGTGATGAGTCGTGGTTGTGTACACTGAAAACACTACTAGATTGTACTGAAATGCGCAAAGAGACAGAGTCTGACAGACACATGCTTTCATTCTTTTTATATCTGTTTAAAAGCCAGCCATTAAGGAGTGCGAACTATATCCACTGATGGGTTCACTGCCAGTAAAAAGGCGCTGAAAACTATTCTTGTCTGACCTGGGGTTTGACTGACTGGAAATGGCACGGAGGAAACTGTTTAGGAAATCGAGAGGTGCAGTGATGGAAGAGTGCCACGAAAATAAGAGAGGGAAAAAGGCAAAGAAAGTGCAGCAAATATAAGAAAAATGAATCCCATGTTACGACCTCGACTCAGCAGTGACAAATTAGGAATAAGAGATAGGTGAAGACAGGGGAGTGAGTAAATATTCATGTTCTGGGGTCTTTTGGGTCGTCCACACAGAGGGCCATATTTGTTTAACTTAAGGAGGATTTCATTAAGCTTCATCCAATCCATCCGTGGAAGGTTTTCTTTTCAGGAAGGTCTCCCTTTCTGACCACAGCAGCAGAGCTGATGGTCTTCCCGCAGGCAAACTGTGAGGCTGCTCGGCTTTCTTGGAATCTTCATCACGACCACATGAAGAGAAAAAAGGAAACGCTGTGCCGTTCTTTTAATAGAAGAGGAGGACCTGTAAGCACATTCACACGGCAATTGGGAAGTACACACAAAAAGAGATGTATGTGATTTTCTCTGACAGTTTTATTTTTGTCGGTTGTGTTTCTGATTGCTGTTGTTTCCCACTAAACACTCAACCCAACATAGGCAGCTCTCTTGTACTGAGCAGCTCTGAATAGCTCCAATTGTACAAGCAACTTTTAGCTTAAGCAGCTTAATTCTTTTTTTTACATTAGTTAAATATCACATGTAATTTATACACACAACTGTAAAAATACACAGTTTCATGATGGTGTAGTTATTTCAATACTATACATACCAGAGTTTTAAACCAAACACAATAAAAATAAGTCTACAGTGGGAAATAACCAGTGTGATTCTTGCGTAATGAGAGGTATAGAAGAAAATGGGAAGTAATGATAAAAGAAATGAAAACAAGGTTTTCATATATTTGATTTCCAGTTTGTGTGATGTGTGACAGCAACACGAATGCTAGGGGAACACTGGGAGCTCCGAAATGACGGGACTGTGGGAACCACAGAAAACAGTCACCACAGTAAACAGTAACGGGAACAGTACAGGAATAGGACGACACGACAAGGAACTGAAACAAGCTGAGGGAATAAATATCCAAGTGAGAATGAGAGAAAAGAAAGGAGGCACCTTAGGAACTGCACACAGATGAACTGAATCTCATAATGAAACATGGGGAAGTTAATGAAGAACACACAAGGAGAGATAACTAACAAACTGATACAGGAAGAAACCAAACAAAGACAACAGACTCTCAGCTACAAACTTGACAGAGAGGCACAAACAGAAGACTCAGACGGCAACGAAAGACTGAACAGAGACAACAGAGTGAAATAGTAATGACAAGCATGCTAACCGAAATAAAGAACTCGGGATACGAAGGGGAGTGATGAACAACTGTAACAATATCATTTATGTATTAAGGAAAATTAAATTCAAGATCCACAAACTCAAAACTATGTCCAAAACCCGAGACCAAACCATATTCTGAATATAATTTCTGCATGAGCCTATCAACTTTAAATCAAAATTACAACACCCATTCAAAAAAAGCTGTGATGCAGTGATTGTCAGATGTCATGAATCTGTATTTAATCACCAAAGAGCATAAAAAGGAAATCGAATATTTAAATGGAAAAAAACGGAAAAAAAGTTTCTTCTTCGCTCGTGTCTTTTCACTCTTTCCTTTTATTGAAATAGTAACAAAATAGCGACACCATCATTAAACTGTCTATGTTGTTATTGTTAACCTCTGGCTCTCATCCACACTGTGTCTTGGTCAACGGTGCACTTCCAGGCCTTGCAATCTCTGGCCTTGACCTTTGCTTGCTCGAAGGTTAGACGTCGTTGTTTAAGATCGTCTTCAGTTTGATTGATCCAAGTCTTCTTGGGCGCATCACGCTTGATTCTCCAGTGGACGGGGCACTGCTGCAGCAGAAGGCGATATGACAGGCGAGACTTTACAATATAAAGTGTCATGAGGCAATTATTGTTGTGAATTGGCACTATATCAATAAAACTGAATTGAAAAAAGTTAGGACGGCCATATTTGCCACAGTGTATCTTCCCCTCTTAACAGTCTTTACATATCTGGGAAATGAGGAGACCAGCTGCTGGACTGCTGGGAATATTGTGCTATTCTTGTCTGACATAGGATTCTGGCTCCTTTATTAATCCTGGGTCTTCTTTCTTCTCTTTTTTCTTGATGAGCCTAATGTCTTCAGTTGTTGAAAGGTCTGCTCAGCAAGGAAGCCAGTTCAGCACCAGTACTCTTCTACTATGAAACCATGCTGTTGTAATAGATGCAGTTTGTTGGTTTAATCGTTGTCTACCGCAAATATGCAAGGCCTTCCAAGGCCGTCATCATTGACGAGAGCACATGTCGCTCTAACATCTATGTACACCTTTCAGCACTGTGTGAATAACAAGCAGGATGGTTCTTTTTTGATGCAGCGGCAGCAGCATCCATGTTTTCAAAAAGTAATTTCAAATTTTGATTCATCTGTTCACAGACCAGTTTTCGACTTCAGTCAATTTTGAATGAGCTTTGGAGCAGAGAGGACAGCAACATTTCGGGATAATTTTCATATGTGGCTTCTTCTCTGTATGGTAGAGCTTTAACCTGCATTTGTGGATGGCACAGTAAACTGTGTTCACAGACAGACATTTCTGGAAGTGCTCCTGAGCCCTTGTTGCGATTTCCATGACAGATTTATGTTTGTTTTTAATGATGCATGAGGGCCAAAATTCATGGGCACCCGTATATGTGCACAGATTTCCCCAGATTCTCTGAATCTTTGAGGATGAGATAAACCTTTGGAATGTATTGGATCACTATTTTGCAGACTGGCGAACCTCTGCCCATTTTCTGTGAAAGTCTGCCTCTATAAGCTGCTCATTTTACACTCGGTCACATTACTGACTTGTTCACAGTTAATCTAAGAACTTGCTAGATGTTCCTCCAGCTGTGATTTTTTTCCTTAAAATTGAATTTTAAATGTTGCACTTTCTTAGGTTTAAATATTTAATATGTTTGTAGTGGAAATAAGATGTGGGCTTATGAGTTTTGAAAATGACTGCATTCTATTTTTACATTTTACACCACCTCCCAACTTTTGTGGTATTGCATTTGTACTTTTAAAATGGATTTCTGTGAAGGGAGAACAAAGAAGTAATTCACAGTCGTTCATAAAAGAGCTCAAATCTTTTTGTTAATAGCATCTCATTACATACATCCCTCTGAGCTTTTTCTCTCTGTTTGAGTTCCAAAATATTATTTTGTTGTAAGTGCAGATTATGGGTATAAAGCAGTCTGTCGTGTTGTGTCAGTTAAGACAAGCTCCATACTTTTGTTTTATTGAGAAATGTCTTCAAGGTGAATAATCGTCTGAGTTTTGAGCTGGGTTATGAACACTGTGTAATTTGACAGCTGTAATAGCTGCAATGTATCTTTTTTTAGTCGAAACGATACTGCCAGCGTGTTTGTTTCCAGACTTGCACACAGGCAACTTAAAAAATAGTTATTTATTTATTTTAGGACATCTGGTTCAAATTACTGGTCACATGCTTAATACTAAAGATAATCAAAAACACATGTTTGAACTGAATGGAGGTACTGTTATCTTACAGCACTGCGTCTTGCATTTCAAAGTTTAATCTAAAAAAAAATCTAATACATAAATTGAACACTGTCTATAGCTATATAGCATTTTTTTATTTTAAAGATAACTCATATAATTTATAAACCTTTTCCATTTTGACATTTTAAAGAAGAAAAGGTTCAAATGAAGTGAAAGACAGCTGAATTGAGCCACTTCACAATCAGAGACCGGGTATTTTGCATGCGGTCTGCCTTGGTAAACCGTGCACATAAAAACTCTTTTGCTTTTGTTGACTTAATCTAGAATAAACTGACATTATTAAAGGTCTAAGAAGTGACCACAGCTAATAAACTCCTTTTTTCAGTTGAAAACTGTTGATCAAACAGAATTAAAACCATGTGCCCCACTGCTCTTTTATTGCATCCTACATTGGATATTTTGAAGTCAACCCTGTTGAGTGGATCTGATCCGTACACTATCACACAATTTTACTAAGCCTTCAACACGTAGCTCATCAACTGTTTATGTTTTTAAGACCTTCATAGAGTCAAACAGCTGTTTCCCTTCTTTCTCCAGGTTTGGATTATTATTAATGGCTCAAATTACAGGCCACTATTCTGGGTATTTCCCTAAACATTACATGACCATTCTGACTAAGTGCTCAAGGGAAAACCCATCGTAACATACAGTGGGTCAGACATTTCATTTTATGGCGTCAGAGACAGTTTGTGGTTTATCAGTGCATTCCAGTTGTGGCAAATGAGTCTTATCTTATTGTTTTACCATCCACGCTGTCATCTCTCTAAACCCCAGACAGAGTACAGCGGACGCTGGGGAAAAACAAAGTGCTGTGCACATGTGTAATATGAGATGCTTATGAAATTTCTCTGTATTTTCAAATGATTTACTGTATAAGTTTCAAGTTTAAGGATAGCTTAGACATTTTTTTCCTTACAGTTCTCCAGAAGTAATGTGCAGGAAGAAATGATGAGGAAATTAGGAATAGGCTTCTTTGTCCATTTATTTTGTTAATACATTTTGTAACATTATCTAACTGTGCAATAAACTGTTCAAAATGAGATCTTTTTTACCTGTTTAAATGCAGCTTTAGAAGCCATAATCAGCAACGCTCCAGTGATGCCTCTAAACACAGCTGAACTATCCATCTCTGGTCAGAAATTATTTATTTCCACGTTTAAAAAGCAATAGGAAACATAAATAAAAGGAATGGAATGACACAATGGCTCAGTGCTGGGAAGGCAGTGTGATCCAGCCAGGAGAACAGACTCACTGTGAATCGGTGTGTGGGCCAGCCGTGCCCCTCCTGACAATGTTAAGCAACGGGTGGTAGAAGTGCTGGGGAGCACTTTATAAGTCAGGGGTGCTGCTGTAATGGTTGGCAGAGGTTCTCACAGGTAGTCATTTTAATTAGCGGTAATGCATCACACATAAGCTAGATTTCTGTGGGATGTAGACACTGTAAGTAGCTGTTAATTATTTTTTTGGTTGCAAAGGGCTGCGTGCATTTTCACTGGCATGAAAATGGGAAACTGTCTTCATTAACACAGCGGTCTGTGGGTAAAATTATTGTTTAAGACCTACTCCTTATTCTCTGCAGTCTTGTGTTTTTAGCCAGTTGCAATGTACATTCACCAGCCGTTGTATTAGGCAATGGGTGACCCCCTGATGTCTTCAAAATTGCTCTAATTCATGGTGGCATAGATTCAACAAGGTGCTGGAAAAATTCCTCAGAGATTTTGCTCCATATTAACTTGAAAGAATCACACAGTTGCTGCAGATTTGTCAGCTGCACATTCATGTTGCAAATCTCCTGGTCCCTCATATGCCAAAGGTGCTCTATTTGATTAAGATCTGGTGACCATGGTGATCGTTTGAGCACACTAAACTCGCTGTCATGTTAAAGAAACCAGTCTGTGATTATTTAAGCTTTTAGACACAATGCATTATTCTGCTGGAAGCAGTCATTAGAAGATTTACCCTGTGGTCATTAAGGGATTTGCATATTCTTTTAATCTGGACGTAACGTTTTCGGAATAGTTTTGTCTCTCAACCAAGTGACTTTTTCAGTCTAAGATAACTGCAGGTTTCCCCAACCTTGTAAACGGAACATTTGCATAATGACTGAAACTAGCACCACTGGTAAACAATGGGCTGTGAGGTCAGTTTCATGACAATTAATATGCAAATTGTGTCATGCCTGTGGGTGTCGACCAGATCACTGACATTTCTAGGTGGTGCTCTTGGACTCTGTGCCAGCCTGTCTTCACCTGCAACCCATCTCTGTTAATCAAGGGCAGCAGCGTTGAGGAACAGTGCAGACCGTCTTTCTTCACCAATCTACGGCGGTAAATTGGCCTTCACGTTCGGACTTCACACGCTCCATTCCTGCTGAAGAAAGAATGGAACTCACCTGCCTGCGCTCCAGAACTCTGCCACCAATCACCACACCTCTCACCTGCAAACCCACCAACTCCCACTTTCCCACCCCTCCGTTGCTGCTCTCAAACCAAGTAAGACAATCTCTGCTATCATCTCACACACACCCCGCCTTAAGCTTATTTCGGTGACAGTGTCTCTGCCGTTTCAGAAGAACCTGCCTCCGTGAAGCTCTCCCAATATCCCGCTTTTGTCTGTCAGATAAACCAGCGTTCCTCCTTGTCCAGGATGTGTACATCCTCATCATTGAAAGAGTGTCCACTGGCCTGTAGGTGGGATCAAACTGCAGAGTCCTGGCCTGACGAGTTAGCTCTTTCACTTTGCCAGAGGTTGTTTGGTTTCCCCGACGCATATGGGTCAGTATTTAAGGTTTGACTCTCATCATCCACTGGAGCACAAACTGAGTGTCATAAGGATGCTACAACGCAGAGCGAGCACCATCCTCACAGATACAACGACCAGGAAAGCAGAAGAACATCACATTAAGAAGGCCCTGAGTAAATGTGGTTATCCCAGCTAGACATTTGTCAAATCTGGGAAGGCACCTAAAGAAGGTTCCAGCTGATCCAGGAGAGAAGGACAACTGCTGCCAAATCAAAAATCCGAAGTGATCCCGTATGTTTCAGGAGTATCGGAACAGTTGAGATGCATGTTTTCTCAACACTGCGTCTCTGTGGCTTTTAAACCCCAAAACACATTGCGCCAAAAATTGGTCCACCCCAAGGATCAGGTCCCCCGACACAAACAGAGTAATGTAGTTTACACTGTTAATTGCCACAAGGATTGCCATGATTTATACATCGGGGAAACTAAACAACATTTGGCTAAGCAGATGACACAACACAGAAGAGCTAACTCGTCAGGCCAGGACTCCGCAGTCTATTCACACCTTTAGGCCAGTGGACACTCTTTCTGTGACGAGGATGTGCACATCCTGGGCAGGGAGGAGGGCTGGTTTGAGCGCGGAGTCAAGGAGGCCATTTATGTGAAAAGGGAAAGACCATCTCTGAATCAAGGAGGGGGCCTAAGGGTACATCTGTCACCATCTTACAATGCTGTGATTGCAGCCATTCCCCAACTCTCTGTTTATACAAGGCAGGATGGACCCACACATTCATGTTTCATGTTGTATCCTCAGTTTTTTGTTCTTAGCTTAAATGAATTTCACCTGGTATTGTCTTCTGCACAGTGGCTCAATGTAATTCTGCTGTCTTTAATTTTATTTGAATCTTTTCTTTAACAAAATGTCAAAGTAGAATTCAAGGTTCCACGAAGGTAAGGTAATTTACCTTGGCTGTAACAAGTTATTTGAGCTACTATTACCGTCCTATCAGCATGAAGCAGTCTGGTCATTCTCTTCTGACCTCTGACATAAGCTAGGCATCTGACATCTAGTGAGAACTGACACTCACTAAACGTTTTCTCTTTCTTAGGCTACATCCACACTAGCGTTTTCAGTCGTTTTCAAAGAGTTGTGTGTCCCCATAAAACGACCGAAAACGCTGACATTGCAGTTCTGCGCATGTGTGAAACGCAAGACGACTCGACCTGCGTCATTTCCCTCTGCCGTTTAGTTATATTCTGGCTCTTTGAAACGTGTTGCTAAATGGCAAGACAAAGCACCAAATTTTTCAACTGGACTGATAATGAGGTGGATTTGTTGCTTCAAGCCACCAACGAGTACAAGGTTTCCAAAGCATCGACTGGGAGATAGGGCTACCAAAATTGTGAGCAAACAAATGTGATGGTGATGTGGTACGATAAGGTCCGCTATCTTGGTTTAAGTGGTCACATGACTGCATCATATGACCAACATGCGTCATTGTTTTCGAAAGTCTGCATTTGCGAATGTCCACACTGCGGCGGGACAGCTCCGTTTTGAAATGCATGTGCTTTCGAGAGCGTTTTCAAAATGCTGCCTTTTTCCTTGGGGAAAACCGCATCTCAGTGTGGATGGAAGGCCAAAACGTTGAGAAACCGATGCGTTTTCAAACGAAAACGCATTAGTGTGGACGTAGCCTTAGACCATCCACTGTAAACACCAGAGATGGCTATGTGGGAAAATGCGGGTAGATGGGTAGTTTCTAAAACACTTGGACAAGCTCGTCTAACACACAACAGTGCCACATTTAAAGTAATTAAAAAAAACTTTCTTCTCCTCTCTGATGCTCTGATGCTCTGATGAGCCATTCATTTATTAGATTAAATAAAAGGGTACAGAAGACACTCTTTCCTTTCAAAGACCTACAATCTCCCTCTTGCCTTCCATACCTTAAAGTTTTCAGGTGAGGTCTGCTTTAAACTGTGCTCAACTGAGATGTTGACAACATATCACAAGTATTATTATTATCATTATTATAGAGAGACACCCTGATGTTAGCATCTAGCTCAAAACAGCCCTGTGTTGATACACCTTAGAGCAGTTATTTACAAAACTCAATTCAATACCTGTGCATAATCTCTATCATCCCTTCTCTTTCTCTTTTTAATCATCTTTCTGTTTCAACTATTTGTTATCTTTGGTTAGGTGATGTATTTTTGTCAAGTGAAAGATACCTGGAAGAAAATATAGATGCTTAGTTTAACATACAAACACGTCACATGATTATTTACAGGTAAATACTAACTTGCTGATGCAGTCTTAAAATAATGCCTAAGTAAAGTGACTCAGCTTTAATAGTAGGTAGCCCGTAAAGCACAGTATGGGTACTAGCTGGCATGACAGCTTGTAACTTTCAAAACAGTGGTAGGGAAAGCTTTTGTAATAGATGATTAAACGAGGGGTTGCTATTGTAAAAGCAGGCTGTGCTGTGTGGCCAGGATCATATAATGGCAGCTCTGTGTGTCAAACCTACAAACATATAAAACAACACCGCAGGGTATTCATTTTCACTCCAACAGAAGACAAACTGTGGTCTTATTTTCTAGAGCAGAATTTCTCAAATTAGCAGCTCTCTGTACATTTTAGAAGTTGTTTGCTTTTTTTATTCCCCAAGATGCTCTGCAGACCTCTGTAATTAGTATTAGGCCAGAGTGGACAACTCAAGATCAGAGTAATGGTGGCCAGCTGCAACAGATGGAGAACAGCGTTTGACGTAACAAACTGGGTGATGACTGCAGTGCTAACAGATCCAATTTCAGTACAAGGTACTACCAAGGGCCTTCCTTGGTAGTACCTTGGTAGTCTTGAGCTAAACAACTCAAGCTAAACAGTATTATGGGAAATATGAAGCACTGTAAATGCAAGTCAAGCACCGACCAAATACTGAACTTTTAGTTTGATTCAGTTTATCTAGTGCCAAATAACAGCAACAGTTGCCTCAAGATGCTTTATTGTAAGGTAGAGCTCTTACGGTAATACAGAGAAAACCTCAACAATCAGATGACCCAAGTATGAGCCAGCACTTGAACGGGAAGAAACCTCCTCAGACCTCCAGCAGAACCAGGCTGACTGAGGGTCAGCCATCTGCCAACTGGTTGGGGGTGAGAAGAGGAAGACAGGACAGAGACAGTTTGTGGAAGAGAGCCAGAGCTTTATAATACTGATTACGTGCAGAGTGGTGTATAAACACATGATGAGTGAAAAAAGCTGAGTGAAGCACTCATGCAACATGGGAAGCCCCCAGTAGCCTCGGCGTATTGCAGCATAACTAAGGGATGATTCAGGGTCATCTGATCCAGCTCTAACTATATGCTTTGTCAATAAGGAAAGTTTTCAGCCTAGTCTTAAAAGTAGAGAGGGTATCTGTCTCCCGAATCCAAACTGGCAACTGGTTCTACAGAAGAGGGGCTTGAAAGCTGAAGGATCTGCTTCCCATTCTACTTTTAAAAGCCCTAGTGACTATAGTGACTGATTTTCAGGGAGTTTTTAGGACCCACTGAAAATAACGATTTACAGTAGTAAAGTCTAGAAGTAATAAATGCATACACTAGTTTTTCTGCATTACTCTGAGACAGGATTTTCCTAATTTTAGAGAAATTGCACAAATAGAAGAAATATGCACATTAAAGGACAAATTCTGGTCAAAAATTACTCCAAGGTTCCTCACAGTGATACTAGAGGCCAAGGTAATGCCATCCAGAGTAGGTATCTGGTCAGATACCATATTTCTAAGAATTTTAGGGCCAAGTACAATAACCTCAGTTTTAACTGAAGTTAGAAGCAGAAAGCTAATTGTAATCTTCATATCTTTAAGACATTTTGCAGTTTAACTAACTGATAAGTGTTATCTGGTTTCATTGATAGATGAAGAAGATGGGTATCATCTGCATAGCGTTGAAAATGTATGCTATGGCTTCTAATGATACTGCCTAAAGGAAGTATGCATAATGTAAACAGAATTGGTCCTAGCACGGAACCCTGTGGAACTCCATAATTTACCTTAGCGTGTGAGGCCAACTCTCCATTTACATACAAATTAAAATATAGCATGTAGATACAGGTCAAACCACTGCAGTGCAGTACTTTCAATACATAAATCTTTATAACGAAATATTATGGTCAACAGTATTGAGGTCTAGCAGGTAAGATCAGAGATGAGTCCACTGTTAGAGGCCAAAAGAAAATCATTCATAACTTTCACTGATGCTATTTCACTAATGAAGGCTGAAGGTTAGTGTGTTGCAGCCCTTTGTGTGGTCAACTACATGCCAGAATGCATTTTCAGTCTGCTAAAACTCTCCTCTGCAGCACACCAGTCCTTGCCACTCCTGATAAGCATAACATACGTTTTCACTGCTATGCAGATGACACCCAACTTTATCTATCCATGAAGCCAGCAATTAGTTAAAATTGCAGGAATGTCTTTAAGACATAAAGACCTGGATCATTTTTGACCAGGATATGTCCTTCCATGCACATATTAAATAAATATGTAGGACTGCTTTCTTCCATTTGTGCAACATCTCTAAAATTAGAAATATCCTGTCTCAGAATAACGCTGAAAAACTAGTTCATGCATTTATTACTTCTAGGCTGGACTACTGCAATTCATTATAATCAGGATGTCCTAAAAACTCCCTGGAAAGCCTTCAATTAATTCAAAATGCTGCAGCAAGGACTAGAAAGAGGGAGCATATTTCTCCTGTATTGGCTTCCCTGTTAAATCCCTGTTAAATACCCTTTTAAATTCAAAATCCTGCTCCTGACATACAAGGTCTTAAATAATCAGGCCCATCTTATCTTAATGACCTTATCATACCATATCACCCTATTAGAGCACTTCGCTCTCACACTGCAGGCCTACTTGTTGTTCCTAGACTATTTAAACGTAGAATGGGTGGGAGGGCCTTCAGTTTTCAGGCCCCTCTTCTGTGGAACCAGCTTCCAGTTTGGATTCGGGAGACAGACACTATCTATATTTTAAGATTATGCTTAAAACTTTCCTTTTTGCTAAAGCATATAGTTCTGGCTGGACCAGGTGACCCTGAATCCTCCCTTAGTTATGCTGCAATAGGCGTAGGCTGCCGGGGGATTCCCATGATGCATAACCAACTATTCACATTTCAACTTTTAACTATTTAAATTTTCAGCTTTTTCCTTTTAAACAAATTTAAAGTGAAACAACACAAAACACTGCAAACCACAACACAATTAAATATAAATTATAATATGAAAACAAAAAGAAGATGCATATTCTCTGTCATATGGGCCTGCATGAATAAACCTTCTGAATCCTTTATCATCCGCAACTGAAAATAGTTGTGGATGATTACGATACCTTTCTAATGTGACGTTGTTGTCCCTGGCTTTCTTTCTCTCTCTCTTCCTCCCGCTCTGTTCCTGTGCTACTGTGAGTGTAACTACCGCCCCTCCCCCAAAAAACAAACAAACCCACAGCTCGCGATAAGGAGCCGGCTCGCATTGTTCACGTCAAAGATCCGGCTCTAAGAGCCATTTCGCTCGCGACTGACACATCACTAGTAGGGTCTACTTTATAATATAAAGCGCCTTGAGGCAACTGTTGTTCTGATTTAGCACTGTATAAATAAAATTGAATTTAATTGAATTGATTTCACATGTCCTTTCACATTAGAAGTGGATGCCAGTGCCAGCAGTGCAGGTGCAGTGCTGTTGCAGGAAGACAAACAGGGCGTTGATCACCCAATCAGTTACTTTTCAAAGAAATGTAACAGTCACCAAAAAAGTACAGTACTATCGAAAAAGAAGCCCTTTCCCTGCTGCTTGCGCTACAACATTTTGAAGTATATGTTGGTTCTAGTTCATCACCTGTCATTGTCTACACCGATCACAACCCCCTTCTTAGCACCTCTCATGAGCCTCAAACCAGAGGGTCATGAGATGGTCATGAGATGGTCACTCCTGGTACGGGTTTTCAATATGGAAATATTCCACAAGAAAGGATCAGAAAATGTGCTAGCGGATCGACTCTCTCGTGGTTTTCCATCTCACTAAGTATCAAACATCTACAAGGGAGATGTTTGGTGTTGGGAAGGGGGTGGTGTTACGGCCCGGGCCATATTTTGAATCACAGAGTCTGGATTTTGTGCAATGGGTGTGTTCTGTGCCTTTAAGTATCTCTGCAGGTCCTCTTTCTGATTGGAACTGCAGATTGGTTTCCGTCATCAAGTGACCATGTTAAAAACCCTCTCCAGCAGTTGTCACCTGGCAACAACTGACAGCAGCAGCAGACCTGTCCTTGGGCTCCAAACCATCAGTGACATATTTCCCACGTGATTTCAGAGAACCGTTAAGTTTTGCATGCAGTGTCGTAAATACTCTTTCACTTGTAAATAAGCAATGAGGCAGAAGGGATGAACTACCTTACTGTTCTCTGTACCAAATCTCTTATTTATTCAATTAGGGAGTTAAGGGTAGCGCTTGTCTGTTGTTTGGTTTTTGTTTCAAACAGGGTTTAGGTAGCACCTCCCTTTTTGGAATAGCTAGTTTTGTTTGTTATTTTGGCCTTTTTTCATGCTAACCGCTAGACCAGGACATAACATAGAGATTGACCTATAATTACCTAACAGCTGGATCACGTAATGGATAAGTAGTGGTTTAATTACTGCCACTTTGAAGGCCTGTTTAATAGAGATAGTTGCTTGTGACCCTGACAGATCTGTGCCAAAGGTAATGGAAATGGTCCCCTTGCCCCATTTGCCAAATCTTCTATCAGGAACCTTGTGATAACTTTTGACTCAGCTTTGAATGTTCATGTCAAATCTTTGGCTTGCTTTTTTCTTATCGCTTTAGAAATATAGTAAAATGTAGTATGTCACATTCTGAACTGAAGATTGAGATTCATTAATTGCATTTATGTATTTATTTGATCATGTTTGGATTACTGTAATTCATTGTTCACTTGTCAAAGCAAAAACTTCTTAGAACATCTTTAGGTTGTACAGAAGTCTTCCAAGTACTCACATGTCACACCATTGCTGACCCAACCGCAATGGCTCTCTGTTGAATATTCCGGTTTTGACTTTGAGCTCTTCATGGACAAGCCCCAGCTTACATCAGTGCACTTTTACATCCATGCCTCCCCAGCAGATCTGTGAGCTACTGGCCGAGCATCGTACAAGGCTGAACAATTAAGGAGACAGCGATTTTGCAACAGTGTCCCCCAGATTCTGGAAGTTTCTCCCTCTGAGCTTGAGATCTGTGGACGATCTCTTTCAGAAAAAACAACTAAAAACTTATCTTTTTGGAATTGCATTTGGTCAATGCTTTTTAACACTCTGGTATTTTGTTCTGAAGCACTTGTAGATGTTTATCTTGAAAGGTGCAATAGAAATAACATTTATAAAATAATTTACTTGCTTTACTTAATGAAGTTACAAATCCTACTTCTAATTTCTGTCCCTGACGACCTTGTTGGCTTGTTGTTCTTGGTCACAATTTTTGTAATAATGAAATCAAAAGGATCATTACTAAAATGTGTTATGTGTTTGCCACAAAAACAATGTGTTAGGTTTTGTTTATCTTCAGTATAAATATCTGTATCATCCCATTGTAATTTACCTATAAGGGTGTAAAATATACAGCTGTGGCCAAAAGTTGACATACATTCATCAGTCTTAATGACTTAAAAGAACAAGAATTGGCCAAACAAGTTTCAATTTATTTTAAAAGCTTTTGTTCTTGGCAGAATTGGTAGAATTCCTTCCCTCTTCTTCATTATTACATCCACTTTGTATAATGTCCAGGTATTGCTTCCAGCAAAACAGCCCCAGTGCATGATGCTACCACCACCATACTTTTTTAAAGGTTTTAAAACCTTACCTTTACTTCTAATCTAAGTATGACAGTTTAGTCTTTCTCTTTACAAATGGTGATGCATCTAAACAACTTAAACTAATATCAGTGGAACCTGCAGTTTTTTAGAAATGGCAAATTAAACTTCTGGTATACCCTGATGAAAATTGACCAAAGCCTTAATGAAAACTTGTGGACTATCCTTAAAAGCTGGTTTACTGTCAACAAACCAGTTAATTTAAATTAACTACCAATTCTGTAAGGTCGAGTGGTCAAGTATCCAACTAGAATTATGCCAGAAACTTGCTGATATATAAATAATAAAAATTGATTACATCATAAGTATTCATATTCATGAGTAATATTATTTATTATTCATTATTATTAATATATTTGAGCCTGTATGTATACTTTTGACGCTGTGTGGATAGGTCAAAACTTTTTAACTTGTGTGTCCAACTCTTGTTTTAAAAGTTTATATAGATTTATACCGTGCAAACGTAACAGTTAAAACTAAACTTGCCATGACATTCATGCCCACAATGAGTGCATGTAAACTTTAGACCACAACTATCAGGTAATTAAGCTGCAATTTGTAGTTTAGTTAAACCTCCCAATTAAAGCTGCCCCAAAGAACATCCAGTAACAGGATAATTGTTGTTTGCCATCTCACAGCTGTTGTGAAATTGTGTGAGTGAGTCTAAATGATTAAAAGGTACAAAATGGGACTGTTTCATGTAATCAAACCATGGTTTTATGCCGTGACATGCTTTGACACACCTTGAACTGACTGTCTCATGTTACACGTCAAGCCGAGCCTATTATCCTTTCCAGCTAGTGCTACATCATCTGAGTTAGTGTTGTTCTCTGAAGACACAGTTGTTGTTATATTTACAGTCAGCATTAAAGACTGAAATTAAGTGGAAAATAGTTTTCTCATCACATTTTCCCAGTACCTTTTGTAAAGAGTGCATTTATCTAATTGTGTTGATAGGCAAAGTGAGTTTTTTGATGCCAATTCAGGCAGGCAAAGGCACTCTTTTACCTATATTCAATGGAATTAATGGATTCTGACTCAGAGCACTAGTGCTTGAATTCTCAAGCAGACATCATGCACTTTTGCCAGCTTGTGCTCAAAGTGAAAGCTAATACATAAATACATTCTGGTAAATACAGAGAATGTAAACACTTTGATCTGAAAGGCCATGGTCTAAATGTAATTTAACTGTAGCAATCCGATTATTAAGTGATGACGTGATGAATCCTACTTCCAGGCCTAAAGTAGTCTGCATTTAATATGGCTTTTGTGTTGTTAACATGTTTAATGTTTTGTATTTTCTTCTATTTAATCTCAAAAAATCCATCCATCCATCCATTCGCTTCCGCTTATCCTTTTTCAGGGTCGCGCGGGTCGCTGGAGCCTATCCCAACTGTCGTAGGGCGAGAGGCAGGGTACACCCTGGACAGGTCGCCAGTCTGTCGCAGGGCCAACACACAGGGACAGACAACCATTCGCACTCTCATTCACTCCTAGTGGCAATTTGGATTATCCAATTAACCTATCCCCACAAGCTGCACGTCTTTGGACAGTGGGAGGAAGCCGGAGTACCCGGAGGGAACCCACGCAAACACGGGGAGAACATGCAAACTCCACACAGAAAGACCCCAGCCTGATGATGGAATTGAACTCAGGACCTTCTTGCTGTGCGGCAACAGTGCTAATCACCGCGCCACCGTGCTGCCTAATCTAAAAAAAACTCCTAAAAAAAGTCAGTGATCACCGTTGACCTCTCTCGGCTTTTATTACCGCTAATCATTTATTTAAGCTCAGTTTTTAAAACCTTACGATGTAACTACAGCCCAGCCCATGCAGCAGTATATGAATGACTAACCTCGTATTATGGATGGATTATCTCCTCCTTATCTTGTTCTCCTGGCTGAAGTTTGGTCCTTTTACAGCATCCTGCCATGCGATTACATTTGTTCCTGACCACTGAGAACACTCACGTTAACTTTTATCGAGTGGGAAAAAAGTTAGCTTGTTTATATTATGCTAACATAGCTGTGTCGCTAGCGGTCACGTAGCACATCATTATATACCAGCTAGCCAAACTTCAGTAACCCTACAAACGTCACTGCTGTTTAGTTTTCTGTCTTCATTTATGTTGGAAGTGATAAGGAAGCTGTACGTTTTAATTTGTTTCCAAAACCCCGCAGTCAGGACATGCTAAATTGTATTTACATGGAAGCTAGCGAGCTAACTTCCTGCTAACTTCTAACTCCGTTAAATGTCATAAATTCCATTTTCATGGATGCCTGGATGTTAAACTCAATTGTTACACCTGGTAGAGCAGATCGCTGATAATTTTATTAAAGATGAAAGACTTAAGACAGTGTTTTAACTCTCAGTAATGCCACAGTGATCATTTGATATATGGACCTGCAGCAGAGTTTAGGCCCAGACACGGCTAGTGAGGTCAGACTGAACAACCGGATAACAATTACAACTTGACATAATAGCTTATATAATAGCAGATAAACAAAATCATAACCACAGGAAAGTTAATTATTGCACTGTTAAAATAGCTTTACTTAAAAAGATACATAATAAGTCAGAGAGAGGGACAGTTCAATGTTAGGGCAACAAGAAGACTCTTCTCATAGCTGTCAAAGTGATATGACAACTAAACTTCCATAAGGAAAATAACTGCCCTGTCACGGTCTGAGTGGGGTGAGTGAGGTGGACCCAAGAGCAGACGCAAGTGAGGAGACGGTAATGGATCTCAAACTGAAGACGAGCCTTTATTGGGCTGACAACCAGAGTGCAAACAAAAGACACAACAAGAACAGAGGCGAGTGCTAAACCAAAACCTAAACTGGAAAATATTAGAAATGACAATGAGAAATGACTATGGGAAAATAACTATGACGACTATGAACAAGATTTTGTGCAGGTGCATGAAGAAACTATGAAAAACATGAATTAGCAAACATGAACATGACCTGCACAAAATCCTGAAAAAACACTGACATGAGGGATGGAACACAGGAAGACAGAGGACTTAAATACACACATGAGGTGATCAGGGGAAGTGAAACTAAAGCAATGAACATTGAACACAAGACCCCATCAAAGTAAAACAGGAACCCTAAATAAGACGCACACATTACACGAGCTAGACAACATGAACTACGCAGAGAAGACACATGACAGATAAGACTAACTAACCTCAAAGGGAGAATTAACACAGGGATGAGACACAAGGGTAACCCGATAAACCATGAAATATAACTGCAAACTAGGTATGACAGAATGAAACTAGATAAGCTGAAAAGAAACTAGAGTACAGATGAATAACAAAATATCATGAAACTCAGAAACACTGGGTGACCCAGGACCGTGACATACCCACTCTATTGCACTGGATGTATTTTCATGGTAGCTGCATGAATAAAAAATAAACACACTGCATACAACCATGTGGTTAACTCACCTTGCATTAAAACTTTCACATTACTTAAACATGTGTCTTCAGGCACATGTAGTTCACAAAGTGATTCACAGCAGTATATTTTATGTTACTGTCCTCTCAATAGTTAAAGGTTTGGGTGGCACCAAAGCTGTATCCATCCATCCTTCCATTTATCTTCAATCTGCATTGCTTTGGTTGCCCATTAAGCTCATGGATACCCACAGACCCAACTTTAGCCACAGCAGATAGACAGTGAGCTGCAGCAGCATGCTTTCACTAAAGTGGGAGAACTCTCAGTCTACTGTAGCCTGACAGAGAGCGTCAGCATGTGAAATCTCCAATAAGCATATTGATATATCCTGCCAAGCTTTAACGGGGCCATTGCTGCTGTGACAAACACACGAGTCACCAGTGAAACATTTCATGGAGTTTATGAAGTGAAAGGGAGTGGTAAGCCTTCCTACTGAAACCAAAATGATCAAAGTGATGCAGTTTAACACAGCCTACAGTGTCTATGTTAGGGTGTGGTTTTTCAGTGTGTGAAAACCCAAAGTGACCAGGTGCAATGATTCACTGGTAAAAACTCGCTGATGTGTGAGTGTCTTATCCACTTCGTCTATGAACCAAACCAGGCAGGATATCCATGGTGTATGACTAGACTGAGACACCACATATTTACTACGTGAATCATGAGTTTCTCTGTGGCTGAGCGTTTTCACACTGTGATGTTAACAGATGCTTGTTCTTGTTGTATTTCACAGATGTCCTTAAATTAGTAGCAGACCCAACAGATCTTGAGTAGGTTCTGTTTAGTTTTTCTAATGCACTTTGCCAAGCATCTACATTTACCTGCTCATGTCCTGAAAGGAAGCATTTGTTTGTTCTCTTTCTGATGTAAACCAGAAAACCGACATCAGTACCGTATCTCTGTGCAGCATTGTACAGAGATAGAGATGGGCAAAGATGAGTCAGTCGAGCTGAGCGTAAGGGCTGAAAGCAGCGAGAAATGAGTTGGCCTCGTTCTGTCAGAAACACCACTAATTGAATCTCAATGAATCTTAATGGCATCCTTTTGTGCCATTAAACAAACAGCATAAATATGCCTCAAAACTTGTGGTTTTAAGTTGAGTTACAGGATTTTTTTTTTCTTGGCGCGCAACACCCGGGTGCATCGACTTCCAGGAACCCGGCTTTCTCGGTGATGCCAGGACATAGTGTAGGCACTGCACAGAAGGGCTGGGTGGACAGAGAAACTCTTATTTGTCGAGAAATTGTTATACCATGTAACCCACAAATATATATATAGATACAGAAATATAGATATATAGATTTTTTTGTGTTGTTTCCATACAGTCTTTAAGCGAAATGCTATTTGGCTCAAGCTTAGTGTTTATTAGAAAGAGGGCCGTGCACTTGTTACATCATCTGACTTTCTAAAGAGAAGGAAATAAATGTTAAACTATTCAGTTAAAGTCGGATAGGCTTGAATTGCTAGAACAATCCCACCCATATCAGCACATTTTACAGTGAAAAAAGGCTTTCTAAAACTGCCTGTTGATAAATTGTACAGGGCACCACGGCTGCTCCAACAAAGTCTGACCCTTCTTTCTCTAGTATGGCAGCTATTGACTCAGCGGTCAAGGATGCGTCAAGGACCGCAACTGTAATTTGATTTAATTACTGGTCAGAGAAGAGACTGCTGCATGTTTCAGGCAACGGTCAGCACAGACTTTCACTACACTTGCAGGGAAATGCATGAATAATTATTTAAACGGTAAATCTGATCTTTTGAAAATAGAAAATAAAACCCTACACTAACATAAGGGAAATGGCATATATGTTTGTTGGATGATCTAACTTGAGTGGTGACCTTTACCATCTCGTGTCAACAGTGGAAGCCAAACATATGTATGCAAATTAATAAAATTATACAAAATAGAAGTGCAAGGACGCCTGGAAACATGCAAAAGGTTTCTACTTATCAAGAAGTCAGTGGGCTGGCAATGACAGACTGCAAGCCAGCTCTCTGGAAGAGTTGGTTGTACAGCTCATCACTGTGCCTTTGTAGTTTAGCTGCAGTTTGAATGTGGAAGTTTCCCTTTTTCTTGCAAAGTTATTTTTTATTGTGAGAGAATCTGATAAAGTTTTGAGTGATTTAAATGGAAAGAAGCCTAAAAATAGATACCTTTATAGAAAGGCTTGTTCCTTCACTTTGATCACTTTAATGAATTTTTAATCAACATTTGACACACCACATGCTCCTAATCTGAGATGACTGAAGTTATTTTGTCTAAAGTGGCCATTGTTTCCTTTTCTTGATAATAAATAAGCTTTGTGGGGGGCGTAAATACAAACAGGGGACATTCCCTGCTTTTTTGCAACCTGCCACACTACAAAGAGTTGTGTTGAGCCAAACCTCGACCATCAGCCAGCTGCACCGAGCCTCTGAAGGCAACATCAGAGAGCAAAATGTGGTCGCTGGTGGCTAACCAGTAACCATATTATGAGCTGAGCTCCTAAGTCTCTTTCTAAACCTTCTGGAGGTTCAAAGCAACAGTGAGGTTTGGGGAGAAGGCCACTTCGTCATGCTCCCATTCAGATTGGTGAGTATTGTGGTCCGGCATGAGTGGATCGGTCAAATCAGCTCCATAGTTTATCAATGAACATCTGGAAAGTGGATCTGCGTGTGGACGAAGGTTCAAATGGGCAATGATGGTCTTAAATCACCTATCAGTGCTTGTGTTTTGTGGAATAACTGCCTTTGATCTGAACTTCTGAGCTCTGTCTGACAAGCAGTGGTCAGAATGATGTAAAGATATGCAAGCGTTGAGGAAGTATGCAAGGCTATTCCCAGAGCAACCAAAAACAATCATGTAACACCTACGGTTCAAAGCACCTATTTGACAGATTGCGTGCTCGGGTAGAAAGCTACACCGGGAGAAGTGAGAGGAAGGTGTTTATTGTGTGCGATAAGAGCTGTCAGCTATGTACTCATGCGCTGTCACTTTCAAGCAAAAGAAAAACAATCCAGCGCAAAGACATGACTACTATACTCCTCTCCTTGTGACTCTTATTTAATGTAAGGCTGGTCTTTAAAGATCAGGAATTCTTTGAAACTCCTCCCTGAGCCTTTCATGTGATTTTCCATCTGACCGCCACTGCCCTTTCTTTAATTTAAACTCTTCTTCTCAAGCCAACGCTGTAATAATCATATAATCATCTTGTTAGACTTCTCATTGTTAATGCAGTTTCTGGTAAATGTAGGACCCACACATCCTGGAACATGTGATGCCAGGCCCTCTGTGCACAGATCCCCGTGTTCAAGTCTCTTAAGGGCCATTTCTGTGTTTGTGGGGTTTTTCTGAAACTATTATGCTCTCTGCGTGTGTTTGCGTGCATGCACATAGGCTCCACTATGTTTGTGTAGCTGTGACGTGGGTTTGGGTATTTTCTGTAGAGTCCCTCTTAAAAATATGGTTTAGATGTCCCTGATTCCTGCCACTAGCTAATGTCCCTCCTGGTTTCTTTTGTAGTAACTGACCCTATTCCTTTGAGGGCAGTGTAATTTTATTGATGTAGCTAAAGAAAAGAGAAATATCCTCTTAATTTACTCCAGTGTCCATGTGCATTCTTGGAAGTCAGACAGTTGATGTGACATCATGACCCGTAATAGTAAAATAGTAAAATGGTGTATTAACCTGCTGGGGGGAAAAACTGTTTTGTGTGATTTGGAGGTTAGAAAAACACTACACAACTACAAAAACAGATATTTATCCTCTAAACGTAAGGGAAACGTAAGGGAAAACAAGTTCTTAGGATTAGATAACAGTAGTGCGGTGCATCCAGAAAACTGACCAGAGAAAGTGGAAAAGTGGAGGGAAATCACGCTCCAAGCGTGTGTGACACACCCCACCCAATATGCACGCTGACTGTGGAGCTGACCAGGTCGCTTGCGAAAGAGGTGTAGCCAAAACCCCCTTTTGTTTTTCTGGCTTTCCCCTCTCTTTTCACTGAGGCGTATTAAAGCTACGGCCTTTCTGTGGTCACACAATGTTCCAGTTTCCTCCTCTTCACTCGTAGGTCCTCCTCTCTCCTCCTCTCACTGTCTTTACTCTGCCATCACATCAAGAAGCAAGTCAAATTAGACGCCTGAAGTCGGACCTCGTACTACTGGTCCAATTTCCCTTGGAGAGGAGTGTGGTTGTTTTCAGCCAGATGGTTACGAGAAATTTAGAGGATATATAAGTTCATGCTGACCTTTATGTAAGGATAGGGCTACATATATTTAAAGGTGTGTGTACTGGTTACACGATGAGGCTTTGCCTTAATCACTGGATGAACAAGTGCTTTGAGAATGTAAGAATGCAAAGACAATTTTGAGGGTGGAGGGTTAAGGTTACTTCAGTGCTTTTTTAACTATTGTGTTGGAGGAGCTACAGAAGAACCTATCCATGTCCTAAAGATCAAACATTCGTAGTTTGATCTTCAGGACATTTTTGTTAATGTTGCTGCTTTGCACAGCCGAACAGATGATAAACAGTATCGGCTTTTCAGAAGCTGAGTTTTCTGCCACACAAGCACTTAAACTGTGGCAGCACTTTTAAAGGCCAACAGGAAACTGTAGCAATATGGGACGCAGCTCTATTGAGCCGCAGACATGAAAACACTGAACTGTGCTTTTCAGCTGTAATTTATTACAGAAAAGGCACTTTTTGACACTTTATATTCTGTTTTTTTTTTAGATAATTTGCACCTTCTTACTTGCAACTGTGGTTTATGAATTCTCCATCTGAAATTAACCTCACATCTTTTTAGAAGTTTAAGCGCTTACCACACCCAGGATTAAGTACATTTCAGCCAAAACTACAAAAAAAAAAACATACAACATGACAATTAGCTAAAGCAATCCCAGCCCTTGTGATTTAAATGGCGTGAAAACAGAGCCATAATGTTATACGAAGCTTTGCATGTCAGACAAGGAAAAAAACTAACAGATTTATTGAAGTTGCAAATTTTAAGTATATGAAATGTGACAGATGGATTCAGCAGGCCTACTGTTTGTCTGTCTCACACAGCGTTTCAGCATATGCCAGTTGCGCGTCTGAATATGTGTGCTTGGCTGTGACAGGGGAGTTTCCAGGCTCCACAGACCCTGATGAATAGGTCACTGTGTGTCCGTACATGTGTGTGTTTGTGTGGTCAGCTGTAACGTTTGCACACTCGTTTTCTCATCAACGCAAAAGCGCTCAGAGTCAGAATGCTGATCCTTTTTCTCATCGCTAAGTCCTCCAACAAAACACACAAACACGCACTTCGGGCCCTGTGCTGGACATCGCTCTGTTACAATGCCCACACTCAGTCCATGTGAATGATGCAAGAATTATTAGTTCACCTGCCAGACGTCCCTTTTCCTGTCATGCCCATGGATCATCATCAGCCGTTTGGTGACTCACATCAACCGACAAGTGGCAATCTCCTCAGCCTCCAGACACACAACCATGACTAAAGATCAAAGAGGTTCCAAGCTACTGTGGCTACCCAGATTACCAGGCTAAGACAGGCAGAAGCCCTTAAACCCCAGTCAAGTATGATTTATTGGGGCTAAATATCATCACAGCTAGTTCTGTTCCAAAAGGGTTGGTCCTTGTTCTAAATGAAGACCATGAAAGTGTGCGAGGCTGTGTTTTTATCCTACCACTGATGACTGAAACCAGGTTCTGATGCCCTGCGAGGCTATATTAGAACCAGTAGTGCGGCCAGAGTTGATTCATCCACTATAGTTCACGGCACATGAATGTAGTCACTTAACTGTCTCCGTTACGTTTGATGGGTTTTTGTTGCAAGCTCACTTCATACGCTGTTTACGGGAAAAGGTCAGCGATTTTCGCAACACTTTAACCATTCCACTCAATCTTCTGTCTTTAACACAAGCTATCACTCATGCAGATTACAGAGAAAAAGTGGATTCAACTAAACAGCACCATGTGATGGGATCAAAGCAGCCACAGCATCCTCCAAATCCTCCAGACCATATTATTTTTAAAAACGTAACATATTTATCTATTCAATTACAATACCTCATATTGGGGCTAGAAACACACGTTTTTTAAAAAAAGAAACTGGACCAGAAGCACAAACTGGATGACCTCTTGGCCACTCTATCTCCAGCACACTTTACACTGTACTTTTCGGTTGGTCCACACCCATCTCTGATTCTCACACTCAGTTTTTCATAACTGTAACATTTCCTGACTGTATATTCCACTGTTGCTGTGTTATCATGTTGACACAATCTGTCCGCAGACATACAGACTTATAAACACCTGTCAAAATACTCAAAACGTCCTTTGTAGTAGTTCCTGCAGACACACACACACACACACACACACACACACACACACACACACACACACACACACACACACACACACACAATACAAATACAGTACTCTCACAGACTGGTAAACATGTAGCTCAGTTTTGGCTGGTAACCATGCAGGACTGAGGTGAGGTTTTCCCAAATATTGAATATTGTTAAGGCAATAATGCTCCTCTATAATAAGCACCAAATGAGTTTGTTGAAAAATGAGAGAAAAAGTCTAACTTTAACAAATATAGATGCACAAAAGCTGCAGTATAATTGCAGTTTATGCACACTTCCTTCATGTCTGGTCCCAGGCTCTGTTTGTTCCTGAGCATCCCAGGTGCATCTTTAGTGACCTTTTTGGTCTGCTTTGACCACGCAATGTTTCCTCCCTGTCTCTTTCTTCCAGACAGCCTCGGCATAGCACTGCCAGTGCTCTGTCTGCTTTTCTCATCAGAACCGGCAGGAGCAGAACACAGTCGCTCTCTGTCCTCCTGCTTTTACTTATGCGCTCTGCTTTTTTTTCTAACAGGACAGTGACAGATTTAACCCATTAGACAAGAAGTAAAGGAGACCGACAGGCAGGAGAAGCTAAAAAAGGTGTCCTTGTACTAAAGCTTAGAGATGTCGAAGGAAAAAAACAAGAACAAATCGGGGGGAAAGAATGCAGTTATTGTAGCTTCTGTTCCTGTAATTTGTCCATCTCCCGAAAACCAACATGATCTTTTGTCAGTGCAAATGGGCTGAGTAACCACTATGTGTGTGTGTGTGTGTGTGTGTGTGTGTGTGTGTGTGTGTGTGTGTGTGTGTGTGTGTGTGTGTGTGTGTGAATGTTTATACATCTTTGTGAGGACCAAAATATGGAATGCTAGCATAATTGTGGGGACCAGCAGTACCTTATTGGGACAAAATGCCCATCCGCACAAGTTTGAAGGCCTTTTATAGACTCAAAATGTGGTTTTAGGGTTAGGGTTACAATTTGGATATTGTTAGGTTTTATACGCATTTATTTTTGATGGTTAGGGTTAGGGTAAGCGGCTAGGGAAAGCTTTATGTCAATTAAATATCCTCACTTAGATATGAAAGCAAGCGTGTGTGTCTGCATATGTGTGTAAGTGTGTGTGCGTGCATTGCTGGAGCCATGGTGATGATGTCAGTGGGCCCCAGTCAGATTCAAAACAAAGATGAAATGAGAAGTAATTTTACTTGGGATTGGAGGACAATAAAGAGACAGTAATGCATAAGACAAATGCAGGAAAAATGCATTTAATTGAAGGACCCAAAAACAGATGTAATAAATATGTAGCTATCTAGAACAAGCACTAACTTGGTTCAGTTTAAAGATTAGCATAATATGCTGCGATGAAATGCTGAAAGAGTTTGTATGAATCATGGTTAATAAAGATCTATGGAACCCAACAGCTAACTGTAAAGAGGTCAGAAAGAATGGTCATATCCACACAGACATGATCATTACATTCCTGGGATTAGATGTGGTGTTTATACATGATTTTCTTTTTAAAAATACTCTAGCTTAAATAATGAAAGTATTTCAGATTGTTTTTTAATGGATGGCCAAACTAACAGGGTTTCAAGAGCTCATGAAGACATTACAAAACGCTTGGAAAATGCCATTAACACATTCATTTTACCTCAAGTAAACAAGCCGAAGCCCACTGCTGCACAGTCTGTTATAATATTACCTAAATGTTCAGTTATGTTGATTTTTCGGCTCAAGAACAGCGCAATTTTGGCCTCATGTTTCAGACTGGGCAGATTTTCCTTCAGGTGGAGAGGATTTTCAGCACAGCCCGCGAAAAAGATTTATATACAAAAATCACATTACCACATGTTGTGGTCAAAAGTACCTCAAGATGTTTCACTATCAAACAGCATACGCCTATGTGTAAAATATGGACATAAAACTCTCTTCAAAACTTTGGAGTTTTTAAGCCTCTGCAGACTTTTTCTAATTATAAGAAACAAGAGTAGTTTCTGATTTTCCTACCCGAATGTGTTGCCAGTAGGCAGTTTAATGATTTTTAAGGGTAAGAGTGAATATTCCAGAGGTGCAAATTTGTCCAGGATACAAAAAAACAGCAGGGTGATCCCAAACCCAAAGCTTATTGCACAAATGAGCATTTATATGACGGCTGCAGTGTTCCACAAAATCAATCATCTGTTGCGATCCACCAGTTGTCTTTCCTGCCCTGCCCCTCCCTTCCTGCTATTTGCTGTATCATATGTTCCATCATATACCCGGGGGAGACAGAATGTACGCAATTTTCATCTGCAAGTGACAGCCTGTCATCGCTGGATGGGTGGAGGGGAAGGAGGGGATAAGGAGGATGGAAACAGGGAAAGGAAAAGAGTGGGAATTAACTGATATTCAGTGAAAGAGGTGTCACCTCTGTTTAGGTGCAGATGTCGTGTCCACGTATGTTTCCACCATTCAGAGATGGAATAGAAAAAATTGGTACAAATGGACAGTTAGACATAATTAAAGTCATCAGGTCTAAGATGACTTTGAGATTTACAATTTAAAGGAGTCCTCAGAATCCTCAGAAAAAAATTGCTGTTACAGGTACAGTGTTTAAAATATCACAGAGGAAAATGCTGCTGTTTTTGCCACTGTTAGCTGCTGTTAGCCTCTGTTAGCTACCCTTAGCCTCTGTTAGCTGCCGTTAGCCCAAGCTAACTGGCATTAGTAATACTTTCTTTAAAGTAGACCTAACTTTGTTGAACTTGGGTGCTAAGAGAATAAACTCTCATACAATGTGAGAATGTAATCAAGATGTTTAAAAGTGGGATAGTATGATTTTTAGGCCACTTGAGCCTAACATTAGCTAGTATGTTAGCTTATAACCAGCTGTTGTTGCTATTTAGCTGGCTTGCAGGTAGCATTACGGACATTCTGCTGGCAATAAGTAACTATGAAAATATTGAGAATAAATAAGTATGTTTATGCACATTTTTTTGTTAGAGTCCTGACTTTAATTCAGGAGGATGAGGTAGGAATCAAGTGCAAGAGCAGGAGAAAGACATGACAAGAACAAGATTGTGAAAATATGTATTTGCACTTTTTAAATTAAAAGTAACTTATATGGCTAGATAGATATGAAACGCAATGAATCCCAATGGCCACCTTCATCTCAGCCACTGTATTCAAGATGGCAGGGCAACACTGGTTCCACAAACCAGTACCAACTCCTATATATTTTTAGTGGATTAATTCTAAGTTTTTAAGGATGCATTAAAAGACATACATGTAATTACACATCAATCAATGTATATTTATAAGTATAACATTATATTTCTATTAAATAAACTAAAACTGATGAGTTTACTGATAATAGAGAGCAGGCAAGCACGGGGCGCTGTTTTCCCACAGATGTCTATACAACCTGCTGACACTTCACAACTAGAACAGTTACTCCACTTCTAGCTGTCAAAGCGAATTAAGTTTAATAAAGTTTAAAGGATTTTTGCCTTGGCTTCATTTCTCAGAATAACAAGCTTTGTCCATCTTTTTACTATCTTAGGTTGCTGGCAAGTAGGCCTGTGGGTTCCAGAAAGAGCTCATGTTAGCAGTGCTGCGGTCACAAACTTTGACAACTCAGAAGGCACAGATGAGCACAAGCTAGTCTGCATAAAAGAATCTTAAATCTGGGCCAGCAGGATGATGGAAATAAGACAACAGAGAGCACAGATGAGATGAGGACATCACAATAATTACCCAAGCAGCCTTGTGTTGACGAGCCAAACCCATCAAATCCTCTGGGGAAACGTTGATTCACCAGTATGACCCTGAGCCAGAGAAAGGAATGACAAAGTAACACCCTCAGATGAAGCACCAGGCAACTCACAATGACACCTTAGAAAACTACCAGACAGATCATAGTTAAATGGGGTTTCTCAAAGATGTAAGACGTAAAATCCTTCCCCAAAAGTCATTATCCCATCACAGCTCTGGACTGATCACACACAGCTGTGGGACTATGGCTCACTTGACACTGCACAATGAAGAGCTGCATAAGTATCCTTTTATTCAGCCTTTTCCAAATTAAAAGCATGTCAATGCAATTATGGAAAAGTTTTTCGCACACTGTGTTGCAACTAATTGCCCATTTTAAATATGTCAGCTGAAACATTCAGATCAGTCAGTGTTTTGTTGTTGTTGTTTGTTTAATATGACAACTGTTGGTCATATTTAAAGGAATGTAATGGAAAGACTCACAGGTGTCACAACTGTAACAGATTTAAGCCACAAAGGGGATTTTATCTGATTTTCATGGCCTCTTGGAAAGAATGGATGTAATAAGAGGGAAAATATTAACATCTGGAAGGCTGATGATGACAAGACAGAGAGAGATCGAGATAATCCACTATGAACAGCGTCTTGCAGTTCAGATGAGTCTCGTGAATGAGGAATGATGATGGGAAAAAACTGTGGAATCACTTTCAATTTCCTGTCATATGAAAACAGAATTAAGTTTCCTCAAGGATGGGGAAGGTTTTAGTCACGATCTGATGAGAAATACTTCAACTCAAAAGTAAACATTTATTTCACAGTAGCAAGAAATTCCTTTTCATGTTTGGCACTGTACCCCACCGTTAGAGATTAGGAAAGAATTTCAGGTCGCATGCTCGCTGTATGCTTTCTCTAATATTGAGAGTCAAACTGCAGCTGTTTCTGTTTTTGTCTGCTTCGGATAATCCCTGTGATGCTGAGAATATTTTTTTCCCTCTCAGTTCGCGTCAGTAAAGACTGAACTAGAGTTTTTGTCATGAGGCTCACTTTGTTAAGCAACGGGAATCGGGCCATGGAAAGAGACAAGGAAAAACCGAGTTAATAAATGCTCATAGCATGATGCTTTCCTCTAACTAGTTTTGTTAAGGCCCAGCTATCTTTTTAACATTGCTTTAATTCAGGTTTCAGAACTCATGTGTGTTTTGCATATAGGGGAACATATCCTTTAAATCCTGTTTGGTTCTAAACATGTGCATCATTTCTTAATGATATGACACAGTGTGAGTTAGTGTCCATTTAGGCGTGTTGCTTTCTTCTTCTGACATGTGCAACACTTTTGCTCTGTTTCATGTCATTTTTTTTCTTTCTGCCACAAAGAGAAGGTTTTCCCTCTTTGCCAGAGGAGAAACACGGCTGAAGGAAAGAAAAGAAAAAGGAAGAACTATTTAGCAAAGGATCAAAACCTGAAGGGAACCATAAGTAGATAAATATTACTGTGGATTTTTTTTTAATATTTTGTTTCCAAGTACAACAGGCAAGAAAATCCTTCGAAACAAAACTAAAGTGAGCAGCTCCCTTCTGACAGGTGAGGACCAGTCAAATTCGCTTTCTTGCAGACAAATGAGGGTTTGAGTCTGTAATAGCAGATTCAAGGACCATTACATCCCTTCATAAACAACCAAAATATTGATCACTCAAAGTATAATATTTATGCTTTGGTATTTATCGTCTGAGAATGGTAATCCGTCCAGTGCAGACACATTTCTGTATCTTATATAATCTTAATAGGAGTTCAACCATTAAAAATAACTGACAGAGAGGTGAAGAAACGATTGCAGGCATGGTGGACCGGGTAGAGATAGGTATCAGTGGACAGCAGCGAAAGTCAAAGAAAGGGTTTACGTGATGGTTGTGAGACCTGCTGAGATGTTTGGTTTGGAGACGGTCGTACTGACGAAGAGATAGGAGGCCGAGCTGAAAGCGGGAGAGTTGAAGAAACTGAGATTTTCACTGCAAGTGACCAGGATGGAAAAAATGAGAAAAGAGTATATCAGATGGAAAGGTCAGGGTGAGCATTTTAGAGACAAAGTTAGAGAATACAAGGCTGAGATGGTTTGGAGGAGGGATAGTGGATATACTGGACAAAGGATGTTGAGGTTGGAGCTGGCGAGCAGGTGGAAAAGAGGAAGACCACAGAAGACCTTAATGGATGTAGTGAAGGAAGATGTGTAGAGGTTTAGTGTGGGAGAAGGATAGGGTGAGATGGAGGCAGATCATCAGAGGTGGAGAACATTTAGCAGAAATGTTCACTTGTACTTAGTGATGGACTGATGAGTTTGAATGGCTAAAATGTGACTTCAGAGAACATGGAGTCAAAACTCATTAACTGAATATATCGAAAATGCCTTGAACAAATTTCTTCAAACGTAGTGGAAATGTTCACTTGGACTTGGGGATGAACTGAAAGGTCAGACATTAAGGTCATAGTGAATTCTGGGAGGAATGCCCTAAGAGAATGTCACTACATGTTCTCACGCCAAGCTTGTCTCAAAGCCAAGAATTCATGCTCTGGCTGTGATAACGTTGCACACGTCTTGTTGGAAAAGATGTGTGAAATGTCTTGTTGGAAAAACTGATGTCATTATGGGGAGGAGCAGTGGTTAGCAAAACAGCCTCACGGCAAGACGGTCCTGGGTTCAAATCCACCAGCAGGTTGGGGTTTTTCTGCGAACAATCTTTCTGCGTGGGTTTTCTCTGGGTAATCTGGCTTCCTTCCACAGTCTGGTTCTATGTGTTAGCCCTGTGATAGATTCCTGAACTGTTCAGGGTGAGCCCCCACCTCTCACTTTTTCACAGCTACAATTACAACCCTGAACTGGATGAGTGGAAGTAATTTTACATATAATTTTATATAATTAGGACAGGATGGGTATAAACTGCATATTAACTGGTTTGCAGAGGTCCCAATTTAATTATTTACTCCTTTGATTTAATGTAAATAATGATTTGAACACATGCACACATGTGCAATAAATGTCACGGACTGCGGTGGCAGAGCTTGCAGTGCAGGTAGGAATGTGGGCCCAAACGCAGGACTTTGATGAAGAACAGTGAGGCTTTATTTACAGTGAATGAAAAACACAATAATGTCCAGCATTCAGCACCGTGGCTCCCGTGACGATTCCTACGTGAATCTCACACAGTGCAAATATTCCTGAAGGTGAAAAGATGGCCACTCCAAAACCCAAATTCCAACCCGTGACTTCTCTCTGTGGTAAGGCGCTCCGCTCCCAACTCCTGGTGACACAAACACACATACGGGTCAGCAGGTGATCCACAACTGATAGCGAGGTCTTTACTCATTCAAACATATAAATCGACGCTTGTACTTAATGGCTTTGACACAAAAATCCCCACGGTGCCTAGAACTCAGCCACTCTCTTAAATAGGTTGCTCCTGATCAGAGTAATCCGCTACAGCTGGCTGCGGGTGACAAGTAAACCCTCTCGCGACGAAAACAAAACACATACAGGGAGATGGAGTAACAGGAGAGACAACAAAACACAAAAAATACATGAGACCTGGGTCCCAGGCCGTGACAATAAAGGGTTTATTTCAATCAAACAGTACTTTTTTGCACAAGATTATCAACCTTTTTTTGTCTTGTCTGTAATGACACTGACACCACTCAGTACCACGACAGTAACATTAGCTGTGATTCTCACTAATTGCATCAATTTCTTAAAATAAAACATGTTTCAGCCACACACGCACAAGAATTTGCTTCTCCACCCTTCCTCTTGTTACAGCTTAAACGTTCACTCTTTGGGGTGATTTATAGGGTGAATATGAGAAGAAAGAGTGGAATAGGTCTTTCCTGCAAACTGTCACCGACATGAATCCACATTTCACACGGCCTTTTAAACCGCACATAACAGTCTCAACCCACACATCATAATCTCAGGCCACACATCATGGCGAGATCTGTAACGCTGCTCACTCCGCCAGCACAGATTTAAGTCATTTAGATTCAGCCTAAGACTGATGCTGATTAATACAGGGGGGGGAACATAGTTTGTTGTTTTCCTGTATTTGCACAGCAGTGATGAGAAAGAGTCTGTGCTGTGTACATGGAAATAAAACATTATGGCTTATGAAGCAGCTTTGAATCCAGGCACATAGTATCAAATCCACGCTAAAGACACACAATTACATCCCATTGCTTTTACACACACACACGCACATACACGCACAGGACAAGCTGTGCCTAAAGCAACACTACAGGCTCCAACCTCAGTCTTCAAAAGCAGCTTCAGCCTTCTGTTGTCATTCCATAAGTCATCCGCTACAAATTAAATTTTCTGTGTCACTGATTTATGCTGTGAAGAAAAAGCTATAAAAATGGAGATCTACGTTTGAGTCCAAGGACTTCTAGTACTCTCTTTTATTTAAAAAAAAAAAGAAATCCAGAACGGATTACTGATCTTTCAGAGGTGTTTTTCACACTTGCATCTTGACATTTTAAAGCCTTGTCTTCTGAGAGAAAATGTGTTTTGTTGTTGTTAGAATCTTTTGATAATCGTGCCATAAAGTCCAGTTCCAGTGGAGATGGACAAGCGACCCAAACCCCCATTAATCTTGTTATACAAACAGTCATCAATAATATTAAAGGAAAGGGAGACATGAAATCTAGAAGTGCATATTTGTAACGCTAGATTAAGCATTTTTGCAATACATCAGCTCCAGATGGACAACTGTTATTAATTCTCATTAAAGAGAAATTGTGTGACAAGTTAAGAGAAGCATCGAAACAGTGAAATTTAAGGATTGCTGCTTTTACTAGATGGGTGGCTCACACATACGTGGAGTAAGTGCTCACATCTGACACCAGAAACTAATTTAGGGAAGAGAGAATATCTGCAGGCTTTTAGTTACACATCACAGGATGCTCGTCTCTCATTTTTCCACTTACAATTTGCTGTTTTTACTGCTAAAACATGTCTACAGCTACTTACATGAAAATCTGTGTGCAGAGCTCAACTTTAATTTTTCTTGTTGTTGTTGTTGTATTATTACTCCTGCTTCAGTTAAAGATGTTAGTTGTTTTGTGTGTGTTTTTTTTACCTCTGCTTGTGTGTGTGTGTGTGTGTCAGACTGTGATGTTGAAATCAGTCATTCAGAGTGACTCCTCCAAAGAGCCAGCGTGAGACAAAGAGGCCAAGCTGCCAGAGAACTGATGCAGAAGACTGGGAAGCTTTTAAACTGCAACCAAACCACTTTCACGATGTGTTCGGTGCAGCGAGGGGAATTCTCCAAACACTAATTTGTCCACAGTGACATGAAAGTCCTGTTTAAGGTTTTCCGTCATTTTCTGTTTATCCCATCAAACTGTACGTAGGCTGATTTTAACAGACTGTTAAAATGACCAAAATGACTAATTGGCTAAATTCAATAACCAAAAGAACCATAACAGTGTGCTAAACAATAAAACGACTTTACTGGAAACCAGTGTGGACCTTACACTATAGACTTATATTTATAGCAGTTCTCTGGGTAAAGTGTCTTGTTTTTGCCAGAGGCCAGAGAAGAATGGACTGACTGCTAAAAGCTAAAAGGAAGGCAACAGTAAGTCACACAGCCTCTCACTACTACCAAAGTATGCGGAAGAGCGTCTCTGTACACACAGCATGTCGTACATTGAAGCAGATAGGTTAAAGCAGCAGAAGACCACACCAGGTTTCATTCTTGTCAGCTAAGAACAGGAAACTGAGGCTGCAGTTTGTATAAGCTAATCAAAATAAGACAAGACGAGATTGGAAAAATTGGCTGTTCTGATTAGAATTCCTGCTGCAACATTTGGATGATATGTTCAGAATAAACAACATGGAAGCATGGATCCATGCCTTATGTCATCAGACTGCTGGTGGTGGTGTAATGTTGTGAGGGATATTTTCTTGGAATACTTTGGGCCCGTTAGTTGCAACTAAACATTATTTAAACACCACAGCCTTCCTAAGAACTGTTGCTGACCATTTCCATTCCCTTACCACCACAGTGTACCGATCTTCTTCTGCATTCTTTTAGTAAGGATCTAAAAGCTTATCTAAAAGCTCAAATCATCTCAAACTGGTAGAGCACAGTTGAGATTTGGTGGAATGGGAGATGAAATGAATGTCAAAACAACAAATCTGCAGCAACTGTGATACTATCATGTCAGCATGGACCAAAATATCTGAAGAATGTTTCCAGCAGCGTGTTGAATCTGTGCCGTGAAGAGGTGCACAGGCAGGTGCAACTCAATACCAGCGAGTGGTGCCTAATAAACTGGCCACAGAGTGCGTATATATTATTTATTTTTATATTAGGCTACAGTATATGTGTTGCCACACATGATCAGCACATGTTCACACAAGACAAGCTGCTTGAGAAGACAGATACAGTTTGCTCTTTTAATCACCTTATCCAACAGCGGACGAGGTGATTAGCAGCAAAATCCGTCTGTGTCTCTGGCAGTCTGCGTCGTCTGGTGTGTATAGCAGCGCACACAACGTTAAGTAAACATTAGTGGTTAGCAACATCCTAAAAGTGAGACCATGTCCACATTCATGCACATGCTTACATGGAAAATAGATTTCACCCAAACAATATAAATTCAAATAATGATAAGAGTTACAGTTAATTGCAGATCTATAAATTCTACTTGACATGTGAGTCTGTCTAAATTGTCACCTGACATTTTGAAACAAAGAGTGTTTGGCTGAAGATGGAGAAGAAGAAGAAGAGAAGTTTGGCTACTGTTGATTCCCCCGCTGTTCCTAAGCAGAGGCTATTTCCAAACTTGTAGGTGTAGTTCAGACACAGGGGAGGAATTCAGACTTAAGTCAATCATGGAGAACAGAAAGGATTTTTAATATTAAAGTGCAACCACAGGTCTGGATGAGGTATACTATAAAAACACTGTGACATCCAAAGCGGTGAGGTGGAGTCGTGAGAAATGGTGAGTACTCTAGAGGTGGTTTTCTCAACACCCATCTGACTCATAATATTTAATATTGCCAGCTACTTGAACACGACAATTTGCGGCTTACAGCTCCCTATCTAATCCAGCGTTTCATCGAGAGTGAGATAAAGTGGTTTGCAAAATCAATCTTCGCTCCAAGTATTGTTTTAAATCCCCCAAAGGGGTTTGTAATCTCAGTGAGATCAGAATTTGATTGAAAGCTTTCTAAGTGTCTTATAAGGATAAATGAAGTTGTGTCTGTGTGTGTGTTGATAGTATTAGACAGCATTGCTACACTGTTTGATGTCAAGGAGGGGAAATGATCTTATATATTTGATTTGTTACTGGAAGAGGTCCTTATGTCGCCAATCACTATGCTGTTGAAATGAACCTTCCCAGAAACAATTATGGAGAATTTGGTGTTATACAGCTATTATTAGCTTTAGAACAGTAAGTAATCTTTCTCAACAAAAGCAAAACAGTAATTATTATAATATGCGCAAAAGTTGTTTAAATCAGTTGTAGAGCGATTAGTTAAAAAAAATAAGTATTTAAGTAAAAATACAGCTGGGGATTTTTAGTGTGAAGTCTAAAGGGCGAAGCTAAAAATGGTGATGGGTGAGCTTACTATAAATACTGCTGTTTTTATAGTGCTGCTTCACTTCAACACAGTGATGTCCTGTGACTGTCTGACTGACAGCCTGTGTATTTTCCCGGGCCTGTGTGAGTCTGAGCATTATTAATCTGCCTCATAATAACCTCTTCTTTACAGATAAAAAAAAGATCCTGCGTGAGTGCAGTGCCTGCTTACTCCGGCCTAAACATGGAAGTTGATTTTAGTCTAAAACGTCTGAAAAGAAAATTACCGTGCTTTGTGTCCATTTATAGGGTTCAGGGAAGCTGATCAAATTTTCCCCAGGGACTTTCTCCGGGAAGGAATGCAAATGATAACAAATTAAGCCTCGCATCAGGACGCTGTGGCACGGTGATTTTAACAACATACTCACACGTGTACGTCCACAGATACGGTTTCCAAAGAAGACAACACAAAACAAAACATGGATACACACATATTTGAAATTAACTGTGTTTACATTTTAGCCTCCAGTGTAAGTTCATCTAGCCAGACAGTATGGATAACATACCAGAAGCTACATGTGCACCTATGGAATATATGTAAGGCTGTTGCAATGTTAAAATAATTAGCAAGTGTAGTTTTGCTACTGCTGCAGCTGCTTTTTGGAATTTTCCTTAAGTATAAATGTTTTGTCCAGAGGGTAAAACTGTGTCCAGGAACTTGGTTTGACCAAGTGCCATGATGTAAAATATTGAAGAGAAATGCAGACACTAACATGGATTCCTAGAGCAAACAAACCTTGTTATGTGGCTGTGACAGAATTTATTTTGAATAAGTTAACAAGTTGGAGAAACAGTTAATTTAATAAGAAAAGTCAAAGCTATTTACATGCCCTGGACACTTTATTAGGTTCCCTATGCTAGTACTGGATTGGCCTCAATTCTTCATGGTACGAACTTCAATAAGGTGCTGGAGAAGTCACACAGTTGCTGCAGATTTGTCAGCTGCACATCCATGAGGGTGCCACCACATCCCAAAGGTGATCTATTGGATTGAGATCTGGTGACTGTGGAGGCCAGTTGAGGCCAGTGATCTCATTGCCGTTTTCAAAAAACCTGTTGGAGCTGATTTGCGGCATGGTGCGTTACCCTACTGCCATCAGGAGATGGGTACACTGTCATCACAAAGGGATGAACGTGGTCAGCAACAATAGTCAGGTAGGCTGTAGCATTTAAATGGTGCTTAGTTGGGATTAAGAGGGTCCGAGTGAAAATATCCCCTGATATCATTACACAGTCAACACCAGCCTGAACCACTGATACAAGGTAGGCTAAATCCGTGTTTCCACATTATTTGTGCCAGATTCTGCCCCTAATATCTGTATGTTGAAGAAAAATTCAAGACTTATCAGACCAGGGAATGTTTTACCAATCAGCTGTTGTCACGTTTGGTGAGCATGTGCCTCAGTGTTTGTGTGGCCTTCAGTTTCCTGTTTTTTGAGCTGGCAGGAGTGGTGCTTGGTGTGACTTCTACTTCTGTTTGCCCATTCTCCCATAAACTCAAGGTATTATCACTCAATATTCACATTTTTTTTAGATAATTCACTGTAAACCCTCAATTTGAACTTCAGCAGGTTACCTTGACCATGTCTACATGGCTAAATGCACTGAGTGGCTGCCATCTGAATGGGTGATTGGTATTTTTCTCCTGCAGTCCCGAGACATGTATGTTTGGATGCTGATTCTATATTGGCCGTAATGCATTAACGAGCTGTTAAACAGGTCTACCTGTGAAAGTGGGCACCGAGTACATCGGCACAAAAGACTTTGAATGGTTAACATAATGTGGTGTAAGTGGTTTGTTTTTGTAATTTATAATAAGCAAACATGGAGTATTTTTTCCTCCCCTTCGTTTGAATAGTTGGTTAACATTTTACTACTAAAGGCAAAGCTGACATTTGATATACTGAAGCGAGTCTGTTCAGGACACTGTCATGTGGTTATAAAGGCATTAGCACAAACTAAAACCCAGATTGTGACCTTTGATACTTGATGTGCAACTATTACACTGAATACTTTGTTTCATTTGGTCCTGTTGCACACTGTAGCTATGGAAATGGTGTAGTCATGGTAACTGGTTAAAACCACTTAGGTTAAAGCTAGGATTAGGTTAAGGCGATATAATTTAAGTTGAGGTTTAGCAACCAAACAGTTTATTTAAGTGTGGAGTAAGCCACTAGTCATGGTCAAATAACACAAACTGTAGCCTTAAAGTGAAAACCCTTCTCAGTATAATACTTCCTGGAAGAGCTGGATATTGAACCGAAGTCTGAAGACAGATGTAAATACTCATCCATCACCCAAACCACAACGCCATTACTTTCTATCACACTGTTTTCATGTCAAACAAATGTTGAACTCATTTTGTTGAGGGAGTATCCTCTTTTCGTGGAAAGAAGACGTGTGTGTCTTGGTTTTTGGGTGGCATGGTGGTGCAGTGATTAGCACTGTGCCACAGCCGAAAGATGGCTGTGGGTTCAACTTTGTGCCTTCGTAGGTTTTCTCTGGGTGATTCAGTTTCTTGCCACAGTCCTAAGATATGTGTGTTCAGTTAAGTGACGATCCTGCAAGATAGATGAAGTACTGCATAAATTTGGATTGCAGTGTAAAGTGCTCTAAGCATTCTAAAAAGATGATTTTCCAGTTTTCAACAAATCCCATAATCATGCTTTTTTTTCTACATAAATAGTTTAAGAGATAATTTTGGTCACAAGTTGTATCAATATGTTAGAGTAAAACTTTAGATTTGTTAGAATTTGGAGAAGACAAGAATTGTATCGAGAAGTACTCCACCTACAGGTCAACTGTGAGCTCACCTTTATCCTGTTAGATGCATTAGAATAAATCTATAGGTTTCAGGTCAGTTCAAAGAAATATTTTGCCCAGTTTCTAGTACTTTCTAACAGTTTTAAGATATTTGCTTCTGCCATGGAAAGAGTAGGAAATGGCAGGTAGCTCTTGAGCTCACTGGGGAACAAGTGCACAAATAACTTTATATCCAGTGTGCTTTACTGAGCTGACAACTCTTTTCAGAAACTCTCCAAATCCTTTAGGTTTCTTGGCTGCTGCTTGGCAACTCAAAGCTTTAGCTCCTGTTATGACCCAGGTCATTGTTGCCGTGTGGTGCTGTTACTCGCCACACCATGCGGGGGCATTGTTTGTACTCTGTGATGTTTGTTATGTAAGTTTCCAGGTGGAGGCTGACCATTGGTGGAAGAGGGAATGAGGCCAGCTACAAATTGGGACCTGACTGGGTCGGCAGTGTCTCCTACCAATCTGGACATGGTAGCTGTAGGGGTGGGAAGCCGTTTCTTTTACAACCTTTTTCTCCTGTTTCGGGTAGGGAAACGGGTTTTGAGGTTTGTATTTTCTTTTGGGGTTGATTCACTATAGGTAAGTTCTGATTCATTTCCAGTGTGTTTTGTTTGTTGTTTTGGCCATGCCCACCCTGACGCTCGCTACCTGTCAAGTTAATAAAACGACTAGTCATTGTAAAGCTGTGGCTGTGTGATTTACTTCTTTCTATTATTTTTCTTGTGTTGCACTCCAGCCCCCCCAGGCCAGTGTGTAACACTCCCTCCACAGATTTCCTATAGGACTCAGGTCTGGAGACTGGCCAGGCCACTCCATGGACTTGATGTGTTTCTTCTTTAGCCACTCCTTTCTTGACCTGGCAGTGTGTTTTGTGACATTGTCATCCATGACTCATCTTCAGAGTTCTGACTAAAATGAAGGAGGTTGTCATCCATGATAACACAGTGAATGGCCATGTTAACTGGCTCCTCGGTGTGGTGAAGTCATCCTCTAACTTAAGCAAAACAAACACCTCCATGCTTGACTGTAGAGATGATGTTCATTGGTTCATACTCAGCAATTCTGAATAATCACACCAACAGGTTTTATCTTCTCACCAAGGTTCTTCTCACCTTTCTCCCCGATATCCCTGTTTTTTTTCTTGCCCATGATGGTTGAGAGGCTGGAATGGAAATAACTGATTCTGTGTACAGTTGTGTATTATACGAAGAATGATGAATTGATTGATTGCAATCTTTGTGCCTGATAGGCATACAGCCAATCTGTGACAGCCAAAACGCCGGCTGGGTTATAAGGGATCAAATGCTTATTTGACTCAGTGACATCGAAATCTGTTTTTCCAGTCTGATGTAAGAGAAGAATAGAAATTGAGGTACTAGTGTGTTGCTGGCCATGTGCAGACTAAAGTGTCTAGATGGCACAGGTAACCGCCATTACACCCACATAATTAATTATCGATATAGTCCCAGTAGTTTGTATGTTATATCTTGTCAATATACAGGTGAGTGTTTTTAAATTTCGACTAACAAATTGAAGGTTTTGACAGCACTACTGATTAACGCTCATAGTTGACTACTTGGAAAATGCTGAGACAAATTGAAACATGACTTTAATTCATTCCATGTGAAGACTCAATAACAGTGAAAATGAACTGAGTCACTTCCTCTGAAATGTGACATCATAAAAACAAGTAGATGCACTGCCTTCGGTTGTCACTGTCTGTTGTGTGCTGCTTTCCTGGGAAAAGGGCTTTTTCTATGCCCCAATCTGCAGTAAATACCAGGAAATACATGCAGCCAGTAAATTAATGTGGTTCAGAGGTTACGTAAATGTTTTATATACTTGGAGATGCTGTTGACCGATTTGTCAGTGACACACGTGTGGGCAGTGTATGCTACTGCTGCTGCTTTAAAATGCTAATGGTGGTGCCAGTGTTGTAAACAGGGCTGTAAGCAGCAGAGAGAAGAAGGCTGTTTTGTGGTGTGGTTACCATTTTGGAGTCAACCCTCAATCCAGGAGTGTGAATCACATTCTTAATTAGAGAACGTAATCTAAACCACGTGTAAATAATTAGCCTTCGGGGTAGCAGGGCTGTTCTGATGTATATGAGTCTGTATTTTACATCCCATAAGTTGTCTGAAACAGTCCAACAGACAAGTCCACGCAGACTGAAAGGGTAATTAATAAGTGAAGACATAAACACGCACACACAAGAAGAAGTACTGCCTCTTTACTGATGCATTGTCTCATAAGTGTTGTTTTTGAAAGGCAAGCAGCTGTTTTAAGTAAAAAGCCTTCAATGTCTCCCCATCCATTCATTATACATGCACCTCACATCTGCCAAGCACCGAGCAGCAGATGGACAAAGTTAGCAACCATGTTGTGAACATAATGGAACATTTAGCCTTTAAATAGCTAATTATTTCCATTAGGAGCTGATGAGAACTTAAACCTACATAGAAGGGAAAAGTGGAAATTGATCTTTGGCTCATCAGGTAGAGACATAAAAGTAACCTTTCTATACTTTTCTATCTTATTGAGGGTCAGAGACTAAATGGACACCACTGAATCTATTTATCCATTGTTTTACATGCTAACTGCTGCTGTTCGGGGTCACAGGGGGCTAAAGCCTATCCCAGCTGTCACTGGGCAACAGCTGGGATACACCCTGGAAATGTGGCTATTCTATCAAGGGGCGTGACCACACATGATTTTCTTTCACAATCCTGGCCTTGGTTGTCTCTTTTGAACTTTCACTGAGCAATCCAACATGCTAGCAAGTTATGGTCAGCGACACCAAAATCCAGAGCCATAAAATAGCTCATTTACCAAAGCGCCCCTCTCTTAACATCATTAAATTCCTTCGCAGAAACGATACAGGGTTGGAAGCTTAAAGCAAACCGTGGCAGAAGCTAAGAGAAACTGATATCAAGCATGTGAGGTCTTAAATATTTTCAAGCGTGTGTGTGTGTGTGTGTGGTTTAAACTTCCTTTCAAAGATAACCTAAGAGAAACAAACATCACAATCAACAGCAAAAAAGTGATTAATGACTGTGACTGCTCCAAGAGTGCATCAGGTCCATGTTATTTTCTTTGAAGACTACAGCTTTTCCAGCAGTTGAAATAATTTGTATTTTTATCGTAAAGCCAATACTGGATACATTTGAAAGACTTTTGTCTCTAAATACAAATAACATTATTTTTTTAAAAAGGGCTTCCAACAATAAAACACAAAGCTTTTTCACTTTGAATGCTTTTCAAAGTGACATCTAGCCAATCAGTCCCTCAGGGAACAACAGTCTGATTAAGATGAAGTTTTCTCTTTTGCTCTTTTTTGTTTTTATTCTGCTTAAAGGACCTGAGCACACTGATGCCACTGATGAGTTGTTTTTTGTTGGGTTGTTTGATGAAGGACTAAAGACATTCCAGGAAGCATAATTCTTGAATAAGGAGATCTCCTTTTGTGCCAAGACATGTGGCTTGGACTACGCTCCCCTCCTAATTTGCAATCCCTCTTTGTTCCTTGCTCTGTCTCCTGCCTCTGCGTCTCCTATTAAGACTCATCCTCTGATTATTTGCCTTCTTTGATACTGTACTGTGTGTTGTCATCACATAGCAGCAAAATTGTGCAGGATACAAGCGGGCAAGAACCTGCATGCATGCAGTATTTTCTATGTAAACCAAGTGTTTTCTGGTCTGAAGACTCGGGACAAGAGAAAAAAGCGAGTCTACTCCCTTGTTCATGATAAGAAGGCAGTCTAGTCTCGTGTTTATTATTTCACACTGTGCAGTCGCCGTTAGGGCCGAAAGATTTGCATTCATCTTTAATCGATATATCAGGAAAAAATCACTTTCACTGGAACTATTTGTTCTGACTGAAAGTATTTACTTTTACACTTCCAAGAATGTTATTAGCACTTTTTTTCATTCAGGACCTTCGCAGTGTTATTGTGAGCTCTGGTTCATCTAATTTCCCTTCAGTAAATTAGAAGCAGTTGTTACTCCCCAGTGCTAGCCGAGCATGAGCAGAGATTTTTCTTGTATCAGTGAAAGTAATACCAAAGCAAAGCACAGGTGGCTCTCAGACGTTCCCATGATTCCACATTCTCTCTCCAAGAATGAAAATATCAACTGTTAGCATGTGCCAACCTCTAAGGGAGTGTTAAACCTCAATCAGAGGACTGAAGTGTTCGTTTCATTTTATTCCTAAAAGTTAATTCTGTTTATCTAGGCATAGGGTTTTCAGTAGGAGAAACATTTAATCACGTCACTTATCTGCGTGACTTTTTCCAGTCTCAGCTGATCAACGGTCATGACAATTTGCATATTAATGATCGAGAAACGGACTTCCTTGTGTTTTCCTTACCTGGATAATTGAGCATGTATCAAGACATTGTACTTTATTCTTTACAGGGTACCCATGTATCTGTCCAAATAATGGTAAGATTTTTCACATGCAATTAAAAAGTTAAACCACATGCACAGGAATGCAGTACTCTGGTGAGTGTTGTTTGACATTTTGACAATTAACTGATAAGACTGTATAAACAAGTGTGTCTGTGTGTCCTACAAACAGCAGCACTGCTTTCTTCTGTCACTAATGCTACGCTGATCCCTGCTCCTCGACCATCTGCTCCAAAAAGCCAAAAGGATTTAATTTTCTGCAGCGGTCTGTGATGGTTGGGAGATGCCGCGGCTCTTGGTGCTCTGCGTGTTTGTAGCCATCTTCAGCTACGTTTCTGTTTCTATAGAGGTTTGCACCAGCTCCTTGATACCAGGAGCTAAAGGTAACGCACTGTGGCGCTGTTGTAAATGTGTGTGTTTGCATTTTGACTGGATGTCAGCTTGATTTGTAAATGTTTATCTTTGCATAATGAAGTCTAAAATGTTTTCAACCTAAAATCAACAGTACTCATGTACTTTGTACTCATGTTTGTTCGTGATGTTGGAAACGTTGTTGTGTCCCAACGTTACAGGAGAGTGTTAGAGTGTGAGAGTGCAACGTTCTGAGGAAATACCCCCTAAATGTTTTATAGTTTAAAGAGCTGATGATAAAGCCACCAAGCATTAAATGTTCTAAAGTTTACTAGCTCACTGTCTGCTACCCCGCGGTCTTTTGGAGGGAATGCCTCCCTGTGTGTGTTTTCCATTTTATGACATCCAGTGGCTTGCTCCCCTGCTGATTGAGACAGACAGACCCTAATAAAACACAAAGTGAAGCTATGCTTTTTTTCTCTCTTTTTTGCGCACTGTGCTGGAAAAAAACGAGAAAAAAAAAAACGGCCTTTATTGTAAATGGAAGCCAGAGGCCCGTCTCTCAAGGAGCTGGCATGCAGAAACTGAGATTGTTAAGCTAAAAGGCAAAAAAATTTAAAAGATTCTCTCATTGTGACGAAGGCCATTTATTAAATTGTTGAAGTTTTATAATTTAATTTAATTTATTTTAGTTTTTTAGTTATTTATTTTATCTTATCTCATTTTAATTTTCTTTACTTATGCTTTTAGCATGTACAGCACTTTGTGAACTCTGGTTTTATGTTAAAGTGCTTTATAAATAAAGGTGGTATGGTATGGTATGGTATATCCAAAACAAAGTCTGTTTTACAAAAGCAGCTTCTGAAATAAAGTTAAATTATGTTTGTGATGGGCAAAGGGAAGAGGCGTCTGTACCATCAGTTACACTTTCACAGCTTTCCAGAGAAGTTTCCCATTGTTCCATCGTGATATTGTGTATTTAGACAGCTGCCACAAACGCGAACAGATTATTTGTACAAGACTCATCCAGATACTACTCACCACAGAGGCAGTCTCTTGAGTTTGTGTAGACTCACATCTGTGTATTTCGGTGGGTGACAGATGCGCATTTTTCCCAGTTTTAGACCCCTCAAAAATGTCTTACGACTTATTTTAACCTTTTTCAACAAACACAGTTTTATTACATTTACTGGTATGTTGACTTCATCATTCTTATATAGATTTACGGGAATTTTTTTTTTTTTTTTTAGACGTAAAAAAGTGGGGCGCTGCAGGCCCAGTTCTTGAAATTGAACGACAATAAACACCGAATTCTGACATTTTTGGGGAAATAACCTATCTTATTGCTACTGCGACATGTTAAATAGCAGATGAAAGATCTTCATTTGATTTGACACCTTAATCACACAAACCAGGCCTTTTGCTAATTTTATGCTACATGGTTTCAGTTTAGTAGTCCACAAAATTAAATAGTTACGCAGACTGTATCACTTGACCGTGCAGTGATTTAGCTTGAAAATGTCTACACAGCCGACCGAGCTGAATTATCAGTTTTCCTAAGTACTTCTGCCAGCCTAATAGAAGCAGACTCTAAGCAGAGTCCTTCTTTCTAAGCCCAGCATTTAACAAGATATAAACTGCTGCCTGCATCAACAACTGAGGCGAAATTACTGTTTTAATAGACATTCAGAAATCTCTTAAGATTTCATGCCAAGAGCCTTTTGATCCATGGTCCCGCCTCAAACATTTCTGCTACACCTCATTTGTGCTTTCAGCTCTAAAAAGGACTTTGTGCCATTAATACTTTTAAAGCACCGATGTCTCTAAAAATTATACTGGCTCGCCGAAGACTTATTAAAACAGAGTTATTTCTTCTTTATAAACATCCAAAGAGGATTCAGTCCATCTCCTTGTGATGATTAGAAACACTCTGCCACACTTACATTAAAACTTAATCAGAATCAGAATACTTTATTGATCCCTGGGGGAAATTATTTTTTGTTACAGTGCTCCATTTTAAACCAACATTAAGACAAGACAGACAATACGCTAACTAAGAATAGTACAATATATACATATATATACATACATACATACATAAGTCACTTATAAATAAATATTTGGAAAAGAAACATGTGTAGTTGTAGCAGCAAACAGTGTGTTAAGTGGATGCGTTGTACAGGGAGATGGCCACAGGCAGGAATGATTTCCTGTGTCGTTCAGTGGTGCTTTTCGGTAATCTCAGTCTCTCACTGAACGAGCTCCTGTGACTGACCAACATGTCATGGAGTGGGTGGGAGGTGTTATCCAACATTGTCTTTATCTTGGACAGCATCCGCCTCTCCGACACCACCTTGAGGGAGTCCAGCTCCATCCCCACAACACTGCTGGCCTTACGGATCAGTTTATTAAGTCTGTTGGCATCTGCGACCCTCAGCCTGCTCCCCCAGCATGCAACAGCATAGAGGATCGCACTGGCCACCACAGACTCATAGAAAATCCTCAGCATTTTCTGGCAGATGTTAAACACAATCATTCACCAAAGCTCTTTGCTGAAGTGGTTTCTGACGTGCTGTTAGTGCTGATAATGGATCGCCACATTGATGGCCTTTTTGTTTACAATCTTTCTTTTCTAAAATCCAGGGGACCAAGGTGGGATTGGAGATGATGGAGATCAGGGGAAACTGGGGAAGAATGGACCACCAGGACTTCCAGGTATCCAGTATCCTTCTAGTCAAAAATGGCTAAGCTGTAGGACAAAAACACGTAGACCCCGGTAATGTGTACACTCACAAAACATGAAAGACATTTAGAAAGAAAAAAAAAGGATTCATACAACTTTTTGTCCACGAGCGCAGTCCTCATTGAGCCAGTAAATAAACTGATGTGTAAAATCAGTGGGGTTCCCCTTTATCACCAGTATAACCCAAATAAAATCTAATTTGCTTTTCTATCAGAGTGTGGTTTAGGATGGTGTAACAGGCAAGCATCAGTATAATCACAATGACTCTACATCTGCCTTAATGGCACTCAGACACTCAGTTAACAGGTGCAGGCGACTGCTCCCTTCCTGATATTTTCATTGTAGCTGCTCCCCATTCATCTGGTAAGTGTGCACACAGAGGCAAATGGAGCTGACTGCAGTACTTTTTAGTCATACGCTTGCTAACAAATACAAAAATGTGACTCTTATACTTAGTACAATTTTCCAAGTCTAATAAACGTGACACAATGCTCTTTGAAAAAAATTCCATTTGTATTTAAAACCTCTAAAAAAAATCTAATTGTCAGGTTTTCAAATCACATACTGTAAAATAGTTTTTCCAAACTCACTTCTCAGAATTCTTTTTTTTTTTTTTTTTGAATAGATGTAAATACAAGAAAACCCCCAGCTTCTTCATTAGCATGTTTCCTTTAGGTATTGCAGTGGGGTAGAACAGCTGAAGGTTAAAAAGAAGAGAAAAAGTGATGAGTGCCATAAGTGTACATCTATATAATCACACCTAGGAAATAAAAAAATTAAGTCTGGCTTGACCAGTCTCTTTTTTTAAAAAGTTAATTTTCCTTGCTTGTCTAATATGAACAAACATAGCTAGTAACAAAACCACCCAGTGTGCAGCTTTTGCATTTCCCTGCTGTTGCAGCTTGCCTCCCTTTGCTGTGGTGTGAGCTGCACTGTGCCACAGACAAACAGCACTGCACTGACATGACATCTGTATATTTGTGGAGGAAGCAGATCTGTAAATTGCTGCTGAAGAAAGCAGGGGTTTTCACAAGGTTTTTTTTTCCAGCTGAGCTGATAGGCATACACACAAATACCTGCTCACACATGCTTAAAAAAAAAATGCATGCAATGCAGCATCCTGCACATGCCAGAGAGTACAAGACAGCAGACACAGTTCACACGTGTGTAAATATAAATGCAATAAATATAGTGTCATGATCGTTTGTGTGCACACACCCAGCTTTTATTCTATAACGTCTCACAGAGCTCAGCAGACATGTGCACGCTGCACACTAAAAACACCCTTCTTTTATCAGTGTGTGTGGGAGACGAATGCCAGGGCCGCTGGGGTCATTTTCAAAAGTGCAGAAAGCACGTGCACGTGAAACTCTTTCAACTTTTCAACTTTGCGGATATTATTCAACGATATAGAAAAGCCAGTCATTATGGTTTCTATGTGTGTATGCTTACTGTAGGCATGAAAGCAGGTTTCTGTGATGATTCTGTAACTGTAGTATGTCAGCAGCCTGACAGATGACGCATGTATTCCCTGTTTTAATTTAGGCAGTTTTACAGGAAACAGTTGCTTAATTTTGGAATGTTAAATGGGAATATGTGACTGCTAATGCTCCTGTGGGCAACAAAAACAGTTTGTTGCTCCAACAAACAACAAACTGTTGTGCTGGACTTGTACATTTTTTAGCTTGAATCGAAACTATAACTGAGGTTGAAATCTTTGCATTATAGACCAAAAAAAGTGGAAGAGCATGTCCAGTGCAAGGTTTTTAGAGCCAGTATCAACAGACAGTTTAAATACAGTATGTCTATAACCTAGTGAGGCGTTACGAGTCTCTGGTTCGTGTATGCTGCACAGGGTGCCAGACAAGCCATGAGATGAGACACATCTATTTTTCCATTATGTATTGGCTGATATATCGCTCTGGCTCAAAACTATGGTGTTATATGAGGATCTTAGATCTTGTGCACTTTTAGGTAGCTAGAAGTGCACAACAGAACAACCTTATTTTCATGTTCCATCTCTCTATTAATCTCTACTAAACAGAAATGTCAAAAATGAGACTCCACTTCTGCAACTGTGCAAGCAACATTTAGTCAATACACTGATTTAAGATCATTTTAGAAACCAAACGCATTTTATTTTTGTTGTATTATGGCAACAGCTAGTTGCTTAGTTCAAGGGTGTTTTGAAATAGCTGAAGGCTTTATTTAAATTGCCTTAGGCCCCAAGGCTTCGCCTCCTTTATCCTCCAGCAGCTGGAGATTCCAGACGTTAAACCAGTTGGGGTGGTTGGCCATTAAAAGTGATAGGAAGGACCGTTATCTGAACGTTGAGATAGGCCGTTTAACTGGCAAGCGTAAGCACTGCTAAAACATTATTCACCTGTTGCAGATGGAATAACAAAAGACCACCAGATTAACTTTCTTCGTGTGGCAACAAAACAAACACGTATAATCACTTCTTGTCGTCACTTGTCACTTCAGTGTTGTTGAAGCATTCACTTTGTGAGTGTGCTTCTCGGGCGCTTTCATGCAGAATTTTCCTAATTTAAAAGAAAAAAATAAATAAAAATCGCACCCTTGTATGAGCAAATTTTTCCCAGCGACCTCACACAATCCATAAGAACTCATGCCTTCTGCCAACACTTCTCACAAATCACCGAGTCGAAAATCAACATGCGCAAGCGGGACATGTGAAATATTAGTGAATAGCTGGCTGTACGTGTGTGTGGCAAATCCCTCTAATAGTGGCAGGCTTCTCCAATGCGTCACTTAGTATTTCGAACGCCATCAATTTTCAGTTGAATAGTTTCCTGAGGAAACACTCATTCAGGGGCTGGCAGAGAGCCTCGGTCTGCTAGTTTTCCCATGCGCATACACACACACACACACACACACAGCCTTTTAGTTTAATGTTCGCCATTTAGGATACATTTTTAAGGCACCCTCCAAAATCATGCACACTCCTGAGTTCTTCTAAAGACAAACAAAACAGTAAGCCAGGCAGTGGTAATCAGATTACAGTGTACTTCAATCCATTACAATCACTTTGTTTTTTAGATTAAAAAAATAAAACGTATTAATACATGATTAAATAAATAACAGTAAAAATGACACTAGAAATACATGCATTTAACAGACAGTGGATCCGACAGCAGTTTTTGCAGGGAGAGTCCTTAAAAAATTGAATGGCGTGGAATAGAGTTGCACAGATTATACAAAAGAAACTAAAATATAATGATACTAACACAAAAAGAAATTGATTATTATTAAAAGCGTAAATTAACACCATAATAATAACTGATTTTTCCAGTTTATGCTGACTTCGACCACATTTACAATATGTGAAGTTCCAACATGCACACATCCTCTACTTTTCTGGCATATGCAGACTATGTTGGACTGAAACAGCATTTTCAACACTTTTTCCAAATAATATTTCTTTATTCTGTCGCAAATACCTCCAAATCTCATCCTTCCTTTCTCCCGCAGGAGTGCCGGGGGAGTCGGGCCTTAAAGGAGAATTGGGCCACACAGGAAAGATTGGGCCTACTGGAGACAGAGGTACAACAAAGTCATTTTAATCTAAAGTTCAGGTTTGATATGCAGTTTAACACAGTTTCCTGCCAGTCTCAGTGCTTCTCTAGTCCTGCCTCCTATCTGTCCATCCATCTGCCTGAAACCATACTGTAAAACCTTACTATTGCATTACTCATTCAAGTGTAATATTTACAATAAAATAATAAATAACTAAGAACTAATAAAGTGCATCAGGGGGTAATACTTAGTTCCTCAGTTTCCAAAAGCGAGAAAGATTAATGACCTTTCATTTTTCATTCGAGTGTATAAATTTGTTCTCGCTCCAGTGCCATTAAACATTTTGATAGGTAGCTGTGAGATTTCTGCAGACGCTTAATGACTTTCAAATTGTCTTTAAGAAAAAATACGGCCTCCCGGATGCCCTCCTGAGATTTCACTGCCGCTCGCTCCCTAACAATGGTCTCAACTAAAACCCACATAACTACACTAACTGGCAGACTTAATTAGTCCCAAGACAAACACACAAGGAGAGTTTTTAAAAATTAAATCTGCTCATTATTGAGCTAACTAGACAGTTTCCACTAAAGGCTTGTATTTTTGTCTGTTTCTTTCACGTTTTAAGTTATCGCATCAAAAGATCCTGCAACATGATGTCATGCAGTTGCTCTGCCTGAAGTGGCTAAAGTGGCAGTTTCCATTGTAGTTTTTGTTTTTATGAGCAGTCATGTTCCCCTGTCTTTCTAGACATTCAGTTTCTCAGTATTCATTATGATTAATACGCTATTAGGAAAGTGGTTGTGTGTAAGCTATATCAGGCAAAGGAGTGAAGTCACAGCTTTGGATTTCATTGATGCTGAAAGCCCAAAACTCATAAAACACCTGAATAAAAACACTTGTTTTCAGGAACATGCCAACATAACAAGATCACAAGCTCAAATTCAGTTCGTGTTTGCAAGAATGTTGGCCGTGATACAGGAGCACTGAAGAAATTCAGTTCAGTTTCCACATGGGCAATTGGTGTTCATTCATAATATAAAAACATGATAAATGAACAGACATCGCTTTTATAATTGTAACTCCATGTATATGGATTCTTATCAGATTGTCTGCAGAGCTTACATCGTTTTTGGCCAAAAGAACAACTATATAAATCTACAGACTGTAAAACTGTGGAGTTACTGAGTTTATATGGAACAAAAAAGGCAACTAACTGCAGCTGGAGGACTGTTTGGGATGAATTCTACTGTATACTCCACTGAGACACTGGAAAGCCGTATCAGGTCACATTTTACCATATTTACCCACTGTGTTTTTCCGTATTTTTTGCAAAGGAGCTCAAACAAGCTCAAATAAATCAAATCCATCAGTATGGCAAAACAACTGGTCAGATTACAGGTACAGTATTTCACTGTTCTGGCTGTTCCTCATTCAAAGCTAGGCCATTGTGATGTTTGTACTGCAACCCACTTCCCCAAAATTTGCAACTGCCATTTGGGTTATTTTCCACAATGAAACAACAGTGTGAGTGCAAATTCAGGACAAGATTTACACACAAACAGTAACATTTGATGATATCTCTCAATTAAAAATATATGTGGATGTTACTGTTATTTGGTATAAATTATCTTGTTGGAATAATTAATTGTGACCTAATGTTGGTCAAACTTTGACCATCTAGAAAGGTAAATAAATGGTAAATGGTCTGTATTTGTATAGCGCTTTACTTGGTCCTAAGGACCCCAAAGCGCTTTACACTATACGCAATCATCCACCCATTCACACACACATTCACACACTGGTGATGGCAAGCTACAAAGGCATGCGGCCCTGTTGAGTTTTCAATGTGTGATACAGCCATCTGGTGGTAGAACGTTGTAACTACATGACAAGGTCAACAGGAAGCTTCTACGAGGTTGAAATACAGCTAACAACAAAGGGTGCTATTAATGATTTTTGATTCTTCTGCAGGTGACAAGGGTGATAAAGGTGTAGATGGACCAGCTGGTTTAAAAGGGAAACCAGGTAACAGCATGCAGACACTGCCTCTCGTTTTAAGTCATACAGCCAAAACTAAAAAAGCTTTTTGCATGAGTCCTGTGAAAAACTAAGTACATTCCTACTGATCCCAGAGGAATTATTAGAGTAAAAAGAGCTAGGTGCTGCTAATCAAAATGCACTTGATTAACTGGTCGTCACTTTTAACACTGATGTCAGTTTGCTGGTCTGGAGCGCTCAGATGTTTGGTAACACAATGACACCCAGTGGAAGTCAGAGCAAATTCACCCCAGTGTCACACCATGCAATTCTCAGAGACACTGAGCTACATCTCAGCCTCTACAGGTCTTGGTTAGCATGTTAAATGTTAAAGTTCATGATAGTATAATCACAAAAGACTGAACAGGTATGGTTGTTTCGGAAGGATTGTCAGGAGAATGTCTCTTCTCTCTAAGCTGCATCTAAACAAATCACAAAACTCGAGCACTGTCCTTTGGATGGACCAGCCCAAAGTGGAGATGTTTAGAGCATATCAGCACAAACACTCATACCAGCTATCAAGCACGGTGATGATTCGGATTTGTTTTACAGCCACACGACCACGGCACCTTGCTGTCATTGAACTCATGCCTATGCCAAAGTATTCTGGAGTCAAATGTGAGGCCATCTGTCTGACAGCTAAAGTTTAGCCAAAAATGGGACAGTGATCTCAGGCACAGCACCAAAAATATCTATCAGGATGGCTAAAAAAAGAACAGAACCAAGGTTCAATGGTCAAAGACCAGACCTCATCTGGGTTGGAATACTGTGGCAGGACCTGAAGAGAGTTGTATGTAAATGAATACCCCGCCTACACAGTGAAAAAGAGTGGGCCAGAATTCCTCCACAGCCATGTGAGAGATGATCAAGTCATGCAGTAACTCCAAGTTATTGCTGCTGAAAGTGGTTGTGCAAAATACTGAATCACTGGAAATGAATCAGTAACTTGTTGTGGGTCAAATGATAAAGTCTCACTCATGCAGTCAAACAACCTTGAAAAAGAATGCTGCAGTATTTACTTAAACTGTCATGGTATGGGCCGTTAGACCCAGTGTTTTGTGTTTAATATTAGTATTTTCTTATGTTTTGGGTTAGTTCTTGTTTTCTTAGTTCCTAGGATTTGGGGTCTTGTGTTTAGTGTTGTGTTATAACCTGTGTCCTCCTCCGGTGCTCTGTTTGTGTCTCTGTGTTGGTAAAACAGTCTGTAAATTTCCTGTTTTACTTTGAAGGTCTGTGGCTCATCTTGCTCATTAGTTTCAGCTGTTTTCCTGTCATTTCCTGATTACTGTGCATGTGTATTTGTCGGTTCGTCTGTGTTGGTTATTATTTCAGATCTCCTCATTAGTGTTCCCAGTTTAGGTTTTTAGTAATTTCTCGTGCCTCGTTTCCTGTTTTTCACGTTGTAAATAAACGCTTACCTGCATCTAGCCGTCTCCTGAATATTGGGTCCTTTTTCTACAAACACCACACGACTGATACCCCGGCCGTGACGAAAACTTTTAGCACACCCATAAGTGGATTTGATCTGGGAAACGGAGTTCAATAAACAACATTTAAACACATTATTAATGAATTCCTTCAAATTCCTTTCTGGGAAAAAAAAACAAGTATTTGTTTGTGACTCTCAATCAGTTCTACTAGATGCTAATGGAGATTGTCCCTAAGGGAGCAATGCTGTAGAAAAGCATTTAATGATCCTTATTACAATCACTAGTCCTTGTACCAAGAAGCAGGTTCCACATTTGCCTAATTTTCTGACATCTTCTGACATTCAGACAAATATTCATCCGAGCTGTCCTAACCCCATTTGATCTATTAGGTACAATGTGTGACTGTGGGAGGTACAGGAAGGTGGTTGGACAGCTCGATATCAATGTAGGCAAGCTGGGGAATGCAGTCAAGTTTGTGAAGAACGGTAAGTCGCTATGTTTTCAATCTTTTACTAGACACTAGACGATGTCTTACCTTTAAAATTTAATAGAAGGAACTGAGACAGGTTTCTGTGTGAAAGAGCTTGTATCAAGTCTGGCCTCAAAACACCAAATCCTTTCTTCATTCAAGACTTACATTACACACTAGTCCCTTCATGTCTGTGCATCATCCTGCCACTTGACTTCTAATTTGGTTTCTGTGTTAAGAAGAAAAAATCAGAACAATGAAAACATGCCTTTAAACTTATGTCAGATGACCTTTAACCTTTGCACATGTCCTGTTCAGTGGTTCTAGGCTTGAGAGAAACAGAAGAGAGGTACTACCTGCTGGTGAAGGAGCCCAAGAGGTTTAGAGAGGCTTCAATGAACTGCAAGCTCAGAGGAGGCAACCTGGCCATGCCCAAAAGCACCAACATCAACCGTCTCATGGCAGACTATGTTAGTCAGGCAGGACTGACAAGAGTGTATATAGGAGTGCAGACTCAAACCAAGGGCATGGTAAGTGGTTTTGATAATATTAACTAGGTAGTAATTAGTAAGTCTAATGCTTTTTTGATACTTTTAATGTGGAAAAATAAAAGACGGTTGTGTAAAGTGTAAGAAGGACATATTTTAGGCTGTTGTGGGCAGTGTTGGTCAAAAACAGAACAAAATTAGTTAACAAATGATGACAAACTGTTGTTGTTGTTTTTAATCTCTTCTCTATTTTCTAAAATCAGGACGGGAGCAGTCACGTTTATGCAGACTCCACCCCTCTGCAGGGTTTTGCATCTTGGAGCCAAGAGGAGGAGCTACAGCCCAACACAAACTCCAGCTGCGTGGAGCTGCTCAGCACTGGAACGTGGGCTCACGTGGAGTGTGAAGCCACCATGTTTTTCATCTGTGAGTTCCCGAAGAGCAGGAGAAGAAGAGGAGGAAGAGAGGCAGTTGCCTCGTCATCATCTTGACCTTGACCACTCACTGCACATGTCAAGACAAGGATCAGACTCCTGAAAAAAACATTTATATTTCACATTTCCTGCAAATATGCAGACAATTTCAGTGATTGAGACTACTGTGTTTGCATATTTCACTAAGAACCATTACCACCAACAAATCAGTAAAATTGTTCTAAAATTAACTAAAATTGGGTTTCTTATTTTAATTTCTTTTTCTTTTACAGTTGTAGTGGCTTTCACTATCTGAGAAAATATGGGGCTCACTTTTACTGCAGTTTTTACCAATTCTGTGGCACTGCATCGGTATCATTGAAGGCTGCGACTGTACTGAAAAATTTATATCAGGGTTCAAGAGGTTGGTTTAAGCAATTAGAGTAAAACGGTCTTGTGCTTAAGCACACAGGATTATCGTGCTATTTCACACAGAGTTACTCACAACTCCAAAGTAAATTAAAGTTTACTAAACGTCTATAAGAGATTTACAACTGCTGTACCCTGATGCTCAATTACAAGTGTCCAGAAGTACAAAGAATCTACAAAGAAAAACTGAGTAAGAAAACATGATTAGCAAGGAATGTAACCTTGAGTGTTCTGAAATATTTATTGGTGCATAAGGGAAATTGAAATAGACAAAGGAAATAAAGGGACAAAGTATATAAAAGGTTTCAGATTATATTGTTCTTATTTAGGATGTCCCTTATATATTCTGATGATATTTCGTGGCATGTGAAACAGTGTAAAGTATTTGTAAGCGATCCAAAAATAATAATTGGTTAATTAAAAATCTAATAGCTTGTGTTGCTCTGACAGAAATACTGAAGATCTATGAACATTTATTTTTGAAAATGTGCCATTATGCTGCTTTTTCTGGGTAAAGGCTAACAATGAAAAACTTGTGATACAGCCTTATCATAAAACAGTCGTCTTCAAAATCTTTGAACTGCATCTTCATGAATGCAATTCCATATTACTCTGTTAGATAAATCTATTACTTTGTTCTGATACACGGAGGTTATGATATATGCCAGTGTATTTGAGAGGTAGCCAAGAGGGTTTGTTTTCTTTTGGGGGGGGGGGGGGGGGTTACCCCTGCTTGAACCCTGACAGTTGTTTCAAAATTACAAATACATTTGTACCTTCTTTAGGTACAGTTTGCTGGTCAGCGTGGATAGAGTTCAACCACAAGTGGTACTAGAAATGGAGCAAACTAAAACCTGAAACTAACCCACATGAACAGAGGGCAAGTGGAAGTGGGTGGATCAAACTGACCTGGCAGATGATGGATTCTGTGGTAGCGGGGAGCTGAATAGTGCTGGATACGGGGGACTGTGCTGAGATCTCGGGTAAAACCAGCAAATGAAAGGATCTTTAGTGGAACTGAATTACCATGTTTTTGTGAGAATCAAGGTCCAGTGGATCTTAGGAGTTTATCCGCTTGATTTAGCCTACTGATTCCCCAATGTCAACATCCCTCCATCAGACAATCATTATTTCAGACATTTTAGTTGATTTCACTATAAAAGAACAAAGAAGAAAACACCACACATACAAACACGCATATATTTTAAAAATATCCCAGTAATTACAAAACAAATGAAAAAATAGTTCCAGTGTTTCCAAAAGCAGGAGAAATATCTTGAATCAAGTCATTCAGACATAAATTAAAAAGTAAAATTTCTCAACAATGTGGGAGATTCACAGTCACAAACACATGGCTTGCACATGTTCACCTTGTGTTTCACTTTTGAACTACTGTAAGTGCACCTCAAAAATGCTGCAAAACATGGAATACCATATCCTTTAAAAAGACCTATTTTAACATAACTGTCATGGCTAACTGGGGTGAGCCTTGTGGAGCAAATAAATGAGGACCCAAGAGCAGGCACTTGCTGAGATGCGAAGGAGTTTTATTGCAAAATCAAACACAAGGTGAAAATGGCAAAACGGAACTAAAGATGATGCATACTGGGGGAAACTAAACAGCAGGGCTATAGGAGTCTGGGTCAGTTGTAACGGCAACAGTCTGGGTTAATTGTAACAATAATGCAAATGTTACAACTTACACCACTATTACTTTAACTGTTTTCTTTGAATTGCAGTATGTCGAGGTCGTGGAAGAGAAAGACTGACCGAGGGGTGCCTCTCAGTATTTTGGAGAGAGCATCAAATGATGTTAGAAATCAGGGAAAGCCCAACAGATCTGTGGCAAAAATTGTATGGCATTTGCAATGTCAGTTTGCACTGATTTTGTAAGGAGAGGAAGAAGCTGGAAGAGCAGGGATCAAGGGGACTCCCACAGTAGGATACCATGGTGGAAAGATGGTCTTCACTGATAAATAAGAGAAAGAATTAACATAATACGTGATGAGGGCTGCAGATGCATTTTATGGACTATCTCCACGTGAGGTAAGCAGATAGGAATTGATAAAGGATAAGGCAGGGGAAGGTTAGAAATTTGTAATAGTGACAATTTAAAATATAGTATATTAGAAATACAAACATATTTCGTGATTAAAATTACAGGTAAAAGAACTGACATATCAGCTTGCAGTGAAACATGGATGCAAATATCCAAAGTCATGGGACTAATTCTGGAGGGCTGGACCAGAATGGTTCTCAGCCTACATGAAAAGAAATCCAACTTTGTCCATTAGAAGTGCTGAGGCTACAAGTCTGGCACAGGCCACTAATTTTAATAAATACAATGTAGCAATGTTTTTCAAAAGATTTGATGAAGTTCTAAAGAGACACCTTAACTGCAAATGACATATGGAATACTGATGAGACTGGCATAACAACTGTGCAAACCCTAGCCAGAGTGATTGCAAAATGTGGCACTAAACAAGTTGGGGCAATGAAATCAGCAGAAAAAGGTTCACTGGTCATCTTTGTATATGTGGTTAATGCCATTGGCAACACAATTCCTCCAATGTTTGTGTTCCCACGCATACGTTATGCAGTAATGGTAGTGGAAATAAATCAGGATGGATGCAAGAAACAGATTTCCTCATCTTTCTGAAGCACTTTGCAAACCACACCCAGGTCAGCCGTTTAAAAAAAAAAAAAGTAATTCTTCTCATGGACATCGCAATGGAATTGCAATGCTCACATTCCCCCCTCACTGCAGTCACAAACTCCAACCACTTGACAGGAGTGTTTATGGCCCACTGAAAAAGATGAACAGTGCAAGTAATTGCTGGATGAGAATGAATCCAGGAAAGACTGTGACAATATATGAAATACCAGGTCTTGTCAGAACTGCACTTCCAGCAGCAGCTACACCAAAGACTATACAAGCTGAATTCCAGTGCTATGGAATTTGGCTATACAATCCAAACATACTTGAGCAAAGTGACTTTGCTCCATCACAGGTCACAGATCGTCCTTCTCCAACTCTCCATACAGACATTTCTCCAGCTGACCAACAGTCCGCTTCTCTTGCGGCTTATCTCACCAGTCCTACAGCTGATGACGTGACCATTCCTCCAGATCCTCACATCTGCAGTCTTCTAACTGAAGATATGCAAAAGCTGGACCAAGAAAAACCCTTTTAGCGGGAAGAAAAAGGAAACAAACAGCAAGACTCACTGATACACCAGTCAAGGTGGCCCTTGAAGCAGGCCACAGAAGGAGGAAAATACGTTTCCCAAAGAAGAGGCTGCGCCAGAAACAAGGCAAATCCACTCTGACAAACTTAAAACAATCCAAGCTTTTAACATCGCAAAAGAAAAATCTGAAAATGAAAAACACTGAACAGGACAACACAAATTCCTCAGACGCTGATGAGAATTTCTGTATTGTGTGCATGGAAAACTTCAATAACTCAAACCCCAAAGAAGCTTGGGTTAAGTGCCTGACCTGTACACTGTGGGCTCATGAGGACTGCACTGCAGGAGTGCCATACGTCTGTCACCACTGTGATTCTGATAGATTAGAAACTTGACACAAACACGCATAGTTCAGTTGATGAAGCTGGTGCACAACTACATTTTTTCAGCTTCATTGTTATGTTCAAAAGTTGGTGCAAGAGTTATAGGTTACAATGTCCACTGAGTCAACGAGGCCAAACTCAAAGAAGGCCAACCAAAATTAATGAAATATTCACTTGTTGAAAATTCCATAATTTGTCTTGTTGGAATATGTTCAAAAGCTCGATTTCTGCATTGTGTCACACGCACATAGCTACATAAATATTTATTTTCAGAGAAAATAGCAGAGACATGTAAATACTTTGCATTACATTTTGAATCCACTACCTTAAAAGAGCTCCAAGCTACAGACAGAAATGTCAAAAATGTTTACAATTTCCCCCGGTCTCCCCTACACTGACATAAGACATGGACCTTCAAAATAAAACAGGAATCAAGAAAAAATTCACAAAGACGCAGACTTGACACTGAACTGAACCTACACTAAACACGAGGGCACAAAAGCAAAACCTAAGAAATAAGCCCTTAACCAGAAAAAACTGAAACAGATTTATAATATTCAAAACACGATAACTAAAGAATCAGAACATAAACAATAATACAGAAAAATACCTGAAAATGCTGGGTCAAAATGACCCAGATCCGTGATAATCTGTACACGTCTATCATCGTCATCATTTCGGAGATTATTCCTGATGATGTCACCCTAATATTGAACTTGAGCAACCGCTTATAAAAGGGTTCCTCTAGGACCCTTAAATTTATTAAAAGCCCCTCTGAAGCCTTCAGTTCCTTGACCCACAAACCTGGAATAAAAGTTAAAGCTAACAGAAGCACAGTGTTCACGTTATAGTTGGCGTCTCTAAGCATGGATGGGCATGAGGATTTGAAGTTGCCACACTGAACAGACAAAAGTAACATGTGACCAACACAAAGGAGCACAACAGTCACAAACCCAAAATGATTACCTGATCTGCTACAACACAAAACCAGAAGTAGCAACAAATAATCACAACTAAGTGATCTGTTGTCTCCACCACACAGTCACATACAAGTGGCCTCATACCACAACAAGTTACTTTAATCCAAAAAGTTCAGTAAATCAAGCATACTAGTGACCAACCACAAAATGGAGAGCTATGGCCACACAATGATCACATCAAGGGTGGCTCAGCAGCCCACAGTGTTATTGCCATCACCTGGCCAACAACACTCACAAGTGATCCAACAAAATAGCCATATTCCCCACAACACTAAAGGTCACAGCACAAAACACTCACCTCACAAGGATCTCATTAGCATCCATCCACACTGACATATGCACACACAGGGTGTGCACACAATGCCAACTTAAAAACAGCCTACCTGCCTCAGCTACAGACCATAATCAAGAATGGTCTCAAACCTCCTACCAAGTTTGGTGCCACTGATTTACTATGTGCAACTCCCATCCTAAAATGCTAAAAAAAAAACAATAAAACTTTACCTGTCTAGTCTTCAGTGGTGTACCGGGCTCGAGGCACCTTTAAACGCAAACTCAAGGATAGGCAGCAGACCGGGGTACAGTCTCCCACCAAACCCTGAAGCGTACCCCCACCCAGGATAGCCACCAAACACAATAAACTAAAACAAAGCAAAACAACAAACAAGTGCTTCGATGGAAGGGCAGCACAGCCACAGCACAGCTGAAACACACTAACTAAAGGGAGTTTGCTCAATTACAGTGAACACCATCACTCACCCACTTAAAAGCAAAACAAACTGACATTCAGTCTGCACTAAAATGTCCAAATATCCCGGACGTGCCACCACTTATGTTACGACCCGGCTCAAAAGCCGCAACATAAGAAAAAGGAGACGAATAACAGAGTGTGGGTGAGAAGAGGTTTCATCCTAAAATGGAAAACCAGGTTGGCTAAAATGGCTGGTGCCACCAAGGCAAAGACTAGTGCACTGCCAGAAAGCTTGCCTCAGGTATGCTTTTATCCACACCTGACTAGGTGTGGCCAATTAGCACCAGCTGAAAACACTGAGACGATTAAAAGCTGCAGAGGGACGTAACAAAAGGGGATTTATGTAGTAAAAAAAAAAGCAACAAAAAAACCCAACAATATTTAAATTAACTGTCCCTGCTTTTTTTTTTGTCATTTCTGATTTAAAGAACACCCTTTATATCTTCTTCCACTACTTCTAAAGCAAACAATAGCACCGGCAAATGGTAGATTTATTTTATGTCTCATTAATTACACATTACATAACTAAGTAAACCTTTACAGATGATTCGTTTTTAAATGCCTTCCCTACTTTTCATATTCGATTACTAAATTTTATTCGGGCCATACTGCTTCTGTGAGTCAAGCTGAAGTGAATAGTGCCTTTTTAGAGGTCATATCAGTGCTGGCTCACATAACACAAACCCTGGCTAATCATTAACAGTGGCTTTTCAAAAGAACCTTCTCTTTTCATCCACAGTTGATAATAACAACCTTGTGATCCACCAATTTCAACAAATTACTCCTCAACACTCATCTTTTCAGACACACTTACTACAAGCAAGTGTGTGTCGGTTTAGAAATCAGTGCTTTTATCTCTTTGGTTCTTACGTCATTGCTTAAACTAATATTTACTTTTAAAGCTTCTTTCCTCCTGCACTATGAAGGTTAACCAGTACCTGCACTACTGCTTCTTAGCCCATATTTCTTTTGTAACACGGATTAGTGAGTGTCTAGTCATGACTCCAGCTATCAGATTTTTGCCTCTCCCTAATACTCTAATAGCTGTGGTGTCTGCCTGCCTGTGGCCGTTCACACAGAGGGAGTAAAGCGCTCCAACAGAGCGATTCAGCGTTGTGTTAAATTGCTGCCTTCAATTTGCGTTAGATTTATCTAAATCGCAATAAGAGCGTTAACCTTTACCTTCGTTAATAACAGCAGAGATATGTGAAATTGACAATGAGGGTGTGGAGAGCTTAAAAGCCAGATGAACAAACTAAAGAAATAAAGGAGTGACCTATCTATGGTTGTATCATCATCAGGCTACACACCCTTGAGCATTGTATGACCTTTCTGAAAGTCAGTACTAACTTAAATGCAACTAGAAATCGGACATAACAGTAGCTCTTTTACTATTGAGTCAAACCCACTTGTCAGTCTTTTGTATATGAATAAATACATTTACTTGTTCTGGGAAAAAGCTACTGTGTATCCCGAGCCTCACAAAGTAATAATTCAAAGCTGGATCACAGGATTATTTGTGTTCTATCTTCTGTTCTTAATATAGCTATTCGTAGCGTATACATATCAGTTAGAACTGTACACTTCCCTTTAAAATAAGTGATTTGTTGCCCGGACTGTGAGATTAATTCACTGTTATTATTTTTATTATTAGTTGTAGTAGTTGTGATACTAGTAAAAGTTTTTATTCAGCTTGAACCACTGCATGTATAACCCAAATCTTGTTTTCAAAATAAATCAAATAGTCAGTTTTGGAGTTCAGGCGTTCCAGTGAAAGATTGGCTCTGGGCGCACAAGCTTCCGTGATGTCCTTGAACGCAGCGCGGTCTTCCAGGGAGTGGCCCCAGCACCTGTCCGACCTGTTCTGGGGATATATGACGCCTGAGGAATTTCTCTCGCTGTCACGGTCCTTTGTTTAACGGGCTCTTTTTAGTGGGAGACAAGAGGGCGAGAGAGAGAGAGAGAGAGGGGGAAAGAGAAAGGGGGCAGACAGAAACAGGAGAGATGTCGGAACCAGCCGCCAACCCCGCTGTCAACCCCGCTGTCAACCCCGCTGCCACCTCGTTTCCAACGGCAACTATTACTTTACCTTTGGGACCGGGCGTGTTGAGGACCTATTCCGGAGCCCTCCTCTGTTTAGAAATAGTAAGTGTTGTTTTTATATTTAGAAAGGAGAGAGCGAACAAAAGGTGCACCTGTTGGTTTTATTCGTACATTTATCAGTGACCTCAATGTGTGTGTGTGTGTGTGTGTGTGTGTGTGTGTGTGTGTGTGTGTGTGTGTGTGTATATAGTCACTTTGTCTTTATTAATAATTGATGATTCTTGCAGTTAAATTCCAGTTAGACATTTATTTGTAGAATTTTTTTCCTCCCATTTCTCTCCCTTTTTTCTTTCTCAGTGTCGTTGTCAGCGCTACGCACTGTGACTCTTCGTCACGGTGTTTCCTTACCAGCAGCTCTGTAACTCTGCTGGTCTACGAGCGTTATCTCCTTACGAACTATTTATGACTTTAAGACTTTAATAAGTGAGCAGATAACTTCTTGTTTGCATCTGCAGTGCCAGCAGTGAAATGCATCCTATAACTCGGCAAGGTGACCTCAACTCCACCTTTACATGCGTCCTCTAATCTTGGTGGTTATTTTACTAATTGTCTGTCGCAGATACAGCCTTATTAAACGCTCCTTCAGTCTGCCAATTTTTTCTTGTGACTGATATCAAACTTTGCTAATGCTAAAGGTGTTTCCACTGAATAAAACTTGTCATTATCAACGCTAGTCTTTCTCCAGAATGAGTCATTGTAGCTATGGCAGTTTGACTTACATTCTGTTGCCGATCGGTATCCAAATGCTCCAAGCAGCAACAACATGCATCCTCATAGTCTGCTTTAAAACTTGCTGTACCTTGAAAACAATAAAACAGATTGCTTTTGTCAAGAAACAAAACTGACTGTAGCCTCAGGGTGTGTTTCAAAAGAACATTACAATATCATTTAAATCACTTTTAAGAATGCACAGGCTGATGCAGTAGTATAAAATAATATGTTTTGCTGACTCGCTGCCCTCATGTTACCTCTAAAAGAAAATGGTCTAAGGAATTTGCACACTGTGACGCAAGTAGATGAGATAGTAGATAGAAGCAGGCTCATTCAAAGCAGCCTTGCTAATGCAGTGAAAAAAATATAGGAATAACTAGAGCTGGGCGATATGACCCAAAATTCATATCTCGATATTTTTTAGCTGGATGGCGATATACGATATATATCTCGATATAATTTTTTTAAGCCATATGGTAAGAACAAAAAGAGAGTTTAGTCAAAGCTGTGTCCCAGATGTCAATCAGGCACTTTTATTAACATACAGCACAGATGTACATGAAGAAATTACTCAAAAATAAATTATCAGCATTTATTAAATAATAATGCTCCATAAATAAAAGAACACAATGTTGTTTTTGTGCATAACAAAAAGCTCACAATTGTGCAGTCAAAATGTAAACTAAAAGACGCTGAGCATAATAACAAAGACAGACAGATTTCACAGCTGCTCTGTTCCCAACTTCTACTGCGTGACTGACAGCCTGGAGTTTGAAATCCTCTTTGTAACCGTGTCTCTTAACAGGTGCCATTTATGGTCCTTATACACACACACACACACAATACGGTAATATTACGTTGAAGCACAGTACGTATTACTCCGCGATGCTCCATTACGGTAGCCGTAATGCTAATTTGCGGTAACTCGTTAACGGAGATTTGCCGTGTTCATCTTGTCGTTGCCTGCAGGTGAAGCTATGGGGGAGGGGGAGTTGTGCTCAGTGAAGGAGAGGCGAGGCCCAGTAACGCAGCGTAGAGACAAAAATGGACGAAAGAGGCAAACTTGCGGCTCCACAAGTATAATTATAACGTAACATAGACTATATCGATATAAACGATGTTGTCACATCTTATATCTCGTATGAAAATATATCGATATTTTTAAAAAACTCGATATATCGCCCAGCTCTAGGAATAACTGCGTCCGTCACTAATGCAGGTTCTTGTGTGTGTCCCCAGTTATTTGGTGGTCTAGTATGGATCCTGGTGGCGTCGTCCAATGTGCCGGTGCCCCTGCTGCAGGGGTGGGTGATGTTTGTGTCTGTAACCACCTTCGTTTTCTCCTCCGCCTACCTCGCTCTCCTCATCACTGGTTTGGCTGACCGCATCAATACTGACTGGAACTTCTTGGTAAGCTGTTGATAGATTAGTTTGTCAAGCTTCCTGTCTGTCATCTTCTTTTTCTTTCGGTTGGTCCCTTTTGGGGTCGCCACAAAAGATCACCTGCCTCCGCATCACCCAATTCCTAGCATCCTCTTTTAAACATGCCAACTTGCACATTCATTTTGAGCCCCCTCTATAATGCACTCAAATGAAATATTTAAATATTTACCAAGGTTTGGTGTGCGATAAGTAAATCAGAGAGGCTCTGACTCAATCTGGAAAAGCAGCAAAGTCACATATCATAAACTGCTATGAGATAGCAGACAGTGATCTGAAAGAACCTGTAAATGGAATAATTTAGTTTAAAAAGAAAGGCAAGCCAGTGGGTTAAATTTAACCACTGGTTAATGTGTGTTTGTGGCATGCGCACTGGAGATCTGTTTAAGTGGGAAAACTGCAATCCAGTCAGTTTTACTGCATAGACGGTATTTTAGCAAACTGGTGCATTGAAGTTTCTACATATCAAATAAAGACTCCCCTCTTAAAGTTGAGTCAGTAAACCTGTTTAGACAATTGCACATTGTTATATTACAATAGACTAATATACGTATCACAGCTGTTGTCGGTTTTCTGTTTAGCTGGTTGAGCTAGCTGTTGAGTACAGTCTCCTTTATTGCATCTAAATTAATAGGCTTTGTCAGTGTGACTGCAGGTAAATTGTGTAATGTTCATTCGTTTGTTTTTGTTGTAGATATTCGGTCACATCTGTGAACTGTTCAAATCTTTTACATTTCTAGCACACTAGAGAACTTGGAAAATGACACAAGACATTATAGGGCTTTGAATCAATGACAAAAGGCAATGCAATGTTCACAAATGTATCATTTATTTACCCTGACTCTCGCAGGATTTATGGATTCCCTTGTTGGGTTATGCATCACTTTATATGGCCCACTGAGATCCACTGAGATAAGATAACTTCTTCATTTTACAATCACTCAATCGCTTTAAAGTGAAATGAGCAAAGCTTCAAGACATGTGACTGAAGATGCTACCCAAGACTGGATCAAAACATTGAGCATTCGAATTGAAGTAAAACATATAAATCACAGCAAAGGAAGCCAAAAAAAGTTTAATTAGTGCAATAACTATGTTATGATGTTTAAATATAAGTAAAAATGCCAGAAGTTGTGCCTTGTTCTTGTGTTGTGATTATAAAGGACTCATGTCTGTGTCCAGTCTGGGCTCTCAGACAGAGCCACGCTGGCCTGAGGCTCTGAGCCCCGCCCCAAGAGCGGCTTGTGGTGTTGTTTGTTTTCATCTGAACAATGAGTGACATGGATGATGAGCTCACACTAAAACACAACAAAGACCTGCCTGTAGATCCACGAGGCTCACCGAGTCGGCAGCACAAACTCTCATTAAACATCTTTACACTGCACTAGTTTAAATCACTTCTTGCGTCGTCTTGTATGCCTCTCTTTGTCAATATAATTTGATATATATTCCAAAGTGCAAGAGGCCACGGTGACTAGAACACTGTTGTGCAAGTTGGGCTTTTATTTATTCCCATGTACTGGCATAAGGACCGAGTAATGAAATCTAAGCTGTTCAACAATTTTATCAAAAAAAAGAAGAAAAAAAGAAAACTCTTGCCTGTAGTTGTTTATCCCTGAAAGCTAAAAGTGCATAATGTGTTTCCTCTTCTTTTTCTCAGGATCTTTTTTACCATTTCATAGCTCTCCTCTTCTACTTTGCCGCCTTTGTGTTGGAGGCAGCAACAACAGCAGCTGCCATCAAGATTCTACCAAACCAAACCGCATGCATATTGAAACCTCGCGGCAATATTTTGACATTCCTGGATGGCAGGCAGTACAGTATTAATGTGGTAGCCACGGTAAGTCCTGTATATGTTGTCACATTCAGTCTCTGATATTGCAAGTGTTGTTGAAAGATTAAAAAAAATGTAATTTAGTGCTGTCAATAGATTAACTAATTAATCGCACAATTTTCTGTAATTAATCGCAATTACCTGATCAATAGCCTAATTGCAATTAACTTTATATTTAAGCTTGTAACTGACATTTATGCAACATAATGAAGTAAATGCAGAATAAACACAAAGACTTTTGGGGAGGACCTTCAAGTCCTTGACACGAGGAACCAAAGCTATGTAAAGCGTGTGTTCTCAACAATTTTAATAGGTCTGAGGTTTGTTGCAATCCACTTGGCAATTGCGTCAGTCAATATGTCCGAGGTAGACTTACTGAGTCCCCGATGCTCCGTGAGTGGTTTGTTGCAGCTGGGTGACGCATTAGCCAAAGTGCTAGCAGCATCCCCGACTAACATATGCTTCGCGTCAATGTGATATTTTAAGCTGGAAGTGCTTCGGTGAAAAGAAAATTCCTTCCTGCACAATGTGCATAATACTTTGTGTCGGTCAACTGTTCCGTCTTGTTATTTTTTAATACTCAAATTTCCCATCGAGAGGGCCAGTGTGCGTTTATCACCTTCAGCTGCCCATCACTACCAGATCAACTGCCCATTTGCGCATGTGCGAAGGTAACTCTGCTTGGACAAACTGCCCGACAAATGCATTGACAGAAACACTTAAGGGATTTTGAGTCATCCTGCACTCCAGATGCGTTAATTGCGATAAAAATTTTAATCGTGTTGACCGTGATGGCGGATTAATTTGTGTTAATGCGGTAATTTTGACAGCACTAGTTATAATATAGTTGCACGACTGCCAGCAACAGTACATGTGGTTTTACAGAAGGTCCATTCATTATAATTACCCCTTGCTGCTTTGGTTTTGGACATAGACTGTATATAAAAGACGAACATTCTTAAGTCAGTCGCTTTCTAATGGCCAGCAGGGGGGAATTCCTCTGGTTTCACATAGATGCCTGTCTGTATAGAAGTCTGTAGGAAGTGGTCCTCAGCCCCTTTGATCTGCCACCTTATGACCTTGTGGTCCCATTAGGCTTGAAAAGCAGGATAAAGACACTAGCCTGTCATCATGCCGTGTTTCCTTGCTCACCATGTCTGGGTTCAAAACCTCAGTACAACAACAGAGAAAATGCTCAGTTTGAGGCTTCTCAACACTTCTTCACTAACCAGTGAGTGCTGTCATGGTGACTTTGTCCACCTTTTACATACAGCCTGTGGTTTGCATTTAGATTTTTGCATACAGCTCTTGGTAACGTGAAAGCATGTGTCATGTTTTATAAAGAGAAAAGAGCATCTGTTGTGCCCAGCTTTTAGCTGGAACTGCCAGGCTATAATATTTGGCCTGGTAGTTCCATAATGGCCATAATGTTGGTTAACCCCCTTTCTTCTCTGTCCCAGATATTTGCCTTTGTGGTGACACTATGCTATGGCTGCAGTATGGTGATGGGCTTCAAGAGGTGGAGGAAGTAACTGCGAAAATGGACACAACTTGATTTTCCAACTTCCTGCTTCATAACTTCGACATGTATTAAAACATGAGCCACATTGTGCAGTGCTCCTTAGAGAGCTCTGCTACTGAGTTCGGCAAAGCGCACACTGTTATTTCCTATTACGACGCTCTTGTCAGAAAGTGATCACCACATCAAAGCTACGGTGGAAAAATATAGATGACGAAATTCTCAGCCTCAGACAAAACATCTGGCAAGATGTCTGGATGTTAATGTTTCTGCAGTAATTTATTTTGAGATATCGAAATCACGAAATTCACGTAAATTCACACAGGGCTGATAAAGGTATTTTGAGGACATGGATAAAGAACAGTACTTATAGGGCTCGTTATCAGCGTATAGATTTGATTTATTAACCGAGAGTTTTGCAACTTTTGATGCTAATCACTCAAAATTGATATGGGAAGATAAGGAATGCTGTGAGTGGTTATATTGCACAGGACTGTGAAACTAGTGAGGGTCATTAAAATAATTCAAATGATGCTCGAGTTTTGTTTTCCTCCCTGCTACGTTAAGCAAACAGATAATGTCCCAGTTTCTAAATCACTGCTTCACTGGAAGAAACAATTCCCATTTTTAGTTCCATTACAAATATTAGATTAGATTACTTTGATGGCACAATATGTTTCACAGACTACAAACAGCAGGCATATTCTTAATCCCAGTGTCGCTGACATACCTTGGTGCTAAGGCGCTGTGAACTCTGATTTTAACACTGCTGTCATGAAATGTTCATGTGGCTTAAAATGAAGGTGGATCTGGTGTTTGAATGTCTTAATATTTTTGATTGAATGTTTTTCAAAATATTGTAACCTACTGCAGACTTGGTCATTACTGGTAATGTAGCTGACTTCAGTGACTTACAGATAAATAAAATCAATAATTTAACCTGTTCATTAATTTTTGTTAAAAAGTATATTTTAAATAGAATGTTTTAATATTTGACCTTAATACTTAATTGTGTTGATGCCTTATTAAACCGCTTAAATGAATAACTATCTTACTCGGTACGTGATTTATGATTTGTTTTTGCTGCATACTTTTGTTTGTGTTAGGTAACTGGAACATATTGTTAATTTAAAATAGTGTTAAATTAATATGTTTTTGATTGTTTGATATTTTAAATGCATTTTAGAGCAACAAATAAAAGTCGTAAATTAAAAAAATAAAACTAACTTGTCTGTCACAGTCAACAGTTTGTTTGTTTTTGGGGTTTTTTAATATTGTAATTAAGAGTTGCCAAAGTCAGAACATTTTAAATTACAGTGCAGGGTTTTATGAACGCACGAGTCTTGTTGCTGGGAGTTTCAGTTATCATGTATAAGCTGGTTTTGACTCTTTTCAACTGTATGAAACCCTCCAAGTCCTCACTCTGACAGTTGGAGTTCTGTCTCCATCTTTTCCATCTATATATTTTAGCAAAATGTTTCTCAGTCTAAAATAACGAGGCTTTATTGTATTTACAACCTACACAAAAATGTCCCTGCTTGTGTAAAATCCTAATCAGTAGAGCTAATTGTGATGTGATTATTAGCGGATATTTTTATTTTATTTCGTAATATTACATTTCCAGTTCCAGTTACCTTAGATACAAGTATATTTAAAAAGAAATTCAATTCTACATAATAGAACATTATTAAAAGTCATTTAGCCTTACAGGTGTTAACGTTGGGTAAATACAACCTCAGATGAACAAAACATGACATGTCACAGTGTTCCATTAATTATTTAACAAAAACTAAGTCAAAATACAAAAGCAATTTGTAGAGAAAAAAAGCTCCCTTCATCCAATAGCTATTACTGTTCACCTAATAGGTTTCTGTATGACTTTATCAGTCTCTCACATTGTTGTAGAGCAATTTGACCCACTCTGAAATTGCTGGCATATCCACTCTTGAGAACATTGTGGTATCACGTTAACACACATCCAGACCAGTAAACTGACATAACCTTTGCTTTTACAGAGGTTCCCACACTTGCAGCACTTGGCTGTTAGTTTCCTATTAATTCCTATGGAAGCAGTAACAAAATTTTTCTACACACTGCTTCTGCATTTTTAGCTTAGTTTTAGCTGAATAAATAATGACACACTGTAATATGTTGTAATATGTGTTTTTGTTCATCAGAGGCTGCATTTGCCTAATTTTAAGATCTGGTACGGATCAGATGACTTTTATTATGACCTGATATGCAAAACATTATAACTGAAAGGGTGTACTTTCCTTTGCAAGTCATTGTCCTGTATCTGTTTGAGATGAATTATTTCACAGGGCTTACTGGATCTTACAAAGTGTTGCTATAGTATATTTTTTCTAATACATAGTTATACATATTTGATTTCACTGTTACTCTACTACTACAGGATGCATATATAAGTCCTCTATGTTTCAAAATGTATCAGCTTTTGTGTTGAGAATGATTATGAACTTTTCAAGATGTATTGAATAAAAAGTATGAGTGCGAGTAAACTGCAATTTCTGCATGGAAATACAGCATATTCAGCATATTTCCCTCCTGGATTAATAAAGTCCCTTGCGGTGATTTTATCTTGTGATTTTTATTTCGACCACTAGATGTCGTGCTTTGCTAATAAAACTGTTGTGATTTGTTGCGTCACTTTTCTAAATTAACATATCCTAAACTATGTTCAGTTTAAATAGCAACTGAATTTGCACCAACAAGAATGTATGATGATGTATTTTTGAAATAATTTGCTTTATCACTGCGGTCTCAATATTTTCGAAGTCAAACTACATTTATAGGAAATAAAACATTTTTGAAACACGTTTCTGATTCATTGAAATAACACGTTCAGTCGTTGTTTCTGTGCTATTTGAACTAAAAATTAAACAAACAAACAAACAAAATCAGACTTGCTTAAGGATACGCTAGAAGTCACTTGTAAACGTGCGTTACTTCACCTGCACATCTGCAGCAGCCTAAACCGGAAGTAACAAGACTCCTTCGTAGGTACTTCACAATAAAAACCAAAAATAAAAACCTTGAGCTACCACCAGGTCGTAGTATTCAATTTTAAATTATGTTCGATTGGTTATTTGTGTCTATTAATGATATAATTACAACGCCGAACAAGCTATGACCTTAGATCCTCCAGTAAGTTGATGCTTTATTTTGATGACAAACAGGCGATCGGAAGTGCACTTTTTGTATCTTTCGGCCAGGCTTGACGGCTCGTTACTGCTTTTTCTCCCTCTCAGTGTTGTGAAGTAAGGGCAAACCTCGGGTGTCGATATTAAAGCTACCTGTCAAGCTGCGGAATAACGTTATCAGCTGAACATCGTGGATTTTATGCGTTTCGATTGGCAGACTTCCAAACAGTATCTTGGCGCTTCAGTTATGGATATGAGCGGGGCGGCGTGGAGGGGAGAGGGGGATTTAAATTTCTTTTCGTCCCGACAGCTTCTTTTGATTTGAAGTAGTTACGGTGCACCTCAGCAGAATAAAACGGCCAGTGTTTCCTCGCGATAAAAGTTACTAGAGCAGTCGACGTTATTTCTCGCGGGTTTCCTTGATTTTTTTTACGAATCAGTTTTAGGGTTGTGTAGAGTTTGTGTTTTTCGTGGAGAGCGGAGGAGGTGAAGTGAAAACGGCTCTCGGAGTCGGGACTGACCGCTGGAGTTGGTCCTGAAAAATGGAGGCTGTTATCGAGAAGGAATGCAGCGCGCTCGGAGGACTCTTTCAAACTGTTATCGCAGACATGAAAGTAAGCCTTTTAAACTTTACACTATCACTTAATTTACCAAAGAGCCACATCCAAAACATAACTAGCTACTTGACTCCCCTAACAGCAGCCTGGTAACTGGTAAACGAGAGCCGTGGTTGGTTAGCTAAGTTTAAACTTACACTTAGAGCCAGGCTTTTGATCTCAGCTTAAAATCAACCCTAACCTCTTGTATGCATTTATACGAATAGAAAAATGATTTTCACTTGATGGTTATCAGCTTGTGTGGCCATAATGTAAATTGCCCTGCTTCTTTTGTTTTGCTTTTTTGCGGTATGTGTTTTGTTACGTTTCAATGCAGTCTTCTTATTTGCTCCAGTTTGAAGCAGATGTAGTGACCAACATTAAAGGCTAACTGGGGCAGTCACAAAACTAGGGCGTCTTGTTTTGATGTTATTTTTTGACAGAGCTTGGCTGATGAGACAATTAGCTGATTCCCCAGCTGTTGTGTTTGCCTAATGGTATGCCCGGGGACCTAGCTGTCAGTGTAGAAACCTACCCGCAGGGTCTGAAGGCTCTGACATGGCCTGCCTGATGGAGTCAGAAAGTTTGTTATGAGACCTTCTTCACGCCTCACTCCCTGCTCCAATGAATTATTTTTTTTTTTTTTTGGTTGTCAGGCCACTCTGCTTGCAAGGTAGTGCCAATAAAAAATGTGCAAATGCACGTAGTAATCTAAACAAAAAAGATTCAAATTCCCATTGTCTTTTATGGCACAGCTGATGAAGATATGCCTGCCTACTGTAACCTTTCACAGTATGTAAGCCTAATCTGTTAAGGAGTGATGGCAGGATAGGGTGGATGCAGGGGAAGCTCATTCGTCTTGGTGATGTTTAGAGAGAGAGAGAGTCAACAGGAGGTTTGCAGAGGGGACCAGGATGACACGATGAGAGAAGATGGGCAGAGGTGATGTAAGGGTGACTGCATTATTCAAAGAATGATAGAGACCATCCCTAGTCTCTACTACCAGGAGTAGTAGAGACTAGGGATGGTGTTTGGGTGTAAAGTTTGACAGCATAACATAACATTCCTCAGGCCTCTGACAGTAGTAACACATTAATGGCAAACATGTGCTCATGCTATAGTCATCATTTTATCTTGTGCTCCCTTACTAGCTCCTCTTGACGATGGATTAGGCCACTTGGTCTCTTTAATGGTTTTGATAAAAGACTCTTCAGCTATTTTCAGCCCGGGACCTGAATTAGGAAACATTTAAAGCCCCCCTATTGGGAACCAGGCTCATTATACCATAGTATTAGAGCTAAAAGACATCTCTGACCCATTTTGAAATCTAACACGCGCAGGACGTCGTTGAGCCCATTCCTGTTTTTCAGTTAAATGTGTCTGTGCAGGAAATATTGAACAAAACATGGGTGAAATGAAAGCCAGATTTTTGGGAGAGCCAATGATTTTCATTTGCATACAACTGATTGATTCATTTTTAGCTTTAATTTATTTCCAGAAACCCTCAGGTCTGCTGTTGATAAGGTGGAAAAACGTGTTATTTTGGGGTTTGGTTGCATAGGGAAGCCTAAACCTTGGTTTAGATTTGTTTAGCCCTGCAGGTGAGGTGAGGCATCAGTATGACCTTTATCGGTTTAATTCTTATGCAACTGTGGGAAAAGTGAAATCTGATCATGTCATGAGATCTTGTCAGTCAGTCATGATTGAGTCTTTTTTTCTTTTTTTACTTCCACAGAGCAGCTACCCTATTTGGGAGGACTTTATCACCAAGGCAGGCAAACTGCAGTCGCAGCTCAGGTGAGAGCATGTTTTTGTGCATGTGTATGTGTGTTTTTATGTCTTTTACTCATAGAGGTAGATATTGCATAACCTAATAGATGGGGGCATTATCATTCTCGAGACTAATCACAACAGGTTATAAATTTTTACAGGCTAAAGGAGATTACTTGCACAGGAACATCTTTGTATTGCTGTGACCATTTCCTCTAAATGGACAAGAGGAACTAGCACAGCAGACCCACTGGATCCCCTTGTTATGGTGGTCTAAGGGTTTGGGTTTTTCCTCAAATTTGTTACCTGTCTGTGTCATTCTCTGAAGCTTCCATGTCACAAGCTTAATCACCAACACATGAAAACGTGACATGTGCAGTTTAATGATAAGACTGTAGCCTTTTCTTTTTCAAAATTGCGAGGTTTAACAGGTGCATATTTTCATCTGTGTGCTGAATGTGACAAACAAACGGAGAATAACACCGTATTCACAAGGGGATGATAAAATAAACATAATATATACGAAAATCTAAAGATTCGGGGTTTACAATCTTTTTTTAACAACAAGTACATCACTAATCGTTGCATTTGTGATGACGTTTGAGCAAATTCAGATAGGTGGGATAATAAACACAGGGCTGATTAACTAAAACAACACATTATTTAGTCTAATAATAATAATATCTCATGCACGCCAATGGCACAATTAAGTGAATAAATACATATATCCTGGTTTTTGCCTTCATCACTTACACAGCTGATGATTCGCTTGCAAAATATGGGGTATTGAAGAATTGCTCTATAGCAATATCAGTCTCTAACATGTATGTGTCATGGGATAGACTCCCAAATCACTATTGCGTAACTTCTATGGTACCTCACGAATGAGCAATGGAATTTACACAAACGTCTCATCCATTAGCAATACTGCACAGGGGTCTTTTACATAGCTCAGTAGGTAAAGTGGGTAAAGTAGGTAAAGTGGTCGCCCCATGATCGGAAGGTCGGCGGTTCGAATCCACTTAACGGCTACCCTGAGGTACCCCTGAGCAAGGTACCGTCCCTACACACTGCTCCCCGGGCGCCTGCTTAGTGGGCTGCCCACTGCTTCACTGAGTGAATGGGTCAAATGCAGAGAAAAACAAGTAATTTCCCCATGGGGATCAATAAAGTATCCATTATTATTATTATTATTATTATTATTATCATTTTCCCGTCTTTAGGACATTCCTCTGTTGTACAGTTACACACCTTTTGCCGTTATTATTCCAAGTCGTCCTCTAACAATGGATGCCAATCCCAGCCACCTCTCCTGGTATTTTTTAAGTGGGCACGTGTCACCAGTCCAATAACTTATGACAGCTGAAATAAAAGCTCATTGTCCATTGGGTTCTGCAAACACAAGTGTCCTGTGGTTTCAATTATTCTTTGATTAACAGTGCATGGCATTTTTCTTTCCATTTAAGTGTCCACGTGTCCTCAAACAGACTAACAGGGACAGCTGTATAAAGGCTCAGTGACTTAACAATTCTTTCCAAGAGGAATTCCATGTCCTCTTTGTCCATTTTCTCACTATTAGGGCTGATTAATGGTGATATGTTATTCAAGCGTCTCCATCATTCAGGGGTTAAATATGTGACCCTGGCATGCTAAGGCTCAGGGGAGTATTTGTGACCTCTTTGCTAATGACTGGTTGTTTAGCAGAACAGTGTTTGTGTGTCTGGGTCTCCGAACATTGGTAAAAGTACAAACCTGCTGATTTTGACTTGGGGTGGGGTTTACACTAGTGAGTTTACACTAGGATCTTTTTATTTAGTCTCAGTACACTAGTGGTAGCTGGATGATTGTTTGCCTTCTTCGTGGCATGTAATGTATAGTCATTGTGTCAGTTGGACAGCTCTGTGAGGATGAGCCAGTTGATGCTCTCAGAAAACATTTCATCCTTCACAGGATCATTTTAGACTTAATGTTCCTGATTAATCTTGGCCTACACCCGCTACAGTCTGCAGTGGTTGTTGCATATGGGTGCCTTTAATGATGCCCTTGCTGCTGGATCACTAATAAGTGCAGGATTGCTCATGGTGACCTACAAATAAGACTAATTCTTTTGCCTTTAAAGCCTCTCTCAAGCCATTACAAATGCAAAAATAGCCCCTTTGACTACATCACAACCCCCAACCCACAGTCCTCTGTAATCTGTTTGGGGAGTGGACTACATAGAGGGGCGCACATACACACAAACGCATACGCAGAGTACGACACAAACACACCCACCTTCCCTCCTTGGCCTGGATAAGTGACTAGCCAGCGGTGTTAGCGGCATATGTCTGTGTGTGTAATGATGCCCTAAGGCAGACTACTCTGTAATTTAGCCCCTCTGCCCCCCTCTCCCCTACGAAGTAACTAGGAAATCAACCAATTACAGTGTTCGGGTAGTTCTGTCATTTTTTTCCCTCTGCTCTTTGTGGTTCTAAAGAGTTTCTCACACACACACACACACACACACACACACACGCACAAATATATACACGTGTTTGCGTATAGAACAGAGCTTTGAAGAAGGAAGGCAGGGTGGAATATAGGCTAACTGATTTCTAATGACAGTCCTCCTTTAACTTGTCAGTGTTTGGTCTGTTTGGTGTACCGAGGTTGACACAGCTGTGTCCAAGCTGGACTTTGATACGGTCCCCCACCAGTCTGCTTTTAAGTTCATTTTCTGTTGAAAGAGACCAACATAAACCTTAAAAAGACAGCTCGTGTTGGATTTGAACTATTTTTCTATCTTTAGAAAAACTTACTTGGCTCAAATAAGCAGTAGGATATGTATATAGATTCATTTATTGATAAAGAGCTATCAATTTGAGTTGAACAGACCCTCTTCCTACTCAAACTTGCTCCAGTTTCTTTCCAGTTTCTGCTGCACTAAGAATAGGGCTGTGAGGGCAGTGGTGCTGAATGTATCATTGTCAGAAAGTGCACTTTGCTGGACTGTGTCAATCTGTATAGGGAGTTTGAATTGGCTTGACCAAAGCCTTCTGGAATAGTTATGTTAAAGTCATTTATGCTAAATCAAGAACAGGGGTGTGTGCAGATTTTAAGACCATTGGTAGAAGTGAGTTCACTATTGTACTGATGTCGAGAGCCGATTCTTTTTTTTTTTCTGTCTTATTTTTGGCATGTTGAGACTTTTTTTTTTTTTTTTTTTTTTTTTATCCATCCATTTTATCCGTTTCTAGTCCTTATGTGGGACTGTGTCACAGGACCAGCACTCTGAGTAGTGATAGTCAGACCTCTCTCTCCTCAGCCACCTCATCCAGCTCTTCTAGGCATTCCCAAGGTATCCAAAAGACATAATCTCTCCAGCATGTCCTGGATCGGCCCTAGGTTCTCCTCCCAGTTGGGTTAGGGTTACCAATTTTCTTTGTGTTGTAACACAAAAAGGTCACAGAGCTGGAATTAATGTTAAAACTAGACTAATAGCATTTTCTTGCAAAAGTATGTAGCAGATAAAAGCAGATAATCATCACAAGTAACAGTTAACTACCACATATTGTACTTAAGTTGTCTTGAGCCAGGGTTGCTGAAAGCAGTGTTTGCACAAGTCTGCTTTGAATTAATGACTTAAACTTGACTTTGCTGCAAATGCACGTAAAATATGATCCATAGACCAATGTGTGCATGTTATAAATTAGTGGGGGCAGATATCAGTTAGAGGTTGTTCTGGTGCCCGCACTGGGCTTGAAATAGAAAGGAATCTATGTCTGCCTGCGCGTATGTTTCTTTTTCCATTCGCAGGACACACCCCAGGATCTCTTGGTCAGCTCTGAAACAACACAACACTTGTTAGGCAATATTGCATTAGTATTTTTGCAGTGATAAAGAAAAAGTTTTGTCCTTTGAAGGATGTTAGCACCTAACAGCCCTGCTCTGACTAATCTTTGCATCAGGGTTGTTTATCATCTGGTCTGCTTTTCCTTTCTGTCAGCCTTGCATAAGGCCCCTCTGAGATATCTCCAAACAACTTTATTGAAACAGTGAGATACAAATGCACACTATATGTAAGTCAGCATTAGGAATGTATGTGAAGCAGAATTTATTTCCATCACTTGTTCTTGATTGAAACCCAGTTTCCTTCTATCCCAAAAGATATGTATTAATAGAAAACGATTTATTATTGCGCTCCTGATAATACTGTGAGACATAAAGCAAACGGTGTCAAGTCAATGCTGTAGAACCAGGGTTGATTTTCTAATTAGCTTATTCCTTCATTGTTTCTTCCTGTTGTATCCAGGATCCAGCACTACCCACACTGCAACACAACTGCTGACAGATTGATTGAGGTTTAGGTGTGTTGTGCAAAAACCTTTCAGCCTTGCCTTGTATATGTCTTTGGATAAACATCTATTTTCATGCCTCCATGCTGGCGACAGCCCATTCGTAGCCTGAGGCATTATGCTTTCAGTCACCATCATCCATGCAGAAATGTAATATCCAAAGAATGCCTGGAGCAAAGTTAAGTAAAGTAAAAATGTTTAATGGGAAAAATTGATAAAGAATAAAAGTAGGGGGGCATTGTGACAACAGTTCATATTTGTGCAGATGTCTAATTAGTGACACTAAAACCTTATTTGAATGTATCGCCTATTATTGCTGGAGAAAAAGTTAAAGAAGGCAAGTTTGAGATGATTTGGACATGTACAAAGGAGGGATGGTGAACAGAGGAGGAAGACCATGGAGACGGTTCATGGATGTAGTGACTTGCAGAGGGTTCATATGACAAAGAAGGATGCTAGGAATAGGATGTGATGGTGGCAGAAGACCCTTAGAGGGACTATCCAAAAGAAGAAGAAGCCTTTATGAACAGAAAAAACATGGATGGAACCTGACTATACGATGGTGGCTACAACCCTGATGTGTTATTGCTATTTCTGTAGTACATTTTTCTTGGAATATTAATACTTTGCAGTTCTGTCCTGTAATCAGTTATGTGTTGTTGTTTTTTCCAGTTGTGAAACGTAGTTCCTAGTGGGAAACTCCCAGGTTGTGTTATGAAGGTTTTGTCTTTACCCATGGAAGTTAACAAGTATTTGACAAATTAACATCCCCTGTGTTAGAACAAACAATCTATTGTGGCTGGGAGTGCTGTGGAAAATTTCTCATCAATTGTCTTTCTTTGTCTGGCACGCATGACTGATTGCGGTTGTCTAGTCTCTGTTTGGTAGATCTGATATCGCATACATGCACGTGCCCACACCGAGAGCCTTTCATCTATTTATACCTGTGATCTTAATCAATGGGAGATCTGAAGTACGTTAACTTGTCAGTGGGTTCGACAGTTAAGCCGCCTGCTGCGAGCACGCACAACAGCTGGTCTGCCGGACAGCCAGGTCGGCAATCAAGTTGGTGTACTAGGAAGACAGTTTCTGTAGTGAGTAAAACAGAAAGTACAACACAAGACTTCCATTCATTTTTATGATGCACTGGATTTTGCCCTTTCTGTAATCTGCCACGATTAAAAGGTAGTTTATACTGCACTTGCACTTTGCTAAGCGATGCAAGATGATAGTAACGCCGGTTTAAGTTGCACACTCGCTCTTCCATTTCACAGCCGAACAGGGTAGATCCCATTGATCCTTTCATTGACCTGTAAGTGTGGCAAACTCGAGAGCCGCTCTGCTGAGCCAGACAGATTCCAGTGGTCTCTTAAGTAATTGCATAGACATTCCTCACACAGCAGGGCACATTCAAGTTTTAACCTAAATACACACTAAACAATATGTTCAGGATACTCTAGCACATTTATGCCATTTTCACACATGAATTTCAGGGTATTTTTCCACAGTTGTCCTTTCTCATATGTAGCACACAGCAGGAAAGGGTCCGCTAAAGGAAGTGATCGCGGTTTAGGCGAGAGAGCTGCCTGGGTAGAGCATGTAGGAGGCAGCACACGTGATGTCCACTGTTTTAATGGTGAACGTAGCAGAGAGTTATCGGTTATGCTGGACTGCACTAACGTCTCCCTGTTGGGTGGCTCTTTTCATCTTAAAATGATCAGATTTGTTTGTGTCTTTGACTACCATCACTTGTATGCTGCAGTTCATTTTTTTAGTACATTTTTTTGTCATTTTATTTTAAATCAACCTTTGTCTTTCTCATTTCTTCTAGGGCGACAGTGGTTGCCGTGGCCGCCTTCCTAGATGCATTTCAGAAAGTGGCCGACTTGGCTACCAACTCAAGAGGTAGGAAGTTTCAGTGTGTAGCTGGTAGTAGTATTCTCCATCAAACCTACTGTTCGTCTCTTACACGTTAGACCGCACTGCTCACAGGGCTAAAACTGTTGCGTCATTGTTTGACAGTCTATGTGTCTTATTACTCGTGCGTCACTGTGTTTGTGTAGCTCTGCTGTGCTTCTGTCATATGGGTAGTAAATCACTCAGTACCCTGTTTGAAGCTCTGCTGCAGGCTTTTGTCCTGCACCTCTACCCCCCTCTTCTCTGCTTCGTTCAACAGACCCCCACCTACACCCCACTTCGGCTACATCTGGACTCTGTGGTAGCATGCTTTTATTCTGTATGTTTATGAGAGCGTAAGGGAGAGGGTGAAAGATCTCATCCCTCCCCAGCCTTGACACCTCCAGCCCTGCACCAAACTATTAATAGAAACTGAGATAGACATACACATTCATCACCTCACTCACAGCAAAGAGAACGAGAGAAGAGTGTACGGAGCTAAAGAGAGAGTCGGGGGAGTGCAGGGAGTCTTTGCTCTCTTCGCTCTCTGGTGTTGAACTCATACAGTAGACTGTATACTGTTGGCTTTGAAGGAGTCATATTCAGTTAGCTTAAGAGCATTGCGTCATTTTCTTTGTGCTCCTTCATCACTTTCCATTTTTGTTATCTTTATTTATATATATATATATATATATATATATATATATATATATATATATATATATATATATATATATATATATATATATATATGGTAGGGGTATCATATACCACCCCTCATTTTTTGTTGCTCTGTTTTTCAGACTTGACTAAACACCTAGCGATTCAGAATAGAGGCAAACATGGATAATGAGTTATAATACACTGCTGCATGTCTGGGACACAGGTAGATAACCTGTCCATAAGAACTTTACTAATGAGTCTCAAATCCTAGATTTACAGATCGAATTTAAAATAATCCATTATACAGAAGTTACATATTAAACCTTTTGTGTGAATTATTGTCAGTAGCTTACAAAAGCTTTGACAGTATCTTATAGCAAAGGGATTTTAGTCTGCTTATCACTGCATTATCCTCTAAAATGCTTGTATAAAAATGCTTTAAACTAATAGAGATCGAACTATAATACCATCAAACCTACATGGGCACACATGCACTCTTTGTCTACCTAATGGCGGTATTCCTGCAAGACAAGGTTGTTTGATTTTCTGTGGTGATTAAAGACTTTACTGAATTGGCTATGCACTAGTGAGCTCAGAGAGCTGCTGTAATGACAACATGTGTTGGAGAGATAATGGGGAGAGAAGAACACTGAGTAAAGATGTGTTCTTTTGATATTTTGAAACAGTTTGTTATGCCCTTTGAGCCAAACTGTCAAAAGTCTATTTATGTCGGAATCCAAGAGCACATGCTCCAACTGAAGTGTTTTAGTGGTGCACCAGTTGTTACCCATCTTAGCAGAGTTAGCCTGAAATCTACACAGTTTTCCTTACTTCTGTAAAATTTGGTGCCCAAACACTTTGATGCGTTCATTAACAGAAACAGAGAGACATGTTTGGAGTTTTCCACTCCTCTGAAAAACAATGATACTGTATTGCCCCAAATAAATGTGGAGGCTGTCAGATTATCAGTAATATATGGTCGATAAAGGAGAGATTAGGCAAGTCTTATTTCTTGCCTCAGATTTCTCAGGATAACAGTCCGTTTTAAAACAGTTGAAGTAATTATTATTCAGAGACAGTTGGCACTGAAAGTGTTCGGTTAGCTCAGTTTAACTGCAGGAGAACGTTAGGAGACTTTGAACTTGCTTTTAGTCATGGATTAAATAAAACTGTAGTGGGCAGGAAAAAAGTCAGGTGTCCCAGACGAGTCTTCAGTGTTGAGAAAAAGAAAGGTAGTGATACCATGTGCAGTTTTAACAGCTAAACTTAGCTTTCAGTGGGACTCAAAGATTACATGAACCATCAGATTTGTATCCATTAAACTTGTTTTAATTTCTTTAAGTAGATTTTTTTATGTATACAGACTTCAGAGGGGCTAAAATTGGCTAGATTTTTAGGTCTTTTTGGGAAACAAATCTTTCAACATCTCACTTCGTCTCGTTCAAGATCTTACTGATGCTTGTGTTGAAATACAGTAAATATTTCTTTTTAAATGTCATAGTCTGTGTGTGTGTGTCTTCAGGTGCTTCTGAGGCCTCACGTTTATGCAGTACATTGTGACCTCTTTTATTTATTTCTTTTTATCTACTCCAATCTTCTTGTCCTCACATGTGCACATATTAAAGGTCAATTAACGTCTTAATCATAATAAGAGAGGTTTCGATTGCCCTTTTGGGTAGTTAATGTGTTGTATTGCCTTTTATATATTGGGAGGATTATAGTATAAAAAGATTTAAGGGGTGATCTATAAAACCGGCAGACTTTGATATCTGACAGCAGGTACTTTTATTGGCGTTAACATGAAAGGACTGCTTTATCAGTCAGATTATAGAAGCAGCATGAGGTTCGACTTTGCTTTGTGGTGTTTTATAAAAACTGCGACATGTGAGAAGTGCATTCCAAATTTTATCTTTGGTGCTTTCAGTTTTTATGGAACAGGACAGTAGGTGTGTGTGTGTGTGGGGGGGCAGATTTGAACCTAACCTGTCACGTGCTGATCCAGGTAAGCCATGGCAGCACCCCATCCAAGATTTAGTTTTAAATAATGCATTTAAATGTACACAGGCTGGTGGGTGTACAACCTTCATGGAGATATGTTTGCTGCGTATTACCCTACAAATCATTACACATCCCTGCACATAAAATCCTTTCATATCCTCTTAGTCCTCTAGTATGAAGTTAGGGGTTTTTTGACTCCACTTAAACTTATTTTTAGCACTGGATGGCTTTCATGTGCAGCAGCAGGTGTGAGATGCAACCCAAAATGCTCCTGTGTTTTAAAGGAGAAATGTTGAGCTAGAAAGAGATTTCAGCACCACCAGTGGTAATTTCTTTGCCAATAAAAACACACTGAGACTGCCATCCTTCTCTGGGGAGCAAGCACGGAAACAAGTGGTGATTTAAAGAAGATCAAATTTGCATTTTTCAATCAAGACTGTCTAGATTAATTTTGCTGTGCCGGTTGGCTTTGTGTAGGTCGGGGATGTTACCCAGAGGGACACCCTGTGAGTGGAGTGTTGGGAAACAAAAGGATAGCATGCTATACAACACAGTAGTGTCTTACACTGGTATTAGGTTTTAATTATATTGTTTCTCTTCTATAATCAGAGTTAGATACTTGATGGTCTTTGTAGACCTTAAAATAGAAGTTTACTGTCCCATTGGGAATAATAATTAGGTTGTATAAAGTGTCTCAAAACACCTTAAGTTATCTGTTTGTATGATTGACCAGTATTATTGTTGTTGTTAGAAATATGCTCTTCATAGACTATCTGCTTATCAAAAACCTCAACGATTCTTCGACTGAAGGAGCATCTTCACTAAAGAGCTGAAGATGAACATGTGCAGTAAACGTCGCACTGAGTTATTGTGGAGATCAGGGTTGCTGGCAATAAAAAGCTGTAAAACAGTGGTCGCCTTTGACAGCTCCCTGAGTTCCAGTACTAAAATGAAAGCACCTTTTTCACAGAATCTAACCCTTTTCTAATATTTTCCTTGGAAAATAGATTTTTTTTTTTACCGACTCTGGCTTCTCTCGTATATTTTTATTCCTCGTGCGATAAGTCAGTTGCTTTATCAAATTAGGATGTAGCCATATGGTTTCTTGATTACTGCTGACAGGGTTTTGGAGTAGCTCTCTCAGGCCTGTTTAGTGGCTATATAAATAAAATGTTTGCTACAAATTACATTCAGACACTATTCTACACTTATTCCCCTGAGCTCTTATTGATATTGAAGTGCATTAAGCCCACTGAGGCAACCTTTAGATTGAAGAAATTGTGTAAAATCTCAGTAGTGCTTTGTAGCCATACTGTAATTGTTTCAAGCAAAACACACTGGTCTTTTAAAACAACCCCCCGGTGTTAACATTAGTAAATAGTCATTGCATGAGCTAATCATTGTGGTTTAATAAAACACTTCAGCCAAGTTTTGGATGTAGTCCAGCGAAAGTCTGTAGCAATATAATTATTAGCTGTTGCTAGATGTTTCTGTAGAAATGTGATTTATAGTGTTTGAATTCAGTGATGAGGACCAGATGTATTGATAAAGATTAGCAGAAGAGAAAAAGCATGCGAACCTCGAGCATTACGCCAGTTTCTGTAATACATGGACCAAGCTAAAGACACATGTATTACCAAAATAAACTGTGTAAAAATAAACACGATTCATCAAGTGATGCTAGTTATGCTCAGGCATTGCTCTTTAGTAAGCTTTTTTCTTCACTGTTGACTTCACTCTTTCATTTATCCTGCACACACGCACGCATCTACAGAGCCGTTCTGGCCTTGAAGCAGTGTGACAGTGTTTGTGCTAATAGGTATAATGGTTCTATTTGATTTAAACTCATGTGAAAACGTTAATGATTAAACATGTTTTGAACATGTCCTCCTGTGCCCTAGAGACTGGCAAACAAGCTGACACTAAGAGGTGTCTGTGAATTTACTGAAGGAAAAAGAGTGACCTTCTTTTAGTTAGTTATTAAATTAGATTCCAGTTGACGGTGCTATGATTTGATTCCACGGATACTCACAGGCTTGTTTGCTTCCAAAATGGAAACCATATACAACTCTAATTCCAAAAAGAGCTGGCACAAAAAATGTAAATAAAAACAGAACGCAGTGATTTGCAAATCTCATAAATCTGTAATATGTTCACAATACAACATAAAAACATGTCAAATTTCTAAATTGAGGAACTTTATCATTATTACAATACAAACAAGGTCATTTATTTGCAAATTGTGTCTGTCGTCATTTACATTTTAAACAGTGCTCTAGCTTTTTTGGAATTCGGATTTTCGTATTGATTTTTTTCAAGATTTAGAGTTAACATTTAACGTTCCTCTCCTTTTTTTAAAAATATATTTCTGAACAAGGTGCTGGGTGGTAGATGAAAAACAAGCTGAGGTAGTGTTTTGCACAACTTTCGCTTTCCATGGAGACAACACAAGGCAGTCTGGAGTGTCTATTTCCTGACTGCAAAAACTTGAAACAGTAGCGGTCATTGGTGAAGAAGGAGACAAAGCCTTATTGAATCCCTGAAGAGAGAGAGAGCGATAACAGGGACACGAGAACAGACAAAAACAGCTTTTCTGGAGAATAATCCTTTCTCTTGTTTCATCAAGCGACAGTCCATTTTCCATGTAGATCTTCTTTCCCTCTGTTTAGTATCAAATTATAGATGCATCATTGTTTCCTCTTTTACAGAAAGATCTTGTGTGTCTGTATCTGTTTCTGTGTGCCTGTGGTCTTTTTTTTGCTTGTTTGTGTGTACATGTATATCTGTGTTACCTTTCTCAAGGCAGCCGCAGTGAAACAGCTGACGGCATCTGGCCTGCACAGAGAGATGATCTCACTGTATGCAACAATTGAGACACCAAAAGCTAAAGTTACAATTAATAATATAAAGAGATGTTTACACTTTATAAGAACTGCATATTGTTGGAATGAAGCGGTCTCTTCGATGAACCTCTTGTCTCGCAGCTGTCTCCAGCGTCACTGTGTTGGACTGCATATGGCGACAGCAGTCCTTGTACAAGCGTGCAGCCTCAGTAAGTTTGGCATGACTGAAGTTCAATATGATGGAGTGTCGGTCTGTGGGGTGAGGCATTCTCTGGAGAGACAGCCCAGCGACATCAAGGACAGCAAACTGGCCAGACAGGAAGGAGGCTGACTTGTGAGCAATCCCAAAATTTTCAAAATAAGATGAGCAACGATATTTGTCCACGAGTAAAGTGATGAGAGGTTGTCCTTTTCTTTTGGACAAAAACGGTAAAGATAATAATAGGTAGTATAAAAGATGGACGTAGCCACCATGACATCACTGATTAGTTAGTGAAGCCTCAAGCTGTTTTTTTTTTTTTGGGGGGGGGGGGTTCTCTCATCGCCATCTTGGTGTTTTGACATCAGATGTGCCAAACAAGGAGTGGATATGATTGTGAAACCGAGGACTCCACAAGTTCATTGACAACTTATTATCCAATGAGCACACGCTAGATAGTCCTCCTTTCTGACTTGTGCAATGCCCGTCGATTACGAAATAAAGTTAATGTTTTATTCAATGAAACTAGTGATTAAGCCCATTAAGTTTCCAGGAAAGTATTTACTGAGGTCTATACATTTCTGTCTTGTATTATATCTGTTATTTAGCCCATATTAGCAGTTTGTCCAAATAAGGTCTGTGTGGGAAACAGTACACTTGTCTCTCACACCTAATTTCCCCAGAAGAGTTCACAGCAATAAAAATAATCCATTCAGTTTCACAAGCAGGTTGGCAGGTGTTAGGATTCTGTCGCTACTTGTAGAGTGTGTACATACCCAGTGTGCTCTTTAAGTGTGTGTCTGCATGTGGATGTGAGCCTGTGCACATACAGTATGTTAATCCCCGTGACTCTGTCAGCGGCTCTGATGTTGAGTCTGTTTGGACACGTTTGAGTCCGTGGAGATGAAATAGACACCTGCCACAAAGCTTACTTGTAGAAGCCTGTTGGATCTGTTATAACCTAAAAAGATTAGTTAGCAACTTTTTTTGTAGAGCTTATAATTACTTTAATCCTCCTGTGATCTATATCAAATACATAATCAAAATAAATGTTCCATGAAAACATTTTTTAAGGCTCTAACCCTAAAGGCCAGATATTTTATTGTGCTCCCATGGTGTAATATTAGTTAGCTGTTATTAAAAGGATAAATCTCATGCACATCCTGTCTGTTGACATCCATCTTAGCTGTCACTTGCAGTAATTACAGGCATGCAGTGGAGGAAAAACAAAACATCAACTGAACACACACCAGTAGACTGACTGGAAGCCTCCCAGCTTTACAAAGCTTCTGTGATTCTTGGACTCTCCTTAGACATAGAAGTCTAAAGTATTCAGAGAATAAAAGTGTATAGTATGAATATTGTTGTCAACACAAGTTTCAGGAGTTTTACCAACAATAATGCCAGTGCTTTTAATTCTACAACATTAAGACCACTAATGGCGAGATGACTGACACTGATCATCTACATAGATTGCAGTGTTTTGCAGGGAAACGTCAGGTCTAGGTATTTGTGTGGATGTTCCTAACTCCTCACCCTCTCTAATTGCAAAATCCTTCTTATCCAGGACAATGCGCCACTGCTAGTAAAAACTGCTAGATAGCAGCTCCAGGAATATGACTAAGACAAAGAGCTCCCTAAATCTGAATCCAACTGATTGTTCGCAGGATGTGCTGGAATTAGCCCAGACCCCACCTAAAACCCTCAAAACCCAAAGAATCTACAGCCACCAACCAAAACCCATCCCCAGAGGTTCTGTGTCTGCGTCCCCACGGACAAGAGCTGTTTCAGCAGAACAAAGGGGACCTTCAAAATACACACCAGTCGTGGCTTTAATGTTGTGGCCGATCTGTGTGTATTTGACAGCTTGCTTCTGGTTGTCACAGAGCGGCTGTGCTACATCTTTCTGACCTCTTTACACTGCCTTGTATAACCTCTCCCATTAACAGCAGCTCTGCCCCTCCTTATGGAATAGCTTAGCTCCACTGAGACCTTTGTGTGCCAACAATGAGTTCAGCATCCCAAAATAACTCCTAGCCTAGAGGTAGTGTATTTTCTTCCATGATAACTATCAGTGATCACTCCTTTTGTTTTTAAATAATAAAGCTGTGAAATTGAAACTTTAAAAAAGAACACACAACTGACACACCCCAAGTCAGCAGATATTATATAAATTGTTGTACTTGGCACTTCTGCTAATTCGAGGCAGAAGCCGTCACATCTGCTGCTTTTTAGCCCTGTCACCAGTAAGTGTGGGCTTTCCCACTGGATGAGAGGTTCAAGTGACGCACAATAAATACATGTACAGTCTCAAGATCTCAAGTTTCTGCACCATTTACTCATAAAATGCAATTGGATTTTTATCCAGGTCCTAATAAATAAAGCACAAGTAGTTACTCTTAACATGCACAATCTGAACACAGGCTGGATGGAAGTCCGTGTCCTAACATCTTCCCCAAAAAGCTACCTTGAGGCAGGTGTTCCAATTAAAGAGAGGATATTGGAGGTGTGGCTCGTAGAGGTGCTCCTCCCTGTAATTAAAGGCAAATGATGTTTGTGTGAAAGGTTTCAGAGGCATTTCTAAAGACCTTAGTACTCATCAGTCCAAAATGAGAGGCAGCACTATGTTTGGATGATAAAAGGTACCGCACACAAACATCCTGAGAGCCCCGCTCTACCTCAGGTGTTGCAGGTCTTGCCATCAAAAAGTTAATAATGAATTCAATATTGTATCACAAGTTTTAGAGGAGAGTAATTAATGACCTCCACAATAACACAGTAGCAGTAGTGATTGTAGGTGTGTATGTTCATGTAGGCATTTGCATGCAAGACATTTGTGCTCTTAAGTCTTTGTGAGTCAGTGTAGATACATATGCATGCTCCAGTTGTTTCTCAATGATGCTTCTGTTTTACATTTTTCAGTCTTTTTTTTTTTTTTTTTTTTTTTTTTTTTTTACTGTGAGTGACACTGGACCATGTAATTACTGGGAACTGACTTACACCCAGCTTCTTTTAATTAAAGCAAAAAGCATTCGAGTTGACATAAACATTTTTGCTTTAACTTCTCAAAGACTCACTGATTTCTAAACCCACATTGGAATGCTCTGCATACAAGACTTGATGTAATTCTCAATGTATTTTGCTCATTTCTCTAAGCACACTCTGTGTGTGCTGCTGTGGACAGGCGTTCATACAACTATTTAAAAAAAAAAAGAAAAAAAAATCGGGGCCTTTCCTCTTTGCCCCTTTTCTGTTCATGCCTTGGCCTCCATAACAGAGCAGCCTTAGATCCCGAACTAACCCACTGTCTCAATGCCCTCTCTGAGAGGGTTCTGTTCTCAGGCTGGCTCTGGCTATGTACATTTCCTGTCTTCTGTCCAGTGCAGACCAATATCTCATCCCTTGGGCGAGCTTTGTGCTGCAAGCTTACAAAAATGCAAGAAAAGTTTTCTAAAATATTTAGTTACAGCCTTCTCCTTTGCATAGAGTATATATACGTCAACATTACAAATTCAGAGTTGTCCAGTTGCCCTTGTCATACAGTTAAGGGACCAGGAACGTGAAAGTCACATGAGAAAGAATAGGTACGTTGTAGAGAAGCAAATAGAGTATCATAGAATCATCTGTGCACTTGCCTATGCACGCATACAGTGTGTGTCCACACAAGTGTTTGTGGGTGTTAGCGCTGTTTGCTCTCTGTTTTTGTTTAAACATAAACCCGGTTAGACCAGTGAGCTTCGGATTTAAAACATCTGACATGCATGCAAAGCCAAATTCAAAACATACTTCTCTGGCAAATGCACCTCAGTGCTGTTTATCTCCGAAGTGCTGAAATCATTATTTACTAAGTTAGCTGCCAAATTGATATTTTTCTACCGATGGAAAAGATACACTGCAGGAGTTATCCTATGTTTGTTTTTTCCCGTCTTTCTCTCTAATCTTACGTCATACAGCAGATGTCATGGGGTAGAACACAGGGAGAAAAATAAATACAGCGAACTGTAATCTAAATTTCTGTGGAAACAAAAATGGAGTCAATTAATCAATTTGGGAAGCTGCTGGCTATTTTCTGATGACATAGCCTCTGTGAACAGAAGCCAGTGTTTTGGGGGTGCACTGTACCCAGCTGATATCCAGTACAAGACAATAGCCGATTGTTTCTAGATTATATTTCAGCAGCATTTGCATTCCCTCTTCTGCTCACCACATGGACTGTTAATCTGGATGCAACCAAGGTGTGATCAAACGTGATTGGTCAGTAGTTAATCAATTGCCCTGCCAACTAGAACTAGAAGGTTTCCAGTAGCAAAAGTATTCTTCCTTGCCTACAGATTACACATTTCTATCTGCAGATATCGGCTCAAATAGATTAGGACTCAGTTTGTCTTAAACTTGGCTGTTTGTTTGTCTTATTGTTGGTTAAAGTGATACTTGCACAGTGGACGGGCTGTTCTAAATCTTTTCTGTTATTATTCAAGACAAAAGACAGCAGTGAAGAATCAGCTTCAGTAGCCCCAGTAGTTATAAAAAGCAGTGATATTAGCTGATATTGTCTCACTGTACACCTCGTTTTTGAGGAAAACATTGATCTGATCTTGGTCTGTTTATGCTCTGTGTATGAGTGTCAGTTTCTGTCAAACTCAAGTGTGTTTTATTTGCATATACGCTGTGTGTGTGTGTGTGTGTGTGTGTGTGTGTGTGTGTGTGTGTGTGTGTGTGTGTGTGTGTGTGTGTGCGCGCGCGCGCGTGTGCGCATACTAATTTGTTTACTTCTAGGAAACTATGTACATCTGTAGTTTTGTGACAAGCTCACAATTGCAGAGATGTGTTGTGGCTGTGGCTGCTAATTTTAGGTTTCTCTTCTTAATGCACTTTTTAACACAAGCCCACGTCCCAGCAGCCAAGCTTGGGCCCAACAAAGTTGACCTTTCTTCCCTGCAGCACACACATAAATACACTCGTTCATGTAGGCGGGGAAGTTGCGACTGAGAGAATTTCCCTCTGTGGTCTCAGTTAGCCCAAATATCATTCAGGAAGATTAACTCTCATTTTCACTTTTTTAAATCTCTAACCTCACCCCTGACTATGTCCAGGCTGTCAAGGGAAAGTGTACCCACACTGATCTTTGACAGCAACACTTACGGTGTGGCTTTAGTGGCTTCATCTGCCAGTGATCCTTCCTTCAAGGACAGAGAGAAGGATGCAGGAGTGCAGAGGCAGCACAGAGAAATCTACAATGTAATGGGGAAAATGTGCTTGTGTGTTAAGACTTTACAGTTTTGAATGTATCATACTTGAGAATGAAGTGCTGCATATTTGCATAAAATGACGCACACGCACAGTGGGATACCGTGTCAGCTTGTTGCTGTGTGAGGGCAGCTGGGCCATCTGTTGCAGCATTAACATTAAAGGTGAACTTGAACAAAGTGTCAGCTCATTCAGCTCTCCCAAGTCACTGAAAGTACTTTTTTCTTTAGGTGTATTTGATTTAAATAAGACATTTTCTATATATAGTCATTTAACACTATGGTTTTTCTGCTGTAAACTCTTCAAAACAAGCTTGTCATACAGCATTCGTTTGATGTGATTAACAATTGTGAGGTTAACCTTTCCCTTGCAGGACCTGCCTACACCAGGTCCTCTCTAAACGGGCCTCTCAGTTTTCTGTTTCCATTGCTCTGTCCACCAAACTCAAAAAATGACCATTTACGATTCATTGTTCCTGTCAAAAATGACAGGAACAATGTCACTTTGGTTATTTTGATGCTTTTGTGTCAGCTCATATAGCAGATTTTTCTGGTGCTTGCTGGTTTTCTTCTTTCTTAAATGCCATTTATTTGTAATCCAATCAGCACTGAGTCCAGACCAGTGAATCTTCAGGGCCATTTAAAGCTTGAACAGAGGTAGTTCCTGTGCTAGCAACAGTTCTTATGTGTAAAGCTGCATGTGTGAGAGAGTATTTCTACTGTACTTGTCGACTGAGGGACATATTCTGCTTAAGTTCAGTCCATTCAAGTTACTCAGTAAGCAGCCAGATTCAGTAATCTCTTTGACTTGTTCCCTCTTAGATTCTTCGTAAAAGACTGAATGAATGATGCACTTGTGTGAAGTGTGGCTACTTGTGCGGGTGGAGGGATATGTGGAGTGGCACTGGGGAGGACAAAGTCCCCTCACTAACTCTTTGACTTTATGGGGGTCTCTTACACACACATGTACATGCAGAGGCTCACACACATGGCAGATGTAATCTGGTGGTCATTACTGCAAACAAGGCAGTGTTGTGTTGCACTGCCAAACAGTACACTCTCTCTGGTGCGTCTCTGGTTTAAATTATCACCAGTATCGCACAGACTAGCGGCCTCTCAGCTTCTCCCCCTACAGGGAAACAAGAGGTCAGTGGCACATTCACATACTGAGTGCAGACAGTGAAAAACCAAACATTGCAGATATTTTTCATATGTTGTGTTTCCTGTTTGGTTTTAAGTGAGAACGAAGTTTACTTCTTTACTTTGAGAAGTTGCTGTCTTGTTAGCAACTTTGTTAATGAAAACTGTTTTAGGGTGGTTACAATCAGTGAAGGTCTTTCCATTGTTGAAGATAAAAGTCTCTTTTCTAACACACATACTTAATGTATACCTTTGCTTGTAGGATTTTTTTTTTCAAACATGTGTCTACAAAGTCTTAATTACTGTCGTAAACCTTCTCCACCCTCTTAGTTGAATTACCTGTTTTCTCTCTATGATTTATACACATACATGTTGTAACAAAGTTTTCTCTTAATCACTTTTAGGGTGTAATTATTTATTTATTTTATTGTTGTGATACATGATGATGATAATGATCATTTGCATTGATAATAATTTGACTTATAACTGGTACACATACGCACTCTCCACACTGCGATCTGAACTTTTGACTTTGTTTGTCTTGAGCGCAAGACAAACATGACTCAGACGAGTCATGAGTTTATTGAGAAACTGACGTGGAAATATGAAACTGTTTGTTGTAAAAGATTAACTGTGGCATCAGACTTTCTGCACATTCCAAATGGACGCAGGCGCCCTGCAGCGCATGTGTGTTTTAACGTTGCCTTTCATTGAGTCATATATTGTTTCGTTTTTTTGTTTTTTTTTCTAGCTTAAGTTGCTTCTCAGTGCTGCATACATGAATACAGAGCCAACCGTTCAACCAAAAAAACCAGTGAATTTAGTTCATTGGTCGATCCTGGTAAATCCTGTCTGTCTATCTGTCTGTGGAATGTGTGTCAGACCAGAAAGGAAGATTAGAGAAAAAAGTGGGGCACCAAAGCCCAGAAAAGCTCCAGAGTGGGCTCTAGGGTAATCTATTCTCACTGTCTCTCTGTCTGTTTCTATTTGTTTCTCTCGTTTTCTCTCTCTCTGGGGCTATTCCATGCTTAAACCCACTCAATGGTGGCTTAAACTGCAGCAGGCGTGTTGCTGCTGTTGAGCTGTTACATACGTCTTTTTTTTGTGCCTTTTTATATGTTAGATATTCACACAACATTTGATGATTGCTAATGGGGCAGAAATGTATTAATTGTGTTGATTTTTGCTATTCAGGCACACTAAGCAATTACCCAGTGTTTGGCATGGGACTGTAAATTCATTTTTAGCTAAAGTGGCATAAATATTTAATGCAATTACCCTTTGATTTTTGGAAACCTCATGCATCATTCAACTTAAAAACTAGAAATTATCTACTTCACAGTGGTTTCCTTTTAAATTCTAAATATGATTTCAAGATAAAAAGTTAAATAAAAGCAATAAAAGGTTTTCTACATAGAGGCCATCCAAGGACCTCCATCCAGGCTCACGCCAGTCCCATCAGACAGTTTGGTTGCCTTGCACCAACTTGCATTGGCTTTTCAACCCACGGTGCCTGAGCAGAAGTCCTACTGCAGCAACACTTTAATTGAACACACTAAAAACATGTAATACTTGCTGCTATCGTGCGAGTGGCCCAATGATTGGTGACGTTTAGGCTTCAAAGATAAGTAAAAGCACACTACGTAACAGAAGGCAAAATAAGGGCAACATTGCAAAACAAAATGTTCCACAGAAATCATTTAATCTCCCCCTCAAGAGAGTCAAGACGTATGCAATAATACACAAACTGCCTTCTCATCTTATTGTACTTTCTCATGGGATAGTCTCTCGTTCTCTTTGAGTGTTTGTTTTGGTCTTAACTCTGACCACTCGTTGAACTAGCCAGCTGCTTACTGACTGGATTAACTCGGGCTCAGCGTTAACATTATTGTACTGCTATCACAGAGACATCAGAGACGAGTGGGAGTCAAGGCCTTAGACTGTATAGAGAAACAAACACGGCACAGAGAGATTGGAGTGAATTGTGAACAGCAAGATCATTGAGATAAAAGATTAAACATGGAATGCAGTGGAATAAATAGCCGATGTTTCCATTGCAATCTGCAGCTGAAACCGAAATGTGACGTTATGACATCTCTTGCTGTAAGAGTACAGCTTGCAAGTTGATATATATCTGCATGTCAAGTCTAAAGACAGAAGAGAGTTTTTATCAAGGGATCTTTGTACTAAAACTACGACCACCGTCCTCCTTTTTTTCCCTTTTTTGATCAAATTGAAATCTTTATGGCAGTGCTCTGCTAGGCATGTACTAAAGCCATTCTCATTAAGTTCTTGTTTGGGGCGCTGGTTTGCTTCTTTGTGGTGTCAAGTGAAACAGCTGCTCATCTGGATTGAGGTCAGTTAGCTGGGTCATCCACCCTTAAACATTCCACTGCTTGGGCACAAAGCACTTAGCTTTACTTGTATGTTTAGGTCCTAAAAATAAGTAGTTTTCTGTTCTGTATACTTTGAAAGTAAACAGCACAAACTGAAATACTTTAAAAACTATTAATAGGGCTAATAATGTATTTTTATAAACTCACCGAACATGTATCTGACAACGGGTAGGAGTGTTGTTTCATGCACAAATAAGGACTGGATTTGCAACAATTGTTGAAGATTAGAAATAATCCTCGTAGCACGCCGCAGTCGGAAAAGTGAAAGGAGAAGGGATGGTTTTGGCAAGAGCTATGCTTTCTTGTTATCTTAATTGGTTCCCATCCATTGCTTTAGCATCCATTCATAAAGTAGCACTGTGAGGCGGAAACAGTGAAAGGGGAGACTAACAGGGGAGGAAGGTGGGGATACAGCAGCTTTGTGGTATTCAAACGAAAAGAGACACTGAATTTGTCAGCTGTCTCATCGTGTTTAGCTGCAGCTTCAAGACACTGATAATGTGATATCAGACATGTGATACTGAAAACTCTAGATATATCCCTATCCTATCACCTGTTTCCCTTTCAGCTCTCCTCTGGAAAATGATTTCTTTTTCTACTCAAATTTTAAACAAGATGTAGTAGTAGTAGTAAGGCTGCAGCACTACAGTGGCATACTAGAACATTCTCTCATATTTAGGGGTGGGTTTTTATAATCGATTTATCGATTAAAATCGATTCTGGCTTGGATAACGTAAAATCGATTCATTAAAATCCTGAATCGATTTTTTAATATTAATTTATTTTGCCCGAAATGCCAGAATCTCAGGTGAAAGATCACAAAATTTCAACAACCACCAAACAGCTAAGACAGTAAATGAGAGCAGGTGCACGGCTTCTGCACAAAGACGTAAACACACAGCGCCGACGGATCAGGATCAGTTAGATGTCGCTTTTCTCAGCTGACGGTCGGGGCTGAAAGCCGACAGCTCGCTGATTCTGATCCGCGGGTCCGCGCTGTGTGTTTACGCCCTTTTTGCGCTGATCATATGGCTGTTAGTTTTATCTCTCTCCAAACAATATTGACCGAACCAGCAGCAAAAGAAGATCCAAACCACGCTTCACATAAACATCGTCATGAATTCCCTCTGACTTTTGCTGACTTTTCAGGATAAAAATCACACTTCATGCACAGCTCTCTCTCTCTCTCTCTCACTCTTTTCTGCATTATTCGCTTGCTTGTTACACACAAGTCTACCGTTGTTTACAGCGCTGTCGGCCGACGTTTTTTTTTCCCTTTTACTTACTTCCGAAAAGTAAACCTAATTTCTGCCGTTCAATATTGAACAAATTTAAACTTTTTAAAATTAAGCAAAATGCAAAACGCTTAGCCGTGTCTCTAATAAAACCGCTGTAACTTCAGAGGTGATGTTCATATGTTGATTAATGGTTTTCTTTCGTTTTTGATGTACTGCAGAATATTTTTATAAAATCCCAGAACAGGAAAATCACCTTCATGTTTTTCTGTGTTTTATCTTCAGCTACTTTGACACAAAGGCATCTGCTGTGATGCTCACACCTTTGATAAAGTCTTGCGTGTGTCAGCTTCCTTTTAATAGATACAAAAATATGTAAATGTACTGATCTGAATTATAATATTTCTGACTGTCAAAATTTCCCAGAATCGAATCGAATCAAATCGAATTAAATCGAATCGTGGATCGAATCGATTCGGGACCTTGTGAATCGGAATTGAATCGATTCTAGAAATCAGTGACGATACCCAGCCCTACTCATATTAGCATCGGTTTAATAGTCCAAATACATCACCCAGTGCCAAAACATTTTGCTATCTTTGGTTTAAATTTCGTTGCTGACAATGATGTGGCAGAATAGAAGGAATACGTGCAGAAAGGTGATGAAAAGAGAAAAAGAGGACAAATGAGTGGGGAGAAAGGAAGGTGGGGAAAACATGATCTGGGCAGAAAGAAGAGAAAAAGAGAACCACGTAAGGAGATTAACAAAATATAGTCTTCAGGAGAGAAGAGCAACGTAAAGGAGAGAAAGGTAATGCATTACTATTCAGAAAGCATTTCACTGCATTGCAGTGGTGGACTGACACACATTCAGTTTATTCTAAAGGATACTTAATATCCTGAATAGCTTTGTAGACATAGAGGTCAAGCTCCAGATGTTTTTCTGCCTCATTTCACTAAAGTGCATTAAACAATGGCGTTGTTAGTTTTTCTCTAGTTAATAATATGTGCTGAATTACGCTCCTTTTTCCCCTAATCCCCTCCTGTCAGCTTATTTATTCTTTTTTTTCAATGAACATGGTGCTCGTAGTTCAAACTCTTTGTTGCTGGGTAAATCCTTTAATAGTCAACTGTAAGGTCGTGGTAATAGGTTCAGGGATTAAGAGTGGAAAACTTGTTATACGTGTACCAGTGTTGATGGTGCAAACGCAGTACTGAGCCAATTACTGCCCTTCCCTGTCAGCATATTTTACTATGAATGTTTTAATCTCTTTTTTATGCTAGAAGCAACAATATTTATATCATTAAATAATCCAGAAATCCATCACTTGGCTGACTGTCTATTCAAAGTCAATTGGCATTCATAATTATATTTCTGAGACCTTTACAAAACATTTACAAAGGGTGACACAGCTCTACAGTCCAGTCCAGGAAATGAATACATTGATAATGCATTCACTATATTTAACTGTGTCTGAAAATTGCCATAATTTCTCCCCATTTTCTTTTCTTCCTTCTTCCTCTTCTGCCTTTTTTTCTTATCCTGTCTTTGCATGACAGCTGTTTGGAGATGTAATCAGAAAGTCCCGGGTTTTTTCTGTGTCAGCACGGGTCACACTGAAGCAGGTGCGTGCGTTTGCTCGCCCGCACGCTGCATGTGTTGGTGCCCATTGAGGTTAGACTTGCTGACGGTATAGGGTGTGTTTGTGCGTGTACGTGGGTGCGTGGGTAGGCAGCGTAAGACAGACGAGCTGACTGTCTGTCAGCAGCTATTGATGAATGAAGAGTTGAGCCAAGCAGGGCAGGCTAACTAAGAGAAAATGCTATTATAAGCCCTCAAGCTTAACTCTGATTTATATCCATGCACCACACCTTAATTAATTGCTATACTTAGATTTATTGAGATAATCTTTAGATGAATCTGTTAATTAAATTAATTAAATCACCTTTTTAGACCTCCCTTATTTCCTACATTTATTGAAGCCCATCAGAACTAGCCACTTAGTTTTACAGTTACAGAAATGTGTAATTGGGCACTAATAGTATGGTACCAGACTGACAGAGTAGTTAAATCAGTGAATGAAATCCTAGCTTCTATCTGTACTGTGTGGGTGGCTCCATCTGGGCTTGCCAACTGCTCATCTAGGGCTGTGTGTGCGTGTGTCTATGGATTCATTTCTTTCTTAGCCTCTACAGTATTGTTAAAGTAGTAGCTTTAAACTAAATCACTGACACTTTGTGACACTGTTTTCCTCTTTAGGTAAATACTAAAATGAGTTGTTCTCTATGGTAATGAGAACATGGTAGTTCTGTTTCTGCTATCGTAAATGAGTAGAAAATGGGGATTTGACTAAATGTCCCCTGTAAATGTGGCCTACTTTAAATTAAGGTTGTCAGAGCAGTTTAAAAAGTCACGAATGAAACATATAAATATAGGTTGGTGTCAGTAGTGTTGTATAAACTTCTGAATAAGCTGGTGTTCCATAATGATTCTGAAATAAATGACATCACTCATTTTGTGGTGTAAAAAACACCAGCTATGTGAGACTTAGGTGACTCGGTGTGGATGTTTATTCTCCGGTTCTTTAATTGCCTCGTGAACAGATCACCCTACCTCTGTCCAGCTGGAAGTGTGTGTGTGTGTGTGTGTGTGTGTGTGTGTGTGTGTGTGTGTGTGTGTGTGTGTGTGTGTGTGTGTGTGTGTGTGTGTGTGTGTGTGTGTGTGTGTGTGTAACCAGCTGTACAGTCTCTTATCAGCGTAACCACTGCCCCGTAGTTAACAGCAGCCATCTGGTGCCCATGCACAGAGTTGGTTTTAGCTAACCAACCTCTCTCATCCACATGTCAGTACTACATGCTCTCTCCTTCCTCACTTTCCCCTTTCCTTTTTTGGTTCACCGCTCTTTTTATCCCTCATGTTTTAAATGAATAAATAGAGGCTTTTTTTAACATTTACTTCATTGACTTTTCCCTCATCCCCTCCATTTCTCTTCCTCCCTCATAATTTTCTCATCATGTCTAAAGAAAAGCTGGTATAAGTTTAAAAATAGGACTATTATTATTATTTTGTATGTTGTAGTTATTGTAACTGTTATATACACAGTTTATCCACCACACACATGTTTTAAACACATTCTTAACATCCATCCGTTTTCCTTTGCTTATCCCGTTCAAGGTTGCAGGTGTGCTGAGCCTATCCTAGATACCAGGGGTACAACCTGGGCCGGTCCCCAGTCTGACACGGGGCTAAAAGGGCTAGTTAGAATCTCGAGATGGCATTCCCTGTGTGCCTGTATGTTGTCATTATAAACTAGAAACCTAATGCTTAACATATAAGTTTATATTTAGTATGTACTGTATTATTCTGCAGGTGCAAACTGCAGGCTTATAGCCGAGAAGCATTCAGTATCATCTTGGTTCCTGCATTATTGATACCTTGGCGATCGATGATTTCAGATTGCATCAGATTGTTTCATAATCCACGAGCAACCTGAGAGTTTGTTGTATAACTACAGAGAAAGAGGAATGTTTGCCCTCCGTCTTTACACAGCCTGCTGCCTTTCAGACAGTTGCCTAGTAGGGTTATCTAACAGGTCGGTTTATTCAAAGATTAGCCAATCAAAAACAAACAGTCGACGCTCACTCCACGATGCTATAACAACTAAAAACACTTTAAACTGATGGGTGTCTTTTACAGTATGTTTCCAGTCCATTTAGACACGAACCCTTGAGTGCTCCAGCGCTTTGAAGTCTTGTCTTTCTAATGCAGTCTGACAAAGTGCAAAAACACACATGCACACTCTCCCTGTGTCAGCACAGTGTGACATTCCAAGGAACAATCTGGAAGGGGGTTGAGGACAGACACAGACTTGGCAACTCGGCATCTAATTGCCACACTATCTCTCTCTCACTCGGAGAGAAAACTGTCACAAATGTCCTCGCAGACTCTCTGCGGGCTGGCTCACACAAAAGCTGAAATATCAGAAACCATGAGACAAAACGTTGAGATTCTTAAAATAAGAAAATTACTCATTGAGGTTTTTAAGTTAATCAACACCAAGAACTCTTTTAATAAAGTGCAGCATGAAGATGTTTCATTCGCTCCATACTGTTTGGTTTCTTTTGTTGATTGGGAAGTTGTTGTTTTTTTAAATGGCTAACCAAACCATGCACAACCAAAATATTGTGAAATAATATACTGAAACATTCTGCGGCTAAATTTGCTCCTTTTTTCTCACCAAAGAATGAAGCCTATAGTTTCTCTGACTGGTTAAGTTGGTGGTGCAGGGATAATTACAAGCCTCTGAAAACAAGCTTGTCAGAGAGCAGCTATTTCTACTGACAGCCAGCTATGCCACTATACACACACACACACACACAGAGACACACAGAAGTGATATGGCCTGGTATTGACGCAGTTGAAGTTTGTTTTTTTTGTGTGCGTCTGTCGCAGACAACTGGAGCTGCCAATGCAGCTATTTCTATCCAGGGGTCAATCATTGCTAGAAAGAGCAGACTATATGTAGTGTGTAAGCAGCCATTCTATCCTGAGAGCACGCAGGGAAAATCAGCCTGACACTTCTCTGTGTATGTAATGCATGAGTGATTAATGCTAATGTGCATATGTGTCATATGTTAGAAACCCCTATTATTCTACTGGGGCACCAAATCAAATTGTTGTAGGCGCCAATAATACAGATGCATATTGTGTACAGTTTCCTTGGTAACTAGGAGGCAAGGCAGGGGCCACACTGACTGGCTGTCTGCTGTGATAGTGGTAGGAAGAGAAGTTTCTCCCCTAGTATTGCAGATTTTTGGGGTTAACCTCATGCTTTTGGCATGATTACAACTACTCCGACCAATATAGGATTTTTAAAACCAATACCTTACTGATACCAATGGTTGGTGATTAAAAATATTCTTTTGTTTATTTCAGATTTTAACGTTTTAATTTTGTTATGTGCAGTTTTTACTGTGCCCTTACTAAGATAATATGACAACGCTGTTTAAAATAATAAAATAATTGTTTTAGTGTCACACCAAGTTGAGGATTACTCATTGAGGCTCTGCCCGACTTGTTGTTCTTGTGGCGTCGCCAGCAAGTCGTAGAATGCCTTCTGGCTGACAAACTATGCAACATCAACACTCATAGCCCGGTTGAAGGATGTTTATCCCGTCTCTTCTTTACCTTTTAATCATAAATGCTGATACCAGTAGTTAATATCAGGCTCTAACGGCAGCGGTCTGTTCATCTTTAGTTGCGAGACATGAGCTGATTTTGGTTGTCTTATTTGCCTCATTGAATCCAATAACAGTGGGTGAGGTTGTGGCAAAGGACTAATCAACTGAAACCAAACTCTTCATTCGTCAGAATGGGCTGCAACTACACAAAGGTACCTTTGATAATGAGAAACTAACCACCCAGTTTTTGGCTGTGGCCTCTCTGTGGAACTGTGGCATCTATCAGCCACACCCTCTAGAATAACAAGCACACATAGTAAGGGAGCGCTGGGCAGATTGATAGATATGATGACTAAACAAGTCGACGCAGGAATGAATGAGCATTATGATATTAGATGACAAAAAGGTCTTTCATGGCACGTAAAAGTCACACCCTCTGCAATAACAAGCACATGGAAAAACAGGATGAATAAATGAATGGAAAGAGGGTAAAATTTGGTTAGGACTGAGTTCAGTGGGACAGTGAGTTAAGTCGAAAGGTTAGATGATGATTTACAATCCAGAGTAGCCTAATAATAATGACGTAGTATTTCTGTCCAGCTTTCTGCAGTCTAAAACATAACGGCGTGAAAACACGTCTTTGTAGAAGAATGTGACAAAAGGCAGATTGTCTGACTGTGGCTTCAAACCCCCCACAAACCACACGTGTGATGGTGGCGACTGAGATGTTTTGTCACTCTAGTGCACTTACAAAAACATTTGTTGCTTAGTGAGCAAAAGAACTTTGCTGATAGTGCTGATACCATCCCACACTCCTTCAAGCTGCTGATTCACACACTTTTCGTGCTGCTTTATTGTTCAGCATTATTAATAATTGAATTTAGACACTAAATTAATCAGTAATTCCACAGGAGAAGAATTTTGGGCCCAGCATTTTAGCACCCTGGCTTAATCTAAGGTACACACTTCACACCAGATAGCACAAGATGCTGACAAGCCTGAAATGCACTTGGTAAAATTTCCAAACTGTCTTTATCAGATTATAGCTGTAGGATTTCTTTCTTGCTGTTTTGTGTTAGTGTCGGAGAGCTCGTGTTTTGTGCAGGGTTTAAGAGTCAAAGACAATTCTGTAAATGTGTGAGTGAGTGACAGCTCTGCGTGCGTCTCTGCACGCGGTAAGGGCCGCGCTGACAGCAGAATGGTTTGCTCTGTTGGAGGGGATTCACACTTCACATCAGATTATCACAGTCTCGCACACAAAACCCGTGCTCACATAGACAGTATCACGATATCTTTGCTCGATTTCATACAGGATCTTTCTGCCCTCTACTTCCCTCTGTCACGCACACACCGACATAGACATACTCGCAGTAGTCCCACGGAGAAAGCGGCTAGTCATACCGAGCAGCCAGACAATAGCTCTGTCAATCAGCGTCAGGGGCCTGCTTAGCTGTCCAGCCTGAAGACTTCTGGTGGACAGCCCTAAAGGAATCTTATATTAGCCGCGAGCACATTTACCCCTGAATACATGTGTATTAAAAAAAATAAATATACACATATATACATATATATACATATATATACATATATATACACATATATACATATATATATACACATATATATATATACATATATATATATACACATATACATACATATATATACACATACATATATATATATACACATATACATACATATATATATATGTATGTGTATATATATATGTATGTATATGTGTATATGTGTATATATGTGTGTATATATATATATATATATATATATATATATATATATATATATATATATATATATATATATATATATTAGGGGTGCAACGATACACAAAATTCACGGTTCGGTTCGATACTTTGGTGTCACGGTTTGATATTTTTTCGATACAAAAAAATGTTCATGCATTTTTAATTTGTCATTTATTAAAATTATAAATATATATTTTAACTCAAAAGTACAGTTTTTAAATTTAACCCTAACCCTTGTGCATGTTTTTTATTTTGACAGCGAATGCGCACCTGCAGACCACTTATGTGCAGCCCTGGTTATTTAGCTCATCATATCGCAGCCACAGAAATTCTTTTGTCCATGAAACCATAAAGCTGCACTTTCTTTTTGCCTTATAGTCTGATTTGTCATAACTTCTCCGTTTTGTGGTAAGCTTTTCTTTGGCTGTCACTTCTTCACCCTGACCTGTCTTATTTGGCTCAGCAGAACTGAAATGCTTTTACACGCTCACTCACATAAGCTCAGCGATTCTCTGCGCGATCAACCTCTCACATGTTTAAGCTTGCTGCGGGAGATTTCACTTGTCATGTTTGCATAGTAAGCTAACGATTAATAAGACGATGTCAGAGGAATTGGTGCACAAATTATCATCACTCACAGATCAGTGCTGTCGCTCTCTATACACAGTTCGCACGATTGCAAAGTGAAAGCAAAAAAACAAGCGCAAATTCAAACCCGACTTCAATATGTCACATATTGACAGTGGCTCACCGATGCCAATGACATAATTACCCAGCTACATTTCTGAAAGAATGCAAAAGCATTGACATATATTTTTCCTACAATAGCCCGACGGGCAGGGAAGAGAAAGATTTTGGTAGCCCGACTGAAAAAAATCGCTAGCTCCAGGACGTTGGGCTAGCGATATTGCAAGCCCTGTATCTGATTGAGGAATCACTCATCTTTGGAAAAGAGAGTTTATTACAGAGAAATGGCTCTTTCCAAAATAAAAGCTATACTATCCGCTTCTTCTGGGCTATATTCTCAGCAGCATAAGGAGAATCATGTGCTAACAGCTGTCTAAATGACTCGGCTAAAGTTAGTAGCATGCTTGCTTTTTTTTGTCTGCTTCCACTTGTCTTTGCACTAGGATGATGTCGGCGTAAATGTGCAGTCATATTCGTTGTGTTCCCACTAGTGCTTTCAGGTTAATCTCGTTGAAATGACCTTAACGCCACAACACGGCAAATCTCCGTTAACGAGCTACCGCCGATCGCTCCGTGCATGGGGCTAAACGGCCAACACGTTAACGAGCTAACTGCGCTAACACACTAGTTCACACCAATGTAATTGAGCATTGCATGGCACATCCAACATACTGTTTTACTTTAGTCCATGACTCGCTTACCTTCAGGGTCATACGTCACATGAAAACCAAAATAATTCCAAACGCCAGATCTGAATGAGGTTCAATTTGCCTGTTGCAAGTAGAGCTTAACTTCTGTCTTGCTAGCTTGCCCTGCGCTCTTCCTTCTGACTATGCTGTCTGTGTTGAGCGCTCAGTGGATCTGCGCTCGACAGTGCAGCCTAGGCGGAGTAGTCGAACACAGATTCACTGAGCGCTCAACACAGACAGCATCGTCAGAAGGAAAATTGATAAAATAAATTACAAATGTTGTATTGTTCGATACATATGCGTACCGAACCGAAAGCACTGTATCGAACGGTTCAATATCGATACGAATATCGTTGCACCCCTAATATATATATATATATATATATATATATATATATATATATATATATATATATATATATATATATATATATATATATATATATATATATATATATATATATATATATATATATATATATATATATATATATATATATACACACACAGTATGTGCATTTGGTAGCTCAGTTTTGACAGTTTTATGGGGAAGTGTAGATAGAGAGTAGGTCAGGAAGGCCAGTGAGCTGCAGTCAGTGGAGTTCATTTGCATCTTTTCACAATAATTAGGACATTAGAATTTATCTGTTTTAAAGACCCATGACTGCATTTTTCCTTTTTTTGTTTTTGCTCTGTGCTAAACGTTTTCTGCTGTTACTCATATAATTGGAGGTCCTGCTAAATGGTCCAGCTGCAGCTCTGATATAATTATAATATGACTCAATCTCAAGCAAATTATTGCAAATATAACTTTTGGATGGCAGTTCGTGTGAGATGGTTAATATCAAAAACAGTCTTGTTGGCTAACGGGAATAAGACACTGATGGATTTTTCTTTTTTTTTCTGTTTCACAGGCATTAGTGTGACTAAGTCCAAACTGGAAAAAAATGTTTGGTACTAATAAGAATTCAAATATCAGCAAACATCATTCCCTTTCTTCATTTTCTTGCTTCAGTCCCACTCATTTGTCAGCTCTCGTAAAATTAAACTGGTGGGAGGAAGAGGGGGTTAGAACACTGCTCATGGAGTTGTGCATTAGTATCATTAGGTAAATGTCTCAGGTTTGTTCACTGGCAGGAACATTTTTCACAATTAGCATGATTTATTAACAAAATAACGTGGTTTTTTTTTTTTTCTTCTTTGCTGTCTTTCAGGTGGCACAAGAGACATTGGATCAGCATTGACCAGGATGTGTATGAGACATCGCAGCATAGAGGCTAAACTCAAACAGTTCTCCACGTAAGGAACATTATAGTACTGTATATTACTGTGCTGCTTATTTTTAACCATAGTGCTATTCAGTTGTGTGAGCAACTCTCAATTGCTGCTTTGAGATTAGATTCAAAACTTGCAAAGGTAGATTGTTTTTTCTGTTTTTTCCTCTTGCACTAGTTCCTATATTATTAACTCACAGTTAATGACCCACGCTGCCCTCCATGCTGTGCAGCTCTAATAAAACGGTTTGTAATTCAGTTGTTTCCACACCGTGCCCCCCATGTTTTGACATTTCATGTGTGTGTGGGTGAAATTGCCGTGTCGGGGAATGCTGGGAAAGAGACTATTCGTCTGGCAGTATGTGCATCTATAATGTCTCTGTAAAGACGTACACACCAGGTCTCTCTTCTGTACCTACACACACACACAAACACACACTACACAGACAAGGGGCTCTCTAATTTCAGCTGGCATTTCAGGGGAGATTCCACTTGGAGCTCCATAGTAGTAGTTGTACACAAGGGGGCTGGGGTCAGCAACCCCCCAAATGCATGCACACACACACGCATGCACACACACACACAAACTCACACACAGGGACTTTGTAGAAATGTCTGCAAGTGGGAATAGTCTAATTTTAGTTGCATGCACTAAGACTGCAGCTGTCCACCTCTCACACTCACAGATACGTCTGTAATGATTGACAGATATAACTGTACTTTTTTCTCAGTGTTTTTCTCTCTCTGCCTGTCAATGATTGACACAAAATCATATACCATATAAACAGAAAGGAAAACTAAACAAATGAGTTTGACAGTCTGTCTGAAGTTTTAATTGGAAGGCAGGTATAACCTTGCGCTATGTGTTCAAATTGCTGTATCTTTCACACAGTTATTTCTATATTAATCTAAAACTACTCCAGTTAAATCTCAAACTCGGTACAATTCAGTTTCAAATTGAATCTGCTGAAGCACACACCCTGAAGACTAAAAAGGTCCCTGTCCAAATACTTGCTGTATATGGTGAAATGTGGTTAACTGATCGGGTTGACCTTAGATCAGGGGTGAGGTATGTGCTGCTTTTACAGGGGCTTCCTTGAGGGTCTGATCAACCCTCTACAAGAACAGATGGAGGAGTGGAAAAGAGGAGTCAACACTTTGGACAAGGACCATGCAAAAGGTGGGATGAACAAAAAAAATCTTCCAATCATTGTGGGAAAAGCAGTATTGGTAATCTGTTAGCTCTATTCATACTGTATTAGATGTTAGCAAAGCTTTAAATACATAATTATTTTGTCTTTTTTTTTTTTTTGTCTTTTTTTTTCTTCCCATCTCACATAATACGTTTGTGGAAAACTACTTTAAAACTGTTAGTTGACCTTATTAATCTTGTCCATGTGAACCAGAGTACAAAAGAGCTCGGCAGGAAATTAAGAAGAAGTCATCGGACACGCTGAAACTTCAAAAGAAAGCAAAAAAAGGTACTTTTTAAATTAACTTTTGCAATAATTTTACCTGCTAAATGCTGGTAACAGTAAATGGATTACACATGACACAACATAAACTAATTCACGCTAAAAAAACAATTAAAAATAAAGACACATGAGGGTAGAAGGAAAAACAGACAAGACATATTTGGCTCCGCTACAATAGTTACAATATTTAAGAGAACCATCTACTGTAAATTTACATTCAGGACTAAATTAAAAACCTGATTATTTTAAATGTAAGACAAACTTTTACGTGTCTTAAGCTGACAAATCTTCTTGTAATAGGAAAATGCTCAAACTATATATGTGAGTTTTTCATTAGACACCAGCGATGTGTGTAGACGTTTGTCCCCACTGATTTAGTTGTGCAGCTTCACTGAGGCTAAACATTACCTTACTTGGTAAACACTCCCTCGGAGGGTAGGGCTCGTTTCCCTCTGCCGTTTTCTTGGCTCAGGTTCTACAGACACATTCATCTACCTAGAAAAAAAATTCGATACACAAAAAAGGAGTTGGTCCGATATCCCTTCAGTATCTGTAGGGATATTGCGGGTTCGTTTTTAAATCAGTGGATAACTCGTACAAAACACTTAAGCCAAAAAAAAGTCTCAGCTCAGCACTAGATTTAACTCAGGAATATACATTTGAATCTGTGAAACATATCCAGCAAAATAATGTTTTAAGAGGACTTTAAGTTCGCTTAAACATAAGAAACAAAGACATGGCCAGTCAATAATTCCTCACTCAAATATACATAAAAACTTACTGTATATGTAATCTATTTCTGAGTGGAAACAACATATTGAAGCACATTGAAGTACTGTTTTAGTTTTTTCTCAGGTTCCTAAAATGCTACAGGGTCCATTCGCACACACAATGCTCCAAAATCATGTGATGATTAGTGTTTAGCGCTGGCGCTCCTTCACTTGACTTGGATCTTTTTCCTTTCCTTGTCCCCATGTGGTTCTGATACCATCCCTCACCTTACGCTGCACTGCAGCTGATAATTTCGGTAAGTCAGCTTATAGAATAGACACACTGTCCACACTGTTGCTCACGCCATTGTGCTTAACCGAGCATCTTGGTTGTCTTGTGCAATAGGTACCATGGATCTTTGTATGCAAATTTTAATGTGTGTAAATGCTTCCAATTATTTGCATGCTCATTTTTTTTTCTACAGGTGAGGCTACTCTTGTTTACACTCGATGGTTGCCACAACATACTGGCATGTTGTTGTTGTTTTTTCCTCAGGGGTGGAGAAACCAGGATTCCCACTTTATGTAGATGCTTCATTTACCTTCTCTTTATTTGTTTATATATTCATGGTCTATAGTTCCTGATTTGAGGGCCTGTGTTGATAATCACCTTAACTTTAACCACATTTATAGGTGGTTTAACTTGTCGTTTGTCATAGCATAACTACAGAAACAGCCAAAGTGATGTTTTTTATAAACAGCTGAATCTAACCACCCTTTAATATTTCACACTAATTCCGAATTTATTGCTATTTGTATATAGACATCTTCTATTTAGGCATTTTGGAGACTTCCACACTGATGTGAGCAAAGACAATCGTAACTAGCTTTGCTTCTTTAAACCTGACTCATAGCAGCACAAACAGATCTTTAAATAAAATGCAAAGCAGTAGGTTAGTAGATTCTAATATGCTACACTGAAAGAAGACTGCTCCATTTGCTATCAGATGTAAGACACCATCTGTCTGCTTGTGTTGGTCGGTCGATATCTGATGTTTGATATGTGTCTTGTGAGGGTGTTTTTCTGACCTGGGACCCTGGCCGTTCTAAGAAACAGCCTGTGACTGCAACCTAATGTAATCATTGCCCTCGTGAAAGCTGAAGCAGTTAATCTCATTTGGGTGTGCAAATGTATCTACATGTGAATCGAATGGGGGCTACTTCAACCACCTGATTCAAACAACTCAAAGCAACTGAAAAGAAAAAAGCTGAATTCTTGAATCTTTAGGATGATTCAGGTTTACTTTTAACCTAAAAAAGCTCTCTGCAGTCATTTGCACAACCTAGCCTTGCTAATAAAAGGAACACTGGCCAATTCCTCTGATTCCTCATGGCGTTCATACTTGATAACATCACACTCATTTGTTGGTTGCACATCCATGATGAGAACATCCCATTTCACCACAATCCTAAGGTGCTCTGCTGGAAGCAGCCATCAGAAGATGGGTACACTGTGGTCATAAAGGGATCGACATGGTCGGCAAGAACAGTCAGTTTCATGCTCAGTTTGTACAAAAAGGCCCAAAGTGTGCCACACCATTAACCATTATACCACCACCAGTCTAAACCGCTGATATTAGGCAAGATGGATCCACGCTTATATTGTTTACCCCAAATTCTGTTTCTGAAATACCTAGACCAGCCTTTCAGGCACCAACAATCATGTCATGTCAGAGTCACTTAAATCACCTTTCTTCTCCAATCTGATGCTCCGTTTGAACTTCAGCAAGTCATCTTAACCATGTCCTCATGCTTAAACGCATTGAGTTGCTGCCATGTGATTGGCTGAATAGATTTTTGCATTAATAAGCACTTAAACATAACCAGTGTACCTAATGCTACAATTGCTATTTGTTCATATATCCTATGAATTCTGTACAGTCACATTATTTGACCGTCTCTCCTTTTCTCTTACAGCACCAATTGTCTGATTGAACATTAAAAATGGTGGTGAAGTAGATTGTAATGTGCGGTCAGTGACCACAGATCTTTATTATACCTTCTGCAGTTGAAGGGAAATAGAAGGTAGCTATCAAAACCTTGTCATCCACATAGCTGCTCAGAGACTAGGAATGCAGACAAACCCAATGTGTAACCAACACTAACACCACCTCTTCTTACCACAACTGTCATTTCATGGCCGTGTGCTCCGGTGTTGTGTCCATACACTTGAGTCCCTGTGTGTGAGTGTTTAGGTCATTTATGTCAATTGTAGTATCTTTATTAAGTCTCTGATGTTATTAAGTAACAGATATGGCCTCTGGTTGAATATTATAAGCAGGTTATTAACAAGTACCTGTTTGGGGGTTTAGTCAGTAAATAAGCATGTTTCCCTCATACTTGACTTTAAAGAGGCTAAACTCATAAACCAATTAGTACATTGCAACTTTTACAACTTAGAATTAGAAGCACTACTCGAGCTACTCACGAGCTCTAAAAAACAGCAACAAAGAAAATATTTGGCTTTCCATCTGTTTCAGACAAAGTACGTCAACTTACAGTAGCGTCTTTCCAAAACCACATCGGTTTTGTTGAGAAAACCGTCTGCCAATGCTTAAAGTAAAGAAAACCAGAATTCAGCGTGCTGAGGAGACACCACAGGCTTTGGGGGTTGAAATGCTATTCTTCTACGCCGAGGCCAACTGAGACCTAGCGTGGACTTAGTCCCAAAACCGAGTGAAGGAAAACATTGATACAATATGATAAGAACATTTTTTAACTTTGTCTGACATACTGCATATAAATGAGTATTAATAAGAGAGCGTACATTCGCTCAGAGCATCTTTTGCGATCATGGCATGTAAAGGAATTTTTCCCATTAGAGTTTAAATTTTTTAGATTCAAATATTGTTCAAACTCAAACTTTTATTTAAGAGTGCTCGACATTGTTTTCAAATAGCTGTTTGGATTCATACCAGACTGTAAGGGGGTCTTCCTGTGCCTGCGCTCCATCACTCCACTACAATTCATGAAATTTGGTTTTGTAGTTTTTGCATCTTATACCTAAGTGACAGACACACGGCACTGATTACATCCCTCCTGGTCTTTTGCCTTAAAGGAGGGATACGATTTTCCCTATAATGAGTTCAGTCCTGCAATGGAAACCAGAATAATGAGTGAGGTCTGTCTTAGCCCTCTAAAGTTTGCTCACGTAGCCAGCTCTCCACAAACCCTTGCATGTTATAATTGTACCCTGGGTTGCCTCAGAAGTTGCATTTGGATCTATATGAAACTGAAAATGTATACTTCAATCTGGACTTTCCAGTCCAGCTTTTACAGTCAATTTACTTTTTAGCTGCCATAAAGACACACACAGCTCACATTCCTCAGAGTCCAGTGTCAAACTCACCCGCTAAACTTGGTAAATGGATTCCCTTCACATTGAAGCTTCTTTTGTCTCGTCTCTTGTTTTTTGTACGCAGTCATTACAGACCCAGACTGCCCCGCGATATTTAGATTTGTAGTGTTCATGTGCTGGTATTTGTGTGTGTTCTGCAAGTCACTGTTAATTATAAAAATGTATCTTCCTGCTGCTTTATCCTGTTAAAAATGCATAGACCACACACGGACACGTCCACGAGGAACAAGCTTGTTTGTCCTCAGGATGACATGCGCATGCTTACAGTGTGTTTTACATTTGAGATGAGGATGATTTACCTGCGTAACTCCATCTCTGTGTTTCCTCTGGTATCTATTTGCATGATAAAGGGCCTCACATGAAACGTCAACAAAAGATCTTTGCCCAGACACAAGAGTAGAAAGAGACCACAGACCTTGTTCAGTTTGCAAGTGTATGCTTAACCTTGATTATCAAAGTTAAAATTCTGTGCGTGTGTGTATATGTTTGCGTGTAAGTGTAATTTAAGTGCCTTTGAAGCACAGTGTCGGGTAGTCGTCAGCTTTCCTGCTTCCTCAGGGAATTCAGGAGGATTTGATTTGACTTCAGGGTATCCTCTCTTAAAATCATACACCTAAATGCAATTTCTAAACACAGAATCAGAAAGTGCTGAATGACACTATAACCTTTGGGACTGCAAAAGTCCTCAGACATTCCTGGATTTATACATGCATATTAAAACGCAGCACAAGGACCAGATGGTTGTGTCAATACCCCGGACTCTTGTGATTATGAAAGCTGATGCACACAGTGTCTCTCTCTCTCTCTCTCTCTCTCTCTTAACACATTCCAGGAATTCATAGGAATCGACAAACGGTAGTGGAAAGATAGTCAAAATGGCACTCGCTTCCATCTATCTTATCATAACATATGGGAAGCTTTCCAAGATGTGCGAAAGCTTAGCCTAAGGTTGATAACTTGTTTTTCCACTTCTGAGCAAAAGATGGGAAGCTCCAGGGACAAGAGTGGCTCTTTACAAGGAGCAGTGTGGAGTAGTTAAGAAATTCAAACAGTAGCTTTTACAACAGCAATGTTCACCTCAATAAACAACATGCAGAGCTGTACAAGTTGCTAGTACCAAGCTAACACCAAAGAGTAGTAGTGATTATTCATGCGTCTCACACTAGGGTAACTATTCTGTTTAATATCTGTGCTGTGAAGGAATTACAAAGGTGAAAAGTATTGTTTTCATACTTAACCTGTCAATTTGATCACATATCTGATCTCATTTTTATATTCCTCTATTGACGTAGATTCCTCTTTTTCCCCTGTTTTTCTTTTTTCTTCCCCTCCAAGGTCGTGGTGATATCCAGCCACAGCTGGACAGCGCCATGCAGGATGTCAGTGACAAATACATTCTGCTGGAAGAGACGGAGAAGCAGGCCCTGAGGAAGGCTCTTATAGAGGAGAGACAGAGATTTTGCTGTTTTGTAGCCATGCTGCGGCCTATAGTGGTGAGTGCAGCGGGGGAGAGGAAAGAGAAATGGGCCTTGGGTAACCACTCAGAGAGAGCAACAGAAAAATGTATTAACTCCACAGGCTCTATGCTTTTTACATCCCACACACTGGATAGAAAACGTTTAACTTTCTTTTTCTTTAACACACTGAACTGTAAGCTTTTTTTTTTACTTTAAACACTGAAATGTAATGACTCTTTTTACTGGTGTGTAACCTGATTAGGCGTAATCATCTTGTCTACATGTCCTGTCCTTGTAGGATGAGGAGATTTCTATGTTGGGAGAGGTTACCCATCTCCAGACCATCTCTGAGGACCTCAAAGCCTTGACCTCAGACCCACACAAGCTTCCCCCTGCGAGTGAACAGGTGAGGAAAAACATTAAAAAGATAAAGTACTCATTATGTGCGTCATATTTTTGTGCTTTTTTTTTATTTATTTATTTTTTTTTATTCTGTTTACTACCTTTTTTTCTCAACTCTGAAAACAAACAGCTAATAATTTTGTCCATTTCAGGTGATCTTGGACTTGAAGGGCTCAGACTATGGTTGGTCATATCAAACTCCGCCCTCATCCCCCAGCACCACCATGTCCAGGAAGTCTAGCATGTGCAGGTAGGCTCAAATAAGTGAAAGAGGGGCATAGTTTTATAAGCACACATGAATCTACACCCATAAAAACTTTTGAAATTCACTTTACTTAAAATTAAATTAAAGTAAAATTTAATTATGCCGTTTTTTTCACCAGTTTCCCTAAAGTGATAAGAGAAATGGAACTGCGTTACAGTGTTTCGTCAAGTTAGAATTCCACAGTTTTATAACAGTGTCCCGCATATACTTTGCAAGATCTACTAAAATATGCAAAACTGTCATTTTAACCATATCAGTGCTTGTGAATCTGCTTGGAAGACAGCTGATATCAATTTAAAGAGATTTTAAAGTAGGAGTAAATGATTTACTGGCTTTGCATAAACTTTGTCTGCCACCTAGTGGCCAAAATTATCTGCAATACTTTGCAGAAGATATGCTAAAGATATGTTTTGGTATAACTGTATTTGGTGAAAAGTGTTAAGAAAGATGAAGGAGAATTGACAAAAGGAAGCAGCTAATGATTTTTAGCTGTTCAGATCTTGTCTTCTTTACTCTGTCCTCACTGCTTTTGTGTATCTTCCAATGATTCGTTTTCCAGAGCTGTTCTGGTTTAAGGAAATAAGTCTAATGTCTGGGTTGTGTATTGCTTTATGTCTTTTTTTTAAAATGTGCTAAAATCTATTTCAGGGTTGTGGGTGTGATGATTGGACCAAAACTTTAAATTACATGTTAGATTATGATTGACTGCTATATGGTAACAATGCAAGACTTTGAGGCCAAAAACAAAAATTGCTGCTTTTCCTCCTGTTTCTTAAGGCTTTTGCAAATATATCCTTTTCATCTGAGATTTTGGCGACTTGGTTAATGCATACACATTTTATCAGATGCTGCATCATAGTACAGCACTAGCAGCTTGAGCTGGTTATAGATTTGATTTGCATATAGTTGTTTTATTGTCATAATTTGCTTCACGCTGCATTTATAGTAGGACAGATCTTTTAATTTAGAAGTCACGGAGTAATTAAGACCCACTGTTTATGCTGTTTTTGTTTTTCATGATTTTTTCCTGTGAATATTTTCAAAAAGCTTGCACAAATCCTGCCTGCAATTATTGCCATTTATGATTTCAGTCGCCTTGAGTTGGTTTGTGTTGTTGTTTTTGAGGAGATTGGCCTAATTCACTGCCTGCTGCATCTTGGTGTGGTGTTTTAATTGTTTCCCACCATGTCTTTTCCATTCCCCCACCCCCAAACCTTTGCCTTTATGTCTACTCCTTTTATCTCCTCCTTACCCAATCATCCCCCCTCCTTCAACCCAATCTGCCTTTGGGTGCACTTGATTCTCTTTACCCTCATCGCTTGCTCCTTCCCCTTTCACAGTAGTCTGAACAGCGTTAACAGTAGTGACTCCAGGGGATCCAGTGGCTCTCACTCTCATTCTCCTTCCTCCTCTTCTTCCTCCTCTTCCTCACACCACCTCTTCCACCACCATCACCCTCGCCATCGATACCGCAGCTCCACGCTACCCCAGCAGACCCCAGCTCGGCTTCCTAGCATCTCCTCCCACGACTCGGGCTTCATTTCTTCATCACAAGACCAGTACACATTATCCAAGTCGTCCTCGCCACTGCCAGCTGAAAAAAAGGTAAGAAAGAGGCCTCAGATACCCACACTTGACCATAATTTTGGATCCAACTCTCTCAAGACGATGAGAGACAGTTAGCTGGCAGCAGTTAGTGTGTGTGATCATGGTGAAGTCATTTCACTGCTATTATTATAGCATAAATATGAAGGAAATTAGTCTGCCTCCATTCTAGCCCAGGGCAAAACGGGTCAGGCCCATCCTGCTATTAAAAAGTCAACCGCTGTGACAGACTGCGGTGTGTATTGTATTTTCATTAAATGAATTACAGCAAAATTGCATGTTAGAGCATCAACATTATGTTTTACAGTCGCTAAGAGCATGTCTCTATCAGCAGGTCTGAGTCTGTCACTTTTATCTAATCGTCTGCGAGGTAGTCCAAGGGATCGTCTGTGCGGGCTCCGCGGTTGGAGATCAGCACTGAGAGCAGCTGCACTAGTTGATGTTGTCTTGGCATGCCAGCAACCAGAGTTCCCCTGTCCAGAACACATTGGTAGAGTTAGGCTCCAAGTTTTTATGATGCACTGAATGTGGTTTGGCAAGTCTAACTCTGACCCATTTACAGTACAGTCCTGGGAATCGGCCTCCTCGTTGCCTCTTTCTTGGTGTAGTTACAGTAGCTGAAAGAGAACGGCCTCACAGCTCGCACTTTACACATCACAAGGAACTTTGTGTTTCCAGCCTCCAGCACTCACCCTCGCACTGCTGATGTCCATACATTTAATGCTGGTTTGACTCCCAGTGCACCTCTTCTGCAGTCATTCGGCTGTGCACTGCACTAACTGCTGAGAACAGTGAAAAAGTTGCCTCTGCTTTCTTAACAAACTGCTTCTATCTCGCTACCTGCTGACATGTCTATCTTTTGATTCTTTCCTTTTACACGTCCGTCTGTGATGTCTCCCTCCTCCTTTTACCGCTCCTCTCTCCTTCTGGTCTCGTGTCACTGCCTGTTTGCCGCTGCCCTCGCTGTCCCAGGCTTGTCCCACTTCCAGCCCCTCTGAGATGTCAGAGACAGGGCTGCTGCATAGTGACTGCAGCACCCCTTCTTCACTAGCAGATACTACTGCACCTCAGCCCTCTACTGACAAGGTGATAAACACTCATCCACAATGAATCTTATAAGCTTTACACACGCAACATGCTTTCCTCATACTAAACTCTAAACCCGGGTGTGTATGCCATCGATTCAGTGTAATGCAAAGATACTCTGTATGCTGTATGTGCATCTCCAGTTTTCATTCATTTCAGCATCCGTGAGCAGTTCCTTTCTTCTGTGTTGATTTGATTAGTATATTTTTTGTGTTTCCTGTACTTGAGTTATCCTCAGTTATGTTTTGTTTTTATTTTCCACTGTTTTATCATTTAAACGATTTATCCCATTACACATTTGTTTGCTTGTCTTCTTTCTGTTCTCATCCCTCCTCCTGATCGGCATGCACGCAAACAGTTGTCCAATGGTTTCGACCACTACAGCCCAGCCAGTTCCCCCTACCTGCATAGCAACGGGGGCAGTTTGGGCTCAGTGTCAAACACTGCCTTCCCCTTCTTCCCTCCCTCCTCCTCAACCTCCACCTCCTGCCCCACTCGTTCATGGTCACGTCCTGCATCAGCCTTGCTGCCAGACTACCCTCCCTACTGCACATTGGGTTCCCCCATGATGCCTTCATCACGAGTCCCCAGCTGGAAGGTTTGTCCATCTCCTCTGAGTTGACGATCGACATATTTCCGTCCTCCTTGTCTACAGTTTGAACACACATTCAGTGAATTATTTGGGTTTTCTTTATGTTGTTTACCTACTTTAGTTGAGTCCAAAAATGTAGTATGAACAACAAACACTGACATCTGCATCTCGTTTTTTAACAGGACTGGGCGAAGCCTGGGCCTTATGACCAGCCTATGGTCAACACGTTACGGAGAAAGAAAGACAAGGAGAGTCCAGCTGTGGTGGACAGTAATGGGAGTATGAACTGTGATAATAGCCCGCCCTCTGCCCAGACCGCAGCTCCAGCTGCATTGCAAACACCAAGCCAATCAGCATTAGTGCAAGACAAGAACAGGAACACACCTGCGGCTGTCAGGGTCAGTTTTTTGTCGCTGTCTCCCTCTTTTTGTTAACTGATTAAACAAGCATGCTGTTAGTTCGCCAGTGAGGATTCAGCCAAATGTTCTTTTGGGTTTTTGGTCTCTCTGTAACACGTTTTTCCTAATTAAGGAATCTCATTTGCACTTCTTACTGTTTAGCCTGTTTTTTATCTCTTCTTGTGTTGGACAAATATACTGTTAATAATAGCAACTGGTGAGAAATTTACTGGTCTACTTTACATGAATGCTCTCCATAAATTGTTGATTAACTTCAATTAACTTCTTCTCAATTTTTCATGGCTTTTTATGCCGAGAAGCACCACATGGTTTCTGCTTAGATCCCTCCCTAATGCTTAAAAGCTGTGGTCATTTGCTAGTCAAATAAAAATTCCTCTGTGATTCATTTCTATCTTACTGCTACTAACTCATGAAGTCTGTAAACGGAGATCAGTCTGTGTATTGCCAACTGTGATACTTGACTTTCAGGTGAACCCACGTTAAACTACTTGCAGGCCAATGTTTTTGTCCTGGAATTTCGATGATATGAATAGCCTCCCACCACTAATGTCCCCATTTAATGACTTTAATGGGTTGAATTTAATGACTTTAATGACTTTAATGAATTGTACCTGACTGGTTCCAGGCAAACATTCAGATTGTTACTAAATGTTTTGTTTTTTCTTTCTTTTTGTTGGTTGATTGCATCTGTTTTTCTCCAGGCCGGGGATATCGAGGCCCAGGATGATCTGGCTCTGGCCTTATCCAGAGGTCTGGAACTGGACACCCAGAGGTCCAGTAGAGACTCTATCCAGTGCTCCAGTGGCTACAGCACACAGACCAACACACCCTGCTGCTCTGAGGATACTATACCGTCACAAGGTAGCACACTCACCAGTTCTCTGCTTCTTTTTAACTTGCTAGCATCATATCATACGTCACGTGGCTGGGTGCATACACTGCTTATTTCTTTGTTTCATTCCAGTATCAGACTACGACTACTTCTCAATGGCTGGAGACCCAGAGTCTGAGCAGCAGCAGTCTGACTTTGATAAGTCCTCCACCATCCCCAGAAATAGTGATATCACTCAGTCCTACAGACGTATGTTCCAGGCCAAACGCCCAGCCTCCACAGCGGGGCTACCCAGCAGTCAGGTACCTTATCCTGGCCCGGGGGCCTACCACACGGGGCCTTATCCCCCCACACCAATCCACACAGGCGCTTATGCATCTACTCCTACTGCACAGTATCCTCCTACGCCTACAGGTAACTGTTTTGGCCACTTTCTTAATGTTGGTGATAAAATATCGTGACCATCAGTTCCCAAAATGCCTCTCTTCACATTTCTACAGGCCACGGTCCAGTTATTGTGACCCCTGGAGTTGCCACGATCCGCCGCACGCCTTCATCTAAACCTTCTGGACGCCGTTCGGGCTCCGTTACAGGTACAGGCCCCATTCCCATTCGCACTCCTGTCGTTCCTGTAAAGATCCCCACGGTGCCTGATATGCCAGGAGCTGTTAATGGGAACAGAGGCGAGGAGATGGTAGGCAGAGAAGAATCCCCCAGTTCTCCAACATTTACAGGAGAGGAGGATCCCGGCACGCTACCCATGGCGTCCTGGAGCGGTCAGGCCACAACCAACCCTCCCAATCTACCCAACTATGTGAGCCAGCAGCACCTTCAGAGTGAGATGAGACAGGAGGGAGGAGGAGATGATTCAGGAGAGCAAGAAGAAGGAGACATGCTGATGGCCATCCGCAAAGGGGTCAAGCTCAAGAGAACCTTCACCAACGATCGCTCTGCACCACGCATCGCGTGATTCGGCAAAGGTCGCAGGAGACGTGTGACCTCATTTGTAAATTAGGTCAGAAGCTTTAGGAAAAAGGAACGTTGCAAATAAGAAGTGCAATGTGTAAACTTAAAAGGCTTCTTGTAACACATTGCAATATCAGTGTTATCTGCTGGCTTTCGTCACCTGTGAGAACCTCCTGCTACAGCCCCCATTTACAATCACTCAAAGAAAAGACAATAGCAGTTGTCTTATTGGGCTTACGTTGCCTCAGAAATGATATAAAGCCAGGTTAATAACTCACTCTGGATGAGGCCATTTGTGCTAATCCTTGTATAAGCTGTAATTCCAGGCCCACAGATGTAAAAGAGCAGCATAAAACAGCATGTTTTTGTTAATAAGTAGCACCACACTGATCACTCATTATTTTCACACATTCACACAATACTTACGTCTCCTCTGAGTGGGGGAAAAAAAAGTACTGTATATTATGTGTACACAGACTCAGTGTTTTGGGAGTGCACTGTACTGTTGCGGTGGGATCAGCATTCTTACTGTTGATGACTTGGCAATAACCTCTGCAGGTACGACACGCCCTCGAGAGAGCGATATTAAAGTGCTCTATTACAGTAACGGCTTCAGCGGCTGGCCTTTGATGGCTCCATTTTTGGCAACTCCTGACCTGCATCAGTGCTTATTTGGAGGCACGCCCTGATGGCTGTTCATAGGTGCTGAGCTTCTAGTCACAGTTCAAAGACTTAAATGCAGTATGCATCGATACTCAGAGACACCATGAGCACAGGAAGCTCCTAAAGAAAACCAAACAAAAGCAAAGGAAATGACTGCGTTGCATTTGGAGTCGTAGGAGGCTACAGTGTGACTAAAGTGTCACATGTTTGACGCTGTGACATTAAGAGAGACTAAAGTTGTGTCCTGTTCTTCTTTATAAGGGTTCATATTGACACGGTTTGTAAATAATTTTGCACGTCTGTGTTACCGGGGAGTGTCGGCATTGCTCGTTCAATCGTTCAAAATCAATCAGTTCCACATCTTTTAACAGGGACATAAGGATCATCATACTGCACTGCCTCCAAGTGGATTGGGTGTACTTCTCCTCAGTTTATGACTCATTTAATCTGCAATCTCTACACGTTCATGGGTGGCAGATTAAACCTTGTCAGAGGTTCTCGTGTTAATATACGACCTCTTTCCTTTGTTTGTCATTTATTGACCACAGTTTGAGCTGCTTGGCGTTGATTGCTCACAGCGGCAGCAATAAATCTCAAAGTATATACTGTCTCTGTTTAAAAAGAGAGAGAGAACTAAACATTTTATTGAACCTGAAGCATTATTTCAGAGTTAAATGGTATTTTTGTTAACGCCATGATGTTTCTGTCCTTCAGACTTCAGACCACGTTTTTACAACTGCCACTTTAAATTAGGTTTGTTTTGTTGTTTTTGGTTGTTTTTACAAAGATGATTATGTTATCGACAAGGAAATCGCATAAAAACTATCATATAAGATGAGATACTAGGCCCGTCCTTAGACCAGAGGCTAAACAGGCTAGTTAGTGTCACTTGGTCTGTATTTGATTTGCATTTCAGTTCAAGCACTGTGAGACCATGGCTACTACAGGATGTTTGAAATTGTAAATATTATTTAGTTAGTCCAGGATCTCACACGATTTTAATTTATTTCATTTCTCGTTCTTTAAATGTCTTCCTCCTCAACTCGTCTCTATTTTTATACTTACTATAAAATATCAGAGTGGCAGAGCTGTTCCCTCGATCAGTGCCGTCTAAAGTTTTCAGTCAAATGTTCACGACTGTCCCGCTGTCAGTCCCTTATTTCACACATCTGTATATTTTGCATCATGAATTCAGATAAGATGGTTTGAAAGCACAGTTTTGTTTTTTGTAAGAAAAAGCAGGTGTGGTTTTGAGTCTCATCAGTATTATGAGCCCAGGTCTCGTGCAGAGCTGCACCCACTTCAGTTCAGTCCAAACGGCGCATTTTCATCTGAGTGGGAACGAAAACCCAACTCTCTTTTTTTTTTTTTTTTTTTTTTTTGTAAATTATTGTTTAAAGTGATGATTTTTTCCCCCTGGAGACTGAACTGAAAGTGGAGTTTGCTAAACAGATTGCGCCTTGCAAACCTCCGTCCACTCATTTAAAACTTGTATCATTAACCTGTAAGTCCCATATTTAAATTACTAGCATAAATATATATAAATATTATATTTGCCAAATGTCAGTATATCCTATAAGAAGTTTATAGTTTGTGAAAGTTTTAAAGTATAGTTAAGTCTGTTTTCCGGTTTAGTTTTTAGCTGTTTTCCTTCCCCACAGAGAGTTGACCTCTTAGTCTGTCCCTGTAGAGTTCAGGCTTTAATGCATTTTGTTTAGGAGGTAAAAATGTTGTTATGACAGCTTTAGCAATATAATAAAGAATATTAATTTTGTTTTGGCTTTGTGTCTTCTCGAATATGTCGTGAGTGAGTGAGTGAGTGAGTGAGTGAGTGAGTGAGTGAGGGAGAGAATATTCAGAGTCAACAGTTAACCTACCCCGACAAACTGCATGTCTGTGAACTGTGGGAGGAAGGCATGGCAGTGAGAACCCACTGAGAACATGCAAACTCCACACAGAAAGGCCCTACCCAGAAGGTGGATTCAAACTTTCTTGCTGTGAGGCAACGGTGCTAATCACAGTGCTGCCCTTATGAACACATACTGATTAAAATTAGGTGGGTGGATCAATCCGAAAATAAATGGCATCAATACCAAAGCAGGTATTACTATTGAATCGATACTAGTGGGTAGGATCAGCACAAGTACGTCTCAGGTGTCCAAAAAGCCCAATTTAAAAAAACAAAACATGAAATGTTAAAAGATTTATTTGTTTTGTTCACTAGTTTTTATGGAAAGTTAAAAGTGTTTTACTGATGATGATTTTATAAATCTGCTCTCCCCTATATAAGGTACACTTATAGGCTGAAAGTATTGGTGTCGGCAATACTGATCCTGTATTTACTTGCTGTCGGATCAATACCAACCTTTGCAGGATCACAAAGCACTAATTAAAATGTGCCTAAACACGAGAAGTTATTTCTAATTAATAATATAGAAATGTTATCCCTGATTTTGGCCACCAGGGGCCGCCCTTATCCAAGTTTAAACATCCAAACCTGATTCAAGGCTTCGACTTGGATTTTTTTTATTACTTCACCCATCCTTAGAGGCCTGGAAATACTTATCAATGAAATAGTCAGTGGACTACTCATTTAAACAGTCAAAAAAAAGGAAGCAAAAGAAACCGCATGAGAAACAGACACTACTTTTCCTTGAGGTGCGGGCTTCTCCTTCTAAAACGAATAACTTCCACATGATGTCATGTTTCGTCGTGGTAGTTTTGTCTTATCTGGCTGAATAATTCAAATGCTCCACGTGAATAACAGCAGAGGGAGTGATGGGCACACACCCAGGAGACAAACACAGACCTTTATCACTATAAACACCACAGATGATGCGCGAAATCACAGTAAGAATGTATCCTCGCGAGAATACGCACAACACTGACTTCTGAAAGGTTACCAACATTTTAAAAAAATATTAACAATGATGATAATAATAATAATAATAAAGCAAATAAAGATAATTTATGAGATGATGTGGCATAAAATCATCTCATACCGTCAGTGTAGTCCTGACTGTACGTGCGTGTGGCGGTGCCGTCACGGCTACGCACGGAGGAAAGCGGCGCTGCCATTGGAAAATATTTCCAGGGCTGCTGGCCGCTTAAGTGCCCTCCCATCCGCTTCACACATTATCCTGTCAGCCAGAGGTTACACCGACAGGGCTCCAGGCTCGCAAAAATGCGATTAAGTATAAACACCCAGCTAGTTATAAAGGTTTTGGGCTTCGCAAAATCTCACCGGATTTAAAGGAGGAACGCGTATGAGCCGGAGCGACCTCACTGTTTTCAAGGTTTCCTGTGGAGGTTGTTGGACGGGACAGCGGAGCATCGACTGAGGTGAGTCCGATAAGTCAAGTTAGAAAACTGGCAAATCTGTTTTTTCACCTTTGGGTTTCCAAGAAAATGCGTTCAATCCGCTCCAATCAATATTTTTTCGTCGACATGGTCAGTGTGGTGATCATTGCCAGGCCGGTTCTTGCTCCTGTTAAGTAAGCCTGGCTGTCTGTGGAGGGTACAGGATGTTATCGTGCGATGGCTGTTGACGCGATTGTTCCACACTGGAGATAAATAATTATATAAATCTTTACGCCATGTGGTTTTAGGTGAGTGCGCGTTTAAAGTGGTGATAACCAGGCCTGGTGTCGCCTGCTCTGCTCCATCAGGTTTCCGGCTCTTCGCTCTACTTCCCCATCTCAGAGATGCTGCCCTGCTTGCGGAGAGTCCTGCGGCCTGCCTTCTCTCTCAGAGCCGGGACTGGTCTGACCGGAGCCGCGCTCAAAACCCACCAAACGCCCGCCCTAGCATCCCCGGTGCAGCTCGCCTCGGAGACCCCGCTCTCCGTGGTGGTGCAGCGGTGTCACCTGGGCACACACCCCCTGAAGGAGCCGATGGAGCCCCTCAACTCACCCCGAGGAGCCAAGGAGTTTATTTATAGCCTTCATCCGTCTGAGCGCACCTGTCTGCTCAGAGAGCTGCACAGGTTCGAGTCCATAGCTATTGCTCAAGGTATGTGATTCATTACATGTGCTTTTATATATGTGTCCAGTGTGACACCCGCCCACCCCCTAAGCTGTGCTTTAGCTTGAATCTTTATGTGAAACAGTTCATGCTAGTCATATTTAACAGATTTTTTTTTTTTTAAAAAGTCCTTCTTTCTTTTGAAGTTTTGCTTGATATCAGTTGTTTTTGGTCGTAATGATCAAAGGAGGTGTGCCTTGGTTGCATCTATTATTCATCGCTGTGTCCCTGGATACAGTGTGTGATGACAAGGGTTACCTCTGGGGTTACAAATATTCAGGCTTCAGCTTTATTACCATTGACATCTGGCTTAAAGGATGAAGTCACCTGTAGAGTTAGGAGTGTGCTGTTCTTAAAGCAGTACTCCCATTTTAACGCTTCTGAGGCATGGTGGCGGATTGGCAGCTTCTAATAAATCCTTCATAACTTCCTTACGAAGAGCTGTTAATCTCGAGGAAATGGCCTGACTCTTCCCTGACCTCTGATCTCTAAATTCCCACTTTAGCTTTTCCTTTATAAAGGTGAAAATGCCAAACTCTTGACCCCCCCCAAAAAAGAAGCTCTCTCCCAAAAAAGAACCTTGTTGCCATTGAGACTTTTTCCTGATTGATTATCTTTCTTATGTGATAATGGTAGTGATCTCTTCCAGGATCCAGAGAATATAAAAACAGTCTCAGTCAGATGCAGCAGTTTTCATCAGTCTCCAGATCTCGAACTAATCAAATAGCCATAGCAGAGTGTGCATCGGTCTGCACTACCACTATCAAAATACAGCAGTAGGTGTATCTTTTAGACCAGAGGTTTGGCATTTGGGCCACAACAATACGCCAGAGCCACTTCAGTGTTCCTTGACTTTGTTTTTCCAACACTTTAATAAAACACAATGCATTTTTACAGACACCCCCCCATTTCATTTGTCTGCAGTCTCTATGGTCCACGATTAGTAGTTAGGCACAATGTGTTTGAGTCACACAACTGTTACACGTGTCTTCTCAGTTCAAAGACACGTAAGTTTGTTGTACTGGAAGGTCCAAAGCGCTTTTGAGTGTGAATATGAGTGTGAGTGACTTTCCTCTTGGGTCCTCTGGTGGACTGGTGATTTGTCTTCTCTCATGGGTGAGACGGCGCTTCTGCCAAAAAAAAGTGTTAGAGGAAAAAAGTGGCTTGATATGTTCAGCCAAGCAAAGAGGACTGAGTCGGAGAACGTGTTTTTTTTTTTTCTCAGGCTTATACAGTGAGGTCAACAATTTGTTGGACAAAGACACATATTTGTAGTTTTTGTGAATTTGAAGTCAAACAATAGAAATTAAACTGCAGACTATTAGCTTTAATTTAAGGGGTTTAACAGTAATTTTGCATCAACTTTTTATAAACTGTCGCCTATTTTTTGAGGGTCAAAAGTAATTGGACAACTGAATAACAAGTAGTTTCACAGCCAGGTCAGGCCGGTTCCCTGTCGGTGTTATGAAAAATTAGGCAGAATAATATGTGCCATTGTAGTCTAATATATGAAGTTGATTCAAAGTGTTGAATTTGTATTTTATAGCTTCTTGCAGAAATTTTATACATGAAGCCCAAATACAGTGTTGATGCATGTGAGGGAAGCCATCATTGGACTGAAAACCCAAAATACATCTATCAGAGATCGCAATAACTTCTGAAGTTTCTAAATCACAATGTTGTTCATACTTGAAAAGAATGAATGCATTAATAATGATAATGGATTGCATCTATATAGCACTTTTCTAGGCACCCAAAGCACTTCACAATTCAGTCACTCTCACATTCACACACTGGTGGAGGCAAGCTACAGTTGTAGCCACAGCTGCCCTGGGGCAGACTGACAGAAGCGAGGCTGCCATATCGCGCCATCGGCCCCTCTGGCCATCACCAGTAGGTGAAGTGTCTTGCCCAAGGACACAACGACACACCTTCCGGTTACAAGACGAACTGCCAACTCTTGAGCCACGATCGCCCCACTGAGCCAATAACTAGCTTAGCAATACTAAAATGCCTGAAAGACTACAGAAGACAACTAAAGTGCATGATCACAGAATTATTTCCATGGTAAATGAAAACAACGGCATCTAACCATGTCAAGAATACTCTCAAAGAGTTAGGTTCATCTTGTCAAGGTTTACAAGGAAGTGAGTCTTTCATCAATGTGAGTACAGAGGTGAACAAAGTGCAAACCACTGGTTACACTCAAGAAAAAGAAGACCAGACTAGACTTTGTCAAAAAATATCTAAACAAGCCTGCACAGTTCTGAAAAATGTCTTTGGGTCATCTGTCAAACCTTGTGGAAGCAGTCGTATGACATGGGCATATTGCTTACAGTGTAACCAGGTCAGTAGTTTTTATTTTTGATTTCACTTTTAGTAGGAGCAGCAGGATAAACTGTGACGTGTACAGGGCTGTAGTCTCTGCTCAGATTCATCCAAATGCTGTGAAACCGATCAGACTGCATTTCACATTATAAATGGGTAATGAGCCAGAGCATACTGCAAAAGCAACCATTGAGTTTGTCAAGGCAATGAAATGAGGTATTCTTCAGTGGCTAAGTCAGTCACCTGATCTCAATCCAACAGAGGATGCTTTCTAGTTACTGAAGATCTAAGCTTTATGCAGAAAGACCCACAAACAAGCAGCAAATGAAGCTGGGTGCAGTAAAGGTGTGCCAGAGCATCTCAAGGAAGGAAACGACATTTAGTGATGTCCACGGGTTCTAGACTTAAGGCGCTATTGACTGCAAGGTTTTTTTGAAATGCATATACTATTATATATTGTACATATATTTATTAGTTTCAGATGTAGCCATTCTTGTATTTTGCTTGTTTACATTATTGTATTTTGCACAACTCTGTTGCTTGTGAAGCTCGCACACAAGAATTTCACTCACATGTGCTGTACCAATGTACCTGCACATGTGATGTGACAATAAAAGTGATTTGATTTGATTTTTCTTCCAAGTATTAGCAGCAGTCTTTATATTTAAAATTATGTTAGTTTCATTATACTGTGAAAATGAGGGACTCTGTATAAAAATAGCTGTAATTTCTAAAGATTTCCTGCAACATTTTTGCAGAAACTATCTCTCAACATGTCTCCCCATGTTAGAAGGTTAGCATGGCTGTTTTTTAGTCCATTGTACTCCAGAAGTGTAGCGCTGAGGCATGACTTGGGTTTCGTGAAACGTAGCAATGACATTATAAGTTTATATGAGAAGGAGGCGGTGTGCTGATGATCTGCAACGAGTGGAGACAGAAAGAAATGGGTCGATCAATACAGGAGAAGAGAGGTTGGGAATGAGGAAAAACATGAGCGATGGTGATGAGGTTTTACAGTATACGAAGCTCTCTGGGAGCACCCTGCTGTCACCCATCATATTCCTCTCGGGAATAAAGTGCAGAGTCAGTTCTTAAAATAAATATTCGTTGTTTTATTTAATAGCTTCGTGTTTTAATCTTTGCCAGTTACAATTATAGTGTCACAAAACTACAGCTAGATATCAGAAACTCTTTTGAGGCTCCTTGCTTGTTGTCTCTGTTATTAATATCGGTTTTAAAAATCTGAAATGCTGCACTAGGCTCAGGACTGTGGAAGAAAGTATGTGCCATGTACGTATTTTCAGGGAAGCTACGTTTACTCTCCTGGCTGGTGATGAAGAAATGATTTCCATGATGATGCACAAACTGCGGGAAGCTCCAGAGTTGTTTAACCTTTAGAGAAAAAGTCAGAATAAACCAAAAATGTATGCTAGTGTCACATCTGTACCACATCTTCTCGCTCTGGCATCTTCGGAGGAGCAAATAACCAGCCGTTGGACTGTTGTTGTCTTTTTAAAAGAGGAAATAAAAGAAAAAATAAATCATTACAAAAAATATGCTGTAAATATACATAAAAATTCAAAGAGGGAGAATGTTGCAGAGATAGATATTACTGTTTTCCAAAAGTACATCATTATCTATACGCCTGCAGATGAAGAAAATCACCTATTTCAACACTCATCAAATCTTAAAGATAATACCGATTCATGTTTCTCTTGAACGATTATGATACTTGCAGGTTATCTTTCATTTAAATGGCACATCCTAGAATTCCAAATCTTCTCAAAATAAACTAGAATGAGGTGAGAAGACACAGAAGCCAGTGTTTGTGGGGCCTGCCTGACTGGAGCCTGCTGACATCCTCACCTTCGCTCTATAAAAACCCTGAGGGATTCTCTTACATACTGTGGATGCAGGCTGCAGTCTAGCTGAATCTGTAATTGCTTGGACTGGTCGACGGTCTCCCTGACTGCTTTGCTGGCAGGTAGGTTGAGTTTTTTGACAGGCTTATGAGCATCCATCATTATGCCACTTCCAGTCTGTGGGACATTTGACGCCAAACCCTTATTTTCCATTTTCTGTCTGCCTGTGATTCGCACTTGCTGACTTATCTTAGGACCGGCCAGTCCTCTGGGTTAATGGAGTGTGCTGCGGTAGATTCATGGTGGTTGCGGCCATATCGACTGGATGCGTTTTCCGCTGAGATGGATCGTTATATTAAATTCAGTTTATATTTTATATTTGAAAATGCTTGCCTCAAGAACAACAGATTCATACTGCATGCACAGTTTGCTTACATATTGAGGCTTGAAAGCAAGAAATGTCATCCCAAGCTTTATATCAGTGGTATTTATCAACACTTAGGTCAAAACCTCTACAGAGATGCTCTAATGTCCTATAGACAATAAAGCTGTATAATTTCTCCTCATCTCAGTTTTAAACAGATTGTATTAAAAAGATGAGATAAGGATGCTGTTTAGAATGCTTTAAGCCTTTCGGCCATTATCATTAGGGTAAAGCTGGGTAGCTGCTAACCAACCCAGCTAGCTTGAGTAGATACTTTTTGGCCACTTCCTTATTTTCTCCAGTGGATCTGCATGTTTGATTTGGCACTTTCCTTCTTGAATGACAGTAAAAGTTATCAAAAAAAATATGTCAAATCTTTCAGTTTTGTTTTTATGAAACAGAGCAAGGAGTCTCTTCTTTTTTTTTTCTTCAGGTTTTTGCTAAAACATTTTGCTAAAACAGGTAGAGCCCAAACCAATATATCAGCAAGCTGATATTAGGTGTTTGCCTGTAATGGCTCCGTAGTGTAGTGGTTTACACATGCAACTAACAAACTAAAGATCCTTGGTTTGATGCTGAGAGGAGACACAAGTCCATTAGGGTTGTTGTTTAGGAAAAGTGCTGGCTGCTGTGGCAACCCACGTGAGTAAGAGAGTAGCTGAGACGGATTTTGTTAGCTTTTAGCCAGTATATGGGCACCAGGAAACTATTTTCATTTATCAAGTGATATATCAGAGTTTTAAATCCAATATCGATATCAGTATGAGTCTTAAACATCCTGTCACTTATGTCATTGTGACCTAAAGAGGCAAAGTTTATGATGAGTAATTTTGCTCTCCAAAAATATGTTCAATACATGAGATTTTTTCATATCACGATATGTTTTTTTCATTTCAGGCGATAACGATATCTATCACGATATAAGCCAAATAACTATATTTGTAAGATTTAAATGTGCCGTTGCTCACAAGTAAAATGTGAAATAATCAGCAGCTTGTTTTTATTTAAATATTTATTTCCCATAATAAGTTCAACAGGGTAGATGTACTTAAGGAACATGAGACTTTTTCAGATAAATAAAGGCAAATATTGCAAACTACACAAAAGGCAGCCGCTAAAGCGTTTAAGTTTCAAAATAGAACAAACGAAACAGACTAAATTGTCAATTCCACTTAGAAACAAAATATTAATTCTAAAAATAAATCTTAGTTTGTTTTACAGAAGAACAGACAAAACTGACTAACTTTTGTCAATATCAAATAAACTGAGAACTAAAAGGAAATTCTCAATCTCTCCTTGTTGTATAGCTGAGCTTTTCAAACAGTTTTAACAGTTACTTTAGTCTGACAAAAGCCGAATGACAAATTAGCGCTTCCAGTCAGAGACTGAGGCTACGTCCACACGTACACGGGTATTTTTGAAAACTGAGATTTTCCGTTTTCGTTTTAAAAATAATCCCGTCCACACATAAAGGCAGAAATGAAGGAAAACGCTGCTATGAACATGCCAAAGCAGCAGGTGGCGCTAGATTCCTAACCGTGCAGAAATGTTGGCCAATCAGAAGTCTAGAAGCCTCGGTGGGAAAAAGTAAACAAAGCTGGGGCATAGAAGCAGAACCGAGTCGTATGTGTGGAGGGACAGTAACTGTGTGTATATGTAAGCATTTAAACACTGCAGAGAGTAGAATTAACAGTATTGTAGAAATTCATTTCACCGAAACAATAACGTGGCGCAGTGTGACGCATGCACCAGTTTATTGTATTTCCAGACTTGCTTTCGGCACATTTACAGTGCACGCTACTCTGTTTTTTGTCAGACTTGAAATAGCCGAAATACCTTCAAACTACGGAACTTCTATGGCTCTTCCGTTCGACAATCTCTCCGGCATTGGAACCATCATCTGTTTTCTCTTCGGTCACGCTCGGTTGATTTTTCTAGTCGGCACACTCATTTCCTCCATTACCCGCTGGCTGCTTCCCAAACAAACACACGTGCGGCTTGGCACTTGTGCTGTACGTAACAAGTCAGGCGACGTGACGCTGCGGCTGTGATTGGTTCGGCTCTGCGCTACCTAATTTGGATTGGCTGACCTTTTTTTTTTTTTTTTTTTTTTAAGAGGACAAGAGCGGCGAGGTCTATCGCGATAGCTTAATTTCTCTATCGAGTAAAAGTTATATCGCGATACATATCGTTATCATTCTATCGCCCAGCTCTAATACATGCATGATGCTCAAATAAACATTTTACAGTGTGCTCATTAAAGAAGTGGAATAAGGATGTGTGTTTGTGCATGTGAAGTAAAGCAGGGTGAAGACAACAGTATGCTCTAAGATATAAAAGAGTGCCAGGGAGAGCATTAGGTGTGAGGTCGATCAGAATCTGGGCCTAAGCAGTGAGGAGCGACTGTATGCCCGCTGAATCCCAGCACTGTTTTGTTGCTGTAATGTACCATTACACAGCGTCTCTCTGTGGTACTGTAAGTGTTTACATTCTCTTCTGTTTTGTTCTGTGAAAATCTTCCATTTTTGCTACTGTAACTATGGTTTTTGTAAGTTTTTTCCTCTCATGTTACGTGTAAATCTAAGTGCTCTGCTGCATTGCAAAGTAGATTGTATACAAATGTGAAGACTCATTCAAAGGGAGATACAATGTAAAGTAGGTATTCAGAGTGAAAGAGATTTAGTTCCCACATAGTCCCGTGCTAAAATGTCCAACTTTACCTAATCAAAAAGTATATTATCATACAATGCAGTTTTGGCCTCTTTTGATATTTTCCCCTGCTATATAAATTCCAAGTGGAGTGAATTTTTCTATAACTCATCCACCTGGATCTTGGAGTTGGGAGCAAGTCAAGAAAATTAAAAATGAAAATTGGATTTTTATATGCAAACAAATCTTGTTTCTCAATGTTCAATCCACAATTTTGTTTGCGCTTGATTCTGATGACATTGTTTACATGCATGCTTCTGTTGCCACCTTAAAGGCCTCTTGTTTCTCAGTATCACAGTGGATGACGACTCATCACAGACGGCTTTCTTACACCCCACTGTATCATATATGAAAAATTTGGACTGAGCAAATCTAAAGCAGCAGCTTTCTATTTTTATTTACAAGGCTCTGCTGCAGAGATTGCCTGCTGACCTCCGTTCCTTGATTGAATTTAAACACAGCACTTACCTTGTCAGGTCGCGGGACATTTTAACATCACCTTTTTGTTGGTTTCACACTGAACTTGGGAAAAAATTGATGTAAAATACTTTGCTGCCTAGACATGAAACAAGCTTAAAAAAACTGCATTCACTGTTTTTACTGGAACAATTTAAAATATTATATTTGTCTGTCTGCAACTACTCTTGCACATGTTTTTTTTCCACTTGCGTGTATAACGTGTCTTAATTAAAAAAAAAATAATAATAATAATAATAATAATAATAATAATAATAATAATGATGATGTGGGGAAAGACAAGTAGGAAATTGAAGGGAACTGTAGTTTTTGATTTAAACATGCATTCATTGATTTTTAGAGCATATCAAGCAACATTATTTTTTAATTCATATAGTGAACATTTAAACACATGACTGTCTGGTTACATCTGTATATCTGCACACTCGTCCAGTGGTTGGTTTTTATCTCTAAATCTCTGCTTGGGCTGGTTCCTTCTTGTTTGTGTGTCCAGGGTTGAAACCACAACCAGAAAAGCCCACGCTCTCACAATATAATGCAAAGAATTTAAAATACACTGCCCCTATTTCCGGAAATTGCCGCAACCAGTGTTGGGGAGTAACGGAATACATGTACCGCCGTTACGTATTTAAAATACAAAATATGAGTAACTGTATTCCGTTACAGTTACTGTTTAAAAAGGTGGTATTTAGAATACAGTTGCTTTGTTGAAATAAATGGATTACACGGCAGTACTTTCCGGTTTCATATTGTCGCGGGTCAGGACTGTTTGGGTTTTGTTTGACAGCTACCTTCTGTTGTTACAGGTGGCAGCGTTACGGTTGCCATGGTTACAGGGTGACGCTCTCTCTCTGCGTGTTTCCTGGGTGAGAGAGCGCCTTTTTGTTGTTGTGCTAAGCTAATAGGCAGAATGCTACAGGTATAGCTCTAAAGAATGTAGCATCATGGGCAGTGTAGTCCGTGCTGCAGGGAGAATGGACTGCCATACACGTTATGTGTCTGTGAGCGCGAGGAGGGAGAAAAAGGCGAGTGGAAAAGTATGAGCTGTCATCGAGCAAAAACGGGAGCTGGAAGCATGTAAATATAATAATAACCACTGCAGCCAAGAAGAGTGCCCGATGAGCCCAGTTGTAAGTAAGCTATTAAGACTCGACTGTACACCGTGTTCGTGTTTTCCTCCGAAACAATAAGTTCCGTTGGAGCAGCCTTTCAACGCCTCTCTCTGTCTCTCGCTAGCAAAGTTGACTGACACAACAAACTAAAGCTATTTTTCGGCTACGAGCCCGACACGGAACCGTATTAGTCAGAGGTCCAGTTCGGTGCCGCGGACCTTCAGTAACAGTAATAAATCACAGCAATAGTACATTCACGTAGTTGTAAAAAGCATGATAATATATTAAGTAATCCAAAGTATTCAGAATACATTACTCTCATTGAGTAACGTAACGGAATACGTTACAGAATACATTTTGGGGCATGTATTCTGTAATCTGTAATGGAATACATTTTAAAAGTAACCTTCCCAACACTGGCCGCAACTATAGTGAGGGAGTGCAAGTCGATTTTAAATGAACAGCAGAATAGGTCTTTTGGTCAGCGTGACTGCTTTCAATGATCAGTTATTGCATATGATTCACATGTTTGTGTCCGTTTCTCTATTTGTTTTATTGGTTTTGTTGCATTTGTTGTAACTTCAGGTTGGCCAGCTCTCGCTTGAAAAAAGAGATTTTAAACTCAGTGAGATTTTTATCTGGATAAATAAGACTAATAATAATGAAATAGTTTCCTACTACATATTTATCTATCATAATTCTGTTTCTACACTCATTTTATATGAGTGTTTGTTGTATATTTGCTGCTATGACAACTCAATTGGCTCTGGGATTACTAAGTTTCTCTGATTCTGATAATAAATGCAACATTAGCATTTATTTCAAATGCGGTTGTTATAATAGATTATATCCGCTCTCCTTTTATACTTTTGATATACTAATGGGCTTATCTGGAAAATCAGCAAACTCAAGTTTGATCACGGTTAAAAGTTAATTGTTTTGGTGTTATTCCCTTTTTTTTCTGTCCAAAATTATCACTGTTTTCTTTTTACTGTTATAAAATTCTCCTGAGAAAAGTTTACCAGGTGTTTTAATGGAAAATAGTGAATTAACATCTCCACAACTCTCAAGAGAAACATTTAAGTAGGAGCAATTTGTAGTTAAGGTCTTACTCATGAGGGGCATTTAAGGTCTATTCCAGAGGTTCAGTTTGGAACAAGAACAAACGGAGAAAGCGGAGGAATGCAGACACTGTGTTAAAGGCTGAGTTGTTTAGATGATGGTTAAAAGGATGGAGAGAAGTGCTATACTCTACTAGTAATAATCTGGTGCATTGTGACTCCAGTTTATCAAACAGGAACATCAATAATAATTTCATCATTTTAAGAAAACTTTGAAATAAAAGAGAAAGAGAGAACCGAAAAATGAGTTCATGACATCAAAAGAAATTAAAATAGTGAATTAGCCTTTGAGTTATAACCTTTCTGACAACCATTCACCTCAAATAAAGATTTTGAATGTACAAATAAAGCATTGTAGCATTGTGTTGTAGCAGGAGCATCGTATTGATCAGATTGCATATAGATTTTAGAGTTGTTTTTAAATGGTGTTTGCAAATTTAAATATTAGAAATATTAAAAGAACAACTACACGGGGATATTTAGTTATGAAAAATGAAAGTCTGATGTACTGTAATCATTTTTTTCACTGTCTCGTTCAGTAAGCATAGTTTTGAGTTCACTGTTATTGTCATAATAAGATCATTATATCAATAGTACATCCCCATGCAGCAGTGTTGTTTGGCCTGATCATAATGTTTGTAAACTGATACTTGATGGAGAAATTAAATATCAAGCTGTTCCAGGAAAGTAATTTCAACTCAGTTCAATTTCATTTATATAGCACCAAGTCACAGTCAATTTATATTGTCCAGTAAAGACCCTACAATGATCCCAGTAATCAGACAGGCCCCTATGAGCAACCACTTGGCAACAGTGGGAAGGAAAAACTCCCTTTTAAGTGGAGGAATAACATTCAGGAAGGGGCAGCCATCCATCATGACTGGTTAGGAGTGATAGATTATTATTTTAAAAAAAAACTAAATCGATACAGGAGATGCTGTTCATCTCCTAAAAAAAAAAAATTGTCATTCTAGCCCATTGGTAGTTCCTAGGCAACACGATGATGTCATATATGATCTATATGCTGTGGATATAGATCAAGTTACAAACATAGGATCTACATAAATATTTGAAGTTTGAGTTTGAAGACTAATACACACTCACTCACTCACTCTGTGTCTATTATAGTAAGCCTGTGACTGAAATTGCCTTGTGGATTTTCCAACAACATTGCTAAAAAGGCAGATTTAGTTACAGCTGAAACCTTCTTTACATTAATTAATAGTTGAATCCGTATCTTCATGCTCATCTCTACACATTTTGGGGGGTTTAAAGAAAACCTTGTTTCTATCGCCTCTCCCACTGGGAGCATAGATTCGCATATAAAGTTTTTTGTTCACCAAAAATGTCAGGAGTACAGCAGATGCATGCAAAGATGGAGAAAAACAGAATCATTCTGGAGCTCCTCTGGACTTCTGTCATCCTCACTGTTCAGCCACTTTGTGATGTCTACTATATTCCTAGCTTGCCCACAGGGCTGCTGGTGAAGAGATAATAATAATAATAATGGATTGGATTTATATAGCGCTTTTCAAGGCACCCAAAGCGCTTTACAATTCCACTATTCATTCACTCTCACACACTGGTGGAGGCAGCTACAGTTGTAGCCACAGCTGCCCTGGGGCAGACTGACAGAAGCGAGGCTGCCATATCGCGCCATCGGCCCCTCTGGCCAACACCAGTAGGCAAGTAGGGTAAAGTGTCTTGCCCAAGGACACAACGACCAGGACAGAGAGCCCAGGGATCGAACCGGCGACCTTCCGGTTACAGATGCGATTCCCAACCCCCTGAGCCACGGTCGCCCATTATAACACGAGAGGAGATGAGATAGAGGGGAAATTGCCTCTATGGCGCAAAGGAGGGAGTCTTAATTGGAGATGCAAAAGAGGCAAGCGAGCAGCAAGAGGATGGGAGACGGCTCGATGATCTTTATGACTTTGCTTTGTTTGTCCCCTCAAGTCTGAGTGCCATCGAATTAAGCTTCCTTTCAAAAACTGGTTCTTTTTCTTTAGCAGCTCTTTCCAAGGCACGACTGAAGCAGATTGAATAACAAATAGGTGATCGAAGCTTTTATCCTCTTTCCACAGGTTACTACATTTCAATGGGGCATCTATATACCTACTATTTTTTTATGCTTAATATCTTTTGCCGTCAGACAGCACGTTGATATTTCACTTCACCTTTCATGTGGAAAGGAGAAGCCGTGCCCTCTCACTTCCTTTTTTTACATTGTGTCCATCTTACCTGGGATAACACACAGAGGAGAGCACCTTTGAATTTCTCACACAGTATTATAGTGATGCAAATTCAAACGTGCTGCTGGGATGTGGCGCTCCCAGGTGGCGTTTAACCTACTGCGACGAAGCATGATCGCAGATTACCACATCAGTGGTGCGACGCTGCCATCCTGCTGATACTCGTCAGTCGAAAGCAGCACTGATGAATTATTTTGGTTACTGACACATCACAGAGGGAGGCCCGTAACCGTCCTGTGGAAGTTGTCTCTGTGACAGATAATTTATGTACTGAAAACACACCATACATCACACAGATACTCCAGTACTGTGTTTATGGAGTAATTGGATTTTGCTGCCAACAACAGAGGTGCAGCCATTAATAACTAATCAGTCTCAACATGCCAGTAAGACAAAGTAAGTGGTTTTTGGAAACGTTTCCAATCAGCTGCCACGATTTATAGCATGCATCCCAAACATTAAGCGATACTAGAGTCAGTATTACCTTTGAATCAGGTCTTTTTATTGGTTAATTATACTAAACCAGTTTACTGTTGTTTACCACAACAGGCTTTCCATTTCCATAATGAGACTATTGATTTTGCTCACTCTTACTGATGGATCTAATTAGCTGCAGTTAGCTAATTAAACCACTTTAGCCTCCACAAGTGGGTTGAAAGCTTAGTCTAGAGGGTTTTATACATGTGTTTGATGGCTAAATGCATGCTGTCTTGAGCACTTCAAGCTCTTTATCCAAACAACAGCAGCACACAGACAGTAAACCTGGCTCAGGTTGTTGAAGCTTAATTGTGCAAAGGAGACAAAAGCTGCTGAACAGTAATAGCATCCAGGATTGGAACTGGGCAAACACTCCTGCAGCTTTTTACCGACGAACTGTGGTTGGTTAATGACATGTGCTTGGTCTTTGAATTAAGGCTAATCATCCTGTTTGGATTTAAGATGATGTTGCTGAGCCATCTAGTGGCTGTTTGCTGTGTAAAATCTCCATGCAGCCACTAGATGTCCTCAGACTGTACCAATCCCAGGCACCTGTCCTTCCCGCCCACTCACACACTATGGAAGCCCGTTTCCGCCACTTAAAAAAAAAAAAAAAGCTAGTATCCATAACTCGAAATTTCGAGATAATAACTCGAAATTTCGAGAAAATAACTCGAAATTTCGAGTTACTTTTCTCAAAATTTCGAGTTAGCTCTGTCAATCAAAAATATACGTGAATGAGGTCGCTTTCTTGTTACCCGGAAGCATATGGCGCAGGACCGCGCACTCAAAAACGGATCCCAACAAATTAAAGTATGTTTGCTGATAGTAACACCATGTGATTCAGCTAATAACACATCATTTGTGAAGCCAGGCTGAAAACACTCAGCAATCTGTGCATTCACGACTGGATGTAATACCGGTAGCTTAGCTGTAGCATTTGTAGCTGAGGGCTTCAGCTTCCGGGTAACATGGAAATGACGTCATTCACGTAGATTACTGATTGGCAGCGCTAACTCGAAATTTCGAGTTGCTTTTCTCAAAATTTTGAGTTAATATGTCGAAATTTCGAGATAATAACTCGAAATTTCGAGAAAATAACTCGAAATTTCAAGAAAATAACTCAAAATTTTGAGTTATGGATCCTTTTTTTTTTTTTTTTAGTGGCGGAAACGGGCTTCCATACACACACACCTGTTCTCACCTGTCTACTCATAGATTCTAAACCTGGCAGTTGGACTTGTTTAGTGCCAGATTTTCTTATCATTCATGCTCAGTACGTCACAGATTGTTGATGGCACCCTTTTTCCTGCTTCCCTTCCTGTCAGTTACTTTACCTGCCTAAAGGCTCAAATACATTTGCTGTTTGCTGGGGGCAAATGGCAAAAACAACGTAGTAATTTTTTTTCCACAGCTGTGACCCTTGTACTACATGAAGTTGCTTCCTCTTGCAAGTCCTTGTAAAGGAGAAAGTCGAGGGTTAGTCTAAAAAAAAAAGGGGAATAAAGTTAAAAATAAAAGACTGTGATGTTGTCTTTCAGCCTGGTGCCAATCGGGAACTTTTATAATTTATACGGGGAGGACAAAAGCGGGGCAGAAAATCACTGCATATGGTTGCTCTTTTTTTGTGAAGTCTAGGCAGATGGATCGAGCCATGAATCAAATTATACAGAAGCTCAGGTAATATTATGCACAGCGGGGTGTGTTTGACATTCAAGGTGGAGTTTGTTGTGGCCAGCCTGTCCATTTCATCACGAGGTCAAAAGCTTAAAAGACAAGGATGGAAAAAATGTCTTTTTCACAAGGTATCACAACCTCTAAAGACACCGCATATTTACCTTTTGTCTTCTCCAAGCAGCTTTTCTCTTTGCTTTTGTCATTCCATGCTTTACTTTTGTACTCGGATGAGAATGTCTCTTTGGTTTCTACCTGGTCCCTTAGAGATATATCTGGCTGACTATGGCTGCCGATTCCCCCATAATGCTCAAGTCAGCACTTGCTTATCAAGGTTAATTTCTCTCCAGCCCTGTATTTGCTGGTTTGCTGGTTTGGCTTCACTGCTTTAAGCAACTCGCTAACCTTGGTTTTCCTCTGTGAAATAGAATTTAAATGACCATTTAGATGCTAAATATTTCACCGTTTTTACAAGATAACTATAAACTTGGTGCATCTGTGCTTTTTGTTGGTTTTTGTAGTGTGCAGGCGTCTTTTTGGTTGCCTGCTGTGTCTGGAATCAGTGGTTAAAAGACAAGCAGTGAAAGCAGGCCAAACAAAAACCAAACAATGAGCTGAAAGATGGTAAAATGCTCTGCAGAGCTGGAGGGGAGCAGGAGAATATGTAGCTAAGACTTTAAAACTTTTTACAGTTATTTGAGAAAAGTACTGATTACGCCAGGTTGCACTTTTTGACATTTTTCAGATTAAAATTTTGATTTATTGCAAAATGTCTGTGAAGGTTCTCAGTCATCCAGGTCATCGTAGTCAAAGGAGCTTGCAAAGAAAAGCGTCTGGACTTCTTTAAGTTGCTTGAAGACGTTTCACCTCTCATCCGAGAAGCTTCTTCAGTTCTAAGGTCAAATGGTGGAGAGTCCCAGATGCCAGTCCAGACGCTTTTCTTTGCAAGCTCCTTTGATTTATTACAAATGTGTTTGATGGTTTATGTCACATGCTTTAAATATCTAAGACCAGTTTGTTGCATAGTGGACATATATTTCATATGACTGACACCAAGCAAAAATATGACCTTACTGGCTAAAAAAGCTAAAACTAACACTGCAGTTGAACTGCTGTGCACCTGCACAGACAAACCACACTTCACGGCACAGATTCAACAATTTGCTGGAAACATTCCTCAGAGATTTTGACAGCTGCACGGCCATGATGTTAATCTTCTGATCCACCACATCTGTAAGGTGCTCCACTGGATTGAGATCTGGTGACTATGGAGGCCATTTGAGTACAATCACTCAGTGCCATGTTCAAAACTCAGTTTGAGCTGATCTGAGCTTTGCCACATGGTACAATGTGGTCATAAAGGGATGGACATGTTCATCAACACTACTTGGTTTGGCTGTGGCGTTTACATGTCGTTCACTCCAAAGTGTGACCTTAGTATCTGGATGTCTGCAGAAATTGAGACTCAGTATTTTTCCAATCTTCTGTTATTGCATTTTGCTTGAGCCCATGTGAACTGTTCTCCCCCAACAGGAGTGGCACCAGGAGTGTTTTTTGCTGCTGTAGCCCATCTCTTTAAGGTATACCCGGGTTGTAACAAGAGGTTATTTGAGTTAATTTTGTCTTCCTATCACTTTGAGGCAGTTGTTGCCACTCACTGGATATTTCCTCTTGTTCAGACTGTTCTCTGTAAACACTAGAGAGAGTTCCACTGGAAAATCCCAGCAGTTCAGCAGTTTCTAAATTACTTTGTCTGGAACCAACAATCACGCCATGTTCAAAGTCACCTTTCTTCCCCATTGTGATGCTTGGTTTGAACTTCAGCAGGTCGTTATGTCCAAGTCTGCATGCCTAAATGCACTGAGTTGCTGCTTTGCGATTGGCTGATAAGATACTGGAGATAAGGGCGGTTGAACAGGTGTACCTGACGAAGTTGCCATTTAATGTTAAGTACAGGTAAAGCCGTTGTACACTGCTTCCAATGTGAACTTTTGGGCGATCAAAGGCAAAATTGAAACTGCACTTCCTGCTTTCCTTCTCTTCTCCAGTGGTTTTCCATTTGTCAGGGGGATCTTTGCAGGGATTGGTGGTGGTTTTGTCTGTTTCTGAGTTTTCTTTCAGGGCTTTGCCAGCTCCCTAAATCGTCACTGAGGAAACAGAAAGCTGTATTTCTTTTTCTACCTGCCATTTAGAATTCAATGAGCTCAGAGGGAAAAAAGTCCTGGATTATGCATCTGCTTGTGTAGGTTCATGCTCCAGTGCTTTGTGTTTTCTTCTCGCAGAAGTAAACTGACAGGGTAATTCTGCGTTTAATGAGAAACTACTCATTATTTTCTCTCAGCAGACATTCGTGTTGTGATATGACATTTAGAAGTTCCTCCCCCGAGTTGCTAAAGGCCAATACTGTCGTCCTCAAATTGGGCAAAACTGAAATAGCCTCTCACAGATCATGTTGAAAACAAAAGCTGAGGACTCTTTTTTTTTTTTTTTTTTTTTTTTTTTTCTGGACTGCATTGGGTCACTCAGAATTTTTTGGGCCTAAGTAGCTGGCAGACTGGCTCCCAATGGCAAGTAAACAGCTTTGGCTGTGGCTCAGGTTGTAGAGCAAATCAGCTACTGATTGGAAGGTTGGTGGTTCGATTCCTGGCTCCCCCAGTCTGCATGCCAAATATCCTTGGGTAAGATACTAACCCCAAATTGCCCTGCGATGCGTTCATCGGAGTGTGATTGTGTGAGAATGTTTATTAGTTGCACTTGAGTTTAGAAGTGCAGGGATGAATGAGGTGTGCTGTATACAGCGCTTTGAGTACTCCGCGAGAGTAGAAAAGCACTATACAATAATCAGTCCATTTCATGATACCTTCTCTGACATTCAATGGATGAATTCTAACATTCAGAAGCATATTGCAGGGCACTAAAAGTTAAAGAAAAATATTATTATTATTGAGATTTCTTTGAGTATTTAATTGATTGTCTTTTACTTTTTATGATACCTAATCTTCATCCTTCTGTAAAAAGTGCCCCCCTCCCCCAAGGAAGAAAAAATTGTTCCCATTTTGTGTTTGCTAATGACGGTCCTGTCCACCAGGTCCACATTCTTTGTGCTGTGTAATTTCCTCTCTCCTGTCTCATATATCATAGGGGAATAGCAAGGTGCTGTGCAGCTGATGAATGGCTCCAGCCTTCAATTGTTCCTCTTCTGCTGAACCTTTGTTCTTTCTCTCCCAGACACACACACACACACACACACACACACACACACACACACACACACACACACACACACACACACACACACACACACACACACACAATACAATACAATGACATAGATTCATACAGAAACACGTCCCTCTAGAATCGAGACTCTCTCCAATAATGTTTTAGTACATAACATGCGAGACATGCACACTAACAGAAACAGGTACACACACACACAACACTGCATTGAACTGCCGTATGCAGAAATGTCCTTGCAGTAGTTGTTGCTTTACCCTCTCAGAGTAAAGCTGAAATTCACAGTGCCTGTATTTGTCATTTCTACGCACAAAAACGAAATGCAGAATGGACTGACAGACATTTATTCAACTTATTTTTTCCTGTGGCTGAGGCTGTTTGGCTTTTTCTTTTCTTCATACTTATCTCCCATTTACAAAACTAAGCTCTTCACACGTTGGTTTCATTCTGTACCAGCACTGAGAGAGTGTGGCCATTTGTCAAAGCAAAACAAAGACAACACACTGCGAGTTCCTCTCGCCTTCTTCTGAGATCACAGCAACACTCTCATAGAGGGAGGAATAAAGCAGCAAAACAAAGCAAATAATCTGTGGGTTGAGCCAAACCAGCTACCACTTATGCAATGACTTTTGAAATATAGAGCAAATTCAAAGTAGTAGCTTTTTTTAGATTTAGGATTTACAGGAAATTCATGTGAACAAGTGACAGAGTTTTATAGTTTACCAAATTCACACAGGTGTTATACCTGATCTTGCAAACAGCATCATCTGTGACCAGAATGCTGAAATGTGTAGTCTGTTTATGTGTAAACACAGTCTTTATCAGATGGAGCTGATTCTGCTTCATAGTTATAGTTAGCGACTTATTACGACCCATTGTTAAGTTGGGGTTGGTGGTGCTGATTCAAGCTTTCAGTCTGACTTGAGGCAGGCGTTGTGGTTTAAAATCTGCATTGGTAACTCAGTAATTCTGATTTCCAGCTTCAAATTGAACCCACCGGGAGAGTCAGCACTTTGTCCAGGGGCGCATCTAAAAGGGGGGCACCGGGGGCCAGACACCTCAAAATCTGATAATGTTTTAATTTTGTGGACTCAGGGATTATTGATACCTGATAACTGAAGTTAATGGGCTTTACATTAAATAAATAATTTAACTATGTGTTATTCTCTAAGGAAATGCAGTCTACACACAAAATCGCTACATTTTGTTCTTTTTTAATTCTTACTAAGTTTTTTGTACCACCACCATCTTGGATTGTTAAGTGGGGTTGGTGTTGCTGATTCAAGTTGTAGTTCTGACTTGAGGGGGTGTTTCGCTTTAAAATCTCGTCTGGCAACTCAGAAATTCTGATTTCCAACTTGAAATTGAACACATCAAGAGAGTCAGCATTTTTTCCAGGGGTGCATCTAAAAGGGGGGCACCGGGGGCCAGACATGCCCCAGCTTTCGAAATTTAATTACCACCCCAGTACCCCCAATGATATTAATCTGGGATACTCTAAATAGGACATTGCAATAAAAGAAATGTTTTATATTAATTATTTCTGCTGATTTAGATAATGAACATAAAATATAAATTCTATTTGTAGACTATGCCATATAATAATACTTTTCTAATTAATAAATTAAGTATTATTATTATAATTTTTTCCATTATGTTTTTATTATTCCTTTATATTTTAAGTATATTTTAATATATATTTTGATGCTAATACGTGACACAAATTAACTTGCAGTGCATGATTTGCAACATTATTTTACAATATTTTGCTTCATTTAACAAAATACTTAACAAACTACAAAAAGTTCCCCAATACAAAAATTTTTTTATGTTGGAACCACTGTATCTTATTTAATAGAGAGGTGATGAGCCTAAAAGTCATGCCCAGTGTTTTCTAATGCAGATTTAATGCTGTATCAGTTTCTGATCCGTTGCCCCCATTCCTGAATATAAGAAAAATCCTTGAATCAGTCCCTCTTTTTGCTTGGGTTTAATATGTAAAGCTATTAAATAATTCTACATGCACAAACTTAAAAAAAAAAAGAGAGATAATAAATGTTTCAAGTCTTTATCCAAATATCCTGAAGATCAGTCTCTGTGTGGAAGTAAACCGATTCATTAGATTTTTTTTAGATTTTTTTTAAGTTTTGAGATGTTACAAATAAAGCAGCCAACGGAAGGAAGGCTGAGACAGAGCCATGCTGAACGCAGTCTGAGCCCTTCACAGCACATGACCTGACACTGCTGCACCGGCGTCAGCTGAGGACTGATTCAGCTGACCTTCACCACTTTGATTTATGTGCAATTCATCCATCTGACGCTGGTGGGTATTCACCAGGGAGCAGATAGTTTTAGGGTGGTGTTAAACACTGCTTTGAAATATGAAAAAGTGGGGGAATATCGTTAAAACGCTGATGCATCTTTCTTTACAGAAAAGTTCCATTTTCTAACAAATGCTAGTGTTGTAAGGCAGGTGAGGATAACTGCGTACCAAGAAGGTTTAATGGTTACTGCCTCACTGATGTTGATGATCATTGAAAGGTCTTCAATTAAATCCTGAAGCAGCCCCTGGATGAGCAATAAATGGAAACAAATGGTTTCTGGAGGGAAGTAAACCATCCTCCGTGGATAAGATCTCCATCTCTTGTAGTTGGATGGTTGATGCCTGTGGAAGCAACATAATTGTCCAGAAACTTGGAAAATGGGATAATAATATTTCTTTATACACAAACTGGAAGCATTGACAGGTCAGTGTGTGTCTGTGTATGCACTTTGCTGATGAACATCTGTTGTGAGCTGCATGAGCCGGGAGTTGAACTGAAGACTGTAGAGCTCATAATGTCACACTGAACATGGGTGGCAATGGGTGGGGGGAGGCACACAGGGTGGAGGAAAGAAGGCAGAAAGCTATCTTTAGTTTCCCGTTCATTCTGTGATCGACCAGGTTCAGTTTTTAAACTTCTAAACTTAACTGTAACATAAATAAATCCATTAAGTGACTGAAAATTATTAAATTGTGCTCAAGCTTTTTTTTTTTGTTCTAATTAAGTAAAAACAAAAGTTAATAGTTTTCTCCCTAAAAATCAGTACTTGACTATAATATTTGTTTTGTATTTGTTCTTAATAGCTTGTAAATCAATGGAAAAGGTCCAAGGAGGGAATGAAGGAGTATGTTTGTTTGGAGTTGAATCACCTTCACTACTAATAATCCAAACCTTTCCAGCCTGGTTTACCCTGCAGTGGTGCAATAACACCTGGAAATGACAGACCAGACTTCATTATGTGGACTAACATTTCCACTCACCTCATGGCAATAAATCTAATTTCACTGGACCGGCAGAAGAAGTCCTCTTGTCTTGTGTCTTTAGCCTTAAAACCAATTTAATTATCTATTTCTCTACAGCAGGTCATTGTGCTGCATCACAGTTCAGTGGCTGTTGAGTAAATGTGGCATATAGTCAGACAGTAATTTTACTCTGCAATCCAGATAGAGGTTGCATCCCATTAACTTCAGTTTCAGTTCAGCTGTGCTGTCGCAGTATCAAAGTTTAATGAAATCTCAGTAAACTTTGTATTTGTATGTTGTGTGTGGCAGATATTTGAATCTTTGGGTCTCGGCTCTAATTGTTTGGCGCCACATGCATTCACGCTAATCAGTATGATGGCGAGTCTCCCGATAAGCTTGTTTGGCAACAGTTATTATATGTCGACATCACTTTAACCCTTATTTTGGAAGCAGCCAGGCTACTAAGAAAACCAGCTGGTGCTCACACATCACCTCTTTTCTCACTTCCCTTCACAAGCTTCCAGAGAAATTCATAATCCACTTTAAACGTTATAAATAACATATGAAGTCCTGCATGGCCTACATATAGCAGAGTTATATAGAGACCTTATTCTAATCGTTGGCGTCTCCGATCATGTTATCTGAGTCTTTTAACCCTTTTGTGCTCTTATTTTGAAACTAGAGGTGATCACAGTTTTGAGGTTGTAGCTTCTAAACTTTGAAGTGACCTTCATCGGCCTATCTGTGGTTTGTTATAACTGCTAAAAACTATTTTTAATAGGTTAGCTTTTTCTTTAATCTGTCTCCCATCATTTTTGTCCATTTAATATGTGTACACAGGCATTTAGGACTGTAAGACTGTGTTTTACTGTGAGTCTATATCCACATATCCATATATATTTGTTCAGTCGGGGGAGGTGTGGTTTCTTTTCTCTTCATTCCTCTCATGTCATATTTCTTGCATGCCTTCCTTCTTCTTTTTCTCTGCTTTTATGTTTTGCCATCTATGACGTGTCTCTCAATAATGCTGATCGTTCTCCTCAATAGAAATGTTTTTCTTTAATATTTGTTTTCTTCTTTTTCCAGGACAGCTGGAAATTGCACCACCCACTGCAGCACAGTTAAGATATGGTAAGAGGTCCTTTTGTTCTTGGCAGATATATTAACTCCTCAATGTGTCTCTATATATTTTATCCTTTTCATCTTACAAGATGAGTACTCATAGAAAATTGCTCACTAATCTTTTAGGACATGCCTCATTTAACAGTCAGTCAGTTTAGGAAAGTTAATGAGGACCAGTTTAATTAATGGCTCATTGTGAATGTGTTGTTTCCGTGAATTGTCCAAAGGAAAGGAAAAACCCCTGTTTATGGACCTAATGGATCCAAATTGAATCTAATAAGCAGTAAAAAAGTCTCTGAGTCTGAGGTCATAATGACTTAAATGTAAAATCAGTGGTTTTTTGAGGTTATTTAAGAGAAAAAACAACAAATTGATGGATTGAATTTATGTGTAAACTTAGAATTAATAAATAAAATTAGATAGGAGCAGGTTTGCAATTCATGGAAGCCACCATGTTGTCCCATCATCTTGAGTACAGATGAGATGGACATCGTTATTCATCGTAATAGTGTTTTATGAATGTGGCTGCAGAGCGGCCACGTACATAGTGCACCAGAGGTGGAGAAGAAGAAAACTCGTAGGCATTCCCGTGCAGAGTGTCAGACTCAGGATATGAGTATCTATGCTTATTATCTGAGAACGGGTCCTCTTCACCAAAGAAGTGAAAACAAGAAGGAAAGAGACAACGCGACTCGATAAAACTACATCTTCTTCCTTCTCACCTCAAGTGTCACCTGCTGAACTGATGTCTGAGCTCTAACACACAAGGACGTGCATTAACATGCACCAACAACAGCTGGTTATGAGCTAACATTAAGCCGGCTAATATTAGGCTGTGATAAACAGTTTGATTGTATTCTCATATCATATGAGAGTTTATTCAATAAGTCTCAGAGTCCAACAATGTTCGATCCACTTTAAAGAAAGCTTTATTAATGCAAGCTAACAGCAGCAAAAACAGCAGCCTTTACTGACAGAAAGGTTCAGGATTTCCTAAACAATTCACCTCAGGATCACTGTCAACGTTTAGAAGTGAGCTTCTCTTCATTTTGTATCTGACTCCTTTCACAAGTTTTGCAGCCTCCGAAGTAAACAGTCATGGAGACCAGCTGAGGTAAACAGTGGACTGACAGCCTGCACCAGGGGTGCCCAACTCCAGGCCTCAAGGGCCGTGTCCTGCAGGTTTTAGATATCACTCTGGGTCAACACAACTAAATCAAATGATTAGTTCATTACCAGGTCTCTGGAGAACTTCAAGACATGTTAAGGAGGTAACCTACCCATTTAAATCAGCTGTGTTGGATCAAGGACACATTTATAACCTGCAGGACACTGGCCCTCGAGGCCCGGAGTTGGACACCCCTGGCCTACACTCACAAGAGATGAACAAGGCCAGAGTTGTTTGTCCTACATTTGCTACCATAGCTAGGATTATGGCTTGAATTGGGAGTGGTAAAAAAAAACAAATAAATAAAATAAAATTTGAATGCAATTTGGAATCTACTGACCTCTAGTGGTGAGATTTTGCACACTGTAACTTTAATATGTAGCTGTTCCATCATATACAATATTACTGATATTTAAATCTACTTTAGTTCTTACTAATGTAATGGCTCACTATAATAAACATTGCCACAGCAAATGTGTGAAGTTGTACATCAAAATATTATACTCTGAAAAAAATATCCGGAACGACAATCTGCTTAAGCATGGAGAACAATACTTGTTGCACGTAGTCCTAAGTCCATTTGTGCCTTGTTCAATTTCTTTGAAGCGTTTTTTAATTCAAACTTTCCCTAATATATGATAATAGAAAATATAACAGGATTTCTGACTTGTATTGAACATGTTTTTGGAAAAATGAAGGGTAGGGGTAAAAATGGATGAGCTATTTCATCCATTATCTCACATCTCCCCTTTATCAGTGCTTCTTTCTACTAATGTGCTTAAGAAAGCACACTTAATTTAATGGGTTGTCACAGGCTACTAATATTATGTATGCAGCTAAAAGTAGATTTCAAAGGTGTTATTTTATTATGCACGTGTGCGGTGGTTAGCACTGTTACTTCACGGGGCGATCGTGGCTCAAGAGTTTGTCTTGTGATCGGAAGGTTGCTGGTTCGAGCCCCGGCTCGGACAGTCTCGGTCGTTGTGTCCTTGGGCAAGACACTTCATCCGATGCCTACTGGTGGTGGTCAGAGGGCCTGGTAGCGCCAGTGTCTGGCACCCTCGCCTCTGTCAGTGCGCCCCAGGGCAGCTGTGGCTACAATGTATCTTGCCATCACCAGTGTGTGAATGGGTGGATGATTGAATAATTGACTAAGTAAAGCGCTATACAAATACAGGCCATTTGCCATTTTACTTCACAACAAGGAAGTCCTGGTTTCATATCTACCTGGCCTCCATTAACAGCTGGAAAAGATACCGGGGGTTAAGCGGATGGATGTGTGGGTGGATGGTGAATTTGTATAAGGAGACATGTTTTCTGTTTGTACAGTTGTCCGTTATTACATCCTGGATGATCTTGTGTAAACCAGTCAGCACTTCCTAACATGAGGGTTCGTATTAGAAAACATTTGAAGCATGCATTTCTTTTGAAGTCAAAATAATGTAAAACACAGAGAAATTGAAGAAAAATGAAATGAAATAAACCTGAATTGTTATATAAAACTGGGGACCAGCCAGAAAAGCTTCAGCATAAAGCTGAGTGGGGTTTTTCTCATTGTGCTCACAAAGAAAGAATGTAATCCAACTGCAAAGGCTGTGTGGGCATTTTTCACTCTGTTGGTGATCTCATGAGCTCAGCTTTCTCTCTTCACTTTAAAGGTTTGGAAGCTTCTCCTCCTCGCCTGTCTTATATTTAACAAAAACAGATCTTTGTCACAACAGCCGCTTTGTGTGGGAAATATTTAGTCTCCTCTGGAGTCGAGCATTTGTCTTTTTGAGCTGACACAGAAGAGACAAACTTCAAGTGAAACACTGACTCAGCCTGTTGTCACTGTGGTGTCGCACACATTTGTGATGATAATGTCAATCTTCTTGTTGTTGCCTATTTTTTTCCTACTGGGAGTTACGAGATTATGAAAAAAAACCACTGCATCCATCTCAGGGATGAAAACTTGTGAAAGCTGCGATGGATGGGAGTCCACCTGAGGAATGAAGTTTCAAAAAAAATGCCTGCGACATCTCAAATATTCACTTTGGCGAGCTCAGAGTTTTTCTTTCTTGTAGGCTAGCTGTGATGTGCCCAGGAAAACATTAGAGGAGCCAGATAAAACAGTCCAGACCTTTGCCTGTAGGAAGCAAACTGTAAGCGCCAAACGTCTGCTTTATATTTTTTATTTACGATTGAGTTCATGTTTGTTTTATAATTCATAGAATCATTACATAAGTCATCTTTTCAGGATTAATAAATGTGAAAATATATGTGTTTACATAAAGTAATTTTAAGTCACTGTTTTGGGATTGGAACCTAAAAGGGGGTACCTCTCACTTTAAGTATGTAAGTGTAATAGTAGCATGAAACCCTGTGTGAGAGGGAAGGGGAGGAGCATGGACAGAGAGGTTAGGAGTCTAACGGTTTTCTGACCGTGTGCACAGCTAGTTCTGGATAACTGCTATTTTTTTGGAACTTTCATGTCTTTTAGGAAGGAGTTCATTGTTACATCTTCAGTTTGTAATAAATAAACAGTCTTCAAATCATAATGCAACTGGAAGCATTTCTTTTGGAAACCAGGAACGCGCGTCAGCCATAGACTCTCCTTTTTATGAACTTGGTTTATTGGAAATTACCCTACACAAACTTTGAGCTGATACAAGAGGAAAGTCTTAAGTTCATATCAAGTCACCAAAAGGAAAACTAAGGACGAGCAGTCGTGATTTCCTCAAATTTCCTAATTGAAATTTCCCCACCAACAGGGAAAAATGTCCCCAGATGGCTGTTATAATTAGAGCTAACATGGCCAGAGGAGTCATTTTTTAATATTGGGTTAAACTCAAAGTGTGCAGAATGGGATCCTGAGACAGCCGAGTCCAGTTAAGATAACAGGCCCTTGCTGTGAAATTCAAATTCAGAGCATCGTGGCGTTCACTGCTTTTAAATCTCTAAAGACAGCTTCACTCTTAAATCATTTTCTTGAGTTAAGAATAAAAATGTGACGTATCAAGGATCTGAAAGCACATTTGAGAAATAAAGAGGCAAATCATTTACCAAATGTTGAGATTTCCCCACTGACCTCACTAACTGCTGTTAAATTTCACACTCGAGTTCCAGTTTGTTTCCGTAGGGAATCAGTCAAACCCAACACCGAGAATTCTCTGAGTGCTCACTTTGTTCCGTTTCAGCATACGTTTGAAGGCAGGATTGCCTCTGGTGTCAGTCTGCGTTTAAGTGTTGAGTGTGTCGGTGTTTATCGTGTTGAGCTCAGGCGCTCACAGCAGGATTGAAAGTTCTCACAGCGTCCTGAAGGAGAGCTGCAGCGCTACGAGATCCGTAGAGAACACAGTCGCATCGTGGCGATTACGCTTCAAACTTTCCTGCAGATTTGTCACTTAAACTAAACTGAACTTCACTTGAACTTAAGCTTGAATATCCTTTGCCGGGGCGGTGGATGACATTTTAAAATTCACTTTGATAGCACCATCGGTACATCAGACTGTCTATAGTATCCACGCACTCCTGCTGCAAGTGGATTTTCTTGATATTTATGATGCTATTTACTCTTTCCTGTTTAAAAAATCCATTCCACCTTACCAAGAGTCTAGTGTTCACCCGCTGGCTTCGTAGCTGTCTGCATTTTACCAGCGGCAGTGCTAAAGAAATAAGACGGAACGACTTACCCCCGTACCACATTAATGAGCACGCACTAATGTATCACTGCCTGATACTGATTTACAGCTGCTTATGGCTTCAGAGGCGTTTTGTGTCTAATGTTCTCATTTCTCTTCTAAATGTGTGATGCGTTGTTGTCTATCCATGCTGAATCACATTATAATGTGTCTGACAGTGATTTGTTGTGTTTGCTTGCTTTACAGTTCTGCTGCACAATGCACTCCCATTCGTTGGATTTGGATTCCTGGACAACTGCATCATGATTGTTGCTGTAAGTGTCTGCTTCATGAGGCATGCACTCCTAGCACTTTATTCTCTCAGTCTCTGGAGGTAGCTAATGCAACCTGAAAGACTGCAAAAAATGCATTTAAAGGTTGTACTAAGTATAGATTAAATTTTACAAAATAGTACTTTGTTGAGATTAGGAGCTTTGTGAGTGATTAAAGGTCGTCTCGTTGCCTTTGACATGGCTGCTTCGAAGACGAGGAACCAGGTCTGCAACCACTCGCTGTCAGTTGCTGCATGCAAAGCAGCTTTTGTGCATTAAAAATGTAATCGTAGTCATTCTGCTATCAGTTTATGATTGAATGGAGTCAAGTTGGCAATTATGTGTGACACTTTTTGTGACGACACGGTTATTAACTGTGATAAATTGATGAAAATTGAAATTCCGGTCCAGCCAGAACCTCACACGTTTGAAGCAGAAATAGTGACATAGATGCTAAAAGAAGGTGATTTAACTCCAAAATTACACAGGTGCTTGGCACCCTGGCTTGAGTCCCCTATTGCAAAGAGATGCAGACAACAGCTTGCACTGAGCTTTCCTCTTTGTACAAATGAGCTTCTGTTCTCTTGTTTTTTCCAGGGCACACAGATTGAGTTATCAATCGGCGTGGTTCTCGGCATTTCAACTATGGCAGGTCAGAGAATCTCGTAATGTATTTGAATCTGTTTTATTTTTGAAAACACATTTTCATTTCCTGTATTGTCCTTTTAAAGTATTGATTATATGAGTTATGTAGAAGACTTTGAACAGCAAAAGGAGGATCACCTACAGTGCTGCACTTGGTCAATTCTATAAACGTGTGTTACATATGAATTGTATATGTGTCACATTCAGATTGAAGAATATCTGCTTGTAAAACAGTCAAATCAATTTATTTGTTGCATTTTATTCGATTTAGGAAAATATATTTGAGAGTAATTCACATTCATGCTGTAGCATGCTAAATCATAGCTGACTGCCAAGTCTCCAAATAGAAGAAAAGGCACTTTTAGATGACGTGTTGACAGAGTGCGCTGTGTTGCAACTTAAACCTTAATCATGGAACTGTGACACTATTTAAAAATAATTATAAAGCGAGGTCAGATTAAAGAAAGAGAGGAGGAAGAGCGGCTGGCTACGATAAGGAAAACTTCATGAATATGTTAATGCTGTTCACAAGCACATTGAATGGGTATTGTAATATCCCCTTGACGACGCACATCAGAATTTTTGTTATCGCCCGCCACTGTTCGCCGTGTCTAAAAGAGCCCCCCCTACTTTACCCTAAGTGAGAATGAACACACATTAGCTTTGGGATGACCGTATCACTCAGTGCTTCAAATTTAGTGTTTTTCTTTTTGTCCAACTCAAACAAAGCGAGCGTCCTTTATATTGTCATTAATCGAAGCAGAGCTAAAGAGCAGGGGGCATTTCCCTCCCTTTCAGTGCTTCTGATTCTGTTGCTGTTGGTGGTGACGGCAGTTCTTTGTCTTTAGCTCAAGCTTTTAAACATGCAGCAGATTGGGTAAACTGATCTTTTGTCCAAGAGCCTAGGAGGTAGAAGCCAGAGGCTTTTTAAATTCCACTTCACCTGGAGGGACTGGAAAAGGAAGACTTTACCTTTTCCAGTTACAGTAAATGGATCTATAAGGGATACACTGTAGACAAGACTCATTTGAATTTTCACTTCAAACCCTTCTCCATATATTTCTAGTCAGCCAAGTTTCAGTTAAAAAAAAGAAAAATCTCCATTTGTTCAGTTCATTCCCAGTGAATTGATTGAATGGATGATTGGAATTTTGATTGAAGCAATTTCAGGCATGGTAGGACTCGTAGAGAGAAGGTTATCAGGCAGAATGTGCAAAATTCAGTTTTAGAGAGGCCACTCTGAAGTTTGACGGGAGTGCTTGTTACCTTTGTGTGGAGAGGTTTTCTAACCCGGATTTGACAGTGAGCTGTAACAGACACCCTCATTAATCTAGTAGTTTAAAAAAAATCTAAATCTACTGCAGAGCCACTCGGAGACAAGAAGCACACAGGACTTCTGTTCTTTCCTTAAGCACAGCCTTAACACACTTTCTATCACTCAGACCCCATTTAGTCATTCGCACTAGATTGAGGGCATTCGGGGGTCTGCAAATTAAAATGCGCAGTTATCTAACCCGGTCCAGAGTGATTTAGCACTAATGTCAAGTCTCTAGTGAAGACGACAAATCACCTTCTAGGAGGCAAAAATGTCTCTGCTCGCTTGATGAGCGTGGAAGCTGCATGAATCGTCTACTCCTGACTTTCCTAATTACTTCAGTTAAACAGCCTTAATGATGTGAAAAGCCTGCAGCTCAAAATGAATATGAGGTCAAAGAATTGCACTCAAAAAAGATTTATTTGGCCAAAATTCTAACTCTAACTAATTTAATTACAGGTAAATTTTCAGTGTAATTCTGTTAAATAAGTATAATGTAATGTATTGCACTAAAGAGGTCATTTTGGTTCACATGCATTCAATTTGTACCAAGCACATTTTTCCTTTAGGTTTTTCAATAAATAAACATTTGATTTGATTTATTTCAGTTTAATTTTATTCAAAATTGTTACTCATGTTTAGTGAAAGTTAATTTTCCTCCCAGTGCACAGTTTAGAACATTTGATTGATGAGACTGGTCAAACTGGTGGCGCGCAAACAAACCAAGTGGTTGAGCGTGCAACAATGGTGATAAATATGAGGTGAAACTAGGAGGTTTTTAAGGTTTTTCTTTGCTTTGGGCTTTTTTGGGGGGCAGAATTAGGAAAAAATTTTAAAAAAAGAAGGTTTGTCTCTCTAACTTTGTCAGCAATGTTGAGAAATACTAAATGGCCTGTATTTGTATAGCGCTTTTACTAGTCCCTAAGGACCCCAAAGCGCTTTACACAATCAGTCGTCCACCCATTCACGCACACATTCACACACTGGTGATGGTAAGCTACGTTGTAACCACAGCCACCCTGGGGCGCACTGACAGAAGCGAGGCTGCCAGACACTGGCGCCACCGGGCCCTCTGACCACCACCAGTAGGCATCGGGTGAAGTGTCTTGCCCAAGGACACAACGACCGAGGCTGTCCAAGCTGGGGCTCGAACCGGCAACCTCCCGATTACAAGGCGAACTCCCAACTCTTGAGCCACTATCGCCCCCTAGACAAAGGATGGTGAATACGGCGCTCCCAGGGGGAGGAAAAAGAGGAAGACCTCAGAGAATATTCACAGATGCAGTACAGGAGGACATGTAGAGGGTTGGTGCAACAGAACAGGATGTTAGGGACGGGGTGAGCTGGCAACCCTTAAGGGGAGCAAGCTGGAAGAAATAGAAGTGTAATTTTCTTTCTTGACAGAATTGGTGCTTCCAGGCTTCAGTTTGCATACTTGAAGCCTTTGTACAGCTCCAGCTGCCTCACGCAAACAAATTTTCAGCTTTGAGTGAGAACAAAAGCATGTAAGGCCACGTACTGCTGAGTGCAGGTATACTCCTGTTTTTGTCACTGTAGAGAGTGCTGTTCATGCACGCCTATAAATTATGACCGCTTGTACAGGAGCAATACAGCTAGTGTAAAAAGTTCCCGCTGTCTCCCATTTGTAACTTCAAATTGTTTCATGCCACATTTATCCCACAGCAGCCGTCAGTGAATAGTTCACATGCAGACAGGCTCTCTAGTTTTGCTTCAGGTGTAAAAAGCTCCTTTTTTTTTGCTGCTTCCAGGCACTTGCATCTGTTCGCTCCATCAGGTTGGCAGTACTGTCAACTATTAGGCAAAAAAGTTTTAGAAAGTTCCCAAGAAATACAGTGTGAAGGAAGCATGTGATAACAGTAACAGAAAGGTTAAATGAAAGTAAACTAAAGAAAAGAGTGTGCTGCTTGGCATTTGCAATGAATTTACAGGCTTGTCGCTGCAAACACTGCAAGGTTGTGATTGAATGGGATTAAGCTGGTAATTACATGCAGTCTGTTTGTGATGATACAGCGATTAACTCTGATAAATGAGGGAAAATCCCCAAACAGCCTGTTGCTTTCCACATACAGAAATTTACATTAAGTAGGAGTTCACATGTAATACTAATATTTAGAGTCCATCCAGAAATCAGAGATTACAAACAGGAAATCTTTTTTTTTTTGTTACTCTTTGTCTTTTTAATTGACTTCCCTTTTTCTACTTGATAAAGTTTGTCAGAATATCAGTTACACTGTGATTTCTGTGTTTGCAGCTGCTTAAGAATGACTTGAATTGTGATGCATTTGCCCGCCCCCTCATCAGTCTGTTGATGTGCATCAGATCTAATGCCAAGGCCCCGAAGAGGGAGAGAAAGCAGCGAATTAAAGGCACAGCCAACCTTGTCTCGTAATTACATCTGAGCAGGTTGACCACATAATAAAGTCTCAAGCTGGCCTCTCCATCACTGCTGTCTCTTCAGTGGCTGTACAGAGGTGCAGTGTTTAACGTCAGCAAGATATTGTGTTACATCTGTTTTAATCATCTTCAGAGTGTAGATTAATTTGCCTAACGTGGCCATATTGCCTCAAAGCAACCATGCACAGCTGCACGTGTGTCCTCCTTCAGCTGACTGAACATTGAACTGCTGCATAGCCAAGAATTCACCTTTGTGACCGTATAAAGTACTGGTACACAATTCAAGACAAAGCATGGGGCTAATGGCAACTCTCTCTGTTTAAGTGCCAACATGAGGTGAAACACACTGAAAAATTATTACACTGCCAGAGAGTAACGTTATATTTAGAAATTAACTAAAAATGTTTAAATAACCACACGAAATCTTCATCTGACCTAAATCAGCTGAAGCAACAAGCCCCTTTTCCTTTGTGGTATTTGCTGATTTACAGTCAGATTTAATGGTGCACAGTGCAAAGATTTCTGCTAAAAGTACCTTATTTAGTCCAAATATGCTCTGTGTGCTTTGGCACCGACTCTTGGGCCAAGAGTTGCACACTTTCCTTTACTTTCCTAGCTGTTGCAACAGCTCTCGCCTCTCATTCAGAGGCTCTAGTTAAGTCGCTCGTTGTTCTTGTCACAGAAAAAGAAGCTGCTTGCTTTTAAACTTTTATAAACCAGAAGCTTAAAGATGCTTTGCCACAGGATGCATGTGTCTCTGCTCGCTTTGTTAGTAGAGTGTTTGTCTCTGAGTAATGTGTACAATATTTATTGCTACAGTAGCTCAAAGATCAGATGAAAGTGCTCGAGACCAGCCGGAGATGATGACTGTGCCTCAGCAGTGATGACACGATTGCGTTGTGTGTTTCCTCTGGAGTGTTTCTGTAATGCTGCAGCAGCAATGCTCTGCACTCAGGGTCAGGGACAGCTGAGAGAACAGGAGTAAAGCACAGGCTTTATTTTCTGTCCTTAGGCACAGCTGTTACAGTACCATACGGCACATTCAAAGCATAAACCGGTGACAGTGAAGTTATTTCAGCGTTCCCTCGTCCTCTTTTACTTGCACTACAGCATGTAAGAAGCAAAACGGCAGCAGTGTGGTCTTCTTCTTCAGTGTGTTGTGCCTCTGCTTCTTTGATGAGCCCATAATGCACTTGGGACATCCATCATGCCCTACGGAAAAATGCCTCTGTAACCCATGCCTCTGCTTCTCCCATTATCTACAGCTGCTGCGCTGGGCAACTTGGTATCAGATCTGGCAGGACTGGGGTAAGACTTGAGACACACACACACACACACACACACACACACACACGTTTGGTAAATTCAAACAGTTCAGTTGAAATTTAGAATCAGTCAAGGAAAGGAAGAGCCATTAATCTGATTGTACAGCAACACGTTTTCCACACAAATATACACAGATAATAATAATAATAATATTTATAAACAAAGGTCCTTTTCACATCACGTTGAGAAGGTAAAGGTTTACCATCATGTTGTTCGTGGGGCTAATTCAATAAATTGCTCACTTTTAACCAGTTACTGGATGTAGGCCCAGGGGTGTGGTTTGATTAAAATGGGACTGAACTAGGTCATATAGATTAAGTAGAAATTATTGTGTATTTAAATCCCTGAAAAATCCTTTCATTCATTTTCCTCCAATTTCTTCATTTTTATTCTGTTTCCTGTCCCAGAAACCCAGCAACAAAAACCCCATCAGATGTTTTTTCCCTTTCCTGCATAATCAAAATTAAAAGAATGAAATTAAGTAAAAGTGGATTAAAACACTGACTGTAAGGACTGATGAATTTGTACAGAGTAATTTAATGTGATTTCCTCAATAACAGCGTAATGATATAGGAAAGCTTGATGGTCATGTTTCTCCGATCCTTCCATCAGCTCATGCATGACTGTTTAAGCGCCTCCTTGTGGCCACAGAGATCATAACCAGCTTCCTGAGCTGCTTCATGAGCTCAACCAGTCCCATTACTTAATATAATGGAACACCAGGGTGAATGCAATGATGGCGTGCATTTATTCTCCTCCTTTTCAGTGTAAATCATACCCATGCATGGATGACAGAAGTGGAATATGCTGTTTCCTTCTGTTTTCCCTGTGATTGATTAGTCTAGTTCTTGTGGTCCATGTAAACACTCTCAGCAGGCACACACATGCGTCCATGAGCGAGTGTGTGATTGCCGCTCAATCAAAAGAGGAAAGTGGAGCCCCCGTGGACGCTTTATCAAGGTGAGACAAGGCGTGTGAAGGCCATTTGTCTGCCTCAGAGTCTCAGTGGAGCTGCAGCAAGAGATTTTCACAGCAACGTTTGCGATACAGATTTTGTTCTAACAGGAAACGCTTTAGTGTCCACATAACGCTCGTCTTATAAATTACACTGGGAGTCGGCGGCACTTTAGTGGCTGCAGAGAGACTTCTTGCTGAGGTTGTAGTTGGACTCCGACTCTGAGATCCCAGATGACTAATTACTGCAAATATTACGGCTGGATTTCAAACTGTTTGGTTAACAGAAGTTGGCAAAATTCGTAAATAAAAAAATCCTGTGCATGTACTCGAAAATATGCATATGGCTTTCTGTTGGTGAGTTGGATTACAGCCACACTTTCAGACATTTAGTTCACCTGGAACAAGATCAGGCTTCCCATTCCCAAGCAGCATAGATGTGATGATGTTCAGCCGCAACTGAACTCACTTTCCACCTGCATAGATGAGCCAAATGAAAGACTCTGGAGACTGATTAAAATGCCTCTAACGAACTTACTGTGAACTGCAGCTTCCTTTAGCTTTCGTTTGTTGAAGTGCCTTTAAGTTTTATTTAATCAAGAACTGAGTTCTAAGAAAGCTAAGAAAGTTTTCCTTCTTAGCTGAATTCTGCTGGTTAATGTGCTTGTATGTACAGAAGATCCTGATTTGGTCATCGCGTTGGTATGCAGGAACCCACTGCAGCCAATGAATGCTTGTCTCTGTGTAATATATATATTATATGCTTTTAGATCATATACACACAGAAAATTATATACTGTACCTTTTACCAGTATAAAGTTGTTTGGTTGATATCCACGTACACTGATATTTGATGTGCAGGAGTTGGTCTTCACTGAAAAGTTAAGGACATACTCTATGCAGGCTAATGAGTGTGCTGTAACACGAGTCATAAACACTCTGGACATTGCATCAAAAGAGCCTCAAACCTGCTGGTCCTCTGAGTTTAGTAACTCCCAGTTACTAAATTTTGACTATTATATAATCAAAGTGCACAGACGTAGCTGTCACTGCAGCATGTCCCTTGGCCAATGATGCTTTTTAGTCCTCATAATTAAGAGGAAATCTGCTCATTTAAGAGATACTGACTCACTTGTAGAGAATCTTCCGTGTGTGTGACTGTGCTGAACAACATGCACAACCGTTTCCACATATGTGCCAGTGCATACATATTTTTATCATGTAGGAGTTCATGTTAGGCCACGTTTGTAATGTTTCACTCCGTCTGAGTCTTTTAAGTATTTCGAAAAAACCTAGGAAACCATCTGAATCTTGCTGAACTCCATAATTGAGCTCATGAGTCATTCTGACCATTCAGCTGGTTATTACTAATGCTTCTGTCGAGTTTAGCCTCAGCTGTTTTAGGAATTTCTTACAAATGCAATGCATCGGTGGCTTTCTGGGGCAGACAAGGAAATGCACATTAGGGATCTTTAGGGAATACAGAAGTGGAGACGCATCCCCCTCCGTATCATGCCTGCATTTTCTACCTTACTCCTTCTGAATCCTGGAATAATCTGGATTATATTCCATTACCTTTCTTTAAAAAAAGTGGGTGAATGCCTGTGTGACTGATGCCTTTTGAACTTTACAGATTAACAATAGTGACATTTCGTCAATGCACAAAATTCTGTTTTTTTTCCAAACACAAGCTGAGTAACTCAACGTGATGGCTTTTAGTTCCTCCAGATGTAATTTTCCAAATGATAAAATGTATAACTGTGTTTTCTGGGGCTTGCAATGCACCCGGCTCATGTTTCAGCCTGCTTCTCACACAGTGAACAGCCTGTCTGTCTTGTTTTATGTTTTTTGGGATGAGCTCGGGCCTTTCAGTAAATTTCATCATTCCTGCATTGTGATTGCTGCAGTATTTTGTTTTGGCTTTCTTTTTTTTAAAATGCAGAGCTTATTTATTTTGCCCTCCGCTGTTACAAGAGCACGGGTAATTTGGAGTGAATTTGATCTAAAGCCGTGGATGAATGTGAAAGAAATTAGGATTGGGGCTCGGCGGTGAGACTGAATTTCAAAGAAGCGGAGAGAAAAACCAAATGCCACCCTCACTGCAGCTTACTGAGCTTCAAAGCTGTGGTCTCAATTACTTCAATTTAACCATCGTTTTAAATGCGAAATAGAAGAAGAAAACATAAACTAGAGACTTAATGGCTACAGTGTATCCACTTGAGATGCTATAAGAAAGAATATTGTCTAATGAATCTACTTATTCTCCTCATAAGGACTTAATAGCTCATCATCTGTTATCATAAGAATCAGTCCTATTTCCACTACTTCTGCTGCCCCATCCTGAAAGGCAGTGGGCTCGAAAGCACACCCCCCTGGACACAAATGCACAGGCAGATTTGCTTTTTCCTCAGATATGCTGTGTACAGCTTATCGCTCCCCTAACAGCTCCAGCTGCAGCTTATTTGTATGTGCAGCCGACTGAGGATCCATTAGTGCCAGTGAGTGAAGCCGACCTGGGTCCAAATGTCAACCCATATTTCTTCCCTCACATTCAAAACCGCCTCACCTGCACCATATTTACGTGCCTTGGCACATGTAGGGTCACATGACAGTGTTTCTGTCGGTTCCCTTCGTTTGCATATTAGAGTCCACTTCCTCCTCTCTAGCTTCAGCCAGATAATTTTCCTTTTTAATGACATTTGGCAGGCTGGCTGTCGCTTCATGTCCATTTTACACCAAAGTGGCTCTAACTGCTCACTGGAGCGTAGCAATGACCTTCTTGCTCTGTTTCCAGGATGGCCAACTGTAGAAATATTCCCACTGTTTCCAAGAGTCTTTTATTTCAGGACTATTAAGCCAAGTGTCTCTTTGGAAACACTTTTTTCCCAAACACACGAGCGGAAACCTGTCAGGTTGTGGACACATAACTGAAGCAGTGCCACAGCTTTCAAGTTCAAGGTTCTTTATTTGTCACATGCATAGTTATACAAGTATAACACACAGCTGAGGCCCCCTGTAGGTGAATCATTTTCATTTCTGTCAAATGATAGAAATGAAATGAAAGGAATGAAAGGATGATATGGCATTACCCAGTCCATATCAGAATAGAGATCCAGCAGAAAGTTCTTGTTTCTAGTTGCACAGAATTCTTAATCCAATCTTACTCATTTTTCTACATCGTGGTGATTTCCGTGGAGCACTCTTTATCTGCTGCAATCCGTCATCGGTCCGTGATCTGTGTAAATCCACGCAAAGCCCTGGGACTGAGTTAATTTATACACTGTTGGAAGCTTCCTCTTTTACTCCATCTGTTGTTAGAGCTGAGGTTTGGCATCCTGCTGGGTTTATGAACATCAGCGACAGGAAGCAGACCGGAGCATTAATCTGTTGATTTATTTTGTCGTTATTAGCACCGACTCTGGTTGTTGTTTGCCTTGGTAGGGAAGTGTCATGTTAGCATGGGTTTATTGAATTATGATACGTAATGGAGAAAATTATCAACGGGGGGATTATTATATAAACAGAAACGATGCAAACACAAATAGGCAGCGGCGAATTCAATCTGTTACAGAAATAGCCGGAATCTTTTAACAAAACCAGCTTTGATGCAGTATTGGTTTGTGCATGCCACATTTTACAGAGTGAGACTTTTTATTTCACATAATGTTTCTTTGATTTTCTTTTTGTCACAATAACATTTCAACAAAATCACAAGACTTTGGTATTCAGACTTCATTTGATTAGAAGGTTTTGATGGATGATGTTTGTGTGTGTGCATGTGTGATATACAGCACTGTGCAAATATCTTGAGCCACTCCTCATTTCTTTGTATTTTTGCTTTCAATGAGAAAAATCACAAAACGTTTTTGCCCATATTTCGTTTTTCCATTTATGTCTGTGCTTTTCAAGAAGTCACTGCACCTATTTCCCATTTCCATAGCAAAATATTAAATAAAAGAGGGGTTGCTCAGGACTTTTGTACAGTACACTGTATATCAGGGGTGGGCAACTCCAGGCCTCGAGTGCCAGTGTCCTGCATGTCAGGTGTGTCCCTGATCCAATCACAGCTGATTTAAATAGCTAAATTAGCTCCTCACCATGTCCTGAAGTTCTCCAGAGGCCTGGTAACGAACTAATCATGTGATTCAGCTGTGTTGACCCAAGGTGAGATCTAAAACCTGCAGGACACCGGCCCTCGGGGCCTGGAATTGCCCACCCCTGCTGTATATAGAGCGTTCTATCAATAGAATAATGCTGTCGCTGCAGTTTGCTGAACTGTGTTAAGTCCCCTCCTGTTTAATTCTTTTTCCATCCATCGGTCTCTCCCTCTCCTCAGGCTGGCAGGTTATGTAGAAGCGTTGGCGTCTCGGTTGGGGATGCAGATTCCTGACCTGAGCCCAAAACAGGCTGATATGTGGCAGACAAGAGTCAGCTCTCACACGGTGGGTATAGAAACAGTTACAGAATTTGCTCTGGTTCGCTCCCCCACTGAGCAGCTCCTGATGTGCGAGTGAAACCACTGCAAAAAAAGTGTTTCTGTTGCATTTCTGTGCAAAATGCACATCAAACCAGGACAGGCCTTTGCACGCTGACAACTCAAACGCGAGTAACACAAGTCTGTGTGACGGGGCCCAGCTTTCAAATGTCATAAAAGGAACTGGGACCTGGCGATCTTTAATATGCTATAAGTGCTGAAGCATGAAATATAATAAGCTACAGTGATTAGTCTGGCACCTGGCTGGTTGCTAAAGGCTGCTGTGGCTTGTGAAGAAATAGTTTTTAATAAATACAAGCCAAAAATAACATATTGGTCTTTGGAGATTTTTAAGTGTTTGCTTCCAACCCTTTGTTAGTGTTACAGTAAAGAGGGAAGGTGTGGCATGAAAAGCACCGAGCTCAATAAAAAATGACAATAAAGACCAATTTACAGTTACATAAACAACTTTTAATGCTCCAAGTCACAGTTATAAAAAGACAATTGGTTTTACATTTGTGCCTTTATTGAACCTAGTGAATTTTAACTCGCGCTGCAGGCTGGAGAAACCTGTCCACCTCTGTGTAAATGACTTCTCCACAGGGTTCGTGGATTCAGCGGCTGCAGTTAAGGAGACCAGATTGGAGATGTGGGTTGTGGATATGTCAGTTCGTATAAATTAAGGCCACTGTGTCTGTTTTTCAGACAGAAATCAGCTTTTTTCAGTAAATAAAGGAGTATAGGGATGCACAGAGGCTAAGAAAGCTGAGGGTGTTCATCAGACAGCAATAAGGCGGGCTTTCTGCAAATAAAAGAAAAAGAAATTTGAGGGTCTCTCAAGGATTTGCCAACCTGCAAAGATCACACCTAGAGAACAATATGCAATCCTGAAATAAATGAAGAATAATCCCACGGTAACAATGTGCAGAAATCCCTCCATCTTTGCTAAAATCTTTGTTGTCTTCTTCCCACCCGCAGGGTAAAGCCATCGGCGTGGGCATCGGCTGCATCCTCGGTATGTTTCCCCTCCTCTTCTTCAAGGACGAGGATGAGAAGAAAGAAGGCCAGACGGAGGTGAAGGAGCAAACGCAGTCGCCACCTGCTCCAACAGAGAGCAGCAAAAACTGAGGCGAGGCTAGAGACAAATACTATTCAGAATCCGTTTGAATGCTTGACTTAATCTGACGCCGACTGCTCTCGCCTTGTGCGCTGGAGCGTATGGTAATATCAGTGAACTCCATACGGTCCAATCGCACGGCTCAGTCGAACTATCTGAGGTATTCTGAAGAGGATTTTAGATAATATTCGATCACAAACTCTGAACTTAAGCACAGGAGGCTCGTCATCTCTTGAAGAAACGACTGCTGCTACCTGATCCCGTAACCTCACTTCGTCTCGACTGACCGACACAGTCATTTGTCTAAGACACCTCCTCTTACCTCTGGCTATAGATGGCTAGATCGCATATAGGTTAACTGACAGCTTCATGCACCCCCTGAAATATTATAGGAGAAAACCCAGTTAGAGCTCAGTCGTGTTATAAAGTTCTTGTTTTCTGTCAGAAATCTTGAAAACCTTACAGGGAAGACGGAACAAAGTCAGTTTAGTGTTCCAGATCAGCCAATGTTTAAACACCTTTTCCGTGTTTCCCTGTCAGTTTTTGGTGGTTATAAACCAAGAACACGGTGTCTTCAGTTCCTAAAACATGTAAGCTTCTGGATTTGAGCAAGTCCTGCCTCATCCACAGACCTTGACAACTAGTCCGCTGCAGGTGGTTAAATCTGTAACACCTGAAAGCTTCTTCTTCTCTTCAGTGGTGCACTGCATATGCATACCTCTGCCAAAGGGTTCACACAAATCACTGAAGAAGTGAAATGTATTTAAAAGTCCTACAAAATATTTTAAAGAAGAGGCAGAGGGAGGAAGAGGCAGTGAACAACGATATGAAGTATAAACTGTGGATCACCTGGATCCTCTTTCCTCATTTGCACTGATCCTCCGGTTTATATGTCCACATTTGCACCCACTGGACGAAATACAATATATCCCCCTCAGAGGTGAGATGATATTCAACCTCTTCTGAAAACAGCCACACGTAGAGGTGGAGGTTTGGGGGGAGATGAATGTTATTTTGCATAACGTGACTGCTGTAGTGTTTTCATTTTGTGAGATTAACTGTTACGGTGTGTGCAGACGGGCTGCATTTCTTCCTGTCCCTCACTTCTATTGTGTGTTACTGCCCTCCGCTGGCCGATAGATGGAGATCTAGTTGTTTTCTTTCAACTTGGTGGACCTGCTACGACAACACCCCCCCCCACACACACACACACACACACACACACACACACACACACACACACACACACACAGGCTTTAATTCGCCACAGCTCCCACAAACCTTAGCTGCTAGTCTCCCCCGGTCATAATTTCCAACTTTCCTCACATCGCTCATCACCCTGTAATTATTTTTCTGAATGATTCTCCTTCAGGAGCTGCACTGAAGAAGTGTTTAGAAATATACGAGAGGCAGCTCTGCGTCACAGCAAATGTATTTATTTTGTTATAATATTCAGACTGGTATTCATGTACGTTTGTATTGTGTTTCTTCTATATCTCAAAGGGCCGTGAAAATATTTATCAGCACAAAATATACCTGCGTGAGTATATTTTAGCAGCTTTCTATGCCATGAAGGACCCAGCGGCTGACCGCTTTATGTTACAGTCTGAACTCACTACGCTTGTTCTAAAAAGACTAAGGAGACCCTGTATACCCTGTATATGACTGTTTTCAATATTTACCGCGTGGGTAAGAGTGATCCTGAAGAATGATAATAATGAAGAAAATGAACGCGTACATATATGTAGCTAGGATTTTTGAGTTTTTTATCTTGATTGCTTGATATCCACCTTGCATGCACTGTTAATAAAAAGAAACCTTAATTTAAAAAAACAGTATGTTGTAAGGTTGTGCATCACAGCAGGATGACTCACTGGTGGAGGATAAAGGAGAGGTAAAGTACTCATGCTGGAATAAGATGCACAAGTTATTTAAAATAAATAAAAACTATTTTGTGGCCACAAAGAATCATGTGCTTCAATTTAAGATGGCTAGCGATAAACTTCAGTTGCTTAAAATTGGATTGTCTGTTCAAAGCAAAAAGGATTTTATGAAGGATGGGAAAGGTTTGCAGTAATAACAGCAATTTGCCTCTTTGAACCGCGCCGTTAAATGGCCTGTCCCAGGCTTTAAGGCTCTCTTCAGTGTGCCAGCCGCAGTAAAAACATATAATCTCAGTTAAAGTATGGTAATACTGCCTTTTCCTGGATACCATTTAAAATACACGACTGAAGTTATTGTGCTATTGAGAGCCAACAAGATCTCCAGTTCACAGAAATTTTGAGCTGCGATCTCTTTTTGTTGTTGTTGTTTTTTGAAAATAAGGTAGAAAAAAAGAAATGTTTGAATCCAGCATGCTGCAGTCAAATGCATGCATTGAGGATCTTTTCTGTTTGACGTTCTGGTGTTCCTCGAATGCTGTGAGTTGGTAAGTTCTTTAAATTCATTGCATTGGTACAAGCAGGAGCTGAGATCAGCTTCATCTCTCTAGGAAACTTCATTTTAGCCGAGAATAATCAGTTTGCCCAGTTGCTCCTGTGTCGTGATGGAGTCCAAGGGGCTGAAAAATTCATGTTTTGCTGTCTGTGAAGGTAAAGATGTGCTCTGTGCAACTGTATAAAGAATAGAACCATTAAAATAATCCTTAAATATAATGTAGACGGATAAAACTGGTGTAGATTATAGGAGTGTGTTGCTGTGTTTTGTTTCAGAATTGATCTGCTTTGATTAAAGTTGCGACCTGGCTGCAAACATCTTCCCTAGTGTGGACTTTGCCAGAATGTTCTGCATGAGGACGCTGTTTTTAAATGTATGTAATGTAAATGCGTGGCCTGCAGCTCTTCAGCCATCAGGCTATCTGCAAATGATGATAAATTTTGCCTCTTCACACCAACGCAGTGGATGTTAAATCAAAGTATCAAGATGGAATTAAAGTGCAGACTTCCAGGTTTAATTCTCAGGGTTTAGCAAAAGTATTTCATTCACTGTTTAGGAATTACAAGCATTTTGAAAGTCATTTCAAAACTTTGCCTTTGGATCATTAACATTCTGTCAGCTTGGGAAAGTGAAGCTGTGCTTTTCTTTATGATCCAGGAACTTCCAGCCTCTCCTCCTTTTTTAATATCTCTTCCTACTCCTGTGCAAGCGTTTGGATCAAATAGTAGCAAAGATTTAGGAGGACTAGCACAGAATGCATGAACAAATGAAAGACAAGGACTGAGCCTGAACAATAAGTGGAGGCTTTTTCTTGTTTTATATTGTTCATTAAGGACAGTTAAATTTTGTTTTGTTATTTGTTTCGATGATGAAATGTATGATAATCTTTTCTTTTTTCATTCTGTAATTTGATCAAACTTCATAGATTAGTCATTTTTTCCTTTCATCCTGTACATTTTTGTAGCTTGTGTGGAAAACTTATCCAACTTGTTTACACATTTTTAGGTGACAGGTTGAGGATTTCTAAGAAATATGCAAACACTACAGCTGACTAAAAAAAGGTGCATACTCTCAACTTTTCTAATCCTTCTAGATGATTGGTTATATTTGCAAAAACTAGCTATGCAAGCATCCATACTTTTCTGATCAGCTGTTGTTGTTTTAATAACAGCTGAGGTATTTGAGTCTCTCTAAAATGAAAACAGTCAGGCAGTGTAGCGATTGTTCACTTCATTTTATACATGTTTGTTTTCCTCTCGTCTTGCCTCACAGTTGTCATTACGTGACTGAATTCAGGCAGAATCACTGCACACGCGCACACACACACACCCACACACGTCTGTGTCACATGGGAAAAGACGTGACACAAGGGACAAAGACGGAGCCCCTTTGAGAATATCATCCGAGGTTAAATTGCTGTGGGGAGAGGCGTCGCATGGAGAAGGAGAGCAAACTGTAAGAACGAACACAGCAAATGTTTTCTTCTGACATCAGAAATTGTTTGTTCCTAAAAGAGGTTTTACAGTCACATCTTCAGAGCACAAAAACAAAAAGCGTCTTCGTTATAGTTTATAATAAACCTGCAACAGAGTTTCATTCGAGCTTTATTTGTTACTCAGACTTTCCTCCACACAAAACACTAAAATGGAGCACTGGTGTAATCAGAAAATCTCACATTCTCACAGTCAGTACAATTAGACAGCAAACATCATCAAAGCAAATACAAAAATATCTTCAGTATCGGTATTAAATCATTTAAATAGCTGCTCGTCAACATATTCATACTGTAAATCTGCCCCTCTGCTCGTCTTCCTGCTCTAAAATCACAGCGCCGACACAGAAACCCGTGGAGCCACAAATATGTTGCCGGGTTAATGAGGCCTGTGGGTACCAAGTGTAATACACTCACACTTTTTAGACCCACATGTACTCATGTACGTTCAAAGATTACCATATTCAAAAAAAAAATTTAATAGCATTTTTAACTTCCTTTAAAATACCCTGGTATGTCTATTTTTTAAGTGTTAAATTCATGCTTTCTCCTCATCCCAAGTTTTGTGAAGCAGCTGTAACATCACCTGATATGTCAAAAAGTCAAGCCTCAAAGCAGAGCCTTAATAAATTTAAGGGTTTAGTCAGTATGTAAAAAGTGAGCCAAACAGGCGAACATTTTCTGTCGTTATCAAGTTTAGATTAAATTCCAACACGGATAAAAAAACATTAAGATTGTTCTTCTAACGTGATTAAACGTGATGCACTAGGCAACTTGTATAATGCATTGTAAGACATTTTCAAATGTGATGCGCATTTTCTTTACAAAACAACATCTTGCACTGCAACTCGTGTTATAACAAACGTATTGAAAAGCTATCACATAGCTTGCAGACAGCACCATTAAAGAACAATCCGACTGTGCCACCTTTAAAACTACTAATGCTCCAAAATCTGTAATCAGTCCTAAAATTTAAAAAAAAAAAAAAAGTACTGCAAAATAAATTAAAAAGGCAAAGGTGTCTCGTGTTTACAGTCTGTAATCTGCACATTAACTTCTAGTTTTTCAGCATCATCTGTGCAAAAGGAAACGCTTGTGCAGGGAAGAAAATGAATTCTGATGCAACGCCATCGTGTCACATGGAAAAATGGCTGTTTATGTCAGTCAGATGACTTTTCTTCATGACTTGGCTCAGCTCAGTTCACACAACCACCAGATGTCTCTGTTAAATCAAACCTCCGCTGCTACAAAGAATCACGGAAACATCACTTTTTCAGATCATAATTTCCATTTTGAGCCTTTTCTCAGCTTCCTTGACATTTTGCCAACAGGGACTGAGCACTGTGCACATTAACTACCTTCACTTTTGTCACTGTTAGAGAAAAGGGGACTTTCAGTAGAGGAATAGATCAACTTTACTAATTTAACTATGGGAAGTGTACTTTGGCTTTCAACCAACAGGGGCAAAAGATTTCATTTTATTTCTTACCTTTTCCTTTTTGTTCACAGGGACTGAAGCCAAGAAATATAGAAACTATAAAATACTAGTCTCCTCACCTGAAGGAGCTGCCATACTCATTAAAAACATTAGTAATGGTTAACAGTAATATTAAGGCTTCCACTAAAAAGCTTAAGAGCTCCATGGTCTGATTAGTTTTTCATGTGGTTTTAATCCAAGCCAGTAAACAGTGGAAGTATTGTGACAGTTCATGATTAGGTCCACACACTCGGGGGTCACTGACAGTGGCTGTTGGGATATAACAGTGGGGCGAACCATCACCCACACAGATCTACAAAATCCTCTGGGCAGAGCGAGTGCAGCGGGTGCAGCCTCCTCTTGGCATGCTCCTCTGCAGCCTCACAAGGGCAGCCTTTGTGTGCCGCCCGAATGCGACCGAGTACAAACATGTCTAAGAGCGACTATATGTGCGTTTTTGTTTCCTAGTGTCTATTTATGCATGAGTTTGCGTGTGCATGTGTCCTGGTATTTGTGGCCCGTTTATGAGCTGCAGACCCGTTGTGCTGGCTGAGATCCCACCAGTCAGTGGGACAGCACAGATTGAGGACAGGAACGAAAGTGAGTCTCAATACTCTCTTCACACTGTTGTATTGTTGTTGGAGGAGGCAGGCTGGTGCTGGTGAGATGGCCAAGGAGGGAGGAAAAGCTGCAGGGAGCGGGAGTAGGTAAAAGGGGAAAGGGGGTTGGGGGCCAGCATTCTGGTGGCGGTGGTGGTGGTTGTACCAGAACCATTTCCTCAGCTGAGGTTTTTCTTCAGTGTCTGCCTGATGAGCTTCAATCATGGGAGAGGGCTCTCCCCGTACACATCCAGTACCATAAGTACAAATTTCCTTTACTCTGTATAGTCAAAAAATAAATAGCACAATGTTTTCCCATTTCAAGCTGGCTGAATGCCCTAGGGATACTCATTTGTCTTTGAGAGGAGACAGAGTCCTAAAAGCCTGGTAAAAGAACGCGAAGTGAGATTTTCAGTCTTTGTCATTGTTGTTGGAGTGAACATGCTGGCACTGGGCTGAGCACGGAGCGGAGGAGGAGACACTGGAGGTTTTGGTGGTGGGTTCCCTGGGTTTATGTTTGCGATGCAGGGCGACTGCAGCCAGAATGCTGATTATGTGCACGTGGAAGTACATGGACCTAGGTGGGAAAAACAGAGTGGAACTTTTATTATGTAGGGAAAAAAATGATCCAGCTAGATTTATACTAGATTCATTAATAATTCAGATTAGAAACGAGCAACAATATCACACTTAACTACTAACTTATGACAAGAAACCATGCGCATTGTGTTTACAATGGGGCAAGCAGTCATATGTTTCAAAACTAGTCACATGGCAACAACATAATGCATTTAGGCACGTGAGTATGGTTAAGATGACCTGCTGAAGTTCAAACTAAGCAACAGAATGAGAAAGAAAGAAAGGTGAAGTGAGTGACTTTGGATGTGACATGGTTGTTGGTGCCAGATGGCTGGAGTATCCTGAGCATTTCAGAAACTGCTGAGCAACTGACAATTTCCCACACAACAGTCTGGTGGTCCAAATGGTTAAAAATAAATAAATAAAATAAAAATATATCCGGTAAGAAGCAGTTCTCTGGGTAAAAATGCCTTGTTGATGCCAGAGGTCAAAATGGCCAGACTACTTTAGAGCTGATAGGAAAGTAACGGTGATTCACATTATTACACCCAAATAATTACAACCAAGATATGCAGAAGACCATCTCTTAATGCACAATAGTAGCAGAAAACCACACCATGCTGTCAGCTAAGAACAGGAATCTCACAGTGGCTCTCCAAAACTAGACACTGGAAGAACGTTGCTTGGATAAGATGCTGATGAGTTACAATTTCTGCTGCCAGATTCAGACGTTAGGGTCAGAGTTTGGTGTAAACACCATGAAAGCATGACTCTACAAGGCACGCCCTGCATGGTATTAATGGTTCAGGCTGCTGTTGGTGGTGCAATGGTGTGGGGGACCACACCTTGGTACACTTTGAGCCCATTAAGCTCAAACTGACCTACCTGACTATTGTTGCTGACCATGTTCATCCCTTTGTAACCACAATGTAACTAGTTTTTAATGGTGCTACCAGCACAATAACACACCATGCCAAAATGCAGAAAAAATTAACCCCAAAACTGGTTTCTTGAACATGTACTCAAATATCCTCCACAATCAACAGCTCTCAATCTAAAAGCACCTTTGGGATGTGGTAGTTTAGGAAATTCACATCATGGATGAGCAGCAAAGAAAATCTGTAGCAACTGTCATGCTTTTGCATGTCAGTATGGACTAATGAACCTAGGTGAGCCAATGCTGTGAAAAAACTGAAGCAGTTTTGAAGGCAAAAGGGCCTTCAAAGCTATACCATGCTAACAATACCAGTATTAGCATGCTAATACCAGTATTAACATGGTATACCTAATAAAATGGCCAGTGAGTGTGGATTAAAAATTAGACCATCAAAATACACACGAACATGAAACGTCACCGAATTGTTTTATGTTTTTAAATAGTAAAGGATTTTTAAATACTACATAAACACAGTTGCGTGCTCCTATATGGTCTACAGGTGTGCAGACAGACATTTACTGCAGAAAATAAGGAAATAAAGGGGATTTATTATGCTAGAGCTAAAGGAGAATCTAGAGCATTGCAAAGAGCAGTCTCGGGGACTTGCCCTTACTTCCTGTCTCTCGCTCAACTGTCAAAGAGAGGAAATGTGGCCAAGAACGGTTTATTGACGCATGATATAAGAACTGTTGACAATCCAATCGGCATGCCTGTGGTTACAGTCAGCGTGATTATGCCTCTTTGGAAGTTTATGGATGTATGTAGAGGGGTTCCTGCTCACCTTCACATGTATGAGTACATAGAAAGATTAATAGAACGCAGAACCACACAGAGTTGAAGCAAAAGGATAATTTGATTAAAGCGGGGTATGACGTACCTGTAATAAACTATAGTGTAGTTAACTGCAAGAAGGAGAAAAGGCATGACAGTGTAGCAGATGGCCAGCTGTGTGGCTGCCCAAGTCAAGATGTCATAACCCAGCTTCATCACTCTGGAGCCCAGGAAGTAATGACGAATTGACCTCCGTATCTGGTGGGGAGAGGCAGACGGACAACAATTATCGTTTAACAGATGACAGGATTAGTGTATTCAAGGAAAACTTTTGTTGAACTATTTAATTAACATGCGAGAAGCAGAAAGTGCCAAGTGCAATAAAAAGTCAGTTAAAGCTGTTCCCAGAGAGGTTTTGTTTGAACAGGCACCAAAAACATTTTTAGAGCCACTTTCATACTGATAAGATATGTTTTTGTTTGTAGTTGTACTGAGGAAACTGAAATATCCTTAATCTTCACAAAGCTACCGTTGTAAATGTAACAAGAGCTGTCCCATCTATTCATGGTCAGTTTGTGTCCATACAGTCCGATTACCTTCCATTTGTATTTTAGAGCATTACTTTGCAGATAATGTAGACAACTTACAGCTCTTGCTGCTATGGTGATGGGGATGGCGGTGAGGAAGGTAAAATAGTACCCTGGATAAACACCATGCCACAAAGCAGACAGGATAAAGGTCAACGCCAAACGGTGCTTTGGTGCTCGGTCATAGCACACCCTGAAAAAGGAACGGGTTGGGAATTTCACTTTTTTTTTTCCCCACTTTCCGACTGTGCACACAATTTGATTTCACACTCGCAACACTTACGTTTTAAGCCAAATTCCTGTTCGAATATTCCAGTTGTCTATGAAGGTCTTGAAGCTGGTTGCTGTCTAAAAGAAAAAAGATCAATAGCTACAATAAGAGTGTGCTCCAGTGTCTAATTAACTCACAATTGGACACAGTGCTGAAAGATCATGGTCTCGATTTTAAGCATCTGAAACGCGGCACCTCAATCCCGATGATGTTGAGGTTGCTGATGAGGTCCCAGGATGGCTTTCCATGTTCATCCATCCCAAGGAAACCATATCCTGCAGCATTGTTGACTGCATCAGCTGACAGAGGAAGAAGAAGATCATCACATGACATCCGTGGCATTTGTCCCCAGAAGCAATAAAAAACAAAACAAACTGGCCAAGTAAAACACACAGACGCACTAAATACCCACCTAATGTCCAGGCGAAGTAGAATTTGGGCCTTGCAGCTTGTATGGAGAAGAAAGCATAAGTGAGCCTGGTGAGGAAGGAGGCTTGGCTCACAAAGTCGGGGTCAACGTTGTACTTTATGGGCAAGGACCGAGTGACAGTAAGGAAGAACAGCATACAGCCGGCGCAGACTAGCAGCTTATGACAAACGGCGTTCTGCAGAGAAAGCAAATTACTTCTGAGCACTGATAGAAGCACCATTACAAATGGAGAATATTAGGATTACCATTAAATCTTAAGCAATCAGCATCTATGGCTTAACTTAACCCAAGAGAAACCAGAAACAAACTATCAGTTTGTAGCTCTGCTCTAGTGGATACATTTAAAATGTTCACCACAGAAGTTACACATTTTCTTTGAAGCTGAAAAAAGTCCTCCTGGGTACCTCAGTAATATCTGACCTTCTGCGACTATATGTTTGTAGCAGATTTTTATCTAGTCCACATCAGCCAAGACCTTTCTATAGTTTTTTTATGAAAATGAAGCCATGCAAAACTTTAACCTCCCTACTGAAGGTATTTTCTGAGTTATAGGCCCCCATGTAATTTATGCTAAAGAGGTTAGGTTGAAATTTGGTGCTTTTTAGGTAACCTTATTGTTTTTTCCAGCATAACTCCTTAAGTACAACAGCTATCACATGAAACAAATTTCAGCTATTAAAAACTGCAACCAATGTAATTTTACACCCTCTGCAAGTTTTACAATGTAAAGAAAAATCTAATTTTCTATAATCAACTTTCAGCGCTAGCATCACGGGATGCATCATAATTTTGATAGCAACTTTGCACAGATTTCAATTACTATGACAGAGTAACCGAAATAAACATTTATAGCTTAGACGTTTTATTTGTTTTCTGAGAATTCAATAGAGAACTTCAAGGGTGTTTTCACAATGTTGGATAGATAACAGGTCAAAAGAAGTTACATCATAGCAAGGTCGTTTTGCTCTTTAGTCCTTAAAAGTCCTGGCCTGCTAACGTGAATTTTAAGGGCCTGTAATTCCAAAAATATTCATTGTGCGTAGGCGAAATTTTGCACATCTTTATTCAATTTAGACTTCTCTAAACACCTGTTCTAAGTTTTATCTACTCTTGTTTCTGTAGGATATCAAGAAGGCCAGATCCTCATGTCAATTCAGACACGCAACTCTTGCTGTGAACTTGTGTAAACTTATTTCCAAGGAACAGCCAATCAGAAGAAAACTAGCTAAGAAGATGGGGAAGAGAGTCAAAATGACCTACTTCAGAAACTGAATCAAGTGTAAGCATGCACCACATCCCAGTAAAAGAATTATTTTTGAACTGTGAATGATGTAAAGGACAGTTCAAACGCTCTTTCAATAAAACAAGAACAAGAAGTAAAGCCACTGTAGTAAAGTTACAGAGATTCCAACCAATGGAAGACGAAACATATTGCTGGATAAGCATTTAATCCCCCTCCTGATAAAACAATAACCTATCAATATAAAAATGAAAAAAGTTAAAGACTACAAGAGTAGTAACCAGTATTCATGAACTTACCAGAGGTGATGGGTCCTGGGTCTTATTGTAGCCATTCTGCCGATTACTTGAGGCATGCTGCTGCTTGAGCCTCGTGCTGATGTGTCTGCCCTCTATGAAGTCTATGTACTCTTTGTAGTTACTGCATGGCCCCACCAAGACACTCAGAAAGTTCAGATTGTAACTCAGGTACTCGATGAGAGAAGGCCTCACACTACAAAGAGACGAGGCAGAAATCACTGAAAAGAAACAAACCTTTTCGAAACACTAACTGAGATCGCTTTGAGTGAAACGTGACGGTGCTACTTTAGATTTTCTTCCAAGGTGATCTGAGAAATACATGCCATCTAGTTTTAAATTAAACATCCAACAGGTCATGATCAGTCAGCATCATTGCTCGCCTTTAACTCTGTTTCTCTGACCCTGTACATATACCAGCTGCCGAGCAATAAAACGAACCAGGATGGGTATTAAAACCTGACCTAATTCATGACCAAATGTGCTTCCATCCATGTTACAAACTATGTGTAATATTTACAGTACAGGAGAACTTGTATGCAAAACTGGAATAAGGACAATGTCTGGTCCCTGATAAATAAGAACAAAATTAGTCCAGTTAATCGAATATTTAAGTATTATGACAAACACATCAATTACCAGATTTACAGCTACTGGGTTATTGCACAGGTAGGCGGCTATATTTTATGGCTGCTTTTAAAATACATTTTAATTCATTTTAAAACGGCATGCATAGTACAGTCCATTGATAATGTGATTTCATGAATTCACATGCACAAAAATGTTTTTCCATGCAAAACGATGTCTCTTTTCTAAGTTCCCAGCATGCTTTTTTCCATAAATAAACTATTCACCATGATTTCATGTCCTTGTCATTGTCCTTCGTGGCTAAAGGAAAAGAAACAGTTATTTATTCTTTAAATAAGGTCCAAGTTCAGATGCACTGTTAAAGTATCTGCACATCTTTGCTGCACATGTAAACTTTACATTATAGGATTACACTCACCAGTTACGTTATTAGGTACACCTGCTAAACTGCTCCTTAATCCAAATGTGTAGTCAGTCAATGACATGGCAGCCACTTAATGCATTTAGGCATGTAGAAACGGTCAATGCTGAAGTTCAAACCGAGCAGTACAGTATAGAATAAAGTTGAATTAAGTGGATTTGAATGTGGTATAGTTCTTATTGCCAGACTGGTGGTTCAGAAAAAGCTGATTTTACTGGGATTTTCTCACACAATTATCTCTGGAGATGGTCAGAAAAAGAGAAAATCTCCAATAAGCAGTGGTTCTCTAGGCAAAAAAGAATCGCTGATGCCAGAGCTCAGAGGAAAATCGCCAGATTGGTCAAGCTGATAAGAAGGCAATAGTAGCTCAAATAACCACTTGTTACAACTAAGAGCTACAGACGAGCATCTGTAAATAGAACATTTATCAACCCTTGAAGCACCAGGTACCACACTGAGGCTACAACTCACACGAGCTCACCAAAACTGGACAGCACAAGACTAGAAAAGGTTACCTGGTCTGATAAGTCTTAATTTCTGGTGCAACATTTGGGTCGGGGTCAGAATTTTGTGTAAACACCATGAAAGTATGGATCCATCCTGGTTTGTATGAACAATTTAGACTGGTGGTGGTGGTGTAGTGGTCTGGGGGCTATTTTTGTGCCACACTTTGGGCCACTTAGCACCATATGCGCATTGTCCAATGGCACAGCCTACTTGAGTATTGTTACTGACAATGTCCATCTCTTTATGACCACAATGTACTCATTGTCTAATGATTGCTTCCAGCATCATATCTCACAGCTCACATCATCGCAAACTGTAGTGGATTCCAAAGACCTCCACAGTCACAGTTGAATAGAGCACCTTTGAGTTGTGATGGTACAGGAATGTGAAATCATTCTGCATAATGAAGGTGTAGCTGACAAATCTGCAGCAGCTCTGTGATGCAGTCATGTTGACAAAGACCAGGGGTAGGCAACTCCAGGCCTCGAGTGCCAGTGTCCTGCATGTTTCAGGTGTGTCCCTGATCCAATCACAGCTGATCTATATGGCCAAATTACCTCCTTAGCATGTCTTGAAGTTCTCCAGAGGCCTGGTAACAAACTAATCATTTGATTCAGGTATGTTGACCCAGGGTGAGATCTAAAACCTGCAGGACACCGACACTCGAGGCCTGGAGTTGCCCACCCCTGATATAGACTAAAATTTGAAGAATGTTTCCAGCACCTTGGTGAATCAGTGTCATGAAAAATAAAGAGTTTGAAATGCAAAAGGGGGGCCAACCCAATACTAGCAAGTGTACCTAATAAAGTGGCTGGTATATGTAAGTTTATCTATGCAGACTTGAAGGCTAAAATCAGAGACATAGGAAAATCCCAAAGATCTCTAGTCTGTTAAAATTAGACTCTGTTTAAAAAAACCACACACACAGTTACCACAGGAAGTTACTAACTTGCTTTGCTGTGTAAACTTACTTTATAGCCATGAGCTTCTGCTCCTGTGTCAACTGTTCAGTCTTCTTACACATACCTGAAAAAAATATGGAGTTGTTGATATCTTTAATTCCCCCCTCCCCCCTTCTCTTGTCCTTCTTTAACAGATGTTTAATTCTGACTCTAAGAGACTTTTTCACTGAAACACTAACAACTCACAATGGAAAAAAAAAAACACAAATGTTACTAACAACATCAATGACTGCACATTTTGTGGCTCACAATTATGACTTCGACATTACATTAGAAGAGAATCAGAAGGACGCGTTTTAATAAAAGCCTAGGCTAAATGTTTTACAACAGGTGTGAAAATGTGTGTAAAAGCCTGTCATCCCTGTTAAGTTACTCAGACAGCATGCTGTGAAAGGCTTGCCAATGTGCTGAGCTTCCATATGTATGTGTGCATCCACTTGTCTGACTTACCGTCATGGAGCTGGAAAGCCAACGTGGTGAGCTTCTGTGTTACTATCATCAAAGGTCTGGGCAGAGAAAGATGGTAAATTATTGTTTTTAATTTATCTTAAGAAGTTTAGAAATTGATGCTCACAACCTGTGCCTGATTGTAGGTGGGCAAATTTGAAAAGATTTCACTTTAATAATCATTTTAAATTGTATAAATGTTGCAAGTATGATAGCATAGCAATTCTAATATATGTTTTTGTTTTGTTTTTTAAGTGAAAGTAAAAACTTAAGTCATTTAAAGCATTACCAATTTAAGCACAGCACTTCCCAAGCTCACCGAGCCTCTGTGAGAGACTCTTGGATTTATTTACCATTGTGAATCACTTCATTCTTCTCTAGTTGTGGCAAATCAGGTCACTTATTAATCCAATGCAATACTTTCCTATCCCCAGAGCTTCATTGGATCATCGGGCCCCTTTTAAACCAGCACAGCTAGATTTTCAGCTTATCAAGCACACATTTAGGAAACTCATGTGAATGTGTGTCCACATATAAACTACGTCTCTCTTGCACACACACACTAGTTTGTGTTGGTGTGAGGGCTGCATTGTGTGCACAGCATGGAAAACTGAGGCAGAGAGAGGCTGGCCATGTGGCTGGCAGTGCCAGCTCAGTGAGAGCTGGCAGGGGGCTCTGAAGTAATGTTTTCAGCCAGTATGTGCAAAACTCCAGTACTATAGCATACAGGCTCCATTTTCCATTTTGTACATTATAGAGCGGGCATAGTACCTATGATTTTCATGTCAAGTGTCAATTTCAGTTCATGGAAATGCTCTTGAACAAATGCAAACAGACTTTAGAGACAATGGCTAGATGCATAACACCCTACTAAAGACAGAGCAAGAAATATAGAGGGAAACCAGAAATCTATCAGCATGAATGACTGCTGTTCAGTCTGACTCACACAACCTTTGCTCAGAAACAAAGTTAAGTAGTGAATGTAGTTTGTTTTTTGGGGTTTTTTGTACTGAATTGATACCGAAACATGAAAGTGTATCAAAAAATAAAATAAAATCTGGATCCCTAATTCAATATGGGATCACCAGAGGCTGACTCACAGTCCTGGCTGCTCATCTCTAAAGTCACATGGAGTCTAAATGAGGCTGCCAACAAATTAATCCGCACTGGAACAAGGCAAAGTAGCTGCTGCTGAATACAGAGGCCAGCAAAGTCAGCTGTCGCTTTATAAAGTATAACCACACATAGAAAAACAGACATTTCCAATTAAAATGGGAGGCAGAAAGCAGCCTAAGCTGGGCAGCGTCAACTGTGAACAATGCTGCTGCTATTTTTTTTTTCTTCAGTTGTTTTATATGTACACAAGGCTGGGGGAGTCGGTGTGTAAGCTGGTACCACCAAGGGTGGAAACTGATAACGTATCTAAACCTCAAATGTCTCCATAATGTGCTGTCACAAAGAAGGTGTGGCAAAGAGGAGAGAGAAAGAAATGCTTCAGATTTTCCTCACCCAGAGAAGTCAGTGGAAGGTATTCCATAGTTAAAGATGAAGACTCGGCTCACTTGGCACGCAGTCAGATAGCCCATAGATATCACCATGGAATACCTGAGTGGAAAAGAATGACACAAAGTAAATAAAGTAAAGGGCAGTTCAATCAATCGTTTAATACAATACCTAGAAAAAAAGAAAAAGGACAAGCTGGTGTGGTAACAGTTGAGTCACCAGTAAATGCATTTGAGGAGATTAAGAAGTTTCCTTAACTTATGAGTCATTAGAAATTACTGCAAGTGATTGTTGCCTCTCTGGGTTACTTCACAAAAATTTAAAAAAAAAAAAAAAAAGTGAGCATAATGTTTCTTTTTTTTTTAAATATTTGTGCCATTTACACTACCTCTAAAACTTCCAGCATGGTTTAACTTTGACAAGACGCAACTATTTCATCACACTCTCAAATGAAAAACAAAAGAATGAACAGGCACAGGTAAGAACTTGTGTCATTTCTGCAGGACTGAAAACCTGATATTCTGCTTTACATTTCACATTGTCAAAAAATTTTAAACAGTTACAAACATCGGCATATCTTAAAGTAATGATCACCCGTTGTTCTGATCGTTCCCTAGATTGTCCTGGCTTTAACCTAAAATGTTCAATTACTTTGTTTCCCCGTATCAGTGACACAGAGGTGTGTGTCCAGAAGCCCATGTTGAGTTTACACAGTGTTTTGCCTCCAAAGCCATAGAACAATACCAGTTCTACTTTGCTCTACCTACAGGTAATCCTTGAATACCTCACCAAGATAACCGTACAATTTTGCTCTAGTAATAAAAAAACAAAAAAGCAACAACTGCCAGACACACCTGAGCCATGCTGTCTGAAGTCAACACCCATATCCACCCAGACATAATGGAAAATGTGCATGTGCTCTTAAGAGTTCCACTGAAACCCTGTAAACATGAAAGTTTCAACATCCGCATAAACACCTGCTAGCTATCTTCATGAGTAGACTGGTCAGGCTGGCATGCCTGGCTGCCTGTCGCCTGACGTGTTCTCCAAAGGTTTCATGCCTTTAAAAAAGTACTTTCGTTCAGGCCACATTGGAACAGGAAGACAAAGGGGGCGAGGTGAAGTAGAATGAAGTCTTTCTTGGAATGCGCGGCAGGGAGTGAATGAGTGGTAAACTTCAAGGGCTTAAACTGAGCAACTTAGCCCACCTATGAAGTGAATGGCTTGTGGGCTGGGTTGATCTCGTCTGGCAAGTTTGACCTTAAAATAGCAACAGCTAGTTCTGCAGCCCTATCATGGTAAACGCAGTCCTGTCAATCACATACCGGCTTGATGAAGCAGGCACGTCAGTCAATGCAACCGGAAAGGTGTGTGCGCGATGAGAACGACTACAACCAGACCGACTAGGCTTAATTCATGGTTACAGGAATTACGGGCAAAAGAGCAACAGTTGCACAATCCATGTAAGAATCCACTGGTGTTTCAGACTTTTGTTTCTGTCTTTCAGAATCCATTATATAGCCATTCCCTAGACTTTCATGTTGATTGGCCTTTGAGGCTTGAATTTACCTGTGCACATTGTTGAGGTCAGCTTTGATGATGATCAGGTAGTTTGCAACAACCACAGCCAGGATGTGAGATGAATACCTGCAGAAGTGACACAAAACATTCTGTAGGTCTTTTCAATGACACAGGCAGCATGTGCCAATACAACTTAAACACATTTCCCACAGATACCTGCTGCTAAAGCACTACAATACACACCCATACAAATACATGCGTTTCCAATTTGTCTCATGACCGCATACCCTCAGTGTTCTACTACAATTATAAGCCCGAGGCATTAAAAACATGTTCTAACTGTGCACCCAGGCCAGTTAGTACCATGGCTATTTCAATGTTGTAGTTTAGCATTGTCTTGCTGAAACAAACAATATGCATGTTGTCAGAGTGGCTATATTATTTTGCTCTAAAACTTACATTATTATTAATGTGGCCTTCACAAAAGGTGGATGATACCAATGCCTTGTGCATTAAAGGACCTAGACACCACAGATGATGCTGTAGTGGCAGGAGGCAGAAGTGTTTTCTTGATCTGGTTCACATGAAGTGTTCCTGAGCGCATGCAATAATTTTTCCTACAGAAGGTCTGTTTTTAGTGCTGCAGCCTGAGGGCCTGAGACCATATTCTTAAAGAACTGTTGATCCAGTGGTCTGGTCTTTTTCTTCTTACGTTGACCTGCTACCATGTTTTAAGCACATATTTTTCCAAGGACAACACCATTTTTTCTTTCAGCATTTAACACATTGCTTTGTAGTATTTTTCCAATTAAACGTGTGATGTAAATGATTCATTAATCACTGCATTCTGATTTTATTTAAATCTTATACAGGTGGGCCCACATACAGCCCACTTTGATATTAAGTGAGGCTAGTGAAACTCCCCTTTCTGTCATTGTAAAGACATTTGAATATTTAACCCCTGAGACTTCTTAGTAGAAGAAAAAGAAGTGCCGTTTCAGTACATCTTAGTTGTTCAACATAAGTGTGTGAAATTACAAAAAAAGTTCTGGTAGCTTATTGCCTAGACTGTTCTGTAATTATAAAATATAAAGTTTTTGTTCATTGACAGAAAACACTTTTTGAAACATGGACACATAAAATATCTTTGACTCACATACTGGAGAAAAAAATGAATGGAGCAGTGTGTGAGACAGTGCCATACATTACCATCCAAAGCAGAAGACGAGAAAACCAATACCGAGCAGAGCGGCAACAAAGTGCCTGACCAGGGGACTGACATGGGCCGGGCTGAGGTAGAGACGAAAGCAGAAGGCAGAAGTTAAGGCAAACAGCTGGCATGCCAGAAAATTCACCTGTGTGGGAAGAGATAAAAATGAGGATTGGGGTGAACAGCAAAGAGAGATAATCAACAAACATTTCACGTTTTATACTTTTATAGGCAATTAAGGGCTTTACGGTATATTATCATAGTGTACTATGATAGTGTAAAAATTTTATAGGGACGTAAAACAGCAGCGTATGACACGTTGCAGGACTGTATCGTTATTTTTATTATTAATAATTTTCTTTAAAACGACAGAATTTAGTTTTTGGACAAAGCCTCCAATAAAAGGACAATAATGTGGACGTGGACGACTTTTAAGGAGCCACGGCACGTGTGTCCCACAAGTGACACAAGGTTAATTGACGGAACATCATTTATGACATGAAATTTATTTATTTTTTAAGAAAAAAACCCAGTAATATATCAAAAGATTTAATTCTTCCGAAATAGCCCCACTGACTTGTGACTCACGCTTGTCCTACCTGATCAAGAGGAAAGCCCAAGTATTCACTGACAGGCAGCAGCCACTCGGATCCAGTGGTTTTAAACGGAGTCTGTGCCGGCTCGCCCATCCTACGCAGCTGTTCTGTCACGGCACCTCGGTTTGCCAGGTTATCTTTACGTGTGTTTGTAGCTAACTACGAACTATTTTCTGTGACTGAAATTCATCGTTTTCCCTTGAGCGCCTGTGACAAGTCAAACCAGTCGACAGACCAGGAACACTCCCTCCTCCTTCTTTCCCTCCCCGTCAGTACCAGTCGAGTTAGACAAAGGCAGGCGAAAAATAAATAGCCCTTCCGGTTGCGGCTTACAAAATAAAAGCCAATTCAAAGCGAATAGACCGCAGACTTCAACTAACCGCACAAATCTCTTCCAGCCTAAAGTCTTCTTTTAACCATACAATGTCCTAGAGTCCACTATTGATGAATGGAGAGCACAGATTGCTATTGTGTCCAGGCAAACGCAAAGTTGACTTGTGTGCTTTTGTTTTGAAAACATCAGCTTTATCACGAAAGACGAAATTAACCCATAATCCCGTGTGCATTAGCGCCAACATCCTAGTTAAACTTTAACCTTTACTTATGATGTTAAAAGTTTTAACAAGAATGTTGCAGCAGTTTTAAAAACATAAAAAATGTTATTACACATAACTTCCGGTGTTTTTTCGAACTTAACATCTCAGAACGTGCGTTTTCTTTCAGACTTACGGACAAAAGTTACTTATGAGCCAGTATAAACACAGTACTGTACAAAAGCTTTAAGCAACTCTTTATGTATTTATATTTTGCACGGAAAATGAGTAATAGGTGTAGTGTTTTATTGAAACATACATGGAAATACAGTATATAAGGGAAAAACAGAGTTTTTGGGAAAACTGATCTCAATGTCAATAATTTGCCTGAATTCTCTAAGGCAAGCTTTCTTCTCATCATTCAGGTAGTCTTCAGGAATAGTTCTCCAGACTTTTTTACAATGAAAGCTCGTCTTTGGATGTTGGCTGTCTTTTGTTTTGTTCTCTCCTAAAATGAAACTGCTCACATTGCTTCAATAATATTGAGGTCCGGGCTCTGGAGAGAATAGTCCATGAATAGTGCTTAATTGTGTGTTTTTCTATCCAGTTATGCCTTTACTGCATTGAGAGTGTGTTTGTGATCATTGCTGTGCTTTCCAGATGGTATTGGTGGATCAAAAAATCTCAGTAAATTTCTGTATTCACTGTACAAGAGCCTTAAATGTGTCCGGTCTTTGGTGGATTTCTTTCCTATTAGTAAAAAAAAAAATGTTTTTCAGGAACTGTTCATCTCCTGTAAACAGTTTTTTTAAGACTGCCACTTTTCCTCCACTTGTCCAGTTTCCCCAAAGTTTTGTAAGAACACATTGCACAGCATGCTGAAATATGTCTCATTTTTTGGTCAGCAGCTCTTTGGTAATTACTTTATTAGTGCAAAACCTATATAACTTTATTTCTGCTGAGCTGTTATCTTTGGCATCTTTCATGAGTTCCAACTAAAGAAATGTAAAAGAAATGTGTTGTTTTTGCAACAGGCTGCTAGTAACAAAGCTTATTTTACCTCATTTTAAAATGGATTCAATACATTTAAATACATAATGACAAAGCCCAAAATTTTTTGGAAATGCAGAAACCTTTCTACATGAGTTCACATTGTTGACAATGCATGTAGCATTCCACCAGTAAAAGGCATATGACAGGACATCTGGAGTTGCCAAAAGACACCCGAAGAACTCTCAGACCATGAGAAACAAAATGATCTGGTGAAGCTTCCTGTCTGGAAGAAACTAGGCACCTGTCACCATCCGTTAACTAAATCATGTTTTTCAGCAGCAGGAACTAGGAAACTAGTTAGGGTCAAGGGTAGGGATGGGTATTGATAAGATTTTCACGATTCAGATTCCATTTTCGATTCTGTTTAACGATTCGATTCTTTATCGATTCTCTTATCGATTCTTTTTAAAAAAGGAGAACACTAAGGTCGATTAGCTTAGAACTTTGTTTTATCTTCTCTTTGAACAAGATAGAAATTTAGGAGTAACATGGCCTTACAAACCCAGCAGTGAGATCTTAAGAGATCCAGCTTACGGCTCTTCAATGGGGTGTCACAGGGTCCCCAGGGAAAAAAAATTGTAAATGTAAAATAATAAAATAAATATTCTCCTGTAGCAATAACAAAGTATAGCATAAATTATTCTGTAGCAATTACACAAGAATATCCAGTAATGTCCCTGCCTACAATTAAACACATTCACTTACTGAAAATCATCTGCTGTGGCAAATGGGTGCAAGGCTTTTACCACAAACTTAGTCACTGCTCAGTGACATTCGTCTATCCTGGCCTGAAAGGAGACGCTACCGATAGACTGCAGCGAGAACTGCCAGCATCTGAGCCAGACTCTGTCCGTCTCTCTCATCATGGTCACTTAAATGCACAGTAATGGCAGGTTTTGTAATAAGGCAGATCGTGCTAACATAATATGCACTGTTGTTGATTATTTACCTGCTGCATTAACGGGAGAGGACGTGCAAACGTTACCGCTGCTGCTGGGTTGAGATTCACGAGTCCGGAGCGGAATTAAAAACACGACATTCATTTAAGGTCATCGCGTTGTTTTGTGAGCAAATGCTTTTGCATATTCGTAGTGTTTCCTCCCTTAAATGAAATATCTACTTTGCAAGTATTGCAAGTTGCCCTGTTGTCATCCGTTCTCGTAAAGTATAACCAAACTTTTTAGCGTTTGAGCTGCTTAGGCGCCGTGTTTCCTGCCAGGTAAATGACGCTCCGCAACGTGGTGACGTCATTCGGGGCGACTGGAATCGATAAGGGAATCGTTTGCAAAAATGGCAAACAATTCCAAGGAATTGAAACAGTGGGAACCGGTTCTCAACAAGAACCGGTTTTCGATACCCATCCCTAGTCAAGGGAAAGATGCATACAGCAAGGTACAGAGGCATCCTTGATGATAACCTGCTCCAGAGTGCTGTGGACTGGGGTGAAAGTTCGTCTTCCAAAAGGATAACGTTCCTAAGCACCCAGTCAAAACAACAAAGGAGTGTCTTCAGAAAATTGTGTGAAAGTCCTTGATTGTCCTAAACATGAACCTAATCTCTACAAACATCTTTACAGAGATCTGAAAATGTCTGTGCACTGACGCTCCCTATCCAACCTGATGGAGCCTGAGAGGTTTTGCAAAGAGGAATGGGAGAAACTCTCCTTAAATAGGGATGCCAAGTTTGCAGCATCATACTCAAAAGAGCTGAGGCTGTAATTGTTGACATTTTGTATCATTCTAGCATCTTTACCTTACAATATAAAGCGCCTTGAAGCAAGTCTTGTTGTGATTTGCCACTATAAAAATAATATATAAAGAATTTAATTACATTTGCCAAATTTAACAAAACAAAAAGAAAATATTGAGCAAAGGCTGTGAATACTTATGTACATCATATATACATATTGGGACAGCGTGCTGGCACAATGGTCAGCACTCCTGCCTCACAGCAAGAAGCCATCTGGCTGGGGCCTTTGTGTAGAGTTTATTCAATGCATGTGTGGGTTCTCTCCAGTACTCCGGTTTCTTCCCAAAATCCCAGGTTCCCTCTGTCCCACAGTCTCTGTCTCTTGACATCCACCCGGGAAGCCCTCCTCAGGTCAGAGGAACACAACAAACATCTGGCTGACCTTCACAGGGTCTCTGCCTCACCATATCAAGCAGGTCAGAAAGTATGGTTATCCACTAAAAATGTACCTTAATGAACTGAATCTAATCTCTGAATCTGTGACCTTCCATTTAAACTTACCTCACAATATGAAGATCCATAACCCCTTTCATCTCTCCCAGCTGAAGCCAGTCTGGACCAGCCCAGAAACGTGAGTTAACTACAAAGGAATTACCCAAGTCTTTAGACGCTTTAATTTCCATGTGCATTAGAATGGATGACTGCACGCATGAGTATGGCAAACAGTCCATTGGCTCTTGGCGAGGTAGTGGTGGATTCACGCCGGCCATTGGAGCCTCCTTAGGAGAACAGAGCCCAGGAGGAAGTGAACCATGGGGAGGAGCGGTCCATGCAGCTCAGCCGAGCCCAGCTATCGCCATCAGACATTAGGAAGTGGCTGCTGGCTGGTGAGTACTTCTCTTGTGGTCAGAAAGGGCATTATGTCAATGCCTGTCCTTCGCGCCCACGCCCATCAGTAACCATAGGGGTACAGTGTTTCCCTACCTCCACTCAGGTACTTGGCAAAATTATTCTTAATCCTTATATTCACCTTTATAATGCCTCCATCGACTCAGGAGCAGAGTAAAATTTTATTGAATAGTCTTTAGCCAAGAAACTCAACCTCCTGTTAATTCCTCTGACTTAACCGTTGCAAGTCTCTGCCTTAAATGGCACCAGACATCGCCTATCGAACTCAGCCCATCAACCATGTAGAAATCTGTTCCTTTTTCATGCAAATGGAACTCCCTTAGTCCTTGGTTATCCATTGCTGAGTATTCATAACCCACAGATCAACTGGTCTAAAGGCTGTATTTCCAGGTGGAGCCTTTTGTTGCTGTGAAAACTGTTGCTTGCTGCAAGACCTCACACCGAGCACATCTACTGCGGGTGTGGTACCTGTTATCGGACCCGGAGTTAGCAACATCCCCCTCAAAACCCGAAGAGGAGAGTCCTGGCCCCTAGCCCTGCCAGTGTAGCAGAAATGGTGACGGATGATGATGGTGGCAGCAGCAGCCGTTCTTCTCTGCATGAGTAGCTTAATGTTGTTCGTATGTAATTTACATTGAGTGGGCTAACCACGTTATTAAATTAATGCATGTAAGGTGAACTAGCAAACACCGTCGTTGTTACATGCGGCTGTCTTCTTGTTTGATGGCAGATGCCCCCTTCACCCTGGCCAAAAAGGCTAAAATGACCAAAGAAAAGGTGGAAAACAGCTAAACATGAGAGGTTTTTGGACAAAGTTTGTGTTTTTTCCATTGTTTAAGCACTGCTTCCAGCCAAGAGTGATACCATATATGCCCCATAGCTGCAGAAAAGGCTAACATTGTTATGTTTTTACAAAAAACAGCTGAACATGAGAGGTTTTTGGACAAAGTTTGTGTTCTCCATTCTTTAAGCACCGGTTCGAGCACCGTTTAAGCACCAGCACCGTTTCAAAGGAACCGGTTTGGCACCAGTAGCGGATAAAGCCTAAATGATACCCATCCCTAATTTGTTACTGCAAGGAGCTCAATTTATAAAATGCACACCACCTAATCAGAATAAGGGAGGGAGAGGAATAGAAAACAATACTAGCCTTCAATACTCACCTTGGACATTTCGAATATCTGGTCATGCCATTTCGACTCACTAACGCCCCTGCAGTGTTTCAGGCCTTAGTGAATGATGCCCTAAGAGATTTCATCAGTTATTTTGTATTTGTTTACGTTAATGACATTCTCATCTTCTCCAAATCCAGGTCGGAACACATGAAACATGTCCGCTAAGTCCTGCAGCAGTTGCTGGAGAACCACCTCTTTGTAAAAGGAGAAAAATGTGAGTTTCACATCCAGTCAGTTTCCTTCCTCAGGTTCATCATGGAATAAGGTAAGCTACAAGCTGACCCGGCTAAGATTAAAACCGTGGTGGAGTGGTATCAACCCCAAACAAGGAAACAGCTTCAAAGATTCCTTGATTCTGCTAATTTGTGGGCGACTGGGAGCTTCTAACCATCAAGCTTGCATTAGAAAAATGGAGGAAATCGCTGGAGGGGATGGAACATCCACAGATCACCTGAATGGACCACAAGTATCTAACGTATGTGCAGGCAGCCAAGTGTCTGAATGCTCGTCAGGCCAGGTGGGCTTTAGCCTTCGCCCATTTCAATCTCACTATCACTTACAGGCCTATATCCCTTAATGTAAAACCAGACCCTCAATCACACCAATTCTCTACTCTGAATGAGACCTCAGAGAAGGAAGAGCCCATATTACCCGCTACTTGCATCATCGAATCTCTCACATGGGAGATCAAGCCACTGATAAAGGAGGCTCAGCAGGAAGAACCAGAACCTGGAACTAGACTCTCAGATTGTCTACACCACATGTGTAAAAATCAAGGCCTGTGGGCCAAATGTGGCTGGAGAACTTCTGCATTAAAATAAGTTTACTGTATGTTGCTTCAAAGTGCATGTTGAGCATAAACAACATGTGTGAGCATAAACACCCTGTTTTGTAAAATTATGTTTCTGTCATATGTTTGTTGTGCCATAGTCCTGCCACTCTTGACTTGAATCTTGTAAATATTGCTGAGGTAGTTGGGAGACTGTCACAAAGAAAACCACGTTTTTGGAATTGTTTTTGCACATTGTTGCTTGTTTTTTCACTATAAATAAATTCACTGTCACCTATCAGGAAGTCCTGCATCTGGATCTTGTTTTCCCTGAAACCTGACAGTCTCTCTGTGCTAGCCCTGCAACAGACTGGCAACGTGTCCAGGGTGCAGTGTTGGGGAGTAACGGAATACATGTACCGCTGTTACGTATTTAAAATACAAAATATGAGTAACTGTATTCCGTTACAGGTACCGTTTAAAAAGGTGGTATTTAGAATACAGTTACTTTGTTGAAATAAATGGATTACACGGCGGTACTTTCCTGTTTCATATTGTGGCGGGTCAGGACTGTTTTGGTTTTGTTTGACAGCTACGTTCTGTAGTTCCAGGCGGCAGCGTTGCGGTTGCCATGGTTACAGGGCGACGCTTGCGCTCTGCGTGTTTCCTGGGTGAGAGAGGCCTTTTTGTTGTTGTTGTTGTGCTAAGCTAATAGGCAGAATGCTACAGGTATAACTCTAAAGAATGTAGCCTCATGGGCAGTGTAGTCCGTGCTGCTGGGAGAATGGACTGCCATACACGTTATGTGTCTGTGAGCGCAAGGAGGGAGAAAAAGGCGAGTGGAAAAGTATGAGCTGTCATCGAGCAAAAACGGGAGCTGGAAGCATGTAAATATAATAATAACCACTGCAGCCAAGAAGAGTGCCCGATGAGCCCAGTTGTAAGTACGCTATTAATACTCGACTGTACGCTGTGTTCGGAGCAGCAGCCTTTCAACGCCTCTCTTTGTCTCTGGCAAGCAAAGTTGACCCAGACAACAAAGTAAAGCTATTTTTCGGCTACCAGCCCGACACCGAACCCGGTATATTAGTCAGAGGTCCCTTTACTACAGTTCGGAGCCGCGGACCTTCAGTAACATTAATAAATCACAGCAATAGTACATTCACGTAGTTGTAAAAAGCATGATAATATATTAAGTAATCCAAAGTATTCAGAATACGTTACTCTCATCGAGTAACGTAACGGAATACGTTACAGAATAAATTTTGGGGCATGTATTCTGTAATGGAATACATTTTAAAAGTAACCTTCCCAACACTGCCAGGGTGTACCCTTTCTCTAGCCCTATGGTAGCTGGAAGAGGTTATTGATTTTATGGGAACATCTGTGCTGAGTATAGCCTAGGAGTTCTAAGGTCAAAATGGGACAACAACCCAAGGGTTGTTGCAAATGACCAAACTAAGATCCTGTGGAGGTACAGCAGGGCTCTAGAGTGTGACCAATTTGGTCGCAAATGCGACCAAATTTTTCAGTGGTGCAACTAAAAAAAAAAAAATTTGGTTGCACCTGTGCGACCAAATGTTCGGGTAGCAAAAAAAAAAAAAAAAAAAAAAAAAAAATCTGTAACCTTCCCTGTGGTCAACAACAGACACACATTATGCCCCTATCGTGGACTAAACCAATCAGAGATAGTAAGGGGCGGGACCTCTCTGATTGGCCGTGGTCCACTTGAAAGTGCAGGTGGAAGTGGGAGGTGAGTAGCTTGAATAAAGCGATATCAATTCATTAAATCCTGAATCGACTTTTAAATATAACTGTGTTTTGCCAGAAACGCCAGATTCTCAGATTAAAGCTCACAAAACTATTTCAACAACAACCAAACAGCAGATGAGAGCAGGTACACGGATTCCACACAAAGACGTAAACACAGAGCGGACCCGACGCATCAGAATCAGCTTTGTCTTTCTCGGCTTTCTCACCCGACGGCCCGTAGACGGACACGCTGTCGGAGCTTAGCGATCCTGATGCGTCCGGTCCGCGCTGCGATTACGTCTTTTTGCGCTGATTCTGAGCTGCAGGTTTTGTCTCTCTCCAGCCAAAATCCACCGAGCCAGCAGCAAAAGAAGCAGCAAACTGCGCTTCACATTTGATCAATGTCGTCATGAATTTTGCTGTTTTGCTTCCACGACTATTAAAATCACACTTCATGCACAGCTAGCTCTCTCTCTCTCTCTGTACTTCAAGAACAGTTTCCCGTCTCCAATCTCTGTTTTCTGTATTATTCATTCGCTTATTACCCACCAGTCTACCGTTGTTTACAGCGCTGTCGGCTGCTGTCTTTTTCTTTTCTTTTTTTCACTTAAATGACCTCGGACAAGAAAGCCTATTTTTTCTGTTGTTCAATACTGAAGAAATTTAAACTTTATATGCAGAACATTGTAGAATATTTTTAAGGTTATCTGCTATAAAAAGCCAGACCAGGAAAATCTCCTTCATGTTTTTCTGTGTTTTATTCTCAGTTACTTTCACACAAAGGCATCTGCTGTGATGTTCACAATTCTGATGAAGTCAGTACTGATAAATGATCAGAATTATAATATTTCTGACTCTTCTGGCTAAGTTGAATCGAATCGGGACTTTGAAAACCAAAATCGAATGGATTATAGAAATCAGTGATGATACCCAGCCCTAGTGAGCAGCCTAGGCACGACAGAAGTGGATGTAGCTGTAATAGGAAAAGAACTATTGCTAACTTTTCTGTTAAGTTAAGGCCTGATCCTTCTGAAATTCATAGCCAGTGCTCTGACACGGTGTCATCAATCTTTGAATGCTGAAAAAGCACAGTGTATCCAGAAAAACACATTATATTATATAAATTATTATAAAATTTGTGTGCGCCTAACTTTTGGACATCATAGTGGACATAGTGGACATCATAGTGGTGGACGAGCACAGAAGATGGCTGTAGTAGTAGATTTAGCATCACAAAGTAGAGAACTGGAGAAATACGAAGGGCTGAGAGAGGAGCTAGAGGATGCAGAAGGTGAAGGCAACAGTGGTCCCCATGGCAACAGGAGGACTTAAAAATATCATATTTTCTAAATGATAAACAATCAATATGACACTGAATGTCATATTGATCACTAAAACAGAATCATTCTTTCTTTTGGTTCCCCTCAGTGATGAAGACAGAGGTTAAGATCAACTGCAAAATCAAACCAGAATAAGGTTAGTTAGGACATATCATCATGCTTTAGTCTGAGGTGGTTTCTTTCTGAATCTTTCTTAATATGAAGGACGGTTTCTTTGGCCTTTATGTCATCCTGTCACCACAATTCACCGTCTATTTACAGGGTATACAAACCATACTGACATACTGTTGGCTAGAAAGACAGCAGAGTAATGTGACCTTTAAGTCAAACTACTAACTTGTCATACAGTAAAACATCACTGAAGTCATGATGGATGGTTTTCCCTTTTATATTCCAGACTGACACAACACACGGTTATTTTCAGCTGTCTTAGCTGCTCTACCTTCCGCTTTATAGTTATTATTGTATTATATGTCAAAGTAAGAATAAAAACGAAATGTGGGGAAACAGAATGTCGTGTGGATCTTGTCTAAGGAACCACACTCAGCAATCAGGCCAACTAAATTGGATTGTAGTCAGGGGACAGTTATCACTGAAGTCAGTTATACTTATAACTTTTTGTCATGGCCTCACTGTCATGTCAGAAAATTCCCCTCCATCCAAACACCTGTATAGTGGCCCTGATGTGCAAAACAAAAAGTTTCTGCTTAGCTACATGTGGTGACATGACAGACAAAACTCAGGACAAGAAAAGCAAGCATAACTCTGCATAACGTTATCCAGTGATCTCAGTCTGAATTCTTTCCAGTGTCCTAACATGGAAGGAATGTCTTTGTTAAAAGATTCTCTCATTATTCCAAAATCCCTTTCCATATTTTTTTTTAACTCTCTGAAAACTCTAAAGGGCACTGCTCAAAGTAGTATAGAAACATCAGGCTGTTGCTGTAGATCATTCTAATAATAATACTAATAAAGGGTAATTTTGTTGTGTTTTTAGTTGTATTGTTATGTTTTGCACCTCAGGGCACCATACGGTAGATGTTGAGACTTCAAGACAGTAGTGTAGTTGTATAGAGTCATGTAAAAAAGAGAATTTTCACAACCCTCTACATTAGTGATGTGTCGGTCGCGAACGAAACGGCTCTTAGAGCCGGATCTTTGAAGTGAACAATGCGAGCCGGCTCATTATTGGGAGCCGTGGTTTTTTTTTTCTTCTTTATCTCACCCTCTCTCACACACTTTTTTTCCTGCTTCACTCCGCACACGAGCCTTGTGCTTTAGTGGTGTGCGATACTGCATATTTTGGTATCGATCCGATACCAAGTAAATACGGGCCAGTATCGCCGATACCAATACCGATACCAATACTTTTGAATAAATAAGGTGGATGCCTTGTTGAATTGCTAAATCGCAATTAATTTTCATGACCTTAAGTGTTTTTTGTGATTTTTCCTTTTGTATTATTAATTACTTAAAACCCAGGACATAATTAGGAGAAATAATTTATTTATAATTAAATAAAAAATGCTTTATTATTGTGGCGGGCCGTGTTCTGCGATGCCGCTGCAGGTTTGGTGGTGGTGATGTGTACGGCTGCCAGCGGGAGAGCTGCAGCCGTTGAATGTACTGTTACAGCAACCGTGTGATTATTGTAAGAAAAAATGATGCTGCGAAGCATGAAAATGCCATCGGGTCTGCCGTGGTGGCGATCTTTTTTTTGTTGTTAATCTTAAGTGCACGCAAACCAGTAAACAAATTAAAACAGATAGTGTTGATAAACTATAATACAAAAATTACAATTAAAATTCTAAACAACAAAAACAATTGGTAAAAATATAATTAATGTCCAAACAACTTAATAACCCCCAAAGTGTCTAAGTCACGTGACGTGTCAGCGCAACACCGAAAAGTAAGAGGGGGGGGGGGAGTGTGCCTGCTCTCCGCTGACACAGGAGCGGTGAGTCCAGCGACCTGGCTGTTTTGTTTTTGCCGAAAGCACAGCATAGCAAACAAGCAGAACTCAAAGTAAAGAATCGATCTAACCAGGCTAGTATCGATCCGATACCGATCCCGACTTGGGATCGATACTATCGATATTTGGATCGATCTGCCCACCACTATTGTGCTTTGCGCTGGGAAGGGGGGGGAGGGGCAGTAGTTACACTCGCAGTAGCACAGGAACAGAGCAGGAGGGAGAGACAGAGAAAGAGCCAGGGACAACAATGTCATATTAGAAAGATATACAGGGAGTGCAGAATTATTAGGCAAGTTGTATTTTTGAGGAATAATTTTATTATTGAACAACAACCAGACAAAACGCCAAAACACAGACTTAACAATGTGGTGCATGCTGTACAGTGCAGCGAGGAATGCCCAGACCTCTACATCGGAGAAACCAAACAGCCACTTCACAAGCGCATGGCACAACATAGAAGAGCCACCTCCACAGGACAAGACTCAGCAGTCCATCTGCATCTTAAGGATAAAGGTCACTCTTTCGAGGATGCCAATGTTCACATTTTGGACAGAGAGGACAGATGGTTTGAAAGAGGAGTGAAAGAAGCCATCTATGTCCACTGTGAGCGACCATCTTTGAACAGAGGCGGTGGTTTACGACACCAACTCTCTGCCATCTATAATCCAGTTTTGAGATCCCTTCCCAGACGCCTTAACGCCCACTCACATCCTGGGCCATCTGATCTCAGGAATTCGCATGATAAGGTGGGGCCAGGTTTCACAATGAACACACCCGAAACTCTGGCTGATTGGGACCCACGCCCAGTTTCCCACCTTGGCTCATGCGATTAGAGGATCATCAGGGGGTCCTTTTGTCCCTCTGTGGGGGGTCACTCCCACTAGGTTTATATCTGGGACTCTCCACCATTTGACCTTAGAACTGAAGAAGCTTCTCGGATGAGAGGTGAAACGTCTTCAAGTAACTTAAAGAAGTCCAGACGCTTTTCTTTGCAAGCTCCTTTGAACCCAAAAAACTCATTAATATCAAAGCTGAATGTTTTTGGAAGTAGTTTTTAGTTTGTTTTTAGTTTTAGCTATTTTAGGGGGATATCTGTGTGTGCAGGTGACTATTACTGTGCATAATTATTAGGCAACTTAACAAAAAAACAAATATATACCCATTTCAATTATTTATTTTTACCAGTGAAACCAATATAACATCTCCACATTCACAAATATACATTTCTGACATTCAAAAACAAAACAAAAACAAATCAGCGACCAATATAGCCACCTTTCTTTGCAAGGACACTCAAAAGCCTGCCATCCATGGATTCTGTCAGTGTTTTGATCTGTTCACCATCAACATTGCGTGCAGCAGCAACCACAGCCTCCCAGACACTGTTCAGAGAGGTGTACTGTTTTCCCTCCTTGTAAATCTCACATTTGATGATGGACCACAGGTTCTCAATGGGGTTCAGATCAGGTGAACAAGGTGGCCATGTCATTAGTTTTTCTTCTTTTATACCCTTTCTTGCCAGCCACGCTGTGGAGTACTTGGACGCGTGTGATGGAGCATTGTCCTGCATGAAAATCATGTTCTTCTTGAAGGATGCAGACTTCTTCCTGTACCACTGCTTGAAGAAGGTGTCTTCCAGAAACTGGCAGTAGGACTGGGAGTTGAGCTTGACTCCATCCTCAACCCGAAAAGGCCCCACAAGCTCATCTTTGATGATACCAGCCCAAACCAGTACTCCACCTCCACCTTGCTGGCGTCTGAGTCGGACTGGAGCTCTCTGCCCTTTACCAATCCAGCCACGGGCCCATCCATTTGGCCCATCAAGACTCTCTCATTTCATCAGTCCATAAAACCTTAGAAAAACCAGTCTTGAGATATTTCTTGGCCCAGTCTTGACGTTTCAGCTTGTGTGTCTTGTTCAGTGGTGGTCGTCTTTCAGCCTTTCTTACCTTGGCCATGTCTCTGAGTATTGCACACCTTGTGCTTTTGGGCACTCCAGTGATGTTGCAGCTCTGAAATATGGCTAAAATGGTGGCAAGTGGCATCTTGGCAGCTGCACGCTTGACTTTTCTCAGTTCATGGGCAGTTATTTGGCGCCTTGGTTTTTCCACACGCTTCTTGCGACCCTGTTGACTATTTTGAATGAAACGCTTGATTGTTCGATGATCACGCTTCAGAAGCTTTGCAATTTTGAGACTGCTGCATCCCTCTGCAAGATATCTCACTATTTTTGACTTTTCTGAGCCTGTCAAGTCCTTCTTTTGAGCCATTTTGCCAAAGGAAAGGACGTTGCCTAATAATTATGCACACCTGATATAGGGTGTTGATGTCATTAGACCACACCCCTTCTCATTACAGAGATGCACATCACCTAATATGCTTAATTGGTAGTAGGCTTTCGAGCCTATACAGCTTGGAGTAAGACAACATGCATGAAGAGGATGATGTGGACAAAATACTCATTTGCCTAATAATTCTGCACTCCCTGTATGCTTTCAATAGTGTCATTTAAGTGACCTAGGTAGCTCTGTTTTGGAAGTTAACGCTAGAAATGTGTTTTGGAATTTGTACGTGCTTTGTCTCTAGGGGCCACCGTATATATTTATATATAAACATATATAAATAAAACCACTTTTTTTTTAACATTAGTAATTCCTTTTGTGCATAATTTTATATTGTTGTTAATAATAAATTAATTAAAGCAACAAAACAACCTGAAGAGCCGGTTGGGAGCCGAAAGAGCTGGTTCTCTAAAAAGAGCTGGAGATCCCATCACTAACACCCAGCCCACCACTGGGGAGAGATGCCCTGCAGATTCACGAATGATTGGTTGATTTATAATACTTTATTCATCCTGAGGGCAGTAATTTAAGAAAAGTAAATTACACAGCTTACACCTAAATTCTTACCCTATTCAATGTGTCATGTGCCCTGGTGTCAGCTGCTGTCATCAAGACATTGTTATCCAGACGTCTTGTATATATTTTATTTGTTTTCTGAACCTTTCTCTGGCTCAATTAGCCAATTGATGGAAGTGGAAAGTGGAAAAGTGTGCCTAATGAAGTGACTACTGTTGAATCTGCATAATGTAATGTATGACTCTATGGGGACTGCTTCTAATCTATCGTTTTATTTTTTTCCTCAGTTCAGCGCTCTGTATATAAGGATCTGGTTCTGCTGATCCAGGCAGAGAAATATCAACTAAGGAGCAAGGCAAGGGCTAAAATTTACTAGTTTTATACACTGACACAAAGAAGAGGGCAGGGTGTATAATCATGTGTAAACTACCAGATTAAACCTCAGCTAACTTATTTAATATAAATGTTATAATCATTCCACTGGTGTCATTTAAATTGTAATGTAAAAGAAAAATCAGTGTAATATTTTTGCACAAATAGAAACGAGTTCACCTACTTGTTTGTGTTGTTCTCACACTTGTAACCTACTTCTTTAGGGTGAGAAAAGCTTCGAACAGGACTGCCTGATGAAAGGGGGCCATCTGTGTCCAATGCACAATGGCACAGATTACAAAGAGGTCCGGTTTGGGCCACACATATGTGTGTTGACTCCTCAGTCCACCCACCACCTGGTCCGCTTTTACTTTGTGACGCGCATAAAGAGCATCCTGGACGACTTCCGCCATGGCTTGAAACCAGATCTTATTTTAAACTCCTGTATTTGGGATACTTCAAGGTGGGCGTTGTTGGGATGGAATTATTTGAAGTGCCTCAATTCTATGCTGGATAGGCCCCATGTGGCTGTAGCAAAACAGCCACAAAATCAATTTAACAGACTTATTGTTATTTAACTATTATTATTTAACAGTTTATTACCTCTTTTATCAGTAATGTACTTACTATAAAATATGGATTTCATAAGTTACGGGTTTATTGAAGTCAACTAGTGAACACATCGATCACTTTATTGAGCTACACCACTTCCACTCTGGCGTTATTGTTAGCATAAAAGATTAAATTTAAATAAAGGTTACATTTTAAAATTGATCATTGCCTCCTGTGCCTAAATAAATACATTGATTACCATTAAAAAAAACGCATATGAAGTAATCACTCCTTTCAAGGATGCCCATTGACCATCACTTTTCAAAATAATCTGTGCAAGTTATTGAATGAGGCTTCCACACACCAAATCCGGTCGTTGGTACTTCCTGGCTTGTGTAGCCATTTTGGAGTTTTTACGTGCTTCGGAGTTTGTACGTGTTTTGGAGTTTTGGAGTGTTTTTGTTTCACTTTAAATTTGTTTAAAAGGAAAAAGCTGAAAATTTAAACAGTTAAAAGTTGAAATGCAAATAGTTGTTTTTTGTATTATATGATTTATTTCTTATATTTTATGTGGAGTGAATAAATAAAAAATTATTTACAGTGGCCCCTAGAGACAAAGCACGTACAAACTCTAAAACACATACAAACTCCAAAGCACGTGAAAACAACAAAACACATAAAAACTCCAAAGTGGCTACACAAGCCAGGAAGTACCAACAACCGGATTTGGTGTGTGGTAGTAACAGGTAAATAAACTTTTTTTTTTTTTTTTAATTATTTGAATATATATGAGTGCTTGTGTATAAATACACAACCAAAACACATTTGCTTTCAATTGTGTAATTTATGTGATCTAGGTAGCTCTGTTTTGGAAGTTCAGTTAACGCTAGAAATGTGTTTTGGAATTTGTATGTGCTTTTTGAAGTTTGTACGTGCTTTGTCTCTAGGGGCCACCGTATATATTTATATATAAGCATATATAAATAAAACCACGTTTTTTACATTAGTAATTAATTTTGTGCATAATTTTATATTGTTGTTAACAATAAATAAATTAAAGCAACAAAACAACCTGAAGAGCCGGTTGGGAATCGAAAGCCGGTTCTCTAAAAAGAGCCGGAATTCCCATCACTACTCTACATAATCTTGTGAAAACTAAGTACACCCCATGATTCAGTTGCTTGTAGAGCCACCTTTAGCAGCAACAAATTGAAGTAATTGTTTTCTGTATAACTTTATCGGTATCTCGTGTCATTGTGGAGAAACTTTGCCTTGCACTTCTTTGCTGTGATGTTTCATTTCATTGAGGTTTGTGGGACTTTGTTTAGGCACAACTCTCTTCAGGTTATTTTCAATCGGGTGGAGATCTGGACTTTGACTTGAGCCATTACAACATCATGGGTCTTTTCTTTCTCAGACATTCTGTTGTGGTTGATTTGCTGCTGACCCAGTTTCACCCAAGCTTTAGATGGCAAACAGATGACCTCTTATTTCACTCTAGACTTTCATATGTACATATGGGTTTGGAGTTCACAGTCATCTCAGTAACTACAAGGCACCTGGGTTCTGTGGCTGGAAAAAACAAAAACAAATGATCACCCCTCCACCACCGTGCTTGACAGTTGGCATTAGGTGATTGTACAGATTTGTTGTGTTTGATGTTCTCCAGACACGGTGCTGCACATTATGGACAAATATCTCTACTTAGGTCTGTCCAAAGGACATTGTTCCAGAATTCTTGTGGTTTGTTCAGATGCAAACCCAAACTGTGTTGCCATGTTCTTCAGGCTTACACCTTGCAACCTTTCCAAACAAGCCATAGATGTTCATTTTTTTTTTCTAATTGTACTGCCAAAAAACGTTAAAATTTAACATACAAACTGAGGCCTGACAGTGAGATTTTACCATTTCTCTGGGCATTGTACGGTCAGATGGAATGAATTTTCTGGAATGTCCACTCCCAGGAAGATTGCAGCATTGTCCTGACAACACACACCTACAGTAAATGCTCCAGATTAGCAAACTGCTCAAACTTAAGCTTTTATCAAGGTGCTCACAGTTGCTGGTGATCAGTTAATAAAGTGAATTTCATTTGCAGTACCTGAGTGCTAATTCCAATTACAGTGGAACACAAACTTCCATTTTAACTTCTGAAAACATTCTTTTTCCACTTGGCTGCAACTTCATGCCATCTATATCTTCTCCTATAATTCTTTCACTTATGCAGATGACATCAGCACACTCGCTCCTCTATGTCTCACAGATCGTAACAGCCATTTCCATAGCAAACATATGAGATCCCATAATCCAGACAAATTTATTATGCTTTCATCTGACCGAACAATGTGCTGGCTACATTCATCATCCTTCTTGTCACAGTGGTTTCACAAATACAGTATTTCAATTTTGTGTGGTTTTGAGAGCAGTAATTTTCTCCTTGAACATGGTCCAAAGAGATGAACATCACACAGTGCACTATTTAAGCAATCACTGAAATAACAAACAAAGAAAACAAAATCTGTAATGTCACTGGGTGCTTTGGAAACTAATGGAAAAAAAATAAGCAAATCACATTTGTTGCAACATAGAGTTGAGCTCACTTGCATCACTGAGACTGTATATTGGGACCTGCATTTTGCAATGTGCCTTTTTTAAAGTTATAGGTAAGATCCAAACTTGATTAATTTAAACGTATTCAGAAATGATAAGAAGCACAAACACATGGCTTTGCAAATGTTAAAAAAATCGGTCTAATGATAATAATTACATTTTTAATATAATTTAATATAATATTTAAGTCCGTAGATATGTTTTGGTTCTTCATGCTTTCTCTTCAGCAAATTGGTCTCTGGCGCCACCTTACGTCCTATCAGAGAGCTCGCAAGGCGTGACAAGTGACGTCACGTGTTTACAACTGCCAATGAACACGTGGCGCACTGAATCTGAAGCCGTCATTGGTCGAAATGACATCGATATGGGTGGGTACTCTGCCGTTAGGAGCCAATAGGGTCTGGCATGTAAATTCTGTTTGAAATTTTCCCGGGAAATCTGAGTTTCGCGGGAGGGTTCTTGAGCGCGTAAACCGTATCCCTTCATTCATCAGGCCGTTTCCTGAAGCCATTTCTAGACGGGGGAAACGAGAGTTGCGCTACTTTTTAATCCGTTGCATCTGCCTAAATGCACTTTCTGAGGGAAAAATACTTTTCAGAAATCGATAGTTCAGACACTCGTCTTTACTTTGGTCTGATTATTTTTGTAACCATTGCGGCGGATTAGCAGCTATACGAGCTCGAAAGTTCCGAGATAAGAAAGGGGTTACCCTGAATACGCAAGATGAGAAGAGGGACCTCCTCGGCTCAGGAAAAAGTGATTTTAGCAGGGGTTGGAGGCTCTTCTCTGGATAATAATATAATTTTAACAGCTCTCTCGGATCGTTTGAACCCCGGTCAATCAAACGCTACGTATATCCAAATAATAACCACACCACCGCCTTGCAACATTACACAGACATCAAATGTGTGTTTATCCGAGCCTCAGATTAACAACATTTACACAACTCCACAACAAGCTGCAGCAAACGCAGCAGGACAACGACCCGCTCTGGGAAGACCGCCGGTAATAATCCACACAGCTTGCTTATACATTTAGCTTTGCTACGCTCAGCGACACAATGTTAGCTTGCTAACCTAGCCGAGCTTGTTGTTCAGGGCAGCTAATGTTAGCTATTTAGCCAGGGCATTCCCTCGACTCAACCTAGCGAGGTGGCTAACTAACTACCGCTAGCTAAGTTACCCAAGTGAGCTGGTTAAGTGTTTTCGTTTGCTGTGGGGACGCCAGTGACAAGTTTAAGTGAGTTTAGCGTTAACTGGAATGCAGACCTGTCATCTAAGAGAGTGTTAGCAGACTTCATGGTGCTTTTGAGTCCGCTTCACCTTTGCAGCCAGATGGAAATATTGGTAAGAGATGACTAACGTTAGCGCTGGCCTAGTGGCTGCTGTTGGTGTCTTAATTTGGGGGGTTGGGGGATGGTTTCCCTGGCCGGTTCTTGGTAAGCTATATGTTTGTTTTTAGCGTTTTAACGCTACATGATTAGTGGAACTTATAAAGGCATGATGTTATACGCAGATATCGCTACAATTCAGTCTGGGATCTGCTCGATAGATTTTCTCCCAGTCGTCTGTGAAGATGCAAGCCAACTTGGGTAAAGCTTTGAAAATATGCGTTAGCTATCAGAGCTAGTAGCACTATTGGTTATTAGAGAGCAACGTTAGTCGTTGTCGAGCTTGACCTTATTCTTTTAATTCGGCACAACTGTGTCATGCCACTCTTTTGTAACTGAAGTAACGCTGTGGTGCCTTTCATGTCAAGTAAAGTGAAACCCGAGTTTGTTGCTTTAGTGCTGATTCTACGTTTCCTGTATTCTCAACATGCACAAACCACACAAAACAGTTAAAGCTGCATTCAGGGTGTTGTTTTCTTTTCTTTCTCCTCCTGGTTATTCATCTTTTATGAACTCAACCAGTCTGCACATATCAGGCTGTGAGCCATGAGAAGGCTTTGGGGTGAGGGGAGCTGCTTGCTGATATAAAATGGCTGACACTTTGACTGTCAACAGAGGACATATTTCTTTCTTTCTCAGTCTGGGGTTATGCAAAAGATGAAGTAGTAAGTATGGGTTTAAAAATTATAATGTTTTCCATTTCAGGGGAAAGTGGCTTCTGCTGTGCATGAGTTTTAGAGGGAAATGCAGACCAGCAAGCTGGTGGCACGCTGTCCTGCTCAAAGACACTAAAACAGGATGGATTCTTGCAAAAGCACAGATTCATCTTCATTGGGCTATAATTGAGATGGGTTATTTGATTTAAAAAAATTATTATTGTATTTTTGTGCTTTAAGAAACAAGACATGGGGTATGTTTACGGTAAGAAGTTTAACATCTGCATTACCAAATCCAATGTTCAACACATGCCATAAATGGGCTTAAACATGGTGAATGGTACAGATGAATCTGGGGACAATGTAGATGCATATGAAGCTAAATAAAAGCTTGTGTTGGAGCCATAAATTGCTGAATCATACGCTTAAACTGACTCGTGGTGGGTAATTGGACATCAGACATTTTTGTCTGGATTTGAGAATTAAGTTTTGGACTGAGCAGAACTACTTGATGCTTCCATTAATTATTTGGCTGGGTGGAGTTATACGGTCGATTATTTATTGGGTTTGGCGTTGGTGTGTGGTGGGACGTTCAAATCGTCGACGTGACTCACTCTTGAGCTATTTGGGCTTGCCCTTTCCAATAAATTTGAAAAAATGGAATCTCTGTGGCTGACAAAACTTCTTTCAATTCAGATTTGATGTTGCTGTCCTTGCTGCGAAAACCTCAGGAATACTGAAGTAGTCGACGGAGAACAATCACATTTGGTGACTAAAAGCAGCCTGAAACTAGCAGTCACTCTATGAAACTCTTCTTTGGTCCTATACTGTGTTTTAGAGAGACTAGGCTTATGGAAAGGCTTTGGAAGTGACTGCCAAATAACCACATCCACCCTTAACTATCCCTTCTGCTCTCTCCTAGGCAAAGAGGCGATTGGCGCTCGATGATTCGGACCACCAGTACCAGACAGAGCCAGCCAAAACTCCAAGAGGTAGAGGAGGAGCCGCGGCATCAAATGGGGCACGGCTGAAGACACCCAGAAGTAAGAAGGTGGCTCTTAAGAGCCCTCTGTCATCTTGTTTGTTCATTTCACTGCAGATTGTTTCAACTTCATCGTGTCCACGCTCCTGCCGAGCAGCACAGATGGGAACAGTGTAGATACAGCTGTTTTTTGTTGTTGTTTTTTTTTAATGGTTATTCCAATAAAATGAGTTTTATTTTTTCCCCTGAGCTAAACATCATCATGAAGGTAAGGTCCTTGGTTCTCTCCGAGTGGTTCACTCAGCTTTCCATGAAGAAAAATCTCTCCAGTGTTATATCACTATATTAGTGGTGTTGATTAATCTGTTTCATCAATATATAAACAGTAGTATTGTGTATCTAAACTATGGAGCTGAAATGGGGAACTCTCTCAACATATTAAAGAAAAGCAGGGAAGTGTTTCCTATGAAGCGTGTTGCTTCCAGACTATATTCAAGCACAGTAAGTAACTTCCTGTTAGCTTGGTGTTTTATTTGGCCTGCATTCTTAGAAAATTTAAAAAAGAAAGTGGGGAGAGAGATCTGGTTCTTTTACATGAATCTAGTGATCGTGGCAGTGTAATACGTGGTCTTGTGGGAGGTCACAACAGGTGACGTGGTGTGGATCTCTGCTCTTAAACCGCTCTGCCCACTGAGAACGGGAATGGGACACTGTGCGAACAGAGCCTTTAAAATTAAAAAACTTTTAGCTTTAAATTGCAACCCGACAGAGGAATTAAAAAGTGATCCTTTTTTGCCAAACTGGCTTGTAGCTCGTCTTCACAAAAATACGCCGGCGATTGTCGCTGAGTCATTTCCCTTTCAGCATTTCCCTGGAAAAACTGTCTTCGGTTTTCCCAATATTGAGTGTTAGTGAGCAATTTGTACTGTAAATGTGTCCAGTATGAAAATGCCTCGCTTGTTTCCAACAATGACTTCAAAGTTGGCTCTTTGTCTTTGTGAATGAGTCACAACACAAAACAGAGTATGATCACCCATCCGTCCAGCAGGTAGTCTGCTTCTTCTGACACCCCTGCTGCTCTTGGACTCCTGTTGACTCTCGGACATATTGATGAAGCTGCGTTTCGCTCAGCCATATGCTCTCATGTGAAACTGCATCTAGCAATGACTGAGTTTTCATGTCTTGGCTAGAAACCGTCCTTCAAATTGCTTAAATTACTTAATTTCCCCTTCTTTCTGCTTTTTGTCCACCATAGCACCCAAGTCTCCACCAGAGAAGACGCGGTACGACACATCTTTGGGCCTCTTAACAAAGAAGTTCGTGGACCTTCTTGCTCAGTCTTCCGATGGTGTTTTGGACCTCAACCTTGCTGCTGAAACCTTACAGGTAAATTGAGGAAGATGCTTTGTTTTCGGTCAGCGTTTTAGCGACTGATGAGTTACGCCGTTAAATCTGTACGTGTGTTCCTCACTTGCAGGTACAGAAAAGGCGGTTGTATGATATCACCAATGTACTAGAAGGCATTCACCTCATCAAGAAGAAATCCAAGAACAACATTCAGTGGATGTAAGTGGTTATTCTCCCTCACTCTGCCATGCAGGTGCTTGGTTTGGACTCTGCATTTTTCTTTCTCCTCCATCTTTGCTTCTTTCTTTACCTCAGCTGATGTGTTGTATGAGGATACCCAAAAGTGCCGACACTCGAATCATTTTAGTAGTTCGCTCACTCAGAACTCATAAGTTCATAACTGGGCACGAGACACCTGTGCTTTGCAGTTTAGGGTGGCTTTTCATTTAAACAGATTTTGAGTCATGTTTGTGAGCTGTATGTACTGTTATGGTTTTATTTTAAAGCTCTGTTGATTTTCCTCTCATGGCCTAAGATGTAGGTCGTGTCCCTGTCAGGCACTAAAGTTGGAAATGACTACAGAAATTTATTGGGTCAGAATACTTTGAAGGTAGTTTCCCCAGTTTTATGTTTTGAAGTCACTTGTTCTTTACAGGATATGCGGTCAGTGGAGCCTGGTAATCACACCTTTGTAATGAAGGAAAGGTGCTTAAGTGAGAGGTAGCTCATACGTACCGAAACATAAATCCTGTGTTTACTTGAAAAGAAATCAGAACTTTTTTGCACTGTTGAAGTTGATGTGCCAAATATTTGAAACTAAAAACCAAATGGCTGCAATTGAGCACCCTTAGGTGACTCTAAACCGCTGTATTTCACTCTGCACTGGCTTTTCTTTCATTTACAGGGGCTGTAGTCTGTTGGAGGTCGAAGGGGCGCTGAGCCAGAGACAGAGACTGACAGCTGAAGTTTCTGCGCTGGCTGATGAAGAGCAGAGGCTCGAACAACTCATCCAGAGATGCTCTCTGGATATGAGACACATGAGCGAGTTGCCAGGCAACCAGAAATATCCTTTTGTTAGTTGAGATTGTGGCTAAAGTTTTAGTTCAACATAAATCTCGTAAAGATGCAGAGTAAGTCACTACAGGATTGCAAGGTCTTGTTTGTAATCTACTAAAACTGCAGATTTCTGAGCAAACACCAAGCAAGTTCATTTCAGGAGTGTCCACTGCAGTTTTACTAAGAGCAGTGACAACTGGAGAATCAGAAACAACCTGATGATAGATTTTTAAATGTCTCTGTAAGCAGTGTGCTTCTTCAGATCAGTGGGAGGAAGCTGACGGAGTATTGATACGTTCTGACATGAGATTGAAGTCGGTTAGAAATCGCTCTTGACTAGGGAAGCCATTCGCTTCTTAAATGCTGCAGCTCATGTAGGGAGTGGCTGTTTTATTACAAATAAGTTTGTCACAGGCGATCTGATCAAAAACGCCAAACATCAGAAGCCTTTGCTGATTTGAGTTTGGGAGATTCCCCAGTAAAGGTGATTTTCTTGGTCACGTCCAGGCAGCAGGTCCTATAGTGCTATAACCCTTTAACTGTGTAATTTGCGATTTCATTTAAACTTGCACAGAGCGCACAAAGTCAAGGTCTGTTTCAAATTAACTCAAATTTTATGTGGAGGATTGTTGTTCATAAGTCTGAGCTGCAGCTGATTAGTTTTCAGCAGGTGTAGGAGTTCAGTTTGGAAGCCTGAGGGCAGCGTGTCAGGTGAGGAGTGGCACTGGACCCTTTCCATTAGTACCTACTCAGGGCGGCTCGCCACAGTTTTCAGGATTTTCCTTTAGGTGATGAGACCTGGTACCAGGCCGGTGTTCCAAGTGACCTAAAAATGTAATGTAAACAGAATGCATACTACCGATCGGCTAGTTGGTGGGTCACTCAGTGAGTCATGAGTGTCTCCTTCACGAAAATCAAAACCGCCATTTATTAAACCCAGCAATGAGGAAAACAGCTGGACAGAAACAACTTTGCTGAGTCTGAAACTCTACACACTGAGCAGCAGGTGTAACGTTGCCTTGACGTCCACCTTTGTAGTGCTTAGCCGCATTGCAATAACGACCCCAAACACGTCCAGTTGGTACTTGGTTGTAATGGAAAACGAGTCGTATCGCCACAAGACTCGAGTCACATCTTGCTGATCTGAGTAGGTACTAATGGTAAACGCTCTTCAGTTTTTTTCAGCGCTGTTCACTGTGACTTCATCAATCGTGGCGATTCATCTCTGTGTATTGAAAACAGACTTCTTTTTGTTAACTCACCAATAACCCACTCACCAAAGTTGCTTCCCTACAACGTTATCCACTTCCCTAAAATTAAAAATCAAGTTTAATGATAACACTTCTGACAAACTGGAGGAGATCCAGAACTGACTGCAGAGGCACAAATGCAAGTTCACACATAGGATGCGTAGAAGATCACACAATCATCAGAAGTTAATGTTCCTGTAGATCATATATAAAAAAAGATTTTCTGCATAACATTAGCTTGCAGCCAATTATTAGAATCATCAGGGAAAAAAATGGATTACCTTGTGATCGAACTTAATAGTCATGGTTTGCATGTGTGCACTGCTCAGTAAAGACGCAGAGGCTTGAGATCTTTTCCTCATGGACCCGTGTCCTCAGATTTTGCACACTCAAACTCCTTCAAATACCATGCAGTACAGCTAGTTGCAAAAATAATTGTGCTCGTGCCTTTCATTTGTAAATTGTCATTATGAATTCTTTAAGTCTCACTAATTGTTTTATGATGCCAAAAGGGGGTTTAGACAGGCACAGAATGGTGACATGGCTGTTTCTTAGTCTAAAAGTCTCTTCTCAAAAAGCTGTAATATGCTTTCAGTACTTTAAGAGCTCTGCCTTCAGGAACAACTAGCTGTGTTTTACTTCTCCTCGAACAAACATCTCTTTTCTAACATGTCACAGAATGCAGGTCATTTCATATAGTCTGTTCTGTATCAACACAGACGCAGTTTTATTTCTTTAACCCGGCTGTTTCCACATATGCTTATGTAACATACCAAGATATCAAACAAGGGAGCCTCAGAGACCAGACGGTTATTGTCGTCAAAGCGCCCACAGACACCAAACTAGAAGTGCCGGACCCTGAAGAGGTTTGTATACATGCTCACAAACACACGCGCCTGATTTTTTTTTTTTTTTTTTTTTTTTTTCTCGACCACTTGGCATATGACTTGAGTTCTTTTATAGACAAGACTTCATATTGGTTAGGTTCACTTCTGACCTTAGTCGGGTAAGTCAGTCAGTTTTAAATGTAACTATATTGAAGTTTTTCAACGTGATGTCATGCACATCTTGCTCAAGATTTGTCCACCATATTGGATCTTATACAACCACTGGTTGCTAGGCAATAATGTGTGTATTGCCTGATTGGTTCGGAGTGGTTCATGGAGGTTTCTGGTTTTCGCTGGGTGAAATCTGTTGGAAAGTAGGTGCTGCATGAAAACCTCCTATATTGCACCAGTTGGTAGCAGATTTCCCGGTTGCCAGTAGTTCTGTTTTTTTACGCCTCAACTGTAAAAGGTTGATGGCGCATTGTCAGCACCCTGCAGCGCAGGTGGGCAGGCGGGTGATGTGGACCCCCAAGTTTGTAAATGGATAACAGGAGAACTCAGACGAGTTTGAATCTCAGTGACCTCAACCTCAAGATCAGGGGTCGGAGGTCAAGTTTTCTGAATATTTTGTCAATGCGATAACTTTAGAAGATGGTCACCTAGGATTTTGAAATTCGTCCCATAGGTGCACCTATTAGAAGGCTGAAGGGTACTACTGACCACTGCCAGTATTTTTCCATGGTTCTCTGCAGACTCTTGCTAACTATCTTGAGCGGTAGAGCATCTTGGAAAAGTAGTAAACTTTTAGTTTGAAGGCGAGTGGTCATCATTTACGCTTTTTCACACTGTCACCGTTTCATTACAGCTCAGAGCAGCTGGACAGTGTTTACAGACAAGTCTGTCACTTTCATGGAAACTATAAGCAACTGAAGGGATATGCTAGCAACCGTTTTCTGGTTGGGCAAAATGCATCTTTTTTCCCGTATTGTCATGTGGGGGGAAAAAGGGTGTCATTTTCCAGCGACTGCCATCAGCCTCCAGCATCCACGTAACTGGTCGGGGAATAACCCCCGCCCACACACACACACACACACACACACACACACACACACACACACACACACACACACACACACACACACAGTGGGTGGTTGCCAAATGGTCCCTAGCTGGTTTCTAAGCCCATGTGACTGGTGCCTTATTAACTTGATCCTACATTGTCACTATGATGGTCATATCTCCAAAATGACTCAAAGGTTAATGCAACAAGGTTGGCAGTCACGTGAACCTCAGTACTCTACTGTATGTTCGAACCATTTAATAGAAACGGAAATTGGGCTGGCCTATGTAACAGACACTTTTTTCCCCTTAAAATCTGTGTGTAAACTTTGAATAAAAAAAAAAAAGATTTAAACTTAATTTGGTACCGTTAGTTTTAATTTGTCCTTCAACAATGATTTCTGAGTGGCTCGGTCAGTCTGAGAAATCATTGCACTGAATTGATCATATTTTAGATTCATTGCTACATGCATAAACTCCTCCATTTGGTGTGTGCACATGTTGGTAATCAGTAGTACATTTATGTGCATTGTTGTTCTGATTCGAGTACCTGTTCTCTCTCTGTAGAGTTTATCCATACACCTGACCAGCACAAAGGGTCCCATAGAAGTTCTGCTGTGCCCGGATGAGGAAAACGACCCCAGGAGTCCCGTAAAAAATGGGAACACAGACATCAATGGGAACTCTCCTTTCCTCAAAGTCCTTCAAGGTTGGTTTCAGATGGATAGTAGTGTACCGCAGCACTTTGTTTTGTCATTCATAATGAAAAGCTGATCCGTTTATTTTGCGTATCATATATCCATAGACTGAGTAAAAGAAAAAATAGCATGATCATTTAAACACATGGAGAAAAAAAATCCCCATTTCTATTACAGTCACAGAAATTGGCAACATTTAAACAGTTTTCTGTACTGAAGTGAATGAAAACCACATGCTTTGTTTCATTGTTCTTAAATAGTATGAATGGATTGGTAAGAAAGGAGTTCAGTGTTCAGTGCTGATCTAGAAGTGGTTCCAGAAGAGACGTCCAGAGCTCACTAGATTTGCTTCCAGTGCAACAAAACAGCCGTACAGCTTCTTTGAAGACCAGTGGTACTCTTGGCTGTTTTGGTGTCATAACAAATTGTCTCTTTCTCCTTCCACAGATCCCAGCTGCACAACCACTTCTCCTAACCCCTTTCTGGCTCCACCTCCCTCCTCTTCCTCAGCTGTCTCCGTCACAACTCTTTCACCCATCTCATCCACTTACACCAGTCTCCTGCAGCAGACAGAAGACCAGATCCCCTCATCCCTGGGTCCTTTCTTAAACCTTGGGCCTACTCTTCTGGACCAAGAAGATGACTACCTGTTAGGTTTGGGAGACGACCAGGGAATTAGCGACTTGTTTGAATCCTGTGACTTTGATAAAATGCCCTCTCTTGGCCTGGATGAGCTCCTGGGCAGCTAGCATTAGGTGAACAAAATGGACGGAAACACAGAGGGCTTTTTCTGTCCCACAGGGAGTACCGTGTTCTTTCATGGTATAACTAACAAACGTCATCAGCAGTGTAAAGCCTTTGATCTCCTTTTTAGTGGATGCTAATTTACACAGCTGGTTGGTTAAATGTAAATGGGGATGGGAAGGGTATCCACATCTTTGTATGGGTGTTACTATAGAGAGACAGCAAAGAGAGAACAGCTATAAGGAAACATCCCCCACAGTGCTTGGCATTACCTCACATCTGGGGTTATTGCATTGTGTTGAGCATAACCGTGCAGTTACCAAAAAACACCCTCGAGATTGGGAAAGAAGAAAAATCACATTGTCAACTCTTGAAGGATCCTGTCTGGGAATTTGTTTTGGCAAGTAAAAGGTTGATCTTCTTTGTTTTATCTTCGGGTGTGCAGAGCTACCCAGGTAACGCTTTAGGTGTGTTACTGCCAAGTGCTGTGGGTAGAGTTCAAGCTGATTTCATCCACAACAATGATCTGTGACCGAACGCTTTTACTGCTGACTGTTAAATAGCCATGTTGTGTGTGCACATATGAAACATTTTTGGAAATTATAAAAAATATATATATATAAGAATGGAAACAGGGCTGATTTTGATGCACAGCACTCGCAACATAGTTAGAATAGTTAGGTTAGGCTGATTATAAAGTTCAGAGTATGAGTATTGGGTACATTTGGGTGTCCATTGAAAAATTATTGTGGAAAATAACCAGAATATGCATTCTTGAGTCATGGAAGCAAGACATTTATGCCACATATTCCAGTGTCTCATCTCCTGACAAATACACAACTTGCTAAGTTGCTAAAGGAAGCTGGAAAAGCCATCATTTCTTGCCAGTGGGTAAATCTGAACACGTGATGTGCAAACTTAAAAATCATCTCCACCCTATACTCTTGATTTGGCAGTTGACGCCTCGACTCTCGCTGCTTTTTACCTTTCCCATCTTCATCAGCAGTAGCCGGCATAACTGAATCCCTTAATGCCTCCTCACTTAGACTGTGTGCAGTGCAATTATACTGTGGATTGAGCTATTCAGAGAAACTTGTGTTCGAATCACTTACCACTCTGTGCGCACTTCCTGCTCGGTGTGTACTGAGACTGTTGTTGGCTCTTTTTAGCTTCAATAACTGTTGAATTTTAATGGATTTTAAAACTGTAGAAATTACTTAACGTCTTGGGTCATCTAAGGGAAAAAAAACAGGATGAGATAGCCACTTATTTAAACTTCAGCATGTAATGAAGGGCTTTTTTTCCTCTGTAAGAAAATGTTTAAAAAAAAACAAAAAAAACAGCTATTTTGTAATTTAAGTGAATTCAGCGCAACTAAACCGTAGTGACTTGTGTTTGTTTAGAGCTACTGAATTTACCGTGATTAGCCAGCAAAAAAGGCTTGATTACTTGCTGAAAAACAAGCTGAGAGGATGTAATTTTTTTCCCACTTTAGGTATTAGAAACACCATCACAGTTCACTACCAGTAGCTTGTCTGATTACATCCCTTGTAATAGTGAAGTGCAAAGAGACCTTGGCTTTTAGAGATCACAGGTGATATTGCTGCTGTTATTGTTGACTTATCCCCGCCCGACCTGATTGACGTGTGCTTGAGGAATCACGTGTGTGAGTTAATGTCAGAGTCGAGCTTGCGTTAAAGAGTAAGCCTGCCCGTGTGTAAATTGATGTACAGTTTTCTAATTTTTTTCAGTGCACAAGGTACTGTAGGCTACCTCTCACTTAATGTTGCAAAATAGAAAATAGGGCGTTAAGAGATAAATGCCATAGTTTGTATGATTTTTGAATTCTTTTGTTTTAGGAATTGCCCGCGTTTTATTTAGCAGTCATGTTGGAAACCCCGACATTATAGTGGGAATACCGTTGGCCAAAAGCCAGACTCATACTGTCGCATATTAATTTTCACCACTGGGGTGCACATTTGAAGCATAGAAAAGTGGATGAATGTATTGCAATATTTTTTTAGTGTGTGTCGTTTTTGTTTTTTCTCCAATAAGTTATTTAGCTCCTGTTTCAGTGTTTTTGTTTTATGTTTTTTAAATGGAGAGGCACCACTTAGACACAGGCAGTGATTCGCAGTTGGTCTATCTGGTCATGCAGAGACATTTCTGTGTTTTTCGCATCCCTGGTTTGGCTGTTCTCTGTTGGAAGTGTGTAGGAACTTTTGGAAACTTCCCCCCTGATATTCCTTACCATTTTTGCAATTCTCAGTTTTTTGGAGAGTAGTGATGCCTCTCCAAGTGCCCCTATTATGTTCATGTACAACCTCTGTTTCATTATTGCTAAAGGAGCTAGAATATGTTTGCGTGCTTTAATGTTCAAAGAACACATTATACCGTACGTTGCTGCAGCATTTCTGTTCACTTTGTCTGAAACTTGCACTTTTGTGCCTTGAATACTCCGCTCCCAATAATCCCCACAGTCTGCACTAAATGGCTAGTTGGCATGAAAAAGGCAAGGTGACATTATCTGACAACAGAAATGCAAAATATGTAAATGAGAACATCACTTTGGACTGTATTAAAAATACACGGTTGTGCATTCTTTTAGGGTCTGCCAAATTAGCCACTAGGTGCAAGTGTTTTACACAGTGACCGAGAGGTTACAGAAGAAAATCCTCGAATGCAAATTTTATTTTATTTTGTTGTTTGGATGAACTTTATTTTTTGTGCTGCTTTTTGTTTGTTTGTTTGTTGGGTTTTCTTTTGAAGCATTTCACATCTGCAAAATTCTGACGCAAGAGCACGATGGGGGCAATTCAGGAAAAGCATGTTGACTTGTTAAAGAATAGCCTCAACTCTGAGAAGAACATCCAGTCTCTTCATTATTTCAATCTTTACAAAATGCACAAAAATGTCCTGATTTACAGGCGTATTTATATTGGTGTATTTTACATGTATTCATGCAAAGTTTAAACACCCACTCTCCAGTTTACAGTAGGTAAAATATTTTCCCCCAAGGATTTCAAGCAACCAGAATCTGGTTGCTATATTTTATGTCCTTTTACATGAGGGATTTTTGTGTGTGTGTGTGTGGTGGAAAGATTGTACCTTTCCATTGGTTTCTAATGGAATGTTGGAGATTTCGTGCACTGCTAAAGCTAGTGTCTGGTAATAATGAGTGACTTAAAATTGCAACTTTTTTTTCATTTCGAAATGTGTGATTAGATCTTACTGAAGTGTATCGTTAGGCTAAGTATGATGCTAACTATGGTCCACATTGAAACAGCTTTGTTTTTATTTTCTTATGGTTATTCTTGAGCTGTTACCAAATACGGTGTAATGATCAGTGAATATTCTGTAAAGCTTATGAAAAAAAAAAAGACACAAAAACAAACAAAAAACAAAAATCTGATTAGAAAGAATTGTCTGTAAAATTATATTTCTGCCTGTTTTTGCTAACTACAGAACAGAGAGCAGTTTGCGATGTGAAGGCATGGGTGAAAGAGCTCATGAATGTTGGAGATAAAATTGATGTTTTTTGATGTGTGTATTTCAGTTACATGCTTGTTTATGTACATCTGTTAAAATGAGGAATTTGAGCTGTGTGTGCGTGTCTGTGTGTATTGGAGGGGTTGGGGGGGATAAATGAATTTGTTTTTTTGTACTCTGGGCATTTGTAATTGAAAATTTGAATAAAGCAAATATAAATGAGGAAATGTATATTTTTGTCTTGATGCGTCTTCAGGGAGTAGTTTGCACTATGGTGGAACGTTTGGCTGCACTATTAGAAGTCTGTAGGTTCAGTATAGTAACTTGCCACTAATTACACCTTACTAATTGTACAGGTTAGGTCTCCTTGTGTCTTCGGGGATGTTGTAATTGTAAGACCGATTCAACAGGGAACTGGAAACATCAGATTCTGATCCATATTGACATGATGGCTTCACACAGTTGCTGCAGATTTATTGGCTGTCCATCCAGGTAACTGCTTTCATGAGAACTTGAATCAGTCTGGCTGTTGTTATCTGACATCAGTAATTTGTTTACACTAACAAACCAACCAACTTGCCAACCATTCTCTGTAAACCCAGGAGATGGTTGTGTGGGGGAAATCCCAGACCAGCCTGTCTGGGATTTCACATTCAAAGTTACATAAATCATGTTTCTTCCTCATTCTGCTCAGTTGAAACTCAGCAGGTCATCTTGACCGTGTCTACATGTCTAAATCAAAGTCAGCTTTATTGTCAAAGACCCTATGTACAGTCATACACAGGAATTTGAAATTGCGATACTCTCATGGCCCTCAGTGTGCACTAAAACAATATAAAGATAAGTCTTCTGTACAATACTATACAATTATTTAAACAGCAGTGTCCAACACAATCGTAGTGATTGTGGGCAAGTTGGCGTGCAAATGGTGGTGGTTCAGAGTTTGTATGTTTGGGGGGGGGTTCAGAGGGAAGAGGTCAATGCAGGTCTGGAGTTCGTGTGTCTCAGTCTGCTGGTTCTAGCCCGGAGGCTCTTCAGTCTCCTTCCTGATGGCAGCAAATTGAAGAAGTTGGACAGATGAGTTGAGTCACCTGAAATGCAGAGGGCTTTCCGGATGAGGCGGGTGCAGTAGATGTCCTGGAGGGAGGGAAGAGAAGTATCCACGATCTTCTCCGCTGCTGTCACTACCCGTTGTAACTTTTTCCGTCAGGAGCCATACCGCACAGTGATGCAGCTGGTGAGGATACTCTCAACGGTGCCTCTGTAGAAGGTGCTCGTAATGGTGGTTGAGGCTCTTGCTCACCTCACTTTGCAGAGGAAGATCTTCTGAGATGTGCACAGCCAGGAACTTAGTGCTGCTTACCCTCTCTACAGCAGCACCGTTGATGGTTAGTGGGATGTGCAGGGTGCGAGTTCTCCTGAAGGGACAGGTTGTTGTTGCTGCACCACTCGGCCAGATGGTTAACTTCACTCCTGTAGTAGGTCTCATTGTTGTTGCTGATGTGACCCACCACATTTGATGAAGAGGTTGGAGCTGTGTGATGGTGTGCAGTCGTGGGTCAGCAGAGCGAAGAGAAGGGGGCTCAACATACATGCATCCAGTCTGATGGGGAGGCTATAGTTCAGGACGCAGAGCAAGTCATCTACTAATCAGAAGGTTGCAGACCCAGTCTGCATGCTGAATATCCTTGGGCAAAATACTAACCCCAGGTTGCTCTCTGATCGGAGTGTCAATGCACTGGCAATAGATAGAAAGCACTTACAAAGAGAAAAGTGCTTGTGTGGGTGGGAATGGGTGAAGGAAGCAAGTTGTATAAAGTGCTTTGAGTTTTCAGAATAGAAAAGCGCTGTATGCGAACCTGCCCATTTACCATTTAAATGAGCAGCTGAACCGGTATACCTAATGAAGTGGCTGGTGACCGTATATGTAGTGTTATCCACACATGACACGGAATCATACCCGTATTCATTTGGTCTGAACTTATTCACCCACTACTTGAGAAAAACACGCGCTTATACAGTTTGTCCCTGTTTACCTTCCGTACTTACAGACAAGTATGGCGGTCTAAGGGTTGTGGTGACTGCTTTGGTGGCGTAAATAATCATCGTGTGCCTTTTTAAAGCATATTGCCCTCGGCATTCGAGTTCAGCTGAAGGCTACAACTACAGTGCGACTAAGGTAAGAAACTTTAATGTTTTTATTGGGACTGTCTGCACTGCACAGAATAAGAGACACGTGGGTACTAGCTAGCCAATGAGGCTAGCCAAGATAAACGCTACCCTGCGCTTGTTAACCAGTAAAACCAATGAAGAGGGATAAATAAGTGTCAAATGAAGCATTTTAAATGTTTAAATTTACGTTAATGTTAGCCTCCCTGTGTAAACCCTCGTTTAGGGTAAACTAAAACCAGCTCATAAGTGTGAAACGTGATCTGTTGTATAAAAGTTGTACAACTTGAACCCAGTAAGCGTTTAAGTGATGTGTGCGCATATTCAGCATAGCTTGTATCTCCAGCCATGCAGCTTTTCATCTACTTATCGTGAACAACACATTTAAAGAGAATGTAACGGTAATTAATACATGTGCATCAGTAGATAGAGGTACTGTACTTCAGGATGTCGCACTCACTGGTCATGAAGATCTTGTATTGATAGTTTTTTTTAAAGTAATACTTTAATCCATAATTTGCACACTGCATTTTTCTTTATCTATAAATCCTTCTAATAATCATGCTTATTTTGCAAATGCTAATGCTGTTCCTGCACACGTAGCCTTTGCATTCCTAAAACCCTAAAACGGGTACTAATGAAAAAACAGTACAAGGTACAAGGAGTGAGACTGAGGAAGAGTCAGCCATAACATTGCTGAAGAGGTTTCATATCCAAATCTTGAACCATTGCGAAAAACAGTTTAGGAACAAAACAAAGTGTCCACAAAACCATACCAAGAATTTTGCAGGTACTCCGCCTTTATGAGTAAAAACCTTGAAATCTGCTAAATGAAGGAGAGTCTGCAGGCAGCAGTGAAGCATGGAGCTTTCTTAAAGGGATTCTGCCACAATATATTTTTAGGTTACTCCAAAAGGCTGACTAAAGCTTTGCTTAATTTCCAGATCATCATGCCGTCTTCTTGTGACTCTCTGATGGAAGACATCGAGGACATGGTGTCTTCTAGTGACCCCACTCCTCATGAAAGACAGTCTGCTAGAAAAAGTATCATACCAAGGGCAAGGAAGAAGAAAGAGCTCATGAGCGATGAGGAGCTTCAAGCTGACAGGTGTGTCCAGTGTTTGATATTATGTTACTGCCATGGGGGGAAAAAGGGAAATTGTTGGCTTAAAAATAAAAAATTTAACCATGTATTAAAAAAATGTATTAGTAGATATTTTTGTCAGCGAAAAAAGTGTATTTTGGCTTCATGTTAGAAGGAATAACGTCTTTTAGATGGTTTTTAATAATTGTCCACCCATCTCTTAACATCAGTGCACTGAAATGTTTGAGCCCACTTCCATGTGGAGATTATAGTTGTGGAATTCAAGCCTAAAACACAATCAACATACATCCTCTTTATGATTTAACCACCGGCATTTTGTAGAGGGTGTAGCAGCCATGGCAGTTTTTCTTGAAACAACAACTTTAATCGCCACATTTGGACATTTTCTCAAAATGACCAATAATGTTTTTTCTTCATGTGGCCCTAATGCTTTTTCGTACCTGCTCATTTGGGGTTTTTTAGAAAAATGTCATGTTGCCAGCTTTGCACAGATCCACAAATGTAGGCTGAAACATAGATTATGTTTTGTAGTATAGTGGTGACAATCTGTTCTCTTTATTTAGAGAAAGAAAGAAAAAAGAAAGAAATGTAGGTATGCAGTGGAAGTACAGATGTCCCAGTTTCACACTGGGACTTGAACGCATCTCATGTTTGTTGATCTGTGAAATTAGTCTCAAAACTCCACTTGAGATGAGTGTATCAGGCTATTTGTGCACACACATTTAAGGTTTTGTGAGCACGTTTAGTTTTAGACATCTTGGTTTAAGCTTGTCGAATCCGAGGCAAATTCCTCTCATGTTAGAGCTATGAAACTTGGAATAATGATCCAAACACTTTAGTAACAAGGAAAATGACTGTATTTCACAAAGTGTTTTGCAACTTAAATCAAGACACTGCTCTATTAATCACAACTCAGCTGCATGCGTTGCTGACACTTTTTAGAGTTCTGTAAAAGTTACAGTGCTAAGCAAACGATTTGGACGCTATTTCTATCTCGTTCAACAAAACCAAAAGTTTTCCATTTCCAGCATTTTTACCAGTGTTCTCTTGATTGTTCTATCGATTGTACCCTGTGTGAGAGGTTTCTGGTCACCAGTGTATAAGCTGGAAGCTCACAATTTTGGGGATTTCTGAAGGTGTTTACTTAGTTTTCCAAGTGAGTGATGTTTTTAATTGAATTTCCTGAAGTGTTTGAAAGAGTGTTTGTTTCTTCAACTACATTTCTAGTTGTTGTTATAACTGAATTGTTTCTTCCACTACTTAAAAAAATAAAATAAACCCCATAATTTAATCTAACTGCAAACTGTTTTCTTCTGATTAGTTGTATGTTAATATTTTATATATTTATATTTCAGTAATCGGATAGATTAGAAAAATCCCATAGTCATGTTGAGCATGTTTACATTCTACATGGCTTTGCTGGGGAAAACTAAATTACAGTCGCTGTACATGCTGCTGTTCCACGTTCATGTTGTCTTAATTTTTGCATTTGTTATCTAACAGAGGAAATGACACCAATAGCACACATCAGCTATACCAAAAACCTTAGAAGCTTCCAAGCCACAAATGCCACCTTATCAGGGTGGTTTGATATTTACTCTTGACATTTAGTTTGACAGCAGCTGGTGTAAAAGCACCTTTGTACTTCCTCCAACACACATGGGTAATAAAGCAAATTTACAATAGACAGCCTTTTGTCAGCTGGTTTGGTTTAGACATCGATTTTTGCACATCAGGATGATTTACAATGGACGTATTACTTGTGTATTTTTTTAGTTTGATCCCTGGTACCCAAAAGATCTGGATGAAAACATGGGGCTGCAGTCATAACAACTCAGATGGGGAGTACATGGCTGGGCAGCTGGCTGCCAGCGGATACAAGATGACTGGTAAGAAATGATGTAATTGTACTATGTTGTATTAATTCTGTTGATTTGAAGTCAACAGTACCAACAGGAAGCTGCCTATACCATAACGTGACAATAGAAATATTGGATGTATTTTATATTTAGACAAAAGATAAATGGATGAACAGCTACAGTGGTAAATATGGAATTATTCTGGGTGCCAGTTTAGCTCGCTGCTTGAGCAGGGGCAGCGCTCCGGGTCGGCTCCAACCCATGGGCCTTTGACGATTGTCTTCCCCCACACTCTCTGCTTTCCTGTTTATTCTCCACTGTGCAGCTAGTAAAAGCAAAAAAGGCCACCACAAATCTTTAAAACATTTAAATATCATTATTATTGTTAAATGTCTATAGGATTAATGTCAATATTATTATTAAACACAAGAGGGCGGTCTTGCTCTATAAGTACACTGAACCTTAAATGTTATTCTGGTTGGTGAGTTTTATTTTTCATTGAATTGAACTTGTTAAAAACACCTATGGATGAACTGTGCAGTGTAAGCATTTTAATTCACGTCTGCAGTCTGCCAGTCTTTAGGAACCAGATGGATTTTGTTATTTCTCATCGCCATGATTACAGCAGTCATTTACATGCTTTAAGCTGACTTAAAATAGATGAGAGAGCGTACATGGTTCAGATTACAGCTCGTTAGAGAAAACTGATATAGTGAATGCTGCCTTTCATTCTTCGGTTTTGCGTGAAGACGCTGGCCATGTTCGGTACTAGATTACGGGACGTCTTTCAGGAGGGTTTCGTTGCGAGTGTGCGCAGGTGTGATAGACCGACACAGGTGAAAACGATAACGCAGAGAGTGATATGACACTGAGTTTTGCATTGTAGTCGGTTAAATATGATACTCTGGTGAATGTTTGTGACCTCATGTTTGTCACAAGGAAAATTGATTGTGCCTGGCTTTGTGTGATTAGTTATGTGTTCAGTGTGAGCATTTGTGTTGTTGTGTGTGTGTGTGTGTTTCAATAGACACGCGCCAAGACGGATGAAGAAGACGGAGTAAACCCCTTAGGCATTTTTCTTTCTCTCCGTGGGGTCTCCACAGCCATAGAGCAAAATTAATCACACACTTCAAAAATGCAGATCTACCCACTCATTCAAAGTGACACACAAGACACAGTAAGCCCATGACCACAGGCCAATAGTTTTTCTCCTCATCTGCTAGGCCAGACCCTTGATTTCTCTCTTCTCAGTGCGTTGCTCCTTGCTGACGTAACGCGTCTCTGTTCAGTTTGTCGTCTGTCACCTGCCCCTCCACTTCGTAACAGATCCTGTCACACATCTACTGAAGCTTTAGACTTTCTGTGCTAATTTAATTTGGGATTTTTTTTTAAATTTAGTGGAATGGCTGCAGTCGGAAGAGAGTGTAGAGAAAACTTGTTTGTATTCAGACAGTTGTTTTCTATTCCCACTTTGACCTTTGTAAGGGTAGCATCCTCCTGCCTCTGAATCTGATTACAGCACATGTTGCTTCTCTGGTTGTCTTAAAGTCCTCAGCAGATATACATGCAAGAGGGTGTAATGTAATACACTCTTTGGTAATAAGGTTAAATATTGCTGTTATGGGTATTAGATTATTGTAATCTCTGGGTGAAGACTCTCTCTGTCTCCTCCTCATGTTAAAAGCACGGCTGCAAAGCGACCGGGCAGGAAAAGTAGGAAAGGAAAGGAAACCCTTAATAATCTTACGCAGCAGAAAGCTCAAATCATTCAGAGCATGTGCCTGTGAGGCAGACTTTAAACACTAAAAGAGAAAATTGGATATAAATACACATGAGGGTCAGAAGAAAGTTAATTGAATGTCTGTCTTCTATTGTTTGCATATATTTTGCATGGTTGAATACGTTTAGAAAGGATGCACTCCTGTTTGATGTTGTCGTATACATTTGTCTCCCTGGTGTGTGCCCCGGTGGTATGTTTACTCTGCTGAAACGAAGGTTCATTTTCTTTCTGTCTGACGCCGTACTTTGATGTGAAGCTGCTATTTCACAATTTTATTTTTTTTTTACTTTTTCTTTGCCAGAACAGTTTTCTGACTCCAGGGTCTTTATGGAGATGTGCATGTGAGCATGATCCCCAAATGGTGCTCAATAGGTGTGCTTAGTTTTTCACGTGATTTACAAAAGTTGTGCTGTTATCTATGGAAGCCTGTTTCCGCCACTAAAAAAAGTATCCGCTGTTTCTGTCGAAATGTGTGGACACACATGAGTGTGCAGGCACAATATTTCGAGAAAATAACTCGAAATTTTAATTGTTTTCTCGAAATTTCAAACTAAAAGCTAACTCAAAATTTCGAATTAGCTCTGCCAATCAGTAATCTATGTGACTGACATCATTTTCTTATTACCTGGAAGGATATGGCGCAGAGGAATGCGCTCTTAAAACCGGATCGCAACAAATTGGCGCTTTTGAGAGCATGTTTGCTGATAGTAACGCCATGTGATTCAGCTAATAACACAAGGATTTAATCATTTGTGAAGCCACGGTGAAAATACTCAGCAATTTGTGCATTCATGACTGGCTGTGACACTGGTAGCTTAGCTGTAGCATTTGTAGCTCAGGGCTTCAGCTTCCGGGTAACAAGGAAATGACGTCATTCACGTAGATTACTGATTGGCAGCGCTAACTCGAGTTACTTTTCTCAAAATTCCGAGTTAATAAGTCGAAATTTCAAGAAAATAACTTGAAATTTCGAGTTATGAATACTTTTGTTTTTAATTGTTTATTTATTTTTTTAGTGGTGGAAACGGGCTTCCATACACTAAACACATTATTTCTTTAAAATAAATAGCGGAGCAGTTGGCAGGAAATGACGCGTCTCAAACATTAGTGAATCAGTCTGTGCGCTTGATTTCTTTGTTCCTTCTCCTATATTTAGCACCTTGAGAAAGGAACTCCCAGAAATGCATATGCAACATGATCAGCCGCAAAAAGTCTCAGTTCCCACCTCTTACAGTCTCCTCACTGTAAATACAGACAGTATTTTTTTTTTTTTTTAATGGCAAAACCAAGTTTGTGCTGGTGCAGCATGTTAGTAAATCTTCCCTTATAACTTCCTGCAGCCCTAAACATGCGATTTTATTTGCCACACATAAATTTACCTGCTGAGGGCGCGTGCGTTTAGAGATTCCTGGCAGCTGAAAAAAATACATCTTATAACTCTGCGACAGAATAATGCAGATATTTCCACAATGTAAAGGCCATCTCTCTGCTGTCATTCAAGCTGACCTTAACAGAAACGTGGCCACAGCCATAGACTAGATGCACTCCAGTAGTCAGAGGGAGATAGAAACGATGTGAACGTGTGTGAGATTGTAAAAAAACTATTTCTTTATGCAAGTCACATCAAACAGAGCTCGGAATAGGGAACAGTAATAGGTTCCCTATAATAGGAAAAATGCTGATGGCCATCATTACACGTATGCAAGCTTTGTTAGTTGCATGTCTCACATATAACAGGTTAGAAAAGGTGAGAAATTCTTCCATTCACAGCGAGAAAAAGGTGTTGTTTTACCCTGTGCTGTAGCCCAAAATATACCTTTATCTTACATTCATAAAGCCTCAGAGTACGACCGCTGCTTTTCTTCATACGCCTTTTTTTCCACTCTGTTCTCTCTCAACAAAGTATGTTAAAGGTCAGAGTCTTACTGCTAATGCTAAAGGCTTAGTTTGGTTTCTGTCCTCCACAGCTCTGCTTTTTATCCGTGTCTTGTTTGCGTTCCTGTATCTTTTCTCTTTCCCTGCCGTCCTCGTCCCTCCGTCCCTGTCGGAGTTAAAATCTGCAGTCAGTCGTTGCGTTTCAGTGTGAGATTGTTAGAAAGAAATGGACGGTCATGGACAGAATCAGGTGAGATTACACTTGGTAGAGGTGACGATTGTGCTGAATGGTATTGTATGGAATGATGCGCAGTCTTCTACAAAGGCATGAAATTGTCAGGAGTGTATCAAAGGTGGAATTGTGTAGTATGACTAACATAGAAAAAGGCTCGTGAATAGCATGGCGCTGTTGGCCAGATGGAAGATGAGGACAGGTTGAACATTATCATTTGTGAGTTCGAACGTTCCATATAAAATCACAAATTCCCGCCTACCTCTGTAATTTGTACGCCTATGTGTGTTCAAATCCACCACGTCGCTCTGCAGTTTAATGAAAGCGTATGGACAAAGGAGCCTCGGCGCCTCTGAAAATATGACATCACCTTCTCTCCCTCTCTCTCTTATCCTTCCTTCCTGTTTTCTCTCCATCACATCCCCGTGCCCCCCCTTGTCGCTCCTTCCTACCCTTCTCTAACTTTCTTTCTTAAACTATGACATCACTTTTATAGTAGATAGTAGCAGTTCTTGTGTTGGCCTATAGGTGGCAGCCTTTCCCCGTGTAGCAGCCCTTTGTTGTAAGAATGAACCACTACAATATCAGGGTGAGGTCATCCTTCCAACATCCTCTCTTCCCATTCATGGTTTTAAAATGTGTAACTTTCAAAGCTTCAAAGCAACCCCTGATTATATGCAAGCTGTACATGAAGCCAGCTCTCTATCAGTTGTATTATAAACATATAAACATGGAGGCTGCTCTGTTACGGCTTAATGCAGATTGTTGTAGTTGTGCTTAGTTGAGAAAAATCGCTCCTCATCTGTAGCTGGAGATGCTCTTAGCTTGTACATGCAGTGCTTTAAAGGTGTAACTCTCAGGAACGTCTTTTATTTAACCAGTTACTACATTCATATTTGAGATTAGCATATTACTTGGTTGCCACCTGTGGCGATAAATCATATGCCATGGCGTTTATTTGTTTGGTCACGCTCATATTCTAGTAGTATAAATGCACACACACACATAAAATAAATAGTGCTGATTAAATAACAATGGCTCGCTTTGCTCCTTTTAAAAAGTTGTGTGCATCAATGAAAGACACTGTTGTTTACCTGTGCTTTCATTGTCTTCCACTTGTTTTAGTGCTGGTACTGGTTTATTGTGGCTCGTTCTCATTTGCTGTTCCTGCGCACAACCAAAGGGGGCACTCTTCACCCACGCTAGCACACCGACACCAACGAACTGCATTTGAGCAGAAGAGCAATGTGCCAAATAGTGACTTCATAGGAAGGCATCTATGGTCACACATGAGTGTGCAGACACACACAAACACACCCTTCATGGAAAGTCACACCAGGATATTTTGATTGTTTTTGGCTGGTCTCCTCCCCTCCCAATATCTTTTCTGCCATCCAGCCGGGCACACAGCACTTCAGTTAGGATTTTACATACCGGTTAGGCAAAATTACTCCCGGGTACACAATGTCAGCCAAATGAGGCGTTTTCAGTTCCTGGTTTGGACGCAGACGTTAGAGGATATGGGTTTCAGAGAGAGAGAGGGTGTGGGCTGCTTTGATAAAATGATACGAGGACTTAATTGATCAGCAGGTATTACGGGTGCTGCCGTGAATAGAAAATGCTGTGAGTGTCACAGAGTGTGGTTTTTTTCCCTTTATTAAGCCTTGTTTCAGAGCAGGTAATCGTCAAAAAATATGAAATATATATATCGGTTAATTAAGATTGAAGCATTATGCATACTGCTTTTAGTAATAAAAGTATTTTTTCCAACTGAGCTAAAGCACTTAAAAGTGTTTAGTCAATAGTAGCTGAAAAAAATAATAGTTTAAAGGTAGATCTAGTATTTTTACTGCTCTTTAATATTTGCTTAGCCTTAGAAAAATTGTTGTAGTATTTGGATGTTTTGGCTGAAACCCCTGAAACAATGTTCTGATGGCGCTCACACTGCATTTGTGTTTCTAGCTCTTCTGTTGCTCTGTGATTGTATTACATCACCGTAGAGTATTCTCACTCTGAGTCTGTGTTCCTCGCATACGTGCCGTCTCATTCATAAAACGGAGCGTGTGAGGACCTTCTGACTGGCTGCCTACGCGCTACGCAACATTACACGCCGTAAAATTATAGCCAATGAAAACTTACAATGTTGCCTGACTCCACCTCTCACATAAACACACACAATGGCGCTCGCAGCCCGCCCGCTCGTACGCACATTTACTCTTCTCACACACAGTTGCAGCCGTGGTGGGAATTGGTGTTGTGCAGAGAAAGTATCTGAGAGACAGTTGCGTTTTCGACAGTCATCATTCTGTAAGATTAGACTTATCGCCTGGTGTCTGTACGCCTGAGAAAAACTCACTGTATGCTCACCGTCTTTCCACTGTGGCGTAGCTGCGCGGCTCGCTTCACTGATTTAGAGAGGGGAGAAGGAGACTGGGAAAGAATGAAGGAGAAGGCAATGTAAGGAAAGATGAGAGGAGGAGTCCGCGGGGAAGGAAAGATGGTGGTGGGATGCGGGGCACAGCAGACGTAGATGGCACTTCAAGACAGAATTAGTCTAAGCGATGGTTTGGAAGTGCGAAGGCGAGCAGGGAGGGCAAGTACGATGCCAGGGAAATGAGCTAGAATCTGGCAGATCTGCAGAAATGGGGAGTAGAGAGATGTAGAGTGTAGTGGTTTGTATGACCAGGAATGACAGGTGAGATGTAAGGGGAGAGGAAAAAAGAGAAGCTGCAGAAAGAAAATAGGAAATTGTGTCTGGCAGCTGTAGATGCAGTGCGAAGGAAAAGATTCCTGCTGGATAATAAATGAAATGCTCTTAAAAGTTAGCAGAATTATTCATTGTCTGAATCATGTAAAAATATAAAATAACTACACCGTGTGTGCTTGAATTGAAAAAGCACTTTGCACTAATCTGCTAAATTTAGAAATTGTCCTCATTTCATTTTTGTGTAATGCAATTTGATGTAAACAAGGAAAAACTATTAAAACGGTAAAGCAACACCTATCTCTCGTTTCTTAGGTATTTACTAAGGCGCACACAGTCTGCAGAGCTGTGATTTTTGTCTGAAGTTGCGATAGAAAGACCCATCAGTCCAGGCAGTCGGGTGTAACCGTTTAGAGATCAGAAGATTAGAGTGATCCCAGCATTGTGCGTGTGCCCGTGCGTGCATGCACATGTGTGTTTTGTTGATCCTACAAGGTGACCCATGTGTAGACGGCACCCAGTAAGTAACCATTTAGAAGCCATAGGATTAAAGACCTTAAAATTCCCATGAGGGAATTATGGATAGAGGAGAAAGAAGGAAAGCGGCATAGGCAGAGGGAAAAGGGGGAGATCGGTGATTACTCTAAGGAATGGAATATTGATAGCATTGTAAACTCGTCTGAGCAGAACAATCATTGCGGCAAGAAATTGTCACGGGGTTTGGAAAACACAGTGTCCGTCTTGGAGATTTTTATTCTCAAAGTTAAATATTAAAAGTAATCTGCATGTGCTGTGGAAATGGGCAAAATAAATGCCTACATAGTAAAGAAACTGCAGGAGGGCAACAAATATGTTCCTTCCAGGAACTCATTCCCGAGAATCAGATCTCCTTCACTGCTGGAAAACCTTTCTCATGTGTATGATTTTAAGGAGCATGGAGAGCAATCAGATTTGACTAAAAAGAGACCTCTCCTCGCTTCTCCGAGGGGGGAAAAACAGAACAAATTTATTTCCGAAAGGGCAGTGATATTTCATCCTTGTTGCCTTAAACCTCAAAGGTAGGAGAGGAAGAAGAATTGAAGCAAAAAGAAAAGCTGCTCCAGTTCCCCATCTGCACAGTCATTTGTGTCCCTGCACTTTCATTTCTTGATGAAGGGAACGAGAGAAGCTGGAAGGAAGTTTCTTTTGCTACTTCCCCGTGGAGGAAGGAAGTGTATTACCTATTCCCTTTAGAATCCAACCAGCCAAGTAAACCCCATGTTATACCAGGAATACCGCCTGCCTTCCACAGGGATTGTGAATACCCTGAAGGGGTATAATGTGAATATCATGGAGGGGATGTAATGGGATAAGGCAGGAGCTGGAGGAAAGGCGTAGGGGTGGAGGGGCAGAAAGGAAAGGAGACTAGCAAAATGACAAGTAAAGGAGGTTGTCTGGAAAAGGGATGAGAGGTGAGGCTAGATTTTGCTCAACATCCATAGTATTGAGCCTTAAATCAAAGCTGGGAGATGTTGGTTTCTGGCATTGAAGGTGGCCTAGGCTTAAAAGAAAAAAAAAATCTATTGGCCTACGACTGACAGTTCCGCTCTGTGGCCAACACACCCACACTGTGTGGGAAATTGCAGGAGTACAGCCTTCACTCCCCTTGAACGCAATCCATCGGGTGCCATTTAACAAGGCATTTAACCCCTAATGTCTCGACTGGAGCTGCTCGATGGGAAACGTGGCACGCCTGTGGATATGTTGGGCAGCTCCCAGTTAGGTGTATGCACCCACCCTCTATTGCCCAAGTCTTGCCAATTCATGTGTAATAATATGACACACAAATACAGCGTGTGTGTGTTCTTGGGCAGTGTGTGTGAAATTTTGTTTATAAAACTGCTTCCTGTTAATATATTATAGTAAGATTATAGTGAGTCTATAGTTCTTGGCTCAGTATAATAGTTCGTTCTTCATCTTTATAAATTTTTTAACACTAAGCAAAAATTTTTCCTTTTTCTAGAAGACTAAAAAATCTTCTTTAGGCTACATTCAATATAAATAAAATAGATGAAAGTGTTTGTATTTCTTGTGGAGTATTTTAAGTTTAACAGTTACATTACAGTGGAATGACCTATGTGTACAAAGCATACGACAGGAAAAGAGATCAAACTACGTTTTTATTTTTTGCCCCAGAATTAATACTGTGTCATATTCATGGCGTAAGGACAAGTAAAACTAAACGAGTATGGGATTTGTAACTAATGTGAGGATGGCTATACTGCAACCTGCAGATTTGGTGGTTGATGGTGTTCTGTAAAAAGAATAGGGTTGCCGTGTCGCACATTATGCTGTAAATGTACAGTATGGGAGACCATTATGCATATGTATCCTCCACAGTTACAGAGAAGCTGGGCATTAAACCAGTAATGGGCTATTTCAGCTTTGTTTGATGGTTCAGATCCATGTGATACTAAGGCTACGTTCACACTGCAGGTCTTAATGCTCAATTCCGATTTTTTTTGATCAAATCCGATTTTTTTTTTTGTCTGCTTGTTCACACTACAAATAAAATGCGACAGCAAACGCGCTCTAGTGTGAACGCTCAAAGCGGCCCGCATGCGCAAAAGAAGACGTCACACACAACGCGCTCTGTTTAGACCCAGTATTGTTTGACTGATGGCCCTTAATATAAAGACTTCGGACTTTACGTTTCCCAATTTTTGCTTTAAGTTATTGTGTTAAAATAACCTAATTATTATCCTTATTGCTGTTTTAGAGAGGAGCGGTGCTTCAAAGGATGGTTGCAGATTCCTGTCAGAATCTGCAGATTATACAGTACAAATAAAATGTTCACGTTGTCTTCCCAACAGTTTCACTGACATCTACACTGGAAGGCCAGGAAGTGTTCGTGATGTCTTCTCCGGCGCTGATAATTAGCGTCTGTCTTGTGACAGTGACGTAAAAGACGGATTTAATGCGACATGACCGTTCTAACAGCAGTCGCTTTCTAAAACATCGGATATGTATCAGATTCAGTACCACATACGAACGTGACCCAGATCGGATTTGAAAATATCGGGTTTGTGCCGTTCACACTGTCATAGCATGAGCGGATATGGGTCGCATAGGGTCAAAAAAATCGGATTTGATGCGCTTTCGCCTGCAGTGTGAACGTAGCCTAAGAGTCATTTTAAGCAGGGTTTTAAAAGGACAACAGTCTCCATCCAGATGAGTATCTGAGCAGTTTTCTTTCTATAGTATACTGGGTATCGGTGTATGTGTGTGCTGCTGCCCATTGCTTGTCCAGGTTTAACCTTTTTTTTTTTTACTGTATTGTGGTTTTTAGTGAGCTGTACATATGTATTATTGCTGTTACTATGTTTTAGTGATGAATTTTATTGACAAATATTATAACATTAGTGTAGGATGTTGTTGTTCTTCCCTTATTCCAGCGGTCCCCAACCCGCAGGCCACGGACCGGTCATTTGTACCGGGCTGCAGGAGTTGAGGCTTGGTTTGATATTTTTGGTTTTCAGGGTTTTTATCGTTATGTTTTTTTATCGTTAGCTCGGTTTCCCTGGGTCTTTTCCTGTGTATTATGAGTAAATCTCCTTTTTTTGGTACCGGTACTGGCTTTATTTTGTTGTATTTATCCGCGACACCTTAAAGGCCGGTCTGTGAAAATATTGTCGGACATAAACCGGTCCGTGGTTGGGGACCGCTGCCTTATTCCTCATTGCCCTCATTCTGTGCTAAGCTCCTCTACAAGGACTCATGAAGTTATGATTTTGAGTCAAACTAGAGCTGCTTGATGTTTAAATTTCATGTTTCATCTTTAAAAGTACCGTGTCGAGTACCAAATCGAATTTCTGTGTTCTGCTGGGAAACCGGTGAGTGGGCGCTGTGATTTATTTATTTCTATCAAGTTTGACGAGATCTCCAAATGCAGCCCCAAACCATGACAGAGCCTCCAGCGTGTTTTACTGATGGCTGCAGACTCTCACTGTTGTACCTGTCCTGGCCTCAGGTCTTGTGTCTGGTTTGTTTTTTGTTTTTATTTAAGGACATGACTTCCGATGACTGTCACTATTTTGTTTCACATTACTCTCTCTCATGGCTGCTATTTCCATTCTGACTTTCTGAACCTACATTTGCTACATAGTTCAGCTAAATCGTCACACTAAACTGAAGTTTTAATTTAATGATCATTGTACCTTTTGCTGCTTTTATTCATGATTTTCTTTAAGTAACAGTAACAGGTTGACCTTTGGTGACATGTCCCCCACCCACCTATACTGAGCAAATGGTACAGAGCTGTCGTGTTGTATTAGGTCTGGTGGCAGAGAGGTCAGCACTGTAGCATTGATAAACATCTGGCTAAGTAGCATTCATGTGACGTTAAGTTAATCTAACATTAGTTGATGCTTTCATGTTCCTAAAACACTGTAATAATGAAGTTGCTGACGTGTTCAAGTGTTCAAAAGTACTGAATTTCCTACATTTAATGTAACTTCAGTTACATACAGTATGCTGTATTTAAAAAGCTGCTTGCTTGTAAAAGGGACAAACCAGGAGCCCTCAAGAAAATAAGAAAATAGAAAAAAAACAACAACCTTTCTTTAAATTGAAGCAGTGCAGTGTGTCTTACTTAATCAAGGAGGCTGTTATTCTAGCCTCTTCAGTGTAGCGCTCTGGCTCCAGTGCTGGTGAAATTTGCCAAACTAAACTTAAGACTGTGACTGGCTTAACCTCGTGTCATGATAACAGACGGTATCATTATCAAAAGAAGTCTGTAGTTATTGACCCGGGTCGGTGTGAACGCTGGTTTTCGCACATGTTCCTAATTAGCGCTTAGACGAGCAGCTGCAGCTTCGTCAGTGAATAGCAGGGAGCTAGCACAATCAAGCTCATTTCAATTGTTGGGTAAGGGTAAATAAAAAAGCAAAGTCTCGCAGGTTGTCGCCAGCTTTTGAAAAGTGTGTGAATTTTACTCGAACTGTGAAATTCACACAGATTTGCTACGTGCATCTGTAATAGAAAATTCACCAACAGAAACGTTCATGATGAAAGGGACATCAGATGATTACATATGATGGCGGTTCGGCATCTATGCTATTGTTGAAACGCAAACATACACAGAGTAAATTTAAAAATGATGTTTTTCTAGACTTTTGAGAAAATCTTTGCAGATAAAAAGCCAGTTTGTATACAGAGAAATGTTATTCGTTCAGCTGCTTTTATTCACTGTTGAAACACGTTGCATAACAAGTACTCTTGTTGGGGTAACTTGCTAGGAACAAGCTAGAACTGTTTATAGAGACATAGAGCTCACCGCTGTGTTAGAATTGGCCGTGATGATTGTAATGTTGCAGTATCGGTAATCCGCTCTTTAAGTGATGACGTATGAACCCTGCTTCCGGGTCCAATTTACTACCCCCCAGCCCTCCACAAAAAACCCACAAAAAAAAACCCCAAACAAAACAAAACAGTCAGTGATCACTGTCGGTCTCTCCCGGTTTTTATTACCACTATAGGGCTGAGCGATATGACCAAAATCTCATATCCCGATATAAGAGTTCTATCGTCCGATAATGATATAAATCACAAAAATGTAACATTTTCTGTAAATTCTGTGAATCTCGGGCAGCTCGACTTGCGTGAAGTGTTTCCAGCTGCGCGTCATGTAGCTGGAGTCGAGTGTTTTAACTGATGCATGAAACGATGCATTTTTGGGGAAAAGCCTGTTCTAACGTTTGAGTCTAAGGTTTATTTTTTAGCACCTGGCGGCTCTTTTTTAATTCTCATCTGTAAATAATCTGCTCGTTCATGCGATTCAGTTTATTTTGAAAAGTCTCAACAGGATCTTGAGCTTTATTGTGAAAGGTTTATGTGGAACATAAACAAACGGACACGTGATGGTGTTACCGTCGTTGTTGCTAACCACAACGCATAAAAACAGGCGCTTGTCCGTCTGTAGTGTGGTTATATTAAATATAAGAGAAAGAGAGAACTTCAAGAAATGAATATAGCCACTACAGTGACCATCAAAACGATGAAAAAATATTGGCGTAAACAGTTTATTTTGCGACACCACGAAACAAACGATAGCGTAAAAAAATTTGATTACCAGTGACTGCAATAACACGGAGCTAACAATGTGTTAATTGGGTTCACCAAAGTCCAAACTGAGCTTTATTCACATAATTTGGCAGCACAAATTGTCCCAATTTCAAAATGTCATTGTTTCAAAATGTCAGCGTTTGGTGCAGCGTAGTCACACAGCTTCCTGCTCTTGGAGGACAAACAGTGCAACTTTGTGTCGCGCTTTCTGGCAGTAGAGCTAAAAGGACTAAAGACAGATGATCTGTGTTCTTTGACATTTGACAACTTATTGTAGCTTTCTTTGTTTCGGAATAATTAGCTTGTCTAATACGTTACAAGCTTAAAGAGGAGGGGGACAAATTAGAAGTGAGAAAGACTAAAAAGTCTCTTTGGTTTCCTTGTCATCTTGACTCAACAAGGAAAACAAATGCAATTTCCTTCATAAGGAGGAAATGCTTAAAAGACATTTGTAATTAATGTGGCGTGCCAAGCCGTTGGTGTGGGTGGATAAAGAGTGTGGGTGACATATGGATACAAAGCAAAGAAATCATTTTAGGCATTCAAGGACATGTAGTAAATGACTTTTCAAAGGCCCCCTTTGAGGTTATTCTTTCTCCTTCTCTTCACTTTGGCCCTTTTGTGTTGTTTTGGAAGATAGCCCCCCACTTTCTGTCTGAGTGTCCAATGTTCAGCCATCAGCTGCCATTACTCACTGACCACCTGCTGAAATGGAAAGCAGGGGTGACCTGCGCTGTTGTGTGTGGATGTTTGTATGAGGCCACCTGCTGAAATGAAAGGACTGGCTACCTGTGAGTGAAAAGGGGGAAAAATGTGACCATGAGAGTTTGTGTGTTGTATGAATTTATTAGCTGTGTGAGGGCTAGTCGCCCCTTTGAATAAACGCACTAGATAATAAGCATGTTACAGAAGTCTGTGGTCCCTGCAAGTATTTCAGTGCTACACGCTTATGTCCTTTCTGTAATGAATCCTGCATGCGTCTCTGATCTCGTCTTCATCCATATAAATGAGTCAGCTCTGTGCTAGATTTCCTGATTTCCATGTGAGAGAACAGATAATGGATAAAGTGGATTAAAAAGCAGCAGATGATTTGAGCAGCGGGTTTAATTTGAATCATCATCCGACAAAGTTACCCTGATCGCCGAGCAGAAAAAGCAACTTGACAGGGAGGCTTGGCGGGACCGTGCTTGACCAGATAAAATAAAAAACAGTGAATGAATATAAGCAACTGTGTGTGGTTATCCACAGGGTTTGAGTCAAATGGCTCATCTGCTATCGATTGTGCAGAGCAGGGTGATAACAGAGCTTGAATTTTCAGCTCAACTTCATTGTGCTCTCTTTGAAAGCTTGCTATCCTCTCCTGTGGTTATTTTAGCAATATGGATCTGTACTGGGAAAGTTAGCAGAGTAAATACAAGTAATGTTTAGCCAGGCAAGAGATCGATAGCTGTGTATTGATTAAGCATCAAGTGTGGCCACAAGCAATTTCCTGGTCGTGTGTGTGAAGGCGAGTGATTGTTTTTTTTGTTTTTGTGTGTTTATAGAACTTTTTATAAGTTCTAGCTTGGACTGAATAATGACACAATGCATTAGTGTAACTTTTAGGGTTCTTCTTATATATATTATTAAACTCACGACTTTAAAAAAAGCACTGCCTCTATTCATTTTTTTCAAAAATAGATATAAAATATATGTATTGTCTATCTAGTCTGCTAAAATCTGGAGATTTATTTTGAAATTTTTACTAGGAGTGGTTATTTTAATTTTGTTTTTTTTCTATATTCTGGTGTATAGATGTGTTTTTCTTTGCTTTTGCCCTCATTTACTTTCCACACTCGGTTTCTGGATCAAACAGGCACATGGATGCATGCACATCGAAAAGTGTGTGAAGTTTATTGATAATCCAATGCTTTCCACATGGCGGACAGATGGTTCTTCTAATCTTTCAGACAGACACTGCCTTCTGAGATCTGATCTGATCTTATGATTGCTGTGTGTGTGTGTGTGTGTGTGTGTGTGTGTTTATCCGTGTGTATTTCTGCGGTTGAACTCAATAAGTCTATCCTCTGAAGGTCCCAGCTGTTATGTGTGTGTATGTGGGTTTTTCAGCTGCTTGTGTGTTCTTTCAGCATTTTTTTAAAAATATGTATAACTTATCTATCATTGGTAGTTAAGTGGTTGAACAGGAATATTATGATGTGGCTGTATTTCACTGTTTTCAGTGGGAAAGAAAAAAAATAGCTGTGTTTTACATTAGGGCTGTTCGATATAACGATATATATCGGGTGACGATATAAAAACGTCTATCGTTTCATTTTACGCTATCGTTTGTTTCGTGGTGTCGCAAAATAAACTGTTTACGGCAATATTTTTTCATCGTTCTGATGGTCCCTGTAGTGGCTATATTCATTTCTTAAAGTTCTCTCTTTCTCTTATATTTAATATAACCACACTACAGACAGACAAGCGCTTGTTTTTATGCGTTGTGGTTAGCAGCAACGACGGTAACAGCGTCGCGTGTCCGCTTGTTTAACACATAAACCTTTCACAATAAAGCTCAAGATCCTGTTGAGACTTTTCAAAATAAACTGAATCACGTGAACGAGCAGATTATTTACAGATGAGAATTAAAAAAGAGCCGCCAGGTGCTAAAAAATAAACCTTAGACTCAAACGTTAGAACAGGCTTTTCCCCGCAGCACGCCGTGTAATAAATACTCACAAAGAAAACGGTGGCCTTTACAACTTATGTCTAAAACTGCATAGTTTCATGCATCAGTTAAAACACTCGACTCTAGGTCCATGACGCCCAGCTGGAAACACTTCACACAAGTCGAGCTGCCCGAGATTGACAGAATTTATAGAAAATGTTACATTTTTGTGATTTATATCGTTATCGGACGATAAATGTCTTAATATCGGGATATGAGATTTTGGTCATATCGCACAGCCCTATTTTACATGATGCCAAAAAAATCTAAACACTGGAAAAACTTTGACATGAAGATCACAGCCTTTTCTGTGTGCATGTGTCTTCCTCTGTCCATCTACACAAGAAGAAAGGAACCTTGTAGATGTGCACCCACTGGCCACATGATTAATTACACCTTTTACCTTGAGAACTCCATTCGTGTTTCATAGATGGAAAACATTCCTCCGAGATTTTGGTCCACGTTGACATGAAAGCATCACAGAGTTGCTGCAGGTTTGTCAGTTGCACACCCATGATGCAAATCTCCTGTTGCGCGACATCTCAAAGGTGTTTTATTCAGCTCAGATTGGAGGTCGGTTCAGAGAAACTTTATTAATCCCAGAGGGAAATTGAATTGTCATAGCAGCATAGATACAACATATAATGAAGCATGCTTGCATAAAGAAGTGTAGAAATAAACGCCCTGGAAATAAACTTGCATGCATTTTCACACAGAGAGCTGCAGGTCACTGAAAATTTTAACCTTGTGAAGCTTTTGTGTGAAAATCCCAGCAAATCAGCAGTTTCTGAAATACTCCACGCCACATTCACAGTCACTTAAATCACCCTTTTCCCCATTCTGATGCTCAGTTTAGTTGCTGCCATTTGATTGGCTGATTAGATATTTGAATTAAAGAGCAGTTGAAAAGTAGTCAGTGAGTGCAAACATTGAATAATATACTTTGTTTAAAAGAGAGAGAGGGCAGAGTTCATATAAAAAGCATAAAAAAATCTACATTTGCACGAACTTTAACAAGTCAGCGTCTTTTGGTAACATTATTTTTCTGTCACCTTTCCAGAGGTGACCATACAGTAAAAAAAATCACTCTTATCTCGTAGCTTTATTTAGAAACTGATTGACTTTGAAGGAGAAAGTGTTGAATTATCATCAACAGTAGCTCTAAACATCAATAACGGCTGCATGCGGCACAGGAACTGAGCAGTAACAGAAAACAACAAGACTCCTGCTGTGCCGTTGCTACCTGAGTGACAGAATGACTGCTGGCAAACGGGGATAAATAAGAGATAATTATGCACGAGAAGTTTGTCACGTTGCTGAACGTTCAGGTGTGGAGCTTCTTCAGCAGCGAGTGAGTTAGTGCAGCAGGTATGCTCCGGCCAAGTTATCAGTCACTTTAAGTGCAGGAAACAACATCGCCCAGCTTTGTTGCTCCACACTTTGAGTCTCACGGCATTAAGTGCAACGATACGTTGGTGTGTGACTGCTCGCCTCGGCGCAGTGTAAAATTCTAGCAGCACGATTGTCTCAGCTTGATTTAGCTTCTCTGACCTGATATCTGATTAAAGCCACTCGGATGTGTGTAGGAGCTGGATTAGCATATAAAAAGACGGTGACAGGACATCAGATAATTCTGATGCCATCTGTTTTCAGTGGAATCTGTTAGGAGATGGAATGTGTGTTTTTCTGTGCATGCGCCACCCCTGCTTCCCTTCTCTCTCTCATCGTCCACGCTGCTGTTTTAGGCTCGGTGTTTGTTTTTATCCAGCAGCTTTTTCTACCTTTTGGTTAATTTTTTTTACTTTTTGTATTTGCAAGAGGAGAGAAACTGTTTTCTGTGGACAGACACATCAATTATTTATAATGAGAAACACTTTAATTGTTCCATTTTTGTCATGATTTATTAATTAGGGGAGGCTTCATCTTTACTCCACCTATAATATATTCAGGCACAAATGAATGGAGGCGCACATTTATGTGTGCACGCACACACATACAGGTCTCATAGGCAGCTTTTTACTATCAAAATACTTTCAATTGTTCTATAGGATTATCCATTTAGATGTGCATAAGTGTTAATAAAACAGGTTTTTAATAACTTCAAATAAAAAGCTAATTCTGAAAGGATGAGAGTGAGAAAAGGGAGATTTTTAAATGAGGCTCAGCAGTTTAGAAGGGGTGTGGTATATGATGCTGATAGGAAACTGGAAGCAATGAAAAGCAGAAGAAAAATGGACAATGTGAGGTTAATGGAAAAAGTGAGAGAGAGTGCCTTTTTGCCGTTTCCCCGTGCGCACAGTGACTACTTGGAGAATAAAGGTGGTCAATTTAAATTGCTTTGTATGTGCCAAGTCACTGATCTTTTTTGTGTTGCATCTTAAATTATGGTCAATTTAGAGAGTTAATCAATAGCTGCAGTTCAATTCATGCTCTTCAGTCAGAATAATCCTTGTATTTATTTTCCTTTCTTTCTGTTGATATATTTTTGGCATGATTTTCTCCATTAATCCAGTCATGAGAACCCCCTTTTTTTTATTACATCCATATATCTCTTCCTCTGTCTTTAAATCCTAGCAATTATTGCAGTCAGGGTTTTTGAGTCACTGTAGATTTTTGGTGTTGAGATAAAAAGAAGATGATGAAAACGCGGAGCTCAAAAATGGACCACCCTGCTTAGTGTCTGTGTATGGAAATGTGCTGTGAACCAGAGTAGCAATTTGTATTGGCGTGTGTTTCTTTCTCTCTCTCTCTTTTTTTTTTTTTTTTTTTTTTTTTTAACGTCTACATGCCGTTAGCAGAACAGCCTGTCTAATCACCAGTCTACCTGCCAGCCTCCACGTTCCCTTTAATGCTCAGCACGAAGCACATCAGCAACCAGCCTGCCTCTGTGTACTGGAGGGTGGAATCTGTGATTAAGAGCTTTGTGGTATTCATTTTGAATGTGGTACCATTGCAGGTAGGGAGATCAGGTGATGTGTTCAGGGCAAGTCTGGGTTTCAATTAACAGCATTATAGTGATTATGGTGGAACTGCGAGTATATAGCAATGGTGTGTATGTGTGTGTGTGCCGGTGGTGCATGTAATTTGTGGAGACACCGCCAATTGAACAAGGTGGTCCACTAAGCTTATCATGTGTTGTACTTGCCCAGTTTGCCTCCTCTTTATGCACAAACAGGATCAGCAAAGTGTGTGTGTGCGTGCGTGTGTGTGCGCCATATCTTTAGGTCTGTCTCCTGTGACTTTTACATACAAGCTGCTGACTACTACTCCCTGAACCCCTTTGTGTCAAAGTAGTCTCTTCTGTTCAGCTCATCATCCTTTTGGACCCTTCTCCCTTTACGTTTACTTGGCTCTTTCCTACTTTGTATATTTTACTCTTATTTCTTTCTGCCTTTGCCTCCACGCTGCTCCTCTAATCAGCTAACAACGCTGTCTGAGATTTAGTATTGAAATTACATACCATACTTCTCAATTTTTCTTGTCTCCTTGTCTTACCCCCTCATTTTCCTCTCAAACGGGCTTGTAATTTTTCCTCTTGTCTTCCTTTACACTTTTTTTTTAATCATATCTGTGCTTTTTTTTCTTTTTTATGATAGTTGGAGAGTGAATATAAGAGTGCAAGTATCAGGGGACGGTATCATCATAAGGGCATGTTATATGCTTCTGCTTTCTAAGCCATCAGGACACCCCCCGTGCTTTCTATATCAGGGGAGAAAAAGGCGCTCTCTGCATCTGGGCTATTTGCATACAATTTGCATATTAACCCCAACTGGCTGCTTTTAGAATGCCAAGAGGCTAAATTCAGTATTTATTACCACGGCCCATAACTAGTTTTCACTTTTCTGGGTGTCATTTGCATCTGATTTGCATGTCCCTTAGCTTAGATTTGGGAATAAGGAGCCAGATGACCTAAATTGTTTCAATTTCACCCAGAAGTAAAAAAAAAGAAAACACAGAGGAAGCTCTAATTATTGCTATTAATCAAATTAGGTCACTTTACATGTGAAACATAAATATGTGAAGTAGTTATTAGCCCCAAACGCTAACAAGCAATCTGAGTATAAACAGTATTAAGGCTAACCTGAATAAAATTTGAGTCTAAGCATTATGCCAGCTTTTAAGTCACACACATATTTTTTTTTCTATGCAGTGCCTAATGTTTTTCTCGTCTTCCTATAGATGTTTGATGTTGTAGTAGCAGTTGGCTTCTTGCTAAAGTCTCTGATCCTTGTGGCTGGCTGCTGCTGCTGGCTGCTGCTGGCTGCTGTTGGCTAGCTGTACAGCCACTAGCCAGCAGAGGAATGGAGGGTGTTAATTCCACGTCTACTCCAAGTTTTCTTTTTCACTCATCGTCAGTGATGGTTGCTCTTCATATGGAGAGTTAAAGATCATGCAATGTTCCTCTGTTGGGAGTCCTTCTCAGGAGTTATTTTGAGTTTCAAAATAGCGAATCAGCCGTATATTTTTGGGCTGATTCAATCAATTTTTAAATATATAGGCTCAAAAAGACTAAAACAACACATGATCTAACATATTTTAAGAGATGTAAGTATTTGATACAGTATCCTTTCATTTTGCTAACAGTCGTACAAAAAGCCTTCAAATCAAACCTTCTTTTTATTTTTAAAAATAATGTTTATAACCCATTTCTGCCAGTAATGTGGCCAAAAAAACAAACAACACAAATACACAGACATTTATTTTTAATGCTGCCATCCCGCCTTATGTTTTCCCACTGTGGAGAGAGCCACTTTGCTCTTGTGCACTTATATTATTCAGCTGCTTTTCCAGTAGGTCTCCGTTCCCACTGACAAACTTCTAACTCACCATTCTTCGCCTACAGCTGGAGTAGCCATGCTTGTTCGTGTCTAAGCAGCGCATGAACCTGGATGTTGGTAGATCAGGATCTAAATGGTGGAATTAGAGTCCTTTCAGCTGCCATTCCTTTACAGTGTGTATCTAAACTGTGGACAGAATAAGACAGGTCATTGTGTGTAATTGTGAAAGATGGTTATCTATTCTCTAGGCTACTAAAAAACAAACAAACTAAAAGAACTGCTTTGGTATTCTCCTTTTGTTGACCACAGCCCCTTTTAGCTACTGCCTCTACCTTTGTTTCGCCTCACACTCCATCTGCTACAGTACACATTCCTTGCAGGCTTTTTTCCCCAGAGGACAGGTGAGCTTTTACATACAGGTGGTTCCTACTTTTTAAGCTTTCTATCCCAAGTCTTTGTCTCTGTACCAGGTGACATATGGCATAAAAGAAAACAGACACACACAGAGGAAATTTCTGGATCCTTGGTCGCCCTCTAACACATTCTTTTGTGTGCAGAGCAAACAGACGTGTGTTCTTTCCATGCGCTATTTCTTTTCTTTTTCTTTTTTTTTTCATCGCACAATTGTGCATATACACAAACACACCCAGTTTCACACAAAGGTACACGCACACCATTGAATATTAATTGCCATCTCCTAGGGCAAACAGCAAATATAATCACATTTGTAATGGCAGGGAAATGGCGTGTCAATATTTGTCTAGTCTGTTATTGTTGTGAAATGGGGAAAAGACTGTGGTTACCATGGTGTGCATGACAGTTGGCTTTGAGGTACAGAAAGTCACTCTTTCTCTCGCTTTTTTTTTTCATGAGCTCCGATCATAATTGTATATGCTTTCTAGTTAAATTCTTTGTGATCTGTTGAAAACCAGCACATCTTAGATATGACAATGGAAGCAACTAGTTGCTCCAGAGGGGTTAGAATGCAAATCTGTATTTCTCTTATTCGCCATCTCGCTGTGACAGAGGAAAGTTTTTCTGCATATATTATAATCTAAACTTCATCGCGTGTAATCACTAAATCGCTGAGTGTTTCTGTGTATCTTACATTTTCATACGAAGCGTTCTAAATGACGTGCAAACACAACACACCGCAAATACCAGTAGATCCGAACACAAACACCAGCTTAGTTTTGCTAATGTGATGTCACGCAAGGTGCTGAGTCAACAATGGCGAGTTTTGATTTTGTCTTAGGTTGTGTTTTACAGTGTGTGTCAGAAAAGAATGGCCTGATTTCGACATAACGTTTACTGTGGATTCGTGAGGGTCTTCACAGGCTTTACGTGGTTGGTAGCATAACAGCAGCAGCGGCTACAGCGACGATACATTCACTGACTGCAAACTTCTGTGCCGCGCTCTTCTGGAGGAGTTGCACTCTTTGAATGCTTTAAAAACAAAAGCATTCAAAGAGTGCAACTCCTCCAGAAGAGCGCAACCTTGATTGAGCTGATGAAACTGAAATCAACTTGAGCTATCGTGATATCTTGGAAACTGTGGATGCTTGCCTGCTAACAAGCAAACGGGGCCGATCCCTTCAGCAGAAGGACTCTAGCTTTTTGAAACTGGATGATTAGTTTTGACACATGTGCATAAAGTGTAATTTTATAGTAAACGAAGGACAATAGAACCTCAGGAGACAAACTAGGGTTGTTTGCTATAACGATATATATCGGATGACGATATAAAAACATCTTTCGTTTCATTTTACGCTATCGTTTGTTTCGTGGTGTCGCAAAATAAACTGTTTACGGCAATATTTTTTCATGGTTTTGATGGTCACTGTAGTGGCTATATTCATTTCTTAAAGTTCTCTCTTTCTCTTATATTTAATATAACCACACTACAGACGGACAAGCGCCTGTTTTTATGCGTTGTGGTTAGCAACAACGACGGTAACACCATCGTGTCCGTTTGTTTATGTTCCACATAAACCTTTCACAATAAAGCTCAAGATCCTGTTGAGACTTTTCAAAATAAACTGAATAACGTGAAAGAGCAGATTGTTTACAGATGAGAATTAAAAAATAAACCTTAGACTCAAACGTTAGAACAGGCTTTTCCCTGCAGCACGCCGTGTAATAAATACTCAAGTCTAAAAATGTATTGTTTCATGCATCTGTTAAAACACTCGACTCCAGCTACATGACGCACAGCTGGAAACACTTCCCGCAAGTCGAGCTGCCCGAGATTCACAGAATTTACAGAAAATGTTAAATTTTTGTGATTTATATCGTTATCAGGACGATAGATGTCTTAATATCGGGACATGAGATTTTGGTCATATCGCACAGCCCTAAAACAAACTATTTATTTTTACATTCAGTTTTTAAATGATCATTTTAATTAATAAATACAGAACCCCATTACACACAACACACACACATTTTTAGGACCTGCACCATCCAATACGTTGAACAGGCTGTTTATACTTACATCCAGTGTCTTAGACTCACGGATGGACTCTGAGTTTTGTTTTTAAGACATTCCTTTTAAACAGACAGAGCAGAAACTGAAAGTTTGCTCGCTAATTCGTCTGCAGAATGGTGTTGTGTTGACAAGATCAGCCTGATGTCTGCAGGCAGCTGGCTGGCTAGTATTAGCTCCCGGCAGGGACAGACTGGATAAAGTAAAATCCACACCCTGTTTATTCGACTTATGGGCTTCATATGATGTAGCCAGAGAAAATATCTTGTCAACACTCACAGATTTCAAACCAGTGTGCAGACTTTTCCTTCTTTATTCTATTTCTCGTGTAATTGTGTTGTCTGGATCAAATACAATTGGTACGGCCGACTGCTGGGGTCTTAAACTGCGACGGGTCTGTATAAACACTCACGGTTTCATTAGTTTTGACTGTTGAGACTCTCAGCAGCTTTTATAGCCATCTGTAATTTTTTGCTAGATTAAAAATGATAATGCTAGCTTTGTGCACGTTTGAATAATGTTTAGCAGAGATGATATATGTATAGGACACATGCGCTCAAATGCTAATGTCAGTCAGAGGATTTTTAAGAGTCTATATTGGATTTTAAAAAGGCAATTAATTGGAAAATAGATTCTTTATCCAGCCTTTGAAATTACACTGGAAAGCGAAAGTGTGTGTCATTTTTCACTCTGAGGTGTGTGGTAAAAGTGAAATCACTGGTATATTAATCTGTCAGTCAGTAACCTTTCAGGCCCTTCTTTCTCCCAGACACCCTGACTTTTGTGGCCTTGACTCTAATAATCCCTTTCTGGCTGTGTGAAATACCTTTTTATGTCTGCGCTGATGATCATAATGGTTTTCTGTCTGAGCTGCTGACTAGTGATTGGCCCCAATTACAGCATGAACCTCAGACTTCAAATCATCCTATCTATGCAAGGTGAGACATGTAATGGCAAAAATCTATTTAGGCCTCGCTTCCATCTCGTGCCTGACTGCAGCTCAATAAATCACACTTGATGCACAGTTAAAATCGCATGAAGTTGACTGCCAGATGTTTATCATTACTCTCCATTGTACATTTTCCCCATATATGTAACCCATATATGCCCTACAAGACCTTAATTCTGCTGGAGAATGTGATTGGTTTGAAACACAATACCTGAAAACATTTGTAACTCCATGACTGTAGTGGAAAAACACGCCTTAATGTTTCCCCATGTAGGTGCGTATATGCTTGACTCTTTACTTTGGCAGTTCACTAGTTCTGGTCTGAAACAGGGGCCCTTGTCTGGACCCAGGTGTGCCCACTGTGGCTCTGTGATCAGACGTAAGAGAGACAGATTGACTCCGGCCTCTTGCCCTGTGGAAGCAAACTTCTGCCATCCAAATTAGTGGTTGGCCTGTCTTGCAGCATTCATCATGGCTGCTCCACTTTCAGCTGAGCTTGCTGCTATTTTTCACCGAGGTACTCCCACTTCATCTTCTAATGCTAGCTCCCTCTCCTTTACCTATCTTCATTATTTTGTACTCTTTCTGTCTGTTTCTTGGATTTCATTTCACCACTCTCCTTTTTTCAATCTCTTCTGGCTTGCTTTTCTTTTTCTCTTTCCCCCCCCCTTTTGAATCTCTACTCTCACTTCACCTCCATCCTTCTTAACTTGTTAGTCGTGATTCTTTCCCTGCCTCTCAGCCCTGCATCCTCATCGTTTCTGTCTCTTTCAGCCCCTATCTGTCAGGCTCACTCTCCTCCTCCAACAGTAATCTACTCAGAGTTGTTGAGGACAGGAGAGTAATCCCAAGTGAACAGATCTTTCTAAGATGTTGTCAAACTGTTGACGTGAGTGCTATCACGGGCCCCCGCTGTGCCTAACTTGGCATACCCTCTCTACTTCCCTACCTCCACACAGAGACACTCGCACACACGGCCATATCTGTCCCTTGAGAAGAGTCGGGAGATTATGCACACATTACGAGAACCACTGCTGTGGATTTCTGCTATTTAACAGAGTTGATGTAGACAGTGAGTCTGAGAGGACTGCAGTCTGGTGTATCTGAGGTGTGTCAAAAATAGAAAAACTAAAATCTGACATCTCAGCTGATGTAATTCGTACTAATTTGTAAGCTTTTTTTTCCTTTTCAAATCTAGTTTGGGATTTTCCAACCCTGAAGATCAAATATTTGAAAAAAGACGACTCAAAATGGATAAATTACCGTAATTGTCGGGCTATAAGCCGCTACTTTTTGCACAAGCTTTGAACCCTGCGGCTTTTAGTCAGGTGCGGCTTTTCTATGGATTGTCCGTGATTTTTGTCATATCGTAAGACGATTTGTTTTGTGTGTTCCGCTGTTGTACGGCACTACGTTGCCTGGCGGAAGGATCGGGGTTCAAGAGTAGTATGTTAGTCACATGTCCGTCCGCCAGGCAACGTAGTGCCGTACGAAGTAGCGCGAAAAACAAACTTCAAAGTAGCGCTACGCGTTCAGCGGGAGTCGTGGATGATGAGCGGCGATAAACTTGCAAGTTATGCCCAAAAAGCAAGTTATGCCCAACTCCACCGGTGGATTCTGACAGCGTGGAAAAGTGTGAAAACATCCACGATCACCAACGGATTTTGAAGGGCTGGACTGCTGCATGATGGAGAGGAGGACACCGCCAGGGCCCTTCAGAGGGTGTTCGACTCTGACACTGACAATGAGGATTTCTTTGGTTTTGAAAGTGACAACGAAGGAGAGAAGAAGAGTGGATGACGAAGCCATCATGAGCCTGTTTGTATCCGACACTGGAGAAGAGGACTTTGGTGGTTTTAGTGCGCAGGAAGAAGAGAAAGATGGTGGTGAATGACTGACTTTTCTTCTTGTTAAAGCTGTGTCACTGCACCTGAGCCTAAAAGGTAGGCCGAATCTATTTTTCTGGTGTGCTGTAGGCTACTGTTATGTACTACATGTGCAAATATGTACCCATAACTTGTTTTTCAAAATATTAATAAAAGTGATGTCTCCAAACAGCCATCTCTTTCCTGACAATTCCCTTTGTGCATATTCTCTTACATATGATAAGTCAACATTGAAACACCTGCGGCTTTTGGTCAGGTGCGGCTAATGTATGTACAAAACAGGATTTTCCCCTGATTTTAGCTTGTGCGGCTAATATTTAGGTGCGCTTTGTAGTCCGGGAAATACGGTACTCAAAATCAATCTGAATGGAAATCTGTGTGAAGATCTTTTTTTCTTTGTGATTGTTCTTGTTTATTTTCTCCATAGCCCAGTAAAAAAATTTGTTTTCTTTAGCAGTCTGTACTGCTTTCAGTGAAGTTATTTTATTCATGTTTGTACTCTAAAGTGAGTGTCTTTTAACTTTATAGACACTAGGGCTGCCACAAACGATTATTTTGATAGTCGACTAGTCACCGATTATTTTTGCGATTAGTCGACTAATCAGATCATGCATCAATTGGACGTAAAACGTACAGCTTATTGCACCAGCAGCATCTGCTCTTATATAACTATCATTAGCTTACAGCTTTAAGTGTTTAAGATATGTGCTAACTGAAAATAAAGACAAGATGATAGTTTATTCAATTTTAATGACATTTGCAGATTGTTTCGATGGAGTTTAATAAACTCCTTGCTATCTAAAATATAACAGGACACCGGAGTATATTCTCGAGCATCTCAAAATTCTGATAATCAGCTGTCTGCTTGACATTTATTCAGCTGTGTAAAAACTACAACTTTAGTCTCAGCCAAACCGATTTACTCAGGAACAAATAAAATATTGAAAAAAGGCAAACAATAACATTTGTAAGTTATCTAAGTGACTTATATATCATGTTTAACCTGAGTAGCGAAAGACGGCCGTGGGTTTGAAAATGGTTGGCCCGGAGTCCGGTGTTCTCAGCCCCTCTAGTGAGCCTTGCCCCCAGCTAGCTATCGAGCTAGTGGGTAACAGACGTTTCCGAAAACGTTGGAGCGCTTTTGAAAATATGCGGTGTCTTGATAAACTGAGCAGATATTTGAGGTTTACATAGTTACATTCTCGCCTGAAAATATGTTAAACGTTTATTTTGTGACCCAGAAAGAATAATAAGAGTAATATTAAAACTAACTAGCTGCCGCCATTGTTGGAAACTGAGCTGGGCTGCGCTATGAATTCTGGGACACAGCTTCTTCTTCTTCGGGGTTTAACGGCAGCTGGCATCCTTGTACATGCAGTGCTGCCATCTTCTGTTTCAGTCCGTTATTACACTCTTAAATCCTACTACTCATTCCTGCGTCTTTTGGGATCTAGCTTCAAACGACGCGTCGACTATTAAAATGTAATAGTCGACGTAATCGTGACTAGTTGACAAATCGTGGCAGCCCTAATAGACACACATAACATAGAAAATCAGTTTATAGAGGGCTTAGCAATCTATAGTTTTAAAACATAAAATAAGGGTTGACTGGCCAGCAGAGAAGCAGGCTGTCTGATCTGATTTCAGTTTACGGAGATGCTGATGACTCTGTAAACTATATGCCACCAGCAAGCTTTAAATAACACATGAATAAATAGAGAGTTGGCCAAAAGAGGACAAAGAACTGATGCCCTGAGGCGCTTTAGTAATACTGAGACACTGCGATTCTGTTGTGCACTAGTGTTGCCCTGTAGTTGCATCAGAAGATGAAGCAGTGATAAAGTTAGATGTGCCTGTGCCAGTTTTTTCTTTGGTTGTGCATCTTTCTGCTATTTTTATAGCTATTTTAAAAAAAATCCCTTTTAGTTTAGGGCTATAGCCGAAGATTGTTTCCGTTCTTGTTATTCTGCTGATGATTATTTGATTGTTTAATCTATTAAAAAATTCATTTGCTTCCTACCTTGTAATGAGGACTTTATGAAAAAGTGAATGTAAACGTAGGATCGCGTCTTACCACAGCAATATGAGCAGTTTCCTCAGTGTGACAGGTCTGAGTGCGTTGTGGGTAGCTGTAGTGTGTGTGTGTGTGTGTGTGCGTGTGTGTGTGCGTATGCAGTCAGCCAGCATCCCTCTAATGATAGTTGATTGCATTATCATCCACGGCTGAGTGGCTGCTCACCCTTGTAGATGTATGGACCAACTGCCAAACCCCAGGGCCTTCTGTCTGTGTATATGAGTGTGCGTATGTCTTGGTGTTTGTGTGGCTGTAGCTGTGTGCCAGTGCAAGTGCTTCCTTGTAAAATGTGATTGGAGGTGAAGCTCATAAGTCCTCTAAGAGCCATTCAGAATTTGCCACATCAGTAAGGCGCACACACACTCGCACTTGTTCCCCTAAGGAAAAGGAACCTGTTAGGCAGAAATGTTATCACCTGAGAATCAGCCTTGACACACACACACACACACACACACACACACACACACACACACACACACACACACACACACACACACACAGCATGACTTTGTGCATTTGCGATTGTAGCTGTTATGTTTGTGCTTGTTTACCTGTGACTGTGGGATGTTGTAAAGTTGCAGTTTTGACACAAAGTGTCGAAAGAAACGATGAATTGACAAAAATGAAAACACAAACAAACCCCAAACAAGCTTGATTCAGTTTCCCTTCTGTTGAATTTGTATGTGTTTGTGATAGTGGCATGTGGTTTTCTTTCTGTGTGACATATTAAGACTGCAGTAGTGCCAGGATAACACAAGTCTAAATACATTAAAAGAATGTATGTTTGAAATATTTATTGTCCTGACAATATATTTTATGAAATATGCTTTAGTATTTAGTTTTTTGTTTGTTTGGAGGGAACATAAATAAATAAATAAATGAATCAAAAGGGGGGAAAAAGTGGGCTGTAGCCATATCTGTGCTAGGACATTATTCATGGCAGTGAGCTCTATCTGACTTCTGGGAGATGCATAACACGGTGGAGCGGGGTCACTGCCCCGCCCTGCCCTCCAGTCCACCTGTCCTCCCAGCCAGTACGCTTGGCATCCAGCTGTCCGGCCAGCCTATCAGCCAATAAGCCCATACAGGCCTTGTTAGCTCAGTCAAGTGTGTCCATTCACCCCAAAGCCACCCCTTGCCCCAGCACTCTTACCCCGATAGAGCACTACAGCGGCGTATCCCAAGGTCAGCATGTCCTGTGCATTTTTGTGTGTGTGTCTGACGAGCAGTGGGGGCGGCAGAGGAGGAGAAAGACGATATGTTAGAGATGGAGGGTACAGGACAGAAATAACAAGGGGGAGAAGTGCGTGTGAATGTGGGGGTGTCTGTGGGATGGGGCGGAAAGTGGGTCATGGTTTAGTCTGTATGTGAAGCACCAGGAGCATCAAAATGACCCGTAGGGCTGCTGTCTGCCCCTTCTCTCTGTCACTCACACGCACGTGCACACACGCACGTCCCAGTAGCTCTCATGTATCATCTACCAGTGTTGAAGACCCGGGGTGGGTGGTTTAGATTTTTGTGGTCTAGAACACGGTTTCCAACTATTTTCTTTTTCTTAAATGTCTGTGTAACTGTATTCATATCCTCTGTGTTGGCTCACACAAGGACAATTCTTCTTTTCATTATTTGAAGGCAGCGCTAGCTTTGATAGCTGATCCCTGCAGAGGTATTTAATTACCATGTTAGCAATATTTGGAGGGACTGTTACTGTAAGTCTTGGTAATTCGAGCTGCAGTTTACACCACGACGTATACTTTACAGCTTTACTGCAGTGCATAAGTCGACATATGACATTTTGAAACCTACACTTACTGTGGTTTAGGATGTTTAGCATAGTTGATCCAGTTTCTTTTTTAGAGAGGAAAATATTAGTCATTTGTTGATACGGTGGTGTTGGCTGATAAATCAGATTAAAGTATGGATGTTTCATAGTTTCTCTTAGAAGGTACTCTGCAGCTTCTCAGTCTGCAGCCACAAACGCCACAAACAGAACACCCAGCTGATCCGAGCTGAGGAGGGCAGAGCGTAGAAGAGTAACCCACAACCTGTTGTCACAAAAAACAGCAACAACTGAGATCTTAACTCAGAAATAGCTCCACATGCCAAATGTTAATCTTTGTGTATTTGAAGAGGAACAAATAATGAGATCAGCTTTTTAAATGGTCAAATAACGATATCATTAAAGGTGTCAGTGTTGAAAACCCAGTGTTGGTCAGGCTCTACTTTTGTTTACATAAACGCACGGCATAGAAGAGCCACGTCGACAGGACAGGACTCGGCAGTTCATCTGCATCTAAAGGACAACAGTCACTCTTTCGATGATGCCAACATTCACATTTTGGACAGAGAGGACAGATGGTTTGAAAGAGGAGTGAAAGAAGCCATCTATGTCTACTGTGAGCGACCATCTTTGAAGAGAGGGCGGGGCTTACAACACCAACTGTCTGCCATCTCTAATCCAGTTTTGAGATCCCTCCCCAGACACCTTAACGCCCACTCACATCCTGGGTCTTTTGACCTCAGTAACTCACATGATAGGGTGGGGCAAGGCTTCACAATGGGTTCATCTGAAACCTTGGCTGACTGTGACACACACCCGTTTTCACACCGTGGCGCGTGTGATTAGGTAGAGGATCAACAGGGGGTCCATGATCCTCTTGGGGGACACTCCCATAGGGTTTAAAATCTGGGACTCCCCACCAATTGCTCTTAGAACTGAAGAGGCTTCTCGGATGAGATCCAGATGCTTTTCTTTCCAAGCTCCTTAGACTACGACGACCTCAACGACTGAGAACCTTCACAGACCCACTGTGGAAATAGATTGTTTACCGCAACAAGCAAAACACTGAGACCGATCGCAAGTTCCTTAGGCTATACCAATAGGAAAACTCTGGATGAGGATAGTTTTAGCCTACTATAGCTGGTGAATTAGCTGAAAATGAATGTAAAGGGTTTTCAGTCATTTAATCATTTAGACCGGCAGATTAGTCGTCTAAGACCTGCTGAGTGGCCAGAATTTCAGTGTTTTCCTTTCATTTGTGTGTATACTTTAAAACATTTAGAATATGTAGAGAGGATTTCTATTTCTGTGTTCTCTTAACATTACCACAATATTTAAAAGGTACTGTTGGGTTGGGGTCCAAATTCTGACAATAAAATTATATAGTGCCTCAAAAAGAGTTTTTTAGCTTCACATCCTAATGAATTTTGAACCGGTCAGATACAAAATAAATGTAACTGTTTAATCTTGGTATGCAACACTGCTTTTGAAGACTGGTATGCCTCATCCTGGTAATATTGTAATGAGAAGGAACATACACAACATCCACAGCATAGATATAAGCCAAAGCTCTTAACAGGGACTCTGTTGTTTTACTTGACTGAAATATCAGGTAACAGCTAAAAATGAAGCTTGTGCTCCAAACCTGCAGTTTGTTAAAATACTTGTTTTTCTTTTCTTTTCAGAGATGATCCAACTCTTTATTGTTTACAAGAAATGTAAAATTGAAAGACCTGTGGCTGTTATGGCTCAGCATTGGCGAGGAGCAAATCATTTGTCCACATAATAAAGCAGTTTCCTGTACGCTAGAAGATTTTCAAACCAACATTTCTGGTATTACAAAGAGAATAATAATATAAAAGAAAACCATCAAACCTCTTGTTTAACTGGAGAAAATGTGGGCTTAAATAAAGTGGGTCATTTAAAAGTAGAAAACGGCTCTTTTTACAGTAAACAGACAATTTACAGTTAAAATTTACAGTTTTCAGTGGTAAAAACTGTAAGTTCCAGGCTAGTACTGGTAATTTAAAATGTATCCTTTATATCTAGAGTTCACGAAGCGGGCCATGCTGGCCACTGGTGGCCTTTTTGTAATATACTTTTCATGCCACACTATAAAGTGACAGGACTAAAGTATCTGTTCAATTTCAGCTTGTCTTTTGTAGCCATTGTTGCAGAGTAAACCTCGCTAACGTTGACAAATGAACCATCCTCTAAGCACGTTGCTGCCCTCAGTCGCGCTCGCTCCCTAAATTGGCACTCAATCATGAAAATTTGGAGAGCCTCTGCTTTTCATTATGGTTAGTTTGCCTGTAAAAATAATATTGGTAGTGGAAAATGACTTCTTATACATATTTTATGTGCTTTTATATCCTTTTTGTTTAGTGCAAATGTAATTAGGCCCTAATAGGAAAATATAAAATTTCTAATCAGTTAAATTTAGACACACAGACAAAACCACAGACATTTCTCATTTCTAAGCGCAAGACAACTGTCTGTTTACAGTAAACAAGTGAGTGAAATTTACAGTTTTCAGTTGTAAATTGGCACATCTGCATAAAGTACATGCGAGCATCGGAAATTACCGTATTCCCATTCTGCCTGTTATTGTTTGTGTTGCTCTGCTTTCTGACCCTGCAGCTGAGCCTACTGTCTGCTGCTCTGCGGGGTGCTGCGCACACCTGTGGGTAAATCAGCAAGAAATACAGTCATGTGCAAATACAGCAGAATTCATCATTTTGTAGTGTTTGTAAACCAAAAACATTTAAGTGTAAAGGTGAGCAGACAAATAAGACTCCGGCTCTGTTTCTAATCAGTTATGTTGATTGTGGTGGGTTTTGTGTTTTCATTTATTTATTTATTTATTTTTAAATGAAAATGTGTTCGGGTAAATTATCACCTGCCTCATTCCACACACGCTTTCAATTTCTCTCAGGATGACTCGTTTCTAAGTCAGTCCTACGCATTCTTTTATTCATTTTTATTCATTTTTATGTAAGAAACAATAACTTGCAGTCCCTTTTTTTTCTCCTTTGATTTGGTCATTTTTCCATCCGTACTTACTTGTTGAGTGCACCTGCTCCCAAACCTCCCATACATCATCTCCATAGGGAGTAGTGTGATTGAAATATGTTATGTATGACCCCGTGTATACGCCTGCACCCACACAGACACACACACACTGACCACAGGTGCTGCTTTTCTAATATCCCTGTCTCTCTTGTATGATTTGGTCTTAGGGTGAAGTTAGGGTGAGAGGCAGAGACAGACACACACACACACACACACACACACACACACACACACACACACACACACACACACACACACGGCGTAAACAGAAATAACCTCAAGGTTAAGATTTAATCATTTGGGCCCTCTGTAGACGTACCGCACCTCCATTCACATACATAGAAATCAAAGCCAAGCTTTGTACACGTGCATGCACACATGTCAATTTCTTTTTTATTTTTATTTATATATATATATATATATATATATATATATATATATATATATATATATATATATATATATATATATATATATATATATATATATATATAAAATATTTGGGATTGCTGGAATTTTTTTAATAGTATTGGAGAAACTCACAAACATACAGCCTAAAAATATCAATCTGTTGTGGTCAAATGGAAAACATTTCTTACACTGAACGACATATAAAACAGGCTTTTTATGTGCGTGCTGCACACTGAGTGAATAGCCATTATTACATGCTCTCTGTCTTTGTTTCTCATAAGATACAGATACATACATTTATGCACTTGCATATAACTATGGTTTCACCATGCAGGCCCTGATGAGTTTTTGTTTGGATATGCTGTGTAGAAATGTTGTTTTTTTTTTTGGGTTTTTTGCTCTTCCATGTGTTCTCTAAAGTCTAAGAATGGCACAAAGGCAGGAACAGCAGCATTAAACTTTTTACTTGTTACCCATTTACCCACTGGTGTCACCTTAGTCTAACTGGTAAAGTTATCATTCATGGTGTGAAAGCACAGGGCTGGGTTACAGATCTTTATGTTCTGCATTAGATAAGATAAGTCAACAGTTTTTGTGCACTTTCTGTTTTAAGGCATTGTCATGCCATGGCAGGCAAAAATAACCAAATGACTTCTGCGCCATTGGCTGCACCTCTGTCTTAATGCAAATGTATGCAAATGTGAAATTCCAGAGATTTTCCAGTAACACGATGACTTTGTGGTTGGAATTTATCGGAGCTTAAATGGTGACTAAGGTTACCGTGAGAAAGCTTTTGCTTAGATTTGGCCAGCGAGACTAGAAAAGCGCTCTATAAAAGCAAGTCCATACCTGAGGATGAAGAGGCAGAGAACATACGCACGGACCCGTAATATTCAACTTAACAGAGGATCTAATGCAGACTTAATTTTTAGTCTGACCCTAGGAAATGTTTAGTGTCCTACTAAGTCATCTATAGTCTAAATTTGCACTTTGATTCACTGATTTAAAAAAGAAAAATTCCACAAAACATGATCTAAAGTTCAGCTGCTGCCTGCCATTTAATCCATAACTACATAAAACCTTATTTTGCAAATGTACAGTCTTGCATCTTTGAGATTCTGCGTCCTCTGCACATCTATGTCTGGTTGGCTCCTTGTAACAGCCAGCGCCTGTCTTCTATCGTCACATGGTTGATGGCAGTTACGCCTGGATTAGTTTTCAGTTAGATGAAAATGTGAAAGAAGAAGCAAAAGCAACTGTCACTGAGAATGTGACAGCGACTGTCAGGGCTCTGTTAATGCACCGCTCCCTCCGCGCCCTCTCTGTAAATGTTTAGTTAAATACAGCCTCCGTTTTCCAAAAATACAACACAATAAAGCGTCCTTTGACCCCAAACATCGTGTGATGTCATAAATGTGCCTTTGTATGTTAGCTTTGAGCTACAAGGTAATGCTTCTCCATTCAGGCTCATGTGATGTTGTATGCTTTTTCATTTGCTGTTCACTTGATCATTCTTTAAGATCATTTGTATTTTTAATCAATAGATTAATTTCAAAATAAAGGCCCGTTGCTAATATGATATATTATAATTTATAATGAGGAAAAAAGTCACTTTAAACCAAATAAATAAAAAAAAGAAATAAATCCAGGATGTGCACCATAATATTTACTGTAGTTGTTTTCTCTCTTTTTCCAGCATAGTTTTTGTCTCTGCACTAGCAAGCTTATTCTGTAGCTAGGATTGTTGTGTGTGTTTGCGTGTTTGCGTGTGTTTCTGTTAAATTGATGGAGAGCTTGTTATTGTTGGTCTGGAAAGCATCCCTTGGGACTGAGAGGAGAAAGCAACCACACAGCTGAGACCACTCTCACTAAAGTCCTGTGTGTGTGTGTGTGTGTGTGTGTGTGTGTGTGTGTGTGTGTTGGTTGCCTCTCAAATAAATGTAGGCATAATAAGAGCTTTTGCCAGCTGAACACTCTCTCTCTCTCTCACCTCCCCTCGTCCCTTCCCGTTATTCATTTCCCAATCATCAGCACAAATATACACACATTTGTAGCTTTAGGATTACTCATTATGTCTGGTCTTTCTATTATTAGTTTTGTCATTTAAAGAATTGATCACTCCAAACAGAAAAGCCCAAACAAACCCAAAACATGCTCGTGATTCATGCCCTACTGTTGCGAGTCATACGTAGTGCTTTTAGAAGGACTGTCTGTCTGTTTTGATGAGGCATCATTTAGTCAAACTTACTGTTGCATCCAGTCGACTAACAAACCTCAAACCTGCTGCATTTGTACATTTTAAAGATGTGGCGGTTTGCGTCTGTGCTTATGTGTTACTGAATTAATATCTCTGTTACAGATTGGTCATCATATTGAAATTTATTCTGTCTTATGTATTCAAAACTAGTGGCAAAGTGACATCATGAAGGTTTAAATTTTAACGACCTGGAATTTGAATATACTGAAAAATGTTGAATACTTGGTCACAGCATGAATGAGAGTGGAAAGACATTTGCATATATTTGTGTGGCACTATGAATAATTTAATAGTTGTTTCATTCTGGTTTACCCTTGGTGCAGAAAAAAAAAATGGTATGTAGGCTGTTTGTTTGAGGCTTTTTTGTTTTAAATTGTTTGTTTTGTGAACTCTATTGACCGGTAGAGGTTACCTAAGGTACGCTGATTTTCTTTGGTAATTTTATTACATAAAACCACCGTATAGCACATTAACTATAATGCTGTGTGTGTGTGAGTATACTTGGCTGACGCAGGGAAGTAGATTTCCTGAAATATCTGGTTTAATGTGGCATAAAGGAGCAGCGCCCCACCACCAACGTGCCATTACATCCCCTCCAAATCTGTGTGTGACAGCTCTCCTGGCAGTGCTAAGATTCATACCATCGTCTCGAAGAGCACGTGTGTGCGTGCGTCCTGGTTAAACATGTTGAAATGATCTTAATTTTAAGCAACTAGGAGTTTATCTTGTTTGGCACTTGACACGGAGCTGGTTTTCAGCTTTAAAAATTTAGTTGTATACTTTGTGTGTGTATATATATGTATATGTATATATGTATATATGTGTGTGTATGTATATACATATATATATATATATATATATATATATATATATATATATATATATATATATATATATATATATATATATATATATATATATATATATATATATATATATATATATATATATATATATATATATATATATATATATATATATATATATATATATATATATATATGAGAAAGTGCAGAAAATGCTAAGTGGACACAGGAATCAACCATGTTTTGTCAGAGACACTTTTTCCAGTGCGCTCTAATTCTAGTTTTCACAACATAGAGAAGTGGGAATTTACATGGGGTTAAAATTACCGACACACATTGGATTATTTTGTGAGTACAAACTGACTCACTGTGGAATTCAGACGCAAAGGAGTTCCACCAGAGACTAATTAAGCACTTCTTCATCTTTTAGGATGCCATGTGCTTTGTGCTTGACTCATGTATATGACTTTCGGTTTGTTTTTTTCTGTGTGTTGGCTTCATCTTGGGTACTCATAACATTGTAATGCTACGTTTGCTTTTCCAGTCTGCAAAAATAAAATGCGTTGTCTCTCTTTGTAGATGACCCGACAGAAGCAGACGTGTGGTTGCTCAACAGCTGCACTGTGAAAAACCCTGCAGAGGATCACTTCAGAAACTCAATCAAGTAATGAAAAAGCACACAAACGATATGTATCCTTGTCTTGTTCGAAGGATCGTTACATTTTAATAGGAACTGGATAAAGAAGTGTTAGCTTTGCTTAGTAGGTCTTTTATATGGGGTTGTGATGGCTCATTTCTCTATCAGAAGAGTTTAAAATACAGGAAAAAAAAGTAAAAAAATTTTAATTATAAGAAAAAAAGAATTAAAAAATAATATTAACACAAATTAAAAAAACTGGCATAGGTAGAATTGCTGCTCAACAGACAATCAGAAATGGTTTTCTACAAATGAATGTGTGCCAAAAAGATTTCCCCGCTGTAGCGAGTTTGTTTTGTTATAATAATTATGTCTTATATTACTAAATCTGAATCACGATCACAACTATGTGTGACAAGGGAGCACAATTCACTCATAAATAAATGAACATCTAATTGTGTTTTGTTAGAAAACGTAATCCAGGATCAATTTAACACAAATGAACTACAAAACATGGCATGTTTAACACATTTTAAGCCAAAATGCAGAAGCACTAAGTGCAGCCTTACTTCTCCCATAGGAAATAAGAAGGTAAGTAGCCCCCAGGTGCTGCTAATCAAATGCACTTGATTAAGTGATCATTAACAAGGGTGAGCACATCTATAAAAGCAGAATTTTGTCCCTTTTGCTGGTGTGGATCATTCAGATGATCGTAAAGGAAATGCGAACATTTTTTCCAGGAGCGGACATCCTGAGTTCAGAGCATGAAATTCTCATCCAAACTCCAAAAAACCTAAGAGGTACATCTGAGACTTCACAGCCTCAATTAGCATGTTAATGTACAGTTAGAAGAAGGCTGAAAAGTACTGTTTGTTTGCAAGGGTTGCCCAGAGAAAGCCTCTCCTCTCTGAAAAGAATATGGCAGCACAGCTTAGGTTTACAAAGTTCCATCTGAACAGACTACAAGACTTCTGGAACAATGTAGGTCTGGGCGATATGAGGAAAATCTAATATCACAATATATTTTTGGCTATAACACGATATATATATCACGATATTGGATTGCATTTTTTTTTTTTATACAGCGCTTTTCGAGACCCTCAAAGCGCTTTACAATTCCATTATTCATTCACTCTCACATTCACACACTGGTGGAGGCAGCTACAGTTGTAGCCACAGCTGTCCTGGGGCAGACTGACAGAAGCGACGCTGCCATATTGCGCCATCGGCCCCTCTGGCCAACACCAGTAGGCGGTAGGTGACGTGTCTTGCCCAAGGACACAACGACCAAGACACACAGAGCTGGGGATCGAACCGGCAGCCTTTTAAATCACCTCCCAAAACAAATTTTATTTGCAACCATAAAGTGCCTAAAATGCACTATTGCACTGGTATACTCATTCAAATTCACCATTCAGTGTTTTTTTTTTTTTTTTTTTTTTTTTTTTTTTTTTTTTTTTTTCACTTTGAATTCAAAAAATCTGAATGAATTAAAATGTTTGGTTTTTTAAAAACATTTTATGGTTATTTTTCCCAGTCTGGTCGTGTATAAACATGCATGTGTGCCATGTAGAAGATTTTCTGGTTGGGAGGGGTAATGATGCATTTGCAGTGTGTGGGAGAAAGAAAACTCGCAGTGAATTACATGCAGACAGCTTAATGCCATGGCAGTTACTCGATGTATACTCAATGGTTACGATAAAGCCGTTTTAACCATCGTACATGGAAAAACTCGTGAGGCATCAAGTACATTCGATATATCGCCCATCCCTAGAACAAAGTGGAGATGCTGGTCATGATGCACAGTGCCATGTTTGTCAAGACCAAACACAGGCAATGAGCACGGTGGTGGAGGGCTGATGATTTAGGGGTGTTTTGCAGATTCAGGTCCTAGGCAACCTGCGGTCATTGAATCAACCATTAACTCCTCTGTATACCAAAGTATTCTAGAGAATCTTTCTGACAGCTAAAGCTTGGTCCACAGTGGGTCAAGCAATAGGATAATGATCCTAAGCACAGCAGCAAACCTACAACAGAATGGTTGAAAAAGGTGTAACGGCCCAAAGTCCAAAACTTAACTTGATTGAAATGCTATAACAGGACCTTAAGAGAGCTATGCATAAACAAATGCCTACAAATCTCAATGAACCAAGCCTAACATTTATCCACAGCAATATGAGACACTGAAAAGGTCATATGGAAACCGTTACTTTTAGTTGTTGCTAGTAGGAGGTTCTACAAGCTAGTGAATCCCGGGGTGTACTTAGAGTTTGTATTAAAATAATTGTAAATTTTGTGAGGACTAGATGGATTTTTACCATATTCTGACTAATAAAACCCCAGACTTGACAGAGGGTTTACTTTACCATGACTGTAGATCTTTAAACATCTTTAATTATTTCAAAATGTACCTTTTTACTCCAACGTGGACATAACTGTGATGCTTTTTTGCGAAAACCATTTTTCTTATGCATAATTTTGTGTGTGTGTTCTTTTTTACCCTTTTGCCCGGTGTCAATTTCCACCTACTCACTGTTCTACTGGTCTCTCTCGGCAATACACACACACACACACACACACACACACACACACACACACACACACACACACACACACACACCTATTTGCATAAACACAGAGAAATTAAGCTAACTGTTTTGCATTTTGATTAATTTGCCTCCATCAGGGGCGCACACACCTGGCGGGTATGTGCTTTTGTTTGCGACTCAGAACTTGGATTTTGCTACTAAAGGTTTTAAGGCTTTACTTTGAGTAAGAAATCCAAATCCCAAATGATTTAAGCACACATATATGTTTTTATGTCCATATACTGCATATTATTGCATGCGGTTTTAACCTTACCATGCCAGTGTGAAGAGGGAAAGTGGAATTAATGATCCTTGTCTAACATCAAGTTAGTCGTGTGAAATTAATATACACTTGAGCTTCTCTCCTGGGGTCTCTCGAGAGAGTGCAGGTTAACACGCTTTTGCTCTGACCTCAGCTGCTCCAGTGCATCAGTGGCCCACAGAGAGAACTAACAATAATCAAAAATACAACCTAATTAGATATCAGGGATTTTATTCTGGCTTAAATACTCAGAAAATTGAGAAAGATTTTAGTTATTGTTTGTTATTATGATATTCCTTTATTTTCTTTATTGCCCCTCTCATTACAAACCGACAACACACAGCATGGAGCACCAGCTGAATTTCTGCACCAGCCAAACAAAAGAGCTGAGCCCCAGTTAGCTTCACTTTGTTTTTAGATTTTACTCTTTTAGATTATTTGCATTTCGGGCTAAATCAGGCTAAAGCTTTAATTTATTATCTGCCACATTTTCATTTTGGTGGCTGAATTATTGCAATTGAATAACTTCTATCAAGGGAATATTTCAAGAGCCGAACAGTTTTACTTGGCCAACCTGATCAGTGCAATCTTCATGCTCCAGCTGTCTCCTGGTGCTCGGTTCTTTCATTCCTTTTGTTATGGCATTTTTTTTTAAATAATGCTTCGAATTTGCCAATTGAAATGCACGAAATAACAACACACTTCAGGACTTTGAAATGTCTTCCTCGTTGATGCTAGAGTTTTTCTTAGACTGGAAAATCACCCAGCTGTAATGCTAATGCAATTAATTCTCTATTCACTGAGAAGGACAAAAACACTCACACACAGATGCACACACGTACACAGAAGAAATGGAAAAGTTTTTCTCCCTTTCATCATTTGCAACGTGCAAGATGGAGACACAAAATGAGGGGGTACGGGATGTGAGTGAATCCAAATGCCGACATGTCGTTCCATTTTGTTCTTTTCCCCAAGAATTATTTTTTTTCTTTGCCTTCTCTTTGTATGATGGACAGAGAGAGGGGGGGAAAATGAGAGGAGGAGACAGGCACACGAGCTGCCTCGTGCTCAGTCACGCGGTAGCCCTTACGCCTGCGCCTCCTGGTACCACACACTCACACTCAGACTTCGCACACACTTGCATGGGCTGGGGCAATATTTCTGTTCAGATAGTAAGGTCCATAGTTTGTTTGGACAAAGACGGTTTTTGTAGTTTTGCCTCTCTGCAACACTGCACTTGATTTAGACCTCGGTGGATATCAGCGAACACTGTAGCCACTTTCAGCTGTTGCTTGTTTGTGAGTCTCTGCCTTCAGTTTTGTATTTAAAAACTGAAAAGCTGTTCTGTTGGGTTCAGATCATGTGACTTGGTGTAATGTCAACCTGGTAGCCCATTTTGTTGCTTTGAGAAACTCTTGGATTGTTTTTGCTGTGGGTCGTTATCCATTTGCACTGTTCAGTTTTCCAGCATTTGTCTGAATGTGAGCAGAGTACAGTCCTACACACTTCTTAATTCATTGTGATACTTCTATCAGCACTCAGAGAATCAATCAATAGTTCCTCTGGCCTGTGCTATGCTACACATCATGAGCTTGCTCTCTCCTTCTCCATACTTTTCTCTCCCCATCAACCTGCTTCAAGTTAATCTTGGTTCTAATGATGGCCTCCTGCACGTGCATCTATTTGGGCCTCATATTTAAAATTATAGTGAAAAGCTATAAAATACAAATTCAACACTTTGGATCATCATTTGATCATTTCGTTTGCCATTAAATAACAAGGGAGCAGGCCTCATTCGGCCATTAAACTGCTTTTCTTAGGGCCTAACTTGTTGTACCAAACTGTAGGTTATTTCATTTCATATGAATTCTTAAATTCTGCTTTGTGATAAGTTGACTTGTAACCTTGATAAAGTATGTACACTACCAGTGGAAAGTTTGGACACACCTTCTCATTCAATGGTTTTTCTTTATTTCTACGACTTTCTACATTGTAGATACAAACTGAAGACATCAAGTATATAATGCAGGAGAAGAAATGGATAAATAAATCTAAATATGTCTTATATTTTAGATTCCTCAAAGTAACCACCCTTTGCCTTGTTGACAGTGCTGAAAACCCCTGGCCTTCTCTCAATGAGCTTCATGATGTAGTCACCTGAAATGGTTTTCACGTGTGTGCCTTGTGAGGGTTCATTTGTGGAACTTTTTGCCTTCGTAACGGGGTTGGGACCATCAGTTGTGTTGTGCAGAAGTCAGCTTGGTACACAGCTGACAGCCCTATTTGGCAACTGTTAGAATTCATGCTATGGCAAGAACCAATCAGCTAAGAAAAGTGAAACTCAGTCCATCATTACTTTAAAAACTGAAGGTCAGTCAGTTGCTAAAACTCACAAACTCATCAAACCCTGCAAGAAAACTGGCGCCCCAGGAAGGAAGACCAAGAGTCACCTCTGCTGCTGAGGATAAATTCATCTGAGTCATCAGCCTCAGAAATCGCAAGTTAACAGTGCCTCAGATGAGAGCCCAGATAAATGCCACACAGAGTTCCAGTAGCAGACACATCTCTACATCTACTGTTCAGAGCAAACTGAATCAGGCCTTTATGGTCAAATAGCTGCTAAGAAACAACTAATAAGGAAAAACAACAAGAAACACAAGGAATGGACATTGGACCAGTGAAAATCTGTGCTTTGGTCTGATGAGTCCAAATTTGAGTTCTTTGGTGACTTCCTCATGAAGCTCATTAAGAGAGCACCCAAGAGTGTGCAAAGCAGTAATCAAAGCAAATAGTGGATATTTTGGAGAATCTGAAATATAAAACACATTTTGAGTTATTTTACACTTTCTTGTTTACTACATAATTCTGTATGTGTTCATTCATAGTTTTGATGCCTTCAGTGAGAATCTACAATGTTAATAGTCATGAAAATAATGGAAAACCATTAAATGAGTAGGTGTGTCCAAACTTGTGACTGGTAGTGTATGTGTGCATGTCTGAATTTCAACTCTTTACCAGCTAATCATTGGTGTTAAGCTGGTTTGAGCATACATTTCTGTAAAAAGTAGATAGCTAACTCACTATCCGATCTAAAAAGTGTTAGTCCAAAGGACAGCAAGAAAAGTGAAAACCAGTCCACTGTTGGAATGACTGGTAGAGAGGAGTTACTCCATAAAAAGAAATGCGTGGCCACATTTTAAGTTTACTTTGTCCTGTATCGTGTTTACTAAAGTTATAGGCAAATATTGCTGCTTTACAAGGAAACATAGCCGACATCCTAACCTTGTCACAAAATATGCCAAGTGCCTGTCACAGGAAAAAGTGAAAGAAACCCGAGGACTTGTTAGCCACAGCTCTGCACTGCACAGGTGCCTGCTCGCTCTACTCCACATGGTAAAAATGTAATATGTTAAAAGACTTTGGCAGGAAGAGTAAAACAAATCAGAGAACTTGAGTCATAAGAAGTATAATGTGAAATATCACTTATATAAAATTAATATTCACCAGTGAAAAACAGGCTGAAATTAAAATGTGCACTGGGAAATCTGAGCAGCTGTCTACTTCAAGTGTCTTCTAATATACAAGACAGAATGGCATCTACTTGACACTCAAAGCAGCCAGTGCCTTAATTATGCAGTATTGTAGGCTTCAGCACAGTTTTATTAAAATATGAACATTTTAATATTTACTAAAGTGTCATTCGAGAGGCATTTGAGAACAGTATCACACGGGTTATTAAGGTCCTCAGTGACCTTTCGCATTGACAAAGATGAATGAGAAATGCATTATTTGTTGCGTTGTTACATTTGTTACAATCGAAGATCACTAGCGTATTGATTTTTATATAAAAACAAAGGAAAACATTAAAGGTCCCTTAATTAAACTTGGTCCAAATGTATGTACACCTATTAAATATTTCCTAAAACATAGATAAATTGATTTTTATAGGGGTAAATGTGACAGTTAATTGTGATATATAGTTGTGTACTATCATGTGTAAGAGGAAAAAGCCAAATGAACACCGGCCAAACATAAACACACACATTATCGTGGTCACACAAGTAACAAGTGTAATAATAAATGAGCTGAGGGGTTTTAAACTCAAACACAGGGGCTTTGAACAGTCTTCTATGGTGGTTTGGAAAGACACAGTGAAAAGATGGTTTATTACTTCAGGAGAACTGGGGCTTAGTTGGCATCCATGCCAAGTGTGTGTGCGATAAGGAGCTGAATTTGCGCATATGTGTATGAGGGTTGTCAGGTGGATGAATGCCCAGGCAGAGCGCTCTGTGTCTGGTGTGAAGGGTTTCCCAGTGAGAGAACGCGATCAGATATGCATGAGGTTTCTTTTGAGTCTGCAGTGTGAGCGAGTTTGTGTGAGTGCACGCACAAAATCCATTTATGGTAGATCTATAGTGAGCGCCGATAAAATGCGTGTTCGTCAAGGATGCCTAGGAGAGGTTCAGATTTATTCTGTGCTGATTATAATTGAGATTATATGAAAGCCCAAGACAGAATTTGTTTGCTTAATAATTACTTTCACTGGTGTTGCAATGCCAGCCGTACGGTTGCCCCTCAGCGTTTTCAGTTTGTGCTCGTCTGGCTCTCTCCGGTCAGCGTGCAGGGAGAGATTGGATACCTTCCAGGATCCTTTAAAAGAGTGAAGGTCTACTCCACCCTGCTGTTTACTCCTCCGGCAGGGCTTTGGCATCAGGAACTAAGTAGCATAAACTGCTAATAGAGCAGCTTCTGAATGCTAAAAAGTCAGTTAGTATGGATGTTTGGGAAAGCATGCGTGTGCATTTAAATGCCAGAATCTATAGTGTAATTCAATGTCAGAGACCTCTCAAATCAATGAATGCAGAATACATTAAAGGAGTAGTTGCTCAGCACGCTGCAATTAAACCGCTCTCCGTTGGTGTGTATTTCAGCATGTGTTGGATTTCTCCACTTGGCTGTTTCTACTAATTAGTATGATCAAGGGAATGGATGTTTAACGAATTAGAAACCAGCTCAGAGCTCTATACTTCCAAATACACCAATTCCCATATTATATTTACGTTCATTTCAATATAATTTTAATATTCATGAAACAACCGCAAGAAGGGGAAAAAAAACAGTTGTTAATTGAAAAGGGGCCCACATCACACAGAATGAACTCGTGGAAGACGTCCAAAGTGTATATGTAATGTGCTTATACGGAGTATTTCTAACAGATGTGTAGGCTGGGTGTGACTTTGTGTTATAACCCTTGGCTACAGGACAGTTTACATCAGTGTTGCCTTGGCAGAAGTTTCTGTGCAAATTTAGGGCCTTTAATTTTAGACCATATGCTGCCAAAAGTAGATTGGAAAACGGAACCAAAGCTACTTCATAACTATGCTACATATCAAATATCATCCTAGTTATGGTTATGCATTGGTGTTTTGATGTGATACAAGGATGGAACATGGTTTGTGCCCCAGTATTTTTCTAATTTAATACTTGTTTATCACACTCCAGTGTTTCAGGTCATCAAACAAATTGAAATGTTAGACAAAGATAATACAAGTACTGTATTTTTCGGACCTTAAGGCGCACCGGATTATAAGGCACATTAAGCAAATCAAAACAGTCAGATAAGTCAAACTTGGAAACATGAGAACCGTTTGGAATGAATCTATTTATTTTACTTTCTCATCATTAATCGCTTTGGAAAACATTAACACGATTAAGGTTGTGGTTATGGTTATTATTAAGGTTAGGGTTGGGGCTGGAATACACGGCTGGAACGTGTGTTACCCTCGAGAGTGTCATTCTGTTCGATTCCCGTTCCTGTGGGACGCCTCGGGATGTGACAAATCGTCGGTATGTTACGCGTCTCGTAGTGCTCCGTCAATCCATCAAGCGGTGCGGCTTCGTAGTTTACCAAAGTCGTACTAAAACATTTTTTGACAGATTTTTGAGCGCCGTGTAGCACATAAAATCGGTTCAAGGTCAGTAAGCACAACCAGAATTAATACATAAGGTACACCGGATTATAAGGCGCACTGTCGATTTTTGAGAAAATTTTAAGTGCGCCTTATAATACTGTAAACAAAATGCACTTTCTAAATGAAGGTGTCGGTTATTAAGGGGAAAAGAACTCCAAACCTACATGGCCCTGTGTGGAAAAGTGATTCCCCCCCGATAAACCTAATAACTGGTTAGGCCACCCTTAGCAGCAACAACTGCAATCAAGCATTTGCAATAACTGGCGAAGAGCCTTTAATAGCGCTTTGAAGGAATTTTGACAAACACTTTTTTACACCACTGTATACAGTGAAGTTATAGGTGGTGATTATGCTCTTCAGTCCATGCAATTTAGAAAAAGTGACTTTTATTTCACTGATTTCTGATGAAACATCTACCAAGGAGAACGTACAGCATCAAAACGTTATTCTGCTCTGAGAATGAGCGGGTCTCTCGAAAACCTTGAATTACTTGCGCCGAGACCGTAGTCAATCTGATAAATCTTTTAAATGGCAAAATCTGACCCACTGATTTAATAAAGGGTTAGACAGTGACCTCAATGACTCAAGCATTCATAAATATTTCCCAAAATCCTGACTTGTTTTCCTCTAAAAGTACTTATAACTTACAGAGGTGCTGAACAGGCCTTGCCAGCATGTTATTTCGAATGAACTGAACACAGAAGTGACTGACATTAAGGCCAGAAATGTTTCCTTTTCATGAGGACATGACAACGAGGTATAAACAATCTGAAATATCTGCAGTGACCTTTAGAGCTGTTTACTAAGGGCAGTTGTTTTGTCTGTGTTCAGGCAGTACAGCAGAGATGCGGGCAAGAATTTGTGTCTGGCTGGAGAGACACACACATACACACACACATATACACAGAGCTTGATGCCTTGGGCTGGTTTTGGTAGAAACCCAGGGATTGGCATTTAATCTGTCAGTTCTGCAGGGCATTAGCCTACATTTTTGGGTACACACAGACACAAAAATAGAGAGGGAGAGATGGACGGATGGACAGACGGGGGAGAAACGATGGGAGAGTGTAGCCGAGTTCAGGCATCCTGTTTTGGCCTCACTGAGCCCAGGGCTGTGTGAGAACCACACCGAAGCTGGGACTGACCCCAACCTGACCTTGTTTTAACATCTGCATAGTTGGAGTATACTTGAGTTTTCAGTTTTCTTCTATTTTTATAATATGTTGGTTTGTCGAGTAGAGAGAAGATTATCTGCTATTGTTGAGATTTTGAGTGATATTACTGCCCCCTATTTCTGTCCTGCTTTTTGTGGATTTATATCATTGTGAACCATACACATTATTTTTCAGAATGTAGTCATAATTTCCTTTTTTAAGTTTGCTAAGAGAGTCCTTGAAATTAAAAGGGCACGCACAAATGAAAAACAGACTGCACCTAGTAATTCACGAGCAGTTCAAGTGGCTTTGGCTATTTTGCACTATGTTATCTGCCTTGTTCTGCTTCTTTCTTCTCTGTTGCTTCATATTCATTTTGAGGTTATATGAAACTAGTGGTCAAAACAAGCTCAAAGCGGATATCTGATATTTTATAGGCCCTGCCAACACAATAGCTATGTCATAATATTCTCATTAAATGTAATACATATTAAATCTTATTAAAGCTGTTCATAATACTGATAGGTTCCTCTTCTTACAACTTTACCTTAACAATACACCTTCCACTCCATGACCCCAGCGTCTTGGGAATAGCTCTAGCTTTGACCTGATTGACTTAAGTGTGACTTAACTGGACACGTAATCGGGTCATTATCTGTCATCCTAGCCTTATCCTTTTCAAATGACTTACCTGCTGTCAGGCTAGGTTTGGTACTTATCCTAAGACATTCAGCCTTAACAACAAACAGTCAGCTCCAATGTTTGTGGTGCAAGCAACGCTTTAAGTAGAGTAACAACCTTAGCATTTTTAAGCTTGTTTATCAGAAAAGGTCATGGGCTTCTCAAGCATCAGAAGGGATGAGTGTAATTTGATAAAAAGCTAAAAATATTAGATCCCTCTTCCTTTTAGAGGTGACTTTTCTTGGCTTGCTTAAAAACATTAAGTAGAAGGCGCTTTCATTTCCACAGCCAGTTAAAGTCCATACCAGTTTAGTCTTGCAATGTCATCTCAGAGGTTGTTTGTTGTTTCTCAGGATACACAATTTCTGTAGAGAGAGAAATGTAGTTCAACCAGTTTAGAAATGATCATTAGAATCATTTTAAATCAGTGGAGAACAATAAACATATTCAAGTTGGACATGAAGTGCTCTGACATCAATTTAACAGTCTTGGCTTAGTTTGGGGGATTGTGACTAGTTAAAGGGCAAAGTGCCAAAACATCAAGTCCTAACATGTAGGGTTTCTGCCTGTGTACTGCAAATCCGATTACCTGCCAGCTATAAACTAAACAACACTTCCCCGAGATCCATATGTGAAAATATGTGGTAGACGGCACATTTAGTCTTCCCTCCTGTTCCTGAGTTGGTGCATTAAAGCATGGCCAAAAAGTATTTTTGAGGTTACCTTTGACCTTTTGGATATGAAAGGCCAAAAACATGTTTTCCATGATCACAGGGATATTTCTGGATCACCAACTTCTTATTAGTTATTGGCTTCCTTTGAACGCTTGCCCTAAATTATACAATTCTAATAATTACCATTAAAATAAATTCTGGAGGTGTTCCCCATTCATGAGACTGGTCCCAGTGTCGTTTGCTGCAGAGACTTAAGAAACATTTATCGCTGCATGGAAATGAGGTAACCCCTTAATCTGTGCTCTCCCACAGGTGTAGCCTGTGTTATTCTTTTTATGTTTGAAGTGGGAATTATACTCCCATACCTCTCCTTTTCTTCTCAGCAATAGGCTTTAAAAAGACATAGGAAGAACCACACTTGATGTTCTTTGCGCCACACAGGATCCACTGAGGAGGGTGGGCAGTGAACCAGCTAACTGACTGACGTCAAACTCGCAGTTAACTTGACTCCAAACTATTTTTAAATACGGCGTGAGGAAGTGAGAGAAGCCTTCAGATGCAGAAGTTGCCAGAGGAAGAGACTGATGTCTGAACCAATACTGGACTTAAAGTGATCATTTCAGAAATGGAGCCAAACTGATCAATATTAAGCTTCTTAAGCAACCTGCCATCAAGCTTTTCCTGATTTGCAAAAAGCTTTTGACCAGGTTTAACTCGCCGTGAGCCTATGGTTTCGAGGTGTGGTGCATGCGTCCACACTGTGGGCCTCCCTCACTGCAGCGCCTCTCCTGAATCAATAACCTCTCATCATGCAACCAGATCTTGATAAACATGACTTTACTCCAGCTTGATTTTGCATCTGTGTGTTCTTTGTATGCACGCATGTTTTCATGTTATTGCATCTAAATGATTTAAGTGTTGGTAATTACATTTAATAGGAAATATGGTGCTTGTTTAAGCAGTCGTGGAGAATAATTAATAAAATTACAAACTAATGGATGCACTTCAAATCTTCTTAAGCTTTTATCTCAAACTGAGCAAAAGCTCAAGTCTGCTGGAAAACAGATATTTATTTTTGTGTGTTTTGTTGCGTATTTCAAGTGATGTGTGCGCATGAGTGATCCCTTAAACGAATGGCTGCATAATCACAGCCTGTCACATTGTTGCTGGCCTTATAAGGCCTTCTTGAATAGCAATCACAAACAACTCCCGCCTTTCATCTGTTCAGACGGCTGAGCTCTTAAGGCACCCTACTGGGCTCCTGCATTTTTGCTGATCCCCGATTGTGGATTTAAGCCATAAGAGACCAAGTTAATATAGATTTGAAGATAAATGGAGGACCTTTCACTGTGGTGTTTTACGAGTAAATGGTTTCCATAGTTAAATCTCAAGTTGAATTCAACTTTTTGTGAGTTAGTTGGTTTAAAAAGCTTAAAAGAATCTCTTACCCATATTCAGGGTCTCTGCAATCATGTTGATTATTTAATTTTGTATAGGACGGATGTGACGAAGACGAAACCAAAGAGTAGGAAATAATATACAGAGAGGAAGAGGGAAAATTGGATAATGACCTTTTAAATGTATATTAAGCATTGTGCCTACTCAAGTTATTAAAAAGTGAGGGGGGGGGGCTCAGGCCACAATTTGGTGAGATTAAAATTAAAGCAGAACTGTAGGCCCATATGTTTTCTGTCATTGGTGGGAGGGTTGCATTTCCCACTGCAGTTTTAGATAAGGGCTTTAAACATCTGTGAGAGGATGAGTCTGGGAATGGGATAGTCTGGATTGACTTGGATAAAGAAATAGCGAATGGCTAGGCAGGGCTCCATCCATATCCGCGAGTTTTCCTGAAAAGCGGAGTATTCTTTTAAATGACAGGAATTTGGCTCCAAAACATACAGTTTATGTGCGTTAATAGGCTTGAAACTGGATTGTAGGTTTTATTTTATTTTTTTGATAAGCAAAACTTAACAGTGCCTGGAGAAAATCTTATCAGTTTGTAAAAATGGAATTAAAACACGAAGTAACCTCTTCCTTTAATATTCTGTTTATTTCTCGTGAATATCTACTACTTCGCTGCTTTTGCACTACGTTTGAAACAAGTTACTAAAAGAGTGATTCTCTGGGTGACATTTTGCTTGCATAATTTCGGTCCAGTTGTCCCTTTAGAGAAAAGAGTCGCTTGCAGTTGTTCTGATTGTAACTTTTGTCCAAATGGTTTCTTTAACTTCACTCATTATTGGAGTCGTACCCTCTCAGATGACAGTCCCTCCATCTGTAGGGCTCGAAAGGGGTCACTGACTGGTTTGAGCATGAAGGCGATGTTAATCAACCTTACAAAATGACCTACAGAGGGCTCCTCGTGTGCATGTTTCTGACCTAAAAGACTTCATGAGGGTGGCACAAGGGCCTCACTTCCTGCAGAGGAACTTGCGCTTACAGAGCTGCTCGACTGGCATCTACCAGAGAGCACCAGAGCTGCCGATGGTTTCTTGTTCTTTTCTTTTTTTATATATAAATTTTTTTTTTCAAGTAACGGACATAGAAGCTTATTTAAAAAAATTTTAAGCAGCATGGCTGAATATAAAGTTTTACATGCAAAACACTGTTTACAAGTGGTCAAGTGTGTCCCCTCTGGATGCATGGCACATTTCCATAATAGTCAAACTCATCCCATGCGTTTGTGAGCATATCTGGAGTCATTGCAGCCACTGCTGTTTTTATTTAACACACCGACAACCACATAAAAACTCACGAATCCCTTTTTTCTGTTTTGGTTGTTAACGGTGAACGGCTGCGAAATTAAAGCACTTTGAAATCGTATGGTTCTTTTTTAAAATAAATACTCTGTATATATAGTATATCGTTCCGATTCACCATACTGTGTGCATTTACTCACTGTGACAGGATTACCACTGCTTTATGCAAACTGCTTTTTTTTATGTTGTTCTGGCAAATCACTCTCCACGTTGTGTGAGAGAAAGCTGAATGAGCTAAATCCCTCTGTAGTTATTTTGATGGACATGCAATTCTTAGACTTCTCAGGAAATACTGTCTTATTAACAGATGTGTATGCCACTGATAGTCCCGTATCTGGAAAGACACATGGCATTTGAAAAAGCCAGTAATTGTAGGATATGTAAACAAGCATTCCAGATTTTGACATTTATGTGTTGCATTTTGTTTTCATGAATTGCATATATCACAATTCTTTATGCATATGTTAAAACCGAGTCAGCCTTACCTCGACAGAGGAGGAAACTGCATTTCTCTGAAGTGTCTGCAGACGATTGAGATGAGAATCTTTGTAGTCTTATCTTGGGTTGCGTGGGTTTGATTTCCATAAATGACAGTTTGTGTAATATTATATAGATTGACTTTTAATCACTGAATTAACAAAACAAATGGGTAATTGATACAATGATGTCAGTTTGTCATCCACAGCACTCAGGCTGTTAATAAGAATAGATGTCAATAATACTGTCGCAGCTGTGTTGCTCTGTCATGGGGGCTTGTGTTTCAAACTGACTCTGGTAACAGCAACATAATATACCCATTGGCAGCTACACGCCACTGCCATCAGTGAGTGACTTAGAGTTTGTGTGGTGTGATAACAAAGGTAAATAGAAAATATAAAAAGTGAAGCAGTGGGGCAGAAGTGCACGATTGAGAGACTGTGTGGGCTGTCAGGTGTAATAAGAAAATGGTGAAATATTTTGAAATGGGAGGTCTCAGCAGGAGCGCTGACACTGTGGTGTTATTTTTATTTGGCCTGTATATTGTTCTGTGTGTGTTTTCCAGCAAGAAAGCTAGCACTGGTGAGTGATGATGGCTGTAATGCTCATTATATGCTGTTTGATAAATCTGCAGCGACCCTTGGAAAAGGTCACGTTGAAGAGGCCAGAGGTCCCTGAAAGGTTTTGGAGGTTATGCTCTCTCTACAACTAGTGATGGTGTGTGTGTGTGTGTGTGTGTGTGTGTGTGTGTGTGTGTGTGTGGCTTTGCACATAGTGGATATATATACACATGGATCTGTGTTGTCCGGGGAATCACTGATCAATTAGGCTCCCTGCATAGTCTCTGTCATGTTAGGAGTCATATTGGATGACTCTTACTGGGCTTTGTTCTTGTTTGTTTAGGTCGTGTTTGTTAGAATGATTTATTGGCGATGTCGTTGCTTTGTTGATGTAATCTGTAGAGTGTTTTATTACTCTGACTCTGAGGTTTGAGTTCAGTTTTATTTATATAAATCACAACAACAGTTGCATCAAGGTGCTTTATGTTGTAAGGTAAAAAACCGAGAATAATACAAAGAAACCCCCCCAACAATCAGATCACCCCCTATGAGCAAGCACTTGGCAATAGTGGGAAGAAAAAACTCCCTTCTAACAAGAAGAAACCTCCAGCAGAACCAGGCTCAGGCAGAGGTGGCCGTCTGCTATGACTGGTTAGGGGTGAGTGGAAGAATACAGGACAAAAGACAGCTAGAGATTAATAATAACTAACGATTAAGTGCAGAGTGACTTATAAACACACAAAGAGGTGAGTGAAGAAGAACATACGGTGCATTATTGGAAGGCCCCAGGAGCCTAGGCCTGTTGCAGTGTAGGTAAGGGAGGGTACTTGATCACCTGATCCAGCCCCAACTATAAGATAATGTTAGCTGTGTTAGTGTGTTTGTTCCCACCTCCCTGCTTTAACACCTGCTTCACTCTTTCTCTTACCTCACTGTTTGTTCAGGAAGTAGACTGTAGAGGCTAATGGCAGCAGTGAGTCACACAAAACTAAGATGCCTGTACTTTCAGGAACTCAAAGCTGTTTTCCTCCTTTTAAGGCCTTGCCATCTGAGAATCGTCCACTGGTTACTCTTGTGACAGTTGCAAGGTCATCTAGTAACAGAACTTCCCCATGTTCCTGTTTTCAGTCTATTTATTCAATAACAAGGTCAATGCTCCTTTCTGAATAATCAGAGATGACTCAAAACTAATATCTAAGTTGATGGAAACAGTGTTCTCTGGTTTCTAAAGATTTAAGGTGCCATAAGCTGGTTTCTGTTTTGTTTTTGTTTGTTTTTGTCCCAGGTAACCAAGAGTTATGTGGACCTAAGTCTAAGTCTTCATAGGTAGAAGACTGATGAAGCAAGATGGGAAGTAAAAAGTAGTTGGTGTCGAGTATTACGAGCCCCGAACAATTAATTACAGGGCTAAACCACTGGCTTTTTTGGGCTCTAAGACTAACTGCCAAGTTAGGGAAATGAAAATACCCCAAAGAACTAAAGATGTGGCGTCTGTTGTGTGAAATTAAAGGATATGATGGTGTTAGGGTTGCCTGAGAAGGGTTGCTGTTTTATGGCAGCATTGCTAATATTAAGAGTCGCAGTGGCACATTGGCTTGCCAGCAATCCAGACCGTAGTAAAACAACATTGTAGCATTATGAATGAAAACATGCAAAAGGAGCTGCCGAGCAGCTGAAATCCCACATCAAGAATTTGAAAGCAATTGGAGTTGATGTAATTAATGTTGAGAATTAGTGATGCAAAGGTTTTGCTGACAGCAAAGTCATATTGCCATGTATTTAAAGAATTCATTCATAACTTGTGTTTAAATGACAAAGTGCTTTTCAAAACCTAAAAACTAGAATTGCACGCATACGCTCACAAATATCAAAACGTTTTTTCTTTTTGTCTCTTGTAGAGATCTAGTTAAATTAAAACCGTGTGTTTTGGTGTGTCGGTACCCCGGAACAATTTCAATACAGTGCTGATGACCTTGATACTTTGACAACACTGCGCTCAAAATTTTGTAGCAGTAATGCGCATTTAATTGAATTTGCAGCTCCAGTGTTAACTTGCAAGAGATGAAGACAAATTACAGTAGAGGAGGGAAAGGAAGAAGTGAGAGAGACAGATAAAAAAGATGGATGGAACGCAGGAGTAAATGGGAGCGAGGTTATTTTGCTCCCAATTAATGAGAGCAGAGAACCCACGAGTCATTTCTATTCCTTTTTAATTGAGTTTAGTTATTTCAAGCAGGTAACATATTCGTCATATTTGTCATTTCATTTGGGAGTCGTTAAGGAGGTGGTGAAGAAGGAAGGCAGAGAGACGAGATTCTTTCAGATCTTGAGGTGTACTTGGAGCTCTCTCCTGCAGGTAATTTTTTCTCAGCAGGTGATGGCAGGCTTTCACAAGGTCACACCATTACCTCCTTCTGTCTATCATTCTCTCCCCACTTATGTTCTCTCCACTTTTGGACCCTCACCAACTGTCTTCATGGTTCTTTTTTTTTTTTTCTCTAAATTTGGTCATTAGTTTTACAGTTCAAATTCTGGGGCAATGGGTTCTTGCTATATGAGTATGTAGCCTGTGTGTATTTTATGTTATTTAGAGAAATACCAGCCTTTAAAATGACTGCACAGTGATTTCTGTTTAATAAAATTAGCATTGCTGCTGTGCTGTCAGTTTCTAAAAACACAAGGCTGTCATGTTGCTACATGGCCAACTCATGTAATTTTAAAGCAATGATTTAAAGGCTTTATACATAATTCACTGTAATCTCATTCAGAAGAAGACTGCGAATCTCATTAGCACCTCATTAGGACTTTCATGGCGAGAGAGAGTGAGAGAGACTGATGGGAAAGGAGAAAAACGACTGGGAGAGACATGGAAAAGAGTCGAGCCCAGTTCAGGGCTGAATTCAATTAACTGAGATTTGAGGGTTTTTGTGTTTTTTACTCATCCTAAATGAGGTCTTATTAGGAAAAACTAGAAACTTTTTGAATGGAAATATTGATTAATAAGGTTACATCTTTACGATGGCAGCTTCTTTGCTTGTACTTGCATTTTTCGTTTTAACATACTACTAATATTTTGAATTTGTGAAAACCTAAAGTCAATATCCTTCATTTGTACTCTTTAGACCCTTGGGAATAAAATGTAATTATAAAGCTGAAGAAATATAGGGGAATGGAGCCTGGCAGGGTTAATTTTGACACCTTTTGTTTGAGCATTTTGAGCACATTGTGTGAACATTAGTTTCAGCAAAATCTAAATTGGTTAGTATGGGTCTTTTCGTGATGCTTAGACAATTTAGCATTTTTCAAAAGTTTAATTTCATCTTTTGTGTGGCCAGACTACGTCTTTTGTCGTCAAAAGATGTGGAATTCAAATTAGTCGTCTTTCCTCTTGTTGGGTTACAGGTTAATTTTTCTTTTTTCCCCTCAAGGGTGTAACCTGCCGATACTTTTTGTTTTTAATTAATACATTTATTTTTGAAGATCCTGATTCTCTTTCTAAGAACAATAGTTGTCAGCATGTACAAAACACAATCACCTTTCCAGCGTCTTCTTTTGCTTAAAACAAAGGAAATAAAGTTCTCTGCTACTGGAAAAAGGCAGATGCTACAGGTTTATGTAACAGAACCAATCAATTACTTCCTTAATTTAATAATCCACTTAATTTTTAATTACTTCACCAAAAAACAAGGCATGGGCAGTTTTCTGTCTTTCACTCATCATGTTCCTTATAGTGCTTTGAGCCTTTGCTCATACTGAGGCTCATACATGGCTTTGACCTCTGGATAGCCATGTTCAACTAGGCAAAGGTGATGAAAGTATCTGGTTAGGTTTGTTTTTAAGAAGTTTCTTTGGTTGTTTCCTGTGGTTCACTTTGGCAAACTTTATATCTTTCTCACTCACACCATAAGAGAACAGGCTGCTCGTAGTGTGTAGCTTTGAGTCTGCAAGCAGCTAAACGGCTGTAGGAAGCCCATATATGTGTTCCATGTGTGAAGCAGACTAGCTCGCAACCGGACATACGTGAAGCTGACCTGATGATCCGCAGTCCAATCAGAGCATACTGAAAATCAGACGATGCCCTGCATGTCTGTTTACAGGCTTCATCACATTTCACATACTGTTTATGCTATTCTTGGTCAGCCTATCTAGTTTATCCAATCAGTGAAAGGACTAGAGCTTTCAAAACAATGGAATACAGTGATCCCTCGCTATAACGCGGTTCACCTTTCGTGGCCTCGCTGCGTCACTGATTTTTTTTTTTTTTTTTTTTTTGCAATTTTGCATGCTTTTTTAATTTTTTTTTTTTTTTTTTTTTTTTTTTTTTACAGTGCATTGTGTTCTGCGTCCTGATTGGCTGTAGACCATTGTCAATCAATCTCGTGCCGTGTCTCCTGTGCAGTCAGGATGGGTTCAGCTTGTCAAATTTACATAAATCTTCAATTGTTAGCAGTGTGACTGAAGTGCTGTATATTTGTATTATATATATACTGTATGTTTGTAAGTTATGGTAAATGGACTGATTCTTATATAGCGCTTTTCTACTCTCCCGGAGTACTCAAAGCACTCTATACAACATGCCACATTCACCCAGTCACACCCATTCTCACAAGCACTTTCTCTATTTAGTGCTGTCTAACTACATTCACACTTCGATGGATGCATCGGAGAGCAACTTGGGGTTAGTATCTTGCCCAAGATACTTGCCCACTTGACATGCAGACTGTCATGCAGACTGGAGGAACCAGGGATCCAACCACCAACGTTCTGATCAGTAGGTGACCTGCTCTACCTCCTGAGCTGCAGCCACCCCAGTTTTCTCCCCAACAAACACAGCAATGTCGACGAAACGTTTTGCACCGTCAAAGGCAACCGCGCATGCCTTTGGTCTTATTTTTCTACAAAGGTTTGAACTTTGAGGGTATAAACAAGAGAGAAAAGTGTGAAAATGTTCATGCCTGTCTGTGAAAAGTGTATAAAGTGTCTTAAAACCTTAAAACATCTATAATAATTGTAAAAAATAAAGTTGTCTACTTGGCAGATTTCACATATCGCTGGTTATTTTTACAACGTAACTCCCACGATAAACGAGGGACCACTGTATAGCGCAATCTCTCACTGAGGGAAGCATAATGTCTCCGGTGCAAATGTTCACACTCAGCAAAGTCCATTTCTGCAGCTGTGAGAAGTTTGGGTATTACTTGTAAATCTGGATTAATGCATGCAGAGCAAGGTATTTATGAAAAGCGCATGAATTCTAAAGCAGAAAGAATTAATCAAGCTGAAATAATGTGGAAATCTACATATGTCACATTTCAAAATGCTTCTCTCTCACACTTTAAAATTCCTCAAAACATAATCAAGAGATTAAAAAGCAAATGTCGCACCCTTAAAGGAATCGCTTGTGTGTAATGTGGCAACTAAATCTACAAACTAAAGCAAATATTTGATGAGAAACTTGATGTTTGTGTGTCTCTACCCGTGAATGCACTGGACTGGAGTCTAAGTAGTTTGACATCGTTATTTCAAGTAGTGAAATGTCAGTGAGAGATGTAGCTCATCTGACAGATGGCATATGGAGAGTAGCGCTCTGACCTTCTGTTCACCTGCACTGAGAAAAAGTCACGTATACACACAACACCTGCTGCCCCGCCCCCCTCTCACCTGATTTCAAACCGCCTCCCTGGCATGAAAGACAATGCGTTAATGCGAGATTATCTCTCTAGACATATTTGTGTGTTTGGACCCGTGTGACACACTGGTCCACAGAGATGCCATAATGTCTGCTGATTCAGTGGGTGGGCGTGAAAGAAGGAAGAAGAAGAAAAGGCCTGTGGGACCGACTGCTTCAGGTGGCAGGTGTGGGTGTTTGTGTAACAGACAGGATAGCAGCTGCTGTGTTCCTATCAAGTATCTTTAGTTACACACAGAAGGCTCTGACACTAAACCAAAACCTGTGACACTGAAACATGATCGGCCTGGATCTTTTCACCCGTAGAGACAAACAAGGAAAGGCAAAAACTGGGTGCAGACGCGTGGATTTCAAAACTACATCAAACTTGATCGTGTCACACAGGCCTACTCTGTTTCAGCAAACTGCTTTTAGATTGCCTACTCATTTATTAATACTCTTCATATGTGAGAAAAGGAAAGAGCAATGGTAAGAGAGAGTTTAGTGCGTTTTCTCGAGGAGCACCTGTAAGCTGCTCTTGCATTCCCCGTCTTGGTCTTTGCCTCTATTTATTTATTCATTTGTTTTTTTCCACCTAACAATTCCAGAGGCCTTTTTGCTAGTGCTAGCTAAACAAGCACTGACCTGGAAATTACCACTGAGCCACAGAGATTCTTTATACTCGCTGCAAGTTACAAAAGATGACATTCTTTCACAGGAAAATGGTGTGTTCACTCTTCATGCAGCTTCAGGGTGACGAGCGCGGCAGAATTATTTGGCCAGCTTTGCGGTACCCTGATCGGCCTGATGAAGACACAAACTCTTAAAATTTCAGTCAGTGGATGTCACATCCAGGTTTGAGGGTTTAAATATGGTGCTTGATATACATTAAGTCATGCAAGATGACAGTAACATCTCCGACCTTTGTGTGATTTATGCTTAAACCCTGAGGTGTGTTTAGGGTGATGCACACAGTGCAAAAGATTTGGAGTGAAAAACCAATGACAGCATGACGTTACTGGTCAGCTTTAAAGAAGAGGGAACTGGAGGAGCTAATACAGATGTTGCAGAGGGTTGCTAGTTTGTGGATGTCTTCTTGCAAACCTAATGTAAACAAAACATGCGCTTGATTGTGTGTCAGTATTAATGTGAATTTTATAGTGTATATTATTTCCAGTCGCTTTATATTCGTCTAGAAGATGTTGCCATCTAAGTATCTCGGTACTCTTAGAACGGCTCGTTTCTAATTTTGCTTAACCAGCTGATGGGCAGGAGCAAGCTAGCCAAGAAATTTCTCAAACACTATCTGGAGTGACAGAAGCCCAGGGCTTACAACTTTGCCACAGGTATATGCAGAGCACACATGTGTGGAAATGTACACAGTTAGCTGCCAACCTCTGTAAGGGATTGGTAAGCCAGAGCCTCAGTATACCTGGGGCAGTTCTTAACATGTGAGGTACTGTAAACAAACAGACAGATATACAAGGAAGCGATGCTGCTGCGGGGAATCGGCGCGCGTGTTTAAGGCTCTGGATTTTTGCGATGACAAGGGATTATGTGTATATTTGGATATGATTCTGTCAGCCAAGATGCCATCATGCATCTCCTGTATCAGCTACACTCACTTGAGGGCTGTACATTGGGCATAGCCCTGTCACTTAAGGGTTAGCCCTGGGTTTTTGCTATTACAAAGGCAGTTCACTTGTTAATTAAGCATAAGCTATTATTGTTACTTCAACTACAATAACTATTTTTTCCATTTAATAGTTTTATCACTGTCATCGTCTGTTTTATGTGCTTCAAGCTACATTACTTAGCATGTTAAACTGCTTAACCTGATTACTGATTTTAGGGTAAGTGAAGTCAGACAGTAGAAAGAAAATATTTAAGTTGCTTCTTTGTACAGTATACTGCTGTAAACTTTGTTGTGTCATACAGTTTTGTGTATGGGTGTTCAGTGACTTTGAGTTTGTAATTGTAGCTTTTTCTGACTCCTACATCTTTGAGCTGTTCTCACTGAAATTGATTTAAAAAACAAACAAAACAAAACCTCAAATAACATCTAGACTTTTGCAGATAAACACAACACCCTACGTGAAAATTAAATCTAAGAATAGTGACCGATTTTGAAGAGATGTGTTTTAGCTATGCAGGTGCAAATACTTAAAAATCATGCAGCGTGCATGGTGTAACAAGAATTTTACCCGGCTGTTAACAGCAGTCCTTCGTTGTAGCTTATACAGGAAATGGATGTTAAGCTTCAAATGAAGACTGATGTCCATTTTGATGCAGCGTACAAATGTATTCTGTGTCTTAGAAACTGAAAGTCAGTTCGTTATTGTACACCACAGAATATGAGTCTGCATTGAACGTGGTCCTAACAAATTGAAAGTGTCTGAAGGAGAAAGCTGTAATAAACACGGTTCAACAAAAGAGGTGGAGACGACTCTATTCATGCGCATCTGTAAAAATATTCAGCGTCCTTCTAACAAGCTAAATGTATTCCATAATCACCACCTCTTTCAGTAAAGCCTTTTCCTTCCTCATACACTTTTTGTCCTCCTCCTTTCTAATATAATGAAGCGAGTCTTGGACCTTCCTTTTAATTGCCGTTGACTCTGATGAGAAGAGTAAAGAAAAGAAAAGTAGCATTACATAAATTAATGTTTACAAAGAAAGGGGGTCCTGCAAAGCGATTCAGTCGCGCAGTTGGCTTTGTGTGCACGGCTTCCTTGAATTTCAGCAGAATGTTGTTTAGAGTAAATAAGGCGCTGTGGTAAAACGAGGGGTCTTATTTAGAGGGACTGATGAGCCACTGTAGAGCCTCTTCAGCCAGGGAAATTAACAGGCTGAATAGATGCTTAGACTTCTGTAGCTCTATAATGAGACTCCCACACTTGTTGTATTTTTGCTCTGACTGTACATTTACTCACAAATCTGCTTTTTTTTTAATGACTGTTCACATAAAAAATAACGGCACACCAACCTAAATAATTTAATTCTATCTTTTATTTCTTGCTTGTGTTTTTATCATTATTGCAGCACAAGAGATTTATACCTCTTTGTTAAATAGGAAGGTGCGTCGTTAAAAAAACCCAGACCTTTCCTCCCTGAAGTGTACCTCGCTGCAGCTCTTAACTGCATGTTGCTTCAAGAGTTCACATTTTAAATCCATCAGTGAGAGAATAGCAATCGCGTCCTTAATTCCTGGAGAGAGCCCACCAAATCTATGAGATTGTAGGAAGTCTACAACGAAGTGGAAAAGCTTGAGGCACAAATATATTTGGTCACATTGTATAAGTCCTAGCACTTTGTTTCTGTCGTGTCACTGGGACAGGCCCACCAGGTAATTAACAGGTAAACGACCAATAAAAAGCATGAATGCTGGTGACGGTGTAAACCACACAGGTTATGTTGTTAGCTTTACAAAGATTTACCGCAGAAGTCTGACTGTCCAGTAAGAGATTTTTAGTCCAACTTTCATGCCAGGCAAGTGTATCAGGAAATGAAAAGCAGTCTGTTTACTTCTTCCCAAACTGTCAGTCAGGGGACGCAAAGCTAAACTCCATGTTGCCTTGATTTCCACTGATGCAAAGTACGAGGTTAACATGCATAATTTCTTTCATCTGTTCATCTCTTCCCTGGATACAAACATTACACACGAGGAACATACTCAACAATCACGTCTCCTATATTAAGTGCACAGCTATATTCATAGTATAGATCGCTGTGAACACAGAGTAGAAAATAAGCCTCGTCTACTCTACAGAAACTCACTTTTTCTCTGGAGTTGCCAAGTATAGCACACTATAGCTTCATGTTGTGTTCAGGACCTTCCCTGCAATACCTCCATAAAATGATATCGAAGCTGCATGTTCAGAAAAACCCTTTATTTCCAGTGTTTATGCTAATATTGAAATATCCATGAAAGGAAGAATTACAGTAAGATTTTACTTGAAGTTGAGACATTTGCAGCACGATATACTAAACAGCTCTGAGGTAGTGTTTGCTTATAGTACAGAAGTGAGTATTCCCTAGTGCCCATTATTAGTCTTCATCTTAATCTCATCATTTACTGTTTTCCTGTTATTCTGTAATTATAGACAGAACTAGATGCACTGAATATTTAGTGTTGCTGCTTTTGCCAGAAGTACTTGTTGGATGATATGGTAAATATTCATAATATAAATAATGTAAAACAAAAGTTAACTGTGGAGTCTTACATGTTATGTAGCCAGACTTTACTGCAGGTGGCAGCAACCCTCTCTCTGTGCCAGAAGTTGTAGAACAGCAAGGTGGAAAGTAAGACAGACTACAGTCCCAGTGCGTTTCTGTAGTGTTATAATCTAGGAAATGATTATTTGTATGCATGCTGCGTCAGAGTCAACTGGTCTAGAACCACAGAGCAATCCCTAACCACAAGAAACCTAACCTGCAAGAACAGAAGGTTTGAATAGTTTGACTGTTTGCATCAGTCTGTCATGCATTTCAAAACAACCCTTACTATTTTATGTGTAAATACAATAGACAATTTCAATACTGCTATGCAATCCTTACTTATTAGAAGGGTGTAATTATTCTGTCTTTGTCTTTTGTAAAACTAAAAAAAATGTGTTGGTTTGCAAAGACTGATGCATTCCAGGTCACTGAGCATGTGCCATTCCACTTTTCCAAACCCTTGCTTGTAATAGTTTATGACCTTGAAACCAATCATGATTGTTTATGCTTGGACTAATTTTGTAGGGATCCATTCAACCAGAAAGCCCTTTCACCTGTGTCATCCCAGCAAATATTCTTCGCTCGTCTCCTCTTTCGGATCAAAATAATTGCACAGAAACACAAACACACAGAGACGCTGCATAGTCGCTCATGCCTGCACAAATGGAGGAAGTCAAACGCTTGTTTCCCTGCTTCTAACATTCCCATATTTTCAGTGGCTGCGGCTCACCATGGTAAATATCTTTATTCCCCACTGAAATGACCTGTTCAGTCGGACACTAAAGCTGCCACACTATCGTATAACTGCTGCCGTTCCCAAACAGGAGCTCAGTGCGATGCATTTTCCAGTTGATGTTTGTTCTAAGCGTGTGATTGTTTCGTGAGATCCTTCCTGGTTTTTAAAGAATACAAACCCTCTGCTTTCATGAGCTCTTTCCCCTTTCGGCCTCTTCAGCGCAGCTTGAGGCTGCTGGGCTGGCAGCGTGTCGTTGTTCCATAAGCGTCTCACATATAGATTGCAGGACTTTGCATTAGAAATGGGACTCCTGGGACTCTTCCCAGGATTCAGGTTCAGCTTAGCTAAAGTTATTCCCTGGAGTCTGCGTGTCTAAATGTTTGTGCGCTGTTGTGTTGTTGTTTTTTTTAACTAGCATTTTCTCTATTACGAACCACTCAAGTGGTGAATACAACTCATTTATAGTAATGGAATATTTATCACACATTCAGCAGTTTTTACACGACAGATGTCGTCTTTCACAGCGTTGGGCCGGCGTAGCAGGTATTTTCTTTTTTTAAAGGCTGTAATCTGTAAGCCTTGCATTTTGTCTGCCTTGCTTTTACTAGCCCCATGTTGACAATTGGTCTGCAGCCCGATCTCTGATATACCCAAAGGCCATGTGAGCTGGCCATAAACTTGCTGTGTTATAGATGTGCATCGATTGGTCAACAGATCTTGATTGGCCTGTATCCTGTAAAACACAGCTCAAATGTGAATGCTTTTATTAAGCGCATTAGTAATAAATGTACAAAACTGAAAATGAGCCATGCTGTTGACTTTATTATTATTATTATTATGAGTTTTTTCTCCTTGTATACGTGGTTATGTTTGCAGGTGGACTGGGCCTGGCCACCATTGCGGTGACTCTAGGCTTTCATAGCTTGTCTTCAATGTTTAGGCTGCCCAATTTTATATTGCATTTACCATCATATTCCACAACGCGTGTTTATGAGATCTGCTTTCTTGTAGTTATGTTTTATTGATTAATCCACACGTCCCTTCTCTGCTGCTGGTCTTGTTGTCTATTTGTCTTTTTAATTTCTCATTTAGTTTTGCTTTTGCTTGCCTCTGTCTAGCCAATTTAAAAACAACATAGCACTGCTGAAGAATTTCTATCTCTGAGTGTTTGAAAGAAAGGGAGAGGTCCCAAGGAACTATAGCAGCCCCTGACCTTTACATTTCTCTCTTTCATTTCCTTTTGAGTTTCTTCCTGCCTGTCTTTTTAGTTTTTGATGAAGTTGTGCTAATAGATGTGCCCTTTTTCCTTCCTTTTACTCAAAGCCAGTTTCAGATACGCTCGTGACTGATCCCACAACCCCTCGCCATTTAGCACAAACACACTTCAGTGTACCTCGCCTCTAACAGAGTGTCAGCTTGTACAGGCCGTGGCTGCTTTGAAGATAAGTGAGTGTAGCTGATAGATGGATGGTTTTGTTGGACGGCAAGTAACAGTGAACTTAACAGTGAAGTTAATTCTGGTACATTAACACTGATGAGAAATTTCAAAATAACAGCACAGAGTAATGTCCATGTTTGCGTATTGACCAGATTAAAGACAAATCATGCAGTTTGCCATTCCGCTGGGTTGGATTTGCTCTGATTATATCCAAAACACTGATTCATTTGGAAAGCAGTCGTCATTATCCTATATTACAATAATAATACCAGAGATTGATAAAGAGAGCCTGTGTAATCTAAAGTTGGTGTAAATGCAGTTAAAGACATCAGGCTTATCATTCAGGCGCAGTAACAGAGTATTGCTGCACTGTATCGAGTGTCTGAGCTGGAATAGATCGCTCATGGACACTCGTCGGTCTTTAAAAGGTCAACCTTACATTTGGCAGTTAACTTCGGGTGGGCTCTGTGGGACTTTGCTCTCAGGTTTCCCCGCGTTTGATCTCCTCTAGCTTCACCCCTGTGCTGTCTTTTCTCTCTCCTTCTTATAAAGATGTTCTTTTCACAGTTTCGCTGAATCCTTCTTTGCTTTTCCTCCCTCTTCGCTCTCTCTCTCAGCAACATCTCCTACAGGATCCTGTTCCACTACATTAATGGCTTTCATTTATTTTAGTTTGTCTGCAGTCAGATCCCTTAGGCCCAGAGTTAGCTGCTGTTTTATTTATATTGTTTGTGTTTTGACAGTTGTTTTGGGTAAACTTTGCAGATGTACTTATTCACTCAGGGAAGGCTACATTCTTCATCAGAGTAACAGCCTGTGCTGTCAGTCAGCACAGATCCATATCCTGCTGCTGCTTGGATGAAACACGTGGGGAAATAAATATGGAACGATGAATAAAACATATATTGAAGCAGCTCAAACGTATGTAAGGTAAAGTTTTAGGCTTCGATATCCATCCTGGAATTGAAATTAGGACAGTGACCATCCGTGAGACTGAATTATTCTGTGTGTAGAAGTTTGTGAAAGTGACACATAAATGAAGTGGAAGATTAGATACATTTGGCCTCACATTCGCACACACACCGGTTCACATCTTAATTACTGAGGCTTGATGGGTACTTAACCTTGCCCCTTGCTGCTTATGCTAATGCAGAGAGGTCAGGAGTGTGCCGAGTGGCTGGCTCGCTGTCAAATCAGCCAGAAACAACTGTCGGAGTGGAGATGAGAGGATGAGGGAGACAGGGGCAAGGACAAGCCAGATATAGGAAAGGGAAGAAGGGACACACCTGACATGTTGGTAAGTTTATGTTTTGGACTTTGCTTCCCCCGAAATGCATCGAATTCAAATCACGCTAAACCGCCAATGTGTACATCTCACATACACAAAACTCCTCACCACTCTTACCAGTATGACCTCATCCTTTAAGCAACATGCTTGTAAAGGAGCATATGGCTGGCTCTGTGTGTGTGTGTGTGTGTGTGTGTGTGTGTGTGTGTGTGTGTAATGAGCTCATCCTCTCCCCCACTATGTAGGGCTGAGGATGTTGAGCAGCAGGGAGCGTCACTGAGAGGACACAGTTACACTAGCGTTATACTCACCATGTTTGCAAGTATGCCAGGGGTCTGTTTGTATCTGTCCTTCAAAATCGGAGGGTGTGCGCAAACTGGACACCAGCACTTAGGGCTGTGCGATATGACTAAAATCTCATATCCCGATATAACACATTTATCGCCCCGGCAATGATATATATCACAAAATTTTTACATCTCCTGTAAATTCTGTGAATCTCGGGCAACTTGACTTGCGTGAAGTGTTTTCAGCTGGACGTCGTGTAACTGGAGTCGAGTGTTAAATAAGTTGAAACAGCCGCAACTTTCTTGGTGAGTATTTATTACACGGTGTGCTGCGGGGAAAAGCCTGTTCTAAGGTTTATGTTTTAGCACCTGACGGCTCTTTTTAGCTTCTCGTCTGTAAACACTCTACATGCTATTTCATGTGATTCAATTTTGAAAAATCTCAATAGGGTCTTCAGCTTAATTGTGAAAGGTTTATGTGGAAAATAAACAAGCGGACGGTGGAGACACGCAATGCTTTTACCGCCGTTGTTGCTAATGACAACATGTAAAAACAGTCGCTTGTCCGTCCGTAGTGTGGTTATATTAAATATAAGAGAAGGATAGAAGTATAAGAAATCCTACAGTTACCATCAAACAGTGAAAAAATATTGCTGTAAACAGTTTATTTTGCGACACCACGAAACAAACAATAGCATAAAATGAAACGAAATATGTTTTTATATCGTCATCCGATATATATCGTTATATCGAAGAGCCCTACCAGCACTCTGTGCTGGTGTCCAGTTTGTTGCGACTCCATGTACTTATCCGTGCAACCTCTACACTACGGCAGCACCAACAACTGTAGGCAGGCTAGAAAGAAAGAAGTATAATACAAAACCACAAACTATAGTGGATGTGTTTATGTATAGATGGTTTTTCCTCCACATCGAAAGGAGCCAGCTGAGGTGGTTCGGACATCTGACAAGGATGCCTCCTGGGCGCCTCCTGGGTGAGGTGTTCCAGGCATGTCCCACTGGGAGGAGGCCCCGGGGCAGACCCAGGACACGCTGCAGAGATTATATCTCTCGGCTAGAGGATAAGCTGGAGGAGGTGGCTGGGGAGAGGGAGGCCTGGGCTTCTTTGCTTAGGCTGCTGCCCCCGTGACCCGGCCCCGGATAAAGCAGAAGAAGATGGATGGATGGAAGGTTTTTCCATCAGCATCAGCTCCTTGTGCACCTCTAGACCACTTCTAGTGGGATGCTACAGTTCTTTGCACTTGCACTTGCACATGTGTGACTGTGATGATACCATGGAAATCAAAGTTGTGTAGAGAAGATGCACAATGTGCTCATAGGAAGGAGCAAACCAACAATGGCAGACACACTGGAACTGTTGCAGAACCACACAAGGAGAAGAAAGTTTGAATCGGTCTTTGATTTTTAAGTCTGAGTCACAGAACTTTGTGATAATTTCTGCCTAATGCACAGACTCCTGGCTTTCATTCTTGCTCTGACTAAGAAACCTCACTAGATTGGCGTCTAGGTTTTAGTGCCTCTGATAATTGTTCTGGTTTGATCTAGACAATGGAAATACACATTAAATGTTTCTGTGGGAGGTGGTGGCTATCTTGTTGACCATAGCAGTGTGTAGGATAGTGGTCTTCTGTTCAGGTCAACACAAAACTTCATATAAGCCCAAAGTGTTCATTGTTCTTGACAATGACAATAAATAAATACTACTAAAAAAAAAAAAATCTTCTTTTTTTGGGTTGTATGGAAGCCCCAAACGCAATTTCATTGTTCTTGACAATGACAATAAATAAATACTACTAAAGTGACGCTACATATGCTATGTTAAAAAGCATTTCGTAAAAAGGATAAAGATCGATACCTTTTGTTTCGATCTTAGTCCCACAGGTGGGAAACCAATTTTCCACCTGTGGGACTAATAAAGGTCATCTCATCTTATCTTTGCCATTTTTCTTGTTAACATAACCATTTTCAAATGAGTAAGAATTAAGGAGACTTCAGCATATTACCTCCGTTTATATGATGTCACTACATCTCAGCGGCTGCTGTAATCCACTAAGGAAGGGCCTCTCTTTCACTTCAGGTTTTGTTGTGACAAAGTTGAAGAGGCCTTTATATAGGTCATGCACTGCGGTCCATCCAGTGCCTTAAGTTATTTTAATGTCATATTCATAGCAGAGACATCTCCCAAGTCAACCTGATCAAGTCACTTGGACATTTAGTCTGGTTTAATTTGACTGATTCACTGTGTCTACTGAGCTGTTAAAAACCTGTATGTACAGCACAGCACTCTGTACCATGCATACATATCACAGAGGTCATACATGTATGCATAGAATATTGTGCACTGATGGCATTGCCAGCCAGGACCATGTGTATGCATTGTGTTGTTGAAGCATGTGGGTGTTCAGTGTGTGTGTGTGTGTGTGTGTGTGTGTGTGTGTGTGTCTGTGCGTGTGTGTGTGTCTGTGCGTGTGGTCCTGAGGCAATGGAGAGTGGTGACAAAGAGTTGACAGAGGGCCGTAGAGATTTAGGGCGAGGTGCCAAAGAAGTCAAAGAGAAACGTGTGTGTAGACACACACACACACACACACACACACACACACACACACACACACACACACACACACACACACACACACACACACACACCTCGTCGTCTGATCTTGGGGGACATCTGCTCTAGTCCGGGTCACTGGCAACGAGCGCTTGGTTGGGCTCAAAAGTATCACCACGGCAACCGCATCGCATAATCCCATTCCGTCCCATCCCACCCAGGAACTGCGTGCGGCGTGATTGGCCCGTTCCCCCTGGGGCACTGAGGCGGCGACTCAGGCGCTGTCTGCTTACTCGCTGTGTCAGCTATGGCTCCGAGTCTGTGTGCAGAGAGCGAGCAGAGCATTAAAGGAACGTTTGGCGCATTTTGGCAGGAGACGGTGTGAATTATGCAGACGCACCCCTACTGTGAGTGTGTCTGTATGTGCGGCGTTGCCAGTGTGGGAAGAACAAGCTACTCTAAACAGATACCGACTCTTTTGTCCGGGCTTTTCTGACTCACTTAACCTAGTCATGAAAGTTTGTCTGCCCACCATTTTTTTTTTTCTGGTGTCAGAAAACTCTCTTTCTTTACCTTTTCCTAGAATTTATATACAAGCATTATATAACACTAAATATACTGGACTCAAATTCCCTTGTATGTGCACTGTGTACCTGTTTTTCCAGTTAAACAGATTCTGGTTCTGAAACTACACTGCCTAATGCCAGCAGCTTCTTATAATCAAATAATGACAAAAGTCCTTAATCTTTGCTTTCATCTCTTTTTTTCTCCTCCATCTCTTCTCTCATACAAACTTTAGCTTTTATCAGTCCCCTCATTTCTCATACACGAGACAGATTAAACTGGCTTTGAATTGCGATGTCTACCTTCACAGATCTTTCTCCCATCACACCATGCTCTCCCACCCCCACCCTCCCCACCTTCATCACTTTCTTTGTTTTCCTGAAGAATCAAACAGTCTAAATTAAAACACAGCTGACAGTTCTGCATCCAGTTTCATTGCTGCTCCTTGCTGCCTACTCCTATGATTCCTACCTCACTTACAAGCATCCCCCCTGCCCCCCCTTCCGTCCCTCCCTCTCTACCTCCCTCTTTCACTCCAGCTGTCAGGAGGCTTCATTATTAAAGATTCATTGCAGAGTCTGGGCAGCTCTTCCAAAAGCTTTTGTCAGACAGACCGAATGCCTTAAATCTCACTGTCACTAACTGGATGTGACATAAAGACTTGCATAAATCCACATGCACACTCACAAATACACACACACAATTTCCTTCTGGTTTGTTTCACGAATTCACTACCTCGCTGCTTTTTAATTCAGATTGTCTTATCAGTGTGGATTTCTAAAGCCTTGTTAAGTGTTTTACCAGTTATTAATCAATATTGTAAATATTTGACATGCAACATGAAATGTTTGACATTGCTTTGTTTTGTCAATATTGGATTTTCTGCATTACCAATTTAAGTAGTATAAAAAACACATATATGTTCACATTAGAGCTGGGCGATATATCGAGTTTTTAAAACATATCGATATATTTTTATACGAGATATAAGATGTGACAATATCCTTTATATCGATATAGTCTATGTTACGTTATAATTATAGTTGTGGAGCCGCAAGTTTGCCTCTCTTTCGTCCACTTTTGTCTCTACGCAACGTTACTCCGCCTCGCCTTCACTGAAGACAACTCCCCCTCCTCCCCCATCGCTTCACATGCAGGCAGCGACAAGACGGACACGGCAAATCTCCGTTAACGAGTTACTGCGCATCGCCCCATGCGTGGGGCTGGACGGCGTCAACGTGCTAACGAGCTAAACATGCTAACGAGCTAACAGCGCTAACCCTAAAATCCTTTCATTCTCTCAAAAGTTGATAGCGCGCCTTATGTATGAATTCTGGTTGTGCTTGATGGCCGCGAACTGATTTTATGTGGTACACGGCGCTCAGCAATCTGTCAAAAATGTTTGAGTACGACTTTGGTAAGCTACGGAGCTGCACCGCTTGATAGATTGTCGGCGCATTACGGCTACCGAGGAGCTTCGCGGAGTGATACGTACTGTGCATCAACGTAATATTACCGTATTGTGTGTGTATAAGGACCATAAATGGCACCTGTAAGAGACGTGGTTATGAAGCGGATTTCAAACTCCAGGCTATCAGTCACACAGTAAAACTTGGGAACAGAGCAGCTGTAAAATCTGTCTGTCTTTGTTATTACGCTCAGCGTCTTTTAGTTTACATTTTGACTGCACAATTGTGAGCTCTTTGTTTAGCACAAAAACAACCTTGTTTTCTTTTATTTATGGAGCATTATTATTTAATGAATGCTCATAATTTAATTTTGAGTAATTTTTCATGTACATCTGTGCTGTATGTTAATAAAAGTGCCTGTGTGACATCTGGGACACAGCTTTGACTAAGAACTCTCTTTTTGTTCTTACTTTATGGCTTAAAAAAAAAATCGAGATATATATCTTATATCGCCATCCAGCTAAAAAATATCGAGATATGAATTTTGGGTCATATCGCCCAGCCCTAGTTCACATAATGTACCTTAGTTAATGTGAAAAGGAAAAATGGTGCCTTTGTTTACTAGTTTGTTTCCACCTCAGGTGTAATGCATGCTTTGCTATATGTGCTTCATACTAGGGTTGGGCGATTGGACGAATATATCGACTATCATCGATAGTTTTTACAAGGGCGATTTATTTATTTATTTGCCCATGAGCAAGTTTGCTAATAATGATGGAGCTAATTGCAGCAGTCAACAGAAAAAAAATTAATAGCACTGTTTTAACAGCACTCTCTTACATCTGCGTCCTCAGAGTGCGCTCAAATGCTTGTTGATGGAGCTGCAGAAGCTGGTGATAGTCTAGCATACTCAGCCGGATGGTGGACACATGCATGCTCATGCAAGTTAGTCGTGTTTTTCTGTACTTTGCTCGCATTCTACGTCTGCACAGGCGGCACACCACTTTGGTTACATCCATAGGTTTACCTGTTTCATCCGGTTTAAAGCCAAAGAAATCCCAAATTGGCGACTTTATATATATTTTTTTTTTAGTGCTGTCAGCATTTACACGCAGTCATCACGACTAACACGATTAACAATGAACCCATCTGTAGCGCAGATTGAGTCAAAATCCCTGAAATGGAAGTTTGCCCAAATTTTGTTCATTCTGCGCTCCAGATGGGTCGAGAGTGTTAAAAATTTTAATCGTGATGACCGCGTTTAAGCTGCGTTAACGCTGCATTAACAATCGCCCATTGGCGATTGTTGGACTGATGATTGGAAAATTTTTACATATTCCCTTCAAGTTCAGATCATGTAATGATGAAAAACCCAAGAGCTACATCTCAGAAGCTACAGGCTGCAGTTAGCATGATAAATGTGAAAGTTCAGTACAGTTACGAGGATAAAGCCAGTTCTTTCTAAAAAGAACGCGGCAGCATTGCTAAGGTTTATGCAGTTTCATTTGAAGAAACCACAAGATTTCTGGAACGATGTAGTTTAGACATATGACAGTGGAGATATTTGTCCATGTTTGTAAAAAAACAAGCACAGCGTATCAGCCAACCTCATGCTAACTGTTCAGCACGGTCATGAAGGGATAAGGATTTGGGCTTGTTTTGCAGCCACAGGGCCAGGACACTTTGCAATCATGGCGTCGACTGTGAACTCTTCTGTTTAGCCTCCAATTATTCAAATTGGAGGCTAAAGCTTGGCTGAAATTCAGTCTTACGTCAGGACAATGATCGCAAGCACAGCAGAAAATCTACAGCAAAACGTGTGAACATGGAAAGAATAAAGGTGCTGCAGTGGCCAATCAAAGACTAGACCTGTATGTTTTTGGGCTCAGCCATTTGGCGACTGAAATAATGATGTTCTCAGCTTCATATACTGAGAATTTTCTCACCTAATAACTTGTAGCAGAGTCAATTTGCATGACAGGGCAAATTGCAAGTACAATAAACTCACAACATTAGTTTTTTTTATTAATTTTTAAGTTTCACGTAGATTTATTTCATAGATGTGCACAATTTACTTTTAATTAAATCCACACTTTAAATTGATTTTTTTCCTGTAATTTATTTATGAAGTTTGACTTTAAGATTTGGGTATCAGAAGAATTTGGAGGTTTGTTTCATATGCTAGAACATACAGACAGGTTTTTATCACTGCATGCAGTTGATTTTGCTTGTTTGCACTGTTGTCAAGCCGTTATCCATTAATGACTTAGGAGCACAGTAGCCTTACGTGCAAAGATGAATGCAATTAGCTGGGAACATCTTACTCCAGCAATGATTTCAAAAGCTGTTTTCATCAGCTACAGATCAAAATGCCTCTGGACCTTCAATCAGTCAGAGCAAAGAAATGTGCCATGTAGGGCTGAGGTGACAATGTAAAAAGCCTACAGTGTGGTCATTATATCAAACACGCCTCATTTTAAATAAACAGTGGTGATTGGCTTGGCAAAGGCTTGTGGAAATCTGTTTTAATGGGTCAGGGGCCAGATGCATTCTGCCAAATGAAGCATAAGCTTGGATTCATCCATTTCCCAAGCTATCGGAAAGTATTTACTCCCACTGAAAATTGCATTAGAATATGTCAGGCTAAGAAATTTTCTAGTGGAGATCAAAAATTACATGCACACAGATGGTCGGAGGGGAAGACTTTAGCACATATGATATGAAGGAGTCATTTTAATTTTTTAATTTTAACCGTTGAGGTTCTAAAATAAGATGTTCATCTTCAAAAGGATCCAGAGGATATATTAACTGTATATTTTTGATCATAGTTTTTTTTCCTGGGTTAAATCAGAAAGTGAAACAGAAAAACAGTAGTGTTTGTCATATATTACAGTTAACCTGCTATTCTATGCTTATTTCTCTTTTTGCTTTTGCACAGAAAAGCCCAGGAACAGCAGAAAAAGGTGGTAGTAGCAGGATGCGTTCCCCAGGCCCAGCCGAGGATGGACTACCTCAAAGGTCTCAGCATCATTGGGGTACGTGCACTTTCTGTGAACATCTGTGTATTTTGACTTGGCTGTATTAAAGGTGCGTCTCTTTATCTTCCTTTGTGTCCGATGACGAGTACAGACGGACACGCTTTTCGAGACTGATCGGGATGTCATTCACGGGGCAGCTAACCTTGCTCTGTCTTGGGCTCATTCTCTTCAGGCAGAACATTTCCCAGTCACAAATGTTCTGCATGAGAAGGAAGATCGGGTACATTAACTCCTGTACTATGGGGAGGTGTTATGGGTGAACAGAGACGGAGCTAGGAAAGGACACGTCAGTGATTCCTCAGCATAGACTGCTTCCTTTAAAGGTGGCATGGGGGCAGTCTAGCCTCTAGTTACTTTTGCTACTAGTATTAATATATTTTAGAGAGTACAAGCGGCAAACAGACAAATATGACAATAAATACATTTTAACTTGTTACTTGTTTAAACTGAGCTATTCTGCTTTGGTTACCAGCCACTGGTGAGTGATTGGAGTGCATAACAAAGAGATACAGAGCAGATGAATTATTCTGTTTCACCTTTGCTGTCACAGAAAGGAACTAATGGATATGTCAAGCCTGTTGTTGGTTAATAGCTAAATGAGTGTTCCTCATTGAATAATTGATTCAGTTCGTTGTTTGTTTGCTTTTCAGCACACTGCCACAGTGCAGCCTGGACAAAATCATCCTAACACTTCTATGCCTAACACATATACACAGTGGCCACTTCATTAGTTACACCTGTTCAGCTTCTTGTTAATGCAGACAACTAATTACCCGGTAACATGGCAACTATTGAGCGCATTGAGGCATGTAGACGTCAAGACACAGTGCTGAAGTTTAACCTGAAAGGTGCTTCACGTGACCTTGAATGTGACCTGGTTGAGAGTGCCAGTCGAGATAGTCTGAATATTTCAGAAACGTCTTATTTACTGGGATTTTCCCACACAACCGTCTCTAGGGGTTTACAGAGAATAATCCAAAAGCAGGAGAAAAAGAATGAGTGGCAGCTGGTAGGAAGGCAACGGTGAATCAAAAAACCCAAGGTATGCAGAAGAACGTCTCTGAATGCATAACATGTCTAACCTTGAAGCAGATGGGCAGTGCCATGAGAGCTCCTGTCAGCTAAGAAAAGAAAAGTGATGCTACGATTTGCACACGCTTACCAAACTTCATATGTTAGTGTCAGAAGTTGGAGTAAAGAACATGTAAACATGGATCAGTGCATTGTAGTAACAGTTCAGGCTCCATACAATTTACTTCAGTACTGACTGAGTGTCATTTAAATAGCACAACCTACCTGAGTATTGTTGCTGACCATAACCCTTTATGAACAAAGGGTACCGCTGTTCTGTTAGCTGCTTCCAGTAGGATAACACACCATGTCACAAAGCTTAATTCATATCAGATTGATTTCTTGAAGATGTCTGCACGCCACAGTCACCAGATCTCAATCCAGAAGAGCACCTTTGCGATGTGGTGGAATATGAGATTTGCATCATAGATGTGCAGCTGACAAGTCTGCAGCATTTGTGTGATGTTATCATGTTTCCAGCACCTTGCTGAATTGGCGCCATAAAAAAGTTTTAAAGACTAAAAGTCTCTAATCTGGCAGGGTATTTTTAAAAATGTAATTCAACCAGGATATGCCTTCTAAATCTCCGTACAAAGCTGTGCTCTTATTTCTATAATTGGATATTTTGTTTTTTTTATGGAAAGTAAAACAAGCTGCTGAAAATGGGAACAAATCAAACAGTATTGTGTCAGATAAACAGGCTTGTGTTTATAATAGGCTTCAGGGTGAAGCACAAACAGCGTATAACTGCCAGAGCTTCAGTGACAAGCATTTTTAACTTAAAGACACACGCATGCATGAACAGGCACACTGTGTAACAAACCCAGACATAAATATATGAGAATGCAGAGTCCCTCTGTATTCCCACAGTGGAACATGTAATGATAGTGGCAGTTGGTGGGTTATGCAAATTGGATGCAAATACAAGTTCAGAATTTGTGTATAGTGATTGCACCAACGGCCAGATAAGGAGTGTAGTTAAAAATAAATAGGCGGGCCTTCCTGTTGGATTCATTTTATGTGACCTGTGTGCGTATTGCCAGCTTTTCTGAGTGGTGTTTTATTGCTGTTGTGCTGTTTTGTTTGAGGTTGCTGTTTAATGACTGCAAATGTATTGTGTGAGCTTCATAGACAGTCACGCAAGACTGCAGTGTTTCGCTTTTCTTAACTAGACTTGTCGCATCCTGTAACTGCCATGCATCGCACACCTACGCAGCGCTGGTTAACTAATCAGAGGATCGGAATGGGCATGCAAAGCTGTGAGCAGGAAATGTCACACCTCAGTATTTATGGTCCTGTTTTTTAAAAATATACAATTTTAATTACTTTATCGAAGGTTAATCCAAATACTATGGATGTCGCATTAGTGCTTGTCATTAAGTTATGGTAATAGAACGACAAACCTTAAAATAAAGCTTAAGCACAGGCAGAAATGTATGTCGTCCAGTAGACCTGTGACTGCCTTTTACATGCAACAAATGTGCTGAATATATCAGTATTTATCCTTTTCTTTCTATGGGTACAATGGAGGATTTAAAAACAGCCAAAGTTGAAAAGTGCGATCTAAATTAATAGCTGAAATGCACACCTGAGTTTTACTCTATGTAGGGACGCCTGCTGCTGCTCTGAATGGGCCCAGATTGCTTGACCATTACACTGAAAAAGGTTTTACTCAGGCATGTGGCATGCAAGTAACTGCTTCCTGCAAAGCACAGTGTGAATCTGAGTGTGTGTGTTTGAAAGGAGGCTTATTTTAAGTGATGGGCCTGAAGGCATTGAGAGCCAGTGCCAAGGGCCAGTGTAGAGTGAAAGTGAAGAGAATTCGAGGTGTGAGGGATGCTGGGAAGAGCGAAAGGAAAATAACAGCAGAAAAATGACCAGTTTTTTTCCCCCCTGTCACTACTTTAGTATTCTGTTTCTTTCTTTCTTTCACTCGTTCTGCTTCCTTTCCTCTTCATGTAATATCGGTTGGTAGATAAGTAAAGTTTGAACTCCTCGTTTAATATTCTGGCTCTTTTAGTATCCAGATTACCCTACTTAAAGTCTGCCTGTTATTAAACTGTGGCCTGTGGGGGCCTTGTTTATTCTCTTTATTAGTGCGGTGGTTCATTATAGTAGCCATTAGCAGAACTGCAGGATTTGTTTTCTATGTGAGACAATGAGGAGAAAAACACAGCTATGGACTTGGGTAATGCTTTATTGTTACCTATGTGGTCGGATCTATCACAGAACGTGTTTGTCAGTACATGCACAATAAACACTCAGTGGCATTTAGGAAATCCATATTCCTTAATCCTGCCTGGTGATTGTAGCTTTTTGCGCTTGTTTGTCTCTGCTCTTATTGCATATGGCCTTTGTGTATATTTGCATATCCACCTTGTTTAAATGTGGATCAGAGTATCAGTGTGTCTGTGGGTCGTCAATATCAGGGTTCTGTTTGACTGTGAAGACTTGGGTTTTCAGGATCAATAAAGTTTTCTCTTGTTTCTTTGTGTTACAGGTCCAGCAGATTGATCGAGTGGTGGAAGTAGTGGACGAGGCTGTTAAAGGTATTTTACCACAGAAAGGCACACACACACGCATTCTTGTTTTACGGTCTTTGCGTGGTCTTTAACGTAATGCTAACCACCGCAATTAAACTCAAAACGAAGGTCCTCTAACACAAATCCATATCCCGACTACAACACAAAACAAATTTGCACTTATGCATGGAAGGAATAAGATCCAAGGATGTATTATTTTATCCAACCATCCATCCATCCATTCGCTTCCGCTCATCCTTTGGCAGGGTCACGGGGGGCACTGGAGCCTATCCCAGCTGTCTTAGGGCGAGAGGCGGGGTACACCCTGGACAGGTCGCCAGTCTGTCATAGGGCTAACACATATACACACACAACCGTTCGCACTCACATTCACTCCCGCATTCATACCTATGGGCAATTTAGACTTTCCAACTAACCTATCCCCACTAAGTGCATGTCTTGGGACTGTGGGAGGAAGCTGGAGGACCCGGGGAGAACCCACGCAAACACGGGGAGAACATGCAAACTCCACACAGAAAGGCCTAATGGTGGAATTGAACTCAGGACCTTCTTGCTCATGCTAACCACCGCGTGTATTATTTTAGTCTCTCCACTTTTACTACCTTACTACAGTCTACTTGACCAGTAAGAATCAGAGTGTATCACACTGCATCAGAAGAGCACATAATCAAATGCTGATGACTTAATATTATACTAACACTGTTAAAAAAATCAAAAATTATTAGCTATAATAGTGTTAAGGTTGTTAAAAAATGTAGTATTTTCCAAAGTGAATGGAAAGAGCATGCTTTTTATGTTGTCATGGTAAACTAAAAACAACAAAAAACAACAACATTTGACTAAATAATTGTTTTAAATGTGTATTTTAAAGCAAAAGTCTTCAGCTTTTGTTGAAACCGATCTAACTGTCTGAGCTGCTTCTTAAATGATCCTCTCTGTCTGAGCAGCTCACTGACAGACACACATGGCAGTTATAGGTCATCCGTTTAAACTGTTAGCGAACCACCACACTTAGCTGTTTAATGACGGTCAGAGAGAGTTTACAGTGTGAGTGAGTCTAGTCAAGCTGTCATACACCCCCAGCTGTTCTCTAATAAAGAACAGATTGAGTTTACACTGTGTGTGTGTGTGTGTGTGTGTGTGTGTGTGTGTGTGTGTGTGTGTGTGTGTGTGTGTGTGTGTGTGTGTGCGTGCGCGTCTGAGTGACTACTTTGCACTGCAGGGTTCACTCTAATGAAGGACAGCTGAACTAAGGCTTAATTTTACAATGTGTCATCAAGCCTAAACTGTGAGCCTACACACAAGCTCACAGTCACACATCTACTCTGTGACTTTTATTCCCCCTTTCTTCTCTGTGATTTGCTCATTCTGTCTTTTTTTCTCCCCATTTCTTTCTCCCACCCTTCCTACATCTTTTGATCTCTTCCCTTCCTCTCTTTCGCCTCTCACCCCCCGTTTCTTTCCCTCCCCTTTTCCTCCCACCATCAGCCCCTCCATAGAAACTAATTTCCCCAGTATCATTACTGTTCTTTATGACCTCGTATAAACTGAGAGCTGTTATTTCGTCTCAGAGGCCTTGGCATAAACCTTAAAGCTGGGGGATTTGCCTATCGTAATGGCTACTAAAATACTTACTTCAATGAACTGCTAATAGATACAGGTCTTTGCTGTGCCAAAATTGCTTGCAGGTCCTGTTTTCCACATGACAAGAGTACTCATATGCTTTTGGGGACTCGCTTCTTAGCGTGTGTGACTTTTTCATTTAGTTCCAGGCTTTAAATGAATTAAACATCCTTGATGTCATGAGGATACATCATAGTTGTAAAGCTGCTTTTTTATCATAGTGCATCTGTGCAATAAAGACTTCAAGTTACTACCTGTAGTATATGATAGCACGTGTTTTTATCCCGTCGTGTTATCTCAGCTTGACTCCCTGGCTTAGTCGGTGCATGCTCACTTATACAGTGTTATTTATTTGTTGGTGGTGGTGTTACTGTGGTTACGAGCTTGATTATCCAGATCAATTTGTTTTAGTTGTGCCACAAGTTAATTTCTTGTTAACAACAACCCGTGCTTTGACTCCGTCTTGTATTCCGAGCCCACTGGCAGTTCCATTTACGGAAAAACAAAAAAAGACACATTAATGACACCCGTGGATACACATTTTTACAAGGGCAGCTTTTATGATTCTCGGCAATGCTCAACAGACAAATACACACCACAAGAACAAATGAGTAAAAGAGTAAAATATTTTTAATCGAGAAGAATGTATGGAAAAACCCACAAAAAGATACTAATAATCTGATCTTGGGACTTTTTTATTATTAAGACTCCTAATATTCATATTCTTTCACTGAGAAATGCCCTTGGATAGTACTTTTTCACCTGATATTCATTTATCGTTAAGGAAACAGTTTATAGTTGGTGTGTGAATGCCACACAAAGACAGGGAGTAGGAAAAGCATAGTTAGGATAATTTATGTGTGCAGCTACAAATCAGAGAATATAACCTTGTGAGCCTTATTTCACCAGTATTAATAACCTGTTTATCAATGCAGAGGGAAAAAACTGAGCAGAAGTGTGGTTGAACAGATGCAGACAGATGATAGTAAGTGAAGTAAGAAGAAAGAAAAACTAGGACTTTTACTTATGTTTTAAGTCATCTGAAGATGTTCTGAGTATCGTATCCGCTCTGAGAGAGCCCCTCTAAATGTGACCAAAAAATCTTCCTTGTAAAGCATCAAAACCTGGATGACGTTTAAGGGAAGCACTCTTCGGAATTGTTGGCGTTGTAGCGCTCATGCATTTGATGCGTGTGTGAGAAAATTTCCCATCAAAACTGGTTGGTGTGAGATTTGGTCAGGACATAAACAGCTTTTTCAAAGACGGTCTTACATATTTAATAAAGAGTTAGGTTGAAAGGATAAATGGAAAAACAGGAAACCCTCCCGTCCTTCTCATCTGCCACCTCTGTCCCCTCTTTTCAATACATTCCCATCAGCTCTCCCCCATTCCTGCCTGCTACTTTACAATCAACCTAGAAAGCTCAACAAGACCCTCTGCTTATAAGACATCAGACACAGGTCAACAGGTCATCCTTTTAGCGTTCTACCTCTCCCTCCAAACCATCCATCTGGCTATCCTACACATCTTTCATCATCATCCAAGCATCTACAAATCTTAGCTTCACATCCATCTATCATTCCCTTTCCTTCCTTCTCTTTTCTGGTGTGTTTTAGTGGGATGTTATGAGTGGATAGGACATTTCTAGCAGTTTAGATTTAAAGGAAAGAAAAGAACTGATTGAGGAAAGTTGAGAAGGAAAAAGAGGAGGGCAGTCAGTCACAAGAAAATGTGGTATTAGTAGACGGGAGTGTGTGTGTCTATGACTATGCAGGGTTGCCCATCACAGCAGTTGGCCTCTGTAAACTCTGTAATTGAGATGACAAATAGTGAAGCGTTCTTTGGTTTTCTTCAGCAAGTCATATTAGCTATTTTATCTCTTGCTTCCCATTCATGGTCCCCTAGGCCCTGAAATTGAATTTGGCTTTGGGTACGTTCCTGGAGTGACTCCATGCTGGCAGTGAGATTATTTCTAGAGTCTTCTGCGGTAGTCACAGTGACAGGGGTCCTGTGCAGTATTAGAGAGCAAAGGAGTATGTGGGGAATGACAATTTCCAGTTTTATTAGAATGGACAAGCTCATTATTTGGGGGAAAAAAACATCTGGAAATCCAGCACCATACTGGTAATTGCTTTTTCCTGACAAGTCTGTGTTTGCAATTATGTTTAGTAAGTATATTTTCCCACCGCGCAGAAATAAATGTTCAATATGAAAGTAGAAAAAGAGGGAATTCTAAAAACAGATTTTACCACAAACCTGCACCGAAATTACTCTTGTGACTTTTTGTAGCCATTAACATTTCACATATTCCAAATGTTTCAGGGCATTATTAGCACATGCATGAGTTTTCAATCCTTGTTTCATGACTGAGGGTGGATGCACAGATCCAGGGGAGGAAAAAAAAATGTGGGGCCAAATGTGGTCCAAATCCCAGCTGTTTTCCACAAGGGACATTTTTGTATTTCCTTGCTTGTACTGGGATATTAAGACCAGTCATGCATCAGCGATTGGCTCTTTGTCCTCCTCTGGGGCAGATTGTCATTTTTATCTACCAATTGATAACCATGCTTCCTGCTCTGAACCCACCCTCCCAAGAGACCCTTGTATTGCGGATGAAAACAGGAAGACAATTCCATCCCTCAGCGCCTCCATCTCACACACAGCTAGCTAGCAGCCTATTAAACAGTTAGAGAAGAGAGAGTACTGCGTCCCATTTCCACACACCAAAGGCTAGATGTCACTAGCTGTTAGGCTCAGCTGTGGATTTTCATTTGCCTTGGTTGACACTATGATAGCCAAATATAAATAATTTCTGTTAGTTCTCACTGTGAGTAAAGTAGAGGAATCCCCTTTTTCATTTCTAATATTATCAGTTTTTGGTTTTTTCAATTTTTTTATGTGACTTTATTCTTGGTCAGTCTATTAGTTTACCTCCTTTTTTCTTTTGAATGTTGACAAACAGTGTGGCTTTCTGCGTCTTTGTTCCCTCCTTTTTTACTTTTCCTGCCTTTGTAATTAATTGTATTCAGCTGGGCCTTATTACCCTCTTCCTACTGTGTTTCCATTGTGTTTGTTAACCCCTAGTCTGTGTGAGGTTGTTAGGCATAGGATGGGTCTGTTCTTTTTGGTTGTACTTTTTGTTGGATACCAACTTTTATAGTGTGCATGGGCACACGCTGAGGACCCCTCCCAACCCCAAAACAGTGTTAATGAGAGCCAGAGGCCCCAAAGTCCATTTCTGAGAAGGAAAAACCCTGTTTGCATGTGCTTCGATCTGCTATTATGTCTTTGCTCATTGTCCTGTTCGTACTAAATTTATCCACAGTAGATGAGAGCGATTTATTTGAGGTCGATTTTGCACAATGGGAAGTTTGATTTCTGTTTGGCATTTTGCTTGTGGGTGAAATGCAAATATAATCTCATTGTTTGCATTGTAAGTTTGATGAGAGACATACTCATGAGAGAGCAAGTGCTCTGACAACCAATACGGGCAAAATGTTTCTTACGTCTGTTATATTGTATTTATTTTTCTCTTTAGCAGTGCAATTCAGATTTGGCATTTAAAATACAGCAACAAAAATACTTCAGTGTGCCTTTTTAAACATGTTTGCATCCATCTGCACATGGACAGTAGTGTGATAGTCAGTCAGCGTTTTAGTAGGATCATTTGATTATGTGAGACGATTTGTTTTTGTTGTTTTTCAGGCCACTCGGTTCGTCTGTTGGGTCAGAAGAAAGATGGAGGCCGAAGACTTGGAGGAGCTCGACTGGACCTCCCCAAGATCAGGAAGAACCCTCTCATTGAAATCATCTCCATTAACACCGGGTAGGACACGGAGACACTAACAGAAAACACAGCCTAAAGTGTTTATGTTACAACTGAATACAGTTTTATTGCCTTCCCAGTTTGCTGCATGTGCATGTCGGTGTGCTCTCTCTTTGTGGTTGCTCAGCTACTTGAGCAGCGCATCTCTATGCCTAATTAATAAGGGTATTTTAAATCACTTCACAAGGTGTGCATGCGTGTATGAAATCTGAGTATGTTCATGAACATATATTGGTATTTATCAAGTGGAAATGTAATAGGAGTAAAGTAAAATTTTATTTATATAGCACCTTTCAAGATAAAATCACAAAGTGCTTTACAGAGGCAGAAAACGGACATTAAAATCTAAAACAAAACAAAATCAACCAAAAGCGCGTTTAAACAGACAGGTTTTTAACTGCTTTTTAAAAGACATGACTGAGTCTACAGATCTCAAACTCAAAGGGAGTGAGTTCCAGAGTCTGGGAGCCACTGATACAAACGCTCTGTCACCTTTTGTTTTTAACCTTGTATGCGGGACAACCAGCAGCCCCTGGTCACAAGATCTCAGGGACCTGCTGGGGTGATAAGAAAGAAGAAGATCACTTAAGTTGGAGCTACACTGTGCAGGGCCCTATAAGTCATGATTATGATCTTAAATTGGACCCTGAACTTGACAGGGAGCCAATGCAGCTGAATCAGCAGGGGAGTGGCGTGCCTAACATGCCTCTGTTTTTTCTCAGTGTACTATTACAAAAGCATAATTTTAAAAAACGCATTTTCTCCATCATCGCTGTGATGATCTGCAGGATCTTGCCTTTTAAGTCACTCCTAGTTAATTTAAAAATAGTTTTTCTACATTATATCTAAATTTTGTCAATTTATATACATTTGATAATTAAGTCTTAAATACACAGACTCTGAGACCTACATCCTCTTGCACAGCTGGACTTTATGGGTGAATTTTATGTTGTTTACAGATATGTGTCCTCTAACTCATGCACTATATTCTCAGTAGACTAGTTAAAAAGGGTTATGACAGACTAATTCCTAGTGCTGGACCTCCACTGAGGATAATCCATCAATCATCCGAATGCATGTCTTCCGGGTCTATATATTAATGGCTTGACTCCCAGACCAAGTACTCTTGTACCAAAGCAATAATCCTCTTTATGAGTATAGCATTCTAGGCTTAAATGCACAGTATTTGTTCTTGTACAGATGTGTTCAGGCCCTCCTGCTTTTTAGCTAGCTGTCGAGTAAACAAGCTTAAGCTGTTCCTAAGCACCATTAAGAAGTTGTAGACTTCACATAATCAGCAGTGCATCGTCTCTTTCTTTGAACCTCTTGTGTTTACATTTATTACAGTCAGTGAGGGGGTTGAAGATTTTACTTGAATTACTAGTTTTCTCCTTGAATCTGTTGGACTACTTGCAGCAGCATTCTTATGCTTATTTTCGCACTTAACGTGATAAGATCATGCTTATCATGCTGCTGCTTAAAACTGTATTTGTTTTGTCAGCAAAGGTCTCCCTATATAGTGTCTGCAGTCATTGAAGTCATTATATGTAACATCAGTTTTGGTGTATAACCACTAGCATTGCTGTTGGTGGTAGTAAAATATATAGCCTGTTGTATTCCCTCACTTGCGTGCTTGTACTTCTAGAGCGAAGAGAGTATCATCCTTTACCTCAAAGATGTGTTCAAAGTGATGTTATTATTACACAACATACATGATGATAATGGATGCATACTCCAAGGTTAACTGAGAAGTTGTGGGAGTCTTTCCTGAAGAGCGGGTTGTGTTTCAGATGTTCATAATCTGCAGAGCTCAGTTCCAGAGTAAAGCTTCTTAGACCACATTTGAGCTGATCCAAGTACAAAATCTGTACATTTAACTGGTTCGGCCACTGTTTTTCATCTAAATTGACACTTCTGATCGGTGTCAAATTTAGCATGTCCAAATGGCAGGATTTCAATTAAATAAATCGTCTTTTGCAACATCTGCCATCAAGTGTGCACATCAGAGACAGCACTTTTCTGTAATGTTCTAAGTGTTGCTTAAAATTGGTCACCATAGTGCAGCTGGTTTATTCCTGGTTGGTCTGAAAGACACAATATTTGAAGCTGCACGGTTTATTTTTCTTCTTTTTTCAGCACTTTCCTTGCTCTTATATTTTAACATATGTATATAATTTTCAGTAAATAAACCTTAGGCTCTGTCACTTCTTTAGTCACTTCAAAACTTCAGCCTCTTTTTTAAATATCTGTAACTCTTGCTTTGTGTACCTTTGCACTAACGCTTTTGACTGTTTCTGCTGTGTTTGCTTAAGCGGGTCTTTAAACCTGGAGATACAGTGGTGTAAAAAAGTGTTTGCCCCCTTCCCGATTTCCTGTTTTTTTTTTTTTTTTTTTTTTTGTCACACTTAAATGTTTCAGATCATCAAAGAAAATTAAATTTTAGACAAAGATAACAGAAGTAAACACAAAATTCAGTTTGTAAAGGAAGGTATTTAATAATAAGGGAGAATAAATTCAAACCTACATGGCCCTGTGTGAAGAAGTGATCGTTGGAATATGAACAAATGTGTGTGAAGGTTAGATAGAAAGCACTTGCATAGGAAAAGCATAGAAAAAAGCCATGTATGAATTGGTGAATGAGACAAGTTATATAAAGTGCTTTGAGTGCCCAGAGTAGAAAAGCGTAATGCAAGAACTGGTCCATTTACCATTTAAATAGGATCTGCCTGACAAAGTTGAGTAGACCTAAAGATCCTCAAAAGTCAGACATCATGCCGTGATCCAAAGAAATTCAGGAACAAATGAGAAACAAAGTAATTGAGATCTTTCAGTGTGGAAAAGGTTATAAAGCAATTTCTAAAGCTTTGGGACTCGAGCGAACCACAGTGAGAGTCATTATCCACAAATGGCAACAACATGGAACAGTGGTGAAGTTTCCCAGGTGTGACCAGCTGATCAGAACTGCTGAAGCACAACAGTTCTGATCAGCAAGACAGTGATCCAAAACCCACCAGCAAGTCCGCCTCTGAACGGCTTAAGAAAATCAAAATCAAGACTTTGCAGTGGCCTAGTCAAAGTCCTGACCTGAATCTGATTGACATATGGTATGAGGTATGACTTTAAAAAGGCAGTTCATGCTTTACAACCCTGTAATGTGGCTGATTTACAACAATTCTGCAAAGATAAGTGTGCAAATATTCCTCCACAGCACCATAAAAGACTCACTGGCAGTTATTGCAAAAGCTTGATTGCCGTTGCTGCTGCTAAGGTTGGCCCAGCCTTTTATTAGGTTTAGGGGGCAGTTGCTTTTTCACAAACTTTTCCCCCCCTTAATAATAAACACCTTCATTTAGAAACTGCATCTTGTATTTACTTCTGTTATCTTCGTCTAATATTTAAGTTTTTTTGATGATCTGAAACATTTACTGTAAGCGTGACAAACACATGAAAAAATAGAAAGGGGGGCAAAGACTTTTCACACCACTGTATATGAATTGTGTTTGTGGCTTTGTGTTGCAGTATGGGTGTGCAGATGTCAGTCTCTTGGAGCCTCCTGCCAGCAGGAGGTCTGTGTCTGATCCAGATGATCTCGCTGTTGTTTTTCAAAGGGTTGGGCTGGCAACAAATAAATCCTCTTGTTTTTAACCAAAACGGCTTCAGCAGAATAGTGTATTATTCAAATATTTGATTGGGTGAATCGACCAAATCTCTTCCAGATAACACTTATGTTACTGAAAATCCAAGCTTAATATGCGCTTTTGTATGAGCTGGTCAGCCACTGCTGTCAGTAATTTGACATGGTCCTCTTAAGGTTAAAGTGTGTGTGTGTGTGTGTGTGTGTGTGTGTGTGTGTGCTTGTGTGTGTTTGGGGGTGTAATGGAAAGAAGACAAAATGTGTCCTTTATGTTTTCTAGTTTTGGATGATCAGTCGTAATTATTCCTCTGAGGTCTTGGTGACATCACTGGTGACATTTGTCAGCTGTTAAAACAGAGAAATCCTTGTGTGGGACACAGGCGCTCACATTCACTTTTTTTAAAAATAACCGAAGAGAACACTCAAAACCATTTATGTGTGTGTGTCTTCATTCGTGTAGCTTTTAATGTCTCGAGTTTGTTGCCAATTTGCCTTTTTATATGAACTCGTGGGATGCATTGATTTGAGGGCGCTCTCTTCTATTCTTGCCAAATGTCAAGTAGGTGTCATGCTTCAGGGTGGAGGGCTTCCACAGATCTTTGAAAAGTTGCAAATCTCGTATAAATTTAGGGTTTAAAAACTGAACGTGTCTTAAACCCGGTTGATATCTCCATGCTTTTTTTTTTTTTTTTGCCATGTCTAAGATATTTTTTCTTAGAATTTTACTAGTGCTATTTTGAATTTTAGAATGGTATCCAACATGTAGTAAATCAAAGCGCCAGATTACAGTTATCTCAAAGTGCTTAGGGCAAAGACACTACAACAATACAGCGAAAACCCCAACAATTAGACGACTCTGAGCTTTAGAACTTTAGATGATCACAGAGTGAAAGGTCAAGTAGTTCATATTTTCAATTTAACAAGCAAACAAACACACCCCCTCCCAAAAGAAGAAGAAATAAATAAATTATTTTGCACATGATAATTTTATTCTGGGTCTCGTAGATGAACCTAGGGAACCATCCTCTTTGCTTTATTATTGCTAATCCTACCAAAAGCCTGGCACAGTGACTCACCTGGGAGTACCTATGAAAATGTAATTTTGTGTTCAGATTGATTCACAATATTAGTTTCATTAAGTTGCATATTAATTTCATTTGCTCCTGTTAAATCCACATTAGATTGGCTTTCCGCCCCCACCAAGTTAATTTCATCTCATCAGAATACATTCACCGTAGTCTAGCTAGGCCATACGTAGCCTCGGCTTTGTATTAAAGAAACATTGTTAGATTTCTTCTTGGCCAGTAGCACAGTTACTTTTAGTTGTCTTTACTAGCTACATAAATGAACAACAGTCCTGGATTGTACTTTGAAAGGGCCACCATGTTCCTGTGATATTGATCCTTATATCATTTGTAGGTTTATTTTAGTAAGTAAGTGAGCAAAATGTATTTATATAGCACATTTCACAGATAAAAATCACAAAGTGCTTCACAATAAAAAAAGAAATACAAAAAAAAATAATATAAAAAAACAGTGAAGAAATTAATTATTTTAGTCCTTTATTTATCCAGGTAAAAATATCTCATTGAGATTAAAAATCTCATTTCCAAGCGAGACCTGGCATCATGGCAACAAAATTAAAATCAAAAGCTCGTTTCTATAAAAATGTCTTCAGCTGCTTTTTAAAGGAGTCAGTGGAGTCTAGACGGCGTAAAGACAACGGCAGGGAGTTCCACAGCCTTGGTGCCAGTGCCCGAAAAGCCCGATCCCCACGTGTTCGGGATGAAGCATGAGGTTTTAACAGTTCAGAGATATACTGGGGAGCTTCACTGTGCAGAGCTCTAGAAGTTATAATTAAAATTTACCAATGAAGAGAAGCCAAAACTGGAGTAATGTGTGACCTCTTGTTTGTGTCAGTTAAAAGTCTTGCCGCGGCATTCTGTAGAGTTCGAAGGCGATCCAGAGCTGATTTGTTGAGACAAATAGGGAGTATATACAGCAAAAAGAGAATCGGACCTAAAACAGATCCTTGAGGTACCCCAGAAGGCAGAACTGATGATTCAGACAACACATGATTCATACACACAGTAAAAGAACTCGCAGATAGATATGACATAAACCATTTTAAAACAACACCAGTTATCCCAAACAAGTCCTTCAGCCTATTTATCAGAGGTGAGATCCAGCATAACCAGAATGGTGTACTCTCCAGAGTCTGCTGCCATCAGAATGTCACTAGACACTTTAAGCAAAGCTTTTTCAGTGGAGTGCAATTTGCGGAAACGAGACTGGAAAATGTCCAGAACATTGTTCTTCTCCAAAAAGTTGTTAAGTTGTTCTCCAACTGTTTTTTCCAAGATCTTTGACACCATTGGTAATTTTGATATTGGTCTTTAACTGCTTGGAAGAGATGGGTCCAAATTTGGTTTCTTTAATATTGGTTCAACAATAGCTTGTTTAAAATAGCTGGGAATTTTAATTTGGTTTCATTTTGCTTCCGATTTTGGATTTGAGTTGGATTCACTTTCACACTTCCAAACATTGGGAGTCATATATATTATGCATGTTGTATTGCAAATATACACTCACTGGCCACTTTTGCTGTCACTTGTTAGTAGTGGGTTGGGCCCCTTTCTGCTTTCAGGGTTGCCTTAATTATTCATAACATAGATTCAAGCAAGTGCTGAAAAGATTCCTCAGAGATTTTGGTCCATATCGACGTGATGGCGTCTCACAGTTGCTGCACATTCATGATGTGAGTCTTCCGTTCCACCACATCCCGAAAGTGCTGATGGAAGCAGCCATCAGAAGATGGGTACATTGTGGTCATAGGGGGATGATGGACATGGTCAGCAACAATACTCACTCAAGTTGTAGCATTTAAATAATGCTTAATTTATACTAATGGGCCCAATGTATGAAGGGAAAATATCCCCCAAACCGTTACACCACTTTATTACCTCATAAGGTAAGACGGACCGTGCTTTCATGATGTTGATGTTCAATTCTGACTGTACCATCTTAATGTTGCAGCAGAAGAGACTCATTGGACTCGATAACATTTTTCTAGTCTTCTGTTGTCCAGTTTTTGGTGAGCATGTGTGAATTATAGCCTCACCTTCCTGTTCTGAGCTGAGTGGCTCTTGGTCTTATACTGCTGGAGCCATCATCATGCACAATATATCCAAACATCTGCTTGAATCTTCTGTGCTTTCAGAGATGCTGTTCTGCATACCTTAGTTCTAAAAGTATACCGTTGTTCTAATGAGCGCTTATTTCCCTATCGGCTCAAACATTCAGTCTATTCTCCTCTGATTTCTGACATCAATGAGGTATTTTCACTCAGAGAACTGATACTAACTGGATATTTTCTCTTTGTTGGACCATTCTCTGTAAGCTTTAGAGGTGGTACAGAAATGGATAATCCCAGAAAATGAGAAAATCATAGTGTCATCTGCCTCTTATTCCATGTAATTCAAACCTTGAGAACTTGGATGTTTATCAACCTAGGCTTTTTCACACCTTGTGGATACATTGAATAGTCAGTGAGAGTGGTGAAGCAATGGAGGCAATAGATGTGGGAATGGGATGAAGAGTTTTTGAATAAGATCTTGTTGCTTTGAAAACCACGCTCCTTATATTTTTGATGTTGACTTCATGTTGTTGCTTGTGCTCTTTATTTGGTATAATTTTTCCTCCTCATTATTTGTTTTTGGATTGTTTTACATGGATTGAAAATCCGACGGCGATTGTTTTTGGATTTTTAAACACTATTTGAAATATAGTGGCCAACTTAATTGTGAGTGTTTTATGTGGGGTGTATTTTCAAATATTTTTATGATTTTAATATGTGATCGTTCAACGATACATCGAAGGGCTGAAAAATGCAAAGTGTTTGGAATAAACTTTGTATATAATGAAAAATCTCCCTGAAAAAAGGGAAACGAACAAAAAAGAACAGGCAAATAAACAAGACATTGGGATTGGGTGTCAAATTCTGATTAAACATTGGGGACGTGTGTGTGTGTGTGTGTGTGTGTGTGTGTGTGTGTGTGTGTGTGTGTGTGTGTGTGTGTGTGTGTGTTCAAAACCCTTTTGTGAGCAAGTTCAGATGTGGTGCTTCAGTGTCATAAACAGGAATTTACAACCACTTGCACAGAATGGGTCATTAAGTGTGTGTGTGTGTGTGTGTCTTGCTGTGTCTGTATCAACCTTTGCCATTAGATTCCAGGCGTAAAAAAAGTCCTTTGTTCCGCTGTTACAGCTCATTACGTTTCATTAGCTGTCTCTTCCCCGTTCTCTGTTTAGTTGCATTTCAGGCAGTTCTCTCTGTCATTGAGATTGCAGCGTGTTAAAGTCAGGTGCACATGATCCCGTCTTCTAACCTCTAACCAATAACTAACTGTATTGTTGCTCCCAGCAGACCAGTAGGTGGACAGGATGGTATCAGAATAGGCAGCAAGACTAGGCTGTGTTTCAAATGTGTTTCAAAGCTCTCTGAAACACATTTGAAGAATTGCCCGAAGGCCGACTGCACCGTGACGACTGAGCGCTGTGCTGGCTTTTCGTCCTTTGCAACAAATAGTTTGAAGTTGAACTGCTAATATCAAGAGGTATCAAAAAACTTTGAAACAAAATATTCCAATGGAATGATGGTGCATTTTTTTTTTAATTTATAGATCTCAATTAAAATAAATATTAATGCAAAAATATACCGTTGGATGCCTGCATATTAGGTTTACAATAGGTTTCAAATAGATCGGAGGATCAGAAAATTGAGTGCATGATAAATTTCAGTGCTCTTCGTTTTTGTTACAGGAGAGTAAACATTTCTTCCTCTTGTAGCTGCTGCTCTTCTCAGTCCAGGGACTATAATGGATAACCTTGGAACTTGTACACCAATTTATTCTCTCTCCTTTGTTCACGGTTTTCTATCCTGTCCCTGATTTCTCTCTCTTTTTTTCTTCTTTTCACCTCGTGACATTAATAGTAATGTTCTTATCTACTTAACAGAAAGCTAATTTATCTTCCCATTACTGTGTTGAATATCGCATGAATCCATTGTTAGGGATTTGAATGGATGATTAAAACGTTTCACGTGACGGTTTTAGATGCTTTATTTGTATTTGGCTTTAATAATCTCAAGAAAAAAACAGTTTATTTTTTCTATTTTGTTATCTGCTGTTTTCATTTATGTATTTATATAGTCAACCACAATCAGTGTAGCAAAATACACCTACGCTATGCACACAGACACAATGTAAACAAAGCCAGATGAGCATGTAAAAAAATGTATGTATGAGTGCATTGTGAACATATTTGTGTTATCCGGGAGGCCCCCTATGTGTTAGCCTCCTTGTTTCCTGTGATTTGTGTCCCCTCTCCGAGCCGACACAGTGGAATAATAGGCCTTATCAACTTTAGTGCTGACCTTCACGTAGATTTGTGTTAACCATTGTGTCTAAGGTGTATTGCACAACACTTTAGCCAGCTGAGAGTGGGGTAAATTTGGGGTCACTAATGTCTTGGTGCACAGAAAATCAATTAGCCTTAGAGCAGGGTTAGGACTCAGATGTTAAGCTGCAGATACAACATCACTTTATGACTCCTGTTTTTTTGACATTACGTATCCCTGAGTAACAAGGACGGATCAGAATGAAGGTCTAAATGCTTTAGTCAAAACTAAACGAGGGAAGAAACTACAGGCAGTCCTCAGATGCTTTCATCCCACAGTTTGACACACTCAGACCCTGCCGTTTTTAAGAGCACCTGGGTATCGTAGTCCTTGATCTGCTGTGTGCGAGTTGGAAGGCCACCCTAACAGAAGCTGCTGCAGGTGGAGACTTGATTTAAGTGTAGTTTTTTATTTTATCTTTGGAAGGTTTGTTAAGGTTGGAGGATATTGGAGGCTGGATTGAGATGGTCCACTGGCCAGTTCTGAACACATGCATGTCAGCTAGCAACAACAAACAATGCACGCTACTTGAAACAAAAAAGCTGCATACAGGTGCTGGATGGCAGGTGTTTCTTATTTAAACAGAAAGCGATGTGAATTTTATTCTGTAGTTTAATTTGTTTGCTTGTGTCTCAATGTTGTTTCAGTTAGGGCTGTTCGATATAACGATATATATCGGATGACGATATAAAAACGTCTATCGTTTCATTTTACGCTATCGTTTGTTTTGTTGTGTCGCAAAATGAACTGTTTACGGCAATATTTTTTCATGGTTTTGATGGTCCCTGTAGTGGCTATATTAATTTCTTAAAGTGCTCTCTTTCTCTTATATGTAATATAACCACACTACAGACGGACAAGCGCCTGTTTTTATGCGTTGTCGTTAGCAACAACGACGGTAAAACCATTGCGTGTCCGCTTGTTTATTTTCCACAAACCTTTCACAATAAAGCTCAAGATCCTGTTGAGACTTTTCAAAATAAACTGAATCACGTGAAAGAGGATGCAGAGTATCTACGGATGAGAAGCAAAAAAGAGCCGTCAGGTGCTAAAAAATAAACCTTAGACTCAAACGTTAGAACAGGCTTTTCCCCACAGCACGCCGTGTAATAAATACTCAAAAAGAAACGGCGGCTGTTACAACTTATGTCTAAAAATGTATCGTTTCATGCATCTGTTAAAACACTCGACTCCAGCTACATGACGCCCAGCTGGAACCACTTCCTGCAAGTCAAGCTGCCCGAGATTTTTGTGATTTATATCGTTATCGGATGATAGAATTCTTATATCGGGATATGGGATTTTGGTCATATCGCACAGCCCTAGCTTCAGTGAAATTTGTGCAAAAGTTTTTGAGCATGTGCTGCCCGTCTTAATATTTCAGTATTAAGAATATTGCCTCCCCAGTAAATATTAAAGTGTCAAGCAAATAACATCACAAAATTTGGAGAAAGCCCTTTTTTTTCATATTTAGAAGTTATATTAGCCTCTATGTCTGATAGGATTACTTTTAAATTCGTCTTCAGTAATCATTTTAATTCCAGTCTGCTCAAAATGATCATTTCTGTCATTAAATTTCGCCATCAGTAGTGTGTCGCTGTGATCGGTCTTCTGAAAAACAACGCAAAAAAACAGCTTTTGTGCTTATGTGTATTTTTAACTCTTAGTTCTCAGTTCGCTTTTCTAATTTTGACTTTGAATAATCATGCTGGTCCTATTCCAAGAAAAGAAATGACAGTCATCGGTATGTGATTGGCGTGTTTCACTTTCAGAGCTTCCTCCGTGCTTGGATTCTTTTCTTAGTCCTCTTAACCGTTTCTCTTTGCAGATCAATCAATGTCATTATGATTGATTTATGTATTTATATGGCACATTCCTTGACTAAGCAAGGTAAAAAGTCAGAGCAAAACTCATTGAGTGCGCACTTTATAGAGGGTGTCACTTGGGAATAGCATAATCGAAAGATTCCTGGTGCGATCCTGGGAGAAGACACGAATCCCTGTGGGGTTGGATCAGGTGGGGCATCCGGCATAAGGCAAACATTATTATTTTTATTAAATGTTTTTTTGTATTTATTTGTTCCCTATAGGCACTTAAGAATGCTAATGTTACAAAAGGAATACAGGTGTTGGTGTTATAGAAAAGTATCTGCTTTAAAGGGGAGTGTCACACAAGAAGAAAAGATGGAGAGATGCAAACTCATTAGCAAAGTTATTCGATAACTTAAAAAGACTTATGTTTTGTAATTTCAGTTTCATAGCAACAGCATGGAAGTCAATGGGACTCGAGATCAACGTCTCTTTTTCCTTTTTCCTTCTCCTATACATCTTTTTTTTTTTACCTAATAATCAAAGCAGGTATATTTTCTCTAACTTCAGATTCTAATATCCACAGTCATTCTGCATGATATCGGTCCATATCTCTTCCACGTCGTACAACAGAATCCCGTTGGACCGCGCCGCTTGACTGCATTTTCATTTTGTTTGCCGTTGGTCAATGATCTCATCTTTTCTTTTCTGTGTTGTTTTTCTCTTGAAAGAGCAGAAGTGAAAATACATCATGTCAAGCAGCAACAAAATATGGAGAAAATGTGCTGATGTGCTTCAGAAAAGTGGAATTACAGCAGAATGAAGGGTGTTTACAAAAGGTTTTCTTCTCACGTACATATGTGTGAACAGTCGCAGAGACGCATGGATGCCCAATATACACACAATCTCATTTTGATTTTGCACTTCAGCACAAGACACACACGCACATACACCTCCACAACAGAATTCTCATTTTCTTTTTCTATTTCATTCTTGACACACACACACACACACACACACACACACACACACACACACACACACACACACACACACACACACACACACACGACTATATGCAGACAGGCACACACACTCACACACAGACATCTTCTAGCTGTGTACCACAGTGGCCTCTCCTGCTGTTTATCAAACCAATGTATGGGTAGTTTTCAGCTCCAGTGGTCTGAACACTTTATTCCATTTCCCTCTTTCCCACTGCTTAACACACAAACACACAAATATATGCTCAGGACAAACACGCACACACTCCGTACACTATTCTCCACACTCGCTCACCAGGACAGACTGTGCTCCCCACAGTAAATCCAAAAGATTGATGTGTCTCCTTGGACAAAATGAGATTGTGTGTCATTACAAGGTATTATGCTACAGAACCCCTGAGTAACTGAATTAGTCCCAGTGTGTCACAGGCAAACACAATTTACACACACACACACACACACACACACACACACACACACACACACACACACACACACACTCGTGCACACACATACACACAGTAGTTTATTAGTGTGTCCATGATTTCAGGGGGCATTACGTTCAGTTCGAAATGTTCTGGAGCTTTAACCATAACTACTACATGTCAAAACTTAAGCTTACTTCAACCTTAACAACATGTCTTCACCTAAAAATTTGATGACAGACATTACAGGAGCTTTTTTTTTATCCTCCTAAGGAAAACACATTGACATACTGTGACGGTGTAAACAAATTTACATCCCTACAATCTGAGCAACACCCAGACCACACACACGAGTGACTATTTTAGAGAAGATTTGTGACTCAAGCAGCAACTTTTTGTCAATAAGAAACACCAGCCGAGTAATGAGGTGATTTCCACTACATTATCTGTAGTGGTGCAGACACATGCAGTCCAGTCCAGTCATTTTGTTTTGTTGCTTTAGAGGAATGGAGTTTAAGAAGAGAGTGGTTACGTTTGTAATAAAATGTTTAGGAACCTTTTGAAAACTCTTAATTGAGAAAAAACCCAAAACATTTTAAAAGGTCTCAATAATTCCTTTACATCCTCTAATATATGCAAAGATTCTGCTAGATGTAAAATGACAACAGCTTTAAAGTGGACCTGTTATGCACATTTCCAGCTGCATATTTTTATTTGTGGATTTGATTAGAGTAGCTTTGCATGATTTACGGTTTAAAATGACCCTTATTTATCTTAGACTGGGCTTTGTTGAAGCCCCTCGGTTCATCTGCTTAAAGCAGATATCGACTTTTAGTGACGTCATACAGAGCCAAGAGGAAGAAAAAAGCTTTAGCCATGTTTTATGTGAGTAACCACCACTGTATCACACTATATACATGGTAGAGCATAATAGGTCCACTTTAAGGCATTTGACTAGTCACTCCTTGATAATTCAGTAAGAATGGAGTAAAAATTCTGTTGCACACTGACTGCATTTGAAAATAATTTCTCTCTAATGTGTAGTTAGAGACGTTGCCAACTTGTTTTAGTCAATCTGCAGTGCATCTCTCTGCAACAGGGAACTCAACCAAACTGGTTGTCATCTGGTTCTATTCTGGTTTTATTCCAATATAATAATAGGTTTGTGGAGGAATTTCTGTTTCAAATCTGAGGTTCTAGCTGAACTCTAAATGTAAGTAGTTAATGTGAATTGTTGTTTACTTTAAATTTATGTATATGTGGACAACTTATACCATATTAACACACACACATTACATGTAATTGCCAACTTGATGCAGTTCTTTTGCAGACTGACAGCAGACTGGCTCAGTCTTGCCGTTTTATCACCTTGACACATCAAACTTGCTTTGAAGATGGCAGCTGTTTGCAAGTGGTTGCAGACCTGCTCATCAACTTCAAGCAACAAGATCACAAGTTCATTGCAAACGGTCACAATCAGTTCAGGCGACCTGCGGTCTCCAACCACTGTTTTGTCTAGTGACTTGCATGAAGTAGTAAGTCAGCAAAACAAGCTGTCAGTTGACGGTTATTACTGTGTGCAGATCCTTTTGACCTCTGAATCTACCTACTGTGTGAGTCAGCTCAGCATTCAGATCATCAGCAAAAAGGGGACTTAAAAATCAAGTAAGTTAGAGTGCAAAGTGGTTAGTAAGCCAGAGAAGTGAGCCGATTACCTGACTCAGTCAGCCTGATTGTAGGCCTAACCTCATAGCATATCTTCACGTGACACTTTATCAGTGAGTTCCAAAATAAACAAATATCGCACCATTCTTTTCCAGCAACAATAGGCTGATTGACTTTAGCACAAACACCGTCTCGAGGTCAGACTACAGACAAAACAAGAAGTTGGGAAAACACAGCTACTACGTGGACGTGGAGATGTGGTTTCACACACAAGCGCACACGCTCTCACACACATACTCACGCTGACTTTTTTCAGTCAAAACAACAAGCAAAGCTGCTGTAGTAGTTTCAGAAACGCGGGGTCAACATGTGACACATTTTCGAAAATGCACACAGAGCTCTTTCAGTATTTAACACGGGGAACATGAGACTCGATAAGAGAACTCGAGAGGTCATGAACAAAGGCTGGATTGAACACAGAGAGAAACAGGGCCCAGCTGCATTAGAGCACACACTCGTAGATGAAAGGAAGCTCACTGAAATCCATGCACACACAAATACGCAAAAACAACCAATCCTCATGTGAAATATTGGTGCAAAAACTTTTTTTTTTTTTTTTTACCTAACACACAGCTTCAGAGTGTTAACCAATCGTCACAAGTCAGCGAGCCACCGTAGAAAAGTGTTCGCACAAATTTACACTTTTGAAAAATGAAGTAAAATCTCTGTGTCGTTTCAAACCCACCCTCGCAACTCCACTTAACCCCCATTGACTAAGCGCCACAAGCGCCGCTTAATCCCAAACCCTTATGATTAGAGCTCCTAATAATATTTGATGTGATGAATATTGCCTTTTTTATGACTTACACAAGATCATCGGTGTGTGTGCAGTTCCCATGCAACTTGAAATGGGTTTTAACTGCCAATCTTTTTCTGAATTACTAATAACCCCTCTATTCATTGCTCCTAATAGGTCTTAACGTCATTGTGTCAGCAGTCTTTGTTCCTTGACTCCATATTATTTCGCCACCTCCACTTTGACTTTGAGATGACACTAACAGCAAACTCACAGGCTCGAGGCATTGTTCAGCCATATAACAGCAGTTTGGAGATTTTGTTTGCTAATATACCCACTTCAGCGTCTCCCTGTCTCGACAATAAGCGCAATGACTAATCTTGCTTTACAATTTGCATGGCGCTCAGACTTCCCCTCGCAGTTTAAGCTTTGTTTTCATAATTGCGTTTTGAAGCTGGCACAATACGAGCCCCGACGAACACTAATACACACCGATGGCTGTTTTCTAATTAATGTGTAGCTTTCTAATTAATGTCTAGATTCTAAATACTTTTATCACTGAGAAATGATTTTCTTGTTCTTAATATGCAGCACAAGGGATCCTTCCCGAAGGGAACTGTACTTTGTTTGTGTGCGTGTGTGTGTGTGTGTGTGTGTGTGTGTGTGTGTATTGAGGCAGGCTTACAAATGTATAGAGGAACCTCAGGGTTTTCCTCCCTTTGTTACCTTTTCAAGGCTGCAACCACACAATCTCTCCGTCTTCATCTCACGCGCGCACACACGCACATTGGGGAGGTAACCTTTCTCATTGTAACACATTGATGAACTACACTGTTGTCAGGTACAACAGCTACCTCTGTGGTTTAATTAACTGGGACAAAACAGAAGAGGGAGCAAGGACAGATATAAAGTAGGCCAAGAAATATTTGGATTTAACTATCAAAGTGCGTCTTTACGTCACTGCAGCTGCTTAGTTTTCCTGAATGGTAAAAGCAGCTTTAAAATTGTTGTATTATTTCAAATAATTTATCATCCATCGCAACTTTAATACAAAGTAAAGGCGTGCATGTGCCTGCCACAGCGAGGGAGGGACACAGGCTCCTCTTGCGCTCAGCGTTGGTCTAGTTGTCACAGACCGTCCTGGCTAATGGAGAAGTCGAAACCGCTAATGCATTGTTGTGATACTGGACAAATGTTCAGCAACAGCAGCACACTTGAACACAGCCATACGAACGCACACACATTGCACGTTACTGATGCAAATACACACAGACACACAAGCAGGCCACTGACTGTCTCTTGAGATTAATGTTGGTGTGATCCATTCAGCTGGGCCTGATCACATTAAGATGGATTGACCCCCTGGTGGTGTGTGTGTGTGTGTGTGTCGGTGTGTGTGCACGCACACGGGGTCCCATCTGTCTGTGTTTTCTCCACAGCAAGGTCCTGTGACCTAGCTGCCATCTTTAGTGCCCTCAGCGAAGCAATACTCTGAGAAGGAGAGATGGATGGATGGATAGCTCGGTTTTCTTTTACCGTTGTGGTGATTTGTGTCATTGAAAATTCTTCTGCTATTTTAAATGAATGTCAGAACGATTATAAGAGAGGGATTGCAGCATTTTAGTGTGCGAGGTGTTAGATGGTCCAACAAATGCAGTGGAACAAGTGGATCGACATGTATAATGTAGCTGTTTGTGCCGTAACAGAATGACCTCTTTTTTTGTCATCTTTAGGTTATTGCGTGTTACTTATTTTTGACAAAGAATTTGTGTAAAGTTGTAGTGTATCTGCTCTGTAGATATACTGTGATTAACCTTTTTTTTTTTTATCACTGGTTTAAATGTGATCCAGTATTTAACTATGAACCATCAGAGGAAGAACAGCTGAACTTTCCTCTACGGAACATATTTATATATCACTTCTTGTATATCGATTATATAAAAAAATGTTACCATATTACAGATGATCCCAGCTTCCACCTGCGAGATGCTTCACAACATTACTCACTGGATAGTGGAAACTATCAGGATTAACGAATCCACCATCCTACTAATTGAAAAACATGGTCATTCTTGAGCACAATATTGTTTTATATATGGAGTAATATCATAGTGTGATTAGTGGTGTCTTTTGTGAGGCAGTACTTTTTGGCCCACAAATTTTGTCCTTTGTGCTTCAGGTTTCTGGGGATCAATGTTATTTTTCCGTGAATGTCAAGGATGCAGTTTATGCTTACTGTTTTTGTTTTTGGACCATAAGGCACACCGGATTATAAGGCGCATTAAGCGAAGCAAAACAGTCAGATAATTCAAACTTTACTCAACTCATTCTTCTTGCTTCCTTCTTTGAGCGAACCAGAACTGAGCTGCTTTTAGGATGCATATATAACAAATCCCAAGCATTGTTTTATGTTACCATGATCAGCTTTAGCAACAAAGTTGTACCCAATGTATTCCCAAGGTTAGAAGCCTCCATTAGTAGTACTGTGCTAATGGACAGTCAGGTTTTCTTTAAGAGTAGAAGTACTGGCCCATTATTAGCTATAATTGAGTTTGTTTGGGTCTTTACCCCCAATTACTTTGCAGTATTTTGCTAATGAGATGCCACAGCGTTTTATTCAGACTGACCCAATAACATGTACTTGCAACTAATGGAACCAACGAGGGGAAAAAAAGCCAGAAAAAGAAAAATGCATAGAAATAAAATTAGATGGAAAATAGAAAATACAAAGATGTCATATGCTCACGTAACCTCAGAAATTCCATGCCAACAACAGTTGGCTGGAAAAGATGTTAAATCCATAAAATGCACCTGAACGAGACAGTTATTTTTGTAATACTGTCGGTGTGTGTGTGTGTGTGTGTGTGTGTGTGTGTGTGTGTGTGTGTGTGTGTGTGTGTGTGTTTTACCATTTTCAGTTTAATATAGGATGTAATTGATTTGCAGTTCAGGATGCTAACACATCGCACAAACTTTTTTTTAATGCCAGGTTGTACTTTTCAAACTACAATGACAAATTCGAGGTCTGAAAATGAATCTAAATTCATCAGATGGTTTTAATAGAGTGTGGTTTGGTTGATCTTCCCAACCAAGCACTCTCCCGGAGTTTACACCCTGCCATACTCAGGGGTTTAGTGTGAGGCAGTTTTATTTTTGTTCTCATTTTTCTGTTCTGCTTCATTCTCCTTTCCCTTCCTTTCACAGTCAATTTGAATCAAGCCTCTCCTTTTTCTTGAACAAAACAATGCGGCGACTCTAGCGTTTCCACTGTTTGTCTTTGAGACAGCTGTCCATGGTCACTTCTAATCCTTTCAAATAGTTTATGAAAGAGAGAGCAGTTTTTACTCTCCCCTGTCTTTTAGTGCTTTTCCTTAATTGACAGGGCAAGCTTCATTACTTTCCTTTTAACCTCCTAAGACCCGAACTCTTCCACGACATGCATTTTTAATTTCTCTTTGATATTTGGGCATATTGGGGCCTGATGAATGTAAAAACAAAGAATTACCAGATTTTTTTTATTTTTTTTTACCTTATTTTTGTTTTTAAGAAAAATGAGAGCCACAAATGAGGATATTCATTTAAAATTTTGATAGAACCGTAGCAGTATAATGTCCTCGTAAGTGGATATCAGGCCCTTGTAGAGCAAAATTGAGTATTTTGGTCTAAATAACCCAAAATGTGATGTCCACATATGTGGACGGCAGGTCCTAGGAGGTTAAAAGTCTCTGTTCATTTATATATTCCACCTTCACATTTTGAGCTGAGTATAGTTCATTTAAGTTGACATCCATTTCCAATGGCATTGGTGAATACAACCAGCTGCTTTCATTTGATGTTTAATATATTATTAGATTTGTGCCGTATGATATAAATGGAGCACAAAAAGATTGAAACACAAGCCCCCAAAGCAAAAAACATGTTTTCTTCAATAAAGTCAAAAGTGAAGGTTTGCTCGATCTTTCTCTTTTTACATTTTCTTTTGTGTCTTTCTGTCGGTGTAGGTGTCTGAATGCGTGTACCTACTGCAAGACGAAGCATGCAAGAGGAGACTTGGCCAGTTATCCCATAGAGGAGCTAGTGGAGAGAGCAAGGCAGTCTTTTCAGGGTGAGTACCTTTTCTCTGTAGACAGACACACACTATCACTACACAGGGTTGTGCAATTATTGGAATTTCAATTTCAGTTACAGTTTTGGTTTAGAATAAGATAACTGAGATAAAAAAAATTATGTGACACATTCTTGTTTTGCTTCCTTTTCTCCTTTATGTTGGTGGATTTTGACCCTGACTGTGCTCGAATTGAGTATAAAAGGTTGTGTCGGTGTCTCTGTGGTTGTGGAGACACTTAAGTTCTGATTCAGCGTACTCCTGTGTGTGTGTGTGTGTGTGTGTGTGTGTGTGTGTGTGTGTGTGTGTGTGTGTGTGTGTGTGTGTGTGTGTGTGTGTGTGTGTCTTATTAAGAGGGAGAGGTTTTAGTAACACATGTTGATGTTTTTGTTCTTGGGTGGAGGCTCCAGCCATTTGGCTCTAGTTTGATGCCAAAGGAACAGCTGTTGTGCGCTGGCATCTGTTCCTTAAGAGCACACTCCCAGAATCCCTAACTGCACAGCAGGCCATGCCTCTGTTAGAGCCCCAGGCAGGTCAGTCAAGGGCAAGTCTACGCACTCATGACACAAGTGGCTAACTTAATTATCGAGGCGCTATCATCCATTTTATGATATGCATTTTAAAAAGCCAACTGTCTATTAAAAAAGCCTGTTTTTCATTTGTTTAAACTAGCTAGGGTCACTCTGTTATCCCTTTTAACACCAGCGTTTATCCATGAGCTCATTGTGTTTCAAACTTTGCTGTAAAACTAAGTATTAATGCACAAAATCTTCCTGCCAAAGACATGAAAAATGATGACAAAAATCCATTTGTTCTGCCATTAACTTTACTTATTTCACAGTAATCACAAAAACATGCTAAGTTCAAAAGGGACAAAGGTACATTTCTTCCTTTCTCTTTTATAACAGCGTTCTAGCCTCATACCTACAGATAAAATTAAATATATAAAACCTCTCGCAAAGTATTGAAACTTCTTATTATGCTGTTCTTCACCCCACTGCCGTAAGAACTTCCCACTAACAGGACTTGCCAGGCTGTTGTGTTCTGGACTCTTAGGATTTACTCGTTCAGGTTGATCCTGGCTCCCAAATGTACTACTGATAATGCTAAGTGTCATGAAAATCATTATTAAATCATTAAAAAGTTGTTTTGCGTTACGTTTGCGCCACAGTTTTCCATCCGAGTGCAAGCATCGCAGCAGGGATGCCTGTTGCGATGCTTGCATGAGAAAGAGATGAATAAATTCTGTACTGCATTGTGCCAGGTGTGTTATATAATTTGCTCAGAACTGATTGGATAACGCTGGTGTCTGTTGTATTACTTCCCAAAAGAAAATATCCTTGTGTGCTAATTGCTCCTGCACAGCTAATAGAATACTTTAATTGACATAAACAACGAGCCTGGAACTTTCAATGCAATGTGAGTGCTGGTCTTTACACAACCTTCGATATTAGGGTAATTAACCCTCCCTCTCCTCCAAAAACCCCCCCAAACATAAACCAAGAGTCCACCCTTGACAAGGACACGGCTTTTAAAATCCCATCCTGAACCCTCTAAAACAGCTGCATCCATGCCACTGCCACAGGGTGGGCAGTCAAGGACAAACTCACCAGCTGCTTGAACCTTGGTGTGTATTTGTATGTTTTTACGATCATGGTCGTATGATTTGGGTGAAATCAGGAGGAAGAAACGCACCTGCCCGTTAGAAAGACAGGGTATACTCAGGCTTTGGGAAGACACATGCATAGATTCAAAAACAGGTTTAGCTTTCATTGCTAACTACCAACAGTAAATACATAAATCAGTATATACATCTTTCACTCCTAATTACAGGGCCTCATGCACTACAATGGATAACCTTAATAGGCTTGTGTGTGTCACGAGCAATGCTCATTCCAAGTTGAATCTTAAATTTAAATATAAACTGTAGTCACTCAATTTTTATCGTCCTACCTTTGGTGTAAGTTTGCATTTCTCTGTGTGTCCATGAAAGGGATTGTAGGAATTCAACTTATATGGAGGCACACTCCTGTACACTCTGCCAAGAAGCCATCAACATGTACAAGTAATAATCCCGTGTATAAACAGGCTGCTGATTGGTTAAAAAGTGTGTTCTTTTTTAGTTTAAGAGGAAGAAGTGCAAAATTAAAAAAGCCCCGCACAGAAGATTAAAAAAGCATGTGTGAGAAGCTCAAACAGGAGATACAACTGAGTGTTTGTGTTTTTTTTAAACACTAACACAAGTTGCATGGGCTGCACATAAGGACCCGCAATAGCACAAACACCAACCAGAGTTACCCACACTACCGGATACTTCAGATATTTTTGTCACTGTCCCCCAAATGAAAGCACTCCACACTGCACCACTGCAACGCTGCAGGTCTAAACGTACAGAGTCAAAATGCCCATTGTTCACACATCCCCTGTGCTGGCTCTGTGCCAACTAGGAACCAAAGGGGGCCAGCCCACAATTTGAGAACCACGGGATTGGCACAAGTCTGTGACATTAGTGCAAGTCAGAGTGATGTCCTCTGAAGTTATGGGAACTGTCTGCGCGTGTGTTGAGTGTAGGGTGGGGAGTAATCCGTTACAGCACAGGAAATATGAGTGTCAGAGACAGTTGTTGTTTTGAAAACACAGAAAAAGGAAGCAGAAGGTTATGATTTACAGATAGCTGGAATTAACAGAAACCGACATGGACAGTGAGATGAGAAAAGATGTGAGGTCTCACCATCCAAGCCTTAGATCTAATCTAAAGGGAACGTGCAGTTTGCTAACCTGTTTCTTGTTGACTGTTTTCAAATGTCTCTCTCTCACCACACACACACATGCGCACACGCACGCACACACGTGCACACACATCTGGTGCAGCAGGGCCCCTTTTTCTCTCACTCTCACTTTATTTATCACCTTTTTTCTAACTCTAACAAACTGAACCTCACAAATAGACGCTGCAATTTGATTTGCTATTTGATGGCTTTTAAGTAAAACTAGGCCGCTTCTACGAATGCTAATTTTGATTGGCCAGTCAGCCCAGCGCTGGGGGTATTTGATTGGTTTATCTAAGGAATTTTAAAAGGACTTATAGGATTTATTCGAATGCGATTTGTGGTAAACACTTTTCATTCAAGCTGGGAAAAGAGTGAGCGAGTGTGAGCGCACAGCTTTTAAAGTAATCTGAATTATTCAAATGTATGAATTATAATTTTTAACATCAGAGAGGTTTGTTAATGCATGCAGGTAATAGAGGCTGGGGATGTCACGGGAAATGACAGCTGTGTGTGTGTGTGTGTGTGTGTGTGTGTGTGTGTGTGTGTGTGTGTGTGTGTGTGTGTGTGTGTGTGTGTGTGTGTGTGTGTTTGAGAGAGTGTATGGGTCGGGGAGTGGAGGGGTTCATGTGTGTGACAAACACGTGCTGGGGAGCTGAGTGGGTTGGTTTGCGTGTCAGTGGGAAAGCATGGGTGTATATTCTTCTGGAGATGTCAATCAAACCCTACTTACTGTGAACACTCAGCTGTTTAACCTCAGCTTTCAGTTTCAGCTTTAAACTTGGATAAAATGTCTCTGCCGCTCTGTTTATTTTGTCAGCACAGAGGATGCAGGGATGTGGTTTGTAAAATTTAAGGTACTGTTACTGGTTAAAAGCGTCTGGGGTTTAGTAGTTACATGTGACCAATGGATAGTACTAAAGTTTGAATGAGAGGTCGCAGGCAATAGCCTTAGACAATAAAGGGCAGATTTAAAAACTGACAGTCAGCATGTAGTTTGAACTGATCCAGTGTGTGGATCCCCCCCCACCCAAAAAAACAATACACGTCTTTTTTTTTCCTCTCTTTTGCCTGTCCCGTTTGGCTCTTTTGCCATCAGAATTGTTGTCTAAAGGCAAAGAAAGATGCCCAACGGATTTACTTTACCAAATTGACCATCCCAGCCTTGCCGTAATGGTCCATTTGATTCACCTTTTATTGTTTATTTTATTTTCACTTACTGAATACGGGACAGACTTGACTGGGGGAAAGAAGGGGAGAAAGAAAGAGAAAGAGCTGAGAAGAGGGACGGGGGAGAAGGGCAAAAAACAAAAACCAACAGAACGGGCAGGAAAAAAAAAAAGGAAAAAAATGCATCTATCAATCACCTGGATCACCTGCTGAGAAAGAAAAAAGAAAACAAGCAGAAGAGAACAAGAGTAATAGAATAAACAACATCACAATGATATATGGGAATATGACAGTAAATACTAAATATTAAACATTATTGTGCAGCACATAAGATCAACAGAACACAGTGTGCTTTGAGGTAGGAGCCAAAAAGGGTGTAGTTTGTGGGTGTGATCACCCGTGTGTACACCTGTGAGCATGGACGCGCTTGTTTTTTTTTTTTTCAAAAGGTTCCTTCATGTAATGATCTGCTAGAGGGTGTGGGGGGGCCACAGCCCCGTCCTCCAGGGCATGAAGCAGGTATGGAGGAGATCAAAACTCCAGACATCCAGAGGCCCCCAGAACACAAGAGACCAAGGAATGCTTATTAGTTTCAGGTTGGCCATTCTTGTATTTTGCTCGTTTGTGTTGTTGTGTTTGCACATCTCTGTTGCTTGTGGGGCTCGCACACAAGAATTTCACTCGCATGTGCTGTGCCAGTGTGCCTGCACATGTGATGTGACAATAAAAAGTGATTTGATTTGATTTGATTTGAAGACTAACAGAGGGGCAATACACGTCTTAATGGAGACGGATGGAGTGCTCTAGAATGTTCTTTCCAAGACTACCTATATATAGTCATTAATAAACTTAGGATTCAAGCCATTTATGATGTAGGGCATACTGACATAAGGACATTTTTAGACTGACTTGAGCATTGTGTACAGAACAGTGCCTAACAAACACATCTTTAGATCTGTTTTCTACAATTGCATTTCGCCCACGCGCGCGCACGCGCGCGCGCACACACACACACACACACACATAGATATATATATATATATATATATATATATATATATATATATATATATATATATATATATATATATATATATATATATATAAACATAAACACCCAGCACGCCCCTGCGGGCGGTTTATCCTTCAAGCTCGGGTCCTCTACCAGAGGCCTGGGAGCTTGAGGGTCCTGCGCAGTATCTTAGCTGTTCCCAGGACTGCGCTCTTCTGGACAGAGATCTCCAATGTTGTTCCCGGGATCTGCTGGAGCCACTCACCTAGCTTGGGAGTCACCGCACCTAGTGCTCCGATTACCACGGGGACCACCGTTACCTTCACCCTCCACATCCTCTCGAGCTCTTCTCTGAGCCCTTGGTATTTCTCCAGCTTCTCGTGTTCCTTCTTCCTGATATTGCTGTCATTCGGAACCGCTACATCGATCACTACGGCCGTCTTCTTCTGTTTGTCTACCACCACCATGTCCGGTTGGTTAGCCACCACCATTTTGTCCGTCTGTATCTGGAAGTCCCACAGGATCTTAGCTCGGTCATTTTCCACCACCCTTGGGGGCATCTCCCATTTTGACCTCGGGACTTCCAGATTATACTCGGCACAGATTCACTGAGCGCTCTGTGTTGAGCGCTCAGTGAATCTGCGTTCGACTACTCCGCCTAGGCTGCACTGTCGAGCGCAGATCCACTGAGCACTCAACACAGACAGCATAGTCAGAAGGAAGAGCGCAGGGCAAGCTAGCAAGACAGAAGTTACGCTCTCCTTGCAACATGGACCTCCCCCACCCTCATTCAGATCTGGCGTTTGGAATTATTTTGGTTTTCATGTGACGTATGACCCTGAAGGTCAGCGAGTCATGGACTAAAGTAAAACAGTATGTTGGATGTGCCATGCAATGCTCAATTACATGGCTGGGAGCTAGTGTGTTAGCGCAGTTAGCTCGTTAACGTGTTGGCCGTCTAGCCCCATGCACGGGGCGATCGGCGGTAGCTCGTTAACGGAGATTTGCCGTGTTGTGGCGTTATGGTCATTTCAACGAGATTAACCTGAAAGCACTAGTGGGAACACAACGAATATGACTGCACATTTACGCCGACATCATCCTAGTGCAAAGACAAGTGGAATCAGACAAAAACAAGCAAGCATGCTACTAACTTTAGCCGAGTCATTTAGATAGCTGTTAGCACATGATTCTCCTTATGCTGCTGAGAATATAGCCCAGAAGAAGCGGATAGTATAGCTTTTATTTTGGAAAGAGACATTTCTCTGTAATAAACTCTTTTCCAAAGATGAGTGATTCCTCAATCAGATACAGGGCTTGCAATATCGTTAGCCCGACGTCCTGGGGCTAGCGATTTTTTTTCAGTCGGGCTACCAAAATCTTTCTCTTCCCTGCCCGTCGGGCTATTGTAGGAAGGAAAAATATATGTCAATGCTTTTGCATTCTTTCAGAAATGTAGCTGGGTAATTATGTCATTGGCATCGGTGAGCCACTGTCAATATGTGACATATTGAAATCGCGTTTGAATTTGCGCTTGTTTTTTTGCTTTCACTTTGCAATCGTGCGAACTGTGTATAGAGAGCGACAGCACTGATCTGTGAGTGATGATAATTTGTGCACCAATTCCTCTGACATCGTCTTATTAATCGTTAGCTTACTATGCAAACATGACAAGTGAAATCTCCCGCAGCAAGCTTAAACATGTGAGAGGTTGATCGCGCAGAGAATCGCTGAGCTTATGTGAGTGCGTGTGTAAAAGCAGCAGGATATATATTTTAGTTCTGCTGAGCCAAATAATATATATATATATATATATAAATATATATATATATATATATAAATATATATATATATATATAATATATATATATATATATATATATATATATATATATATATATATAAATATATATATATAAATATATATATATATAAATATATATATAAATAAAATTATTGTTATACTATTATTGTTATGCATGGCCTGGCGATATGAGGCGCTAATAATATACAAACTACAGATCCCATAATGCAGCGCTGTAGCCTCCTTGCTGAACGCTAGGCTAACTGAGAACATTCCCGCTAGGGGTGGGTTTTTATAATCGATTTATTGATTAAAATCGATTCTGGCTTAGATAACGTAAAATCGATTCATTAAAATCCTGAATCGATTTTTTAATATAAATTTATTTTGCCCGAAATGCCAGAATCTCTGATGAAACCTCACAAAATTTCAACAACCACCAAACAGCTAAAACAGTAAATGAGAGCAGGTAGACGGATTCTGCACAAAGACGTAAACACACAGCGCGGACCCGCGGATCAGAATCAGTGAGACGTCTCCTTTCTCAGCTGACGGTCGGGGCTGAAAGCCGACAGCTCGCTGATTCTGATCCGCGGGTCTGCGCTGTTGTTTACGCCCTTTTTTTTTTCGTTTTACATACTTCCGAAAAGAAAACCTCATTTCTGCCGTTCAATATTGAACAAATTTAAACTTTTTAAAATTATGCAAAATGCAAAACGCTTAACCGTGTCTCTAATAAAACCGCTGTAACTTCAGAGGTGATGTTCATATGTTGATTAATGGTTTTCTTTCGTTTTTTGATCTACTGCAGAATATTTTTATAAAATCCCAGGCCAGGAAAATCACCTTCATGTTTTTCTGTGTTTTATCTTCAGCTACTTTGACACAAAGGCCTCTGCTGTGATGCTCACACCTTTGATAAAGTCTTGTGTGTGTCAGCTTCCTTTTTATAGATACAAAAATATGTAAATGTACTGATCTGAATTATAATATTTCTGACTGTCAAAATTTCCCAAATTCAAATCGAATCGAATCGAATTAAATCGAATCGTGGATCGAATCGATTCGGGACCTTGTGAATCGGAATTGAATCGATTCTAGAAATCAGTGACGATACCCAGCCCTAATTCCCGCGTCAATCAAGTCAAACTTCTGTTATTGCTAAGCTAGCCGCTCACAATGGTGGAGAGAAAAGTTGATTCTTACAGCAGAGCCTTTCAGCACCAGTGGGTGACTGAATATATGTTTACAGAGACACGGGACAACGACAGGAAAAGACATTTTTTAAAACGTATGTCAAAGTGTAACCGACATGAAACTGCCCTGGGACAAACTTGTTGGACTTACAACAGATGGAGCGCCAGTGCTGTGCGGTGAAAAAAGTGAAGCTGTCACAAATGCACCAGTGCAACTTGCCTCACTTTCCCTGTTGCCAAGTAATGTTGAACCAAGTCAGCAGACTTTGCTGAACTGCACCTGTCAAAGTTTATTTTTTCAAGTTTATTTAATCTGGAATAATATTCCTGTCTGTTTTTATTCATATTTATGTTTAAAAAACATTGTTATAGTGTGTTCAATAAATGTTTATCTTGTTTGGCCCGCGACCTAAAGTGGGCCTTGAGTTTTGGCCCCCTGTGCAATTGAGTTTGACACCCTGTGTTACATGAAGTATCATATCACGTGTCACAGTTTGTGTACAACCCATTTACAGTCTCATTTAACAGTGATTGTACAGAAAGAAAGACGTTTCATAGCTTAAAGCTCTGAGACCTGCAGATATTCTGCCCCTGAGAAGTGTGATGGGAGACGAGTAGTCGGTGTGACAGGGAGGTGCCGGGGCCGTGCAGAGAGAGAACTCTATTTTTGTTGCGTTCCTCAACCCCCACTGCGGCAGACGCCTTGTCATTTTTGTCTGTCAGTAGGGTGTTTTTGAAATGGCCTTGTCTGAAACAGGATGTGACGCTTCATAGATACAGACACACTGCTATCATTCCCACATGACACACTACATTAGCGTGTGACATGCGTCTCAGCAATCACAACACAGCTTGAATTTTTGGCTCTAGCTGGTGTTGGCATAATGAAAACACACGACATGAAACCTCCTATCACCAATATTTCTTCTTCTTTTTTCTAAAACTACCAGCTGGTGCTTTTCTCCCACGTACAAATGATTGATGCGCTAAATTCTAAAAGGGCTTGTTCCTGTGCTGGAAAATCCTTAAAAACTTCTTGAATATCCTTGAATCTTGCAAAAAGTGTGTGAAATGAAATTGTTTCTGTATTGCCTATCTAATATAATACTATCAGATTGACGGTTTTGTGTTAGCATTGCTTTAAAAAAGGAATAAAATAGAATAGAGAGATTTAATTTATTTTATTGAGCTGTAATATATAGTTTGTGGCTTGAGTGTGATCTTAGTGCCATTTCTGATGTGAGCCATTGTGCTCATGTGAAAATAAGTAGGGAAGTTTATTTAAGTTGGATGACGAATGACTTTTGGTTGTTTAGGAAGAATTTAGAGAGATTTATCTGCTATATCAAATTTATATATAGACTTTCAGCCTTCTTTCAGACATTTATAGTGATGCTGAGCAGCAGAGTGAAATTCTCAACTTTAATTCCTTTATTATGAGGTCATAAGTTTTCAAGCGGAAATAACTTCTTTCATTTCTGACTAATGATCCTTTGGGATTGGTCTTTCAGAGAAAAACAAAGACAGTTCCCAAGCCCAAACAGAATGGGATCTGATCTTTCCAGTCCTGATTCTGAGACTGTTATGTTAAGGTCTCTCAGTCTGAACAGGCAAGCCAGAATTCTCATGACTTTTATCTCATTTCCCCGTCTAAGCAAAAAAGATAAGTCTTCTTTCCATACTTGAGTGATTGAGAGACAAGCTGGGAAGTGTAGTTTTAAGTAGCCAGTGGCATCCTGAATTAAAATATCTTATTTAGTAATGCCACTCATATAACAATTCTGCAACTCCTGATTATGCATTAATATGTTAATCCCCATAAATATGCATGGCCCTTGCACATCAGCTTATACATGAAAGACTATCTGCTGACTTTAGTGGCCTTCGTGCATACTTCTGTATGACAGCGCTGTGCATGTGACATCTTTGTTATTGTTCTTTTCATCCATGTGTATCAGTTCAGAGACGTAACCAGTTCCCGCTAAACTCTGATAGTGGACAAATTTCAGGAATGACGCAAACGACCAAATTTAGAAAAAAGAAATAAAACAATCTAGTCTGAGCAAAACATCTGAGCACAAAGGCTTGTGGTGTGAGTGTAGCAGAGGCTCTGGACTGTCTCGAGTCAATAACGACTAGAAAGGCAGTCGGCTGATGCTTCTGTTTGCTGCCTGGATGCCTCGGGCTATTTTGTATTTGAATAGAATACGGAATAAAATATTCATTTGGATTTTACTTTTTCCTTGTAATATCAGGAGGTTTCACAATAGCATACATACTTAAAAAAAAAAGCTCTTTTTCTTTCAGGTTCAGAAAGTATATATGTAATATTGGAGTTGTATGGTGGTGAAAAAGCTTTACACATTTTAGAAGGGCTTGAACAACGGCCGTAAAATTCTAAGCAAAGTATTGAACTATATAACACCCACAAAAAGATATCATCTGCTTTCCCCCCACATGACTCCTGGCATCAGCGTTGAAAGAGATATTAGCAGAAATGGCACTGCTTAGTTCCTTGGTTCCAGCTGGATGACATATGACAGATAGCCACAGATAGACGGGCAGATATGTGGGCTAGGTTGTTGGCTAGCTCCAACATCTGTGACAGGTGTCAGCTCATGTTTACCTCTGCCGCTGCAGCTATGTGACACATGGACAGACAGGGCTGCCAAAGTTTGCCAGGAACGATCCTCTATGGGTGAGCGGTCCATCTAAGTCAGGTGTTCAAGCTAAAGTTTTGTGCGTTTGAATTGCACCTTTGCGCCGCTGCTTGGCTCAATACATTTCTTGCAAAGGCTGTGGAGTTGTGAGTGCAACGTTTTACAGAGAAAACCAAAAGAAAGCTATAAATTAACAGACTCACAAGGTCAAAAATGGATGAAAATATGTGCATAGATACAGATGGGTATGTAATGTAAATTGTAAACATGTAGATGGTAGGGAGGGAGGTAGGGAGATTAAATAAAAACTCACACACTGGAAGTGAACAAACTGCAAGACTGAAATATTGATGGGAGAGCATTGATCATAGTTGAGTCACCAAAGAGTCGTCTATTAGAAAGAGCATGTGGAAAACTGCTGAGCATGCAAGCGGTAACACAAATTTCCTGTGTGGAGGCACTCGCATTCATTATTCACAGAGAAAGCCCTCTCACAGAAGCTAAAAATGGATTTTCTAAATCGCTACCAGGCCGATAGCTTGCTGATATTTTTCACTGAGATGTGGAGGTTCCTCTGTGTGTGCTCTTACTGAGTAATCGTTCAGGCTCTGGCAACAGTTTCTCATACTCTGGGTGTTGTGGAGCAAGCAAACTGATTAAAGACTGCAATCACACATGAACACATGCACTAGAGCTCAGATAACGACACACGAAGAATTAATAACAATAGTTACTCGATTTGATTCGTTGTCAGGTCTGTTTTGGTGTTTGTTTGCATGTTTAACTGAAGCAAAATGCAAATTAAAGCACAGACGTGGAAATCTCAGCTGTATGGAATACAGTTTTTAAAGATCCGGTGTAATGGTCTGTGCAGCAGACGGGGAAATGCTGAGAGCTTAACTATTGGAAACTCATCAATCCGGCTAAATCAGGAAAAGCTCCTTTGCACTTCTGTGACATTGTTATATACTTCTCAGTGTACATATGAAGCAGTGTGTGAGACTCCTCGTGAGATTTGTGGTTTTGATTGGAGATCTTTACCTCTGCATGGAGATCAGGAGTTTGTTTACCAGATTTCACGAATAAAAGACAAACTAACAACTCCTTTAGAACAAACAGTTTTAATATGCTTAACATTTGTCTGCTGTTTTGTGTTGATGACAAAAAGTATTTGATAGAAAAGTGGTCTAATCCTTGTTAAAAATATAGTTAGCCTCAGTATGTCAATTCAATTAATCTGTGTAACATTTTGGTGTAATTAATAGAGCCTGACCGTGTATCTATATCCCCCTATATTAGTTACTTTCACATGTATTGTAGGGGTGCAACGATACACAAAATTCATGGTTCGGTTCGATACTTTGGTGTCACGGTTCGATATTTTTTCGATACAAAAAAAATGTTCATGCCTTTTTAATTTGTCATTTATTAAAATTATAAATATTTATTTTAACTCAAAAGTACAGTTTTTAAATTTAATGTTGCTGAAAAAACAAAATAATAAAATAAAATAAATCTATCTGATCGAGGAATCACTCGTCTTTGGAAAAGAGAGTTTATTACAGAGAAATGTCTCTTTCCAAAATAAAAGCTATACTATACGCTTCTTCTGGGCTATATTCTCAGCAGCATATTAAACATATCAGGTCCCCATAATCACGTGCTAACGGCTGTCTAAATGACTCGGGTAAAGTTTGTAGCATGCGTGCTTGTTGTTTTTGTCTGCTTCCACTTGTCTTTGCACTAGGATGCTGTGGGAGTAAATGTGCAGTCATATTCGTTGTGTTCCCACTAGTGCTGTCAGCGTTAATCTAGTTAAAATGACATTAACGCCATAACACGGCAAATCTCCGTTAATGAGCTACCGCGGATCGCCCCGTGCGTGGGGCTGGACGGCGTCAACACGTTAACAAGCTAACTGCGCTAACGCACTAGTTCCCACCAATTGAGCATTGCGTGGCACATCCAACATACTGTTTTACTTTTGTTCATGACGCGCTTACCTTCAGGGTCATACGTCACATGAAGACCAAGATAGTTCCAAAGGCCAGATCTGAATGAGGGTGGGGGAGGTTCAGTTTCGGGTAGCGTTGAGGCAGTTGCCATTTCTCAACGAGCTTAGCTTCTGTCTTGCTAGCTTGCGCTGCGCTCAGTGGATCTGCACTCGACAGTGCAGCCTAGGCGAAGTAGTCGAACGCAGATTCACTGAGCGCTCAACACAGACAGCATCGTCAGAAGTTGATGAAATAAATTAAAAATTTTGTATTGTTTGATACATATGCGTACCGAACCGAAAGCATTGTATCGAACGGTTCAGTATCGACACGAGTATCGTTGCACCCCTAATGTATTGGTATCTGAATTTATAACAGTCGATAAATGAAAATGAAGAAAGTAAATCTCTTTACTCGATGGGCGCAATTTGTTCACCACATGTCACTTTGAAGCTGACGGCTTGCCACTTGCAGATATTCCAGGCTCTGGCTGTCTAGGTGACCCTCTGATGTATTTACTCCTTTATGTCAATCACCAGTATCCTTCCCTCTCATTGGTAGTTGCTTCATTTTCTTGCCTGGTTGTCACGTTGTTGTAAATCACTTCCAGCGTGAACGCAGCTCAAGGAGGAGCCGGGAGAAACACTCTTAAAGCGTGTTATGAGTGTTGATGTTGCATAGTTTGTCCACAAGAGCAGCGGTCCCCAAACTATTTTGTGCCACGGGCCGGTTTATGTCCGACAATATTTTCACGAGCGGCCTTTAAGCAGATAAATACAAGAAATAAAATCAGTACTGGTACCCAAAAAAGGAAGATTTGGGGAAAGACCGAAGGAAACTGAGTTAACGAGAAAAACGAGAAAAAATAAAAACCTGAAAACCATAAATTTCACACCTGAGCCTCAACTCTCGCGGTCTGGTAGCAAACAACTCACAGACCAGTACCGGTCCGTGGCCCGGGGATTGGGAACCACTGCACAAGAGGCGACATCTCTGTTGGTAACACATCTTTGGAGTGATGCAGATAAACCAACCGGCTGATCTGAGCAGAGCACGAACAAGTAATCCCAAACTTGTCGAAAGAGACAAACAAGTTTCTCTTCAAACTCCGTCGACACATCATCTTCATAACGACTCATAAGTAACAGCTTATAACTAATCTGTTCATGTTTCACGTGTCTAAAATAACCATCGATTTAAAAATGAATAACTGATTTTCATATCAGTGTCGGTAACGGCCAACAGTAAAAGAAATTCCATGAAAGAAGATTATTTATCTATTTTTTGATTATTAGAATAAGATAGTGAAGAGCCAATTACATCATGATTTGTATGTGCGAAATGAAACTGCTCATTATCGCGGACATGTTAGTGTGTTGTGCGTGTATTGGAGTGTGTTGCTGTGCGCTCACACCAGAAGAGTTGAAAGCTGCTGAAACTAAAGAAGAAGGCGAGGGATTGGTTCTTTTCTCCTTTTTTCTTTTTTTAAATCTCTCTTGTGATACCATATTAAACATCTTTGTGACATTTTGTTCTTCCGGTGCAGCTAAACTGCTGTTGTCCTTCACTTGCGTTGTTGCCTCTGCATTCTTATTTGACCTCTTTTAATTCTTTCCCTAGTCTGGACAAAAAAGACAGCAGAGGGTGGTGTGTGTGTGTGTGTGTGTGTGTGTGTGTGTGTGTGTGTGTGTGTGTGTGTGTGTGTGTGTGTGTGTGTGTGTGTGTGTGTGTGCGTGCGTGCGTGCGTGTGTGTAGCATCTTGTCCTGTGATTTAGTGCCAAGCTGGCAGCAGAGAGTAGTGAATAGGGGGCCCATTTCACACAAAGAGGGCACATACACACAAAACTCGCAGTCAATGCCACACTGCAGGCCACCAACCACACACCTGGCACGCTGCTATTATGTCACCAGCGTGTTGTGTATCTGTGTGCACAAGTGTGTATGTGCGATTGTGTAAGTCCAGCAGACACCATCTGCTCTGTACTCTGTGAACTCGTGTCCACACCTCTCTTCTTCCTGTTCCACTTCACCATAACGTACTTTGACAAAAAACACAACAAAGTAAGCAAAAACTACACTTGATGATCCTTCTCTGTACTACTAAATGTACATTATAATTTAATCTGGCAACAATTGTATGAGACTTTCATACAAGATTATTTATATTCTAGAGTTGTTTGAGTCCATGTTATTTTTTCCTTTTCCTTTTTCTCACGTCTCTTTCCTCATAGGTCACTTTATCTTCCCTCCATGCCTCCTCAGCTCAATCTGTCTTTTATTAATTAATTTTTTACTCTCTGTCACTTTGAAGTCAGCGTGTGCTACTGTATTTAACTGCTGTGGAGGACTGTGTGGGGGGAGGGGGGGAGCAGTTCCCTTCTCAATCAATAGGTGGCAGTAGGACACTTGGATAAGCACGCAGACCATGTGCTTGCTTCACTGGTCTTGTTATTGTCTGTAGAGCTTTGCACACATGCCCACACTGTCTCTCGCACACTCTGAGAGTCAGCTTGTGTCTTAACTGCTGTAAGTCCTCTGACTCACATTTGGCTTTTAGTTCCTTCTCGCCAAAAAAATGTGCCCGTGCCTCTCTCTCTGTATGTGTGTGGGTTCCCTTTCCCAAGCAGCTAAGCGCACTACTGTTGATGTTGTTTACTTGCCAACTTCCTCCTTGTTAGTCCATGTGAATCACAAAAGACAACAAATTACGTGACACCCTCTTTCTTTGTTATTGTAGCCTTATAAATGAGCGATCGTGGCTCAAGAGTTGGGAGTTCGCCTTGTAATCGGAAGGTTGCCGGTTCGAGCCCCAGCTTGGACAGTCTCGGTCGTTGTGTCCTTGGGCAAGACACTTCACCCGTTGCCTACTGGTGGTGGTCAGAGGGCCCGGTGGCGCCAGTGTCCGGCAGCCTCGCCTCTGTCAGTGCGCCCCAGGGTGGCTGTGGCTACAATGTAGCTTGCCATTACCAGTGTGTGAATGTGTGTGTGAATGGGTGGATGACTGGATATGTAAAGCGCTTTGGGGTCCTTAGGGACTAGTAAAGCGCTATATAAATACAGGCCATTTACCATTTATAAATATTCGGAATGATTTCCCGCTTAAAGAAGTTATTTTCATGTTTTCTTATTTTGTTTCCTCGTGGTGGCAGTGTGTTTGGGGTGGGGTGGGGGGCAATCATCTTTTCATTTCCCTTGTGATCTTTCATGTTTAGTCAAGCTCTGTAATGGTGGCAAAAAAACAAAAAAGTACTGGTTTGAATTTTTTGGGTTTTTTTTGGCCTTAGCTTTTAATTACATCATATCACAGCATGACTTTAGTTAATTTATTACTTATTCTGCTGCTGTTTTCATACTTTCATCACTCTGTTCTGGTACAAGGAGTTATGAAAAACAGTCATGTATGATGGTGGATACTGATTTACATGATCAGTTGAGTCCAGATCATGCCCTGTTACCTAGTGTCATACCTGAGATTTAATTAAAGGGAAAAAAACAAAATCATTTTTCAGTCGAGTGTTACTGGAAAGCCTGTGAAAACCACAAGGTTGTTTCCATAGTCCCAGTGCAAAACGAAACAAAGGAAAAGCCGCAAGTGGCTCAAGTCCTCAAGTTTGTCTGCTTTGAAGTCTTGTCTCGGAGGTTTAAAGGCAGAAGAATCTGAGATTAATTGGGCTGTTTAATCTACACAGTTCCTTTGTAAGCTTTTTGTGAGTGTCACAAAAAAACAAAAAGCCTTTTAGATATCCTGAGGGCTTAAAGTTTTTACCGTGTGGCATATTTGTGTCAGATGGATTTCTGTGTGGGAAGAGCGCTTAAGATGAGTGAAAGTTGAGTACGAAGTTGTTTATAGCAGCACAGCAACAGATTCATTTAGGGTGTTTTTATTCGCAATAAGCACTTTCCCTTCCATCTTTATTGTTTATAATTTTCAAGTGGAGAGAAGCCCTTTTTCTTACTTTATGATAATTAAACTGAAGAACAGCTTGTCATATAACATCTGTCTTTATAAAACACAACAGTAAAGCAAGCATAGGTCTGGGAAATCATTAGCTAGTCCCCTGACTTGGTCTCTGTTATTTAGGGCTTCCAGCATAGCCACCTGATATTGGACCCACGACTTCCTGTTCTGTACACAAAAATAAATATGTGAATAAATACATCATTATCAGATTGTGGCCTGTGTTTTTGAGTTTAATTAATTAATTAATTTTTTAAATAGGCAATGTGTTTTGCCTTAAAGGATATCAAATTGAAAATTTACTGGTCCTTAAACTTGAACTTCGGTTTCCACCAGGTCAACAGGGAAGTCTTCTGGTTCTGTAGCTTGTAAGTGCTTTGGTTTTTCCACCCACCCACCTCTGCTTCTGGTTTATGGGGACAGCAGCCTAAGCAGAAAAGCCCAGACATACCTCCCCAGCCACATCCACAGCTTGTTCGGCAGAGCACTGAGGTGTTTCCAGGCCAACCAAGAGATGTAATCTCTCTAGGACAGGCTTGGCCAACTCCAGGCCTCGAGGGCCGTATCCTGCAGGTTTTAGATCTTACCCTGGGTCTACACACCTGAATCAAATGATTAGTTCATTACCAGGCCTCTGGAGAACTTCAAGACATGTTGAGGAGGTAATTTAGCCATTTGAATCAGCTGTGATGGATCAAGGACACATCTAAAACCTGCAGGACACTGGCCCTTTAGGCCTGGGTTTGGACACCACTGCTCTAGGATGTCCTATGTTTGCCTCTTGGCCTCCTCTAAATAGGACATACCCAGAACACCTCTCCCAGTAAGCACCCAGGTGGCATCCTTCTCAAATGCCTAAACAAGCTCTACCGGGTCCTTTTAATGTGGACGAGTAGGCCCTCTTTAATGACTGAACAGAACTAAAAATGCTAAATTCCAGGATCTCATTTTTCAGTAACAACACAAAGCTCAGAACCATAGGTGATGATAGGGACGTCCATCAACCGGTAAATCGACAGCTTCACTTTTACAATAAGCTCCGTCTTCAAAGCGACAGACCCAATCAGTCTGTCAGTATCCCACTCCCCTCACTCATCGACAAGACCCTGACATATTTAAACTCACTTTTCCAGTTGAGGAATATGACCTCAGGCTCGGAGGTGCCGATCCTTATTTCTGCCGCTTCACACTCTTTGCGAACCTCTGCAGTACGAGCTGGAGGCCGCCACCCAATGAACGCAGCAGTACCACATCATCTGCAAAAAGCACAGATGAGATTCTCAGTGATGTAAAACCAAAAAGCTGAAATATGCTAAACTGCTTAGTTCAGCATATTCAACACTTTTTTAAATGTGGAAAGATTCTTTACGTTAAATGTATGCATTTTACTCTTATTTCCCATTATAGCTATTAGGCGACTGACAGACTCCAACTTCAGGCTTTAACTTCACTGCTTTTTTTCCTCCCCATGGCCCACAAAAAATATAAACAGTCTGTCTGCAGAAGTGTTCCATGCAAACAGAAGTTTTTGGTTACCAAAGCAGGTTATTGGCCTCCTATCTTTTTCCATACACACTTCACACATCCATCCACTTAACACATCACAATTAATTGGTAGTTTACCTGTAATTAACATGAAACCCACATCATGTTTTGTGATCAGTGCAACTCATTACGTGTGAAAGACAGAGAAATGATGTGTGCAGCTGTTTTTCTGCCTGGATCGTTCCATCACTTCGCACTCACTAATGGATCTGTTTACTCGTCTTTTTCTTTACCGACTCTGCTCTCTCACCCTGTCATTACAACTTCTTTGATCTTCCCTCTTCATCAGTCACTGGCACAGTCTTCCTCGTGTCCCGTTGTCGATTTGTTGTGTACATTTCTTTGTCTCAGAGTCTTTTTTTCTTTTTTTTAAAAAACTTTTTACATTTTTAAGAATGTGTTCTCACTTGACAACTATAACCTTTTTAGTTTTTTAGTCTTGTTGTTTATTGGTATCAGTTTACTGCCTAATTTCCAACCTGTGTTAACTTGTGTGTATTAACATTGCTTATGAAAAGCCTAAAACCCATTTTATTCCTAAAGAGACACATCATCAGCAACTTATTTCTTTCCCATTTAGCTTAAGGAATGAGGAAAAACCAAGAGAGAAACGTTAGCCCTGAAGTTTGTTTATTTAGTCTTCAGTTTTAAATTAATTTTAAATGATCCATATTGGGATGAAGCTGTGTTGTGGATTCGTGATATAATTTATTAATTACAATTTTAGCTGTTTTAGTGCTGTTATGTTAAATTTAATGGCTTCAGACTCACATATAACAAACATATTTATACATTCAATCACTTATTAATTTTATCTAACTACTACTGTCAAGCTGCTCAAATCAGGCAAAATAAGAATAGTTTTATAAGTAAACTGGTGTAGACTTGTGTCATATTCATTTTTTTTCTTTAGGAATCAAAAGAAGTTTAAAAAGTGCCTTTATTTGGCAAACATGTCCTCATGTACGGTCATTCTACAAAAGTACACCCACATCTTCTAAGTGGAATTTATTTTATTTTATTTTTTATAACTTAGTGTAGTTTTTGTGTATTTGTGCATACGTTTGTGTTTGTCCTTCTCTAAAATATATTTTGATACCATCAGGGGGTCTCTTCACACCCCCTGCAGGAAGCAGTTCTCACATAGTGGTCTGCCCGTTGTTATAGCCACGAGCTCCTGGTGTCGGGTGACATGAAGGGGCTACAGGGTAGACAGCTGATGCACATACTTACGCAAACATAACCGAAGCTTGCTCACAGAAATATTTTGCAAATGCTGGAAACTACTGAATGTGTCCTCTAGGAAATGTTCCCTCAAACGGTTTTAGCTCAAACTCTTTGTGCTTCAGGTTGTACATGGCATTGCCCCTCGATAAACAACCTTTGTCTTGTCCCACTGCAGTTCAAAAATATTTACTCCATCGCATTTACTGTTCCAAAGCATCTTCTGTTGGATGTGTCATTGTTTGGCAGATAGAAAAAGGCAGAAAACTTGATCATCATCTTTACTCAATCTTCATCCCTCAGGTTTATGTCTGAGCTGTCATTTTAGCATCAAAAACACTTGATCAAATTTAAATTGTAGCGTTCCTGTTCAATGAAGAGTCACCAACATTCCTACCAGCAGTACTGGCAGTGGCTTTACACGTTCGTAAAGCCCTGCTTTATGGCAACACAGTTAGATACAAACCATCAAATTTATGCTTTAAATGGTGGTAGAACCAGGACATAACACAGCCAGCTAATTCTTAGGGCATTTTTATACCTGTAGTTTATTTGAACTGAACTAAATTAGTTGATGAGTCATCAGACTTCACTGTCAAAACAACCACTGCATTTCACTTGCTTATGTTAGACTATGTGCTAGCAAGAGACTCGTAATCCCAAGTGTTTTCATTTGTATTTAAAGAAAAGTTTAAAAAAGGACATTGATTCAGTTCTTTTGCTCACCATCGGAATTACTTTGTTCGAACAAACTGCAACAAGACGCCAGTTGAACCAGTAAGATTTGACTCGGGGCAAAAAGCACAGGTCTGTTCACCACACTTATTGTACTAAGGTTCGAAAATGAAAGGTAACACAAAGTCATTCAAAGAGCTTTAAATTGTAAACAGTTAAAAATGAAGTGTATTCTAGTTAATTTTTTTTAGGTTATTTCTTAAATCCTGTGATGGTTCAAGGCAACCCAACCTGCAACCAATATGCTGCTCAAATAATGAGCTCTTGCCTGCTCGTTGTGAATATTTAATGTTTGGTGTTATCAGATGGCATGTTCGTGCACAGTATGCAAATCATAGAAGTGGGTGGGGAGGTGCCATTGATGACTAAACCAAGCAGGCTTTCTTTTGATGCAAAACAGACTTCTTTTTTTAAGACTAAGGTTGAAGAATTCTTCTGCACTATTCGTTATAAAATGTTTTTTTGTTTTTTTTAAATAAAATCATGGATTACATGACTTTCTATTACCAATAATTTACTTTAACCTGAGCATTAAACCACAGCAGTTGTAGTGCAAACATTTTTTTCTGTTTGCTGATGCACAGAATAGCAGTGATAATTTATCTTTCCGACACTGGGAGTTTAAAAAAAGAAGAAGAGTTACGAATTTTTCGACTTTAATATGATGGAACTTGAGTAGTTCACCGCCAAACAAACATAAACCATGTGATGTTAGTTAGTACAGACAAAGGGGGCATTTCGAAAGTCATCTTTTAGTTAAGCTGTATTATTTCTTTGAGTGATAAGAAGTTCCATTTTACAAAACATACTTATTTATTTACTTAGATCTTTGACTCAGGGCACTAACTATACATTAGCTTTCTTGATGCTTGTTTTATTCCAGTTAATGTCAGTTTTTGATTGGTGAGGTAGAGGTATAATATATTCAGTATAGGTATACTGAATGAATACTGTGGCATATGATATGGATTTGAACGTTTTAGAGCATTATAATATTAAAAGAAGATTTTTGTGTGGGACTCTATTTTGACAGGAATGACTGCACATTAGGCGATGCTGTTGAATAGTTAAAGTGGCTGAAAAGAGTAAGCAAATTGCTGGAGAAAGTGATATAAAGATAAAAGTGAAAAGAACAGAAGAGAAGAGCTTTCAGTGATGTATAACGGCAAGAAGAGATATGAATCATTAAAAAGAAAAATGATAAGGGGAGACGATGGAATACAAGACAGCAGCGCTTAAAATTGTTTGATCTTATGGAATACACTATCACTTCCTGCAGTGAGAGCAGTTTCCATTGGCAAGGAAGAAAAGAGAATGCTTTTTTAATTGCATGGGTTGCACACACACAAACACAAGCTCTGTACATGTCAGGACATGTCTTCAGCATGCATCTGTGTGTTTATTTTTGCCTGCCTCTGGTGGCAGTGCAGTATTTAGCCTCAGTAGTTCTTGTGGTCTCATTACTCTTGCCAAACAGAAGCACATTTTAGCACATAACTTTGTGTTAATCAAGAGGATATTGCTTCACTTAGGTGAAATGGCTTCATATGGAGTTATTGCTATTGTGCTTTCATGACTCAGACCCAAATGCATGACTCCAAAGCATTAAAAAAAAAAAAAAGTTCAGAAGAAGCTCTAATAGTTTAAAACGATCAAATGTTGCATAGTAACAAGAAAAACAGAGGTTTTATTTACATATAAAATTAATCAATTAAAATATCCAGTAGGATAATTAAAAGCAGTCAGCAGATCGGTGTCATTTTGGGAAAAAAAAGCAGTAAAGTTTTGTCTTTTTGCTAAAAATGGTGAAAAATGCTAATCATCAGTGACAGCTGATTTTCTCCTTATCATAAATTTTTTCCCTCTCTGAGTATAAAAGACGTCATCGAAGCCTTCACAAAGCGGCTCATACCCTTTTAGTGCTGATTAGACCTACTGTAAACCTCAGAGTTAACATCTCAGAAAAATTATGCGCTTCTACTAAAAAGTGCTGAAATACTGGCCACAGCTGAAGTCACAGGAAGAAGGGGGAAGGTTGACCTTCTGGTGTGCAGTGAGTAGAGACTGGGAACTGTGTGCATGAAGAGGAGTGTGTATTCAATGTAGGGAAGTGGTATTCCTGATTCTTCCTCTTTGGTTTGAACCCCAAAGAGAGACTGGATCACTTTTTGCTAATAGCAAAAAGTACCGGTATGTTTAAGACGAAGTTTGTGTTTCTTGACTCCAATAGTGGAGTAACGGTATTTTGTATGCTTTCCTCTTCTGTGTGTGTTTCTGTCTGTCCTGACACGTTTCTCTCTCTAGCCACAGTCACTGTCACTCCAGGTCTTCGGCTAAACAAGTTGTTGAGCGTTTCTGCTTGACTGGACAGCCTGTCGCCACATCTGTCACTTTGCAGAAAACCCTGTGCCTGATTCCCTTCGACCCCCCGTTGCATGTTTTTGTGTCTGTGTGTATTTGGGTGGGGGTGGGGGGGGGGGGGGCAATTTAACTGTAAAGCTACTTGCCTAGTAGCTAAAACTGTATGTAGCAAGATGTTTGTTTTACTTTGCTTCTAGACGTTTAGTTTTCTGCAGTAGTAGCCTTTGTTGCAATGAGCTCTATCTGAGATGCAACTCACAGTAAACAATTTCTGGATCCAACAATTAATTATGCACCAATTAATGTTGTTGGCCGAATGTTGTCTTTTTTCCCCACCAAAATGACCTCAGACAAGAAAACCTAATTTCTGCCATTCAATACCAAAAAAATTACAAAATGCTTAAAAAAAAGACACAGAGGGAGGATAAGAAGGACGGATGCAACAACATTGTCATCCCCTATGTAGCCGGTGTCTCAGAGAAACTCAGGAGAGTTTTCTCCAAGCACGACATCCCAGTGTACTTCAGACCCAGCAACACGCTCAGACAGAAACTGGTTCATCCCAAACACAAAACTTCAAAACACAAACTCAACAATGTGGTGTATGCTGTACAGTGCAGCGAGGAATGCCCAGACCTCTACATTGGAGAAACCAAACAGCCACTTCACAAGCGCATGGCACAACATAGAAGAGCCACCTCCACGGGACAAGACTCAGCAGTTCATCTGCATCTAAAGGACAAAGGTCACTCTTTCGATGATGCCAATGTTCACATTTTGGACAGAGAGGACAGATGGTTTGAAAGAGGAGTGAAAGAAGCCATTTACGTCCACTGTGAGCGACCATCTTTGAACAGAGGCGGTGGTTTACGACACCAACTCTCTGCCATCTATAATCCAGTTTTGAGATCCCTTCCCAGACGCCTTAACGCCCACTCACATCCTGGGCCATCTGATCTCAGGAAATCACATGATAGGGTGGGGCCAGGTTTCCCAATGAGCTCACCCGAAGCCCTGGCTGATTGGGACCCACACCCAGTTTCACACCTCGGCTCATGCGATTAGAGGATCATCAGGGGGTCCTTTGTCCCTCTTTGGGGGGAAACTCCCACTGGGTTTAAATCTGGGACTCTCCACCATTTGACCTTAGAACTGAAGAAGCTTCTCGGATGAGAGGTGAAACGTCTTCAAGACACTTAAACAAGTCCAGACACTTTTCTTTCCAAGCTCCTTAGACTACGACCACCTGGATGACTGAGAACCTTCACAGATATATAAGGAAAAGCTCCTTTATATTTTTCTGTGTTTTATCCTCAGTTACTTTGACACAAAGGCATCTGCTGTGATGCTTACAACTCTGATAAACTGATGAAGTTGCAGCTGTATTTTGATACTGAGATAGTTTGTCTGGGCATTTCATTTCCAAGCAGGAACCTCAGAAACACCCCTCAGGGTTAACAGGTGAACAAAAAACAAAACTTTCAAATGTTTTATTTTATTTTTTACATTTTCTATTTTTTCTATTGGGTTGCAGGTTTCTAAGAACTGAAAATCAGACCCCTTCTTGTGGACTTGCACTTTACTTTTTATGTATATCCTTGTCTGCCAATGTAATCTCTCTGCAAACTATGGCTATGGATACTTATGCAGCATAAGTTGTGGACAAAAAGGATGCAAACACTAATGTCTATGCATGTTCAAACATGTGGTTGCGATTGAAGATCGTTCCCTGAAAAGCTTTGGCCTTTGGTTTTCACTGTCTATTCTTACTGGGACCAGTCAGTTCCTGCCTTTGACTACTCTGCCCAAAAAGCACATTATGGCCTTGGTTCTTTGAGAATAGAGTTATTGAACTATACATTTCTTTCTGTTGTATGGACCTCAGCTTTTTAACGGATTTAATACAGAACTGGTGCCTCATGAAAATGCAAGTATTTACATAACATAATATTGTGCGATGTAGCGCTCAGTTAACACATATGACACAGGATAACGCAGTAATACATTTGCAAATATTTAAAACACAGCTGCAAATGCACTGAATACTTATTAGAGTTGCTTTATTAATTAACACTCACACAGAGTGCAAAGTTCTTTTGGGCTTGCTACAGTAACTAATTCCAAAGGCACACGCACACACACCGCATAAACTGGCTCAATGAATTAACAAACACAAACATCATGCCTGCAGGTCTCATGAATATATTAGCATAAATACTGACCGGACCTATAATTATTTATCACATTAATGCCCGCACGTGCACACACGCGCACACAAACCAAGAAATTAGGTCAGCACCATTGAAATGAATGGAATTAAGCCTTATTATGTCTGATTAATAACACAGCTGTAAAAAGTCTGGTGTGTTTGTATGTCACTGGGTCCTGTATGACCATATGTATATACAGTATATGTGATTATACATATTTATGTGTGTGTATGTTTGTCCATTATGCTAACTTCTTGACAGCTGATATTAACCAGTACAAACCTCAATGACTTTTTAATATGGACAAATTTCCATATGTTATTCTCATGGTTAAAAAGTGTGTGTGTGTGCGTGTGTGTCTAATGGTCTTATTGTTTTGCAGTTCTTGGAGTCTCTGACAGAAATTACATCTACCCCTGCAGCACCTGTGGGTTTTATACAATGACATAGTTAGTAGTAACATGCTTAAATATATATTTTGGTATTATAAGAGGGCTGATAATGACTTAATTGAACGTATAACCCTGCCTTGAGAACATACCGAGAAAATTGCTTCCTGACTCTCACAAACTACTGTGTGTAGAGTTCACTGTTGAAGGAATGGCACTATGGTTTGTCACAATCATGCAAACAGACGTTTTGAGTCTTACCTAAAGTATATCAGTTGTTGGGCTTCTTGCATCACTGTCTTGTTAAGGCTCATGCACTCCATTGCAACCATATGAAAAAGAAATATAAGACACTCATTGTACATGTTTGTTATTTTGGTATTAGATGTAATTTCTCATATTATGCATTGCTCACAGATGCCCTTTACACATTTTTCCTCATGCCAAATTGTAATTGGGTGTCAATAACAGGAAAATAGGAGAAAAATGCAAAAGAATATCTAAATTGCACAGGTGTCAGGATATTTTTAAATTCATTCAAACATCAAACGTTTAAATTATTTTTGTGTCATTACTTTTTGAACACTTAAACATTCGTACTGGCTGTCAGGCTGCATGAAACTTTTACGAGTTACTTGTGATTGATTGCTAACTCATTAACATATTTCTTTTTTGTGGTCTTTAAATCTTGTCCCCTTGGTATATTTATGTTTTAATGCTACATGATTATGAAACTTCAGCAAAAAAATAAAAAAATCCTCAGATAGTTCCCACCTCCATCTTTCCCTGCCCATTAATTCACTGAACTCCTCGTATTTTAGTGGAAGCAACACTGTCGTGAAGCACTTAAGGCAGTTAAAGGGCTGCTTTTGGTCCCAATCCTCTCATGTGTAGTCATTCATCATCTTGGAAAACAGGCAGCTTCTACAAGTACACACAGACACACACAGAAAAGACAAGCGTGCATATGTGTCATCTTTCCCCCATTACTCTGTTTGTATTCATATAAACACACTGTTACAGTCACACACATAGAAACAATAGGCACATAAACATTATACTTGGAGCTCCCTTGCCAATTACTTTTGATATATCCATATAGTGTGTCTGACCCATATCTTCCGTGACATCACGTGTGCACATATGTGTGCACATACAAACAAGCTTTGATGTATTGAGACGCTCTGCGTTATGCATAGACGTGCACAGAAGGTCATGCCTGCAGTTCGTAAACTATTCAAAAGTAGGTTAAAGCTGATGTGTTGTTTTTTAAAGGATTGTGTAGGCTCTTAATTGAAGCTATGCATGTATATTCACTTATGCACGCGACACACACACGTACACCAAACATGCATGTGCAGCATGCACACATACATGTAATTGGTGTAAACATGCTTGAGAGATATTTGCATATACCCGCGTGTGTGTGTGTGTGTGTTGGGTTAATCCGTGATGATGATGCTACCTGCCAAGACACCCACGCATCACATCAACAGTTGTTGCTCTAAACTAAGCTGCTTAATTACTGCAATTAAACTCTGTGTGTGGTGTTTGTGCATAGGCTGCAGTGTGATAATGTGTGCAGTGTAGACTGAATACGTGTGTGAAGCTTCTTGATGTATAAAAATGTTTCTTAGTAAAGTTTAGAAATGTTTGTGAAAGCTGCTGAATACGTAAATATCAGATGAATTAAATGAAATTGTGAAGTGACATCACACATATTTACTTGTTAGCCGATTAAACTAATAATTACGTACTCTGTGTACCGTTTGAATCCTTAAATGTCTTTCATATGAAAATTCAGAAGAACGGAATTTTTTTATGGAGTAAATGGATTTCTATTAACAAATCTATCCGTTATCCCTAAACTAAAATGTTTCCCCCCTTCTTCTTTTTCCAGCAAATTTTTTTGCTTAATTCAGTCTCACAACACGAGCGCTCGCTTTTCTCCCTCTCCTTCCACATTCATCATTTAATTTCTCAAGTTGCTTTTCCTGACATCTGCCCCAGAATCTTTTACTGTGTAGTGGTGGGTGGGGAGGTTTACTGTGGAGGCAGACAGCCAGGGGGTAGTGGATGATGGAGTAGGATAGGGGAGGGACTGATGTGACTGAAGGTCAGATGGGCCTTCCAGTCAGACCCACAGTACAGAAGTGTTGCATGGTTGTGTGTTTTTCGTGTGTGTATATTTTCATATGATGAAGAACTTAATGATTTATTGGAAAAGACATGGTTTGTGTTTACAAGCGCGAATTCCTCTTGGACCTTTTAAACGTGTTATTCCACATGTGAGGATTTTATATACTGAGTCATTTTAAAGTGTTTTATTGAAATAAATACAAATTGGTATTTTAAAAATAATATCTTAATATGTTGCTGTCTTTTAGTTTGGCATTATATTCATTGCATAAATCTAGTTTGCTCGTATGAATCTAATTTGGAAATCACTCAATTTACAGTTATGTTGTAATAATATTGATTACACATCATTTATATGTAGCCTCTCTTGACTCTTTTCGCTGCCCTCCATATGAATTTCTGGGCACGCACAGATTGAATGTACTTAAGAGGAAATCTATCGATCCACGTTGGGTCTGTGTTGACACTCATCTCTCTTTGGAGGGACCCGAAGTGTGTTTGTGCATATTTATAATCAGTCTTTTTATTGGTCTCCATGAGAAACAAGAAGAGATGGGAATTGTGATCGGTCTGACCAAAGGTACCAAGTTCACAAACTTATAGCTTAGTCGTAGACCAGGCCTGATTTGTGGTGTTTTCTTCTTTGTAGACATTTGTTATATATTATTTTTTTTTTGCAAATGTGCAGGGTCAGAGAAACCCCCTAAGTGCTAATATTTATTAGATTGCAGACACTACATTAAGCACATTTTCCGTGACTCAAAGCAACACATAGCTAAACATGGTGTGAACATTGAGCTACCGTGATGAAAACAAGGGTGTGCACATGCTTATGCTTTAGGCTGTCACATTATTTGTGTTAAATTTTGAATAAATTATCAACCAAATATTCAACTAGCAGAATGTTTGGTTTAAAGCAACCAAACGTGGTTGCCCTCTGTTTCACATGCTTTTCTACCATGTGTATACTGTAACATGTTTACAGCAATTCAAATAATGTATTTAGAGAAAAAGAAATATAGTAGGAAATATTTAAAACCACCATTCCTGTGTGTCCAGTTTACCTATCCGCCATAGTTGCTGGTAGTTTAGTGGAGGAGAAATATATTTGAGTCAACGATTGGATAGGAAAAAAAATTCTAAAAATTGATTTTCTGTAGAATCATACAATTGGTGGCCGTGGAACTGTTACTTTTATCATGGAACGGGACCGCGGCACATCTCCTACACGCACGGACTGTTTACTCCAGAGATCAGCTGATCGCCCTGATGCCGGCCGGTTCGCTGGCCAGGCCCGCAGAAGTACCAGCTGAAATTTGGAGGTAAACACATCGGGGATGCAGAGGTCAAGGACAGAAGAGAAGAAAAAAGGTGACGGTGAGACAGCGGAGGCTCGAAGCGAGGAGGAGGTTTAAACCGTGTCTGCCGTCTATCGTGATGGGAAATGTGCGATCGTTGGCAATTAAAATCGACGAGCTCTCAGCACTGGTACGGAGTCAGAGGGAATACCGAGAGTGTAGCCTGATGTGTTTCACCGAATCATGGCTGCACCAGGACATTCCCGATGAGAATGCTTCCGTGGAAGGCTTCCACACTGTTCGGGCGGACAGGGACAGCATCGCTAGCGGTAAGCGGAAAGGAGGTGGGCTTGCTGTTTTAGTTAACAACCGGTGGTGTAACCCTGCCAACATAACAATCAAAGAAAGGATTTGTTGCCCGGACACTGAACTGTGTGCTGTTGGACTCAGGCCGTATTATTTACCCAGGGAATTCTCTCACGTCATCTTGGTGGCTGTTTATGTACCCCCCTCTGCTAACCCCACAGCTGCATGTGACACTATCCACTCTGCCATAGCTCGGCTACAGACTCAGCACCCGAGTGCCTTTATTGTGATCTCGGGTGACTTCAACCATGTATCACTGGACAATACACTACCAACATTCAAACAATATGTGGACTGTCCCACCAGGGGAGAGAAAACTTTAGACTTACTGTATGCTAACGTCAAGGATGCATACAGCTCCTCCTCCCTCCCCCCACTTGGTAGGTCAGATCATAACCTGATTCACCTCACCCCCCGCTATGTGCCAATTGTGAGGAGGGAACCTGTGACCACCAGGACTGTCAGGAGGTGGTCAGAGGAGGCCTTAGCAGAACTACAGGGCTGTTTCGAGGTGACCGACTGGGAAACACTCTGTGAGCCTCACGCCGAGGACATCAATGGGCTTACTGAGTGTATCACAGGCTACATAACTTTCTGCACCGACTCCATTGTTCCAGCTCAGACTGTTCATTGTTACCCAAATAACAAGCCGTGGGTGACTAAGGACATCAAAGCCCTCCTCAACAACAAGAAGAGGGCTTTCAGAGGGGGCAACAAAGAGGAGGTGAGGAAGATCCAGGTGTTACTAAAGGACAAGATCAGAGAGGCTAAGGACAATTACAGGAGGAAGCTGGAGTGGAAACTCCAGCAGAACAGCATGAGAGAGGTGTGGAGGGGCATGAAGACCATCACTGGATTCAGGCCAACCAACAGCAGGGGAGCTGAGGGAGGTGAGAATAGAGCCAATGAGTTGAATCTGTTTTTCAATAGATTCGACACCACAGTGTCTGCTCCCACCCCCACAACCTCACCTGCAGTCAGCCTGGAATCCAGAACCACACCACTGTGCCAGCCTCTCTCTTCACATGTTGCCTCCTGTGAGATTCCTGACACCCCTCCCCCACCCATCACCTTCACTCAATACCAGGTTGAGATGCAAATGGGGAGACTTCACTCAGGCAAGTCTGCTGGACCAGACGGAGTGAGTCCCCTTGTCCTCAAGACCTGTGCCCCCCAGCTGTGTGGAGTCTTTCATAAACTGTTTATGCTGAGTCTGAGTCTGCAGAGGGTCCCGGTGATGTGGAAGACATCATGCCTCGTCCCTGTACCAAAGACGCCACGTCCCAGTGGCCCCCAGGATTACAGGCCCGTGGCATTGACCTCCCACATCATGAAGACCCTGGAAAGGCTCATCCTGGACCAGCTGCGACCCATAGTAAGACCACACCTGGATCCCCTTCAGTTCGCTTATCAGCCTCGTCTCGGAACTGAGGACGCCATCATCTACCTGCTCAATCGTGTCTACACCCATCTGGACCAGCCGGCGAGCACTGTGAGGGTCATGTTTTTTGACTTTTCCAGTGCTTTCAACACCATCAGGCCGACCCTCCTGGGTGATAAGTTAGCAGCGATGCAGGTGGATGCTTCTCTGGTGTCCTGGATTGTTGATTACCTGACAGGAAGACCACAATATGTACGTCTCCCACAGTGTGTGTCTGACAAGGTGATCAGCAACACAGGGGCACCACAGGGGACTGTCCTCTCCCCCTTCCTCTTCACCCTCTACACCACAGACTTCAGCCACTGCACAGAGACCTGCCATCTTCAGAAGTTTTCTGATGACTCTGCGGTGGTTGGATGCATCAGCAGGGATGATGAGACAGAGTACCGGGCTGTGGTCGACTCCTTTGTCACGTGGTGTGAGCAGAATCATCTGCAGCTCAACGTGGCAAAGACCAAGGAACTGATCGTGGACTTCAGGAAGACCAGGAAACACTTGACCCCTGTTTCAATTCAGGGGGTCAGTGTTGACATTGTGGAGGACTATAAATACCTTGGAGTACACATTGACAATAAACTGGACTGGGCTAAAAACACCACAGCACTTTACAGGAAGGGCCAGAGTCGTCTCTATTTTTTGAGGCGACTGAGGTCCTTCAACATCTGCCAGAAAATGCTGAGGATTTTCTATGAGTCTGTTGTGGCCAGTGCGATCCTCTATGCTGTTGCATGCTGGGGGAGCAGGCTGAGGGTCGCAGATGCCAACAGACTTAATAAACTAATCCGTAAGGCCAGCAATGTTGTGGGGATGGAGCTGGACTCCCTCAAGGTGGTGTCGGAGAGGCGGATGCTGTCCAAGATAAAGACAATGTTGGATAACACCTCCCACCCACTCCATGACATGCTGGTCAGTCACAGGAGCTCGTTCAGTGAGAGACTGAGATTACCGAAAAGCACCACTGAACGACACAGGAAATCATTCCTGCCTGTGGCCATCTCCCTGTACAACGCATCCACTTAACACACTGTTTGCTGCTACAACTACACATGTTTCTTTTCCAACTATTTATTTATGAGTGACTTATGTATGTATGTATGTATGTATGTATGTATGTATGTATATATATGTATATATTGTACTATTCTTAGTTAGTGTATTGTCTGTCTTGTCTTAATGTTGGTTTAAAATGGAACACTGTAACAAAAAATAATTTCCCCCAGGGATCAATAAAGTATTCTGATTCTGATTCTGAATTGACTGGACTGGACTGGTGGATGATCATTCATATATATATATAACTCAGTTTATTGGAGTACCTTGGTATCAGTCAAACTGGCATACTAGACCTACAACCATGCAATAACTATGCAATATTCCAGCATGATGTGACAAAGTCCTGCAGAGGTTCTCGTGATGTTAGGAGTACTTACATATTTCAGTGTTTAAATGTATCATTAAAGTTGAATTTTTCCACAACAAAAGTGGGTTGAGGTGACATGCCTGTGATTCGGTTTTCAAGTTCTTGTAAGGTTCGAGTTCATTATGCTCTTGGGTAACTCTTCCCCTTGGTGACTGTGTAGTTGGGTCAGTGTAAGTATCCCAGGGTGTAGTTGGTCAAACAGGCTCTCACTGATAAAATCTTGTGTTTCTGAGGCCACCACTTGATATCTTTTCCTCAACAATACTTTTGCTGATTTTAGTCAGACTATCTTGAATGAATCATGCCTGAACTGTTTTGTTTTTCTTTTTAAATTGTCTATTTGTTGGTCACTTTTCATCTTCATTAAAGTGCTTTGGAAACAGGGGAGAGTTCCTGTAGATTGCTTTAGAGGGCTTTGGATTGCCAATTTAATAACCTTCAGTTAATCAGCTATGTCCTATAAACAGCTTGAGGGATAGAAAACTCCTTTTTGCTTAGAATAACACATTTTTTACGCTTGGACAGTTTGATGCTATTTTCCAGTTTTCACAGTGTTAATTAGTCAAAAGTGTTTAATCAGTGTCATTTGACCACTGCTTCAACCGTAACAATGCAAGAAAATCTAAACATGTTCAGATTTGCATCATTGTTTGTATCATTATGTTTTTGTTTTGGAAAGGAAGTGTGCTTATGTACATATTTTCAAAATTAGTATTCAGATAATACCTATTAACTATAACATATTTTTGCAAAAAATACAACAGTTTTAACCTTACAATAGGAATAAATGAAATTTCTTCATCATTTCTGTGTTATTTTGATTGTAAATATAGCAGATATGTAATTGTGTTATAGTTTATTCTGTTTGGAAATACTAGTAATTTTACATTACAGTGTGGACACACTGGAAAGCATCCAGCCTCTTTGATTATTACATATACGTCTTACATGACAACATGACTATTACATGTACTTCTAAAAAGTATGGAAGCTGAACAGAAACAGGCCTGTCATGGAAATAATTAAATGAAGGTGTTTATGATTAAGTGGAAAAAAATCCAAACCTACATGACCCTGTGTGGAAAAGTGATTGCTCCCTAATCCTAATAACTGGTTGGGCCACCCTTAGTAGCAACAACTGTGATAACTGGCCATGAGTCTTTTACAACCCTGTGGAGGATTTTTGGCCCACTCATCTTTGAAGAATTTTTGTAATTTAGCCACATTGTTAATGCTGTGAAACATGTCAATCAGACTCAAGTCAGGGCTTTGACTAGGCCACTCCAAAGTCTTCATTCGTTTTTTTCTTAAACCATTCAGGGGTGGACTTTCTGGTGTGTTTTGGATCATTGTGCTGCTGCAGAACCAAAGTGCATGTTAACTTGAGGTCACGAACAGATGGCCAGATATTCTCCTTCAGGATGTTTTGGTAGAGATCAGAATTCATTGTTCTGTTTAGTCTTCCAGGTCATGAGATAGCAAAACAGCCCTAGACCACCACACTACCACCACCATTTTACTGTTGGTATGATGTTCCATTTCTGTGTTACTTTCATGCCAAATGTAACGCCACTCAAACCAAAAAGTTTTGTCTCGTCAGTCCACAGAATATATTTCCAGATATCTTAGGGGGGATCATCAAGATGTTTTTCTGGCAAATATGAGATGAGCCTTTGTGTTCCTTTTGGACAGCAGTGGTTTTCTCCTTGAAACATGGATGCCATTTTTGCCCAGTCTCTTTCTCATTGTTGAATCATGAACTCTGACCTTAACTGAGACATGTGAAGCCTGTGGTTCTTTAAAGTTGTTCTTGGTTCTTTTTTGACCTCTTGGACGACTCATCAATATGCTCTTTGAGTAATTTTTGTCAGCCGGTCACTCGTGGGAATCTTCACTACTGTTCCAAGTTTTCTCCATTTTTGTATAATGAATCTCACTGTGGTTCACTGGAGTCCCAAAGAAAATAAATAGAAATTGCTTTGTTAACCTTTCCAGACTGATATTTCAGTGACTTTGTTACTTTTTGGGATCATTTAGCCTGCTTTACTTTGTCAGACAGGTTCTATTTAAGTGATTTCTTGATTCATCAGGTCTGCCAGTAATTAGGCCTGAGTGTGTTTAGTGAAACTGAGCTCAACTTTCCCAAAAAATTAGTTAATTCATGATTTAACAAGAGGGGCAATTACTTTTTCACACAGGACCAGTGCGGTTTGGATAACTGTTCCCCCTTAATCAATGAAATCATCATTTAAAAACTGCGTTTTCTATTTACTTTGGTTATTTTTGTCTGATATTAACATTTTTTTGATGATCTGAAACACGTAAGCGTGAGAAATAAGCAAAACACTAGGAAATTAGGAAGGGGGCAAATACTTGTTACAGAGTGCCTGCAGACCGTACCATGTTGAAAGATGCAACATGGTACGGTCCTAGACCGTAGCACCGTACCATTGCAAGATGTCCATTTTGACTTTAATGAAAAAGTTGAACAAGTGCTGCATTCAGGCATACAGCTGACACTATGAGGTGCTGTCAGATTAATGGGGAAGAATCTGTGTCTAGAAAGCACCTTTCATATTGTGAGGATAAGAGCCAAAATATAATTGCAAGTATAGAAATGTCCTCATTACATTTAGTCTAAAATGAAAACTTGTCCATAAAAGCAAACCCAGACACAGCAAACAAGTATTTGACCGAGACCGGGTGTGATGATGGCTTTGTATGGTTTATTCAGGCGCACTGATGGTGTTGTTCTTGGACAAAGACGAATGGAACTTGGACATGCGTGCAACTGTTTCCTCTGTGGTCAAGCTTTCTCTCTCAGCTTGTAGGTTTGGGAATGCGGTCATAAGTGCAGATCTATCTCACTGAGTGTTTTGTTTTACCTTTGTTTGATTTTGTTTTGCATATCAGGACTTTTTAAAATCCTGACATGCTTTTTCACTCCCCTGTCTGTGCTATGCTTTGTCAGGATGAAGTGAATGTTAATAGCGTTTAGGAAAACCCACCCGTGTTTGGAACTGCTCTGACATCAAACTACATCATAAAGTGGTTGGAAAAAGGACTTGGGTCAAATGTTAATGTGTAATGTCAACACACACAGGCCAAAGCACAGTGGAAATGTGTCCCTCCTGACTTTGTTGCATGGGATTCATCTTCCCATATTTAAAAAAAACAAAACAAAAAAAAAACAATGATAGTACATGATCAATATTCATATTTCTCAATGGTATCAGAGGCCAAAATGTGCTCAGAACAGTATTTCCTAAACCATTCAGCAGTGTACATACTTTCTACTTACCAGAAAGTATTTATTGAAGTAAAACCACTCGCAGCCAGATAATATAATCATGGCAATTAGGTGTACTGTATATAAATTATTTTCAAGTACATTATGAAAAGCAATGGCTAATGTGCTATTAGGTTCACAAATGTCTCCTGACAGACATCGTGACTTTTTTGCACCATCTTGACAGGAGACAATTGTCAGCCCTTTACCACTGTGACCTCTCGTCACTACACGTAAACAAAAGCAGAGGAAGCAGATGTGCAGCTTGTATAAGACCAGATACAGAAGGGCAGGCATTTCCTAATAGCTGCCTCCTCTCTGTATTTGGCCAACAATAACACCGTTGGCACACCTGACACAAAAGAACCGAGAAGCAAGCCAAAAGGGCAAATTACTGGGTAGGTTATTGAGTTGAGCTGGAGATCTGTGCATGGCTGTGGCCTTGAGTAAACATAAGAGACTTTTGCAAAGCATCACCCTGCTCAAAACATAATTAACAGGGGATTCAGAAATATTTCACAGCAAACAATATATATGCTTACAGCATTATTGGACTGGAATCACAAGAATGTTGTTTTGGAAGGAAGCAATTTAGCTCAGAGGTCATTTCAAAGTACGTTTGGCTGTGAATGAGGCCATCATTTGGTCAGTGTCTTTCTGCAACAGTTAAGCTGAAAAGGACAGTGTTATTGTGCTGGTTTTGGTCATTACTGGTATGTAGATGATGCAGTCAAGGTCCTTGACTTGGTAGTGACATTGGTATTACTGAGCCTAAACAAGCTGATTTGAGCTGTCCATGGAATTGCTATCAATGCTTTTCTTTACCTTTAAAAGATGGGAATGTGACAAATTAAATAAATACAGTAAATACTGCAGTAAATAAATACCATTACAAATTAATATTAGAAGATAACACGTCTATATGAGATATGCTCAACCTCTGGGGTGGTTTGAAGATGTCTGGTGGCCAGCAGCAGACGGGAAGGTCTTATGCCTGTGAGGAGACACGTTGCTTAAAAACGTACTTTCTAAGCATAATAAATTGAATGAATTAAATAATGATAGGGAGTTTAATGAACTAGGTTATTATTAAATATTGTCCGAAGGTGAAATATGCATCGGATTAATTGCACACTGAAGCTATCTTGATATATTCTTATACAGTGTGCATGGTGGCCTGATGTGATTTAAGCATGTGTGATTGATGGATGCATTTGATTGCGATTTTAGACGCGGCTGGCGACAGAAATCATTAGTGCTTCTTAATGTCGACGATGAGCTCTGGAAATGCTTTAATTCGACTCCAGACAATTACACCGTCATCATTTTTAATCTATCTGGCCCATGCTCACCTCTATACACACACACATACACACACACTGTCCAATTAGCCAAACGGTATGACCACATGCATCTTTCTGTCTGTCTCTGCACAGCTAATGATAATGATGGTTGTGTGCATTTGCGTGTGTGTTCCTAATACTTGTCCCCCTGCAAGTGCAAATGTGTTTATGTGTGCCTGTGTGATATAATATGTCTTAACACATAGCTTAAACAGACACTCAGCCATTTCCGGACCTGCAGTCAAATGACACTCATTAAGCTCTAGCGCTGAGCGTTGCTCTAATTTAGCATGAAGCCAGTTGATCACCCCCTCTTGCTGAATTTGACCTTCACATTCCTGCAATCCATGTTTACAACACTGGTATTTTTAATACTTGTCAGTGACTGTCATAAATGGGGTTTCTATCAAAGACCTGGCATATATAAGCAATGACAACAAAAGCTTCAGAGTGGCAGTGAAATAATGATACCTGAGAGAAGGTGAGATAATGACATGGAACCTTTGGAGCTTGAGCTTGGCTGTCATAACTATTTACATTAGTATTTCTAATAACAGATGAAGAAGGAAGTAAAACAGAGTAAAAACCAACTTTTACGTTTATTCTGACAGTTGCTTAAAGAAGAAGAAAATAATGTGATGTGAGGAGACTCCCGCAGAGAATTATAGCTACGAGAGCAGGAGAGAGTTTTACGAAGGGCATTTTAAAGCTTTTTCAGGTGTTACTCATTAGTCAGGAGCACAGACGGTAATTGTTAATTGGACTTATTTTAAGCAGACAGCCATAACGGGCTGTATGGATGTCAAAAATAGGACCGTGAAGCAGTTTGCAGAATGCTATCAGCAAACTTCTGACCTCAAATTAGCCAAAGTTTTGAAAGTTTCAAATATGTAGCGCTAAAATCAACTTTGGATAATACGTGGTGGAGGAGAGCGAAATCCTCCTAGCACAAGCAGCATGGATAATTTTAACTAAGTCGTTAAACAGGAAAAAGATATTTTAACACACGCACACACAAGCTAAACATTAACTCTAAAGTGGAATGCTTGATTCAGTTAATTTAACAGTCAAATATCTCCCTCAGGTTTCAGCCTACATGTTTTTCATTCATTACCTTCAGTAGGTAAGGTTATTTTTAATCAAATTAGTGAAATGTTAACATGAGATTCCCTTAAGTACAACAGTACCCACAGTCACTGTAAACTGTTCCCACTTGGGAACTAATACGCAGCCTGCTTTGATTATTGATGGTGGTTATTGGTGGCTGTTACTTCATATGAATTAATGAATTTACTATGGTTAATGAGCATGTTTATATGTGCGTGCCTTTGTAGAGGGAGTGTGCGAGATCTGGTTGACCAGTGAGGACACCGGTGCTTACGGTAGAGACATAGGGACAGACCTGCCCACGCTGCTGTGGAGACTGGTGGAGGAGATTCCCGAAGGTGCCATGCTAAGGCTGGGGATGACGAATCCACCATATATCCTGGAACACCTAGAGGTATGCGCAGTACACACAAGCACCTCCCCAATTTCACCCACGAGTCCTATCAAATATAATAATGCATCGGTATTAATAAAAGTAAAACACCGAGACACTCCACACACTTCCTTTTTACCTGCTTTGTTTTTCTCCTGACGGGCTCTTTCTGTGAACAAACAATATTGCTTTGCCTAGATTTAATAAAGTAAAAGCCTTTCTGTTTTGCTTACCAAGCAGTTTAGCTGCAGCACTCATTCTCTGCTGATTAGTTCATTCTCTTCTTTCCCTAATGAGTCAATTAAGGACCATTGTGTCCTCTTTAGTAACCTCATTTTATCAATCATTATTGTCTTTTCTAATGGAACAATGGGCATTGTTACCCCTCTCTATTTTCTCTCTCGATCTCTAGCCCTGACTTCTTTGTGTATTTGCATGTCTGTGAGACATGAATTTTCTGCCATTTAAATCTTTTTCTGCCTTACCCCCTTTTTTAAAAAAATTAACTTGTGTTGGAGACACAACACATTATTTTATTCTATCGGTTTTCATGAACTGACAGTCGTGCCTCTTTTTAAATAACATATTCATGTACTGAGTGCAAAGGATTGCAATGTGTGTTTTTAAAAAAAAGTTCTTCCATTGTTCAGATTATCTGGATAGATGACACATGCCAACATGTTGTTTCCTGGTCCATTGTTTGTTGCAACCAGTTCATTTTCTTTTCAATTATTTCATTATTATTCACTCTCTAGCAAACTTCAGGAGTCTGTGAAATAGTTAATTAGATTATTAATTGGTTAATTAAAGTTAGACTTGTAAATTTACATCAGGGTTTTGCCATCAATTAAGACTTTCTCTACTTCATTTGGTATTCCTGTAAAATTTGCTGCTGTGGGGATTTGTAGTCTGCTCTTTTTTATGTCATTGCCAGAGAAATGTGAAAAAGAGCAAGTTGCCTTTTGACATTGACAGATCACCATTGACAGATCATCACTGTGCCATCACTCTGAAAATAAACCAATAATGGAAAAGGGTTGAAGTTATAATTTGCCAGATGAGTGCGTTTAACAACCGTTATCAGCTCCCTGTTTCAATTTTGTGAGAGAAGGTAAAGCGTGTTGCATTTTTACCCCGAGGTCCTGCAGTCAGGTCATTAAGAAAGTCTCAGCTAGGGGAGCGAGCTGTTATTCAGTCGGACTTTTTCACTGCTATATGGCAGCTGGTGGTGTCAAGATTTTCTGGGAAATAGAATATTTTGTTAAACCTAAATCTTGCATTGTTGGTAATGAGAAGAATATAAAAACTGGATACATTTGGACTGAGTATGTGATGAAACACCAAGAAAACTGATGGTCTGTGCAAACCTGCTATAAAGTAGTGCAAGAAAGGGTGTGACATCGTTTGCTTTTAGTCATATGATCTAAACATGCATGGATGCTTCATTCTTTTGAAACATCTAAACCTACCTTACAGCCATCAAAATATCGATATAATAAGCAGATAGCATAATGGTGAGCATCGTGTTGCGACGATGAGTGTCATGCTTGTGCTGTGCTAGTTCACTTCATCGCCTACCATGGTGTTGATCCAGCATAGTAGGTGTGACTTGAGACATCATTGTCAGTATGTGTTTGATAAATTGATATTTTGCATCTTCCTTCCTGTTCATCTGCTCCTCTACTGTACGTTGCAGGTCTATCTTAACCCACCGTAAGTGTTTGCCCGTGTTAAGGCTCCTGAGAAGTGCTATAGATACACCGCTCATCCTCTGTGGCCTGCTTTTGACAGCTCTTTTGCGACTTGAGTCTTTTAATCTTTATTTATTGATTACTTTATCTCAAAGGAAGTTACTTTTCAGCCACTTAGATTGAAAAGCAACTTCCTTGTTTTTCTTGGTTTGTTCTGTTTTGGTCACATTGTGATTTTTGTACAAATTATCTGCAAAACATGATAGAAGGTAATGTACTGCACTCTTAAAATCCTTTACTGGGACAATGAGTTAATGATCGGAAAACCTCTCTTTCCTTAAAACTGAGGTGTTTGAACACTTCCTACACAATGTCACAATTCTTATTAAGCAATGTTCTGCTGGGAATAAAATCACACGTGAACTTTTGCTTCAATGACAGGGATAAAACTCAAGGAAGTGGGACCTTTTGTACAAATTCTAGTTAATATTTTAATGTTATATTAAACGTGATTGCTGACCTTGATAGATTTAATTTCTGGCTTATTTTTCAGTCCTATTATTCTTGCTCTGGTTGCCTGTTTGCATTCATAATTTCAGCCCTGATTAAAAACAGTTGGTTTGAAAAAGGAGAGGAGAAACATGTCAGTGGATGAAATAGAGGATGAACTGGGTAATGGTAACCTTGAAAAAGCAAATGACAGAACTTTTTTTTTCTTCCTTTTTTCTTTAAAAAATAAATTCATAACAGATACTTTGAATCAAACAATCAAAGATGATTGGGATCACTGATTAATGAAATGAGGGCAGAAATGTAAAAAAGTAAGGGGATGAAGGCCTGGGGATAGAGACGAGGGGTAAAAAGCAGTGGGAAAAGTGCTGTGGGAAGCAGCTATAGAGGTTGTAATTAACCAGGGGTTAATGGAGGTGGCTAATTGTCCCCCACATGTATAGGTAGGCTTTCTGCTTGGCTACATTACAATTAAAAACCCACCCTCCTAATGATAGGGAATAACAATTAACTGATAATTAGAAACACACTTGGAAGACACAGTCACTTGGTGTGTGTGTGTGTGTGTGTGTGTGTGTGTGTGTATTAAGAATAATTTCATATGCTAGCAGCCCTTTTTATTGTTAATGTCCATGTGTTGGATTGAATTATATATTTTTTGCTTTAATTCCTCACCCAATTAACCTACATAAGGAAAGATGGTCTTCTTTAACTTATCATTGTCTTGTGTTGCTCTTGTTCCCTATGTACCCTTTCGTATCCATCCTTTTCCCCCCTCTTGTCTGCTACCCTTTCCACACTGTCCTTTTTTCCCCTTTTTTGCAGTCCTACTCATAAATAAGGGCGTACTGACAGTCATTAAGAAAAAAGTCTTTTGAAAGTCTTTGCGAGCTTCCTTCCTCAGTTTTTCCTTCTTTCTTTGCTTCCTCTTGCAGCTCCTTCTTTTTCAGTATAGCTCTTCATTTTCTCCTTTTGACGCTTTTAATCTTTTTCCCTTCACCTTTTGCTTTTAGTTTTTTCTTCTCCTAATTACTCGTCCATAACCTCTTTTGTCTATTTTCTCCAATTGAAGTCGTGATGATGGTAATCACGTCAGTGGCGTGGCGATGAAGAAGGCCGAGTCTCCAGAGTATTTTTATCGTTCATCTTAAAGGCTGAATGATGTCCTGCTGTCTCTTCTTTTGAAGAACGCTAGTACTTATATAATGGCATCATACCGAATGGCTGTGATTGAAGCTGAAAAGGCCAAGTAACTTCTCCACTACCCCTTTAAAGATCACCCTCTCTCACAAATACTCACAGATCAACGCGTCTGCACTGTCTCCTTTTGTCACACAAGAGCACACAATTTCTTCCTATGTGCAGCCTGTTTTTCTTGACAGATGTAGACAGGCCAGTAGAACCATTTGCTGATTGGAGCAGTTAAAGGCCCAATCTGCTCTCACGGGCCACTTCTCCCTGACATTTTAGTTGATTGCATTGTGCTATCAGTGCTTCGTTTTTGAGTAGCTTCACGTAAAAATATCTCTACAGTGCCACTTTTTGTTTTTCTCTCTCCTCATTTCCCCCCCCCCCCCCCCCCCCCCCCCCCCCCTCTTCAGTTTTTATATTTTGGAGTGTAGCATCTTTTTCCCCATCTACCCATCTCTGAATCTGTCCGTCTGTCCACAGTACAGCCACATCTGACCTGTGTGTGTGTGTGTGTGTGTGTGTGTGTGTGTGTGTGTGTGTGTGTGTGTGTGCAGATAAGTGTGGATGTGTTTCTGTGAGCCTTTATGTGTGGGCGATTTATAATAATCTATACTAGAAATGGCAAATGAGGTGTGAAAATAGTCTCCGTGTAGGTAGTCAACCAGTGAAATCTGCTCCCTTAGTGATGCCAGTGAATTTTCCAACTTTGGCCTTTGGTGATAATGCCGTGTGGATTGTGATCGATCAACAGTTTCTTGATAACCCAGTGGAGTTTTTTCACATGAGATGTTATTCACGAACATGCTACAAGTCTCTGTTTATCTATATACATTGTTACTAACAACAGTAATTCAAAGAGAGGACACAGTCTGACATCAAGTTGAAAAAAAAACCCAATCAAACTACAGATTGATTGCACGTGTGTTTATATGTTCATCTCGAACTTTTGAAAGTTTAAGGAAACATAAAGTAAAAACAAAAATTTTGGACTTTTGTGTGGTTTTCTTATGCTGTGTCACATTGCACTTACCGTGTCTGTGAAGGTTCTCAGTCATCCAGGTCATCGTAGTCTAAGGAGCTTCAAGGAGTTGCTTGAAGACGTTTCACCTCTCATCCGAGAAGCTTCTTCAGTTCTAAAGGGGTCAACTGGTGGGGAGTCCCAGATTTAAACACAGTGGGAGTTTCCCCCCCAAAGACGGACAAAGGACCCCCTGATGATCCTCTATCTAATCACATGAGCCGAGGTGTGAAAATGGGTGTGGGTCACAATCAGCCAGGGTTTTGGGTGAGCTCATTATGAAACCTGGCCCCACCCTATCATGTGATTTCCTGAGGTCAGATGGCCCAGGATGTGAGTGGGCATTAAGGCGTCTGGGAAGGGAACTCAAAACTGGATTATAGATGGCAGACAGTTGGTGTCGTAAACCACCGCCTCTGTTCAAAGATGGTCGCTCACAGTGGACGTAAATGGCTTCTTTCACTCCTCATTGCACTTACCGTGTTGTCCGTACTATAAGGTGCACTTAAAATCCTTTAATTTTCTCCAAAATCGACAGTGCGCCTTATGTATTAATTCTGGTTGTGCTTACTGACCTCAAACTGATTTTATGTGGAACACGGCGCTAAAAAATCGGTCAAAAAAAATGTTTTAGTGCGACTTCGGCAAGCTACGAAGCCGCACCGCTTGATGGATTGTCGGAGCATTACGGCTACCGTAATGATGTGTTATGTGATCGCTAGCGACACAGCTATGTTAGCATAACAAAAACACAGTAAAGCTGGAGGATGAATGCTAAGTTTTTTCCGATAGAAGTTAACGTGACAGGCTGCTGTAAACAGACCAAACTTCAGTCAGGAGAACAACTGAGATAATCCATCCACAATCAGAGGTTAGTCAATAATATACTGCAACAACATGTGAACAGAGCAGCTGCGAGAGAATTCAACATTAATGGATCGATGGTACGAAAGTGGAGGAAGCAAGAAGAATGAGTTGAGTAAAGTTTGACTTATCTGGCTGTTTTGTTTCGCTTAAATAATAATAATGGATTGCATTTGTATAGCACTTTTCGAGCCCCTCAAAGCGCTTTACAATTCCACTATTCATTCACTCTCACATTCACACACTGGTGGAGGCAGCTACAGTTGTAGCCACAGCTGCCCTGGGGTAGACTGACAGAAGCGAGGCTGCCATATCGCGCCATTGGCCCCTCTGGCCATCACCAGTAGGGGGTAGGTGAAGTGTCTTGCCCAAGGACACAACGACCGAGACTGTCCGAGCCGGGGCTCGAACCGGCAACCTTCCGATTACAAGACGAACTCCCAAACCGTGAGCCACGATCGCCCCTTATAATCCGGGTGCGCCTTATGGTCCGAAAAATATGGTAATTTTAGTTCATATTTCATTTTATTTGGTTGCTTTTTATTTTTATTTTTTTCCCTCCCACTTTTATCACTTATCAGAAGCATTCCCCTGTGTGCCCTGATAAACTACCAAATAGCTGTAGCACAGCAAAAGGTCTGTCCCATACATACACTAATGATTATACACTAGACACCCGTTCACAGAAACACAGCCACAACCGTCTCTTGCCCGGGCTCAAGGGCAGCTGTATAGAAACACCCTCTCAATCCATTTTCATTTTAATGAAGCCTTTGGGAGCCTCTTCACATTAGAGGCCTAATGTAGCATTTTGTGTGAGGAACTAAACCAAATGAAAGCTCACAGCAAAGCTATTCGGATGTGCCTCTGTTGCGCCTTTAGACTGTAGTTTAGTTGTATTTTTGAGTGACTTGTTGTGCATGTCCCCTTAAAAACAAAGTTTGTCACAGTCACAGAAAACACTTGCACATGACAAATTCTACACATACACCCAATTCACCTTTAACCGTGCAATGCATTTCATTCTAAGAGGTGTGCAGCAAGCTTGGTATAGATGCCAAGGAAAATCAAACACAGCTTGAAGTGTTTAAAATGTCTATTTCACTTTCTGAAGTGTGGTTGTGCTTGGTCATGTACACACAAATACTGACTTGTCCTGGGAAAAGATTTCTCTACAGACTTCACTGGGTGACACATGATATTAAAAGATATGTGTTTTTAGAGGTCCAGGTAATCTGAATGTATGAATTGATTTCATCTTTCAAAGCTTTGAGTTTTAAAGGATTCTGTCCAATTTCAAATGATAAGACGGCACAAATAACAAGTAAAGCATGTATTTTTTCACATTTATTACTTGAACCTTTTTGCTGCAAAGATAACTGTAGAAGATTTTGTCTCTTCATTGGCCATTTTTCATTTTTCTTCTGGCTTTATGCTTGTGAGTCGGTGCTTCTTTATTTCTGAACAACAACATTGAGAATTTTTTGTGTAGTTTGAACTGTGTTTGAGTGAGTCTTAAAGTGTTACTGTTATTTTCCGAAGTGTCAAACATAATGTTGCTATTAGTGAATAAGTAAGCTCTCATTTTTGAATATGTGTAGGACGCGTTCAGTTAGTGCTCCCTAAAAAACACTCACGGTTAAACACATCTGACTCTTTGTGTCTCCTCTAAGCTGTGCAATGAATAATGCATACAACATCCCGCTGCCCCGAGGAGACCAAATTACATTGAACTGATCCCCTTTGGCCCGTTTGACCATGTATGTTTTTCTCAAATGTTTAAATTCAACCGAATTTCACTTGGAAAGTTAAGGTCGATTTCTTTTGGGTTGCAGAGTTTAGAATTTATTTCATTTTTGTGCGATGTGCTTGATTAATAACATATTTGCAGTCACAAGCTATACAGAGATGACTTGATTCAAAGTTGACCCTGACTTTCAGCAGCCTGCTTAGAGAGAAAGTAAGAAACATTCATTTTTGAAACCCGCAGTATTCAAAACATGACTATCACGTGTTTTAAGCGCCAAACACAAAAAAGAAGGGAGAGTGAATGATGAAAAGGATGAGGAAAAAGATACACAAACAAAAGAAACGGAAAAGCACAAAGTTTAGAGTAAGCATATTTTCTGGGAAATTGTTGTGAAACGTCTGTAGTCACGTGCTGAGGCTGCTTGGAGCTAAATCGACTTTCATCACCTCTCCCCCCACATATGTTTTCTTTTCTTTTCTTTTAAGTGAGATCTGATTTGAGGGGGGGCGATATCAGATCCTTTGAGCTAATTCGCTTAACTCGATATTTTCTGTGTTCGTGTGTCTATTTGCGCTGATCAACCAGAGATGAAAAGACTGTTTTTTTGCAGATGAAGACCTGTTGGGTTAAAGAACAAAAACGGTATTGGTCAAGGCTGATTTAGAAATATATAAATACACAAAAAAGCTTACAGTTGACTGATCATAAAACCTTGCTTGGGCACATTTGAAGGATCCCAGATTGTAACTTGAGCATATGTGATTGATAAATCTCAAACTAAAGTTAATGGCACATCCTTTTTACCCTCACATGACACCAGGATAAATGAGGGTGTAGTCGGGAATATTAAGAGAAAAGCAAACCTTTTGGAAGACAACATCATCGCCATGGTAGAAGCAATTAAAGCCACGTTGAAATGGTGTGTCGACAAATGAAGCCAACATGCAAATTAGGAGTGTGTCACTTCTACAGGGAGTGAGGTATAAAAACTTCAGTACAGACTTGAACTGCAATATTCCTGCATAAAGAAAACAAAGCTTTGCTTTGATCTGAAAACTATCACAACTCTAAAGATGATCAATATCAAGGCAGCACGTAGTTATTGAATATCATATTGTTTTTTAAAAACCATTTTTTACACAGCATCATTTACACTTTGACATTTAGTATTGGTAGCTGTGAAATATTAAAGATCCTCAAGTCTTCTGGGATTTGCAACATCATTTGCAGATCTCTATTATACAGTCAAGTGCATGACAAATGATCCATGTGAGGGAAGTCTCCTGAAACTGTGTTGACACCCAGCTACATACATATACGCATACTCTTAACAAATGTACTTAACTAGCTGTCATAAAAACACGAGCCAAATTCACATTTTCATACCCGCATTTCAGCCGACATCCTAGATTCCTCTGAAAAGTCAGAAATTAATCAAGCATAACGCTCAGCCATTAAAACAACTGTTTTCCTGTTCAGGAATGCAATTAAATAAGAATAATTTGGCATCTTAATCCAAAAATAATAATGTTCTTAACATTTTTTTCCAACTACTTTTTGTAGAACAGCAAATTTGAAAATTCATGCATAGAAACAATAATTATATTTCAACATTAAAACATATAATTTTGATTAAAGTGTTTTACATACTGGTGAACTAATCATTACAGAGACATAAAGAGTGATTTTGGTAATTGGCAATACTGTTAATTTAGGGGAAGCTCCGGGATAGATAGTAGGCATGAAGACTGAATGTAGTGCGACTTTTCATCTCATCATCTCCCTTTACAGCTCCTCCATCTAATGCACAGTACACACTGCAGTAGCTACACCCTTTTACACATGCTCTACAGTAAAATAACAAATGACAAGGTTTTACAGGTTAGAGTTATTTGTATATATTTTGCAAACTTTGTAATATATTGTATTATTTAATTAGTTCAGTCTGTTACCGTTATTGTCTTGGAGCAGCTATAACCCTTTAATAATTGCTAATTTCCTTAGTGGTTATTAAAGTTTTTTTTATTCTGATTCAAAAGAAACTCATTACTACACATATATTTCTTCAAAGCACACAAGTGTGCATTAATAAATACCCTCTCCCTGCTAGCCATCATTAGATCTTATAGGTCACTTCTACTTGCCAGGAAAACCACATTAGAGGATTGTAACTTAATAATAGAAGAGACAGTCAGAGGTAAAAGGTTACACTTTAGAAAGGCCCACGTTTTCCATGTAGATACATTGTTGCAATAGTAGTACGTCTACATTAGTATTTAAAATCTATTACAACAACAGAACCTTACCATTTGAAGTATATTTTATTATTGTAGTACAAAATTAATTCATCACATTTTATGTGGAATATCCCTTTTTTTAGGCTTTGCATGTACTTTTTGCTTCTTTCTTCTGGTGCCATTGATGGTTGTGGACTCTAAAATAGCTTCACAGCAGAAATTTGAAGTATACACAATAAAGCATCTACACTTAGAAATAGAGGCACTATGAATCCATCACTCTGCTATTTACTCTGGTTCATAATACATTTAAAAACACATAAATGCATGTTCTTTTTCATGGTTTTTCTTTTACACACTAACTCACCCACTTACAGATACATGCAGTAGCCTGATTTCTGTCACCAATCAAGCTCCATTTTCCAACCAAATTAATTCTTTCTAATTTGGAGCTTGCAGCGGTCAACCCCCCGTGGCGCTGATACTGAGCTGTGCCCGTGTGTGTTCATGCACACATATGCTTTAATGTCTGCGTAAGAAGGCGAGCACATTCTACAATAGATCTTAATTGAGAAGACGGACTGCAATCAGTACGTTCTTGTAGGAAATCATTAAATCATTTCTTCCTCCCCTCTCCTTTTCTTTTTCGCCTTCTTATGGTGATTAGCATGGTGATGATAGCATCCTGATTATGTCCATCAGAAAAATCTGACATCTGTGTTCTCTCCAGTTCTATTACTGAGGAAATTAAAAGTGAGAAGAAAAGAAGAAAAAAAACCTTGCAAAGTCCCCTAATTACTGTAGTGCATTTAACTGCAGTGTTCTTAAAAGGATTAGAGTTGGGGTGCATGTTATACTTGAGTGTTGCTCCTGGTGAATTCAGTTTTTCAAATTCATGTAAATACATGTTTGTGCACAGAAACAATGGTTTTAATTTAGCTTAGCAAAATTATTTGACACCCAAAGTACTCTTTTGGGTGTTTTCCCCCCAATTAAATTTTTTTCCCCACCATTTCTCATATAAGATTGTGGACTTAGCCTTGTGTATTGGCTGAAATATTCTTTTGATTTGTCGGATAGAGGGTTTTTATTGAAATAAAATCAAATGAAGAATCTTCTGAATCTGCTTTGATCTGAAAATAGGACCTGCATTCTTCAGTAAAAGCTCTTGACTTTCCAGACATAAAGAAGCCCTACTGGAGCAACCTTGACTCTTAGGACTTTAAATTTCCGATATGAAAAGGAAAAATACAAAAAAAATAAATAAATATAGGATGTAAGCTGTGTATTGTAGAAGCTCTGAAAGGAGTGCAGGAGTGAAAAGAGTGCAGGAAGAGACAGGAATGTTAATGGCACTTTTATTTTATTCAAAGCCAGCGGCTATCATTCACCAGAAGCTTCAGTGAGCCTTCACATTTCCTGTTTTTCTCCTTTTGCACGTTTTAGTTTTTAAGGTGTTGATCTGTGTCATGAAATCAATAATTAATGGACATTATGTTCTGTGAAGTTTGTATGTTCGTGTAGTTGCATGATGGGTTAATTGGCGATGCGGAGGTGTGGACGTGAGCTCGCTTTCTTTGTTAGCGCTGTGAGAGAATGGTGACCTGTTCTGTGTGTATCCCAACTTGTTAGAAATCCACTGCTGTGTTATAGCATATCCACAATCACTAATAGAGTCACACTTACAAATGAAACATTCAAAAATCAGCATGTTATAATAATGTTACCTCCTTAATGTTTTCCCATTTGTGTCATTAGGAGATGGCCAAGATTTTGAATCATCCACGCGTCTATGCCTTCCTCCACGTTCCCGTGCAGTCAGCCTCTGATAGCGTACTGATGGATATGAAGAGAGAATATTGCATTGACGACTTCAAACGAGTGGTAGACTTCCTTAAAGAAAGGTAAGGCAGTATATGGACTCCCAGTTGACTGATTATGTCTATGAGTGCAAATGCATATATAAGCATGTGACTACAACTACAAACTCGGGACATATTAAAACTTTCACCTTCATAGGGATACACACACTCTCCTCCTCACTTGTTACTCATTATATACTTGAACAGGAACAGTGTGTCGTAAGTCAGCGGTCCCTGGGCCATGGACCGGTACCGGGGTGGGAGACTTGAGGCTCGGGTGTGAAATTCATGGTTTTCAGGAGTTTTAGCGTTATTTTTTCATCCTTTTTATCATTGACTCTGTTTCCCTGGGTCTTTTTCTGTGTGTTATGAATAAATCTCCATTTTGTTTTGGGTACCGGTACTGGTTTTATTAAGTTGTATTCATCCGTGTCACCGTAAAGGCTGGTCCGTGAAAGTATTGTTGGACATAAACTGATCTGTGGCGCAAAAAAGGTTGGGGACCGCTGTCGTAAGTTATCAGAACAGCTCATAGGTGTTGGGAGAACATCTTTCTTTTTGGCTAGCAATGCTGCTCTCTTTCTACACTTCCTTCCTTATACTTCCTTTAAGGTATAGATACAATTTAAAATGGATCATTGCTTTTTAGCTGAGAGTTGATGAACTGTTTTTGGTTATGCAAACTGTTGTCTGCCCATCTTTGTGCTCAGATTCCTTATATTGCCTTAATTATCCTACTGAAATATTTAAGGCACATTTTCCAAGCAGTACCACCTCACTTTAGTGTCTCTTAGGTTTGGATGATTTGCTTCATAGGCCTAGATGTGCTATTATCTCTCTTTGACATCACCACTGGCCAATGACATCTCTGCCAGGCAACAGAGAATGTTATCCTTCCTCTATAATTCAGTAGTATTGTGGAGGATGGAGAACAACAACCAGTATAAAGTAACATGCACACGTTGACTTACACTACAAATTTATTGATCAGGCCCTAGGTGTTTAACACAAGTGGATGGATATCTGCTGAACAGCTAAAACACCATTAACACTTGGATCTTTACTCATTTACCTTAGACCTGGTTTTCCACTATATGGTCCATTTATGTATGTTTTTAATGTATTGTTCTAATATGTAAAATATCTCTCCCGTCTGTTTGGCACTCTTCACTTGCTGTTCACACACAGCAGTTTAGCACAGCAGTGGGGTTTTTAAAAAAAGAGAGAAAACGTAGTATAAAGCGTTTCTGAAAATGCGGGCAGAAATCCAGGCGTGAACCTGTATACACGGACACACCCCAGTGTGCATGTCAGCCTCCAACAGTGTACTGATGCCATTAATAGATGTGATTATTGTTGCTATGGCTCATAAATGTGAGGCTTTTACAAACCATACTTTTCTTTTAGCTGAAAAATGTACATATTTGAATAGCAGCACTGATCTGTTCTTTTCTTCATGTCCTTTTTCTTTACTGTACGACTCTCTTTCTGTAAGCTCTCATTTGAAACGACATCGCTTTACAAGGTTAAGCATTTCCAACTCAGAATTTACTGGCTGCAGCACCATTTGAATGGTTGAGACCAGATTCCTGGCATACTTTGCACTAAAGCAAATGTTCCTTTAGCAAATACACAGTGTGACCTCCTCACACAGATTTCAAGAGAAATGTGTACATCTCTGACATGGATTAAATATAACCACATAATGCACTGATGTGACCTCTGACATTGCCAGAAAGATGCACAATTAATCTTTCAATATATCGAAGATAATCTGTCATAGAGTTTGAGCATGAGCACTGATGGCAGCGCATGTCAGAGGGGTGAATAAACATAAAACTGGCGCTATGATAATATATAATGAAGAGATTCATGGGAAAATCAGTATGTATTCTAGATATGCCCTAGAATGCTTGCTATTAGAACATATTTTTAATACGCTGGCATGTTATTGCTCTTACCACATCATAACCGACATTTTCTTTAGCCTGAGTTGTTTGGCATGTAGGAAATATGTAAACACATGAATATACAACACATGATTCCAGTTTGTTATTGTGAGAGTTTCAAAGATGAGAAGGGAGGAAAAAGCAAGCACAAGTAAGGCCTAATCTCAGGATCGACATGTGTTCACTCCAATAATATTCAGATATATATAGATATATCTATATATTTCTTTACTTGTATTCTTTTTTTGTAAAGTTGAAGACCTTGTTTCATTATAATTTGATATAATTTGATCATTTTCATTTACTGCAGCAGTAACTGCGTCATGTATAAGCCAAAGTCAGCTGAGAAAATAAATCTGGATGATTCATTTTACGCATTCACTCACACACAACCATCTACAGTTAGGCCTGTAGATATTTGTACAATGCTGCATTACATAAAGACTCGCATAATAACCGCGTAAATAAGTAGAAGTAGACTTTCAGTTTTAATTCAAGAGGTTCAAAGAAAGGTATTGCTTGAAGTCTTTCTGCATATTCATGTGATACAAAGTCACCTGTTTCCAGAGGCTTAAATGTGGACAGTGTACTGACAAGCAGTTACATGCCTGAGTAAAACCTGTTCCTTCATTGTCCTATGACAATGGCAGATAAAAGCTCTGAAGCTGATTCCAAGTATTGAACTAGTTCACTGGTTCTCTGAATTACCAAGATGTGGTGATGAAGAAGGCGGAAAGACTGGAGATTGTTTGACTGGATAACCTCAAAAAATGAGAAACTTTAGTAGTTGCAAAATCAGTAATCTGGACCAATTTTTAAAATAATGAATGGATTGACCAGCTTAGTAACACTGAAAGACCTGAGAAACCACAGAAGATGACCAACGTCAACTACAGTATAATTATGTCCTTGGTTCAGAAAAGTCCTTCACAACAACTAAACAAGTCAAAAACAGTACCGAGGAGGTATTCATCAAAGTCTTCAATCAAGAGACGCCTTCTTAAATATAAACACAGAATCAGCTTCTAATCTGTGATCACACTGAAAACCAGGAAGGCCAGAGTAGACTTTGCCAGAAAACGTCTAAAAGAGCCGGCACCGTTCTGAAAACCGCACAAGGTTCACTTTTACCAGAATGATGGGAGGAGAAGAATATGGAGAAGCAAAGAAGACACTTGATCATCTGAAGCATAGCACGTTATCTGTCATGGTGGAGGCGATGTTGTGGCATGGTCACGTATGGCTGCAAGGGGAACCGGGTCACTAGTGTTTATATGATGATGTGACTGCTGATGGAAGTAGCAGAATGAACTCCTGCTCAGATTCAGCCAAATGCTGCAAAAGACAACGTCACAGTGGGTTCTAGACTTTAAAGGTCACTGATTGCATATTTATTGTCATCCAAGTGTTAAAAGCAATCATTATCTTTAACATTATACTAGTTTGCTGGATTACTTTTGAAAACTTGGGCTGTAATTGCTAAACAGTGCCAGAACTGGAAATGTCTCTCATATCTTGATGGTTTGATTTAAAATCCACTGTCCTGGTGTAAAGAAGTCAAATTCCCCAAAAATGTGACTTTTCAAGAACAAATCTTGTGAAATTAAACTGTACCTTTAAACACTGTGTGCATTTACGGGCTTCACAGAACCACTCCCATGTTTTTTTCCCTTCCTCACATGTCCATATGTTATTGTGTCTTTGTGTACATGTGATACTTTCTGAGTCACTGTATCTCTTTGGATACAGTGACTCACAACGCACTTGCAGGTCTTGTTTTTATCTCTGACCACATCTCCCATTTACACTCTTTTCTCATCCAGTCTTTCCCACATTCCCGTTGTTTTCCCTCTGGCCCTCTGTGGATACCCTGCTGACATAAAACACAAGCCCCATTAGTCTGAAATTCACCTTTTCTCTGTTCTTTTAGATACTTTATTTATATCCAATATGTGACCCCATTTCCAAAAAATAGTTGATATGCTGTGTAAAATGTAAATGTAAACAGAATGCAGTGATCGCCAAATGTCATAAACCTACCCGTTCATAGAACATGCAAAACATGTCATCAAAAGTTTAAACTGAGACATTTTTAAACTTCTCCTTTTTTACTGAAAATGTTAGCTTATTGTATTTTATGGAGGCAAAAGATTTCAAAGATTGGGACTGGGACATTAAAAGACTGGGACAAGTAAGTGGCACTAAAAACGTTTTGCAACTAATCAGATTTGTTGGCAGCAGGTCAGTAACATGATTGGGTATAAAAAGAGCGTCTTAGAGAGGCAGAGGTTCACTAATCTGGAAAACAAAATACTTCTCCAAGCAATTTCAGAATAATGTTACTCCATTTAAAACTGTTAATACTTTGAATATCTCTTCAGCTACAGTCAATAATATCATCAAACATTTTGAGAATCAGGAGAAATCTCTCTGTGCGAGGTACAGTACGAGGATGCTTTTGATCTTCAAACACTCAGCCAGCAATGAATTAAAAACAGGCATGATCCCATCATGGAAATCACTGCGAGGGAACCCAGTTCACTGTACCAGCCAAAAGAAGCGAGACCAGCCAGCTTGTTATCAGCCTTAGAGGTTGCATTAATGCCTGTGGATCTGCAGCTTGCACATCAGGAATGGCACCGTCAATGCTGAAGAGTCACAGGTTATACAGGCTTTAGAGCAAGATATACTCCCATCCAAATGGTGTCTTTTTAAGGGAAGGTCTTGCATATTTAATCAAAACAATGCAAAACTGCTTGCGGCACCTATTATAACAGCATGGCTTCATGGTAGGAGAGTCCAGGTGCTGAACTTACCTGCCTGCATTTAAGAGCTTTCATCAGCTGAAAACATTCGGCACACCATGAGACAAAAAATACGACAAAGACCCAGAACTGTTGAGCAGCTTTAATTGCATTTCAGACAAGAATGGGACAAGAGAACTCTTACAAAAGTCCAGCAACTGGTCTCCACAGCACCCATTTGCAGATGGTTTTAAAAGAGGAGGGGGTCCTGCACCGTGGTAATCATGGTCCTGTCCCAATGTCTTTGGGGGACATTGTTGCCATCAGTTTTAACACTTTGCAAAAAACTTTTTTGTAAATTTCACCTCGCATAAAATTTGGGTTTGAGATTTAGAAGTCACATTTACAAGTTGTATTCTGTTTCTTTTTAGGAATTGGTTGTGTATTGATCATTTATCTTTCTTTCAGGTCATTTAAAAAAAAAGATACAGTAAATGTTTTGCATTTTCTAATTTAAGGCATAAATATCTTTTGCGTCAAGGTTTTTGCTTTCTCCTTGGCTCGTTTTGTGGATATACCACAGTTTTTGCCTTGTCTCTGGCTTTTTCTTCTTTTTTTCTCTTTTCTGTTGTTGTTTTGTGTCATTTAGTAGAAATCCTAATACAGTGCCACTAATCTGTCCCCCCTACAAAAACCCCACCACTGTGGTAAACTGTCAAGGAACACCTAAAGAGACCTTTCCCACAAACACACACATATTTACTCTCCACATACTGGCCATTAACTGTCTTTTGTGTGAGGCCCTGACAAAGCTATGTGTGTGTGTTTGTGTGCGCGGGTGTTTTCTGGCTACCAGTACATAAACATTCAGACACAAATGGGCGATGTTTGTTGTGTGAAATCGATACCAGCACACATCCAGTGGTCTAAACTGTTTGGCTGCAGCAGTAACAGAGATACGGTTCATGGTCTGGGAGAGAGGCCAGGACTTCAGACAAGCCAAAAACGCACCCACTGTGTTCGTGTTCCTGCAAAAGGAGAGAGAGAGTAAGAAGGCGCAAGAGTAGGCATGTGTAATATATGAAAGTTTTTTGTATGCGTGTGTGTTTGGCATGCGTTAGTTCCTATAGTGATGTTTCAGTTCATGGACGCAACAAGTTGATGATGAGGCAGAGCTGGTATCAGCGTCCTCTGTCTTGTTTTTTTTTGGTCAGGAAAATGGTCTTTTCAGGGAACTTTGTGAAAAAGGACAGCTTACGCAGCTTATATAAATAAATATATTGGAAACATCATGATTGATGATAATTTTTCATTTCAAAATACATCCAAAATGGTTGAATGGTTGTCTCCATTAATAAAGTTGTTGCTAATTTTTGATGATAAAGTCAGCCCACATAAAAAAGGTCAAAACTATATTAATTCTTGTTTTAAATAAAATAAATAAGTCTGTTTGTAACAGTTTTCTCCTCTGAATTTCTCTTTCAAGTGCTAAAGCACATAAAAGAAGGCTCCACGCATGCTCTGTGGGAGTGTTTGTGTATGCATGAGTCAGGCTGTTAATGTAGATTCTCACAAACAGTCCTTTGTTGAAGCATGTGAAGTTCACCTCACAGAAGGAGACAGGCGTCTTGCCCAGGTGTGTTTGAGGTCACGGCTTATCTGACTGACACACACAGCAGGAGACAAATGTTATTTCTCCTTACAAACAGCTTAATGCCAGCAGCTCTGCAGAGGTCACGAGGGGTCACGCTCCTGCGGCCCTCTGTTATCATTGAAAACCCGCACGCGCGCGCATATCCGTACATGACACGTTAGACCTTTCTCCTTGACGCTGTTTACTGCTCAGGATCCCGAACCCCATTAGGAAATGAAGGGTGCATACCTGGGGTCGAATTGTTTTTCTCAAGGAAATTCTTTTGATTTTGTTTTGTTTTCTGCAAAATGTTTTGCAATGATTTTGTGTCGATGCCATTAAAGTGAGCAAAATTGATTCCAAAAGCCCAATAAGTTTGGCTGAAAATGGAAACGGTCAAGTCAAGATCAGAAATTAATTATTCAGCACCCAGGCTCATCATTACAGTTCAAAACTGGCTATGAAATTTAGAAATGTCTTTAAAAAGCAGGAGGAACTGCAACCTCTGTTGATCCTGCGTTAGCATTATATGAGAGGTTATGACTGGACAAAGAAAATGGCAAAGGCAATATTCCTTTGCTAAATAAAATAAATTACCTTTTTAAGAATATTCTATCATAATGGACCATTTGGTTCACACTGTGCTTACTGTTTGCACAATGCATTAAGTTCCTGTGGAAGCTACAGCTGAACAGTGTTGACCTCCAGGGTGAAAGCACAGTTTTTGAATATTAATCTTTTGCAGTATTTTTGCAGCCTGTCCGTTCTTTCACTGCACATTCTCTATTCCAACTTTAATATTCAGCCCAGCTTACACTACAAATGGTTCAACCTTCCACTAAATTTATCCAAATCTGCAGAGAAAAGAATCATTCCGTGTATTCTCCTTTGAATAACACTGGAGGTAATTTTTGGTGGTTTTAACTTAATTGTGTTCTTCCATGAATAATTCTAACAATCAGTGGAATGATTGTTTCATTAAAATAGTTAATTTGCTCTCCTTTTCTGGTATGGACCTTATTTTTCCCCGCTCTTTTTTCTTTGCTTCCATCAATTAAAATCACATAACTCAGTATAGTCTTTATGTAATGCTGTATGGAGTAAATCCTGTTATGGTGGAATTAAGCCTTTACAGAATGAGTGGATGTGGTCAGAGGATTTTCTACAGTTGTTTTATAGTTTGTTAAAGTATTTGGTTGATTTTTTTCCCTGAACTAGTCTTAAGGATTAAGTGTGCTTTAACCACTGGGACCAAAGAAAGGGCCAGGAATAGAATGGTTATGCCCCTGTGAGTAGAGGATTAGTTATTAGATTTATCTGTGCAAATAAAAAACATCATGCTGAAATTTAGGGCTAGTTGGTTTGAGGAGAAAAGAGAGGCGGACGGCGTAAATATCACTCTACCAAACAGTGATGAATGATTGCGTACAACTGTGCATCGAGTGGCACCTTCTGGGGTTTCCTTCTAGGTTGATAGGCTGGTTTCCCTGGAGGTTGTGTGTTCCTGACCCCTTAAAACCCTTTTAGTATAAGGGCATAGAGGTCCTTGTTCCAATTTGCATGTCTTTGTTCACATTAAAGTAAACTATATTATTTATTTGTTTCAAAGCTGTGTGGCCAAAAGAAGAGCAAAACGACAGCACAACATATTCAAAATAAGGTGATATTTTGTGTAATTTTACGTTTGAATTTCCCAAAAGAATAAGGATTTGGATAGGTCAGCAGCTGACTGATTCAACGACCCTTGACCTACAACGTGACCTATGGAAACCTATCAGTCCCATTTAAGCACCTTTTAAGCGTTTGGCCTGACCCGCTTCACTCCGTTGCTTCACTAATTTAACTCCCTGAGATGTGATTCATTTTTTACATGAGCTGCATTCACCTCACATGCTGCTGTGACTATAATCTTTACTGACCTGAACCATTACCATAACAGAGCCAACTCCAAAACCCATTTACTTTGTTTTTCTTTAAATGCAACACATACTCATGGCTGCATGAGGCTGAATTTACAGATGTACAAAAAGAGCAAGCTGACAGTCACTGAACCTTTTAGCATACGATTACGATACGAGCTTTCATGACCCTAGTACTATCTAGAAATCAAAGAGGATTTTTTTAAAAGCCCGGCTGGCGAATCACGGGAGTGAAATGCATATCACGTATTCATAAAATTATTTGTTTAAATCTGCCTCTTGTATGTGGCACTTCAGTAAATAAGAAGTAATTTTCTCTTATGTGTAACAGTTGATTCAGAGACAACAGACGGCCCTTCAGTCTAAACAGTATTCGACACCAGTAATGTAAGTGAAACTAATATAGCAGACAGCTGCAAGGAAAGATTTGGGAGCTCTTTGGAATTTCCAGGTCTGATCTTCATCTGACAGTTGTAGACAAACACAACTTGACTAATCTTATAACACAAAAGACACCTGCATACATACGAGAAAACTTCTGTAAGGCTTTTTGTGCTGGCTTATGACAAGAACCAACAGCCAACCAACAATTTCTTTCGGTATTCATTCTTATAAAATACATCAATCTTTTCTATCTCTTCCAATATGATCTTTTCCTTTTTAATAAAACACTGAAACTCTTCAGTGACTTCACAGCTCAATAAATGAGTTGAGAATGTAACAGTAATGTGAGTTAGTCAGAGACTTGATCCTGGGAAAGTTCTAGTAGACCCTGTTTTCAGTCAATGCTTTACTAAAACAATCAATTTTATTGCTCAGCAGTTTTTTTTCTGTTAGTAATGTGCTGGAATGTGACGCCAGAGTGGCGCTGTGACGCCTGATAAACTTTGTGTGTCTGTATCTTGAGTGCAGCGACTCGCAAACAAACGGCTCCAAGACGCTTGTGTGTCCCGTATGCGTGGCTGTCTGTGTGTGTTTGTTAGTCATCTCTATTAGTCACGAGGCGAGATAGTTATGTCAAACCTCCTTGGGTTACAGCAGGACACATGCATCAGTAGCGTGACTACACAGTGTGTTTGTGTGTGTATTCTGGAGACAGCCTCTTGCTCTGTTTGTTGTTGAAGATACCTTCAGTAGTTAACGCACAAGCACTCCCACAAGGGTTTAAGGTATCAGCCTGGGCTAATGTTTCACTGGAAGGCGGGAGGTGCAGGAGATCCCTGAAGGAATTGGAGAGAAACACAAAGCAAAAAGCAGAAAAAAACAGATGAGACTTGTTTAGGGAAAGTAAGAAGGGAGGGAAAGAGAAGCGGGAAGGGAGCAGTGGGCTAGGCAGGTTTGCAGCTCCAACCTGCCACACTGGCGCGAGTTGTCAACATGTTACGCCTCCTTTCGCCTCTCCTTTCCCTCCAGCTGATGATTCAGCTGGAGGGAAAGGAGAGGGCCAGGTATCTGTGTACTTTGACTCTCAGTGCATGATTGAAAACCCCTATTTAACCGCAGAAAGAATATGCAGAACAAACAACCTGGTTTAGTCATCACACGGACTCTCTCACACACACACACGCTCGAGTGCTTTTAAACTCATCGAGCAGCGCTTCCACTCTGTTGTGCAAGATTTTACATCTGTGTATTTCTACAAGTCTTTAGTAAATTTTAAACTTAGTCATCAAGTACGTCACTAGTAACGGAAGTAATAGAGATTTAATGATTATTATCACATAGATTTAACTCGTAGACATGTCATAAAGTTCATTCATTATAAATAATACATTTAAACTTACAGGATAGGGAGGGTTGAGTAACAACAACTGTTATTGCGACTGTGTCTGTTTATCCACCTGTTAATACTGTTTATGTTGCCTGTTAGCTTGTGTGTAGAAGTAATTTAATCCAGGAAGGAGTGAAAGAGGTAGCAGGTAGTCCTGCCAACATGCCTGGCTGTGTGTGTCAATAAGTCTAGTGTTGTGAATTGCCTTAGTTTAAACAACAGGAAACAAGCAGAGACGACTCATTAGCTTCACACCACGATATCCTCTTCGTGTGTGTGTGTGTCTGTGTCTAGAGAAAGACGCACCTTGTGGATAATGACTCTCGCAAATTCCTAAAACATTAGAGTCTTATTGATACTTCCTCTGGATTAAACCTCATTTCCTCCACTTAAACCACAAACTTCATGCACAAAAGATACAGGTGACAAATAAAAGGAAAAACCGACACCTTTGATCCCCACAGCGAGAAGATCTAGTAGTTATATTTTGGGAGTTGTTTTATTTTTGTGGTTTGGGTACACTTATTCCTTTAGGCTACGGTTACAATAAGGAGAACAGGGGTTGGAAACTGTGGCATAACAATAAATTATTGTGAATGTGTGTCATCAGCTTTTGATCTCTCTGCCTTTTGAAAGGGTTGATTGTAAGATGTGGACCACATGCAGTTAGTTTGCATCTTCAAACCAATTTTCGTACATCAAGACGGTGATAAAACAAGGATATAAGGGCAGTAAAACTGAGCCAGGCTTGTATCAGTTTGTAATTGAATGAGGTCAAGTTGGCATTTATGTGCAGTCTGTTTGTGATAATCCCACGATTAACTGTGGTAAATCTCAAATCTGTTGCAAATCCGTTGCTGTCTACATCAGATGCGTGGTGCTGTAGTGGAGCCAGCGGCAGGCTCGCCACTAGCGGACCATTTAAAATCCACACATTAGACACGGCTCTCTCGGTCACACTGGACCGGATCTAAACAGGGCGAATTTAGACATTTAGAAACACCGAGATGCAGCTAGTTCATTTTATTAAGGACCAGCCTTCTACTAAAAGTATTGCAAATTTGCAGCTCAAAAGTGAAGGTGCCAGTAATGTACCTAAAGAACAACACAGTGTAGATGCAGGCTTTATACTTGCTCTCTGAGAGTGGCAGTCCGTATAAATGAGAGGAGGTTGAAGAGGACTCGGTGTGTTTGATAAAACTGACATTTTCTGTTAGAAATTGCTGGGGACTGTGCAGTTGTGACAGCGAAGACTCAGGTGGACCTTAGGATTTATCCAGAAAGTTGCTTTACTCGAAACTATTCCCCTGAAATGTGTGTGTAACAGGTGTATGATGTGTAGAAGAAAGCAAAGTGCTATTTACCCAAGCTGCCAGTGTGTTAATAAAGGCGTAAATGTATGCAACAGGATTGGAGTTGTGCAATAGGGCTGCTGTCTCATGTCCCGCAGTTAGAAAGTCTTGCTATGTGGATTTGTCTGCAGAAATGTTTGCATGCTTTGGAAGTGATCGCGCAACTGCTGTGACGGGCCGATAGAGAGGAGCAGTTGCACTTCTGAGTGAAAAGATCAACCTTAACCCGCTCGTCATTCACGGCATGTGGCTTGCATGCTCAGTATTATGCTTTACAGTCCATGATGCTGTAAAACACGTTACTGAGCTGAATTATTTTCACATCTTTATTAAGTCTCAAACTCTGCTGTTGAGCTTAGTAAATGCACAAGACGTCATCGTGCGTAACTACTCCTGTCTCGGTCTAACTCGGACTGACTGCTGCCACTCTCAAAGAGACTGGCGAAGGTTTTCAGTTCATCTCATTTATAAATGCAGGCAGACTGCCAACATGTTGTAATCAGCTGGTGTTAGTCTGCATTGATGAGTGTAACTCGTCAGCTCCATTAAATAATGAAACTTGTATTACTAAGTTTTGTGGCAGTCAATTTACTATAAATCCGAATAGATTTAACATCAGAAAGCAAGAGTTATTCACCCCCAATATTTGCATGATCGATGCCGGTAGGAGGATTTATGTATTTAATGAGAGGGTGGATATTATCTGAGGAAGCTTTATACTCATTCCTCACTATAAGTGTTGACAGCAAAGTCCTACATATTCCTGCTCCTTAATAATGCCGGATTTTACTGAAAGAACTGAAGGGAGTGTGTTTATGCATCAGTGTAAGATGCAGAAAAGGATACGTGTCGTTTTCTTTTTTTTTTCTTTTTTACAGTGAATAGAGTAGCTTCCAGTGTTTCGGGCTTTTAATCACATTTCTGCGCAATGATCAGTACAAAATGGAAACATCTCGGCACGTCTTTTCTCAGCAGTGCACACAGAGCAATGTTTATGTTTGTTTCTTCTCAGCTAAAAATACCAACCAGAGATTACTTTACATATGTTTGTCATGTTTACAGCAATCAATGGGTCTGTGTTAGTGTGTGACATACATATCTGAATGTTAGAGCGTATTAGGGTAAGTTAATAATTTTATAAGAATATATTTGCAGTGTTCCCTGTTTCATGCTTCCCTCTTCAGAGACTCGTAGTCAAAAGTAATGATGCAACTTGTTTAACATGCCAGAGTTAAATCTCCTGTATAGAGATGGCACAATACCACTTTTTTATGTCCAATACCAATATCTAAATTTGAATATCTGCCGATACCGACGTGAATCGATAAAGTTCATTTTATAATCAACAAAACTGTTTTGTTTTTTTTAAATATCTTGCTGCATTTTGTATAAGTTCATACTCAAGTTTAAAAAAAAAAAAGTAAACTAAAGCTATTCTGTTATACCTGTATGCAAAAAATACACTGCACCCAAAATATTTCATAGTTCAGCAATACTGATCAATCTAATACACTTAAACCTACTCCATCCTTCCTATTCTGGTATGTTAAACTGTGCTTAGCAGAAATATTAAACAACCTAACTAATAGGGTTGCCAACTCCCAGCAAAAATAATAGGAAACCACCCCCCACCCTCCGCCTTATAATACTTAATCGATGTAATCTACTTTAATTTAATGCACATGTAAAACAAATGCACAGAAATCAATTATTTTTCTACAATATTTAAATAGATTCAACATTTTTCTTCAACAGAACTGCAGACTCCACAGATGGTACCTTCCCAAAGGAAAAGGTACTATAGCTTGCCAGGGTATATATTAGAGTTAATACTTACTATATACAATAATGGATTTCTACTTACGTCATTTTACGTCAGATGAAAACTTTGGTTGTAAGATTCAGATAATTATTTATTAAAAGCTAGACATTTTAAATGAGAATAAGAAAGAAAAGTATGTCTTTGTGCCCCCTTTTCCCTGTTGATGCCCTATCGGCCCCCCTGGCAAAACTTTGCTAGACCCGCACCTGTACAGTTACCAGCCGTCAGCTGCATAGAAAAGGATCCTGGTCTAGAAAGTAATATTAAATACATTCTAACAACAGCCGATCAAGCTTAAACGTGCTGCTGTTGTTTATCCACTTGTTTCCTCTTTCTGGCGCAAAGGGGGCGATAAACAAACAAGGGAGACGGACTCACGACAGAAAAGCCGATCGGCTGATCATTGATCAGTTTCATGATTGATGTAGTAGCAGGAGAGGGAGGGGGAGAAGAAGAGGCAGTTGCTCCATATATTGGTTGTTAAGCTTAACGTGGGAATGCTTTAAAAACATTCAGAGATGAACTTACACGCTTGCTTTACTTCTCTGGGATAACTTTCTCTGAGACGAAATGCCGGTTTCGTAGCGACGCTCCAAATGCTCAACCAGACCGCCGACAGGTCTAGCAAGCCGCAGCCGCTCTATCACGTGACGCATGCTGCTCCAATGTGCTAAGCTTATGAGCTGGGTTACGCTATGTTGCAAGTTTTGTGAGGTGCTTTTGTGATATTTAATAGATCAGATTAAATTTTGTATTTCTCTCCGATATCCGATCCAGTAATTTAGGTGAGTATCGGACCGATGTCGATACATAATATCGGATCGGTCCATCTCCACTCCTGTCCACTGCCACACTGAACTTCAATATTTAATATGAAATTATCTCCAAATGCAACAGTCACAGTTAATGTTGTTACTATTTTTTAAACCCACATCTATAAATCTATGTAAAGAGTAATCTGAAGAAAAAAATGATTTGGGTGAATGAGATTTTCTTTTTATAATTTTTTTGGATGCTTTTACTTTTCACTCATTTAATTACTAAAAACTGGTGTCAAAATGTTTTTGTAAAGGAGATGTTAGTCATCTTGTTCATTATCAGCTTATCGTCTTGAAAAGTTAGAAGCTATTTAAGGATAATATTGACTGGCCACTTCTTTGCTGCTTTACCCAGTAACTGTAGTTTATCAATGAAATGCTTTGATGTGGGCTGAGCTCATAAGTTTCAAGGTTATCTTTCTCAGAAGGACTGAGGTCGTGTCTGAGTTACCACAGTTACTTGATTTGGTAAACAATTTATGGATTTACTTAAATCAAACAGGGTTATTTGTTTTTCTTTTTCCTCAAACACATTGTATTTAACACTAGTATGGGAAAGTACATATGCTTCCTGAGTTCAGTTTTCAGGCCCCTCTTCTATGGAACCAGCTCCCAGTTTGGATTCAGAAGACGGACACTAGCTCTACTTTTAAGATTAAGCTTAAAACTTTTCTTCTTGCTAAAGCATATAGTTAAGGCTGGATCAGGTGACCCTGAATCCTCCCTTAGTTATGCTGCAATGGGCACAGGCTGCTGGGGGATCCCCATGATGCAATGAGTATTTCTTCTTCAGTCACCTTTTCACTTACTATGAGTTAATAGACTTCTCTGCATTGAGTCATTAACCTCATAGGACCTGGCGTCCACATATATGGAGATCTCATTTTGGGTTGTCTAGCCCAAAATACTAAACTTTGCTCTACAAGGGCCTTGTATCCACTCACGGGAACATTATGCTGCCACTGTTCTATCGAAATGTAAAGCAAATGTTCTCATGTGTGGATCTTATATTTCTCAGAAACAAAAATTGGGTAAAACAAAATAAAATAATTCTTTGTTTTTACATTCATAAGGTCCCAATCAGCCCAAATAGCAAAGAGAAATTAAAAATGCATGCCATGAAAGTGTTCGGGTTAATCTCTGTCTCTCTTCCACGGCATGTCGTTTATCCTGTCTTCCTTCTCTCACCCCAACCAGTCGCGGCAGATGGCCCCGCCCCTCTCTGAGCCTGGTTCTGTCAAGGGTTTCTTCCTGTTAAAAGGACGTTTTTCCTTCCCACTGTCACCAAAGTACTTGCTCATAGGGGGTCGTGTGATTGTTGGGTTTTTCTCTGTATGTATCATTGTAGGGTCTACCTTACAGTATAAAGTGCCTTGAGATGACTATCGTTCCGATTTGGCGCTATATAAATAAAATTGAATTCAATTCCTACACAATATGCCAACTATAATCTGGGAATGTATAGGATTGAATTTATCTGAAGATACTGGTTTGTTCTCTTGTGTTCCTCGTAATTGTTCGTCCTCTGATTGTAAAACATCCCTTTGATTTGCTTCAATATATCATTTTACAGTCACAAATTCAGTTTGGCTTTTTAAAATATGCAAAAGCACACACAAATTATTACCTTTGAGCCAGGTATGGGCTATCAAAATCCCTAAGACATGTCTCACCATACCAGAAGTCAGATGCTAAAAATTTATAGCTGATATGAGGAAAAGGAGTCAAAAAACTGGAACCTTTTGGGCAGGGAAGAACATTAGAAATGACTTTTAAACCGCAAACACATTTGAGCCCCTAACAAACAACAGTTTGAGCTCCTAATAATGCCCTCCCAGATAGACTTTATCCACATGAAATCATGTTACATCTTCTTCACATGCCAGCTTTTCAGTTGCCCCTACATTCTGGTCATGCAGAGCAGGTTTAAACACTTTGACTTTGTCTTGTTCTGACAGACCCGTAAACCTACCTTTGGAATGCTAACACAGTAGCACTGAGTGAGTGGAACAAAGTAGCACGGCAGTGAAATGTGGACATACAAGCAACCTCCAAACAAAACACTCTAATGGAACGCCAAGTAAACCAAGCAGTAACTTGTTAACTTTCCATGTGCTTCCACACATGCACTCACTGCTGCTCAGCTGATACTGCTAAGCACATACAGGGACATAGTCATATTTCAGCGTCTGACTCACCTCTCAGTTTCTTTAAGATATCAGATTTCTCTTGTTTAGTGTTTGAGTCATCCTGCCTTTGAGAACCACACAGTTTCACTCGGGGTTGTATTAGAATCTGTTTGTGTGACAGTTGAACATGTTTGAGTATTATTCTTGTTAAACGTTATCGCTGGGCAACAGGTACTGTTGATTGCTTACCAGTGACGACAGTACAACTTCTGCCGTTTGTCCACTACTTGTGTTTCTAAACTCGAGAAGAAAACTACGATTTTCAGCTCTGTAGACACCGACTGTGAAGGAAACCTTCATAAATGCCAGAAATTGTCAGAAACGGGAAAGAATGACGAGCAGGGATAGCAAACCAGGTTGTCTAGCGAAGGTGTGAATGGCTCTCATTCGAATATGCTAGGAGTAGCTCACTACAGCACTGCAGAAACAAACTAGAGTAATGTGTTGTGATTGGTTACTAGATTTTTCATTGATGGTGCGTTCCTGAAAGAGTTGGAAGTCAGTAAATCCAAGAACCTGATTAGATGACTCGGCAGGTATTTTTATTTTTTGAAATGCAAAAAAATAAGTAGTATGCTGTATTGTTAATGATACCGGCATGGCTCTATCTGGCCAAGAACTAGCCTTTTTCTGGAACGTGCTAACGCCAAGGTATCTGGAAAGCTTCATCAAATACAGGTAGGTAGGTAAACGAAACACTTAAAATAGAGAAGCGTTCAGATTCATAATCATTTTATTGCAGAAACGACAAGCAAACAGCACCGAAAACAACTGTTTAAACTTAAAATAGCTTTTAAAGTGTCCGGTAATTGTGTCGAACATATTAAAATGCCTCCAGCCTAGAACTCGCCGTGAAAGGCGCCGTCTCTCCTCATCGAGAGTCCACCCTCTGCATGACTCCTGGCAGTTTGAAAATATAAGACAATCGACTCATCATCATTAATGTAGCTGAAAAATAGAAAGTCACATCTTCTGACAACACTGATGTTAAAACGAATAACTTGAATGTAATCGAATAAATGGTGGGTTTTTTTTAGTAACTCCAGGCTAAGCTGCAACTCCCATTCTCAAGGTTAAAACCACTGCATTTGGAAAACATTAAAATGTGGATGCTTTAATTGAAAATGGCAATGGCCACAGGAAACATAAAACATGAAGTAAAATATTGACTTCAATTGTTTTACTCGTGTACAGCAGATTGCATGAGTCTGATTCTGAGTTGTGAGGACAGCACATGAAGTTGCAGCAGACTTTGTTGCATAAAGCAAATCTGTTCAATTTACAGTTTGAGTATATCACACTAAGCTTGATTTAAGTGAAGTCAATACCTTTCAGAAATGGGTGTAAAAAGTGAAGCAGCTATCAGGATTTGCTTTTATATATAATTGTTACCACAAACATGGCGGGAAATTTCCCCCCACTGCAGTTCTGTTCATGATCCAGCAATGTTTACCAGAGTTAATAAGTTAAACTTTAAACTATGTTCTCTCACACCATACCCATTTTATTTTAAGTTGTTATAAGGAGTTCAAAAATGACATTGTGATGTTAGGTAAAAACATAAATAACTTACAAGAAATTAAGTGAAATCAAATTTAATATGAGAATCCTTGACCCTAATAATGATTCCACTTAATCCTGTGCTTAAATGCTGATCTTGCATGGTGGAAACTGAAATTACTAGCACCTAAATCAGATTTAATGTCAGGCAATATTTACTCCAGGGAAATGCTCAGATGTCTGCAACACTGAAAGACAATCAGACTTAGATTTCCTGCAAGCTTTCACTTTATCAGGAGGCAGTCCTGCGCCATATGCTCTTTCTGTACCAGGGTGCACCTGAACCTCTGAGTGATCTCTGGGGTTCACAGATGTGCTCCAGGATCACATGATGGGAGGATTCTGCAATGTCATGCTTTATGTTATGTTAAGAAGACACAAGCCTCCAAGGCTGTAGTCACCCTTCTTTGCAATGTTGCTAGTGAATTGTGCAATGGTACCCTAGATTCATTCTAATGTGACATGCCAAAATGATTGATGACATTAATTTGCCCCCACCCCCGTCGTGTCATTGTTAAAATAATTGAGTGACAGAAAGTGAATCAGTTAGCCTGGCCTCCGATCTCTGTAACTCTGGTTTTACTGGGCAGTTCACCTGATAAAGAGGCACAACTTTATTTTGCAGGACAGGTTTTTTCTCACTCAGGAAAACACCTACTGATGTGATGAGCTGCAGTGCTTCTAAGCACCTTTAGCCAGCTGTTGCTGTGATTTGGTGCTATATAAATGAAATTGAATTGTATTGAATTGAACTGAATTTGCCCATAAACTGCATTTCATTGCCTTGTACTTGTGACATGTGCAATGACAATAACGTTGAATTCTATTCTATTCTGATTAAAGATTATTACAAACTGAATCATTGCTTGTTTTGTGCACCCATATCTCATGTTTGTTTGTTTTTTAACACAAAGAAATACTGAAGCTTAAAAACTGACTGATACCCTCGATGAAAACTGACTGAAAGACTCGATGTCTACATCGAGTCTTTATATTTTGCTGGAAATATAGGAATAATTGCAATGATTTATTGAAAGATGAGCAAATATATATGCAGAAACAAAGTCTGTGGCATGGCATATTCTCAACAAAGCCTGAACTCTCTTAGCTTTCTGGTAAGTTTAAGTAGTCTTCAGGAATAGTTCTCCAGACTTCTTAAAGGACATTCAAAGCTCTTCTTTGGATTTTGGTTTCCTTTTGTACTGTTCTCTGAGGAGGCCAATCCATGACTTGTGTTTTTTTTTGTCTTCTAGATATGCTTTTACCACATCTGCAGTGTGTTTTGCATCATGGTTATGCTGAGAAATGAAGGCCCCCCCCCCCCTCTAATAATTGTTTTATGGCTAACCTTACATTAGAGCCATTTCTTCAGCAAACAGTCTTAAGTGAACAGCGGATGCATCACTTTAAGGGCCAGATGCATGTCTTTGCTGTATCTCCCCCCCCCCACCCCCTCCACCCCAATCAGCTTTTGATATCTTTTAGGCCAGCCACTTCTTCTTTTGTCCTCTACCTGTTCAGTTTCTGTCAATTTTTTTAGGAACACATTACACAACACGCAGAAATATGCACCTTGTTGGTGCAAAAACAGCATTTTATGCCTGGTAATCTTAAAATTTTGTGTTTTTTGTGACAGGCTGCAAGTAAAAAAGTGCATGAGGAAGATTTAGTTCACTGTGTAGACACAACACTGGCTCGTTCCGTGACTTAGTTTCTTTTTTAATGCTTGAATGATTTATAGGTCTGCAGTTTGTGGCTTATGAGCCATTGCTCAAGACCACTTTAGAAAAAAGTACAAGAAAGTCTGGCTGCTTGGAAGCAATATATAAATAAATAGAGGTGGCTCAGTACTTTCACACAGTGTTGTTATAAGTAAATCAAGTGTCATTGCCAGCTCAAGAGAAATCTTCAGTGCGAGTAACATACAATCACTCTTTACTATAAAAAGGCTGATTATTATCAATACTTAATACAGCAACTACTTGATTGAAATTTCAGTAAGCCGGTTTAAGTGAATTCCTTTTTTATCACTTTATAAATGGCACTCTTTGTCTTATTCATTCAGGTTGAATATTTCTAATTTGCTTTGGGTGAACTGCTGAGTAAAGAAAGCACCAAAGCTTTCACGTGTCTACCTTTCATTTGCTTCAGGTGAGGCTTTTATGTTCATTTATCTGATGCCAAGATCTTATCTATATCTGCAGGGTCAGGTCAGGAGAGTGGAGTGGAATGGTAAATTACATGCTACTGCTATGCCAATGAAGGCTGGATGAATATGAAATAAAGTGCAAAGGGTCAGTCCATTTAACACCTGGCTAACCAGTCGTGAGTGGGATGCCTTTGCACCGCTACCCTCCTCCAAGTCTTCAGATGTGCGCGTGGGTGTCTGTGCTGAGACGTGTTTAAAATAACTGTTTGTGTGTGTGAATGGATGGATTTGTGGTGTCTGTGTGCTCTTATTACTCCTCCCTGAGACTAATGGGATGCGTACGCGTTCGTTCTCATTACCCTTCTCCGAGACTAATGAAGTATGTGTGTGCCAGCATGTGTAAGCGAGTGTGTTAAATTGAACTGCAGTTCTGCTCTGCTGTGTTCAGACTGTTTCATTAAATGATAAAGTTTACAGATGACTCCAGCGGGATCATTATTTAGTAGGCTCGCCATTCATTCCACGGCAGCCACCTCGATCTTTATAAATGACCCGCTGCAAAGAAAGACGGAGGTTATTTTGCACCGCACGGTTAAAGACAAATAACTTTATTATTCTTTCAGGAGACCACCAGAGCCAGCGTGTTTGCACAACCAATTTGCGCTGATATCCAAGATCAGATTTTCTTTTCTTTTTTTAAATTTCAGATAGTGAGATGCTGCATAAATAAACATAAGATACATTTATTACATAGTTGTTTTTTTTTCATTATTTCAAAAGAAATGGTCGCATAAATTGTTGCAAATATAAATTAAAACACTTGAAAAAGTTGCTCCATCTTCTACTTTTTAACCCACAAGTTAGACTGGGAGGCATCAGGGACTTGAGGAAAATAAAAGTAAACGATACAGGCTTAGAAAGTCTTTCTGACAGTTTCCTCTGGTGCCGTCTGAAACTATCACCTGTCTCATCTCATTCCGTCTGCTAACCAGTCACTCTTATTTCACTTCCCTACTCTTAATCTTGCCACAGTTTTCTCTAACCTCTTTTTCTAAAACCTTTCACATCTTCTAATCTTTAAGTTAATAAGAAATTGTGAGAATATTATGTTATTGTTATTTTCTTTTTGTCTTACCTGCAGAATTCACAGCATTGCTTCCATGCCGGTGCACTCATTAAGGTCTGCTAACAGTAACCCGAGTTTATATTAGTGCCACGGTGAAGCCGTGAACCCTACTTTCGCAGCTTTGATCTGCCTCTAACTCCTGTGTTATCTGTTCAGTCACCTGGCATGTCTTCTGCTGGTATTCACAGCCCCCTCTCGCTCATCCTTGATAGTGGCAGTGGGTGAGGAAAGTAAGTGATAACCAAGCAGGCCTCTTTCTCCTTGTCTTTCCCTGTAAATTGAGCTGCTACATGACAGTGCTATTACCTCCAGCTGCCACAGCTAAATCAAACACTTAAGTGTGTGAGTGATTACCTACACTCCTCACAAGTGTCCTTATTCCTTCCTCTTTCTTAGATTCCTTCTGTCTCTTTTGCAGAAGAATCGCAGGACACAACAGAAGAGGGTGTATCCCTGCAAACGTATCGCTTGTTTCTTCAACTTAGTATATCAAGAGTTTACATTTAGTAAAGCAAAAAGTAGTAGAAACCACCTCAGGATGGAGAGAGATGTTAAGCCATATTAATACTGTGAGCTACAGTATTTCAAGCTGCTTTCTTTAAGACACCTTTTGTCCCCATGCAGCCCCACATCGTCACATTCACAGCTCAGGTTTTTATCCAACATGCCCACCTTAGCTGAAGGTGTTGTTGTCATCTGATCAAAGAATGGGCTCCCAATATTCTTCAGGCTTCCTTTAGCGTTCTTTAGTTTGATGCGACTTGTCTTGGGGACTCTAGAAGTTCATCATGTGTAGAGGGGGACATTATGTAATAGATGAGTCTAAAGCATTTACTGGTCTATTTTTTAGAGCTAGAATTTTCAAGTGCCCTGCTGTCTTGGACAAAAAGAGGAAAAAAAACCCATGAATGATTATTTATTTTAGAGTATTGGACTGGACAGATGGATCTTAAAGCTTGAAATCCGTAGCGCAGTTCCCACTGCTCTTCCTCACATCAGCACTGCTTATGTCAGACCTGAAATTCTCCCGCTATAGTTCTCAAACAGAATTTGTTTTCAGTCTCATTACAGCTGCTGCTCTCTCCCTTCCTCACACATAATTACACTTTCTACTTAAGCTGTCAGGTTACATGTTAATGTGATTGTATGTAGGACTTGAAGTTTCTTCAAGAGATTTTTGCCAACTTTTTTGCGTTTAACAAAAAATCTGTCAAAGCTCTTAATTTACATCTCTTCTTATTGCCGTATCTCTTTCTCTTCACCTCCTGACTCCTACGCTACAGGAGCCCGACTGAGCCAAACATTATCATTTCAGAGAACACACACACACACACACACACACACACACACACACACACACACACACAATGCAGCACAGATGGCAGACATGGTCTCTTTCCCACACATGAATAGGTAAATATTTACCATCCCAGATTGTCTTTCTTCCAATCTCATCCTTCTTTCCTCCACCTTTTTATACCGTATACTTATTTTGTCGCTTGCTGCGTTTTGGTTTGTTTCCCGTCCCAGTGGCCGTGCCTTCATTTTGTCACAGGCCACGTTCACAGGCATCTGTTGTTCAAACATACACATATTTTAAATATCCGATGACGAGGCTCGTTCTGTGTCTATGGGGACTCGTGCACGTATGTATTGAACGTGTGAAGTCTTTAGCAAACAAAGAGTTGATGGTGAGATTTCTGAAGCTTAATTCAGCCCATCCAGGCTGATTAGGGATTAGCTGGAGATTTTAATAGTAGAGTTTAGCCTTCGTGATGGTTCCCTGTCCCCCTGTGCAAAACTTAACTAAAACCTAACTAATAGCTAATGGAGGCTGCTGTCTATGGGGGTGTTGTCCATTTGCCTCAGTGAAGCAGGAGCAGAAGTGACAGAGAGGAAAATACACAGACAAAGACACATGATTTTCTTCAGCAGCGCCTTTTAAGCACCTGCTGAAGTCTCACCATTAGTCATTAGAGTAGCGATTGACTGTATGCTCTTTCTTTTCTCTTCACATGTGTAATATATTCTCAAGGTATTCATTTGCTTTCCATTATAACACATCCATGGTCTCGGACTTCATCAAATAGTGACCAAATTAAATGCAGGTTTTCATGCATCCTAAATATATGTTTATGGTTCATATATGGGGAGATTGTAAGTTGTCAGTAGGGGTGAAAGCGGAGGATGTTTATGCTTTATTTAAATCCTGCTGAGTTTAACATATGAAACTTCATATTTAGACTTTGATGATGATGCTTCTTTCACAATCTATTTTTAACATACATTTATTTTTGTCTGTGTTTTGTGGCAAATAAGACCCTCTGTGGGCTTTTCTTTAATAAATATAAAATCTTTATTTAACACTTTTGTCACTCACTCACTTTTAATGCCTCAGTTATTGAAATGTCCTTTTCTGCTTTCTGTTTATCTCCTTTCCACACACAGTTTTGGGGTTTTTTTTGGTAAATCTTTACTGGTTTGTCTACTGGTTTGAAAAACACGCATTTTTAAATATGTCTGAAGGTTCTCAGTCATCCAGGTCATCGGAAATCACATGATAGGGTGGGGCCAGTTTTCACAATGAGCTCACCCCAAACCCTGGCTGATTGGGACCTACACCCGCTTTCACACCTTGGCTCATGTGATTAGGTAGAGGATCATCAGGGGGTCCTTTGTCCCTCTTTGGGGGGGACACTCCCACTGGGTTTAAATCTGGGACTCCCCATCACTGACTCTTAGAACTGCAGAAGCTTCTCGAATGAGAGGTGAAACGTCTTCAAGCAACTCAAAGAAGTCCAGACGCTTTTCTTTCCAAGCTCCTTAGACTACGCATTTTTAAAGCGCGCATCCTCAAAATTCTCACAAGCAACAGTTGTAAGAGCAGCATTAGAGCGCTACTGAATATCAGAAAGCGTTTTCTAGGCGTATAGGTGTAAAATAGAGCTTAAAAAATTCAGTGGAAGGATACAAAACTTGCAGGCTTTATTAAGGATTCAAAGACGTATGCATGCCTCATCCGCTGTTTAAATTATGCCCGGTGTTTTGTGGCAAATGTTAATACAAGGTTAAAAAGACAAACCAGTGTTTCAGGATTTGAAGTTTGTAAAAATAGCTCTGTTCTGCACCGCTTTAATTGAAAGCGAGTTGAGCTGAAATGTAATTTTACATCTTTTCCTTGATGTTTTTTACTTCCCATCTTTCTTTCTTTGGGTCTATCTTTGGTTCTTTGTTTCTCACACTCTCTGTTTTTGAAAGGTGAACAATAACAAGATCCATTTCTCCTCTCTCATTTTAACAAGGACAGTATCAGTGTGGTTCTTGTTCATTAGTATCACATATCACACCTCTGTCACCCTTAGATCTGGAGGAGGCAGAGGTGTCAAAATGACACATGTGCGCGCGCATATTTTTTTACCCTCTCCTTCACCGAAAGAAAAAGCCACAGAAGTCGATTCGCACTAGTTCCTGCTCTTTCCCTCAGTATTCCATTTTTCTTCTGTTATTTTGCACCCCTGGCCTGAATTGTGCATTTTTCTTCATAGCAGCAATGTGTGAGTTTCTAGTAGTATTACAAAAATGAAAAGCACCTAGTGCCTGCCTTTAACTCCTCACTGCCACCACTACCCAAGGGCAATAGGAAATTAGATATACGTGCCCTCTGGAGATGCAAGAAACGTCTTTGTATTTAGAAAAAAGTGCTTGTTTGTTCATAGTGCTAATTTTATTTACCTTCCCTACCACTGCGTTAATAAAACAGCTCAGGGGATTATGAGCAAGAGCTTTAAATAGCAGTAAATTAGTTTATTCAGTATTTCTTTTATCCTTAGAATAGATGAGCTTTTCATTTTGTGTGTGTGATTAAATCTCATGTGATGCACAGGCTTTCTTAATTGTGGCTTGTAGGCCACACTGACACAATTGGGAGGCTCATCATCAGAAAATGAAATATATATTCTCATTTTCAGGATACTTTAGCTGACTGATTGTTGTAGGAGGGTACAGGCCTTCACTAGTTAGTTATTTGAAATACTCAGTAGAACTGCAGTTTCAGAAGATCCAAGGAATCGGTTTTAATGAACGATCGGGAATTATACATTTATTCAGCCGTTTGACCATTCCTTGCACTGTGTTTTAAACGTAGCTCCACTTCTCCATATGATAGTTGTCAGGCAGATCTGAGAGGTCAAGGATGCCTGTGCCCGCAAGCTGTGATTTAATATTAATGACCAGCAGCCAATTGGAAGTCATCAATAGGTCAGAGGTTATCTTGGGGTTGCAGATGCAGGAAGTTAATGTAATTAAAGATGCATCACATTGTCGATTGCAGAGAAAGTGTCTCTTCCACTCTTAATTTCTTTGTTGAGCTGTCTTCTCTTTGTAAGGCCCTTTAATATGCCTTTGTGCGTTTTGATTTTTGTCCAAATATCTTGTGCTTTGCATGGATTTTCATCCAAACACTCCTTATAGTTGTCTTTTTCTGTGTGTGTAGCACATCTGAAAGCCTTTGTAAGAAGGAAAGTGACTGGAGAAAGAAAACAGATTGAAGGCATAAATAGAAGGCTACATGTAATGGTCTCGTGAGTTGTCTTTGACAGGGTGCTGTTACATGAGGATGCTCCTTCTGATTCCACTCTGTGCCTGTTGTACTTTGATAGAAAGCTTGTAGTCAGTGGTTTGGCTTATTTAAATATACATTTTATTTTCTGTTCTGTTTAAAACCTTTTCCAGTTTCAATTTTTACAGAAGATTCTATTGGAAGGCCAGTTTCCCAAAAAATCATTTAGATTCCTGTACTTGTAAAATGCTTTGTCTTTAGAAGAATTCTCTTGTGCTACTTTGGGCTTTTGGGCTAATTGGCTGTTAATTGGAAGAAATAGTGATAAATAATAGTAATAAATGCCTAAATGCCTTTGGGATTAGGTGTTATCGCTGAAATTTGTGGTAACACATGCTGTCAGTCTCAATGGGAATGTCATGTCCTATAGGTATGCACCTTTTTCCCCTATGGAGTTCTTTTCCAAGCCACCCAACAGCTGTCAATACAAACAAAAATACATGGAAGAAATCATTGCATTTATTCCCACAACATTCTACTGGCCCCGATTAATCCAATGAGCCAGCCGGTCAATAATCAAATACTAATGATCGGCAGCAGAGGTTGCTAATTAGGTTTTGATTGGCTGAATCCTCCTGAGTCCACGGGGAAAGGCACTACCCTCCTTTCATGTTGTGGTGCCTTAGATAGTTCAAAGGTGCACAGCAGCAGTGGACAAATGTCTGTGATTTCCAAACTCGGGCAGAATCTTATGTAATAAATTAGGTAGTAGTTGGCTGTCAGTGATTGTATTGTGATTTGTTTTTGTGTGTGAAACCAAAGTAAAAGTAGTTCCACAAGATGGATAATATGAACCAGTGGTCCTAAAGTGCTGTAGATTGGTTTCATAGCAAAAGTGGATCTTTTGCTGTGGATTTTTAAAAGGTAAATGTTGATAACATGATGTTCTATGACATGGTTTTCATCTAAAGTAGTGTCCTGTAACTCTTGGTTGCACGATACAATTTGTCAATAAAGCTAGTGCAACACTTTTTGTGCTACAAAGTAGCTACCAGTATCTTTACCCAATCAGCTGAAATTGTTTAGTGTAACAAAAAAGAAGCAGGACAGACATCCATTATTTGAGAGGGATTAGTTTCCATTTCAGAGCAATAAAAATAGAGATGAATGCCTTTTTTATACACTATTTGTTTTTAAAATGATTTTCTAGGATATAGCAAAAACTTTGAAATTCCAACTAAGTGTCTCTGTCTTTCTTTCTCTTATAGAGTCCCTGGTGTAACTATTGCTACAGATATAATCTGTGGTTTTCCCGGAGAGACTGAGGAAGACTTTGAAGCAACCATAGACTTAGTGAAAGCCTATCGATTCCCCAGTCTTTTCATCAACCAGTTTTACCCCCGACCCGGTACGCCTGCCGCCAGGTTGGAGCAAGTACCAGCACATGTGGTGAGTGCAGACACGGACAGAGTTTCGATCAGATGCTCTGAAACATGCCAATTAAAGAAGCAAACTTTAGCTTATTGTTACTTAAAAATGTAAAAGCCTTTTCTATACTTGTGAAGATTTTGCATTATTTTAGTATCACTAATCCTGAGATGTATGGAGGAGTGACTGCGAGAGAACATAAATCAAGCTAATGCGCTCCATAGACATTTATAGACATTATTTAGCTGAAAATCTTCTTAAATAATAAATTGTCTGAAGCATTTTTCTCTCGACTTCCCAGGAGATCTACATGTTATTAGTAAACATTGTCTAACGGTGGTAACAGTCTCATCTGAACACATTATTGTTCTTTGTATAACCACCCAACTTGCGACACATCGCTTCTCTAGCTTCCTACATCTCCCCATCTGCTGCCAAATAAAACAATTAACAGCTAATAAAATCTTAATTGTTTGCAAAGGTGTGTGAGTGAGGGAGGGAGTGAGAAGCAACGCAGACTGAGCATATCACACTCAGTCACACCAACGTTTTCTTGACCTTTTCGCTCATGGATTTCTCAGCTAGATTGCTGTTTGGCGGAACTAAATTCTTATATAATGAGCTAAAGCGTTCATATGTATTATATCAATGCTAAGTAATAATGTAGTTGAACTTTATGATCACGCCGTTGATTATACACATTTTTTTCTTCATAATACACTTTAGCAATAGTACACCTTGTGATTTTTTTTTTCCACTTAAGGAACTAAACTTAACACGCGATTATTTGCAGTTGTTTGTAAAAATCTTTACTCGTGGAAAATTATTTACTATTACTAAAATATGATCCTGTTTCTAAAGTTATTGGACAAAACGTGCAACAAAATGCAACAGCTCACATTACTGAAGTGCTGCCGTTGCACATGTGCTGCTTGTGTTTGTACTTCTACCTGAAATATTTTCTTTGACCTCCTTTTTCTTTAGTTTGACCTTTTACATATGCTGTACTCTATACCGTGTTGTCTTCTTTCTTGCCTTTATACTCCAATACTCTGTGCCATCAAAGTGTTGACACATCTCTTTCAAGTGGAGTGTCTTCATAAGTCATTCTCTTTTTCCCCTTTTCTCGCCTTCCTCACTTTGCTCTCTGAGGAGAAGCCGGGTGCTTCCTAGAGGGATCAATCCCCAGACACAACCACACTGCAGCTTCTATTCTTCTTTATTTCCCTCTTCGTCCCTTCTCCTCTGACCTTTATTGTCTGTGTTTGGATTATAGCACAATCAGTCCAAGACTTCATTCAGCTTTTTGAGTTTGAAATGTGACATGTAAGAAGACCTTTAATTGTCAAATTAGCATCTTTTTGTAAGACAAGAGCTTACAAAACTGCTTCAAAATAACTCAAAACACTGTAAAATCCTAAAAACTGGACTTCACTGAACTGCAGTGCTCTGCTTTTAATACATACAGAATATGGTTTGGCATTTTGCTGAAATAAACAAGCTAACCTAATCAAGAAGCTGATTGAATGTAGGGCTGTGCCATTATGGCCTAAAAGTACTATTGCAATTATTTATCATGTTTTTTTTTTTATTGATTTTAAGCATCAGAAATATTTTTATTGTAGTGTCAGTTAAATATAACACTGATATGTTAACATTATCGTTATCTTTATTCGTGCTGCAAATCTTTGCATCAAAATAAAATAGTTCCTACTTATTTAAATTCATAGAGTCACTTAAAATAAAGTGAAGTAAATTACAATGTAAACATATTTGATATAAAGAAGCAAAATATCAAGTCTTTCAATTCTTTCATCGTGGCTGATTAATGGATGTGAATAAAATTTATAACTCAACATCTATGAGATCTCTCTCCATTTCCCCTGTGATGCACTGCCACTTTGGTAAAGTACCATATTTGTCCAGTAGGTAACTCTTTTTCCTGAAGTCTTACTAGTAGTCGTAAGTTGTTACTCACTGTGTTTATTGGACAAATGGAATACAACTACGGGACTACATTGTGGATTTCAGTGTTCTTGGTGACCTGGATGGTTACCAGTGCTGGGAATAACAGCATTGCAAGTAACGGCGTTACTAACAGCGTTACTTTTTTTCAGTTACAAGTAATCTAACTAATTACTATTCCTATCGTTACAACGCCGTTACAGTTACTAACAAGAAAATGCGGTCCATTACTATTTTTCAACAAACAGACGGTTGAAGCTGTGTTCAGCTTACCGCATTTTATATCAGTTGTACGGAAGTAGCTGACTACGCAAGTAATCTGGACGCTACAGCTTTAAGCAGCTGCGTGCGCTCCCGCGGACGGTAATCACGATCACTGTCTAGCACAACACCTGGAGCTAAGGGGGCAAAACAATAAGTTAGGACTGTCGATATATCGAGTTTTTTAAAAATATCGATATTTTTATACGAGATATAAGATGTGACAATATCGTTTATATCGATATAGTCTTTGTTACGTAATTATACTTGTGGAGCCGCAAGTTTGCCTCTCTTTCGTCAACTTTTGACTCTACGCAACGATACTCTGCCTCGCCTCTCTTTCACTGAACACAACTCCCCCTCCCCCATCGCTTCACCTGCAGGCAACGACAAGATATACACGGCAAATCTCCGTTAACGACTTACCACCCATCGCCCTGTGTGTGGGACTGGACGGCGTCAACGTGTTAATGAGCTAACCGCGCTAACGCCACGCAGCCCAGAGGGGCTGCACAGCCTAAAATCCTTTCATTTTCTCAAAAGTTGACAGCGCGCCTTATGTATGAATTCTGGTTGTGCTTGATGACCGCGAACCGATTTTATGTGGTACACGGCGCTCAGCAATCTGTCAAAAAATGTTTTGGTACGACTTTGGTAAGCTACGGAGCTGCACCACTTGATGGATTGTCAGAGCATTACAGCTACCGAGGAGCCTCGCGGAGTAATACGTACTGTGCTTCAATGTAATATTACCGTATTGTGTGTGTATAAGGACCATAAATGGCACCTGTTAAGAGACATGGTTACGAAGAGGATTTCAAACTCAAGGCTGTCAGTCACGCAGTAAAACTTGGGAACAGAGCAGCTGTGAAATCTGTCTGTCTTTGTTATTATGCTCAGCGTCTTTTAGTTTACATTTTGACTGCACAATTGTGAGCTCTTTGTTTAGCACAAAAACAACAGTTTTCTTTTATTTATGGAGCATTATTATTTAATAAATGCTCATAATTTATTTTTGAGTAATTTTTTTCATGTACATCTACGCTGTATGTTAATAAAAGTGCCTGTGTGACATCTGGGACACAGCGTGACTAAGAACTCTTTTTGTTCTTTATGGCTTTAAAAAAATATCGAGATATATATCGTATATCGCCATCCAGCTAAAAAATATCGAGATATGAATTTTGGGTCTTATCGCCCAGTCCTAGCATGAGTGCTGCTGTTTGACTGCAGAAGAATAAAGTAGTCGTGGTAAGCCGATCACATGACCACTTAAAGACAAAGCAACAAGGTGATATATACCAGTTTATAAATTGTGTTGATAGGCCACGTAAAACCACAGTCATGATAAACAATATATACGCGGCGTTTTTTCCTCAATAGTTTCGTCACATTTACTGTCTAAGGACAGCGCTAGCAAGCACTCTCTACTTATGAGCAAAAACAAACAAACAAACAAAAACAAAAAACAGGACGTTTTAGGAGTGACGGCGAGAGAGAGAGAGAGAGAGAGAGAGCGAGCAGAAAAAGAGAGAGAGCGAGTTTTGATATGTGAGAGATTTGTGACATTTAGCATGTTTGGAGTGTGTAGTTGTCTTGTGTAGTTAGTTTGTAGTGTTGTGGACAGTTTTGTGTTGTGTGTCAGAACAATGAGGCGACTGCTGTCTCCAGGTAGAAATAGGAGTGATACACCTGCTGCTGTCAGACCTGCAGGCATCAGGCTGTGATGTTCTCCTTTATAGTGGACAGAAATTGTTTTTTGGGAGTGGCACAAATAATTTGTGTGGCATCTTATTGAGTGCAGAACAGCTGATTGTTCTGTAAATAGTTTGAAATGGTTATTTAAAAAATCAAGGTAAAAGGTAAATAACTTTGTTGTTTGCAAAACTTGTGCATAGGATTTTAAAATTGACAATTTATATTTGCATTTAAAGTTATGAAATGTGATTCATTAAAAATGTTTGTGGTTGTTACACTAAAAAATATAACTTTTTCTACTCTGATTTTATGTTTTTTGTCTGATTTTAGATCAATTGTGTTAATACAGTATGTCAAAATGAAAACATAAGTTTACATTCAGACACGTGAGGTTGTGCTGAAAAGGATGACACCAAACAAGGCAAAGTAAATAGTTTTTAAAGGTGAAATGTGGAGGGAAAATCAAAAGTAGTTAAAAATGGCCAATTATACCTGGGACCCCAGGGTATAATTATTTTTTTTTTAAGTAACCCAATAGTTACTTTTCAAGTAATTAATTACTTTCAGAATATTGTAACTCAGTTACTTTTTTGAAGAAGTAACTAGTAACTATAATTAATTACGTTTTCAAAGTAACTTGCCCAACACTGATGGTTACACAGACACACTGATGAGGCTCGCTTTTATAGACATCTGAGCTGATGCTGGGCAATTCACGAAGGTAACGTGTTCCTGGCCTTTATGTATTCTTCATACTGCGATTAGCTGTGTTGCATGTAAAGGATCCAGGACTTCATCTCCTGCCACGCCAGATGTTTGCATTTTGTCTTGATGATCTGTTACCTGTTGCATTTCTGTTTTTCATCCTAGTGTTATTAGGCTGAAACATCACATGCAGGCATGTGGAGTCAGGCAGTGATGAAGAGAGCGCTGTATTTGCTTTTTTCTTTAGCGCCCTGTTGGCAGAGCGCTCATTTTGAAAATAGTTTGATCATCGAGCACGATTGATATAAAAATTAAACTGTGTAGCCCTAAATAGATGCCGTGATATGTCGGTCCAAAACCTGTGACCTGGCAGTCACCCGTGCCGTGTTCATTGCTCAGTATTGCACCCAGATACCATCATGGATCCAGAAGTTTTAACTGTACACCAAAAACATGCTGGATATTTCTTATCTTGGTGAGGCAACATCTGTGGTTTAAATAGTTCTCAAATTGATACTGTTGCACTGAGTCACTGGGTATACTGGAAAAAAATCATTGTAATAAAGAACAGACTTGCCTCACATGAACAAAAGTCCATATTTAGGTGCCTAGAATAAGATGGCAATCATTTGTTTTTTGTTATTAAACTTTATAGAAAATGTACATTTTGAGGAACAATTTAAAAGTGACAGAGAATGGTATACATTTCTTGTCAGAGAGACAAGAAATATATACTCGTGTGGCTCTCTATACCGTACACCTGCTTCAGTGGTTAACATCACTGCATCAGTCAGCATGCACCTGTTTTCAAACACAAACACACACAGCAAACAGACGACATCTAAGCCATGTAGGGTCGGTCATTAATAAAGTGCACCAGATGGTTTGTCTGGAATACAACTGTGTTCAATAGCCACAGGAGGGATGGATGGAGAACTAGATGGATTAGGAATGGAGGTCTTAGATAAAGAGTGTGTGGAAAGGAGAGCAGATAGAAAGCACTGCTGAAAGGGAGATGGATGGAGGAAATAATGAGACAGGAAGAAAAGCATAAAGGGACATGTCCACCGTGATGCATGTTGGGGGTTCTGCACAGCCTCCTAAATGTGGCCGCTGATGTTGATGTAAATGTATGTAGTGAGGTTTTTCATAGTTACAGTTTGGTTTTGAGGGAAATAAAGTAAACCATATTTACTATATTGTACCAATGACTGCTAATGGGTCACCACAGGGCATCTTCTATGTCCGTCTTGCCCTATCCCTTGCATCCGTCACACCAGCTGTCTGCACAAACTGCTTCTCTACTCCCTTGAATCTTCTGTGTTCTTGCCCAGCAGCTCTGTATTCAACATCCTATCTCCAACATATCCACTGTCCCTTCTCTACACGTGTCCAAACCAGCTTTGTCTCCAAGCCACTCAGCCTGAATTTGTGTCTGATACACTCATTTCTAATGTTGTCCATCTTGGACACCCTCAATGAAAATCGCAGAATCTCTGGTCCGGGCTCCTGTCTTTTTGTTAGTGCCACTGTCTCCTGAAAATACATCTGTATTGTACTGATGAGACTCGATGTCACTGTGTAGAAACGACTCCTTTTCAAAAACGAGGTTTTTTTTCACGCTTTGCTGCTTTGGCACTCGATGAGCTGAGGACAGAAAAGAGAATTTGGTGCAAATATTTGGTCATTTCTAAATCCTGATTTTTAAGGTTAAATTGTTTTAATTTGACATTCTATTCTCTAACAAGCAAACAAATATTTGATTAGAAAAATACAGTCATGAGTGAAGCCTGTCCATCTTCACGTCCAGCTGTCCTGTTCTGTTATGACCTGCTGTATTAGATGACTTATGAGAGAATACTCACTTTAGATTCGAGTGTAGGAAAACACAAAGAACAGGAGACCACATGGATGGAGAGAGAAAGCTATCGTGTTGAGAATAAAGGGAAGTGAATATTATTAGCTTGGATCCCTCTAATCATCCCCAGGTGACTCGAACCTAGCCTTGATGAATGAACTTGCTAAGTAGAAGCTGTTTGGATGTCTGCTGGTGAGGCCGGGTTTTCCAGTGAGCAGCTGCACGAGACAAAGAAAAGAAAAAAGTGATAGCGAAAGAGATTGGCTGCTCAAATGGGACAGTGTTTTTAATTTCCCCTGGTTGTAATTGGTTAAAAACTCCATTACCCACGAGGCACCAGTGCAGTAGCTGTCAAAGTAAAACAGCTGGCCAGCCACCAGTAGCTCCATCTTCAAGCCTCTGTATCATCTATCTATGCCTGGACACACACTCAGAAAAATCCACGCTTCCCCTCCGTCTCTGTCTGTATTTGAGACAAAACACTCCTACATGCATAACAGGGGAGCTAATAACAGTTGGTTAAAGGGAGTCTAGCAGGTATTAAGTTGAGTTAATGGTTAAATTGCTGTCTATGCTAGGGAGGCCTACATTTGATTAATGAGCTCCTAACCCACTAATAATAGAAGACATTGCATTTTAATGATACTTTTTTTTTTCTTTTTTAATTCAAATGATTTTTTTCTGTGTATAGGTCATCAGTGCGCTGTTATAGCTGGAGGGGAAAGCAATAATAGTGTGTGAAAAATAAAGTAGGCTTTTTGACTGAAGGGAATTTTGTTTGATGTTGAAGAAGGACGATTGTGGTGAATAAAGTGTCATTTTTTTTAATTTGGAGAAATTCTTAATTAGAACACTTTGACTGTTGGTGCACTTGAAGCATATACTCTCAAGAAAGCTTTTCAAAACCCTTTGGAATTATGTAGATATCATAATTGATTACTCACAAAATGTGATTTGATCTTTTTCTAAATCACAGTTATAGACAACAATAATCTGACTAGACAAATAACACAGCAACAGCCATACTTATCATGCCTTATTGAACACACTGAGTAATCACTTTACAGCCCGGGCTCGAGAAATATACGAGCCTCGGTGGTAATGACTCCCCAAAAGCTACTTGGAACCAGGTGTTCCATTAAAACGAATGCAATTAGAAGTGCAGGTTGTAGATGTGCTCCACCTTAAAAACAAAGGTGTACAAAATCTGGTTACTTTAGAAGAAGCATTTTACACTTTTGCAGCATTTCCTACTTTGTATCCATCAATCTATTAAAAAAATGGGTGGCAAGAGCTCTGTTGCTGCTCTCCCTAATAGTAGTTGTGCCACAAAGATACCACCAAGAACAAAATGTGCAATTCGGAAAGAGCTGATATAATCTAAGGACACCATGAAGGAAATCAAAAGAATTAAGAACATCTCGGGCAATGTTCTCATATCTCATTGGATAATGTTCTGTGCGCAGATGAGACAAATTGACCCTTTTTACCCTTTTATCTTAGCTCTGCACAAACCCAAATTTAGAGGGGAAAGGCAACAAATACTATATGTATTTTTTAATTTTTATCCCTTATAGTCCCCACACGTGAGATTTTTGTAGTCCTCTGCATTTAACCCATTCACTCTAGTTTTACACATTCATGAAGAGACGGGGTTAGCTGTTGGTGGATTCGGGGCGAACACTCTACCTACTGAGCCATCCCTTCCCTGTACAACACGGGAGCTGCATAGTTTGGGGCTGTCCTGCTTCATAATGCCTCAGGCTTGGATGGCTTGCAGTCACTGATGGAAGAAGGATTTGGTTATTTTAGGAAATTTTCAGCGACCAGTCTTCGATCTAGTACTCGGAGGAGACGTTGGGTGATCCAAAGTCTTTGGATCTGGCTAAGTCAGGGGCGTGGCTTTAACCCTGGTCAAATGACTCAGGGGGCCTTTTCATGCCAGAAATGTTGATGAACTGAAAGTGCTTTGTAGGAGATAATGATCCACAATTTCTCTTATAAGCAGATACTCATGAAGACTCAGGCTGCTAAATAAACTTTGCTACATTTTAGCAGTTTGCATTATATATCTGTGGGACAGTGGTGTGGAAAGCCTCCAGCAAAAGTCCTGGGCTCAGGTCCACTGGCCGGTGCATTTCTGAGTGGCTTTTTCAAAGCCATACATTGGCTTTGAAATGTTTAACTGGCAATTGTAAACTGGATGTAGGTGTAAATGTCTATGTGTTAGCCCTGTGATAGTCTGGTGACCCCGCCTTTTGCCTTATGACAGCTGGGATAGACTCCAGCCCTCGCACAACACTGATTTGACTGAGCGGAAGAGGATGGATGAATGATGAAAAAAAGAGAGTAATATTTTTTATACGCGTTGCTTAACTGAGATAGTGGGTAAGAAAATGTTAGTTTAGTGACCTCTGTGAGAGAGGAAGGTCATAAACCCCACTGTGACCACTCTGTGATGCTTTAGGAGGTGTAAATCCTTCACAGGCACAACTCTGCAGTTGATGCCTCAGGTTCTTTGACTATAGATATAATGACGCTCGAGCTCTATATCATTAACATCTGTTTGCCATTAGGGAAAGACAAGTGGGCGCATATTGGTGACCAGAAGCAATTTAAGTATTGGCAAGATCATTGTTACCTTGCCCCACAACACACAATCATTTTGGCATGCTGGAATAATACCAGTATGGGTTTCATAGACACACACGTGCAATTACACAGAATTCTACTGCCTTGCGTCACAGAGTCATGCAATCGATATTTTTTTGTGAATTGACAAACTATGCGCAGGGCCTCACTGAATTGCAGTATATACACAAAAATACTCATTAAAAACAGCTTCTGCTTGTCATGTACAGAGCTGGTAACTTACACACAAAAACATACATATAAAATCAGTCACTCAATCATCAATAAACCATTTAGAATCCCGTTATTAGTTTTATGTTTTAAGTCGGTGAAACTAGCAGTTGTTTCCTGGTCTTAATATTGAATCTTTTCAGATGGTGTCGTTAATGATCACAAAATCAGAGCTTGATCAGATCAACTCTTTATGAGCTTTGTGCTACTACTTGTTTATTAGATAAGATAATTGTATTTTTTATATGATGGCTTTTATATTGTTTACTTGTGTCGCCACTGCTCCTGCGTTGGAATTTGGCTACATTCATGTAATGTCACTTCTGGTTTTATGAAGCATCCGTCTCTGGGGACAACAACAGATGGATGTCATGATAACAACCATTGTTCATCATCACCCTGCTGACAGGTCCACACGCTCACGGATTGGCTTTGCATTGCCGGGTTGTCACTAACACAACCTCGACAGCATGCAAAATTAACTTCGAACATGCACCCAAACACACGCAGATGCACACACACATATCTGTGTACAGAGGGAAAAGTCATACATGTAATGCAGAGCGTTTGGAAAACTTGATAACATTAAAGATGTCATGGGATCATTTTTAGGTGAGGCCAGAATGACTATTTGGACAGATGTCACATTTAAACAAACTAAAGTGTGATGTTTGGTTTGTTTAAATCAGACTCTGGTTCGTTTCCCTTTGGTGTGGTTTGCTTGTAAAAATATGAACATGATAATTGCACTCGGGTGCAGACCGATATATCTGCACCGGAGGAAGTGGTCTAGGTCCGGTTCACAAACAAACTCCAGAGCAGTTTGTCACGGACCGGTTTAATGTCAGACTATATTTTCGTGTTGCGGATAAATACAACAAAATGAAATGAAACGACCAAGACAAAAATTGTGATTTTTTTTTTTTTTTTTTTTTTTAAATATAATAATAAACGCGAATTCAGTGTGTAATTGTGTGACTTTATTAGCTGCGTCCTTCTGATATGCACCAACAACACTGAGAGTAACATCCTCCTCTCTGTCCCTTATTCTCTCTGGTCACTATGGTAAAGCGTAAATATTTCTTTCAAAATAAGACACACAACTACAACACAGGGAAACAGAGTTAACGATAAAAACTTAGAAAACCATAAATTTCACACCCGAGCCTCAACTCTCGCGGCCCAGTACCAAACGACTCGCTGACCAGTCCGGGGTTGGGGACCGCTGATGTAAATGATATTATGTGTTTACAGATCATCTGCGGTCTATTTGAGTTTTAGTCTACACATCTTTACCTCTAGACTATAAACTAATACAAATGATTAGACTTTTACTGCTATAGCTAAGAGTGTAGTTCTTATTCTAGGACCCACAGACAGAGCAGTTGTGGGATAATGAGAGCATTCAGCTTTCTTTAGCAGCTTTCCACAATAGTCGGGAGGTTTAAAGGAATTTTGTAGCTCCTATCTTAAAGGTTAGGAACAGGTAAGTTGACTTGAGAATATTACAAAGCTGTAGGATTTCAAATAATGAGCTGAGGTTTCCACCTCTTTCCGATCTGGTGCGACACTGGGAATGTATCTCTTTTTTTCATGAGTTTTTATCTTTTAACAGCTTTTTTTAGGCTCACATTATCTCTTTTTGTCTTCTGTTTGTCTGTTTTTATGTTGATCTTTGAATCCCTTGTATTCATACCGTTGTCCATATGAGTGTACAGCTTTTGTTTTTTGTGTTAGTCAGTATGTGCCTTCGAGTTGGCACGTTGTTGTTGTTTGTTGTGTTGGTGCGTTGTGTGTATGTGTGCTGCTCCTGAAAAGAACCAAATTCTGCTGAGTATTCATTGGGGCTTGATAAATCCTTACCTGGAGTTAAAGCTGTCTTAGTCGCACTCTCTCACACAAGCACACCATGGAGTATCAATGAATACAGAGTGATGGTAAAAGTTATGAAGGGATGATAAGAAGGGGGAGAAAGGTGTTGAGGAACAATGATGAGATCGCTGCTCAGAGCCGAGGTGCTCAAGGCAAAAGGAGAGAGTGCAAGAAATTATCAAGAGACATACTTACGTGGGGGAGAGTGGGCAAGAGAGCGAAGAATGAATGATTAGAATGAGTTTTCCCCCTCTGGAAAAACAGAACAGGAGGAGGAGGGGCATTGAGGGGTCTGTGGAAAGGCAAAGAAAATGAGAGAAAAGAGGATTTGTGGATTCCAAAGAACCCTTTGGCAGAGGAATAGAGAGGGAATCAGATGAAAACAAGAATGTGAGGATGGCAGTGGGACGGGGCCAATGATTACAGGATTGTATGGATCAGAAGAGGCTTGAGTGAACAGACAATGAGTAAAAGATGGGTAACATATGGAAACAGAAGAAAGCGAATAGATGGGAGGAATGGAGAATAGAGCTGCAAGCTATGAGAGGAGCAGAGAACAACAGAAAAGGTCCAAACTGGCCAAAACACAACATTTCTCTTCATACACCACATCTTTTATTGTATTATTATTATTATTATTTTCTTAATTTGGCCTAATTTTTCTCTTATCTGTGGACTTTAGCAGAGGCTGGCATGCTTCTGAAACTTGACTACACCATGTTGTAAATATGGTTAGTTGAATGTTATGCTTGGTTAGTCAGCAGACATTTTTCCTCTACGTTGAAAGATCAAGCTGTCTTTGCTAGTCTGGAATTAGCCTGTTTGTCCAGCTGTGCAATAGCAGAACAACAGGTTTTCTGTTCAGCATGTACGGCTCATGCTTAAGGACATTCAACTTAACCCTGCACATTCTAACACTCAAAAAGACAGAGACACGAGGGGGGGAGAGCAGGAGGGAGAATAGCTATGAATGCATACTCCCTTTAGGTACAGTACCATATTTATATGCCCTTTCCCTTTAGCCATACATGGCCTAATCAGTGAGCTAATTAGCACTTTCTGTAGCTGCATCAGCCTCATGTAACTCATTGCATTAACAACTGCCACAGATCAAACCGTCGCCTCTCACGCTTGTGCATCTCATTATACAGTAAGTACACGAAGGCCAGACTTTAACTAGAAATGAAATGAAGCATTTTCTGCCACAGATGGTGTACAGATAAATACATTCCAACTGTCCGTTCATTATTATTATGAATTCATTGTGGGCATACTTATAAGCCTTGGCTTTTTTCCATCCATTTGAAGTAATCCAGTTAATAGCAGTGGAGCTGTAATGTATGTCCATATCTGTATAATATCTCTATGATCATTATCAGAAATACAGAGGACAAGGAAATGCAAATAAGATGTATCACACGTCCAAAGAAATGTTTTACAAACAAAGCAAATAAAGAAGGACGAGAAAATTCAGGCTGTGAATCAGAAATCTTTTGTTTCCATTGTTGAGTCGGACTAGTTCTGTATTTTTGTAGGTTTTTTACCTTACAATATAAAGCACCTTGAGGCAACAGTTCTTGTGTTTTGGCGCTATATAAATAAACCTGAACGGAGTTGTCATTTTAAAGTTCTATTGTTAGTCTTGTAGTAAGAGAGTAATCATGTCTTTTTAACTACGATGGAGCTACATTTAAATCAAAGTGGTTAATTAGCACTAAAGGTTTGAATGTGTTACTGCCACTGTTTCAGGAAAGCTAGCCACAGTCACGATGAGTGGTTAGCCTCTGCTGTTGTTGATCGGTTGATCTTGAAAAGAGTCACTTTTAGATGTTTATTAATAATTGTACCTGAATTAGGTGACAGACGTATGTAACAATGTTTAAGATCAAAAACTGAAACCATCCAAGGTCACAAATCTTCCCGTGGGTTTGCACTTCCAAAAATATGATCACCCCCTCATCCAGCTTCAAACTCGATACTGCACCTCTTTAAGTCTCCATCCAGATTGTCATTAAAAAACATAACGTCATTTATTAGCGAGGTTATTTGTTTTGTGTTAATTATGTAAGTGATTCTTAAACATTTCTTTTTTTTTTTCTGTCTGCAGAAGAAGCAAAGAACTAAAGAGCTGTCGCAGGTCTTCCACTCTTACAACCCTTATGACCATAAGGTAAGATCTTTCACTGTTTGTCCCTCAATAACTTTCCTCGCCAGCGTGAATTGCAGCATTTCTTTTTCAACACTCTATATTGCTTTATTTGCTCATTTAATGTATCTGAACGAGCCGAGCTTTGAGCTTTCAGTGTCATTCGTCTCTAGACCACAAGGTTAGTTGTTGTAGGTCACCATCGCTGCCTTGTATTCAAGGCTGTGATGAATTTTTTGTCTCTCCAAGATCTATGGCTCTTGTTAGAAATCTAGTGAATGAGGACGGCTCAAGTGTTTGTTCCTGATTGCATTGTGAGAGCGAGCGTGTTTGAGAGAGTGAAGTCTGATATAAAGCTAATCATCTCTGTCCATGTGTGGATCCTCCTGTATTTATCTCTGTCTGGGTTCATACGAAGTGCCATCAAACAGTCATGAACTGCACTTATATGAAGAAAAAGCCTTACGTGTTATAAAATTCTCTTGGATACTTGAGGACATTCGACTAGAAGTCATTGTTGACGGGCTATTGCTGGGGGACAAATTCACAATGTGCTACTAGATGAGTGTCGGCAAGAGTTGAGGCTTTTTTCAACTCTTAAAACTGTTGTTTGTTGTCTGAGCCACAGCCGTACAGCCAATAGTTGTCACTCTGTTCACACAACATCACAGAAACTCTTACTACACTTACTGCTCTGTGTCATGTGACCTTGGCTTTGTGCTGTTAGCACGGAAAAGAAAATCAAATGTTATCAGATTGACATTTCACAGCAGACCAAAAATGACACTATTCAGGCACGTTTATGATGATGAAACCTTTGGGATGATAACTTTTATGCGTTGCATTCATATATATATATATATATATATATATATATATATATATATATATATATATATATATATATATATATATATATATATATATATAAATAAAGCCATGTTCTGAAAGGGTCAAACCCATGAACTCTAATAACCATCTCCCATGAACGAGATCAGTTATATCCAGCTATGTAGCAACACTTTAGCTTAGCTTTTTATTTGTAACAAAGTATTTTTTTTATGTGTTAAGCAGTAATTTTAAAGATTTGGGAGAGTTTTTACTGGTGTAGACACACACCTTTGCAGATGCACACAACCTCAGACAGACATTCAGAAAAATTAGTAGAAAAGAGAATTTTTAGCAAAAGCAGAGAGGGTGAATAAGGAGAAGAAGAGAATGCCATTAAAATTTATAAACGTGTTTTTATCTCAATCAGACATGGTTCATAAGCATGCTCTATCTTTAAGTATGATTCTCACGGTGATTGAGAAACCAGATGTGTGACAGTATGACACTCAGAACTTGGCGTGGTAAGCTGCGGCATCTTGTAAATATCTTTTTACTTTTTTCATTTTCATGTTTTCCTTCTGTTTGTTGAACATGCTGATAAAGTTTAGCTTTATTGAAGAAGTTAAATTCTTACTACTGCAGAAAGCCTCATTAAACCCTGGTCCACTTTGGGATAAATCTTTGAATTTAATAACAGGAAATTTAATAACAGGACGCTACACAATTGCCTTTGAAATAAAACTCATATCGTAAAGCTTATGGCTATTTTCTTTTCAGCTCCACATGCTGTCATCTTTTATGAAAATTCAAAGTATACATGGATGCTTATTTATGAAAGAATGAATTAAGGATTAATTAAGCTGTTGAGATAATACAGTAAATTTTACATATTTTTTATTTTTATTTTGCACATTACATTGTGTTTGTTTATACTGTAGAGCACATTTGTAGCACTTTGTAGTGATCTAGAGTGGGATCATGTGTAGTCTATTTGTACACATTTATACATCCACGGAAATCTTAAAGTTCAACTTAACGATTTATTGGTCAAAAATTGGCAAAAAGCCTTAAAACTTAAAACTATGATTTTTACAAGTGTGCTGCGTATTGTCAACGTACAGAAGGTACTGTATAAGTATTTAAAATGTCATGCCACATTTGACCTATGACGTCTCCTTCAAAGATGAATAGCCTGACCTGAAGGTTCAATTCAATTTTATTTATATAGCGCCAAATCACAACAACAGTCGCCTCAAGGCGCTTTTTATTGTAAGGTAGACCCTACAATGATACATACAGAGAACCCCAACAATCATATGACCCCCTATGAGCAAGCACTTTGTGACAGTGGGAAGGAAAAACTCCCTTTTAACAGGAAGAAACCTCTGGCAGAACCAGGCTCAGGGAGGGGCGGGGCCATCTGCTGCGACCGGTTGATTCAATCCAGAGAGGTCTATTAACTCATAGTGAGTGAGAAAGGTGACTGAAGAAGAAATACTCAATGCATCATGGGAATCCCCAAGCAGCCTATGCCTATTGCAGCATAACTAAGGGAGGATTCAGGGTCACCTGATCCAGATCTAACTATATGCTTTAGCAAAAAGGAAAGTTTGAAGCCTAATCTTAAAAGTAGAGCTAGTGTCTGTCTCCTGAATCCAAATTGGAAGCTGGTTCCACAGAAGAGGGGCCTGAAAACTGAAGGCTCGTCTCCAATTCTACCTTTAAATACTCTAACAAGGAACAACAAGTAAGCCTGCAGTGTGAGAGCGAAGTGCTCTAATGGGGTGATATGGTACTACAAGGTCATTAAGATATGATTGGGCCTGATTATTTATTATTAACGTTAAAGTGATAGTAATGATATTTAGAGCATTGCTTGTATTGACAATATATAACCATACAGGGAAGGATATATGGAGATATTATTACAGTAATCATCATTTAAATTCATTACAGTTTGAATACATGTACAGTGTACCTGAATAAGTATAATCATTTTTGGAAAAGAGAAATTAAGATTAAATGAATGCTCACACGTACTTTAGCCAAATATAAATAAAAAATAATTGTACTCAAAATTTTCTCAGGTACGTTAAAAATGGTTTTGATGGGGGAAATATGTAAAAGGCTGCACTTTAAGCTTGTTTTCACTGCACCGCAAACGTCTTATTCCCTTAACAGTAAAGGTGAAGGTTTTCCTTTAGATTGACAAAAAATATTCCAGCTTGTAGAGTGTTTTTAACACTCTACAAATCAGCTCATGGTATATAAATGTTACCGTTGGTCTTGTTCCTTTTCTAAGATTGTGGAGATGTGTGAATAGATCCCTTTAGATTAAATGTCTGGATGGCCGTGAGATGTGATTTAATGATAGCAAATGTAATGTCAAGCATGCATTCTCCCACAGCAGGCAGAGGTTTTCCTGTCCTTGCCCGTGTTCGTATACTGTGTAAATGTTGAAGCAAATCAGCGTGTATTAAGCCCATATAGCCCTTAGACAAAAATAAATGAAGGCTGATAATGTCCCTCATTTTCCATGATTCCCTTGGGCGTCTGCTAGCTCAGCTTATGGTTTATTTAAGGATATCATGTGTTTACTAACACATCCTATGTCTGTGCGTCTCTGTGCGTGTTTGTGCGCGAGGCTGAGGGAGCGATAACGAGCGAGTCAGCGTTTAGATTTAGAGAGAGGGGAGAAATAGTTGTTTCTGAAGCCATTATTGTTTTTTTGCATCTGCCTGTTGTGATGAAAAGGTCATTAATAAAGACTGAGTTGGGGAGAGGGTTGTGAGTTAGTCGAGGCTTTATTGTAGCTTCAGGGTACCAACCCGATGAAACAATGTTTTTAAATGAACTAATTGTTGTTTTTGTACAGAGCTTGTTTCTTAATCTATCTTCAATAATTCTGAATGACAAACTGAGTAAGTGGCTCGCTAAAATAAAAACCATAAAAGGTTTTTAGAAAGCATACGTGTTTTCTGTCTTTTTCTTTTTGTTTTCACTTTGACATTACAAGTTAAACTATTGCAGTCTGTGCACGGTAAATGGTGTTAAACACCCCCCCCCCCCCCCCCCCCCCCCCACCCCGATATCTGCCTCTAGAGAAAATTATGTTAATATAAATATAAATAATCACCTAGTTTAAAAAATATAAATGTATGAATATATATAAGTCATAGTGAGTGATTGGAGCGCTCCACTTTCAAACAGTTAGTATACATTACTTATAGACAATTGCACTGTTCCGTTGTATTTATGTTTAAAATACCTTCTTGTGTCGTGTGTGTGTGTGTGTGTGTGTGTGTGTGTGTGTGTGTGTGTGTGTGTGTGTGTGTTTACAATGATTAATGTGAGGTATCCCTTAGCCAGATGGTGCTGAACAAGGCCCATCCATCAGCAATGAAAAGAGCAGTGGGCAGAAAGCTGGCAGAGCACTTTGTCTGGGGCCAGTGCCCCCATCGGACACACTCACATACAGACTCTCTTAGGCTTTGACAGTGTAACCTATTAAGCCTTATTGGATCCTTGTGTTATTGTTTTGGGGCTTTTTTCTTCTTTTTTTGCAGGATTGCAGGTTCTTGTTTGTTTTTGTTTTTTGTTGTTTTTTACTGCCTTCAACTTAAAAAAAAAAAAATCAAAACAAACAAACTTCTAGGGTGGAGGCTTGTTTCTGTTTTTTCTATCAATGCCAAACTTCTTTTCTCTAGCATGCAGTAGAGGGGCAGTATACTACTGTAGGGTTTTCGAATGCAGAGAATTTTTGCTAAAAGATATAAATGCTGAGCTTTTCAAAAGTAAGGACAGGAAGATATTCTGTGAATGGTGACACCAAGGTGAAAATGAAAACTGTGCTTTGGTCTGGTGGTTGATATTTGAAATTCTTTGTGGATGTTGACATTCTGATTGGACGTTGCACTCATATTAAAATTGTCATTCTGTGGTGACACACAGAGAATCCTGTGAATGAAATGAGAGGATGATACAGAGAAATGACAGACTAATTATAGACAGACATTAAAAAGAAAATTAATAACATATCTCTTTGTGTAATTGTTTGAGGAACAAACACCAATATGACCTCCACTATTAACCAATAAGTATCTTTTACAGTGAAAACAATTAAAACAACCTGTTCATAGCTCAAGTTATTAAGATACTTGGAGTTTTTCTTATGCGTATCGCATAGTCAGTGGTGATGCACAGTAATACTAGCATCCTTGCTATTGTTTGCCAAGAACCACCAAGTTATATTTCTCTGTATAAATGTGTAGTTAAAGTGTGTAATTGCACTTTTCTCATTCAGACTTTGCTGCATCACCGTGTCATCACTTGCAAAGTTTTGCTCCCTGAAGGATTTGCCCTTCCAGGTTGAGGTTGTGGAGTCCCCATCATGATTAGGTCATTGTCAGCAATGTGTGCGTCCACACATTCAGCTGACTCGAGTTAACAAAGCACCTCTCTCTTCTCCCCCACGCACTGTCACAGTCTCCTGAGAACACACACAGACAGACACACATACACTCTCCATGCTGTGTTCATAGGCCTGAATGACAGGGGTGACAGTTTTCCCCGCGGCAAGAGAGGAGGGACAAGCTGTCAATATGGTCCGGTGCACCTGCCCAGCCTCATAAGAAACACACACAAAGGGAGCGAAACAGAAATAGGGAATATAGTAATAAAAAGGGAGTTAGACACGGCTGAATAATAGGCTCATAATGAAGGCCCAAACAGGGAATAAAGGCATGTGTAGAAAATAAAACACTTAATTACACATTAATAAACTCCCCCTTTGGATATTCTGAACTACTGCTTTGTTTAGGAGTTTACAGAGTTATCTATCATTGGGAAATAAAAGGAAAAATTCTAATTAGTCTAGCAGCTCTCTACAAAACTGTTCTTTTTTTCCCGCCTGTTACTAAACCAAACAATTAGCATTTTCTTTTTTCCCCCTTTTGCCATTTTTAATTGCTGTTATTTTCTTTAAAATGAGTTTTTAAGCTGCTGTTGTTTTGCATTGTTGTGAAATGTTAACCTCTATCTTTGTTAAACTTGACTTTGGCTTGCCGTGCTTCCGTTTTTTTTCTTTTGCTGTTAATTAACTGACTATTCAGGACAAGACAAGGAGGAAGTGGAGAAATGAAACACTAGTACTGGTTATGGTAATTTATTTTCTTGCCATGTTCGCTTAACTTGTCTATTCATCCATCGGTTTTTGCTTTTCTGTGAAAGACCCGTTTTGCTCTGTGCGGCTTTTTTTTTTAAGTACTTAGACTTTTTTGTTACTAGCATACAAAAGCAGTTGATTCTGTTTCATTTAGTTTTATGTTGATAAATTAAACTCTTTTCCAACTGATTTTCTATTTATGATGATAATTATTAATTTCCATTGGCATGGCTTGCAGTGTCCAAGCCTGAAGCTGTCACATCACATCATGAGTGTGGCCTGGAGCATACTTACTCACTGGGTTGCACATCAGGGCTCACACTTTCAATGCAAAGTTTTACTGTTGCATGTTGTAGATTGTTCTTTTGGGCAGTGGATCAGACTAACTGTGCAACTTTGTTACACTTCTTGATGCTTTTCTGTAGTAATTACCCATATGGAAAAGAAATAGTAAAAACTTATATGATTTACTCATGAAAGTGGCCACTTTCTCATTACTTTCATATATTGTTTTAGTAAGTATCCAAAATATACATGTTTCATTATATAATTTTTCAAGGGATCTTATATCTGTTTTCACTCTTGTATGCTTTTCATACAAGTTTCACACAAGACAGATACAAACTTTATAAGATTTATATATATCTTTTCCATATGGGTAATGTAATGGATGCTCAGTTACCCACTGAACATAAAAATAAAATCTTTGTGACAAACCTGAGGGGGCTTTAGGTAGGCTAAGGCAGCGGTCCCCAACCCCCGGTCCGTGAGTCGTTTGGTACCGGGCCACAAGAGTTAAGACTCGAGTGTGAAATGTATGGTTTTCAGGGTTTTTATTGTTATTTTTTAAAATCATTTTTATTGTTAACTCTGTTTTTTCCCGTGTGTTATGAATAAATCTTGTTTTTGGTACTGGTTTTATTTTGTTGTACTTAAACGCGGCACCTTAAAGGCTGGTCCGTGAAAATATTGTTGGACATAAACTGGTCCGGAAAAAAGGTTGGGGGCCGCTGGGCTAAGGTACATAACATATTAGGTCCGTATGATGTGATGAAAGTCTCTGAGGGGAGATGGCTTAATATCAAATCAGCAATCTGGAAGTTTTTGCTTGTTTGGCTGTGCAATGGCAGTAATCCTGCCTCACTGGCTCAATTTCTGACTACCCTTGTTTAAACAGGGTACCTGTAAATGTTTTGGCCTTTCAAAATAAAATTCCCTCAGTTGACCAAAATGACAATTTCCCACCTGTTTCTTGATATTTATCTAGCTTTATTTTGGATAATTGACATTTTGCTCCCAATACTTCCTGCAGCCTCCATTATATATACTGAATAAATATCTTCATTACAGAGACATTGAATTCAGTCCCTTTGCTACAAGTGTATAAAATCACCTACTTTGCATGAAGTGTGGCTTTAAAAACAATTGTGAAAGAATTGTTTTTTCTTTTTTTCACTGAATTTGAGCATGGTGCTGTAATAGGATGTCATCATTGCAACAGCTCAGTTTGTGAAGTTTCTTCCATGGTAGACATTTCACAATCAACTGTGAGTTGTATTATTGCAAAGTGGAGTTGTATCAGAAGTAGCAGAGTATGAAAGGTTACAGAGCGGGGTCGCTGAGTGCTGAGGTACAAAGTTGCCAACACTCTGTTCCTCACAGGAAGAATCCAATGAATCCAAACCTCACATTGAAATGCTGTCATGTTCCATCTAAGCCACTAACTAAAGCAAAGATGGATAATTGTTAGCACAGAGACCAAGTTACCTGGATCTTATGCTGTACGAATTTTATGTGTGTTTTAAGGTTATTTAATGCACTTCTCCCACTTAAATCCCAGCTTATCACAGTACTGCACAGTCAGAGTCAGATACACTTCATCAGAACATCGGAAAAACTCGGCCCTTCTCTATAATTAATTCTCTTTGCCTGTATACATTGCATACTGCACAAGCGCTTTTGTCAGCCACTTTATCTTGTAGTTTCACAGGCCTTTGGAAAGCTTATCTTCCATTGTAAATTGCATGTTAACACAGTTTGAAATCTTGCATTTGCTTATTGATTCTACTTGGCTTTTATCTTGTCCACTGTATGTTTACAGAGTATCTATTTGTCCAACATAACTTACTTCGGCAGTCGCTATAAGCAGTGCAGACATAAATGTTTAAATCTTAAAGGTTTTGAATTAGCAGTATGCAAAATGAGTTTTCCTCCTGTGGCTTCAACACGTTCAAAGCGTGCCTGTCTTTACAGAACAAAAGGAAAAAGTCAGTTTTGTTACCACATTTTGTCCAAGACAATGTTGTTGAAACTAAAATGATCTTTATTCAGTTGAGTTAGGATCGCTTTATTTGGCTTTGTTCTGGGAGAGCGCACCACCCACCATTTCATCTGCAAGAGATCCCTGTTGTTAGTCAGGATACATCTTTAAACTTTTATTTCAGCCTTTTAAAAATTCCTCTGGTATTTCATTAAAAGTTTACAGTTAACGCTAAATTAGCATTTTTAGTATAACTCCAATTAGATGTGATTATATATGTACACACAGACTCTTGGTCAGCACAAAGTTCTCTCTGTAAAGAAAAAACCCCATCTGTGTTTATCTCATATTGCCTTTTATGCAGCTCCTCAGTGGGCATGCTGCCTCCACTGACCAAATACATAATTTGTATTCAGAACCATCTGAACTCTGAACAGTTTGTTGACAGACATGCCTGAATTTGTGTCAAATCTCTTTATTTGCCTGGTCATTAAGTCCTTTGCGTATTGTTTTTGTTTGATCTATTTATTTAATCTATGTTCTTGTAAATTTACTGATAGGGAGAGATGTTAGCAACATATCTTAGAGTAGGAGGATCTTAGAGTACCTGAAGAATACTGACTTTACGCTCAAGACAACAGTTTTTCCAGTTGGAATATAGACATGCTGCTCACATGGGCCTGCAAATGAGCTGTGTGTATAGCACCAAATGTAGGATCACTGCTGTAAAGTCCTTATTCTCATAACTGACTTCCAGAAACTGGGGCACAGTAGGGGGGATAAGTGATACATTAACTGTCTGCAGGCATTGTGTGGGTGTGTGACTGTGTGTGTCTGTGTAAGCAAGCAAGCCAGATTTTTAGAATTTAAATGAAGGCAGTTAAAAATAGTGATGCAAGTCTGCCTTATGTTCTTTGTACGGGTTCGGGTGGCAAGGATTATTCCCAAGTTGTCATATCTGACATGTTTGTGTGACGTATAAAATATTTATTTTTTCATGTAAAAGTCAGTCAGTAGATTATAACCATGTGAGATTGTTGTTCTCAGAAATTTCCTGTATGTTTGATGGGATCATTCATTAGAGCTCATTTGTGGTTAACCCATGTCATCATGCTGTGGGAGTCTGTTTTATGTTTTGTTTTTTTTGTTTGTTTTTTTTTAAACTAGATGCTTCCTTCTACACCCTAATCTTGTTGCCGTTTCTTTTCCTGACTACATATTAACAAATGACTTTCATATTCAGAAACATTTGCTATAAGGATGTAATCAATAAGCAACAGAGAATTAAGGTATTTCCTCTCCTCTCTCACTTCAGAATATTTCAGTGATCGAATGCTAATAATCCAGATTTATGTGTATACTGTACCATGTAGGTCCAAATATAAAACTGTTGTCACATACCCTGCAGCTGATCCATGTCTCTGTGAGAAATCCCTTTCATTTAATGACAGACAAGGGGTATGATAAATGTTATATGCATACCAACCATATAATAATCAATTGCTTGATTTTTCATTTCATGTTAAGGCTCGAGACATTTTGCCACTACAAAAGCTTGCAACTGAAGTTGATTCATTATTGCAGAATTTTGTTTATTTTGGTTGGAATGTTTCAATAGCAGCACATAATTCTGTCCATATTTTGTTGATCATTGCGTTTATAGTACACACTCTTCGTATAGGTCATAACGATGTGGTCAACCCGCCATCATTAGTCTCGGCTCTTTTGAAACACGCTGGACAGCTTGGGACAATGAAGGAATGAATCAATTAAAGATAAAGGGGAGAAAAGAGCCGGCGCTTCCACATATTGAAGAGGAGAAAACGAGACAAAAAGAACAAAAACACCTCAGAAAGAACAATGGGCTGAATATTTATGGGACTGAACGGAAGAAAAGAAACACAAAGACAATGTTCAACAGCTTTGACACTTATTCTTGAGGTGGCCCTCGGTTTAATTTTTCTCCATAATATTTGGTGGAGTTGTCTCTCAATGTGTTGCGCATAGATTAGTGTGTTTGCTTGTTGTGCTGAAGGCCTGTTAATTGGGTGTTTGGGGCTAATAAATAGCCGTAATTAACAGGCATGGGCGAGGCAGGGGTGTTAAAGCTTTGGCAACCAGATGCAGGAGAACAATGAACTACAGTATGGTGAAATTCACCTGAAAGTATCACTCGTTTAGATTAAAGGAGCATTGACAGAAGTGGCTTTGGAACCAAGAAGGTAGGTTTCTCTGTCACCAGTGAGACATTTGTTGTGATACTAACAGCGATAAATCGGAAGTATTACCTGGTATTGTCACCCCAACGCCTTAACAGTTTCATGTGAATCTTAAATATATATTGCGCTATATGCTGTAGTGTGTGTGTGAAAAGTGTAAGGTGGATCACACATTTAATGTATGTTGTTAAAGACGTGTAGTCTCTGTGTTGCAATGACAGTGTGTTGAAAAGCCAAAGGATACTGTGCGTTTGTAGTTCGGCTGAAAACTGATTGCAAACCCCACCTTTGTCATCTTTAGTCATCATTCTGTCATCTTCATTCTGCTCCTGATCTGGTCTTATGTTCTTTGACCTGGACGGCTGCTTGTCTTTTTGTGTATGTTGATATATGAGCCCAGGCTTGTTGAAGTGAGGTATAGTTGTTTGAAGTCCTGCCAGTTCAAGAAAATGAACTTTAAGCCCATTAAAGAGCAGAAAAGCATCAGGGATTTTCTCTTTCTCTCGACTGCATCAGCTATTTATTTTCACCCATGGTTTTATTTCATGCCTGCGAAGAAGCAAATAGAAAGCTGAATGGGAGCAGGTGAGATTCAAATGCACTTTATTTGTCTGTTTTTTTTGGGGGGGGGGGGGGGGGGGGGGGTTGTGGGCTTTCAGGGACACGAGTAATAGACCTGAGGTTATTGTGATTTTCATGAAGTTAATAACAGGCCTGTGTCCTGATCTGATTACTTTTAATTGACGCTTTAGAAAGCCAAAGGATGCAAGAAGTGGTGTTTCAGAAAGCATACAGTGGCTTGACCTGTGGTAGTTCAGGGTTGAGCTTTATCAACACATGTATTATATGGCTTTGAGGCATTGTATCACTTGTAGGGTATTAGTCAACCTTGTAAGTATTAATGGTGAAATATATAAACACTTCAGTCTGGAAATGTCACAATACCACAATACCATGTCTTTTCCATTAGCATCACTCTGTTATCACTCTGCGATCATGCTAAATTTGATACCAAACTCACAAAATTGATCAAATGAATTTTTCTCAATAAATTCATCATAGCACATGTAATAAAAATAATATTTTAAGAATTATATATTCACTTAGATATTGTATTATTGCCAATAAGTTGCAGTCTGATGATGTGGCTGACACTTTATGTGTTATGTGCTCTTCACATAGACCCATGGGACACACTTTAACACACTGGAACCCTCGAGCATTGTTGTGTTTGGGTATTTATACATATGGGTTTTGATCCCTAAAATGAAAACAAAAAGCTAGTAAACATAAGGAAACAGCAAGTGAAATGAAAGATTAAGTAAACCAAAATTAGCTTATGCCAACCTCTTTAAATCAAGAGTTAGAACGCAACTTGTAAATATGACATTTTAACATGTTTATGCTATAGACAAACTACATATCATCACATTAATTTGCAGATTTTTATAAACAATTAGATTCAGCTTTAGAATAACCATGTAGATGCTCTATAAACCAATTTGCAACCAGTTATTAAACATTAATGATCATTCATTGCTTAACAGGAAGGAACTACATTAAAAAAATGAATTTTGAGGTAAATTACAGTAAATCATCAACTAAATTTAAATTAACGATCAACTTACATTTATTAATAATGGTTACTGGAAGTATTATCTGATGTCTAAAGGGGACATTTTCATTCTATAAGCTGCACTTAATTTACATCTTTAGTGATTTAGCATAGATTTAATTTTTGGATCTGTGATATGGTTTTAACTGTTATACATATTTCACTAAAAGAAACAGCTTGAACTAAGGTTTCAAGCTGTGTCTCTTTCTTATTTTGGTCTCCTTCTCTACCATTTATCTCTGAGTCAGACAGATTTCTGTCGCACCATTAAAATAAGTCTTTTTTTTTTTTATTTGAAAGGAAGGAGCAGTACCCTGAGGGCTTGTCAGCCGACTTGATGACATGAAGCTTCTGTTGAAAGAAAGCAGGGAAGATCAAATGCTTAATGGCCACCTGTGAATATGTGTCTGTGCCTGTTTCCGTTATTAAACACAGACTCGTATTTGAAGTCTTTTCAAGTGATGGATTGAATCTTTAGCACATAATGGAACTTCACTGTGCTTTGCTGGTGGAATCAAAATGAGGAATTTAACTTAAAAAGTTATATAATAAAACAGAAGAACGGAATAGCTACAGCTAAACGCTACAGTGCTATAGTATTCACCATATATACACCATTTGACCCAATCCCTGTATGGGTTTAGCCCCAAAATTGCTTTGGAATATGATATAGGGTGAAACACACACACACAAATATATATTAAATACAAACTAGAAACCAAGGATAAAGTCAGTAGTTGACACAGACCTGTTAAAAGCACATATGCCGAGAATGGCGACAAATAAAAACAAAAAAGGGGATGAGACATTAAAAGCAGGGCAGACCTGTTCGAGTCATCTCTTCTGATGCAGAAGTAAAGCCAGCCTTGAGCGGAGTCTTTTCCAGGAACTGCAGCATAAACAAATTAAGCACCCCTCTAGCTTTTGTTTTTCTGTGCAAGTAGGGAGATATACTGTATGTGCATAGTCTTGAATATGTGCTGTTTTAGGCCATGTGGGCTTCAGTTTTGTGTGTGACTTAGCATGTGTAAGTGATGTTTGTTTTTCTGATATGGCTATAACAGCCTCAGCGGTCTTTCTCGCTCTCTCACTGGGTGTGTGTGTGTGTGTGTATGCAAATGCCAGATTGTAATAAAATTGTGTATTTTTCATCAGTACAGCACAGGTAGTAGCAATAAGGCCTCAAGCTATGGCTGAGCATTGGCAAAATCAGTGTATTTAATTCCCAACAGGCAAAAACAGGAGATATAGACTATAGCTTAATGCTATGTCCTCAGGGTAACTGATGTATTTTGGTGTTTGGTGTTTGAGATTTCAGGAAATCTCATAGGGACACAGGCTATTTTTTACTAACTGTGGTGTAAACTCTTAGCTCTGTTGTTTTATATATATCTTTATTTCTATGAATAGATGGATATAGATCAGGGGCGATTTTAGCCCATTTTTGGGGGTGCTTCAGGACCCCCAAAATGAATCAAAGCACCCCCAAAGATTTCTTACTTTTTGACTTTTTTTTGACAATATTTGCTGTTTGTGTGACACACTACTAAAAATATAAAAAGCATACAGTACTTGGTTGAGACGTAACATTTTAACAACAAAAGTATAGATAACCCCCCCTCCTTCCCAAAATGGTTTGTTCCAGCTCTCCCCTGCTCTGGCTCTAGCGCCCTTTCTGCCAGAGCGATGGTGGCTGAGACGCAGCTGAGCGGAGGTGTAAGTGCCTGGCTTAAAACAGGACATGTTGGATGCATTTAACCTTCAGTTACTCTTTATATAGTTAGGTAGGAGTCAGAACATGTTTCTTTTTAGCTGAAAAACATTACACCCAGGCAATGTTCCCTCTAAGCTGCGCACGTGCGCAATTGCGCACTGCTGGCACGCTCTCTGCGCACAGAAAATCTGCGTTGCGCACAAAAAAAAAAATCTAACCTGAATTGAAATTAAAATTAATACTTTAACAATTCTGTTTTGCAGTGTTAGTCAGTAAGTGACTGGCTGCTCCCGTATGGAATTAGAACGATGCCACCTTATCCCATAGTCCAGCCAATAATGCGATTCACATTCGTATATACGCAGCTAATCAACGTCGTTGACAGGCTACGACAGCGTCCTTATGTGCCGTTAGCGGTGTTTTAGCTAGCAAAGCGGCGTGGCTGATGTGGAGTGAAGCAAAGTTAATGACAACGTGTACAACCATTGGAGATGTGAGCAGGAAAGATGGAACAATGGACAGAAAAAGTGTGGACTTTATACCAGTTTTGATTTTGTGTTGATAGGCCACGTAAAACCAGAGTTATGATAAAAATATCTGCAATGTTTGGTTTTCTTCCTGAATACTATCGTTGTTTATATTTACTGCGGGAAGAAACGGTAAAAACGGCGTTTTATAAGGAAAACGCTCGAAAGCGCTTTCCGCCTGTGAGCAAAAACAAAACCAAAAAAACCACACCCTTTTCTATTCGTCGAAAAAAGTGCCATGTCAACCAATCAAAAAATGATATGGCAACGTGGCATCTAGTTGTTAAGAAACGGGGGGAAGTTTTAGGAGTGACGGCGGTGTTTTGAGATGTGAGAGATTTGTGACGTTTAGCGCAAATCTTGTGTAGTTAGTGTGTAGTGTAGTCAATAGTTTTGTGTGTGTCAGAACAATGAGGCGACTGCTGAATGTTACAGGTGTTACAGGAGTGATACATCTCCTGTTGTCAGGCCTGCAGGTATCAGGCTGTTGTTCTCCTTTATCTCATAGTGGACAGAAATTATTTTTTGGAGTGGCACAAATAGTTTGTGTGGCATCAAATTTGATGCAGAACACCTGATTGTTCTGTAAATAGCTTGAAATGTCTGTTTAAAAGCGCATTGGCTGCATTAAAAAAAGTAATGCAGCCAATGGCAGCTGCAAAGTTTTTTGCAGCTGCCATTGGCTGCATTACTTTTTTTACCACATACTTTTTTTACCACGTGCTGCATTACCACATACTCATAATACAAGTCAGAGATTTTTATATATATATTAGGGGTGCAACGATATTCGTATCGATATTGAACCGTTCGATACAGTGCTTTCGGTTCGGTACGCATATGTATCGAACAATACAACATTTGTAATTTATTTTATCAACTTTCCTTCTGACGATGCTGTCTGTGTTGAGCGCTCAGTGAATCTGTGTTCGACTACTCCGCCTAGGCTGCACTGTCGAGCGCAGATCCACTGAGCGCTCAACACAGACAGCATAGTCAGAAGGAAGAGCGCAGGGCAAGCTAGCGAGACAGAAGTTAAGCTCTCCTTGCAACATGCAAATTGAACCTCATTCAGATCTGGCGTTTGGAATTATTTTGGTTTTCATGTGACGTATGACCCTGAAGGTAAGCGAGTCATGGACTAAAGTAAAACAGTATGTTGGATGTGCCATGCAATGCTCAATTACATTGGTGTGAACTAGTGTGTTAGCGCAGTTAGCTCGTTAACGTGTTGGCCGTCTAGCCCCATGCACGGGGCGATCGGTGGTAGCTCGTTAACGGAGATTTGCCGTGTTGTGGCGTTAAGGTCATTTCAACGAGATTAACCTGAAAGCACTAGTGGGAACACAACGAATATGACTGCACATTTACGCCGACATCATCCTAGTGCAAAGACAAGTGGAAGCAGACAAAAAAAAGCAAGCATGCTACTAACTTTAGCCGAGTCATTTAGACAGCTGTTAGCACATGATTCTCCTTATGCTGCTGAGAATATAGCCCAGAAGAAGCGGATAGTATAGCTTTTATTTTGGAAAGAGCCATTTCTCTGTAATAAACTCTCTTTTCCAAAGATGAGTGATTCCTCAATCAGATACAGGGCTTGCAATATCGCTAGCCCGACGTCCCGAAGCTAGCGATTTTTTTCAGTCGGGCTACCAAAATCTATCTCTTCCCTGCCCGTCGGGCTATTGTAGGAAAAATATATGTCAATGCTTTTGCATTCTTTCAGAAATGTAGCTGGGTAATTATGTCATTGGCATCGGTGAGCCACTGTCAATATGTGACATATTGAAGTCGCGTTTGAATTTGCACTTGTTTTTTTGCTTTCACTTTGCAATCGTGCGAACTGTGTATAGAGAGCGACAACACTGATCTGTGAGTGATGATAATTTGTGCACCAATTCCTCTGACATCGTCTTATTAATCGTTAGCTTACTATGCAAACATGACAAGTGAAATCTCCCGCAGCAAGCTTAAACATGTGAGAGGTTGATCGCGCAGAGAATCGCTGAGCTTATGTGAGTCCGTGTGTAAAAGCATTTCAGTTCTGCTGAGCCAAATAAGACAGGTCAGGGTGAAGAAGTGACAGCCAAAGAAAAGCTTACCACAAAACGGAGAAGTTATGACAAATCAGACTATAAGGCAAAAAGAAAGTGCAGCTTTATGGTTTCATGGACAAAAGAATTTCTGTGGCTGCAATATGACGAGCTAAATAACCAGGGCTGCACATAAGTGGTCTGCAGGTGCGCATTTGCTGTCAAAATAAAAAACACGCACAAGGGTTAGGGTTAAATTTAAAAACTGTACTTTTGAGTTAAAATATATATTTATAAATTTAATAAATGACAAATTAATAAGGCATGAAAATTTTTTTTGTATCGAAAAAATATCGAACCGTGACACCAAAGTATCGAACCGAACCGTGAATTTTGTGTATCGTTGCACCCCTAATATATATATATATATATATATATATATATATATATATATATATATATATATTAGGGGTGCAACGATACACAAAATTCACGGTTCGGTTCGGTTCGATACTTTGGTGTCACCACTTATGTGCAGCCCTGGTTATTTAGCTCATCATATTGCAGCCACAGAAATTCTTTTGTCCATGAAACCATAAAGCTGCACTTTCTTTTTGCCTTATAGTCTGATTTGTCATAACTTCTCCGTTTTGTGGTAAGCTTTTCTTTGGCTGTCACTTCTTCACCCCGACCTGTCTTATTTGGCTCAGCAGAACTAAAATATATATCCTGCTGCTTTTACACACGGACTCACATAAGCTCAGCGATTCTCTGCGCGATCAACCTCTCAAATGTTTAAGCTTGCTGCGGGAGATTTCACTTGTCATGTTTGCATAGTAAGCTAACGATTAATAAGACGATGTCAGAGGAATTGGTGCACAAATTATCATCACTCACAGATCAGTGCTGTCGCTCTCTATACACAGTTCGCACGATTGCAAAGTGAAAGCAAAAAAACAAGCGCAAATTCAAACGCGACTTCAATATGTCACATATTGACAGTGGCTCACCGATGCCAATGACATAATTACCCAGCTACATTTCTGAAAGAATGCAAAAGCATTGACATATATTTTTCCTACAATAGCCCGACGGGCAGGGCAGAGATAGATTTTGGTAGCCCGACTGAAAAAAATCGCTAGCTTCGGGACGTCGGGCTAGCGATATTGCAAGCCCTGTATCTGATTGAGGAATCACTCATCTTTGGAAAAGAGAGTTTATTACAGAGAAATGTCTCTTTCCAAAATAAAAGCTATACTATCCGCTTCTTCTGGGCTATATTCTCAGCAGCATAAGGAGAATCATGTGCTAACAGCTGTCTAAATGACTCGGCTAAAGTTAGTAGCATGCTTGCTTTTTTTTGTCTGCTTCCACTTGTCTTTGCACTAGGATGATGTCGGCGTAAATGTGCAGTCATATTCGTTGTGTTCCCACTAGTGCTTTCAGGTTAATCTCGTTGAAATGACCTTAACGCCACAACACGGCAAATCTCCGTTAACGAGCTAACTGCGCTAACACACTAGTTCACACCAATGTAATTAAGCATTGCATGGCACATCCAACATACTGTTTACTTTAGTCCATGACTCGCTTACCTTCAGGGTCATACGTCACATGAAAACCAAAATAATTCCAAACGCCAGATCTGAATGAGGGTGGGGGAGGTCCATCTTGCAAGGAGAGCTTAACTTCTGTCTCGCTAGCTTGCCCTGCGCTCTTCCTTCTGACTATGCTGTCTGTGTTGAGCGCTCAGTGGATCTGCGCTCGACAGTGCAGCCTAGGCGGAGTAGTCGAACGCAGATTCACTGAGCGCTCAACACAGACAGCATCGTCAGAAGGAAAGTTGATAAAATAAATTACAAATGTTGTATTGTTCGATACATATGCGTACCGAACCGAAAGCACTGTATCGAACGGTTCAAAATCGATACGAATATCGTTGCACCCCTAATATATATATAAAAGCTAAAAAATTCAAGTTATTTTTACTTCCAATAGTATTAACATACTGCACAGGTCAATGACTAGATTTTTTTACATTTTCATTGTAAGTGGGCTAAAGCTGTTAATTAAAAGTAGTCTAACATAAATGTAAATGCTGTAATTTGATTATTTTAATAAACCATGTAACTTGGATGGATTCGATGCTGCCGTGACCACAGTGCACACGTCTGATGTCGTTCACAGTGGTCCAAGGGATCGCTCATGGAGTTTGTGTGTTCGCTCAGACACATGAAAAATTAGAGGGAACATTGCACCCAGGTAACCTGCAGCGTTGAAAACTTGTTTTCCGACAATGTTTGCTACCTTACAATCTGTCCTGCTCTGTATTAAAATCAGCAACATTTCATTGTCCTGTTGCTCCCATTGAAATGTATATAGCCTATTTAAAATCTAAAACTTTAAATTGTCCGTAGCCTATTGTTGTTACCACTGTCCTGTTAGAAATGGATACTAACTAGCTAACTGAACCATTAACCTTATAACTCCTATTGTGTGTGTGTGTGTGTGTGTGTGTGTGTGTGTGTGTGTGTGTGTGTGTGTGTGTGTGTGTGTGTGTGTGTGTGTGCAGAGAGACAGCCAGGTTTATAAGGGATATAAGGAAGTTTTTTCAAAAAAAGGAGCCACATTCAGGTAAAAGTGTAAAATCAAATGATCTGTGAATCAGGAATAATGTTGGATCAGTGTTTCAATATTTATGTCTTTTATTAGATATACATGCGGTTTGGTTATTTGCCTCTTGGTTGAAAGTACACTGAGAGAGGACTTTTTCATTAGTGATCTTAATAGTATTTTTTCATATTAATGTAATTTTTCATCTAATTGAATACAATCTATTTGTGTATGATTGTCAGTCCGAAGAGGGAGAGAGGAAAGAGGGGAATGTGAGGAGAAAGTACAAGGTCAGGAAGAACCAGGTAAGAAAACAGACAGGGAACAGTGACAGGCACAACACAAACTGTTAAACTGACACAGACAAAAAACCTAATTTTACTCACACAATCTGGAAGTTGTGTCCTCCCTATATTAAAGCTGCTGTACAGAATCTGCAAAACAAACTGGGTTGAAACATTTTTGACCCTCTTTAACAACATTCCAACATAACATTATCATTGATTGGGGAGATGAAAATTAATTATATATTTTTATGTAGTTCAGCCACAACTCTACTAAAACCTCAGCCAGTAATAGGTAGGCCAACTTTTGGACCGTCCAGTTGTCTGTATGACTGCCGCAGTACCTACATCACATTTGCGCACTATCAGAAAGTGCCAAACAGCCCTGGTGGAGTGAGGAGCTGTAAAGAGAAGCAGATGCTCTGTTTATATTCTAAAAATGTTTTAAGCTTGTTTCAAAGATTCTGTACAGCAGCTTTAAATGTTTTCCAAAAGCACACATACACTTCTCAGTGTTTCTCAAACTTTTTACAGTGTGTACCACCTGATAAAATGTCAAGCTCTCCCAAGCACCACTATGAAAGCATGAAACTCATAAATCTTACAACACAAAATTAGTATTATTAAATTAGTAAAATTAGTATCCGCAGTAAAGATTTTTTCATACATTTTATACATTCTACCACAGGCAAAGTTGCCTCCATTTTTTATATATTTCTTTATTAATATTTTGTAATAATTTATTTGTAATAATTTATTCTGTTTTGGGAGTGTTTTTTTATGTATCTGTATTATATTATACATACACATTAAAAGTAAATCTCTGTCCAAAAAATGCACTCAGTTTACTTTTTACTCACTATGAGCATCATTCATTATTCTCCCCCAGTAATGAAGGTTAGGATATGTATTTTTTTTATTCCAATCCATTCTTCTTTTGCAGCATTTAAATAACCTTTATCAGATTTGATGATTTTATTACAGACTTTTCAGTGTTTTGTTTTTCTTTCACAAATGTGGGATTAAATTGTGTTAAAATGTATAAAAAAAGTCTTATGATTTAATAAAGAAATTTGCAGACTTGCACAGAGATGGTAAAATTATGATGACTGATAACGGAGAAGAAGACAACAGACAACGAGGACAGGGAGGAACAGGGGTTTAAATGCACCAAGGAGACAGTTATAGAGAACTCGGGACAACTGGAGACATTTAAGGATGCAGGGACTGACACAGACAGGGAAGACGTCTCATCGTGACGTGTAAAGTTTATCTTGCCTGGCTGGGCAGCTCTCTGGGTGCTCAGCACCCCCAAAGCTCTAATCCTAGAATCGCCCCTGATATAGATATATCGAGAGAGAGACAATGTTAACCTTTTAATTTAAAGGTTGTAAAACTGCACTCTGGGGGTTTCATTGGCCTCATCTTGTGTATGATGTTTAGCACGTAGAAAAATCTGAATGCACTGACAAGCAATACACAATCCATATGCTGATGTGTGTCTTAGTTCTTTCATATAACATACACTGTATGTGTCTGTACTTAAGAAAAAGCAAAAAAAACAAAACGCCGTTGCTGATTGAGGTTTGATTATTTGTGGGATGTTTTTATGCTGTCGCCCTGGGCAACGTCATGTAATATCACGTACCATGCATTTACATTCATGAAATGTAAATGCACAAATGAATTGCCAGTTTTATAGACATTTTCTGACTAAACATGCGTAGAACTGTATATTTGTGTCCTTTTGTGACTCATTAAGTTTCTTTGCATTACCATTTAACATTTTTTTTGCTTGATGTGCAGTTCATGTTCATAACATTACACTGTTTCATCATAGTACAAGCCTTCATGCATGATGTGTGTCACTGAGTGGGGCTTTACAGTAAATATATAGAAAATTATGCATTATGAGTTTAAGCCTTTTTTAAGGCCTTAGAAAAAGTCAAGAAGTCATTCTTTGCAGTAACTGTGCAGCAATGTGCATGAAATGCCTCAGGTCTTTACAAAGGACAAAGTTGTTTACATATCTAATGCACCATATATGAGTGGATGACCTTTAGTGGCAAGTATGGATTGAACTAAGAACTGTGTGGAGGCCTTATGGAAGGCACCAACTACCGTATTTCCCGGACTACAAAGCGCACCTGAATATTAGCCGCAAAAGCTAAAATCAGGGGAAAATCCTGTTTTGTATATACATTAGCCGCACCTGACTAAAAGCCGCAGGTGTTTCAATGTTGACTTATCATATGTAAGAGAATATGCACAAAGGGAATTGTCAGGAAAGAGATGGCTGTTTGGAGACATCACTTTTATTAATATTTTGAAAAACAAGTTATGGGTACATATTTGCACATGTAGTACATAACAGTAACCTACAGCACACCAGAACAATAGATTCGGACTACCTTTTAGGCTCAGGTGAAGTGACACGGAGAAGAAAAGTCAGTCATTCACCATCTTTCTCTTCTTCCTGCGCTCTAAAACCACCAAAGTCCTCTTCTCCAATGTCGGAAATGAACAGGCTCAGGATGGCTTCGTCATCCACTCTCCGCTTCTCTCCTTCGTTGTCACTTTCAAAACCAAAGAAATCCTCGCTGTCAGTGTCAGAGTCGAACACCCTCAGAAGGGCCGTGGCGGTGTCCTCCTCTCCATCATGCAGCAGTCCAGCCCTTCAAAATCCGTTGGTGATCGTGGATGTTTTCGCACTTTTCCACGCTGTCAGAATCCACCGGTGGAGTTGGGCATAACTTGCTTTTCGCAAGTTTATCGCCGCTCGTCATCCACGCCTCCCGCTGAATGCGTAGCGCTACTTTGAAGTTTGTTTTTCGCGCTACTTCGTACGGCACTACGTTGCCTGGCGGACGGACATGTGACTAACATACCACTCTTGAACCTCGATCCTTCCGCCAGGCAACGTAGTGCCGTACAACAGCGGAACAAACAAAACAAATCGTCTTACGATATCACAAAAATCATGGAAAATCCATAGAAAAGCCGCACCTGACTAAAAGCCGCAGGGTTCAAAGCTTGTGCAAAAAGTAGCGGCTTATAGCCCGACAATTACGGTAGTTTATTAATCTAGTATAGTATGGAGGGTTTTTTTCTTGCTTTGAGTAAATGTCTATTGAGTATAACTGTGTGTGTGTCCAGGGTGTTGGATAAAGAAAGAAAGAACAAGTACCACAGACTTGTACTTGATGCGTAGACTTGGTAAATTATTAAGTCTTATTGAAGTCTGCCATCGGCCAATATGCCAGTTTATTTTGCTTAGATCTCCTTAACACACGGGACTGAAAACAAATCTAAGAACAAGGTCCTAAAGGATCATTTAAAAAGTTGGTTTGTTTTAAAAGACATTATGTTAATTGTTAGCCCGAACCCCAGCAGGCGTATCCCATATGTGCTTCTATCATAGTGCTTGTTCACCTTGACCCCGTTTTATATAACACTATAGTAGTGTTGTTACTGTGTATGTTTTGCGTTTGCACACTTGAAAAGTAACTGACTTCTGTCTTTTTTGTCTGTTTCAAATGTGAAAACTTTTTAATTCATGGCTTAAAGTTACTGTAAGTTTCACATTGAGATGGAGAACTGAGATATTTCAATCATTAAAATCTATAACATGTTGACGACTACGCTAAATCTAACACATACTGAAAAGCTGTTAGTAGTTGGATGAAATTTGCCAGTTCTGTAAAAGGTGATAAAATGATAGTTGGCAAGACAAAAACTTTTATTTTATAGTGCGTCCAATATACTTGTGTTCCCTTAAATATAGAAACATAGAAATATTGATTTAACTCTTACAGTAGCTGCTGAGACATGAAAACACACACACAAGCCCGTTCAGCTATCTTAGTGAGGACCTTCATTGACATAATGCCCCTTACCCTGACCCTAACCATCAAAAATGAATGCCTAACCCTGACCCTGAACCTAACCATAACCTAATTGTAACCCTGACACTAAAACCACACTTTGAGCCTCAAAAAGGCCTTCAAACTTGTGAGAACCAGTGAGTGTGTCCTCATAAGTGACTGTTGGTTCTCACAAGTATAGTAGAATGCAAATTTTGGTCCTCACAAAGATAGCTAGACAGGAACACACACACACATTTCTTCATTTTCAGTAGTTGGTAACCAGCTTGCACAACCCTTCCCATCTTGTATTTCCCTGCTGGATGGTTCACTGGCTCATTTGCTGCTTTGGTGGTCCTTTGTGTGATTCAGCTGGTTTTCCAGTCAGTCTCTTACGCTGCAGTTGAACAGGCTTGTTTCCGGAGATCAAACTGAAGGCTTCAGAGCAGATCAGGACCTACCGACTACCTCAAGTCTAAGATTAGAGAGTTGGAGTGCCACAATAGGACTCACTAATTCTCTTATTGTTCTATTAATTATTTGTTGCAAAGTGCAAGGCAATTAAAGTGTTACCACCTTTATATGCATAAAAATAATTTCCAGCACTCTGCTTCATTTCATATGCACATGCACATTTCTATGCAGATCTTTGTGTAATGTCTGTGCATTTGCATTATGCAAGGGTTGTTTTTTTAACACTTCCTCATACATTTACATCCTTTTTGTGAATATGGGTTTGTGTTAATGAGTACAGTAGCTTCAAGCATCTGCTGAGTGTCAAATTAGTGAAGCCCACCACGCCAAGCATACAGGTGCTTGTGAGTGTGTGAGCCAATTTGTTTCGAAGTGCTTAATATACACGCTCTACATTCAAGCAATCATATCTTAGTCTATTCAGAGCCTGAATTTGTCTATACATGGACACACACACACAGGCCGTTTTTGAGCCCTGTCACTCAGCCATATGCCACAGAAGGGTCTGGCATCTGCTGGAATACAAATGCACAGTAACAAGAGACATGCTGAAGTAATCAGGGGTTTTTTTGTGTATTCCGCTCACACAAAGCAGTCCTGTCATTTTAACAGCTCGTTCCCTGTATGAAAATAGATTTAAAGCAACACATGTATAATCCAGACATATTTGTTGGTGTAACCCCTTTTTGGACAACAGATCAGTGTCGGCAAAACCAGCCCTTTAAAAATGCACATTCATACCCAGAATGGAACACCCCCGAGTTAAGGCATATTTGAATTCATCTATAGCCACTAAGGTTATTCCTTTATTTGTACTTTCACTCAAAGATGGCTTGCCTGCACACAAGACTTGCACTTACATTACCTAATGTTATCTATCTCAATCATAAACTCACTATTTTATTTGCTATCACATATTGTTTCCTTGGTCATAAATACTGAAGGATATTGATTTTTTTTAAACATCAGTGCTTACACATGCCATTTTACCTCCTCTCAGTTCACACATCTCAGTGACCATGTAAAGGCTGAGCTCATAAAGTGTTTTTGCTTTAATCACAGACACTTTGCATCATGCTTAGCGTGCTTGTTTGAAGTGGTTTCGTATGAACAAGAGCACTCTTATGAGTGTATCCTGGGTATTAGCTATGTGTTTATCTTACTGGTTTTGGTTGAATGCTGAGGGATTGGACTTTTTGTCTGTCTTTTCATGACTTTTGGTTTGAATGGCACAGCTGTGTGCGAGCACACTAGCCTCTTAAATCTCACTCTGATTGCTACTTGCTGCCTTTGATTAATGCTCATTATGTCTGGGTGTATATGTGTGTGTGCGCCCATGTGTGCATGTGCTCACAGAGCCAGTTCAACCTGACCCCCCTGCCATAAATCAATCAACACCATTGAAGTGCTAATATTGCCCCCTTTGTGAGCCATTTTCTTATTCAAGTCTCATCTTGCTGAAGGCAATCTGACGTTTACTGATGAGGATTTTGACTTTATTTTTAATGATTTCTATGACAAGTTTAGACAAGCCACACAACATTAATTTGCAACCATTTTATTTATAATTGATTTCCCCCCCTTTAAACCCAACAATTTTTTTTGATCAAGCATGATAGCAAACTGAATATTTTGAAGTTGGGTTTTTTTTTTTTGGACTACTAGGCAAATAACAAGAGACCATCCTGTAAAATGTAAACTTTCTTTCTTTCTTTGAATTGGAAGAATTAAATAAATAATTCCATGTTTGACAATAGATAAAGACTTTTTTTCAGATATTTTGACAGAATTAATGAATTCATAGTTACTAACATGTTGTTGTTGTTGAACACATCTGCTAATTATGTATTCACTTTCTTCTAGTTGTGAACATCAGAGTATATATATTTTATAATTACTACATTATTCAATTTTACATCCATCAGAGAGGGGAAAAACAATTGTGTTATTTAGTTCTAAATGTTAATGAACAGTAAGACCATCTGATAGATGATATTAAAGCAAAGTCATTAAAGAACATAAATGTCCATTCAGAGCATTTTGAACCTTAATTATGTTACAATCTGTCGTGTGTGTGTGTGTGTGTGTGTGTGTGTGTGTGTGTGTGTGTTTGCTAATTTTGGCCCTCAGTGTTTCAAACGATAAATAATTTAATTTATTCTCACTTTCCATCGACACTCATCTGGCTCTTTAAAATGTCTTTTTATTCACTTGAAATACAAAGCATGCTATAGTTGGCAACTGCATAATTGGTCAGCAAGTATAAATGCTTCATTGACTGTTTGTGTCACTTCTTATTGGGACTCTGGCTGCCAAATAACAAAGTAAATGAATTCATAGATCAGCTTGCAAAAAGCAGAATACTCTAAAATGACGGGTTCCCCTCTCTGTGATTTAATCGAAATCCCTTTGTCACCATCTGAAGACTTTTCATTTGGAGTGTCTGTTCAGAGTCATTCGGTTTGGGAGACATCTTCCTCATGTTTTCAAGAAAAGTCACCCCTTCTTTCTGGGTCAGATATCCTTCTAGTTTCTGGCCCTCAATTCTTGCATAGTGTGGAAGGAATTTTTAGTCAGTTTGCAGGTATATCATCTCAGGTTGCTCTCGTTAATCTTTTTGAGTCAAAAACAGTGACATATTCCAACCTTCAAATCACGACTCTCACATAGTCCATGTGCTAACGGCTAGCAAGCACATACATATCCAGTTTGTCAACTTTTGACCCTGTGGCCACTAAGCAGTCTGTCTTTATTTATTTATTCATTTATTGATTTGCGCTTTCCACTCAGGCTACCTACATATACATCTATACACTTTGATGGTTTAGACTTACCAGCAAAAATAGGGCTGTGCTTGTATTGAGTGTCTGCAGTTTTTAATGTGCACCACATTTGCACAGGTGGACTAGAGTGCTTTGATTTTACTTTTCCTACTGCATTTTCAGTTTTTCTATGTTCTGATTCCTCATTTTAATTAGTGTATGAACTTCTTTTAATTGCCGGACATATCTACAGACTGAACCTATTATAAGCAGAAATGACTCCCACTTTTCTGTGATTTACTACTATTCACTAAGAAATAGATAAATGCTAACATTGTTACAAATTAGCAGCACACGTGTGTTCTTAAAGACGCTCTTAACAACAACAGATTCCCAAAGACTTCTATCACTCATCTGTTTTTTTGGGGGGGGGTTTTTTATCAAAAAGTATAAAAGTACATTTGACAATAAGCCTGCGAAAACAAATGGATTGCATAAAGAAAATAAAAACCTTCAGTCTTGCGTCCTCCTCTCCACATTTCCTTGTTCAGGACATCTGTTGTATTTTTGTCCTTGGTACCTGAGTGACTCGTTGAAAGGAAAAAAAACAAAGTACTTCACAGTCCATCATTGGTGCACTTCAGAATATACCATCAGTGGGACAGATGAAGAGGACGCAAGCGTGCTGAATCAGGAAGACTCACACACACATGCATGCAAAATTTTTAGCTCATGAAGGAAATCAAAATGTCGAGATTCCAAGAGCAAGCAACCCTATACAGCACACATTTAAACCCCGTGTCTGCGTTCTATGTGCATAAGTGAGGGAAATTAAAGATGCGCACAATTATACACAAAACCTACTCCGTGCTGAGCGACAGCTGCAGCTTCCTTGATATTGGTTGACGGGAACGCTTCTGTTTGTGAAGGAGGAGTATTGTTGGGAAAGATTTAAATTCAGCGAAACAGAAAAGAAAACTTGGTAATAAGATTAAGCACAGTTTTCTTTTTTAAAGAAATTGTATATTTATATAGTATTCAGAGTATTCCTTCCAACAAACTTGTTAAAATGCTACACTACAGTTGCAAATTTGTTGGCTTCATCTAGTGGCAAAAATTCCATTGTTTGTCTTTGATCTCCAGTGGGAAGTACAAAACGATCTTTTAAACAAATGAAAGATAAATCTGAAAATCCTCAAACTACTGCCTACCAAGCAAACATAAAGTAGAATTAATGTCACACCAACATGTTATTTAATGCATAAACATGAATAAAAATAGACCATCATATACTTTTCAAAAACAAGATTTACTGAAGGTATTATCGATCCCTGTTTTCAATGTCAAGTCACTCGCCAACCATTACAGTGGTTTGGGAAAGGGCCTTGGGATTAGAACCTGGATAGATGGATACAATAAATGCCTTAAATGACCTACTTCTACACATTTATTCCCAGTGGATTGTCTTATCACTTCTCACCAAATTTAAAGTCTTTTATCAGTATTTTTGGATTTGTGCAGTTGGTAAAAAAAATCACGTTTAAAAAAAAAAAAGCAACAAGAAAAGAAAGGAATATGCATCAAGGTCATGATCCAGCTTTTAACCCAGTGAGGCATTAGGACTATCCTCACCTTATCCCACAGAGCCACCAGGATGGCCTTGTAGCTCATGATTTTCTTTCTCCCTTATCACATACTTTCCCTCATCCTAATATGATGACTGGAGGGCTAGCCTTGAACAGCAATCCGACATTTGCACTAGATAGGCCAGTGCATGTGCGATTATTTGTTGTGTCTCCTGGTGTGGCCTCCAGTGATAATCATAATGGTACCGCTATTGCCAAGGCATTAGCCTCGGCTGCTATTATAGATTAATGTTGATGTATAGATGTATGCCTTACATGTGAACTCTGTCTTACTCTCTCTATTTCTCCGTCTCCTCCCGTGTCTGTTACATATTCACATAAATACATGAATTACACACACCAAGGCCTCCAGGCCCACAGGGACATAACAGACAATCAGCCTGACAATCGCAGCTGAGCTCTGATTGATGCTACAGTTGCATACACACAGACACACACACAGTTTCAGACGCACAGATGCTGTAATGCCAAGAGGACTTTGCAGCCTACATAAACATACATGTACACAGACACACATACTCTGTCTAATAAGCCTGACAATAAGGGGCTGAATAAATGAAGGATGGAACATTTACAATCGCTGTGGTCAGGAGCGAGTTGAGGTTAGTTGTTACTTTTCTGGGACAGGAAAGAAATACATGGCCAGTCTTCTGTCTGAAACCTTTTAGATCAAATCGGTGTAGGTCAAAGGGTGCTGGTGACAGTTTGTGAGGAGTGGATGTCTGCAGTATCTCATGTAAAAAAATGAATAAATAAATGCATGCAGGTGCATGGAGCAAAGCAGTTAATATTTCTGTTATTTAAACTTAATTAAACTAAGAGAAAATAAAATATTGAAGGACGTGATAAACTCGAGACCACATCCACCTACAGCTCTTGTGCTGTGTGATTTCTTTCTGTGTATTTCGTTCACATCATTTTCTAAGACACGACACGTTAATCTTTCCTCTAGCATGACCAAGTATATGTGTTTCCAGCAGTTTGTGAGTTCTGTGTCTGTGATGCCATGGATTTTAGCAACTGATGTTTCAGAGGCTTTCCTCCTGTGTCTTCTGCCACGTCTCTGTTTTGATGTGATTCATTCCAGCATCTGAGACACTAAACAGCCTACGGGCTACTGTCACAGGCCTGCGTGTTTATGTGTAGTGAGAGATACATCTATCTGTCTCTCGTCTGACAAACTAGATCTGTCACGCTGGTGGCGGACTTGGCTGTCTTTTCTTTTCAAATGGCTGAAACTGATGAGGCAATCAGTTGCTCATGTTTGTAAGTTTTTTGTGAAACTTTGCCAGAAAACTATATGTCGTCTGTACGTTCTAGATTATAGAGTGCAAGTAGGACCGGGGTACACATTCATGAGGTTAAAAGGAATACAGCAGCTTTATGGGACATGTTCCATAAGAGCAATAATTCGAATAAATTAACTGTAACGGTAAAAGACTGCACTGTGTAATCATTCTTATTTGGCTTTTTTTCCCTTTGTTTTTAGAAACTGTTTAGCAAACGATATGTATTTAGAAAGTCTCATCGAGGTCAACGTCTCTTTTTCAAAAAACAATTGTAATAAACGAGAAATGTTATTCCAACTTATTCCAACAAAATAATTAAAGCTTGTAAAGCTTTGAGCAAATGCCTTCTAGATGCTAAAACATCCAGTCTTTTCACTTAACCCACAGTTATGACTGTAGGAACTTTCTGCTATAAAGAATTTTATGTCAGTGGTAGATACCGTCCTTAGTTCAAGGGTAACGTCAGCATTAGTGAAAATAAAAGGTGTAAATATGCAGCGCTATGCAAAAGTCTTGGGTCGCTTCTCCTATTTTCAAGAACTAATAAAAACACATTGTAATAAAAAAGACCCAAGAGATGCATCAGGCCCTTCAAGTGATCCAGTTGACCCACCATTTGCTGAAGCTTCAACAGAAGTGCTCTCAATAGGAGGACAGCTGTCGAGAAGCCATTCTTAAAGAGGGGAAGCGGCCAGAAAAGGCTGAGGTGTGACTCTGGAACAGGTCTTAAAGAGTGACGAATCCAACATTGACATCTTTGGTTCAAATTAAGATCAAGGAGAGGTACCACAGTGCCTACAGGCAATATTAAGTATTAAGCAGAATCAGTATTTTGGGGCCGGCTAGGAATGTGACTTAAACCTTTTGTAAGGGTAAAGAATGTTTAATAAACTGGTGCGATCAGCAGTAACACGAGCATTAATTGTTTTCACAAGAAGTAAAATGAAAGGTTTTGGAATCAAATAGTTTAATCATGTAACCCGACGATGTGTTAGTTGCAGAAGTTATTGTTAAGAGCAGATTTCAAGTCTGCTGCTCAGAATGAAGGACATTATTATTTGCAATGGAGCCCAGCACTTTGTGATTGTTGTGTTTTTGCGTTGATAGAAAAGCTTTATTATAGGACTTTGGTTGTTGATGTTTGGTGTATGGAGTTTTCTTGTATGCTCACTTTTGGGCATTTAAATCAAATGCAGGCAGACATTCCATTTTACGTAAACACAGAATAAAATAGCTCATTAAATAGGGTTTAAAAGGTAGGTGCTTTGTACAAGGTTTCCCTTTGAGGTTGTTTTTTTTTTTTTGTCAATTTAGAAGTACTGTGAGAATGTTTTGGAACATGTTACCAAAACTGACACTGAATACCAAACCTGTTCATTGTTATTGTGATGATTTTGCGCTAACCTTCGCATGCTTTCAATTCTTTAGTAAAGACTCTGTGAAACTTCTTGAAAGTCCTTGTTTGACACAAGACATATTATGACCTCAGCATTCAAGAAAACTATAAAGAACTTTGCTTTGTTATATGGGAGAACAGCAAGGATGCCGTCCTTCAGGCTTGGAAAGTCTGTGTTCTTGGTGCAAGCGTAACCAGCATTTTGTAGCATTCAAAGTTCAAACACTAACACTTTTTAAATTTGCACACATATTAACAATTGTGTAGTAACCCCTCTTCTTTTAACAACAGTGCATAAAAGTCTCTGAACTGTGCAGACCAGTTGCTGAACTTTTGGGAGAGAAATGTTGTCACATTCTCATCTGATATAGGATTCAAGCTGCTCAACAGTCTTGGCTGGATTTTGTGGCGCAAAAACGATGTTCACACAGTCACACACAGTTATGCATATGTGTTCAGACCCATACACGTGGCAGAATTCAATCATTCAGTTAGGGAATGCTAGCAGTTGCAGACTTGTGTATGTTATCGATCATATAACATCAGTTTCTGGATTTTTACCTAGTAAAAAATCTCCCCTAGGGGGTCCATGTGTTGAACCAGTAGAGGGTATATTCTCCAGGCATGCCAGTACTTCACCTGGACTCTTCTACTACGAAGCCATGATGTTGTAATGGCAGGAGTATGCGATTTAGGATGAGGCCTTCCCTGAAAAAGATATTCTCTGAAGGGAGCATGTGTTATTCTAAAACCATTGGAGAACTCTGCGCTGACAGCAGGCCGGATGGTCCTTTTGCCTCTTTAGTCTCAAGGATGCAACATTCATGTTTTCTAAAAGAGAATTTAACATCTCAATTTGTCTGTCCACAGAACACTTTTCCAATTTGCCTTTGCAGTGCTTTTGAAATGTATCCTGCATTTGTGGATGGGACATTGAACTGTGATCAGACAACGATTTCCGGAAGCGTTCCTGACCCCCATGCACTTCCATGACAGAGCCATGCCTGTTTTTCAAGCAGTGTCGCCTGAAGATTACAGGCATCCTGCGCTGACGTTTAGCCTTGTCAGCATACGGAGATTTCTAATCTAATCTCTGATTTAGATCTCCTCATGTTTCTGACCCGTTGCCAATTAACCAAATTAGTTATAAAATGTTCCTCAACCTGTTTCTTTTTAGTACCACTTATTTTTCCAGCCTTTATCGTTCCCATCGCAGCTTTCCTGAGATGTGTTGCTGGCATCAAATTTAAAATTAGCAAATACTTTTTAATGAAATACTAAATTGTCTGTTTAAATACTTGATTTTTATGTTCTACTGTGAACTAGATATGGGTTTACCAGATCTGTAAATCATTGAATTCTATTTTTTTAATAACATTTTTGGAATTGGGGTTGTACTAGTTCTACTAATTTTGCACATTTCCTTTATTGTGGGTTTTAGTCTTCTTGCTAAAAAATTATTTTTTTTATTCCCTTCTGTTTAACAGTTGTTTCCTTTGAATCACCAGCTCAATGTTATTAAAGTCTCTTTTTTAAATTGTATTCACATGCATGAGAGAGCTTTGGTCTGATGAGTTCTGTGAGTGCTGGAGAGGACCTGGAGGGGGCTTGTAGATTTGATGCAGACATGAAGCATTCTGCTTGGGTAAAAACTGCCAACACTTCCCTTAGCTCTGAGAGAGGACAGTGGACATTACAAGGCCAAGAACACTTTACGGGTCTGATTCAGAGCCTTAAGGCAAACAAACAAAGTTAATCAACAAGAATATTAAGCTGTCTAAAGAGCCTTTCTCTGTAAATTCAATTCAATTTTATTTATATAGCGCCAAATCACAACAAAAGTCGCCTCAAGGCGCTTCATAGATACAGAGAAAAACGCAACAATCATATGACCCCCTATGAGCAAGCACTTTGGCGACAGTGGGAAGGAAAAACTCCCTTTTAACAGGAAGAAACCTCTGGCAGAACCAGGCTCAGGGAGGGGCGGCCATCTGCTGCGACCGGTTGGGGTGAGAGAAGGAAGACAGGATAAAAGACATGCTATGGAAGAGAGACAGAGGTTAATAACAGATATAATTCAATGCAGAGAGGTCTATTAATACATAGTGAGTGAGAAAGGTGACTGGAAAGGAAAAACTCAATGCATCATGGGAATCCCCCGGCAGCCTACGTCTATTGCAGCATAACTAAGGGAGGATTCAGGGTCACCTGGTCCAGCCCTAACTATATGCTTTAGCAAAAAGGAAAGTTTGAATCTTGAAAGTAGAGATAGTGTCTGTCTCCTGAATCCAAACTGGAAGCTGGTTCCACAGAAGAGGGGCCTGAAAACTGAAGGCTCTGCCTCCCATTCTACTTTTAAATACTCTAGGAACAACAAGTAAGCCTGCAGTGCGAGAGCGAAGTGCTCTAATAGGGTGATATGGCACTACAAGGTCATTAAGATAAGATGGGGCCTGATTATTTAAGACCTTGTATGTGAGGAGCAAGATTTTGAATTCAATTCTGGATTTAACAGGAAGCCAATGAAGGGAAGCCAAAACAGGAGAAATATGCTCTCTCTTTCTAGTCCCTGTCAGCACTCTTGCTGCAGCATTTTGGATTAGCTGAAGACTTTTCAGTGAGTTTTTTGGATATCCTGATAATAATGAATTACAGTCGTCCAGCCTGGAAGTAATAAATGCGTGAACTAGTTTTTCAGCGTCACTCTGAGACAGGATATTTCTAACTTTAAAGATGTTGCGTAAATGGAAGAAAGCAGTCCTACATATTTGTTTAATATGTGCGTTGAAGGACATGTCCTGGTCAAAAATGACTCCAAGGTTCCTCACCGCGTTACTGGAGGCCAAGGTAATGCCATCCAGAGTAAGAATCTGGTTAGATACCATATGTCTAAGATTTTCAGGGCCGAGTACAATAACCTCAGTTTTATCTGAATTAAGAAGCAGAAAGTTAGCGGCCATCCAGGTCTTTATGTCTTTAAGACATTTCTGCAGTTTAACTAATTGGTGTGTGTTATCTGGCTTCATGGACAGATAGAGCTGAGTGTCATCTGCATAGCAGTGAAAATGTATGCTATGTCTTCTAATGATGCTGCCTAAGGGAAGCATGTATAATGTAAACAGAATTGGTCCTAGCACTGAACCCTGTGGAACTCCATAATTAACCTCAGTGCGTGAAGAGGACTCTCCATTTACATGCACAAATTGGAGTCTATGAGATAGATATGATACAAACCACTGCAGTGCAGTACCTGTAATACCTACAGCATGTTCTAATCGCTCTAATGGGATATTATGGTCGACAGCATCAAATGCTGCACTAAGGTCTAGCAGGACAAGCACAGAGATGAGTCCACTGTCAGAGGCCAGGTTTAACTACAGCCAGCTTGAAGGCCTGTGGTACATAGCCGATTATTAGAGATAGGTTGATCATATCTAAGATTGAAGCATTAATTAATGACAGGACTTCTTTGAGCAGTTTTGTAGGAATGGGGTCTAAAAGACACGTTGATGGTTTGGAGGAAGTAATTATTGAAGTTAACTCAGAAAGATCAGTTGGAGAAAAAGAGTGTAAATGAACATCAGTGGTACTAAGAGTAGCTGTAGATAATATTAGATCTGTGGGATGATTATTGGTAATTTTTTCTCTAATGATAAGAATTTTATTTGTGAAGAAGTTCATGAAGTCATTACTAGTTAACATTAAAGGGATGGTTGGCTCAAAAGAGCTCTGACTGTTTGTTAGCCTGGCTACAGAGCTGAAGAGAAACCTGGGGTTGTTCTTATTTTCTTCAATCAGTGATGAATAGTAAGATGTTCTGGCTTTGCGGAGGGCTTTCTTATAAAGCAGCAAACTATTTCTCCAGGCTAAATGATGATCCTCTAAATTTGTGACACGCCATTTCCTCTCCAGATTACGAGTCATCTGCTTTAGGCTACGTGTTTGAGAATTATACCACGGAGTCAGGTACTTCTGATTAGAGACCTTAGTTTTCACAGGAGCTACAGTATCCAGAGTCGTACGTAGTGAGGAGGTGAAATTATTAACAAGATAATCGACCTCTGTTGGGGTAACGTTCAGATAGCTGCTCTGCTCTGTGTTGGTACAGGGCATTGAAGATGATAACAGTGGAGCTTGGGTTAGACTCTGTTTATAAAGTGCTTTGCTGGACAAGTTGTTATTGTGACTACTTTTGTCCTGTGTGTATTGTGAGAGTTTGTTATGATCCAGGAGATATCTAGGCCTTCATACACATCCACACTCCCCTTTCTGTATTTGTGATGATCCTCATTGACGTATTTTTTCCGCAAAGCTCTTTACCCTAACCTTTACCATTACAACTAGTGTGGCTAACTCCAAACCTGAACTGTTACAGATTTTCCATTATACTTCTGTCTCCTATTAATCCGTCATTATTCTTCCATAGACAACCTTCAAATGCAATTTTTATTTACCGTAATTGTCGGGCTATAAGCCGCTACTTTTTGCACAAGCTTTGAATCCTGCGGCTTTTAGTCAGGTGCGGCTTTTCTATGGATTGTCCGTGATTTTTGTCATATCGTAAGACGATTTGTTTTGTTTGTTCCGCTGTTGTACGGCACTACGTTGCCTGGCGGAAGGATCGGGGTTCAAGAGTGGTATGTTGGTCACATGTCCATCCGCCAGGCAACATAGTGCCGTACAAGTAGCCCGAAAAACAAACTTCAAAGTAGCGCTACGCGTTCAGCGGGAGTCGTGGATGATGAGCGGCGATAAACTTGCGAAAAGCACGTTGTGCTCAACTCTACCGGTGGATTCTGACAGCGTGGAAAAGTGTGCAAACATCCACGATCACCAACGGATTTCGAAGGGCTGGACTGCTGCATGATGAAGAGGAGGACACCGCCACGGCCCTTCAGAGGGTGTTCGACTCCGACACTGACAATGAGGATTATCTTTGGTTTTGAAAGTGACAACGAAGGAAAGAAGCTGAGAGTGGATGACGAAGCCATCCTGAGCCTGTTCGTTTCCGACACTGGAGAAGAGGACTTTGGTGGTTTTAGTGCGCAGGAAGATGGTGGTGAATGACTGAATTTTCTTCTTGTTAAAGCCGTGTCACTGCACCTGAGCCTAAAAGGTAGTCCGAATCTATTTTTCTGGTGTGCTGTAGGTTACTGTTATGTACTACATTTGTTACTCATTTATGAAGCACAGCACATGTGCAAATATGTACCCATAACTTGTTTTTCAAAATATTAATAAAAGGGGTGTGTCTCCAAACAGCCATCTCTTTCCTGACAATTCGCTTTGTGCATATTCTCTTACATATGATAAGTCAATATTGAAACACCTGCGGCTTTTAGTCAGGTGCGGCTAATGTATGTACAAAACAGGATTTTCCCCTGATTTTAGCTTGTGCGGCTAATATTCAGGTGCGCTTTGTAGTCCGGGAAATACGGTATTTATATAGTACCTGCATATAATAACAGTCGCTTTCAAGGAGCTTTGCATTGTAAAGTAAAGACTCTACAATGGGCATGTCATTGAAGAGTCACTATTCTGCTGTATTCCAGCTCTTCAACTTGTTCCAAGCTGTTTTTCAGTCTTGACTATTATATGGCTCGGTCAATGGTTCACTGATACTCAAGGTTCCAAGTAGAAAATAAGCACAAACACTGATTTTTCCTTCAGCTTTGACTCTATTGTATATGTTTTATTAAATCAGCAAATGATTTACTGAAATATCCAGGGAAATAGGGAGGTTTTAAATTTCCAGACAGCATTTTAGTCCCCCGCCCCAAATTGTGTAATTAAATACTCTCATCAGGTCTGTATAAACATCCGTATAAGTTAAAACCTCACAACAGCAGGGATATTTCTAATCTATAGTCACCAAAATATTGAAATCCTTGAAAAATACTTAAAAGAAAAAAAGCCAATAAGCACTTTAAATGTCACCGTGAACTTGTTTTGTAAGAGACAATGTTACAGGATAATTTTTGTGTATCATATGCATAATCTCAAAAGCATGAGAAGTTTCCCTTTGTATGATTTAATCTGCATTATGGCGTTATTGTGTATTTTGTGTTAAAAGAATGAATTCCACCGTAATGGATTTTCACATTTACAGTTGCAAACTATGTTCCCACCAATGTACATGTAGGCACTGAAGTTTCAGGCAGGTGGATGGAGACTACTTTGGATTAACAAGCACCAGGTTTTAATTTATTTATTTTTTCTGTTTCCGTCAAACAGAAAAATCTTCACACACAACCACCTTTAAAAGAGTTATTCATGCATTCATGGTCAGTTTTTCTTACTAGCAGGAGTGTTTGTGTGTAGATCTGGGCAGATCTGAAGGACTTTCAAACTTCCTTTAAAAGCTATAAAAGAACTTTTCACTTAATTTTACCACTGAAATTTCCAACATGTTTTTTCAAAGTGTAGTTCCTCCCTGAAAGCTTAAAGACATTGATTGCTTCGTTTCCTTTTCTGTGTATGCTTTAATTTGTGTGTAATCAGAGTTTGACATATTTAAGATTAACCAGAACTGTTGCATTGTTTTCTAAGCTAACTTCTCTATTTCCCCCCCCCCTAAAATATTCAGTAGTCATTACTTAATTATACATAATCACTGCTTATTTGGAGTCATGCATTATCAAACTGTAAATTCAGCTGTCAGATTATGGTTGATCTCACTTTCCTTTACTTGCTGGAGGTAGGTAAAACAGTGATAGTTTCCACAGGCTAGCAAACCACACATTTCTTCTTATATACTTTATATTGTTGCAGTTCTGAAGGGCTCAGAGAAACAAGCACAATGCAATTTGAATCTGCTGTAAAAACAGTCAAGTGCATTGCCCGAACAGAGTGTTAGGAAGGTTTATTGACTTGGTGAAGAAACTGCTGGTGCTGGTGTGTGTGTGTGTGTGAAGTTATTGACCTGGACCAGCTTGTAGAGGCTTTGACTGGGACAAAGATCTGATATCTGCTCCCAGGCTATTCTGTTTTAGCTTAGTTTGACTAAATTTCTTCAATGTTGATCCTTTTTTCATTTGTTTTCCAACCTTTCTTGCGTCTATTCCTTGTGTCTTCATCATTTGTAAGCTATTACTCTGTCTAAAGTAATTATGCCTTGTGTAGAACAGTTTATTTGTATAACTTGATTTGATTTTACATTTGTCCCTGCAATCATTAAACCAAAACCACCCATAATCCCCTCTGTTTCATGGCCAACACTTAAAAATTTGAGTCTTTTATATTGTTTTTTACTTTGAGGCTAAAACAAAATACCCAGACCAACAGGGGCGATTTTTCCCTTCATCTTTCAAGAATCAAAGAGAACCTCCTAAAGATCAGAGCTTCTTTCTTTAGCCCTGTTAAATCACACCCCACAGCGATTGTTCAGCAGCCAACAAAACAAACTATCTTTCTACAAGTAGCTACAAAAAAGCCGTGTGTGTGCCACTTTGTGCGTATGTCATAGTTGAGCAACGTTTATGTATTGTGTATGTTTATGTATGTGTTTGTGTGATAAACTGTGTGTGTATATAAGAATCATATGGATGGATAATGAGTGCAGAGGATAGTTGAGGTAAAAATGAGTGCGTCTGTGCAAGACTGTTGTGATAAAATGTACAATGGTTGCTAGAACGGCATTTAGCGTTGTGTTTGTAAGTCTACAAGCCACTGCTCAACAGTGGTGTTCAGGATTCTTCTCCACACAAACTGAGCTTTTCAACATTTCAGAACAAACCAAAGGCGGATGTTCAGGTTTACGACTCAAAAGAAGAAACTACAATACTGTTTCTGACAAAGTTTTTTTTTTTTTTTTTGGTCACTTTCTTTATTGCATACCTGCAGCACCACACAACATCACAGTCCGTCAGCAACCTTCTCCAAATTGAAAGAGGTGCATGCATTTACACACATGGTGTAACAGTAGTTACAGTACACTCGTAATGTCGTAAATAACTGAAAAAATAATTGCAGACATTTGAACACGATGACAGGGATCAGTGATTTATATACTTGAGCTGCTTTTTTTATTAGTTGACTGCTTTAAGTATTAAAATGTAGTCCCCATGCGAAGAAAACTCTAACCCAATGCATTAAATATCAGCTGCTGTGCTGTGAAATCTTGCACGTATTAAATAATTCTGTAATAGTGGTTTGTTGCATCATTGTGGGAATGTCTGAATGAAGCTGTGACGGGCATGAATGTAATACTAACCTATGTCTGAATGACGTTACGTATCCCACTACAACATGCACCGACTGCTTCTCGCCCGGATTAGTCTTCCTGCTCAAAATGAAAACGACAGCAGCAAAATCATTTGGATGATGTTTAGTGGCACAGATAAAAATGGTGATTAAAATTCAAAGCCACAGTCATCTCCTTGTTCTTGTTATGATGTGGATTAATTATCAATTAAACACATGATCCCGCAAATCTTTACTGGATCTTCGGTGTATCCTGGGATGTTGCTCTCTGGATGGTGAAATAAAAAACCATCATGCTGTGTAAAGACATTCAGTCCTTCTTTGTAAAGCTGTGACGTTCTTCAACAGATGGAGTAAATACAAATCTAAATACACATACATACGCAGATATGAGAGGAAAAAACAAGCCAAAACAAATGCATGCATAAACTGTTATAACTGGAGAACTACTTTGGAACTACTCCTTACAATATTTACATTATTTATTTTTTATTTAATTCAAAATGGTAAATATAAAGGTCAATCAAGTACAGTAAAAGTTGGTCAGCAGTTTTGGTACTGTGAGAAAGTGTTGAGTCCTGCTGGAAAAGATATCAGCATCTCTATGAAGCTTGTCAGCGAAAGAATGCATGAAATGCTCTGAAACCTCCAGTAGGTTGCAACATTGACTTTTTGACTTGATCATACATAGTGGGTAAACCTTCACCACCATTAGAAGATGACCACATGGGACCCTAAATCAGTACAGAATGAATAAACTTCACACTAGCTTGAATTATCCTGCCGTAGGACCTTAAGACTGTTTATAGGACCTTGATTTCCTTGACTTAAAATGTTACTTTCATCTAAAAAGGACCACTGAGCAGCAGTTCAGTACTTAGACACTTTTGACGTTGTCTCTGGTTCAGGGGTGGCTTGACATTGGTAATGTGACAGTTTAGCCACATTCCTACCCATCTGTGGCTTCATTCCCCGTGTTCTTGAATCGACTTTTCTTGACAGTCCTCTTAAGGCTACGGTCATCCCTGTTGCTTGTGTGTGCACTTTTTCCTGCCACACTTTCCTCTACCACTTAGTTTTCCATGCAGCACTGTGAACAGTCAGCCTTTTTTGAAATGACCTTCTGTGGCTCGCCTTCCTTCTAGACGGTGTTGATGATGGTCATCTGGGCCACTGTCAAGTTTGCAGTCTTCCCCAAGATTGTGTTTGCATGTACAGAGCTAAATTAAGCTACACAGTATTTTACTGTTTGAGCAGTAATGTGTTGAAAAGCTGAATTAAAGATACCAGGGTTCAATCAAAATTAAAATTAAAGAGAAGTTTGACATATGCACTTAGACTCCATGAAAATTACATTTTTATCAATTAAATTACAAAAAATAACTTTTTCAACAATACTTTCTTTTTTAGATGCACTCAGGCAACATTAGTGTGTGTGCATACATTTCCACATAAATTTTATATTTATAATTTTGTAATGTACTTGAAGGGGAAAGGAGAATTTGACTATGACTAAATAAAAGGTATTTTTTATCTTCCTGGAAAAATATTTTGTTTTCAGTTTAAGTGCACTAAGAAAGGCAACAATTGAGTGCTTGCTGTCCAGTAATAATGGTCTTATGTTTGTTTTTTTTACCCACTTCTCCCCCTGAAAATAAAACCCTTCAAATAAAAACAATTTATTTGATTGCTTTTTGAGTCTGTCTCATCCTCTGCAGGTGTTCTCTGTGAGAGTCAGTCAATGATGAGAGGAAGTGGCTGAAAACAAAGAGACAGCCCAGAGACAGTAGAGAGGGATGTAAGAAAAAGGGGAAACATGGGGGGAAAAAAAAAGGAAGAAGAGAGCGCAGAATATGGACGTCTGCAAAAATGGAAATACCTTGGGCGATATGTCAGAGCCATGACTTCTAAGGCTCTGACATTTTGCTAAGGAAATGATCAGTCAGCATACTCTGAGTAAAGGTCTCATCACTGACAGAGTTAAAATGCAAATGCTACCCACAGGACACCTGAATTTGAAACATTTTCAAATGCAGTTAGGTCCAAAAATGTTTAAACGGTGACACTTTTCTCACAGTTGAAGTTGCACAGTGTTGCTTTAAGCCCTGAATGCTGTCAGCCTGTTTTCATGGGCTCAAATGAAATGGACAGTTTACTCAAAACTGTTAAATTAAAAAGTATGGCTACTTTTTTCATTATTGTTTTTTCATTAATTAGAAGATCAAAGCCTGGCTTCGGTTTAAACTCTCATGTTGGCTTTTAAAAAGTACTTCTGTGAACCCCAAGTCGAAGCAGATATCAGTGCAAGTTGTCTTAGCCTGCAAAAAGAAAACAAATCCATCTGAGAGACGGTGTGAACATTAGGACATCCACAGTTTGGTACATTGTGCTGTGTTTGGCAACATAAACCGGCCTGGAAATCCTCAAGACGCGTGTGTGGTGATCAGTCATGATATAGAAAAACCTCTTCACAACAAGGTCATGAAAAATCTCCAGGAGGCAGGAAATTATGTATGAGAAAACTATGAAAACAAACAATCTAATACTAAGTAAAAGACAAAGAAAATAATTAAAAGTTCAAATATGGAGAAAAAGGAGCAACTGAAACAGGCTGCATGCCAGGTGATGCATGTGCGCATTAATCAAGTCTACCATAAAGAGAAGAGTGAAAATACAAGGATTTAACACAAGTGGAGCTACTGATCCATTGGTCACTTTTAGTCACGGCTGTCCAAGAAGATGACCCTAAAGGTGATACTGGCCAAAGTTACGTCAGAGATGAAGGGAAGTATTAATGCATAATTTATACCTGTTAAATTATGTTTAAAATGAATTAGCCGTTTAGGAAATGTACGGGCGTATATATAGTCATGAAGCACAGAAACTGTGATGAATTGATTCTTGTTCAAATGTGGAAACGCTTCCCCCTTTTTGGTAAGAAAACTAGTCCTAAATAGATTTTATTCTTTCCTGTAGAACTTTCAAAAAAGTTATTCTACTCTTCTATGAATCCTTCGGAGAGTCAACAACATTCCTCCACAAAAATGTGCTTTCTCTCATTTCATCCGACACTAAATTGCCAGATGGGGAGACCTTGTAGTATTTGATTTTCTGATGTCCTGAATAGACTGTTTTCTGTATGCATCTGAATTGCATCGTGTGTAGACTTTTTTTTCTTCTTCTTCTTTTTTAAATGCAGTTTTCTGAACTGAATAGTGCTCGCCATCTCTTTGCAAAGCACTAAAACTGAAGTGGCTCTGAAACCTTGAGATTTTAATTAAAAGGTGAACAGCGGGCACTAACATAAAACTTGAAAAAAACGTGAAAGAGCAAAGCTTTTATTGAATATTGGATCTCCGTGAATAGAAGCTTGACTGAGGAAGCTTGCTTTAATTAAAACTGAAGAAGAAACGCGGCCTATGTAACAAAAACTGCAACCCCATAGCCAACGCATCTATGCACGGCAGACATTCATAAACGTCTGCTGTGCATGTGTACGCTGCAGCAGTAAATGTGTTCTTTTTCAGCAAAACTAGCACAGTTTTATTGGATGAGCTTAAATCAAATGGCTTTACAGCTTGTTTATTGTGAGTGGTTAATTGATGTCCACCTTTATTATAGTACAATTTTTCCTTTTTGTCTGAGTAAATCCATTGGATAACTTCTTTCTCTCTCCTTTTCACTCTTCCTCCCTCTGTCTGTGCAGGTAGGGGAGAGACAGCATGTGTTGGTGACAGAGGAGTCATTTGATTCCCAATACTATGTGGCTCACAACAAGTACTACGAACAGGTAAGGTTATTGTCCAGATACATTAACCAACGACTCAAGCACAGAATCCATAAATCGTGTTTGTTTCTCACCGTTTATATATCAAATATATTTCTTAAATGCAATCTCAAGGAGCCAGTGAGGATAACTGTGAGCTGTGCCTTTGCTGAATTTAATTGTTCTCTACCAAATAAAAAGTGTGAATTTTAGTGTGGTAATATTTAAAAAAATATTTTGATAGTGAAAATTTAATCTAAGTGCACAGACTTATGAATAGCTTGTCTGCTAAAGAACCATTTAGCCAAGCTCTTGCACTGTATGCATCAATAATGCTTAAGATGCTCTCCACATACACTTTCCTCCATAGAAAACTCTAGCGGAAAGGCAAATTAATCAATAATTTAACGAATATGTTTTTTCAGTGTGAAACTTTTCCAACTCTTCTTCATGTCTCAGGACTAGTCACATTAGGTGTCAAATATTTGAGCTTGTATTGAGTAAACTAGGTTAGTTGTAATATCAAGCACACTCACAAATACACACATACACCCTGCGGTGGTCATGGCAGCATTTGGAGGCTGATAGCAGCAGTACTATTTTTTTTTTTAACTGTACTAACATTAAGGTCAGCCCTAAAGACATGAACATTCCATCCTGCAACCTCACACACACATATACCTTTGCATGGCTTCAAAGACCCTCTCAACCTGTGAAAAATCCACTTTAAAACATCTTCAAATAAATCAATTTCCTCCTGCTTTAACCATCATCAGAAACATGTTTGAAGTTATGCTTTTTATTAGCAGGGAGGGCAAAGGATGGTAATAATTTTTCCTCCCTTCCACTTCCCTCTCCTCCCCTCTTCTCCTCCTCCTTTGCACTTTCTTCTGTAGGCTATAAACTTCAGTTACAAGTGTTACTCGGTTCATGTGTGCGTTGCATGAGTGCGCACTCCTTAATGCGTGCCTGGATTTGTGTATGTCTTGGCATGTGTGTCAGCTGACCGTACTTAAGCACAATCTCTGACCCTCTTGTGTTGAAATATCCATACTCCTGCTGAACATGCAAACACTTTAAACATTTGCCTAAAATAGTTTGGGACGCTCTAGTGCTGTTAAAACAGACTCCACAGGCAATAGTCCCATAAGTCCCGTAAGTGGTGAGGTGCACACTCCATGAATCACACTTGTCTTTTCAGCACATCAAACAGATGCTTGGTATGAATTAGACTGGGAATGCTGGGAAAGGGAACACCTGGAAATCAGTCATCTTCTTCAAATCATTCCTGAAGAATTTTTGCATTTTTATAGCTGTAAGAGCCCACGTGTAAGACTACAGTTTAATTAGCTGCCAGTAACTTGTAGTGGGATGTCGTGCTTCCCATCATTTACAAAGTGATCCCTAATTTTGCTGCAAAATAGCCATTTAATAAGTTTGTAACTACAACATTCTTTGATAAAATCAAGCTTTTTTGTCACTTAGGCCAGCGGTCCCCAACCCCCGGGCCTCGGACCGGTACCGGTCCGTGAGTCGTTTGGTACCGGGCCGCGAGAGTTGAGGCTCAGGTGTGAAATGTGTGGTTTTCAGGGTTTTTATCGGTTTTCAGCGTTATTTTGTTATCGTTTTTATCGTTAACTCGGTTTTCCTGGGTCTTTTCACGTGTGTTATGAATAAATCTTCTTTTTTTCGGTACCAGTACTAGTTTTATTTTGTTGTATTTATCCGCGACACCTTAAAGGCCGGTCCGTGGAAAATAATGTCGGGCATAAAGGTTGGGGACCGCTGACTTAGGCTACAGCCACACTAGCCCGGATAGATTTGAAAATGGTGTTTTTGTCCGCATCCACACTAGCGTTTTCAGTCGTTTTCACAGAGTTGTGCGTCCACATTGAAACGGCCGAAAACGCTTACGTTCCAGTCCTGCGCATGCGTGAAACGAAAGAAGATTCGACGTGCCACATTTCTGTCTGCCGCTTATTTGCTTTCCCGAAAAATGATGAGGAAAAGCACAGAGTTTTTTAAATGGATTAACAATGAGGTGGAGTTGTTGCTGCGAGTAACACAAAACTACAAAGTTGCAAAAGCGAGTGAGAGTTAAAGAATTTGAAGAAAAGCTATCTGGAGCATGCACAGACTGATATTAATATTTAATAGGGCTGTTAAAACTGAGAGCAAGCAAAACAACTGCTGTATAATGCCCTCCGCTATCTTAGTTTAATTGGTCACATGACTGCATCACATGACTAACATGCGTCATTGTTTTAGAAACTCTCCGTTTTCGCTGTCCACACTGCGACGCGAAAGCACCGTTTTCAAATGTACGCATTTTCGAGAGCGTTTTCAAAAAGCTGCGTTTTCCATCAAAAGCTGTGATTTTCCACCATTTCCGTGTCGGTGTGGACGGGAGGCCAAAATGGAGAGAAAACGACGGACGTAGCCTTAGGTGATGTTTATGAAACGAGTGCTCATAAAGCACCGGCTCTTCCTCTTACACGCTCACTTTTATGAGTCTCACTGCAAACACATTGGTTCTGTTTTAACCCAGGTGTTCATAGCAATAGTAGGTAAGTCACAGGAAAAGGGCATGAAAGGGGTCATGGGCAACAGACTGAAAGTTACAACCAGCTTCATTTGGAATCCGTCTAAAACAGAGAGGTTAATAGACACATGGCAGAGAAAACAAAAGGTGGTGACCTGAAACATAACAGATACATTCAGGAGACATTAACTTGTCCAAAAGGAGCGTTATATGGGACCATTAAGGCAGCTCACTGATCTCCAGTTCATACACATTATACATTACAGATGTTGTGAGTTCAGCCTCACTTTAATTCTTACCATATTGATCCATACAGATCTAATTATTCTAAAAAGATTGTGTAGCAATAAAAGTGTAAATGGATGGAATAATGGATGACGAGAAAGGGAAGTTAAGGTAGTTGAACTGTAAAAGAAATAGTGAGTTTGAGAGGAAAGGAAAGGAGGAGGATGTGCGGGCTGAAGGAAATGAGGAATAAGGAAGAGAGAGGTGTGAGAGTGAACAAATGGCCTAGTTTCACTTTGACACCATCAGATGGATATCTATCCTGACGGCTGTAATAGGTACCCAACCCACCTGTGTGTGTGTGTGTGTGTGTGTGTGTGTGTGTGTGTGTGTGTGTGTGTGTGTGTGTGTGTTAGTGTCTGAGTGAGGCAGCAGGAGAGGGGGTTTCCAATGAAATCAGACAAGCTCTTTCATCATTTAATCACTATGTAATGGGCAACGAATGACCCTCACCTACACACACACACAAAGACAGCTATCTCTTCCACAGCCCTGCGGTTTCACCTCTCCACTCACAGTCTGGCTGCTGGTAACTTACACGCACACACACAGCCTCTCTCTGTGGTCAGAGTGTTGAGCAGCAGGTGTGTTGATTGGGCAGACGTCGTGCTGGCTTTGTGTCTGTTTGGCCAGCACTCCGTCTCCTATCATATTTTACCAGCTGGATGAAGGCTGACAGATTAACACTGAGGCAGGCGTGCCTCTGCCATCAGACCAGTAACAATCTCTCCTCCAGTTCATACGCTATTCTCTGCTCAGTCAGTGCCTAAGCCCTGCAGAGTAGTGTAATGGTTAGACGGACCACCAGATGATCCGAGTCGGCACGTCAGCGCTTTGCTGAAGCCAATGTGTACAAGACATTGAATTCCCAGCATGTCTGAGGCTGATGACCCAAACTCTGATCTGTCCTTGGAAAGGATTAAACAAAAACGTTACAAGACTTATAGCAGGGACAAGGATCAGTGAAATGCCATCTTATTATCATCATTATTCATTTTGTACATCATCTTTATCTTTGATGATGTATAATAATATGCTAACAAGTTCTCAAACAACTTTTTCAAAGGTTATTGTGTAGTGTCAGATGTAAACCATCTAGGTGGATGGATTTACATCTGCTATTATTCTCCTATGGTGTTCACAAAGCTTGATAAAAAATGATGCCTTCTTCACAAAGAAAGTCACACTTTTGCAGCGATTAGAATTTAAGAAGTTTTTATAACTGCCTGACATCCTTCAAAAATGCACGCACACCAAATCATTTAATTAGTGTTTACTACATAAAACGACTGAATCTGAAAAGAAGAGCCGAAGAAAGGGAGTAAATCGGCACGATAATCATACACCATACATCATTATCAGCTTGTTGACTTTGTAGCTAGTTTGAAATTGTCTTTGAAGGAAAAAGTATTTTCATACAGTCTTTATTTACAGGAATAAGTCATTAAGAACAAATTCCCTTCCACATGAATCCGTAATTATAACTCTTTGTTTTCCCTTTCCTTCCTGCTGTGATCAGCTAAGATGTGCAGTTGCCATGGTGAAATAATAAGACAAACCAGCAAATCCTTCCCTCTGGTTTAGCGCCCAGCTGTTCCTGTACTTGTCGACCTTGAGGTCTTCCATAAATGGAACTGAAAGCACTCAGTTGGGGGGGTTTGTTTGTTTTTTTCCGCTGTCGTCGTCGTTGGTTTTTATTGTGACGCCGTGGACTGGCTAAATCAATATGGAGGTTGACAGATGTAAAGAACCAGGGAACATTATCTGGTGGAGTGGACGGTTATATAGGTCTGCTTTTTTATGTCAGCCACAGTAAAGTCTTTTAGTTATCTTCCATGTACTCCACAGAAGGCGACTAAGCGGCAAACAACACAATTTGAATCCATTAAATTCTACCTTGAAATTTTAGCAATATGGAGTTGTTAGAATTTTTGCCTTAAAGTGTTTTTTATTTGTGTATTTTTTTGCAGTGAAGTCAGTTATGATGTCCTCCGATTTGCAGGTGCTGGTACCTAAAAGGGTGGAGTTTAAAGGAAAGATGATTGTGGTGGACGTCTATGAGGCAGGAAAACACTTCATGAAAGGCAAACCAGTAGAGGAAAGTAAGCCGTTCACTCCTTCCATTGCCATGCCGCTTCAGAAAGGAGAGGTGTCTGGTCTGCTGCAGGTAAGCACATACATGCATGCTTACAGTTACAGTAATTAAATTAATGCCTAGATGTGTCATTGTCTTGTCAGTCACTCATTATGGTGCTATGACATTTTTAAATGGATGCACAAACAGATATCGTCTTTCAAATATTCATATACAGTATACCAAAAACACACTTGTTCAAAAAATGAAGAACACCAGGTGATCACAGTATAACACAATATAAGGTAAACTTCAGGGATATCAATGTGTCAAGTTACAAAGTATAAATCACTGTGAGTCCATTATCCCTGCTCTGGTCCACTGGAGAGGCAAAAACAACACAACTCCCAAAAAGGGAAGTTTTGTGCATGTTGGCTACAGATCAGTGCTCTCTCCTTCTCCCTCCTGACTAATTTCTCTCTACTTTCGCTTTAGGCTAGTGTGTCAATGTGACCATACCTACAGCCCATTCAGGCTGCACAAGCAGACCTGCTCCTCCAGGATTGCACTTCTGCACATGCCTTCACAAGACGTTTTGTGTCTCAGCACAGTCTCAGGAGTGTGAAGGAGAGCTGGACATGACCATAGAAGGGCACTGAGCCAGCAACAAGGCATGGTATCTGCTGCTTTATGTGATGAGAAACAGGAGGAGACATAAAATGCATGCAGCAGGCTACTTGTGCATGTTTCTACTCAGCCTATCAGAATCGGCCTCCGTGAGGGCGGCATGAGGGTTCTTGGTCCTTTATTATGATCTGTGCACAGGAGTGCTCACTGCACGGTGCGAATATGTACACGGCACCGTATGCTAACACAGTAGGTTACATGTGTGCATGTTACTGAAGAATTTTGTAGGGTTCTGGTAGAGCTCCTCCTGCTCCTCCTTGTACAAAAGAGCAGATTTGGGTCTTGGTGCTTGGTTGATGCACTTTTACAGACCTGTCCAGCTGTTCTTGTGTACAGTATTTACTCCCTATTCTTGAGACGGTGCTGGGAGACACAAAAAGCTTCTGGCGCCAATGAAAATGTCCTACTGCAAGAGGTGGAACACTTGTGCAATGTGAATGGGTTGCAGGTACTTTCCCATAATACCAAGAATGGCAAGAAAAGTAACAATGGTCTATGGCTCCAAAGACATTCTCCTTTTTTATTTTATTTTTTGGAGGTTTTGTTGTTGAGCCTCCTGTGCAACTGCTGTCACTTTAATTTGCACCAAAGCAGGTGAAAGTGACTTATGCTTCCAAAGTGGACACATATATATCCCTGAAGTTTAACTGACTCCACGATATACTTTCACGACCCAGTGTTCCCTTTTATTAAGACCACCTCACATGATGTGGTACTACTGGTTCCTGTTCTAATAGCCACTTGGTGGATAGTGCTCTGAACAAATCAGCTACAGCATCTTGGGAACAAGGTTTGTAGGTTGCTCTTTGTAAGCTACACTGTAAGCAAACTGATAGTTGTCCAAGGTGGAACAAATAGTGAACCTGAGACGGTGAGTTGTGTTGGAAGCAAATGTAATGTGCAGCAGGTACACCTAACAGATAATTACAGTCGCAAAAAAATGTTTAAAATCAGGATTAGGATGCGTTCATTGCTCATAAAGTGTGGTGTGGACTTCATCTTACACTCAGTTCTTTATGTATTTTGCAAATCAGATGAAGGTTATATATTGTATCAGCAGTAAGTACAGAAATCTTGGTCTGCAAACTCTTTCTTGGGACTATGGATGTATTTGATCAAATACTGGGGTCTTGTCTTTTTCAATTAGTGAGAGGATCTATATCTCACTCTGTGCACTTTCTTTATCAAAACTATTAAAATTTTGTTTACAACACGCTATTCAAATTGTGTGCACTCAGCAACTGAGTCAGGTGTGTATTTATGTTTGTCCATAATTTGAATCCATGCTCAGTCCTGTAGTTTAGGAAGAAGCCCCAGTGTATCATCCGTGAGATAAGTAATTTCAGATAAGCTGCAGGCCGGCTAAACTGTCCTTTTCAACACACACACACACACACGCACATGTACACACACACGCACATGTACACACAAAACCATGTTAATGTATCTGTTTCACTGCATGTTATTTTTCACTCTGACTAGCTATAGCTTATAGCTCAGGACATGGAGCCACAGAGCAGAATATGATACACTTTCTAATTTCACACTCCATCAGCCTTTACTGCCAGACGTAGAGGGAGGGGAAGAAAGGAACAGACAGAGACATGGTGGGAGGGGGCATGGATGAAGAGGAAAGCAAGCAGAAAGAGAAATGGAGAGCAGAAACTGAGATCAAAAAGAAAGGGAAAAGAAGGATTTCACAGGAAGCCAAGTGGCACGTCACTCAGCAGTAAAAAGTTCAGAAGAGGAGACTAGGCCTTGTAAAACTACTAGCTTTATGAATCCCGCAGGTCATCCAGCACACAAGCATTCGCCCCTCACCCAGCTTCATTCTCAAACGCTTGCAGTCTTCCAAAAGAAAATCTTACACAATAATCCAGGCCTTATTTTGTTGGACACTAAAGAAACATGTGGATTGCCCATAAATTCATACACACACACATCAGATCACACTTCAAGATAGATGAACCAAAATCACCTCAGGCAGCACTAAAAGAAAATGAAAAAACAAAAAAACAACACACCAATAATCCCTTCAAAAATGAAACGATGGGCCTGTATAGAGCCAGTTTACCCAAACGTCTACTGGTAACTTGTTTTCTCGAAAACCTCTGTAGAGGAGGCAGTTACACTCCAGCATCCCTAAGCTTGATTAAACTCGGATTCATGGAACTTTGACTCATTTTAACGAGACGGGCACTGTTAGATGTCCATACTTGATCGTTATCACTAAGTAATGGTTAAAAACAAACAGGGCTGCACATATATAAATGGTGTAAATAGTGCAACACAGACTAATTGTGGGTCGATTGTGCTAACTTTTGGAAATATTCACATATTGAATGCCCATTCAGATCCAGCAACAACCCAGCACTCTACCTGCACACTGTTTTTCATGCTTAATGGGCAAATACATATATTTCCAGCTATTCCCTTACCCAAGGTGAAATTCTGGAATTTTTTAAGGTGAGAAGGGAGATAAGGTCACTGAGAAGTAGAAGAGAATTTATGTTAAGAGGTTGAGTTTGACAGAAGGAAGAAGAGAGAGAATCTTTTGGAATTGCAGTAGCTGAATAGGAAACATTGATTTTTTATTTTTATTTTTATTTTTTTTTATATCCCTTTGCAAACAAAACTGCTGCTGTGAAGGTTTTTGAGTTTGACTGTCTTGACTTGCTGGTACTTGAGCAAGTCAAGGACTTAGCAAATGACAACAAAATGTAGAGAATTTATTTGGAGAAGTATCAAATGAACTGAAGGAAGGCAACTAAGAAATCAAGCTAAAAGACAAACAGAGGCAAACATTAGTGTTTGTCTTAATTAAATATTGTGTCTGAACTTGAAAAGTTCCGTTTATGCTTCTCTGCTTTCCATGGTGTATTTGCAATTAAGCACTGAGTTATATTAAGTAAAATCTCCAGTGATACTGACGATCTGCAATCCTGATGACCTGCATTGTCAGCTCTTAATGGTACTGAGTTGCACTTAAGCGGAGCGTAGTAATCGACCTACTCTCTGGGAAAAACAATAGTGTCTGGAAAAGACAGGCTTATTGTACGAGTATACAAAATGTTTTCCCATTTTGTTGAGTCTATTAAAAATTCCAAAGTTAAGAAAAAACATATATAAATATAGCAGGTGAACAGTATCTGAAAGCTATATTCTTTATAAATCCACTAAATACCTGACACATGACCCGAGAGATGCATCTGACCCTTCACTTGATACAGTTGACCTACTGTTCACTGAAGCCTCATCAGAAGTGGTTTCAAGAAGCCATTCTGTAAGAAACAGTAATGGGGAAAAGGGCTGAGGTAGAAGCACAGTGGCAGCAGGTGGAGTTCGTTATGGAGTGATTAATTAAAATTTGGATTTTTTTTGGTTTATATTGTTTTCAATGTGTACAAATGAGGTCGAGAGAGAGGTGCAACAGTGAGTGTCTGCAGCTGAGTCCACTGCAGAAAAAGGTGGAGTAAGAGACGAACGAGTGATTGCAGTAAGGCGCATATTCACTCCTGTGTCTTGTGGCAGGGTCTATAATTGCAGGCTTATGGCAAAAGGAAAAAAAGAGCAGGATAAGAGACTGTGTGTGATGACGTGCATGATAGCTGGATGGCTGATAGAAGGAAAGAATCTGAGCTTTGTCGTTTCATCTAGGATGCAGAGGAGCAATGTAAGGCAAAAAAACCAAGAAAAAGAAAGTGGCAGATTGGCAGGGGAAAGGACTGAGGTCTGTAATGTCCAAAGTGAGATGTCTTTCATGTCAGAAATGGAGAGTAATGAATGCACAAAAGCCAGCATGTAGTGATGTGTGTGAGGACAAAGCATCATGGCCAGATGGATAGATGGATGCATTTATTGAAGAATAGGATATGAAAGCCTGCGTGGATAGCTGGGAAAAAGCGACAGATATATTTGGATGAATGTGGCTTAGTTGCCCAAAACTGGTGAATGAGTTGGTTTAATAGGTGCAGAGATGTGTGAATATATCAACAATGTATTACAGTTACGGATGGATGTGTAATGTGGATAAATTAATAGTGATCCAAAAGCATCCCCAAATTTTTTTGCAAAGAATATGTGTCTGTGACGATGCTTTTATGGACCAGATGAGGCAAAATCCACAGAAAACACAAAACCTCTGTTGGACGTTTTGGTTTTATTGTGTAACTAATCCCAAAGTGTAGTAAATTGTGTTTTTTTGCTTTAAACACTGGACAAGAAACACTTTTGATTTTCTACAGAGAGAGGAAGATCATCACCTTATGTATAGATCTTTTTGTGTGTATTGTTGAACCTCATGTCGGCCACCTTAAGATCTATAAACTGCTAAGTGTGCTTTTTTCCCACCATGTAATAAAAAGCATTAATGACACCATACTTTTTCTTTTATTGAGATGGATCACATCTTCCTTCTCTTTCCCGGTCTCTCGGTCTCTCTCTCTGTTACTCTCTCTACACCTGTTAGTCCTTCATTCACACAAATAGCACTTTCAACATGAGGGGAAGGACAGTAATGAGTCTTTTGGTGAGACACAATAGCAAAGAAAGTACATCATGGTGAAGGAAAAAGTTTCTTCACCAGTCCTCATCTGCAGACGAAATTAAGGCGTTGAATGAGAGAGAGAGAGAGAGAGAGAGAGAGAGAGAGAGAGAGACTGGAAAATAAAGCAGGAATGATGGCGAGAGAGTGAGTGAGATGGAGAGATCAAGACTCAGAGAAGGAGCTTGGAGTGCCATATAATAATCAGCTCTTTTCACAGCATATTTCCTCAAGAAGACCAAGAGAATAGAGAGGGAGAAGAAAACTGCTCTGCTCCCTCAAGAGAGTAAATTGACAGCTTGTATGGAAGGCAGAATGTAAAAGGGAGAGATCTGGAGGAGGGAAAGAGGGAAGAATCTAGGTAGTGAACAATGTTCCTCCATAACCACAAATTGGCAGGATAACAGAAATGGAGTTGAAATTTGCCAGCTTTTTCTCTCTCTCCTTCTTTACATTCGATGTAAATTCCCAGTAAGAGAAGGCATCTGGTCAGTTTGTAGTTTTTGAAATACATCTTCTAAATGCAACTAGAAAAAAAGGGGTTTTAGTACAGAGCGTGTGGGTGGGATTGCCTTTGCTTTGCATCATAGTGTTTATAGCACGTAAACTCAGACACACTTGCATATAGCAGTAGTCAATGGTAAAAGAAAGCTTATACACACATGTTGATTATTATACATACACATTTCTAAGCACATACTTGCTTATGCTGTCTTCCCCAGTGTGCCTGGCAGACTCTGACTGGCCGCGGGCTGTATGAGGTGCTTCTGTTTTGTTTATGTGATGATTGCGTGTGTGTAAAAGAAGCAGTGGTGATGCACACAGACACGGAGCTCGCACAAAAGTCAGTATTTCTCTGTAGGAGTTCATTTTCTGGATATGTAAAGCGCTTTGGGGTCCTTAGGGACTAGTAAAGCGCTATATAAATACAGGCCATTTACCATTTACCATTTCCTTTATTTGTTCCTCCGGACTGACGTGCAATTGTTGTGAGTTCTTGCTTTGATGTTGCGTTATCCTCACGTGTTGTCATCTGCTTTGTCAAGAAAGAAGCCAAAATCAAAGATCGGGATGTAATTTTTGGTCAGGGAGCGGTTAATCCTCTGAAATTGGTCTATTTTTAAACCTTGTATTTAAAATGTCAAAGGGTTTTGCTTGGCCTTTGCTCCACTTTGTTTGCTCTAATAGCAGCTCATTTGTTTTGCCTTGTATGTGGACTTTGCAACGAGGGGAGAAAACACGCTAGATCTTGTTTACACAAACATCCCCGGCGCATATCGGGCAGAGCCCCGCCCCCACCTCGGCTACTCAGACCACATCTCTGTTATGCTAATTCCAGCATACAGACCACTCGTCAGGCGATCAAAACCGGTTCTGAAGCAGGTGAAAACCTGGCCAGCAGGAGCCATCTCTGCTCTTCAGGACTGTTTTGAGAGCACTGACTGGAACATGTTTAGAGAGGCTGCAACTTACGGCGACTTCACTGACTTGGAGGAGTACACATCATCAGTGTCCAGCTATATCAACAAGTGCACCGATGACGTCACTGTCTCCAAGATCATCATCTCACGACCCAACCAGAAACCGTGGATTACTGCGGAAGTGCGTGCACTTCTAAGGACCCGAGACTCTGCCTTCAAAGAGGGAGATAAGGTGGCGCTTAGAAGAGCGAGGGCTGAACTTTCTCGGGCCATCAGAGAGGCGAAGCGCGCACACGCCCAGAGAATCCACAACCACTTCAAGGACAGCGGCGACACACGACGCATGTGGCAGGGCTTACAAGCCATCGCTAACTACAGGACGACACCACCTGCCTGTGACAGTGACGGCTCCCTCCCAGATGTGCTTAACAACTTCTATGCTCGGTTCGACAGGCAGAACGACGTGGCGGCGAGGAAGACCACCCCTCCTCCGAACGACCAGGTCCTGTGTCTCACTACAGCTGAGGTGAGGAAAACTCTACGCAGAGTCAATCCACGTAAAGCTGCTGGACCAGACAACATCCCAGGCAGAGTGCTCAGAGAATGTGCTGATCAGCTGGCAAATGTTCTCACCGACATCTTCAACATCTCTCTGAGCAGTGCCGTTGTCCCCACGTGCTTCAAGGCCACCACCATCGTCCCCGTGCCCAAGAAGTCTTCTGTGTCCTGTCTCAATGACTACCGCCCTATCGCACTTACACCCACCATCATGAAGTGCTTCGAACGGCTCGTCATGAGACACATCAAGACCCTGCTGCCCCCCTCACTGGACCCAATGCAATTTGCATACCGCCATAACTGCTCAACGGACGACGCCATCTCCACTGCACTCCATCTTGCCCTGACACACTTGGACAAGAAGGACTCACACGTCCGAATGCTGTACATAGATTTCAGCTCAGCATTTAACACGATCATCCCCCAACAACTGATCGGAAAGCTGAGCCTGTTAGGCCTGAACACCTCCCTCTGCAACTGGATCCTGGACTTTCTGACCGGAAGGCCTCAGTCAGTACGGATCGGGAACTGCACCTCCAGCACCACCACACTGAGCACTGGGGCCCCACAAGGCTGTGTGCTCAGTCCTCTGCTGTTCACACTGCTGACTCATGACTGTGTAGCAACACACAGTTCAAATCACATCATTAAATTCGCTGATGACACGACCGTGGTGGGTCTCATTAGCAAGAACGACGAGTCAGCGTACAGAGAGGAAGTGCAGAGACTAACGGACTGGTGTAAGGACAACAACCTGTCTCTGAATGTTGACAAGACAAAAGAGATGGTTGTTGACTTTAGGAGGACACGAGGCGACCACTCACCGCTGAGCATCAACGGCTCCTCTGTGGAGATCGTTGACAGCACCAAATTCCTGGGCGTACACCTGGAGAAGGACCTCGGCTGGTCCCTCAACACCAGCTCCCTGCACAAGAAAGCCCAACAGCGTCTCTTCTTTCTGAGAAGACTGAGAAAGGCCCGGCTTCCACCACCGATCCTGACCACCTTCTATAGAGGAACTATTGAGAGCATCCTGAGCGGCTGCATCACTGTCTGGTTTGGGAGCTGTGCCATATCAGACCGCAAGACCCTACAGCGGATAGTGGGAACAGCAGAGAAGATCATCGGGGTCTCTCTACCCTCGATTGAGGACATCTACACCACACGCTGCATTCGCAAAGCCACCAGCATTGTGGCTGATCGGACACACCCCTCTCACACACTCTTTACACTCCTGCCATCTGGAAAAAGGTACCGAAGCATTCGGGCACGCACATCCAGACTGTGCAACAGCTTTTTTCCACAAGCCATCCGTCTCCTCAGCAAAAAGGGACTGACTGATAAACACGCACACACACACACATACACTAACATTATCACTCAGCTTAACTCAAATACCTCAAAACATTGAGACTGGACTGACTAACCAACACAAGCGCAAACACACTGACCTACACCACCAAACCATCGCACACACCAACCTGTAAATGCTCTTTTGCACAATATTATTACTAGATATATTATATATTATTATTATTTTTTGCACTAACTTGTCTTGTAGCACCTTGGTTCCTGGAGGAACGTTGTTTCGCCTCACTGTGTATTTTTAAACTGTATATGGTTGAAGTGACAATAAAGTTGAACTTGAACTTGAACTTGAAAACAGCAGGGATCGTTATTTTTTAAGCATTTCGTTTAGCGTGTCAAGTTACATTACAGCGGCTCCACTTCAGAGCCAAATGTTACGCCATCAAAATATCAGTCAGGTGTGTTTTCTGTGTTCCAGCCTAACATGTCAGATTGCATTGCAAATCCTCATTCTGCCTCATAATGTCAAAGAGTTCAAACAGCTTTTAATGTTTGAACCATGGGTAGAAAAAGTAAATGCAAAAAAACCTGTTCAGTTTAGAGCAGTCTTTATGTTTTTGCATGCTTTCATAGCCATAACCAAGCGTGGGCATTGTAAACAAACACCACTACATTTTTAAGTGTCTCATCCATGTCTTGTGTTTTATTTAGAAGTGTGTCCTCCTCTTGAGCGTGGCGTGTCATTTCGGTGTTACAGACGCTGCATAGAAAAGGATTACTGATCACCTTTTATCCTATGATGCAATATTTCTGTTCAGATAGAAAGCGTTTCTTCCAGGATGACAGAGCAAGGCAGAAGTGGGGATGGGGGGCAGAAGGCAATGATTTGATGGCAGTAATATGTGTCAAAAAGTTGTTGATTTATGAGATTTGTCCATTTTTTTATTTGTATTTTACACAGCGACCCAACAAGTTCATTTACGTGAGAGCTATTAACTACTTTAACCGTTTTCTTTTTTTGGAAATTTAAAACCGAATATACTAAAAGCATAAAATAATGCAAGTGGATATACGTAGTGGACACAAGGAATGCAAATTAGTACAAAGACTGAGAGACGTCAGTGCTAAGACAGCACAGTCAAATAGATAAAACAGGGAAATTAAAGAAACATCTTTATCAAACTGACAACTTAATGTAGCACCAATGATAACACAGGCGTTTCCAGGGAGACACAAAAATTGAGCAATACAGCTACGCTTTCTGACATGTCAGCTCGTTTTCCAACACCACTAACAAGTCCAGCATCTTCAAAAGCTATAAAGCATTGAACAGCAAGGTGGCTAAAGCATTATCCCAGCCCATCTTTTATTCTGTCTTTTTCTCCCCCCAACAAGAAAACATTCCCAAAACACCACTCGTGCTCTTGTCTTTTCTTTTGGCATGTTGTTTTCACCCTTTTCATGGAAACTGGCATATTTCTCTTGTGCGTTCTCTTTTTAGTGCTAGTCTTTTCACTTTAACACGGACCTTTTATCCCACCATTTGCTCATTTAAAATTTATGTGTGTATCTGCAAATGCTATTTTGCTGTTATGTCTGTGTACTTTTCCCAGTACCTGTAAACATGTGCCTTTTCCCCCCGTTTGTCTGTGTGTGACTGCCTGCCACGTGTTTGATCAGTCATGTGTTTGCACACCCAACACTATAGTGTAGCACATGTAGTGCTCTTCTGTATTTAGTTACAGTAACTGTAAACTGTGCAAACCATATGCGTTTGTCTCTTTGTGAACAGCTTTATAGACAAGTGTTGTATACACTCTATACAAGCAATGACTGTATGAAGACCAAGATGTGTGTGTCATGGTGTTTTAATGACAAGTTATCATTAGCACTGCAGTGATAGAAGCTGGTTAGGACTTGAGTGTCCGTACCAAATCTCTTGAGATCATTTTGATTAAAGTTAATGTCTATCAGTGTGGTAATTATGTTACAAATTACATTCCAATACAAATTGTTTGCTTGGACACAAGTCCTTCTGACATCTTACTCTACAACAGTGGAAACAACAACACAATTAAAAAAAACACACACACATAAAAATCACAGCAAACTCTTGAAAACACTGTTTTATAGACTGTTTTTAGAATAGAACTGATTAGTTTCCATTGATTGGCTGTGGTTTTCTGAGCCATAGTGGGATAAAAGTGATTCTGCACAAAAGCTGAATACAGTTTGGCCCAAAAATTTTTTTGACAGTGACGCAGTTTTTACACTGAGGGATTGTGGTGTTCAGGCCTTTCTTAAGAGGTTCACTCAAAAGTAATTGGGCAGATTAGCATAAATTAACAAAACACTGAGTTGACTAAGCAGTTTATAAATTGATGGACTGATTGATGTATCGTCCATCAAGAGTCCTTTGGAGGCAAAGGCTACTTTAAGTGTGGTACTCACTTAAAGGCCTGAAGTGCAGTTAGCCACTGTGGAAAGTTGATTTATTGATATAAATGATGACATTTTGACTAGAGAGTATGGATATCAGTAATAATAACCTCCAAAATTGATGGAAAAATGTCAAAAGTGAATGGCTAACTTTAACCAAGTTTGAATAGAAGTAAATGCGAAAAGTTGACTAGTGATAGTTTAGTTACAGAAAGCTTGTCAAGAAATAGCATCCTTATCAGTAGTGGTGATTTGCAGACATTTTTTAGTAAGAACTACGGTTTCCCCTGGGGTTGGGAGCTTGGCAAAGGCAGGAGGGTCACACTACACTGCCAGCCCTCAGGAGCATAGTGCTAGTGCTCTAGCTTTGCTGCCCTGAGACTTTCATACATTAGGGTAAATCACTCTTTCCATCTTTGGTTTTAGATTAATGACCTTTTGGTGAGAAAAAGAAAAATTTGCAATTCCTCCTTTTTCCCCAACTGTCCCTATTTTCTGTTGTAAATACAGCTACAGCACACTGTGATTGTCATTATGGCTTTGTTGAATCAGCCGTGACTAAGGAGCCTGTTACAGTATCTGTTTATACGCGCACGCACCAACTTCCATGGTCTGTGTGTGTCTAGAGTGACACTGACAGCTGGTGAGGATCATGTGAGAAATGTGACCATTGTGCACTGTGCTTCCTGGCTCTCGTGATGTGTTGTGCATTTCACAGTGTGTGTTTTTGTGCGAATATGTCAGTGTATTGGCAAAGGCTGCAGCAGACGCGCAGGCAGATTTTGTTTTAAAAAAGGTGCATATGTGGAACTGGAGCAAGAGTTTTCGTTTTCTTTTTTTTCCCCCGCTCGCTCTCTCTTTCTTTTTCTCCAAGAAACAGACATTTGAGAAGCCTTAGACCTTGAGGGAAAAGTATCTAGCTGTGCTAGGCAGTCTGTACTCCTGGTGTAGTGTTAGATGATTTTCAGGGGGATTATTTTGCTGTGTTTTACTGCTGTGAGCAGAGAGACAGACATTATCTACCACAGGTCTCCACATGTGCACACACACTCACTCACTCACAAATGCCAGCTGTCTTTCTCACAGAAATGCACAAACTCAGCATGCCAGCTAGCAGGTGGTAAACTATCACTGAAAGCCACATCTCTTTTTTGGGGGTGGGGGCTCCCGTTCTTGTGCTTCTCATTTCTTCTCAGTTTTTCCTTCTCTCCTTTCTGCTCTTCTGCTCCGCTGCTTCCTACTGTGCTGACACGCACCTACTGGCACTTGGATTTTCACTTATCCCTCTTACTAGTAATAGATTTTCGACTGTAGTGTTCAGTGTCTCTTCTGGCACCCCATTGTTAAAAGACACCTGCAGAGAGACAGATAAATAGAAGCATAGAGGAGAAGGTGGTGGACTTTGCCCACAGCATATTTATTTCTCTTGCATTAGTCCTTTACGCTTTATAAACTTCTTCTTTTGTCACAGTGGTAATTAAATATTTACTTTGTCTTGTAACTTTTTCCTCATCTGCCATGTCTTTTCTTTTAAAACCTATCCGTGACAGAAGGATGACCCACGCACCCGCCGTTGCAAGGTGATGGGTCTTTATTGATAAGGGTTTTTTGGGCACACACGCTTATCAGCTGCCTCTCTGCCCGGTGTGGTATGCACCGCAAAACTATCACTACTATCCCTAATAATACTATATTACCATACTAACAATACTTAGCATTTATCTTCATAGAAAAGAACTTTATAAATATGATGTTCTGGATGAGAGAGGATGGGCGATCCAAATCTGAATGAGGTTCATCCATCATGATGCAATTCTCACAGTCATGAGGCAAGTGGCTCAGTGGCAAGTGTGTCTTGCACCTTTATTGTTTTCAAGCATCTTTAAAAACAAAACAGCGTATCACTTTGCCATTAGCGAGTCAAGCTGTGATCCTAACATTAAGCAAATGTTGATGCGTCAGCTAGACGACTGTTACAGATTCTCTCTCGACTCATTGTTTGAAGTTACTGTAAGTGACTTAGAGATGTGTCACCTAGGCGTTGTCGGTTATAGTATCCATTCACCATTGTGTGCCCGTAACAGAGGAACCCATTCATGGCAGTGTGTTCAGGAAAAGAGTGGGTGGCAAGGTAGCATTCACAACCTCCAGCAAGTAGAGGGGAGCGAGAGTAATGCGGAGGATAGAGAGGCAGAGGACAAGACACTGTGCAGCTGCTCACTCACGCAGCCATGTGCGTGCAAGACGTGTAGGCGTGCAACGATGCTCAGTTTCATATGAATGTATAGTGTACATGCAGGTAGGTGTTTGTAGTCAACAAAGTTTGCCATTGTTTTGCTTTCAGTCCTTGGGTAAAAATATCTTAGTATGTTTGTATGTAAAGTCTATTTTGGAATTTTTCTTTGTTGGCCTAATAACAAAAGCTTGAAAGGTACAGAAAATTGGAAACACCACATATTACGTGTTAAAGAGACGTGGAATATGAAGATGATGGCGTATTTTAAAGCAACGTACATGAACAAGGACATTTGGATCGATTGTCTCCCCGTCTTCCTCTTCTTGCAATTTGTTTAAGGCTGAAATTAAAAGTACCACACCGTGAAGGATTATTTATTTATAAATCAATCATTTAATTAGCCTAGCTTCAAATCACACCTAAGGTCTCCGTTCTCATACATTACGATAAAATCGTATAAATGTGTAATCAAACAGAATGGTGATCAATGACGGTGGGTGGAGGCCAGGGAGAAATTGGCCTAGTCATTAATAGTCAGTGTTACTAACTGAATTATTACAGCTATCAAGGCCTGAAACGAGTTTTTGATGTTTTTCTCACCACAAACTGCATTTTTGAACGTCACATGATCATGCACATTGTTGAAATGTTTCATGCCAAACATGGAAATTGCTAAATCTAACTTTTAAAAAATGCTTTGAATCAGGAGTGGGTAACCTGACTAAAATAATGAGATAACAAATGTAAATGAAGGACTGCACACTGAACATATATTACATATTTAAATATTAGAAATCAGTCTAACGGATTAACGCCTTTTATGAACATTCCCAAAATATGAAATGCTACAATCAGACAGTAGTTGGAGACTGCGGCACGACCAAAACTTTTGCAGTCGTGTGCAATGAACTTGCACTGTTGCTACCTTTGAAATGGTTTCTTCAACAACAGGGACCAGGTCTGACCACTCAAAGGTGGTCAGGCTGACATTTCTTTGCATTCTGTCTGTGATAATATAGTTAATTAAACTGGTGAAACTTGCAAATCTATTGCCGTCTATATAGAGACATTAAGTACTTGTATTCAGTCTTAATTTCCCCACAAATAGTGACTTAGTTACCCCAGGACAGCAGTTTAACTGCAAAATGACATAACTGTTTGGCAACCTTACTTTTGTATAGCAATGTAATTGGAATACAACCAGTTGGCAACCAGCTAAGTCGAGTCCACTGCTGCAGAGATGTGGTGACGAGTTGGGCTCATCCGTGCAGGCTGACTCAGACTAATGGCAGCGTGTTGGCAATCTGTCTCAGATTCATTGCAGTTGGTACAAATTGGACTGAGATTGTTTGGAGACAAGTTTCCTCTGCTGTCATCTTGCAATGCAAGTGTTTTCGCAGAGGTTGAGTGTAGCAGTAGTTGTGTTGACCAGAGGTTTAGGGTGTTGAGGTCTGAGCCATATAGTATATCACCATTTTTATCAACATCAAATTTACTAACATATTGCCAATTGTCTGATTATACAGCACTGTATGTGCCACTGATGAAGAACACTATCTGTAGCCATTTGCATCCTCTTATTGATTTTAGGAGGTTGCTTTGTTCTTTATTTTAGGATATTAATATTGTTGGCTGAATTGATAGCTGTAGCAGAGCAGTATCATTTCACTGTAATACAAATGCAGTCACTGTCTTTTTATCACAGTCTTGCTTCAGCCGTGCTGCTATAACACCATCACATCAGTCGTCTTTCCTCATGTCAATCCAGGCTTCTCTAACTACATAACAGTGCACCTTCTCAACATCAGCTCCATTCAATAGACAGCACTCTGCAGTAATTGGATCACTACAAAACTGCATTAACTGCTTACACAGAGATAATAGCATCATAATTGAAATGCACTCATTTGCATAAGCAAATGGCCAGTTTTTATGAATGCTTTCATCCGCAAAGTATTAAAACAAGCACTGCATTTTAAATTCACTTTATTATTGTTTTCCTTTCCACATGAAACTGAGTTCTAGAGAGGAAACAGATGGAGAGAGACAGAAGGTGTAAGGAAGAGACAGCAGTGAGCAAGCAGAGGAAGTGATAAATCCCTGTCATTATCATCATGCCAGCATCCATAGATATATTTCAAAATGTACACAGTAATCAACACGTATGATCTATGAATGGATTTATTTATTTTTATTTTTTGATATTTCTTTTGGGGCTTGCCTCACATCTGTCCAGGAACTGCAGTTAAAAAATTATTTAGTTGGCTGAAGTGTCATATTTAAAGAAATAGCTTGTGTGTGCTGTGGAATAGACTCAAAGACAGCTGGGGTTTGGTCCTTAAATGCTCTTCTTTATCTTTTTCACTGTGCTGTCAAGCCTTCTTTGATTTGTGACTGTGGCCAGCTGATTTATTTTAAAGATGATTCCACCATAATTATATACATATACATGATATGAACTGCCTCAGTATCAAGCTCTCTGTGTGTCTGCATAGGAGATGGGTTTTCACATATCACAGATGATGCTAAAATTAAATCATTTAAACTACCAATTAGGGCTGAACGATATATCGCATTTGCGATAATATCGCGACATGATCAAGTGCAATTTTCTAACCGCAAAGGCTGCGATTATACTCTGGACATGTCCAAATTCATGGGCTGCATCCTCCTGAGGCCGCATTTGTAGACCGATTACGTCACAGCGACGTGCCGAAGGCTGTCCAAATTACTACCATATCCCAGAATTCATAGCGCGGCCCAGCCAAACTCCAGTTTCCAGCAATGGCGGCCGCTACTAAGTTTTAAAATTACTCATACTAATCTTTCAGGGTCACAAAATAAACTTTTAACATATTTTCAGGCAAGAAAGTAGTTGTGTAAACATCAAATATCTGCTCGGTTTATCAAGATATCCCATATTTGCAAAAGTGCTTCGACGTTTTCAGAGGCGTCTGCTACCCACCAGCTCGACAGCTAGCCGGGAGCTCGAGGATTACTGATGCGGCCGAGAACGGCACAACTCCCGGCACATCATTTTCAGATCACCGCGGAGTTTCGCTGCTCGGGTTAAACGTAATATATAAGTCACTTAGACAACCTAAAAATGTTATTGTTGGGCTTTTTTCAGTGTTTTGTTTGTTCGTGAGTAAATCGGTTTGGCTGAGATTAAAGTTATTAGATTAGATAAAATAAAACTTTATTAATCCCCCGGGTGGGTTCCTCCTTGGTTTTCACACAGCTGACTAAACGTCAAACAGAAAACTTATTAAACAGAAGTATGAGACAGTCGAGAATTTACGCCAGTGTCTGGTTATATTTTAGATAGCAAGAAGCAGACGGCCGAGTTTATTAAACTCCACCGAGACAGCGGTGACGCTAATCAGAACTAGCCTTCTGATTAGCTAATCAGCTAATCAGAAGGCTAGACCGTCCAATTTCACGCCTTTAAATTTTAAAGGCGTGTTTGTGTGTGTGTTTATACAATTGCTATTATGTTTGCACTTTATGTGTAATGTTACTGACTGCAGAGATCAGTAAGATGTGTGTATTTTTTATTTATTAGTTTTATTTATTTAATATTATTTTTTAATTGAATGACTGTCTAGTAGTTCACAGATGTCGAAAAACTGAGTGTGGTAAAGCCACTGATTTTTTTTATGTATATTTCTGCAATCTGCACATTGTACTGACTTTCATTTTAATGTTTACACCAGGGTTCCTTGTCAGCACTTTATGCTCAGATGTTTGTAAGCTAAAAATAAACTATTGTGTATGTTCAAATATACTGTTGTGATTGAAGAAGTTAAATAAAAATGTCAGTCATCGATTCATGCATCACCTCATGTCATCATAACAGAGGTCTGTCTTCCAGGAAAGAACAGTTTAAAATTAATGTAATATAGTATTGGCCATGCTATATGATGTATTGCTTGTCTTTGTTTAATAATACAGAAGACAAAGACCTTAAAAAATAATCGCATATCGCATCGCAATCGCAATATTGGGGCAAAAAATCGCAATTAGATTATTTTCCATAATCGTTCAGCCCTACTACCAATCGTTATAAATAGTGCAGAAAAAACTCTCTTAACTCTCTGATTTGTGTTGGGATTCTTTTTAATCTGCTTGTTTTCCTCCCACAGGAACAAAAGGTCAATGGCGTCCATGTTTCTGCTCCCACGCCTTCTTCGTGCACCTTCTCCATTGGATCTAATAGTCTGGACAGAGAAATGCTGAAGAAGATTGGGATCGGGCTCGCGCTGGCAGCAGTCATCTTGGCTTATATTGTACAGAGAGTGTACTGAACAATGACTGTTGTGTGCGCGGTCTTTTTTATTGTAATGTCAATACCTTCTCTTGGCAGTCTATCGGCATGGTCAAACGGCTTCACCGAACACCTTTTATACCAGTCTTTTTGGTACAAATAATTCACCAGATTTAGGATTTCATTTAGAATATTTTTTAAGTGCTGATTACTTGTGACAGTGACAGTAGAGCCATTTCTTGCTTAGGAAAAAGGTAAAAGTGTGTTTTGTTTAGTTCTTACTGATGGTTACTGGTGCAGCTGTTACACAGATATTCAGTTGATCATACATTCAGGGCTTTACCATCAGTATGAGAGTCTGATCTGTCACTCTGCATCCTTTTAAATTGGAACGTGATTTAGCTTGGTTTATTTCATTTCGTGAAACTGAGTGATGATCTGTGTTATACTTTGATTAAAGTGTGTACAACTTCTTTTCACAGTATTTATTTTTGAAAGTGAGACATGAACATATTTTCAGAAAATGAATGTCATTTGTGTTGTTTTAAAATGTTAACCTTATGTTTCATTGTTCAAGAAGTGCTTTGTGTTTAGAGTTTTTCAAAATAATTCATAGAATATTTGGCAGAGATGCCAGGCGAATTCTTACTGCTGGGATTCATTTATTATTGACACGCATTGTGTCACCACGCACACATTTTACAAGTAAGATGTAGTTGTTTGCGTCTAGCATACAAGGTTCCCTATATTCTCCAATAGGCCACCGTCACACAGGTCTAGAGAATGGTCAGAAACCCTCTGGCAACCAAAGGCTGCAATAGAAAAATCCCCCACCAGTTGCCAAGTAGTTGCTGGCTGTTGCTGAGTGACATTGGTTGCAAAGAGGTATACAGTCCTGCACATCCTTGTAATTTCTTTGGTAACCGGCAAGCAGCCATTGTCACCTGTAGTTTCCATGGAAGATACCAGCTTGTCTCCAAACACACTCCTAACTGCTTGCCTAGCGGTAGTGAAACTGTAAAAGTTGCTCCTTTTAAACCTGTTGGTTAAAGGAATAAAGCACAGCTTTTACTTTGCCTCACCCTTTTTCCCACTTTCACTGCTGCTCAGCGACTAGATGGGGAGTGTTCCAGATATCAATCTAATGCCCGGATAAGCTATAGGTGACTAGCAATCTGCTAGCAACCAAAGCAAAGAGGTTTTTGGTGCAGCACCCTCTTTGATACACATTTTCCCAAGCGAGCTGTAGTTTCCAGAGGGTTACCAATTGGTCTCTAGGCATGTGTGGCTGACTTGCAGTGGTATCTAGCTGATTTCCTGCCATGCCAGTCTAAATAACGAGAATGATTCCACCTCCATCATTGATTCATAGGGTTCATAATTCACATGTGGACAAAATTCAAATAGTTGGATAGCAGCAGAAATCTCAAGGGCACCGATATCATACTACTGCTGGATTTTACCAAAACTTGCTTGTGTTTTTTTGTTTGTTTAGTTTTCCTCCCTTTCTATAACAGTGTAATTACCCTCCAATACAACTCTCTATACTTAGATTTTTGGGGGGGGGGGTTGTTGTCCCAACCATCCAGAATTGTTAAATAAAGGATAAAATCCATTTGCCATGAGTAAAACTGCCAAAGTGTTGATTGATTGACTGAGTCATTGAATTATTGATTGCTCGGTTGTTGTCATGCATAGAGTTTCCCTGTGTTGCTCTCTAATGTCAGGCTGTTTGGACCTACAGCTGTCCCAGTGCAAGCTCTAAAAACCCCAGACAGTTAATAATGCATGCCCCAATTTATGTGGCGCTTCACTGGGACGTGTCTCCACCAGGATGTCTGTATTTGTGTGTGTGTGTGTGTGCGCGCCCTGTGCATATTTATTTCTAGTCACTCACTTAGCTTGTTTATGGGCTTGTGTCAAAAGTTGTGTGTGTCAGAAAATGCCTCTGCTGTCTGATGTCTTGTCTGTAGGGTTGTCCTGTGCTTAATTTAGCAGAAAGTCAGCATGTGTGCGTCTCTGTTTGTGCGTGTGTGTGTGTGTGCGCGTGCGCATGCTTTAGAACTGACAGGACTCATCGCTCTCTTATTCAAAAAGCCCTCTTGTTAGATATACAACTGCTTGTAGCCTACATACACGCAGGCTTTGTATTATCTAAGTAAATGATGCATGTCACACATTTTGTAGACAAACAGATACAAGCATGCACTCAGACTTTTTCTTCCCTAGTTGATGCATATTGCATGCACGCACACACATACACTCACAGCATATTGCAGCTTTGTAGTATATAGGCAAATGATGCATGCCAGGCAAACTTGTGCACAAACACAAGCACCAAAGCTTTGTATTACCTGATCAAATGATGCATGTCGTACACACGGACGCACACACTACCTTTTGTATTATGTGATCAAATGATGCGTGTAGCTGTGAAGCTTGTTACATCCATCCAGCAGTGCCCTATATTATTCTGCAGCCATCCATACTGTGCGACAGTTCTTTTGATGCTTTGTAAGCACATTTCCTGCTTGTGTATGTCAGTAACACTGCATTGTTCTCCAATGAAATATGGATCCAACGACACCCTTTATGTTTAGGAGATCATCACTTACTGTGAAATATTGAGGCGGGAGCCATCCACAGAAGATCATTATTCACTTCGCATCATTCACTTCAGTCGTTTCTAATAAAAGCGGCGGTTTCTGAATTCTTGTCTTACAGTTGCAGCTGTTGTCAATTTGTCATCTGTGATGTCCTCTTGGTTTGAAACGGAGAAACTTTGGACGCAAGACAAATGCAAGGGAGGCTGAACATTAACACACTTTTCGGTGTCGTCTCTCATTTGTTTATCATCTCAGTTCATTGATCTAAATGCTGTTTGGCCAGCATAAGGAAATGTTTTCAGGGGTACATCAAACTAAGGTCTTCTAATCCAAAATAAAACAATTTAAGAGATCTAAGATTCTATATGATCACACTTTAAGTCTTTGTTCTAGAGCTTGACAGTGATTTACTACAGGAAAAGTTACAATTAATATGTAGACCGCAGGGGGAAGAAAGAAGAAAGACGTCTCTGCATTTTCAACTGTACAAGTGGTAGCATGTGGGAGGCCAGCATACGCTCACTGTTTTCATGCTGCTACACAGTATGTCATCCCTTTGCAGCCCAAATTGTTGAGTCTGATAGGAAAAAAGGTCCTATACTCACTATCTGTGTAATAATTGATACTCTACTGTGTGTGTGTGTGTGTGTGTGTGTGTGTGTGTGTGTGTGTGTGTGTGTGTGTATACAGAGCTCTAGACTAACTTTTTGCCATGGGCGTACCGGTTAGGCGTTAGGCGCACACAAATTTTATAATAATTTATATAATATAATGTGTTTTTCTGGATACACTGTGCTTTTTCAGCATTCAAAGATTGATGACACCGTGTCAGAGCACTGGCTATGAATTTCAGAAGGATCAGGCCTTAACTTAACAGAAAAGTTAGCAATAGTTCTTTTCCTATTACAGCTACATCCACTTCTGTCGTGGCTAGGTGGCTCACTAGGGCTGGGTATCATCACTGATTTCTATAATCCATTCGATTCCGGTTTTCAAAGTCCCGATTCGATTCAATTTAGCCTCAGACAGTCAGAAATATTATAATTCTGATCATTTATCAGTACTGACTTCATCAGAATTGTGAACATCACAGCAGATGCCTTTGTGTGAAAGTAACTGAGAATAAAACACAGAAAAACATGAAGGAGATTTTCCTGGTCTGGCTTTTTATAGCAGATAACCTTAAAAATATTCTACAATGTTCTGCATATAAAGTTTAAATTTCTTCAGTATTGAACAACAGAAAAAATAGGCTTTCTTGTCCGAGGTCATTTAAGTGAAAAAAGAAAAGAAAAAGACAGCAGCCGACAGCGCTGTAAACAACGGTAGACTGGTGGGTAATAAGCGAATGAATAATACAGAAAACAGAGATTGGAGACGGGAAACTGTTCTTGAAGTACAGAGAGAGAGAGAGAGCTAGCTGTGCATGAAGTGTGATTTTAATAGTCGTGGAAGCAAAACAGCAAAATTCATGACGACATTGATCAAAGTGAAGCGCAGTTTGCTGCTTCTTTTGCTGCTGGCTCGGTGAATTTTGGTTGGAGAGAGACAAAACCTGCAGCTCAGAATCAGCGCAAAAAGACGTAATCGCAGCGCGGACCGGACGCATCAGGATCGCTAAGCTCCGACAGCGTGTCCGTCTACGGGCCGTCGGGTGAGAAAGCCGAGAAAGACAAAGCTGATTCTGATGCGTCGGGTCCGCTCTGTGTTTACGTCTTTGTGTGGAATCCGTGTACCTGCTCTCATCTGCTGTTTGGTTGTTGTTGAAATAGTTTTGTGAGCTTTAATCTGAGAATCTGGCGTTTCTGGCAAAACACAGTTATATTTAAAAGTCGATTCAGGATTTAATGAATTGATATCGCTTTATTCAAGCTACTCACCTCCCACTTCCACCTGCACTTTCAAGTGGACCACGGCCAATCAGAGAGGTCCCGCCCCTTACTATCTCTGATTGGTTTAGTCCACGATAGGGGCAAAATGTGTCTGTTGTTGACCACAGGGAAGGTTGCAGATTTTTTTTTTTTTTTTTGCTACCCGAACATTTGGTCGCACAGGTGCAACCAAATTTTTTTTTTTAGTCGCACCACTGAAAAATTTGGTCGCACTCTAGACCCCTGATATATGTGTATGTATATATTAGGGGTGCAACGATACACAAAATTCACGGTTCGGTTCGGTTCGATACTTTGGTGTCACGGTTCGATATTTTTTCGATACAAAAAAAATGTTCATGCCTTTTTAATTTGTCATTTATTAAAATTATAAATATATATTTTAACTCAAAAGTACAGTTTTTAAATTTAACCCTAACCCTTGTGCGTGTTTTTTATTTTGACAGCGAATGCGCACCTGCGGACCACTTATGTGCAGCCCTGGTTATTTAGCTCGTCATATTGCAGCCACAGAAATTCTTTTGTCCATGAAACCATAGAGCTGCACTTTCTTTTTGCCTTATAGTCTGATTTGTCATAACTTCTCCGTTTTGTGGTAAGCTTTTCTTTGGCTGTCACTTCTTCACCCTGACCTGTCTTATTTGGCTCAGCAGAACTAAAATATATATCCTGCTGCTTTTACACACGCACTCACATAAGCTCAGCGATTCTCTGCACGATCAACCTCTCACATGTTTAAGCTGCGGGAGATTTCACTTGTCATGTTTGCATAGTAAGCTAACGATTAATAAGACGATGTCAGAGGAATTGGTGCACAAATTATCATCACTCACAGATCAGTGCTGTCGCTCTCTATACACAGTTCGCACGATTGCAAAGTGAAAGCAAAAAAACAAGCGCAAATTCAAACGCGAGTGGCTCACCGATGCCAATGACATAATTACCCAGCTACATTTCTGAAAGAATGCAAAAGCATTGACATATATTTTTCCTTCCTACAATAGCCCGACGGGCAGGGAAGAGATAGATTTTGGTAGCCCGACTGAAAAAATCGCTAGCCCCAGGACGTCGGGCTAGCGATATTGCAAGCCCTGTATCTGATTGAGGAATCACTCATCTTTGGAAAAGAAGTTTATTACAGAGAAATGTCTCTTTCCAAAATAAAAGCTATATTATCCGCTTCTTCTGGGCTATATTCTCAGCAGCATAAGGAGAATCATGTGCTAACAGCTGTCTAAATGACTCGGCTAAAGTTAGTAGCATGCTTGCTTTTTTTTGTCTGCTTCCACTTGTCTTTGCACTAGGATGATGTCGGCGTAAATGTGCAGTCATATTCGTTGTGTTCCCGCTAGTGCTTTCAGGTTAATCTCGTTGAAATGACCTTAACGCCACAACACGGCAAATCTCCGTTAACGAGCTACCGCCGATCGCCCCGTGCATGGGGCTAGACGGCCAACACGTTAACGAGCTAACTGCGCTAACACACTAGTTCCCACCCATGTAATTGAGCATTGCATGGCACATCCAACATACTGTTTTACTTTAGTCCATGACTCGCTTACCTTCAGGGTCATACGTCACATGAAAACCAAAATAATTCCAAACGCCAGATCTGAATGAGGGTGGGGGAGGTCCATGTTGCAAGGAGAGCTTAACTTCTGTCTTGCTAGCTTTCCCTGTGCTCTTCCTTCTGACTATGCTGTCTGTGTTGAGCGCTCAGTGGATCTGCGCTTGACAGTGCAGCCTAGGCGGAGTAGTCGAACGCAGATTCACTGAGCGCTCAACACAGACAGCATCGTCAGAAGGAAAGTTGATAAAATAAATTACAAATGTTGTATTGTTCGATACATATGCGTACCGAACCGAAAGCACTGTATCGAACGGTTCAATATTGATACGAATATCGTTGCACCCCTAGTATATATGTGTGTGTGTATATATATGTATATATATAAAACGGGCAAACTGCGCTAACGCAGTAGTTCCCACCCATGTAATTGAGCATTGTGTGGCATATCCGACATACTGTTTTACATGTGTCCATGACGCGCTTATCTTCAGGGTCATACTTCACATGAAGACCAAAATAGTTCCAAAGGCCAGATCCGAATGAGGGTGGGGGAGGTTCATTTTGCCATGTTGCAACGAGCTTAGCTTCTGTCTTGCTAGCTTGCGCTGAGTGGATCTGCGCTCGACAGTGCAGTCACATATAGCATGTCCTGACCCCACAGTCAGGTGATGCTATATTATATTTAGATAGAAGCTAGCGAGCTAACTTCCTGCTAACTTCTAACTCCGTTAAATGTTATAAATTCCGTTTTCATGGATGCCTGGATGTTAAACTCAATTGTTACACCTGGTAGAGGAGAACGCTGATCATATTATGAAAGACTTTAGACAGTTTTTCAACTCTGTGATGCCATAGTGATCGTTTGATATATGGACCTGCAGCGGAGTTTAGGCCCAGACACGGCTAGTGACATCAGACTTAACGACCGGATTGTTTTCTGTATGAATATGTCATCTGTCACATGGTTCTGGGGACATTTTGGCCCATTCTTCTTTACTTCTTTGCTCTGCACAGCATTTCAGGCTGGAGTTTAACTGGACCACTCAGTATCTTTATCACTTCTACCTCTTCTTAAAGTCAATAAAGAGTTCTTTTACTGATGGCATGAAGTTGGCTTTAATGTTAGTTGTAAGGTCTCGAGGTTGTTACAGCTTCACCTTGATCACAAACTACGATCCAAGGAAATAGTAAGACGAGTGAAATAAAGACATAAAATGATCTATATAACATACAAACATACCTCGCTGGCTGACCCATGCTTTGAGGCAGAAATGAGCACTTTACAGATACTTTTAAGAAACAACTTTCTCTGAATTAAATTGGCTTCTCTTGCTTCAACTTGCCATGCTCACACATCAACATGGGCGTGCATCTCCCTCAGGTGCACCAGTGGAACCAACATGCAGTACAATAGTTCCTACATGAGAATTTTCACAATAAATGACCTAATGGCATATAAAATATGCATAGTGCAAAACAAAATACATTAACTGAAAGTAGGGCAGTAAAAATCTTGATTCTGTTCTGTTTAAGCTATTCTGTTGCTGCTATGCTTGGGATAAGGTTTTGCATGTGAATAAATGGCTTCACATTTGACTAGAATACTTTGGCATACATTGAAGTTCATTGAAGAATGCAAAGTGCCCAGGTCGTATCATCACCACTCCACCACCATGCTTCACAGTTGGTGTGAGCTGCTTGTGCTGATGTGCTGTGTTTGGTTTTTGCCTAAGGTGTTGCAGTGCATTGTTGCCAAACATCTGTAGTTTGTTCTGTCCAAAATAAAGCCTTGTGGTTTGTTCAGAGTCAACTTTGCACATTTAAGCTGTGCAGCCATGTTTTGTTTTGTTTTTAGAGAGAAGAAGCATGGCAACCCTTCCAAATAAACAGTGCTTGAATCATCTTCTAGTTATGCCGCCACAAACTTTAACATTTAACATGCTAACTGTGGCCCATAGGGTGTGAGATGTATTTATGGTATTTTTGTTGTTTCCAAGCCTTGCATGGACTGTTGTTGGGGTGAATATGCTCAGAAATTCACTCCTGGTAAGATTGTAGAATTTTATTTAGGCGTACCTGAAAGCTCCAGACCAGCAAACTGCAAAAACATCTGATTTTATAGATGTGCTCACACTTACTGATGATCAGTTAAATCAAGTGCATTTGATTTGAGTGTACCTGGCAGCTACTTGCCCTTTCAATTCCTAAAAGTCCATCCATCCATTCTCTTCCAGCAGGGGGCTTGAGCCTATCCCAACAGAGTACACACTGTGGCAGGGCTTGCACAGAGAGACACACAACCACTCACACTCATACCTATGGTCCGTTTAGAAGCACCAATTAACCTAACTCCACTAACTTCATATATTTGGACTGTGGGAGGAAGCCAGAGTGAACATCCAAACTTCACATGGAAAGATGTTGGCGTTAAACTCAAGACCTTCTTGCTTTCAGGTAACGGTTCTAACAGCCACACAACAATGCTGCCCAGAACTCATTCAAATTACTGTACATACCATGTGACACAAGAATCGGATGAATTCTAATTAGAAGTTAATAAAAATGAAACACATGCACCAAGAATGTAGAATGTAAATCATTTTTAAAATCATTTTGAATGCTTAATCACTGCACAGCCCCCTGGTTACTATGCTTCTCTCTCTCATTGCTGTTGTTGTTGCCTCCGTTTGACCTTTCTCTCGTTTCCTAATGTTCGTGTTGCCCCCTCTTTCCCTTTCTCTCGCTCCCTCTATCTAGGTGTGTTTCCACATTCCTGCATCTCTGGCCAATTAAACAGCCACACTTGAGATTCATCAGCTCATCAAGACTTAGCAGTATTTAACCCCTGGCTCTCTTTATCGTTCCCTACTGGATTGTTCAGGTCTGCACTACACCACACCACACCACACCACACCACACCTGTAACTATAAAGTTATCGTCTTCTTCTCCTTGTGCTCTTTTTGACCTCTAAGCTATCCATTTTTCCATCTCAATTTCTTCTTCTCCTCCAGCCACCAGTTCTGCCTCACCCCACCATCCACCTTCTACTCTCACCGGATAAAACCTGCCCTCTCCGCTGTCCACTTTGCTCTCGGCTAACTGTACCAGCCACACCTCTGTTCTCCAGTCTCCGCTCACCTGCCCCCACCTGCTTCCTCTCTCCCAGGGCTAAAATTCTAAGTAAAATCAATACTCCAAAAGCCTTGTTGCAAATGTGAATTTTTTACCCTCTGAGTTCTGCTATTCCATCCAAGCTCTTTTCTTTGACTGGATCTGTGTGTCCTGAGCGCCCATGATCCGGTAACTCTAATAGTGCTGTAGAATGACATGCACTAGCTAGTCTTCTCTTCTGGCTTTCCAGGTACCCTTTCCACTGAGCTGATCAAAAGTTCGTAAGAATACAATTAATTTCAGATTAAACTTCAATTTCACAGAAGATGAGTTCTGTTTAAATAAATGCATGTCAAAATTAGACTATATACACTTTGATAGCAATAACTAGTGTGAATTGTTGGTTAATACAGAGGGTCTTGACATCAGCCACCGGCTGACGGAGATTCTTATTAGCCACAGTCTCAGGCAATGACCTTTTCATTCTCATCTAATGAAGTAAATTTCTCACCATTTTTCTGCATCCATCTCTAGGATTATGTATGCAGTAGCCTCTGCTCGAGCTTATCTGAATGTAAATGATTCTTTTGATTAATGGATATTTCGACTGTTTCAATTTTCAATACATGAAAGCAAACAAATACAATTTAGAAAGCAAGGTTTTTGCTTTTTTTAGACTTTACCTGATACCACTCTTGTTAATGTTTGTTCCGCTTTCCTGCAGGAAAGCAGTCATTAAAGTACAGAGAATGAAAAAACCTGACATAAATCCCATGTTGATATATGTCAGGTTAAGCCCAATTTAGCACAGTCAATTTACCATGCTGTCATTCAGCATGCTTCACAACGGTTTCATTAAAAGTATCATTTTCTCTCCCCGTGTGTTTTAGCTCAGAATTTTAACCAGCATCTTTCCTCCATGCCAGTCAAAGCTGCAGCAGCGAGATTACACGGACAACAGCGCTGAAGGTGCAAATAAAATATTTACACCATCAAAGCCTTTCACGCACCATTTATTACAGCGCTGATTCTAATTGACGCAGGATGACGAGCCCACAAAAAGAAATATGAAAATACTGCGATTTGTGAGCGCTTGCGTGTGTGTCTGGAGGGAGGGTGGTCTACTTGGCCCCGGGGCAGATACACAGTAAGAGCAGTGATTGACATTACCTTACAACTGAGGCCTGGCTGAAACAATATCCGCTAATGTGCGTGCAGCGCTGCACTAATTTCCAGCTGCCGCCGTGACCTTCTTTGGAAACAAGGTTGGAAAAATCCTTCTTTTCCTCACCACCTTCCAAATTTTGCGCACATTTCTGCACGCACTGCATGCACCGACATCGTAAACGCATGTTGTAAAGAAGCACACTGAAGCCATATCAGACTTGAGCTACAGGGAATTAAACCAGTACTCCGGCTATTAATTGAGTAAGGACAAGGACGGATTGTGATAATGAATGGAAATATTTGCACTGATGGATAGTTCACCTAAAACTGGCTTAATTTGCTCCAACTAGACCCAAGTGCAATTGTTGAGTGTGAATGAAAGCCCACATGGGTGTAACCAATTAATTTTTGCAATTTTGGTGACCAACTTGCTTTGTTGCTTTGTCTTCTTCACCTCCCACCCTACCCCTTCTTTCTGTCACACTCTGCCTTTCCATATAGGCTGAGTGCTTAAGCACCTTAGTGCCTTCAGGAACAGAGGGGAAACTGTCTTGGCAAGCATATCCATTCCTAATCATATATATGTGTGTGTACATGGGTCCTCATGCCAGCTCCGTCCAAGCATTTAGTTTGGTGGCCCTTGTGCCTGCATTCAGTGATTGTGGCGTTTTTATCTGCACTCACGCACAGACGCAGACTTGCACACACACCCCATTGTCGCTGCAAAGCAAACTGGGAATTCACAGCCTGGCGTGTGAGCGAGAGATTGGCTCTATTGAGCGTCTTGGTGGTTTGCCAGTTCTGATTCAGTGTGTTTCTTTGTGTGTCTCTGGTTTTGTGTCTTCGTGTTTGATGGACCTACATACATCTTTGACTTTGAACGGTTAAGGGTGTTTGTAATCACCAGTGGGACGGGAGACCAAAGTCAATATTTTAGCTCCACACTTTCATTGTTCTTGAAAGCACTTTAATAAGCACACAGAGACACGGCAGCGCCGCAGTATTACTTGGTGTTAAAAGCTGTTATTAGTTTGGAGACAGTTTTAATGTCCCTAAACATGCCAAGTGTGTGCTGTTTGCACAACAGGAAGTGGATAAAATCATTTAGTTTATCTGTCTGAAACTAAAAAAAAAAGAGAAGATTTTTGTTAAGTCATCGTGAACTTGTCTGCATAGTCGTGAAATCTTGTCGATGAAATAAAATCTCTCCACACAAAAGCCCTGTCAAAATGAAGTCTATTTAGGAGTTCATGATGTCATTTATGTTCAACTTGTTCCAGCTTCTGGATACTTAATGAAAAGCTTCTCATTGAACTGCTGGACTGCTCATAGCTGCTTTTTTTTTTCTTCTTCTGAGAGAGAGAGAGAGCACTTCACTCAGGTAAGTTTGCTCAGATAAGAGCTACGCTGTAGATCTTGGCAAGCTTACAACTCACTTTTACCGTGGGAAGGGTCAAAAAAGTAACTCCGAGAAACTTTGCTAATTGCGGTAATGTGCCACATTTAGCAGGTTTTAGTTTAATGAACCGTCTGAGTTGAATATTTTTCATCAAACAGCAGGAACGTGCATAATATCTTTTTAAACAGGAATTTGAAAAAAGAAAAAAACAGAAGAGAAAAACAGAGAGATCACCTTGAGGTCTCGTGGCTGTTTTCCTCTTGCTAATGTTTGATTAGAGTACTTCACTTGGCTTCCAAGAAACTTTTAATGATGTTGTCATGGAAATAACTGTACATTGCCTGAGACTCCTGAGGGCTGGTTTGTTGCCATGGTGAAATGTTCCTGCGGCGTTGTCCACGCATGAAACAATGCTCATTTACATAACTACATTGTTAATGTTTATTGGCAATATTCTCACATGTGTGAAAGAAGAATGCTGAATTAAGGGTGTTTTTTAAGAGTAGAGATATGTAGATATATCATATCTGCTAAGCCAGTGGTTCCCAAACTTTTTTTGCTGGGCCCCCCTTTGTTTTACAAGAAAAATGTCACGCCCCCCCTTGCACTCACACATCCTCCATCCATGCACACCCACATTTAGTAGATAGATAGATATAATTTTATTTCGAACATGCAAATATAATTGAAATAACAACAGAAAAAAAAAATTAAAAATCATCAAGTTTTCATGTATATATCTATGTCTACAGAACGCGTGTGCTCGAAAAGGAGTAGGATGAAGTTTACACTTTTCTTGCTCCTACCCCCTTATTTCAAATTTCATTGCTTACAAATCCATATCCAGGATTCAACATTATTTGATCATATATGGTTAACTATGTACAAGTCTAACACATTGAACATACACAAATAAAACCATTTTCAGCACGTAAACCAGAACAACAACAAACTACATTTTTACATAAACGAATCACTCTGTCTATAACAGCTGCTTAACCTCTGAGCTTATTTTCTATCTATGTGACAAACACCTTAATGAACACTTAAGGTTGGGTTACTCAGACCTTGATCTATAAAAAATGAGGACACAATGAGACAACTCAGTCACTGAGAGGAAGATTTCATATATTCATACAATTTATTATTTTTGAACAATCGTGTGAACTTTTGTATTGATGTACTTGTCTTGATTTCATCTGTAGAGGTGTTCCACACACTAACTCCTCTGACATTGTACATTTGTCCTTACTACTGGCTTGCTGAACATAAGGATTCCTCTCAGGTCATGAGTATTTGGTCTTATTTGGAACAAGTTCTGAATGTAGTGGGGCAAAGATTTATTCGCTGCTTTGTACATTGTTTGCGCAGTTCTGAGGTCAACCAAATCTTTAAATTTGAGAATATTTAATTTGATAAAAAGTGGATTTGATGGTTCTCTTGAAGTAGCTTTATTTATCATCCTTATTGCTCTTTTTTGCAGAATGTAAACAATTAAGCAAATACAAGTAATCTGCAATAAATTACAGGTGGTAATAAAATAAACTACTAACTCTTTTACGCTACGTCCACACCTACACGGGTATTTTTGAAAACGCAGCTGTTTCTATGAGTTTGGACCTTTCGTTCACACGTAAACAGCGTTTCGAATCACCGAAAACGGAGATTGTTTTAAAACTCAGTTTTTGCGTTTACGTGTGGACGAGGAATACAGTTCGTCACGCAACATCAAAGGTATGCGCCTTTATTCACGTCACGCTGTGCGCCATGTTATTGTTTACATGAGATGAATTGCAGAATGGCAGATAGAGACAAAATACTGTTAATCTGACTATCTTCAGGTTTTACATGCTTACATATACATATGCAGTTCCTGTCCCTCCATTTAGAAAGGCAGAGGCGTCACGGTGTAATTATTTTACATGTAGTTGTTTTTTTTCTGTGTAATAGTATTCAACATTGCTATCAATACATTTTTCAAAAATGCCTCTCTGTGCAAAATGGGTTTAAAAACATAAACAGCTGTAGGATACTGTTTGTCCATGATTTGAACTGGGGGAACAAATCGTGGCAGGATCAGACTGATATTATTTGTATCCCGCTGTAACTTTACTGTATAAAGAGCTAACATCTCCAAAATGTCAGGAGTAGTTAGTCATTACAACAAGTGTTTGTGAACTAAAAATCAAGAATGTGGGATACTGTTTGTCAGTGATTTGAAGAGCCCAGCGCTGCTCCCGACGCAGGGAAAACTAATTCTGTTGCAGAGACCTACCTTGGCACTTGTGCAGGTGAAGTCAAAAGGAAGATATGCTTCACCATATTTTCTAGTCTTTGGCTTAAAATGAAGTTGGTTTGGAAACATATTCAGCGATGCTTCATCTCTTGCGTTTCTGTGGGCGCCCCGTGCTAGCAGTGTCCAAGCGTTTTGTTTTTTTTCCCCCCCTTTTCATACCGCGCCCCCCCAGGGGGCGGGCCCCACACTTTGGGCAGGTCTGTGCTAAGCGATCATGAAGATGGCTTTACCTGAATAAGTGTACATATTAGTCTATTTACTGCTGTTTCAACTTGCATAGTGGACAAAGTGTCAGAACAAATATTGGTGAGGTCAAGAACTCAGCCCAGTCTGACCAATTAAATTTACATGAAATTGAATTACATTTACATGAAGAAATTAAACTCTTCTCAAACCGATTGGAAAAAGAAAATTTACTTGAATAAACCAATACCAGAAAAAAAACTTATACACTGTAGATCGATATAAAGGTCCAGAGATCCAGCCATGGTGGGTTTCTCCACACATCCTCCAGGCTATGACTCAAGTGGTCACTGTAGAACAGGCTGCATGCTTTCACCCTCACTGACAGACCAGAAACTTTCTCCGCATTTCTGTGTGAAACATCCCTTCAGGCCGCTCTAAACGCAAAGTCTTTTATCACTCTCGGCTCTGTATCAAGTCAATCTGTCAGGGTATCTGGGTCTGAGTGACCCAGGGACCCTGACCAGTAATGAACTTGTATTATAATATATGTATTTTTGGTATTGCTGTCCCTCGTTCTCCCTGCTTGTAGATATATGTGTGTGGATGCAGGTGTGCTGTAAGCACTCGTTTACAGGCATCTTCAGGCCTGGTGGGTGTGGCCCTGGGAGGTGATTGGCCACACCTGAAGACCGTGACACACCTGCAGCTGATCAGGCCTCGTCGGAGGAGGTACTTGAGAGTGTGGTGGAGCTCTCTCCGACGCTGGATCATTGCGTGGCTTCACGTTAGTCTCTCGACCAGTTCCTAGTTTAAGTCTGCTGCATTATTGTGTGTCTGACTGCTGCTTCTCTCTTATGTCCCCAGGAGTAGCGGGGAGACGAGAGGACAGCGAGCACGGGGTGCTCATCACGGAGAAGCGGAGACAGGAGTATTAGCACTGGGAAGAGGACACGTCACAGGAGTCGGTAGAGCACGGGGATTTATTGTCATGTTTTTCCATCACTGTAAATAAACGCACTGCTAAGCACACAGAGCTCCACGCCTGGGTCCTCCTTCCCTACACCCCCACAGTTTGCCCTGCCAAGCCGTGAAACAATCTGAGCGGAGATCAGTTCAGGCTCAGAAGCTCCACCCACCCGCTGGTGAAAACTTTTGTTTGCATGAGGCAGCCAATGAGAAGTAGAAAAACTGCCTAAATAAAGAAGGGACAGGAGCTAAAAAATGTTTCCCCACACAGATGAACTGAGAGCAATAACCATCATCCAGCAAAAGGTGAATAAGGATACTGAAAACTACTCTGGTATATTAAAAATAACTACAATAGGGCAGCCTCTCTCTTCTGCCTTACTTTTTAAAATTATATATCATCCCCCTTTTCACCTCATTAGGTTTTTTTTTTGCTTTTCTCCCTCTGTCATATCTCTCACTCATCTCTGCTTCCCACTGTTGCCAAATGGTTGCTACTAGGTTGTGTAGGGCGTTCGTAGTTCAGGGCGATCGTAGTTCAGGGCGATCGTGGCTCAAGAGTTGGCAGTTTGTCTTGTAATTGGAAGGTTGCCGGTTCGAGCCCCGGGTTAGACAGTCTCGATCGTTGTGTCTTTGGGCAAGACACTTCACCTACCGCCTACTGGTGATGGCCAGAGGGGCCAATGGCGCAATATGGCAGCCTCGCTTCTGTCAGTCTGCCCCAGGGCAGCTGTGGCTACAACTTTAGCTTGCCAGTGTGTGAATGTGAGAGTGAATGAATAGTGGAATTGTGAAGCCCTTTGAGGGTCTCGAAAAGCGCTATATAAATGCAGTCCATTATTATTGTGCTTTTTGGGATTGTTGTAGGGTCTTTGCCTTAGAATATAAATATAAGGCACATTGATGCAACTGTTATTGTGAATTGGCACTGTACTGATACAATAGAACTGAACTGATGTTATGGACATTCACTGGTGAAAAAAGAAGGTAAACTCACCTGTCCTCCATTCCCCATTCGGTGCACATATAGCAGAAGACAAACTCAAATCATATCCAAACATATTCATACATCTAAAGGACTTTCACTGATAAAAGGGAGTTGTTATTTAATAGACACCTCTTCACCTCATAGTGCAAGTGTCTGGGTTGAGGGAGAAGAGCACTGACAGGTTGAAAATGACTTAATATCACAGCTAATTACATGCATGTGCAAGGCTTTCATGCCATATTTTGAAGTTATTTTTTTCTTTCTGAGCTGAACATAGCTTTTGCTGACAGTTTGCAAGGCAGGCGGTCTGCAAAACAACAATCACACATACGGAGTTGAGAAGTCATTCGCAGGGCAGCCTCGCAGCAAGAGGAGTCAGAACTACAAAATGAACAGAAAAGGAAAAACAATAATGGCATTCAAGTTCCCTGAAGACATTTTCGTCACATTTTCCTGTCATGTGGGTGTGGGGGTGGGGGTTCACCTTTTGCTCTTTTTCTCTCTTTATCACTCTTCTTTCTCTTTTGTTCATTTCCTCCTCATGTTTCGTCCTCTCCTCCCTGCTCTTTTCATTTTCTCTTCTTTTTCCTAGCCACCCTCCTCCTGTCGTTGACAGCTCCAGTTAATTTAATGTCAGCTCTGCCAGGCTCGCCTCAGCGCTGTGAAACAGATCTGAGCGCAGGAAAGTGCGAGAGTGGAAGAAAAAACAGAGGCGAAAGGGGAGCAGGAAAATAAGAGATAAAAACTACTTCAAAACTTAAACTTACCAATAAATAGATAATGACGATCAAATAAAGAAGTCGTACTGTCAGAGCTGATACATGGGAGTTTGCCTTCCCACAATCCTTTGCCTCTTGCACGGGAGGCAATTACAATTTCACAGGTTGAAAATTAAAATTCCCTGTAGTGTGTGTTTGCGTGTGTGTGTGTATTCCATGAGATAGAGCAGGCTGTCAAAGTGATTTCAAGCTGTTTAAAGCCTAAGCTTGCAAAAAGGATCCTCGTGCAGCAAAGGGAGGAAAAGAATCTAAATCTCCTCTCCCCTCCTTTTTAAAAAGAAAACTAATTCCTTGAATATTAATTGCCTGGCTGGGTCTTGACGATCGGCTTATTTGTTTGTGATGAGGCTGCAAAAGAAAAGTACTCATAATCCCTGTCTCTTTCTCTCTCTCTCTCGCTTCTCATGCTGTCTACTGCTTGCATTAATCTTTGCGCTCTCCAAATCTTTTTCTTTTTCCTCATATTTTTTTTTTTTTTACCCTTTCTCCATCTTCCTCTTTCTTGGAACATGTTAGTTATTTGTATAATATTTTGCTCCTTAGATAAAACTATAAGCATTTTAGAGTTGGTGTCATCAGATATTGAAGTTCTAATATCTAATTTCTGGTCCTGCTTTATTTACATCCCTGAAGATTTATGGCCCATGTCAGGTTTCATTTTCAAGCCCCAGAGTGTGGCGTGATTTATTCCCATTATAATAGTATCTCCACTTTCCAGTCCCTCTCTCTGATTCCTTACAGCATTCTGTGCAGGCTACATGAGCTATATAATCTCTCTGAGTGTCTGTATCAGTCATCAGTGTTTATGGGTTATCACCCTTTATTCATCCAAGAAAGTCAATGGAGCACACTTGTTTTCATTACAGCAGCACCCTGGCAAATGTTAATACCTGGGAACAACTAACTGCAGCTGCATACACCCAGTGTTCTCTCAGCTGCTCTGCTGGGCCTGAAGTCTAGATTCCTTGCTCAAGGGCACTGTGGCTGGGAAAGAAGGAAGGAAGAAACCCCTACAGGAATATTTAGCTTGATTTATGTGTGAGCTCTTTGATTGAATAGGAACCACTCCAGGAATTTAAAAGGTATGAGGTCAGCACTCGGTAAAGCAATACTTGAGTTGATCATGATTTCATGAAAAAAACAGCAATCAGACATAAATGGTTTTGTCACACTCAAGTAAAAATATGATGAAAGAATTGCATTGATTTTTTTTTTTTGCATTCAGCGACTGATCGGAAGCAGTTTCTGTAACCAAACCTCCGGGCGACCAACCCTTTGAATGCAGGGCAACTGCACAGGTCGCCTGGTGGGAGGCAACCTGTCTCCAAATAATCACAATCACTGATTGATTGCAATCCTTCTCAGACAGAATGGTGAAGCAAATAATTTCTGTCTAATGTATAGATGGAGACAGACTGGCAACATGTTGCAGTCACTCTGAATCAGTCAGAGTAACTCAGCACAACTCCTCTGCAATGAGACTCTTTCCATTAGGTCACTTAAGAGGTTGCTGAGTGGTTGCATCCTGGTTATAGTGCCTATATAAAAGCATGAATACTGGGCATCTTGAATCAACTGATCAGCTTTAACTACGTCACTATTTCTGGAGGAATCTTTAAGTTTCTGCTTCAGATCTTGTAGGTTTTGGCCAGACTCTGTAAGTTTTTAGTGAATATCTGCGTATGTTGACAGCAGGATATTTGTGATTTTGCAGACTAATCACAGTTAATCACTGTATCATCACAAACAGATTGTGTGTAATTGCAAACTGGACACCAATGAGTTACAAACTGATAGCAAACTGATTAAATGTTATTGCCGTCTTGATGCACCAAAGTCGCTTTGAAGACAGCAACTAATTGAGCGGTTGAGGACCAGGTCTCCGTCTTCAAACCAACAATTTCAAAGGCAACAGAATCACAACTTCATTGCAAACGATGCCTTTTTTACTTTTACGCATCGTTTTCTCCCCGGTTTGTCCTCATATCCAAACTGAGACGGTGTTTTCACTCAACAAAAACGCAGTGTTTTGAAAACGCTCTTGAAAACGTTTGAAAACGGTGCTTTCGCGTCGCAGTGTGGACAGCGAAAACGGAGACTTTTTCAAAGCAATGACACATTTTAGTCATGTGATGCAGTCAAGTGACCAATTAAACTAAGATAGCAGAGGGCATTATACAGCAGTTGTTTTGTTTGCTCTCAATTTTGACATCCCTGTCAAAGATTAATAGTTTGTACATGCTTCAGATAGCTTTTCTTCAAATTCTTTAATTCTCACTCGCCTTTGCAACTTTGTACCTTTGTGTTACTCGCAGCAACAACTCCACCTCATTGTTAGTCCATTTAAAAAACTCGGTGCTTTTCCTCGACATTTGCCGCGACGTTTCAAAGAGCCGGAAAGTAAATAAACAGCAGGCAGAAATGAGGCAGGTCGAATCGTCTTGTTTCACGCAAGATCATAGAGTTTGAAGCATCTTTTTAAGTGACTTAGATAAATTTTGTCATCCATAGCGATAAACAGCACATGGATGTGTGTGATAGCTTTTCTGTGTATGTGCAGAGGTCCAGACAAACCACAAACTCAAACTAATTCACTTCCTCTTCTCCTGGCCTCCGGCTGTTTGCTGCTGCCTCTGCACATGCACTGAACTATCTGACTCTAACTGCAAAGTTTACTCTGAAATTAAGTTTCAGCTTGAACAGATGTGTTATTGTGCACTGACGTGAATTTCCATTTTCACTTTATACACATCCATACCACCTCTTTCACTTCACATTGTAGCTGAATGCAAAGAACACATTCTAGCAGCCCAGGGTGCAACTGTAGGGCAGGATTCACACTTTGTCACTGTTGTGGAGATAAGACGAGCCAAACCTGTTACAAAGCAAACAGGTTTTCTCTCTGCAGGGGCAGATAGAAATCCCAGAGCAGCTGGGAGCAGAGTGATTACAGGCTGCTTTGAGCAGCAAGCAGAAATTACTGTGGCTCCTCTCCACTCACATACTCTTTTCGTTTTATGTAGACTTGGGACTTGAGCAAGGTTGACTAGGTCACACCTTTTGGCAGAGCTCTGCTCATTCATTTTCAACTACATTTATTTAGCTGTACTCAAGATCTAAAACAGTTTAAGTCCTCTTCTCTAGCCTGTAGGGCTTTTTTAGCAGAGTGGATGTTACACCGGTGGATTTAGGAAGGGCCTTTTGAAGGACATTCTCAAAAACCAGCTGCACTGAGATGAAAAGACAAACTTTTTTCTCTTTCCTTTTCTTTTTTTAGAGTTCAGCACCAGACACAAAATCTGTAGCACAAACTTTTTGACTTTGGAAAATTAATGATGGTGACTCGGTTTCCCCTTCTTAGTTTACCATTTAAATAAACTCACACCTCCTCTTGATTTTGTTGATTGTGTTTTCTTGTGCGGTTCTAATAACTCTCTCTCATGAAAAAGCTCGCAGTATGATTGTCAACTGATCATTTATTTACATTTTTCCATCTGCTACACCAGCCTCGCTCATGGGACTGCAATGTAGTTATTGCTTTCAGATGCATTAGTAAGCAAATCAGATTTTTTCTTTTTCAGGTCTCGGTGCAACATTTTTTTAATAGCTAAAACATTAGCAGGAACATGATTTTAAACCCTGGTGTAGCTTCCAGAGGAAACTGAAAGACTATTGAATAATATAACATGCTGACTTATTACTTAGGAAATTGCAGTGCTTGTGGTGAATGACTTCTTGCAGGGTGTTAATGTAAAAACCCAGCAGAGCAGGGCTCACACTTTGCAAAAGACAACCTTATGGAAAACATATTTTACTCAGCATGGGATGATGCAAAACAGGTCCTCTCCCTCCCCCCCCCTCCCTGTCCCTCACCATAGTTGATTAATATTGCTAAATATTAATATAATATTAGATGCTGCTCGATTAATAATGCCAAATCTTGCTGACCTGTGCTTTTTGATTTTATGCTCCCTGCACTACATGGCTTTGTGTATATGCACGTGTGTGTGTGTGTGTGTGTGTGTGTGTGTGTGTGTGTGTGTGTGTGTGTGTGTGTGTGTTCAGTGGTGTTGAAGGCATTAAAGTGTGAACGCATTTCGAAATTGCTCTTAAATTGCCCACGGGACAGGTTTGGTGAATATATGCCTTACAGAGCTGATGGAAGGAGGACTACTCATCCATGGTGGAAACACTTGCGTAGGTAAACATAAAATGATTTTTTATGTATAGATATACACAGACATACTCTGCTTTCCCCACCATTCCAGCCACACTGATCAGTCTCTTCTGATCCTCCTCCTTACCCTCTTCTTTTTGATGCTTATAACTTGCTTCTTCTTTCCCCTCCTCCTTTCTTTCTCCCATTGCTGTGAAAGACGAGAACCTGATTTCTTCCACTAACTCCCCCCCCCCCCCCCCCCCCCCTTTATCAGTCTCCCTACCCAGTCAGGTTTAATCCTGTTAGTTATGGTGGATATATGGGGTCCTGCTCACTCTGACTATTCCAGTGAGACATTCCCCAAAGAGCAACCGTAGAGATTCAGTTGCACACTCAGTTTAGAACTACTTCTGTAGGGAAAAGTGTTCACGCAGATGGATTCGCCTGCTTTTACCAGAAAGTGTTTTAAATAAGGAATTACTGAAGTGATAATGTAGCAATTTAAAAAATATATATACACATTATATAGTACAGATTTTGGAGTGTATGTGGCAACTCTTGGTATTTACTTTTATGCATGGAATGCCTGAAAACCATGAAAATTTGCACAGTCTCGCATTATCCTGAAATTACTTTAAAGTTGCAGTATGTAAAATCTCACCAGTAGATGTCAGTAGACTGCGGATTCTAGTCAACTGAATATTTTTCGTAAGTTTGAAATCATAGCTATGGTGGCCACTGTAGCACGAACAGAATTAGAGCTCAAAAGCATAAAATTTACACTTTAACCCATAATGGCTGTGGCCAGCCAGCTTGTTTCTACTACTGTAAAAAAGAACCCCCTATCCCCACCCCGCAAAAAAACAAAACAAAAACCAAAACAAAAGATTGTATGTTTTAAGATATTTGACTAATATAAACACTCCGAATTTTTTAATTGATTTGTTAAATATTTGGCAGCCCCCTCAAAACGCTGGCCGCTATTCATCTGTAGTCAGCGTAGGCTGTCTGTGCGCTCTTTACCTCAGCTGTCAATATGCCAGGTGAGAACTGCTGTCTGTTAACCCTTTAAGACCTACCATAGAACCAAGGCCGCTAGAGCTTACTTTATATTTTTACATGCTGTAGTGCCATTTTTGGGAGCATTTCAAGTTGCTATACATCAATACAACTGTTATAGCCCAAATTTTAATATGTATGCATTAAGTCCATAGTGACTACATAAATTGCAAAAAAGTGCAATAAACTACAAAAAAATTGAAAATCGCTTTCTACTTGGAGAAATTTAAGAGGTTTATCCCTCAAAACTTTAAATACAAAAAAGTTGCAAAAAATAGTTTACAACAACAGAAAATTTATTTTGAGTGTCTTCATAGTTTTATTTTTGAGATACACCAATTTTTATATACTGCAGAAAAAACAAAAAAACAATCCTATGATGCAAATTTGCAAAGACAACAGCATGTGCATCAAAATAAACTATTTCCAGCAGTGCAATTAGAGTTCTAAGCATCCCAGCAACTATTTAGAAAAGCATTAAGTCAAACATGACATGACTTATAAAAACACCAGTATAGGCTTTTAAGGCCTACAAGTAAAAAAAAACTGCATTTTCTGCGAAAATGACGTCACTTTCGGTTTCGGGCAGGTAATGGCGGACATGCGATCATTAGCGCTGTCGTCTGTTTCAATGTGGGAAGTGTTACGAACAGCTGATCGGATAGGCTAAGCGTGTTTCTGGAATATTATGTTTTTGTTCCTGCAAGCGCTTTTTATGCAATATTTGCAAAGCTATATGTGGAAGGAAACCGTGACCTAGGACAAGCTGATGGCATAAGATGTAAGTACAATTGCTCCGGTTTCATATGCAAAAAAAAATACTGTGCTAGCTTACGCAGTTCCGGTTCTACAGGGATTTAAAAATAGTTACACGAAATGGAGCGTGCCTGCTCTGACCGGCTTTAAAGGGTTAACTCTGGATGAGGCTGTAAAACTTTGTGAAAGAAGCCCAGTATGAGATGATAAGTGATAGTGACACTGAGGTTAGTTGTTGAGAATGTCCTGGACTTTTCTATCAGTAGCTTTTGTTAGCCTCTGTTAGGTTTTGTTAGCCTCTGTTAGGTTTTGTTAGCCTCTTTTAGCTGCTGTTAGCCTCTGTTAGCTGCTGTTAGCTGCTGTTAGCCTCTGTTAGCTGCTGTTGGCCGGTGTAAGTAAAACGTTCTTTAAAATGAATCTAACATTGTTGGACTTGGACAGTGAATTTGCTCTCATATGACGGTGTATTGGGAGAAAAGTGTGATATCTTTTTTTTTTTTAAGGACACACAAAGCTATCATTAGCTGCCACAATTTTTGCTTAACAGCTGTTGTTGTTTAGCCAACAGCTGTCTGGAGATTGGGGGGGTCACACTTCTAATCTGCTGACAATAATATCAGGAATAAATAAACAACCACTCACCTGGAAGTGCAGGGCAGTTACGCCAGGCTGCTCTTTGTTGACTTTAGCTCTGCTTTCAATACGATACTCCCGGACAGACTAATAGTTAAACTGTTGGAAATTGGACTTCCTTCTACCACCTGCCGCTGGATCAGAGACTTCCTCTCAGACCGTGTACAGAGAGTTAGAGTGGGCCTCATCTTTCCTCAGCCCTCAGCCTCAACACCGGCTCTCCACAAGGCTGTGTACTGAGTCCCCTACTGTACACTCTGTACACACATGACTGTGTTATTTCCCACCCAGACAACACAGTCATCAAGTTTGCAGATGATACCACCGTGGTGGGGCTCATCTCAGGGGGAGATGAGACGGCATACAGAGCTGAAGTTCAGAGGCTGTCAGATTGGTGTGTAGATAACAACCTGGACCTCAATACCACCAAGACAAAAGAACTGGTAGTTGACTTCAGAAGGAGGAAGTCCGAGCTGCAGCCTGTCAGCATCAACGGGGAGTGCGTGGAAAGGGTCTCCAGTTTCAAGTTTCTGGGTCTGCACATAGACACAGACCTCCAATGGAGCTCTAACACCTCTGCGGTCTTAAAGAAGGCCCAACAGCATCTCCACTTTCTGAGAATCCTCAGAAAAATGGACCTGAAGAAGGAGCTGCTGACCGTCTTCTACCGCTGCTCCATTGCATCGGTGTGTGGTTCTCCAGCTGCACCACAGCACACAGAAAGGCACTCCAGAGGGTCATCAATATGGCCCAAAAAATCATTGGACATCCTCTTCCCTCCCTGAAGGACCTGTACAGCACTCGCTGTCTCAAGAGGGCACGCAGCATCCTACGGGACTGCACACACCCAGGACACGGGGTGTTTAAGCTGCTGCCGTCTGGCAGGAGGTTCAGGCTGCTGAGGTCCCGAACAAATAGACTCAAGGACAGCTTTTACAACAGGGCAATAGCCCTGTTCAATGTAAATAGCTGACCTGACTGGCTACCTCCCTGGACTTTTTTTAGGGGGGAGGTAACAATGTTTAAAACAATAACAATAATAATATTTCTATTTATAACAAGGTGCAATAATAATTAATATGCAATAATAACAGTGTTAATACACATACACTTATTCTTTTTTATACTAAGTTAATATACTGTGTTGTGTTGTTTGTTGCGTTGTGATGTGTCATAATGTGTCGTGTTGTGTTATATGTAGTGCCGACGTAGGACAGTTTTCCAATTTCATTGTACTAGTGTACTATGTATGACTGTCCAATGACAATAAAGAGTTATCTTATCTTATAAACATGTTTTCTTGCATTAAAGGCCTGAATTCAGTTCATGACAAATGAACAAACTCCATATGTTGAGTCTAAAGGTTCAGACAAGAATTGAAATTTGCCTCATTGGTACACAGATGCCTACAGGTTCTTTTCTCCTTTGCCTATTGTGTACTACGTATGTGGCTGGTCTCTAGCCACAAACATATAATATGATTAGGCAGAATGGCAATATCCATCTTGACCACTGTATTCAACATGGTAGAGTAACCACAATATCAGAGCCAGCTCCTGCGTATTTTTAATGGATTAAATCTAAGGTTATTAGAATGCATTATTTTGTTATAAAACATAATTAAACACTAATCAGTGTATATTTATAAGAATAATATTTGTTTTTCCAAGTAAATAAACTTAAAAATAATAGCCTGTATCTTCAATTCCAGTACTCCCCAGCAATTTCTTTTAAATGCTTGCAAATGAAATAATCACAAGATTACAGTTTCCTTCTTGCCAGTTTACATGATTTCACATGACCTTGTAAAGAACAATTCGGTGACTTCCCCCTGTTTTTTCTTAAGTATTGGTAGCTGGAGCAAAACACAGATGTGGACTGGAGACATTTTCATATTTTTCCGCTGAAATGCAAAGATGTGTCTTTTTTCTCTTAGATTACTACAGCATACCAAACCCATAACACTAGATTTTGTTTGTTTCATAACCCACTAACATTTCAGGGTGCACACAGTGATAGGACTGTGGACATGATTTAAAAATAACATTTTAAACAGCAGTGGAAAGCTTTTTACAATAAGAGACAGTGTTGGCCCGTACTTCTGTCAGCTCTCTGCAGCAGGTGATGAGAGACTCTTTGGGGTACAATAGCCTTTGGGAATATATTCTATGAAATAAATTCAGTTTACCTAGAAAATCCTTGTCTTATATTGCCACACTTACCCATACACTGATAAGTTGTTATATGCAACTGGTTATATGCAGGCAGTTATTAACTCAACACTTGAGGTTGTATTTACTACATATGAAAAAGTGCACAAAAGAGCAGGTGTATTAGCAGAAGAGTGTCTTATTTTACAGAGCAGGCTATAATATTAGAAAAGAAAATAGAGAGTAGAAAGATAATTCTAGATAAATGTAACACAAGTCCTTCAGCCAAAGCAGCATGTGAGTGCGTGTGACTGAAAGTAAAAAAGCTCTACAGAATGAATTTTCGTGTGCTTCAAGTGATCAGCAAGAGTATAAAAACACTATATAAATAAATCTCTGTATAGCCATGAAGGGAGTTATACAAAATACCAAACGTGTAAGTAACTTTCCTATATCCATCTCTAATGGCTATAACTTTTTATTCCTTTAAGGTTAAAATGAAGGTATTTCTGTGATGTTTAAGACAACTTTAGTCATATTCTCTCAGCTGCAAAACCAGGCAGTCTGAGAGCAAGTAAAGAGCAAATAGAAAAATAGAATTCAAACTGGTAAGCAGGCATACTTGCAAATTTTTATAAGGGTCAACAAGTACGAGGCCTTGGAGCCCTTAGGATTTCTTCACTATATTAACACAGCGAGCAACAAAATTGGTTAAAAATTGCTTGCAGCAAGCTGGGGAAAAAAGAGCAAGGAATTAAGCTGGTCTTAAAAATCTCTGTTTCTTATTATGGAGGGGCAAAACTTTCAGTCTACTAATACCCTCTCACTATGTGTGCATCAGCACTATTTACCATATTGATTTAAAAAGCGAACCACCTGCATGGACCTGAAAACCCAAGGTTGAACTTGAAGCTACCCCACTGAGCTCCAAGTATTACATCATGGCACAGGCCTGTGGTGGGGGAAAAAGGAAAGGCTGATCGGTTTTCTAAAAATAAACAAATTGTTACTTACAGAGCTGATCATTCATTAAACTATCAGCCTACAGCTGAGGAAAACAAAATGTTTTACTGACAATGAGAAAAAAAGCCAGTTGACGATGTCCCATTCCTCTGGAGATCATTTTTAAGTGTTGTCGTTTATCACCAGCACTTTGCATTTTTTTAGCACTTGGTTGAGATTTTGTCATGAACTGAGATCTGTACTACAAAACAGGTTTCTGGACTTTGTGAGGTAACTTTTATCATTTCACTCTGGTTCTACATTTACCAGGATACATCACCATGGTAACCTACACCCGAAACCCAATCTGCTCTGAAGAAGGCTAATTGAGATAACAGTCTAGCGTTCATGAAACAGCTGCTTACTGACCAACCAGTTCTGCTGAAATCTGTATCACCATTCCTAGAAGATCCTACTGAGCTCAGTATGTTCCAGGAGTCTCTCTAGGGGTCTAGTTTCTAGATGCCATCTAAACCCTTTAGCCTTCCCTGATGAGCAACAATAATATTGTACAGACTGTCTTTTCCTGCTGGCCTCTTTTTAAAGTCATTTCATTGCTTTTTGGCATTTGACATAATCAACAAACAGACACCACTGAAGCTGCCCACTTAGCTGTTTGCCAGACCGTTCAACAAGCCCCATAATAATAAACAGAGTTGTCAAAAGTACAGACATTCTGCACTTAAGTAGAAGTAAAAATACTACTGTTGAAAATACTCCAGTAAAAGTTGAAGTACTAATTCAATTTCTTTACTCAAGTAAAAGCAAAAAAGTACAGGCTATGAAGTGTACTCAAAGTAAGAAAGTAAAAAGTAGCTCTTTGGGGGATCTTTCTATGTTTGTGCAAATCTAACTGAACCTTGTGCTTTATTAACATAATGATAAAATAATATCAGTAGATTTTTATAAGGAGCTCCAGTAGATTTTCTTAGTGTACAGGCTGTTATCAGCCGACCTGCTGCTGTGGATGTACACAACTGAAATCAACCAGATGTCAGCAGATGTTTAATGAGTTGTCCTGGCTGATTTCATCCTCTACACCAGCAGTCTCCAAATTTTTTTTGCGCCACGGACCGGTTTATGCCCGACAATATTTTCATGGACCAGCCTTTAAGGTGTCGCGGAAAAATACAAAATAAAACTAGTACCGCTACTGAAAAATAGAAGAGTTATTCATAACACACGTGAAAAGACCCAGGAAAACTGAGTTAACGATAAAAACGATAACAAAATAACGCTGAAAAACGATAAAAACCCTGAAAACCACACATTTCATACCTGAGCCTCAACTCTCGTGACCCGGTACCAAACGACTCACGGACCAGTACCTGTCCGAGGCCCGGGGGTTGGGGACCGCTGCTCTACACTAACAGCACACTGTTTAGGTTTGACCTAATTTGACTGTTTATATTAACTTCATATGGCCACTGTGCATCAGTCACACTCTGTTATTTACTTTACATCCATCACAGTAGAGCAAACTAACCTGTTTATCCTGCTTTAACCTGCAGAGGATTTTCATGCAACCTTTAAATAACACAGTTGGTCTACCTCGGTTTGTTTTGCACCATGTTTCACAATATAAAAAACGTAATGTCACGTGTTCAGACCCAATACCTGATTTAAAGTTGCATGTAAGCTTCAAATTTGCAGTTTATCAAATCCCACTGAGCAGTCCTGACCTTTAAATCTAACCTCTCTTCTTCCTGTCCTGTCCTGTCTTTCTTATCTTTCTCCATCTCTGAGTGAAAATAGCTCTCTTTCTTTTCTCTGTTTCTTTTTGCCTGCATTGTGTGTTAATTTCCAATTTTAACTTGTACTAGAGTGATGGCAAGAGAAATGTGGCACGGACATGTATGGCTGCCAGTGGAGACGGGTCACTCGTGTTTACTGATGATGTGGCTGCTGATAGAAGGGATTTTGAAATGTGCATGGCTGTTCTCTCTGCTCAGATTTAGAGAAATGCTGCAAAAATGACCCGATGAGGGTTCACAGTGCTATCGGAAAATGACCCAAAAGCTCACTGCCAAAAAGTTTTTCAAGGCAGTGAAATGGGATATTCTGTGATGGCCAAATTCACTGACCCGAGGTGAAAGTCTCTACTCTTTAATTACATCTTGATTATTTGATGTAAAATAAATCAATCAAGTGTAGAGAGCTAATCTTGCTAAACAAAAGAAAACAAAACAAAATATGTCTTTGTCCAAATACTTATGAACCTGACTATATACAACATGCCAGTACATTTAAGAGCTGAAGCAATCCTTATATCTTAAATCCTAATTTTAATGTTAACACTCTAGCTTTAATGATACTTCACCTACTTATTTATGTTGCCCTTCTTTAAGTGTTTCTGCCTTTCCTTCTCTCCCACCTATCCTATTCTCTATTTTGCAGTGGCTCACACTTTTATGTCATGGATCAACAACAGAGGTCACTCTTTGCATATGTGTGTGTAGGTGTATGTGAGCAAGTGCACATTTTGATTAAGGCCTTGTCTGCAGGCGCCCCCCCTTATTTTAATTAAAGAGCAGATGCACCACCCTTGTCCCGTCTGCTGTCCTCTTTTGTACGTGCATGTGTGCGCACATGCCCGCTTGTCTTATTTTGACCCAGCTTGCCCTCACCATGTGCCACTTTTGAGCCATGGTCTACCCAAGACTGTTGGTGCCATCCACGTAGAAGATAAATTAGTAGGCAGGAGGGACAAAGGGAAGATCTACACACAACCAGCTATTCAAATAGGTTAATAGCTCTTCATTAAGTGCAAAGTTTAACCACTTTTTAACAAGGTATGAAAAGAAAGGAAACACACCCTTTCTTACTTTGTCACACCCCTTTGACTGGCTGATTGGAGGTTTTACAGACTTGGTTTTAAGGTTAGAGTTAGAATTAAGCAAGAGTTGGAAATGTATTAGGCAATGTCCTCACAAAGATAGCATCGGTGTGCACTTGCGTGTGTGTGTGTGTGTGTGTGTGTGTGTGTGTGTGCGTGCGTGCGTGCGTGTGTGTGTGTGTGCGCGCGCACGCCCAGAGCCCAGATTTCACAGTCAGTAGGAGAGCTAATTCTCATCAGTTGCCTCCTATTGCATCAGCTGACAGTCAACAGATGGAATCAGCTACCGAACCCACTAATAACTTTATTGAATAATGTGTTGGACACAGACACACAAAACAGATGTTTGTTTATTGAAAGCTAAAAAGAAAGTCTCAAGAGGATTAATAGCTATCAATCTGTATTATATGTCTTCTATTACCACTGTATTACCACTGTCTCTTTATATCCGCCACCAATTAGTTTTTGACATAAGCACATATTTTACCAAATGTTGTATAAGGCTTTGACCACCATAACCCACATCTGTTATTAACCATTAACGATAAAAAAATATCCAAGATTAATATCCTGGCTTTGATAGTGGAATATAAAGAGAGTCACACAAAGTGCATAATTGTCCTGACCACATGTGATTATGGGTTGTAAGTCATAATATAATATAAAGGTTGCCTCAAAGTGCTTTAGATTATAAGGTGAAGGCTCCACAGTATTAAAAAGAAACCACAACAATCAGATTAGCCGCTATGAGCACACACAAGGCAACAGTGGGAAGGAAAAACTCCCCTTTTAACAGGAAGAAACCTGGAAGGAAAGAGACGAGAACAGAGGGAGCTCAGACAAAAGACACACTATGGGAGAAGTCAGAGTTCAACAGTTACATATGATCAATATAAACCTTTCATAGCTGCAAACTATTCTATGTGAAACTGCAAATTCATTTTTCGAGCAAATTTACATTTAAAAACTATAGCCATGAATGAGACTTTTGCATTGACCTAGGGTTACGCTGTGTAACCTCAGTGTTTCTTTTTCCTTATCGCAGTAATTAAGGTCTGCTTCTTTTTTGTCTTTCGACACTCTCTGACTTGTAAAAAAAGATACATTCCAGTGCTTTTGGGTTTTTTTGTTAAGAAATACTACACGTTTTCACCGTTTCTGGCCTGATGAAAACAGTAATACATTACCTTACAAATATTCTTAACAGAAGCTCTTTGACAGGCAAAACAGCTTTATTAGGAAAGTTCATGGTGCAGCTCCCTGCAAACTTACTGAGTCAAGGCTGCCTCTACTTGCTTCCTTCTATTCATACGGTCTTTCAATGTGCCATTTATCTCCTGCTAAGAACATTTTAATTTCTGTGTTGTGTCAGAAACAGAGAATGAATAGAATAAATGGCACTGGTTTTTCAAATGCGTGTGTTTGCCTAAGAGTCTATTGGGTGATGGAGAGAGCAGCGTGGTAATTGAAATCTTGTTTCGGTACGTGGAGACCTTTTTCTTTTTTTTTTAACAAATGTGCTGCATTTTGCCCACAGTCTCTCTCAGTCGCTCGCTCTCTTCCTCTCTCCCCCTCTCCTCCTCTCTCTCTGCCGTGTTGCTACCCAGAGATTTGGCAAGTCACTCAACTTAGGATCCATGAGTGTGTTGCCAGGGCATTACAACATCTCTAATTCCCTCAGCCAACCCAATCACAGTAATGAATATCACTCTTTTTCCCCCCAGTAGTTTTTCATAAAACACAGGCGTAGTGGGTCGCAAACAAGTAATGTTTTAGTAAACCAGATGTAAAGTTTTTCGGTAATCTCTGAAGATGGAGGACAGTTATGATTCATTCTTTTCTTTTTTTTTATGGCAGGTATTACAGATATTAAGTTAATCATTTTGTTTTCTGTATAAGCTCTAATCTCAGTCACACACACACACACACACACACACACACACACACACACACACACACACACACACACACACACACACACACACACACACACACACACAGCGGTGTAAATACTCCCACCCTCCTCCCTGCTCCTTTCTGCTCTTTCTCCTATGGATCTTTTGATGTCTGCTGTGCTGTGGATCAATGGGCTGACTTTCTGGACTCTACACACATCTGTTGTCAAAGCAGGCCAGTGGCAGGTCTGCCGGGAATGCACGCATTTACACACACACACACACACACACACACACACACACACACACACACACACACACACACACACACACACACACACACACACACACACACAGAAGATGCTGACTGGAAACTACATTGTGATATATTGACAAGATAGGATTCTGCTGAAAGAGCCCTGACCTCCTGAAAACCAATATGACTCTCAGATTGACCTCGGGGGAAGAGATTTGATTTGATTTATTGACATTCTGACTTTGAGAAATTATTTGTTTGTACAATGTTACCAAAATAGCATAAGTGTATACATATATGTTGAAATGACTAAAACCTACTGCTTATTTGAGAGTTACAAATATTTTTTAATATTCAGTGTATCAGTGTTTAAGTACTTGCTTCTCATTAAGTGAAAGTCTTGTGAGTAAATATATTGTGCCCTGTGTGAGAGCTAGTTGTTTGTTTTAATGAGTGCTACTTAACATGCACGTTTCATGCTAAATATTATATAGGCTATACAGTAAATATAAAGATTAGAAGTCATTTGGTAATGATTTTAATTGGGCCTGTTACTACAAAGCAAATTGTAAACATCCTCTTTGTACGTGTGTTTAATAAACGATATATAAAGCATATATGGTAAAACGTGAGATAAACAGAGGTGCATAAAGGCACGGTTCTGAATTATTTGTACGAATGCATGTGGGCATAATTTTGGCATGCAGCTGAAACTGGTATTTCTGTCTGTGTTGTGTTGGCAGTGAAAATGACTGCTTGCCTTTTCTTTCTTTTCTGTATTTCAGAGGTTGCATAACAAATTGTTTCAACAGCTATGCAACCATTACAGAATCCCCTGCTTTGAGTGGCCTGCCCGCAGGCTCCCAGACTGTGCAGCCCAAGAAAATTGGATATAAAATGTGCTTTTGGACCCTCTAACCACATTACTGAGTTGAATCATAAGCATAGAGAGTGCCTCTGATATTCACAGAAGTATATTTGACAATATTGTTACAGAGCTTGTTATTCAGCCAAGCGAATAATGGAGCTGCTTTTGGGTACACTGTTATTTGAAAACTGAAGCAGTTTGGTCTTTGGCAGAGGAAGGCGCTCATTACTGCACCGCTGGCAGTCAGTCACACCTTGGACATGAATATTTCTTTTGATTCCATGATACACACATTACATTAGCCGTCAAAAGAGATGCAATTGAGGAAAAAAAAATATTGCCTGCAAACCAGCATGGGATACAATATTTGTAAATATGACAGAGAACAAACAGTGAACACATAATATTCATTACAGCAACCGCTTTGATCCGTGCTTCACTGCCTGATTTGTTTAGCAGGAAAGTGCAAAACCGTGGATTTTCTTTTAGGTCCTTTCATTAATAACTTGTGTTTTTCTGCTTTGGTTAACTTTAAAGACGAAGCTCTCGAGCAAAACTTCCTGCACCTGCTCTTTTTTTCCTTTTTAAAGCAAGTAATTTATGAGTAGAAATCTGCAAAATGTCTTTGTCTTTGTTCATACTTCTGTAATGCCAATCAGGTGACTGTTAATCCAGTGGCAAATGCTGGCCGGGCAGATGTTTGGTTTTGCAGATGATCTGTTTGGTAAAAACATGTATGGTAAGTTTAAAAGTGTGTTTACCCAGCGAAATCAGCATTCAGAGCCACACCGAGGAGACCGTTTGAATTTCGAAAGCATCAAGGGAGTGGAAGTACGCGATAAGCCTCTCCATATTTGAAGATTCACTTGTTTATTTGACGACGCCTGCATGGAAGATTGCATGCTAAACAGAGTTTGCGTGACTGACTACCAATTGGCAAACAACATGGCAGTCTTTGTCTTAGGAGCCTTCATAGTAAGAGGAATTTGGGGGCTATCATGTAGGGTTGCATATAATTGTACCTAAGATAGATAGCTGTTATTAACATTATACCTGTGTTATAGAACAGATACCAACACATTGTCTCTTTTTTGCCTTTCATAGTCACTTGAACATTTGGAACATATTTCAAAAATATGTGACATAACTACATAGTACAATATGTTTTTTTGCCATTATTTGAACTGGTTTGATATTATTCAGTAGGAAGCTCTGAATAGGTCATGTTTGTCTAAAGTTTGATAGACAAGTGCAAACAGCTGTTTTCTTTTTCATCCTGTCCCCTCTTACGTACTCCTTTAGAAAGTGCTGTTGGTCTTTTAATTACCACTTTCATTTGAGGTGAAAATAGAATTAAAAAAATGACACAATTTGTACTTTTTGATGTGATACATCTGATTCCACTTTTTTGACAGTGATATCCCTTTCAAACATTGACATTCAGCCCTGTTAAATTTGCTGAATGAATGAGATCGTTCCTTTTTTCCCCCCATTGTGCTACATTTTTGGACTTTATTCATGTCTGTTAGCTGAGAAAACCAGGACTAATTTTTTATGTGCCAAATGTCATTCAGAAAACCTCTAAAAACATAGTTGCCCTTGATCAGAGCAACAATAACCCACAGAAAGACTAAGAAAACTGCAAAGGGGAGCGAGACATTAATATTACCAGAAGGTTACATTTATGCGAATTTGAGGACAATAATTCCTGCAGCTGCAGCGAGTGAACTAATGCATGCGGTCTGACCACTGACTGTCAAAACCTCAAAAAGCATTTTGCTTGATTAAAGCAGGTAAGTGAAGGGGGAAAATACTTCAAAGTGTTGTGGATGTCATATTTGTTAAAGACTTAAAAGTTGTGCGTGTGAAAGATATTGTGTCCTGCTAATGCCAAGAATGCTCACACATTTGCGTCAGAGTAGGTGATCAAATTTGATGTCTTGCCTGAGAAACCTCAAAGCAGTTGTTTTGCAAAATGATATTCATGAAAAGCAGTGGAAAGCCAGAGTTGCACTTGATCAGAGTAATAATGACCCTGCAGGCAGAGCAGAGCAATTAAAGGAGAGTCCAGGGGAGAGATGAGAACTATTAACAGCCACAGAGGACCTTCTCTCTCCCCATTTCTGTCTTACTCTCACTGAACCGAGGCTAGCAAAGCTATACACTGATGAAAAAATTGCTGGAGAAACTGAAAAAGCACTAATTAAAGAGGGGGGTGGTTGGGGTGGGGACTAAAGAGGGGAAAGAGATGAAGATCCTCTGTGCTTCAGAGGCATTTCCTGTCCAATTTAATATGTTGCATCAGTTATTTTTGAACTGCCGTTTCTTGCATACAATTTTACATTCACACAGGGTTCTCTGCCTGACCCCAGTCCAAGTCACGCACACTACAGTGGAATAGGAAACTTGGCAGGAATATGACTGTGTAGGATGTTCTCAAATGCCTCGTAGTCACTGGTATAATGACCATGGCTACCATGTTTCTGTAAGCTAATATCTTATTACGATTAATAAGTGGATTTCTCGCTGCTGAGAAAATACCAGTTAATCGTTTTTTTTGGCTTAAATTTGTCTTTTCTTGCTTGTTTGAAAAATGAGAGACTGCGTTGGCCACTGTGATAAACACAGTAGTCATTTCAACATTAAAACTCCTTTTTGGCTTTGACGGTAAGAAGCCTGATGGTAAATCTGTTTAAAGGAAAATAAGCAAAGTGAATGAATGAATGTTGATGATGTTTATACATCATCTTTACAACTATTACTATGTGTTACATTGACATGAATGCACTGCACAGTCCTATAATGCATATGTACATTTGGTGCATTCATATATTTCTGCTTAATCCATAAAACACATATTACAAATGCTGACGTACTGTTTTTACCATAGTGTATTTCCAGCCTACCGCTGGACAGTGTAGTGGTACGCCTACACACCTTTGGAGCGGGAGTTGTAAGTTCAATTCCCACCGGGTATCCAGTAAGGGTCCTGGCTAGACCCCCCATGCTAAAACCAAGCCCTGGAATGGCGCAGCCTGTCCGCATCTCGGACACAAAGCATTTCACTACATGTTGTACTATGTATGATTGTGTATGTTACAAATAAAGGCTGTTGTAGTATATTACTATACATTTTATTATATACTTTAAGTCACAGTGTCCTGCTATACTTATGAAAAAAAAAAAAAAACTTGTTTAAAAATCGTTTTTTCTTGTATTTGTACCCTGGCCTTGGGCATTGCACTGTATATGGATTTTTAAAAAATGTCTGTTTGTTCTCCTCTGCTTACTGGATTTGATTTATAGTTTTTCATAAAGCGTGTTGTACCAGCTAAGTTTGTGTCCTGTCTTAAGAAAAATGATGATATTCTGTTTTTCTCCTCTCTTCCCATTTTACCTGCTGACCTCTGCAGAGAGATCTATAGCTCAGTTCATTGACAAACAAGTTCAATAAACAATATATAAATAATATATATATATAACACCAATGTTTAATCTTGAATCTAATCATGAAATAATTATCAAATAATTTGTATTATGAAAAAAATACATATGAAATCCCCAAATGCAGAACAATAATAATTTAGTGTTCTACCCAGTAGCAAAGCAGCTGGTGTGCTTACCACATGAGTATTGATGCCCCGGGCAGCAAGTCCCTGGTTGGATTCCTGGCTGGCCAGTTCATTCACCGCATGTCAGTTCTCTCGTGTATATTTTCAGTTTCTTTCCACTACTCCTGCTAATAAAAATGCTCACGAACAAATCTTTAACAAATGAATTCACCTGTATGGTATCATATTTTAAGAACACAACGTTATTTTGTGTTTGAATATTTTTTCAAAGTATACCATTCTTCATTTGACCAAACAAATGCTAGTGTGTTACAGTTATATGAAGGAAATACTAACAACAATACCAAGGAAGACCCTAACATTGCATTAGAATTCCTGTTGTGGGTCCTGTTTCCGGGCAGAAAGCAACCACTCCCTCTAATACAAATTTCCAACAGTGGTTCCACAGGTCGGTGCAGTTAACTCAGAAAGCAGAATAAGGCGTGAAACAGGTTACCTTAACAGGGTCAAACACCAGCTCTATTTAAAATGTCACTGATACGTTCAGGACATATTCCAAGAGTGCGTGTTTGTGTGGCTTGGCTCCTGAACAACCGTGGCAGTGGTAGAGATGAGCTTTTGTGGCCTAGCCTTAAAGTCACATTTAATTGGTGTATTCCCACAAGTAAATAAAAAGGTGACATTTTCTCTTTGGTGCCATGAATGGAATGCTAAAAACCTACAGGCCGAGGTCCCTGAAATGTCAAGGAGGAATAATTTCCATCACATACTATGTCAGCTTTTGTGCCTTGGCCCTGCTCTGCTTTGGGAGACTTGAAAAGGTCATCAACACGTTTGACTTATTTTATGTCAACATTTGGCTGGGAATCAATGACATCTCTGCGTGATCAAAGATAAGTAGGCCATTGCTAAATTTTGTCCCGTGCTTCTACTTTTCTATTTGATACAGCGATACATTAAGGCTTAGATGTCAGATTTCTACCTCCTCCTTGCATCATCCCTGCTTAGGTGGTTTTCTCTGTCTTGCACACACTCACAGGAACACACACTAACACACAGTATCTACAGACTGAAAGCCCCCCCTGGCACAGTAAACAACTTTAAGCGCCCTGGAAAACAAACAGATAAAAGCACGCCTTTGACATGAAAACATGACAATTTTCCCCTAAGAACCTCTCAGAAAAATAAAATCCTGAGAGAGAGATAAAGGCTTTGCTGACAAGAACAGACACCATTGACTGAATCCATGTTATTTTATCATCTGGCATAGCTCTGTGGCCGGCTTTAGGCCAATACGCAGCGAATTACCTGCTGCAACATCAAAACATTCTCATGTAACCATTCAGCTATTCTAGGCCTCAAAGCGTCTTAACAGAAGAAGCGTGTTTGTCCATTGGCTTACAGTGAAATGATTTCAGAAACCAACGCGGCAAAATCTTTAAACTATTCCCTCTTCCTCCCTTCGTTTGTCTCACTCACTCCCTCTGTCCCTCTCTCTGCATTTAATGGCACATTAGGCAATGCTAATCAAATCCAGAGTGATCAGGTTTGATGCATTCATTGACAAGGATTTGTCAGCGCTCTCAAAAAAAGGACTTAGCATTCATAATAGCACAGAAACACCTCTCCCCCTAAACCCTTCCTTGTTTTAGGATTTATGACTTACAGATATGTAGGCTGAAACCTAAAATGGAGGTTTTCTCAACCTTTGATGTCAGTGTTGTGGAGGTTGATAATCTATGTGGGTTGCAGCAGTTTACTTGGGTAATAGTATGTGCATGAACCACACCAATCCCCTTACAAAATGCAAGAGCTGACTAGCCAGTGTATTCCACCACATGATAGACTCATCAACACAATTTGGACTTTGATTTGGACAATAAAATACAGGGTGTAGGATTAGGATGTAACTGTCAATGGGAAAATTCTTGGACTAAAACAAGAGATTAAGAAAAAAAGGAGCGATCATGAAACTCGGTAAAGCAAACGTGTTTTTGTAAGCGCCTCGCAACACATGCAAATGTTCATTTTTGTCCCAAACACCACCAAACTGTGGGATTACAAAAAATAAAGAGATACTTGGTAGAGGATTTTTAGGAAAACAGTTGCAAAGACGCAACCAACTCAAGGCTAAGTCAAACAAACCAATTAGAGAAGCCTCCTCAGCAGTGCCTGATATTTAAAAGTAATAAACAATCAGGCAGATAGACAGCCCCCAAAATTAGACACACACACTAGAGGTCTATTATCTCATCTCATATTTAACAAGCAAGTGCTTGATTAACAAACAAGGAGCTTAACAAGCTCTGATTGTTTAACGATGAGTTGCATTAGGGGAATGATTTTAACGTGGATGATTTTATTCCAAACTGATGGCGATGATTTGGATGCCTTCTACGGGCCGCCGTGACATTTGCAGTAATGAAAGGTTTCACTCACTGTTTTAAAGTTTTATAAACCCACGTCAAGACAAAAATCATTTTACTCAAAGACTAACGCAGCAGCGGCAAACTCAAGCAGGAGTGTTTCAAAAGACTTGTCAGATTTTTTATCCCTTTAAAACCTGGACCATAAAAAAACTGCCAGAAATCTTTAATTTTTTGATAATGGAGTGTTTGTTGAACCTTTAGACAAAATATATAAAAATATATGAAAATTTTAAACGGCATATACGGGTGTTAATTTGTATCAAATTTGCTACATTAGCCATATTTTTGCAATTTAGTCATTGAAAATGTCCATCCATCCATCCATCCATCCATCCATCCATCCATTCGCTTCCACTTACCCTTTTCAGGGTCGCGGGGGGTGCTGGAGCCTATCCCAGCTGTCATAGGGCAAGAGGCGGGGTACACCCTGGACAGGTCGCCAGTCTGTCGCAGGGCTATCATTAAAATTGTGTCATGCAATTTATATCATTTTTTGAGGGTAAAAAAAAAGTCACGCTGATGATGTAGAAGTCTCAAGAACTCACAAAAACACATGTATCAAACACAATACACGTGGCTTTAAAGGGTTACAAATGATTTTGGAGAACATTTGCACATATGCAAATCTAAAATACTCTAAATTTAACTTTAATAAGTTGAAGCCTTGGGTGAAAAGTGAGGACAATTAATCGCAGTATTTTCACCCAGCAACATTTTGCTGATCACACTGTTGCAGGTGGTTTAATTTATTCCCCCCGTACACTTATTCACACACAGCGTGTGGGTTAGCACGTTGAACCATGCTGGAGCTTTAGATGTGTTGTAGATGGCATATGTTATGAGGTGGGGCAATGCAGTTAAAGCAGCAAAGAGAATAGCACACACACATATGTACTGCCTGATGAATATGAAGTGGGATCTCCACCTAAAGCAAACTGCTACAGCTGACATAAACTGAGCATGAAGACTCCAGTAGAGGCTTGCACTGAAGGCTAGCTTCTGAAGCTCCCCCATATTCTTTTCTTCTTTTGTTCAGCTGTTTGCCATCAAACAGACCACTGACTTATGCGATGGACACAAAGAAATGGACGCCTTAAGGCATTTCAACCACTCGTCTCCTTCATGAGTGTCAGCCATATTGAAATAGCTGAGATAAACCCCGTTTTTATGATTGAAAAAATGCGGAGACAACCCGAGCTGTGGGTCTTTAATGGTAAAACGGCGATTCTAAAGAAACAGACCATTTTCAGCTCATTTAATGGCACTTGCGTTGACAAGCACTTGAATGATTATTGAGCCTCTTGAATAATAAGGCAAGTCAAGTGTTCCCCGTGTCAACAGAATGCCCTGTCCTTTTAAATCTGCTCAATTGCAGCTGTCACTTAAATGACAATTAAATGCATTTGCTGTGCTGCACAGGTACACCACCACAAATCCAGACTCCAAGCCATTTCAGCAGCAAATGAAAAAAAAAACAAAAAAAAAAAACAGAAGAAGTTACGTGACTATATAAATATAGCATTGACTACTGGTGCTATCTCAGTGTCATACTTTTTATTTTGCTGTCAACACAAGCATAATGATACAGCAACCTAAAACAATCAGAAGAGAAGAAGAAAGTGACACATCATGGGCTGCAGGAGTTATGGCTTACTGCTCTGCTGCTACAAATTCATCATGTTTGTGACAAGCGAAGGATGATGTTTTTAATTGCTACAACCTCCAGTGGCACCCACGCCTGGCCTTGAGGGACCTGGCGGAGTATGCATGCCATTATATGTATGTGTTGATGTGAGAATATGTACTGTAAGTGTATCAAAAATGTGTATCTGAGAACGTGTTTGAACTTGCAGCTCTAATGTAATCAGTATAATTGCGGAAGAGGTGTTTGTGCGTAATCTAGGTCTCCAGCTTCTTAGCGGAGCAGGGCAAGGGGATATTACAATGTTTAATTAGTAGCTACAGATACACAAAGGTCTCCTTGTGCAAATCTGTGTAGGACAGCACACAGCTCACAATGCAAAAGCGATATGATTTAACCACATGTAGCCATGCATGTAAGTTTTTGAAATCTGTGGTTTGCAAAAGCAAGCGTAAACATCAAAGAATTTCAATGCAGTCTCTTATAGATAATGAAAATCCTTTTATTCTCATGGCATGAGTATGTACACGACTGCACCATTAAATAAAGGCTTTAATGTATCCCTTCCAAAGAGGACCTCCTGGATGGGATCTTTCTGTGTGGAGCTCTTGTGCGTTTTCTCCAGGTACTTTAGCTTCCTCCCACAGTCCAGGGAATGCATGTTAGGTTAATTGGTGATTCTAAATTAGCTTGTGCATGTGAGAGTTCCTATTTCTCCATGATGGCCATGTCCAGGGTGCATCCCTGCCTCTCGCTCAAAGTCAGTTTGGAATAGACTCCAGCGCCCCTGTGACCCTAAATTGGATAAGTGGTGAAGAAAATGGATAGATGGGTGGAAGTGACTAAAATACACTGCATACATAATGATCTGACTCTCTGGAGAAACTGTACCTGCCATAGTCCCTATTCTTCTCCCCTTCACTGCACAGCTTCCCTCTCAGCACACATTAGGGCCCCGCGCTAATGACACCCATTCTCTCTCCCTCTCGCTCTCTCTTTTCTTCACACACAGACACGCACTCAGGCACACACACACACAGGCTTCCTTTACTAATGAACTCAGCCTCCAACACATTTGCATCTTTCTAAATTAGCTTGATTATTTCAGGCTTATTAGCATAAGCGTATGGAAATTAAATTGGCTATAGTGGCGCGGTGGCTTCAAGGTGTTTTTTTCGTGTGATGTGTAGGTAATGGGCTACATTTGATGATTCCTTAGGAGATGTGTTCCTCTTGTGTAGTGTGAAGTCAGACTGTTTTTAGATCCAAAAGGGCCCGCAAAGCTCATAGATTCTCGATTCAATTATAGTCATTATTAATTGAAATATGAGGACATGTTATAGGAAACTGATTGATAGGAGCAAGTATCCAAGAATTGAGGTCGGGATATAGCTTGTTTCTACCAGTAACTTTGTCCTTGACTTAAAGGAAAAAGTCGAGTAGTTAACTTGGCTAGTTAACTAGCATCCTCAACAAATAGTTCTACTGTTAGTAGCTTGTAGGGGGAAAACACTGCAGGGAGCCACTGAATAGGAAACAAATGTACTCATTTTATTTTAATGTATTTAGAATTAAGAGGCAGTCTGTGTCGTCTTCCTTCATCCCTTCCCTTGATGCCCTCTAGTTTTACTGATCTACAGTAATAGGGGCCTGAAATCGCTCCTACAATAATAACTCAGCCATGGATTATTAATTAATATGTTGAAAGTACTCTCTCTGATTCTAACCCCCGACCACCATCACCACAGCTAATGTGAACCCTGCGAACTTCTATTCTGTAATATTCACAAAGGGATGTGGGTGATGAAAGGGAAATATTATATTCAAGTTTAGGGCACTCTAAATTTAAGAATCTAGGGTGCTCACTGGCCATATTAAATAGCCATGTAATTAGAAGTATATTTCTGGGAGGTGCATACATGTTTTAACTCAGCAGTGAAAAATTAATTAAGTTAATGGTGCCATTCCAGAGGTAGGGCATTCAATGTCTTGTTCAAGGAGACATCAACAACGATCAGGGTTTAAGATTTAGTCATTTTCACTGCAAAACAGCTCACGAAACATGCAGATAGCCAGAATGACTCTTCTAACCCAGCTACTAGAGCTACATGAAGCATCCTTGACATATGTTACCTATAATAATAGAAATAGCACCATTAACTGCAACAAAGCACATCAGCAATTCATTCATCATTTGCCTTTATTGTAAAGGATGTCTTCAAACCAAAATGACAAAACTGATTTGATTTTGTGTTCCAGAAATATTTTACTATGTATGTGTCATATAAAGCTGCATTATAAAAGTGACATTTGTAGTACACTTTGTCAATGTCATAACTCTTGCTCCGTGTTTTGTTATCCAATCCAACTGCCCTTACGTCTTCATGCACGTGAGTACATCCTTTGACACTGCATTTATAAAGAGACCAAAGAGCAAGCGACACCTTCTACATAACAGTGCAAAAGCAATATGGCAGTGCAGGAATGTTCAGTATATCAAAGTAGCATCAACCATTTGTTTACACACTTGGTGTCTTTATTTGCAACCAGAAGTGACTTTCTAGACCAGAGGGTGGAGTGATTTTTTTTCAGTGGATTTTCTGGATGTATAGCTGGCTGTACCTCGCAGCAGGCCATGTTATTATAATATCATGATTCCATTCCAACACCATTAACACGGTCCAGTTCAGTCAAGACTGGAATTACTAGATGTGAGGCTAAACAGACAGCCCTCAGCATGTTGGCACACCAAAAACAGTGGCTGAAACTAAGTATGTACAATGAATTGTTGAAAAAAAAATGGAGGCACCCTGCTGTGTGGTGTTTGCATGTAATCCTTGTGCCTGCGTGGTCTCTCTCTGGGTACTACTTTGGCTGTAGTTATGAATGTGAGTGTGAGTATGTATGTGTTGGCTCTATGATAAACTGGTGACCTGTCCAAGGTGTACCCCACTTTTTACCCTATAACAACTGGGATAGGCTCCAGCAGCCCCTCATGACCATACATTAGAAAAGTGGTTAAGAAAATGGATGGATCTTTAAGGAGTGTTAAGTAGGTATTGGAACTGCAGGTTTTCTTCACAGTTCTGCATTAGCTTTATTTTTCAGCACTGGCTAATGCTACTTGGCTAACAGTGGTTAAACTCTGAAGCCTATTCCAGATATAAAGCAGACATTCTGGCGAGCCTCAAATGTATTTAACAAAAGTCAGTCAATGGTATTGACTCCCTTTGGTAACCACCTGTACTACTAACCTTAAAATAAAAAACAAACAAAGGGGACTTTGAATTGCAGTTACATTTGAATTGCAAAAACTTGATTCTGTTCATCTGAATGTAGCTTTCTCAGCTTTAGACTCTCTTCTAATATGGCTTAATGACTCACGAGTAAAGTGTCACACTGACACAGTTTTATTATGAACACCAGGAAGGTGAGAGAGCCCTGGGCCACTCTGAATATCATTTTCCGCTTGCAGTAACAAAGAAATCTGCACATTCACATAATTGACCCCTGGGAATATACATTTAAAGCAGAATATACATGAGTGTAACTTCATTCATGGCTTATTGACTCTGCCTCTCTCTTCACAAACAACACAAGCCTGCACAGAGAAATATCACATATATACCACAGCATCTAGTGCTATACATTGGGGGTAGTGATAACATTTATGAGCGTGATGCTTTTTTCACAGAGGAGCGTTGTAGTCGGTTATTGATGAATCCCACTGTGTAACATTACTTATGAATCAAAAGACGGCGAAAGGGAGCAGATAGAGATGAGAAGAATGTATAGATGTTATAACCTTATCCCTTGAACCATATTTAATCAAAGCTCATGGCTGGAGACCCTTGTTGTCAAAGACACAGCTCACAAGATTTTCTTTTGCAGTATAAGTTGAGCTCAGTACTCAGAGTACATGAGTGTGGATTTCATACTACAGAAAAGTGACAAATCAGATAGTCCGAAGATGAGCGCAATCAGACTTTTGAACTGGATATATACTGGGTATATAGCTTCTAAATGCAATGTATGCTGTTGTTGCAATGTTCGTGTGTAATGTAACTCAAAAATGTGAAACATTCATACTTCTGCCCTGATAAAATGCCAGGATTCCCAAATGGTGCTGCTATCACTAACAATAAGATTAGACATTTAAATTTCAAATAAAGCAATTTACAGATGAAAAAATGGCTCCTTGTAAATGACTGTTGGAGAGATAAGGAGAGTATATAGACTCAGCAAGCTTTCTCTATCTTACTTATGAACCAAGGGAAAGGTAATTAACTACAGCAGAGTCATAGTTAATTATGAAAAAAGGAATTTTTTATGTATTCAATGACAGTTTGGCTGCATCATACATTTGAAGTTAATCAGAACACTGGCTTGTTAAGTCATTTCGTCGAACGGAGGATGAGGGGGTAGCGAAGAAGAAAAACAGCACAGTATATATGGGCACAACAGCCACAAAGCATGAAAAGAAAACGCAAGACATCTAGAAACTTGAGCAAAAAAGGAAGAAGGAGAAGACAAGAGGATGAGCAAAACCGAGGTGAGCACTGTAACAAATTAGCCAATCAAACTGTATCAAGTAACAGTTCTGCTAGATACCAACTCATTCCGATTGGTCCTGAGCTCTTATAAACAAATAATTCAGAAAGGAATCCCTGCAACTTTCCATAGAGAAAGAGGAGTCCTGAATACAGTCCTGAACATAACAAATACAGCCTCAAACATTATGTAAAATCGTTGCGTTTCAGAACCCCCCCCCCCCCCCCCCCCACACACACACACACACACCAGTACTCCTACTCCTTATAAGCAAACACTTGACAACTGTGTGTTGAAAAAAAAAATCCCTTTTAAGAGAAGGAAACCTCCAACCGAACCCGGCTCAGGGCCATCTGCCTCAACTGACTTGAGATGAGGGTGAAGCTTAAAGAGAAAAAAGCACAGAGATATGATAACAAACAATGTGACAAGTATCTTTATTTAGTATAATAATAAACTAAAGGCCAACGTCTATTTATTTCCCTTTGCATGTGTGTTTCCATCCCAAATTCTTGGTTGGAAAACACTTAATCCAGCGGGACCTACCAAAAGGTGGTTTTGAGGACTTTGGTAGGTGTTTATAAATTTATGTAAAACATGATACTGTCATAACCTCACAAGATGCAATCATGCACAGGTATGCAGATAACATCAAAATAAAAGCTTGAGGGTTTAAAGATGAGTGTGGAGCTACAATGTTGTTGCAGGTGGTTTATATACTTAATGACCTTGTAGTGCCATATCACCCTATTAGAGCACTTTGCTCTCACTCTGCAGAACTACTTGTTGTTCCTACACTGTAAAAAAAGTCAGTAAAATATACAGCAAAACACCGTCAAATTCCAACGGTAATGGAGCGTAAAATCAAAAACTTCCTTTTACTGTATTAAATAGATTGAATAACCGTTAATTGTGAGACTGGATAAAACTTTGTTTTTTACTGTAATAAAATGTTGAAATTATAAATATTTTCTGTGAAAACAAATAAATATGCATACATTTTACAATTACATATTGTAATGTTGAAAATGTCTGAAAAACTTAGATTTTACGGTATTATTTGAGTAAAACTACATCTTTTGGGGTTGTGCACATTGGAATTCACAGTATAAAGCTGTAGATTTTTAAGCAAACAAAAACATTCATTTTTACAGAAACAAGATGTTAAAAAATAGGGTCCACCGTAATAATACAACCAGTACATACCATTAAAAAAAAAGCAAATATCAGCAGTGAAAGACAATAAAACTGATAGTATTTTTTTATTTTAAAATTCAGATACTGATATACAGATTAAAAGTTAGGCCTGCAGTATATCATTGTTAACCTTCTGATAAAAAAATCAACAGCAAAAGAAGATGTTAAAAATAAAGTTTATGGTTGTGAATAAAATTGATTTCAATAATCTTTTTAATTATTATTTTAAAACAACTTTATGTTGTTGTGTTTCACGCCATATTATCAGACCACCTTAAGTGGGTCGGCCTTAAATTTTGAATTTGTGTGATCGCTGTTGATTGGTAGCTAAACTGCTGGTAAACTGTGTACAGACGTTTTACGTTCGAATTGCAGAGAAAAAAAATCTGGTAGCAACATTGTGCAGTATGAGCGAACCATTTCACCAAAAAAAGGGGAAGCAAGGTAAGACGTGGCTGCAGCGGTCTGCAGACGTGACTTCTGATCAAATTCGAACCTCCTAAAGAAACAAAGAGCGACGTTACATTGCGGGATGACGTCACCTGAAAATGACCAATAGCGCGGCGCGCTGCTGAGCTGTGTGCCAACTAGTGATGGGATTTCCGGCTCTTTTTAGAGATCCGGCTCTTTCGGTTCGGCTCACTAAAAAGAGCCGGCTCTTTCGGCTCCGAACCGGCTCTTCAGGTTGTTTTGTTGCTTTAATTAATTTATTATTAACAATAATATAAAATTATGCACAAAAGGAATTACTAACGTAAAAACAAGTGGTTTTATTTATATATGTTTATATATAAATATATGCGGTGGCCCCTAGAGACAAAACACGTACAAACTCCAAAACACATTTCTAGCATGAACTGAACTTCCAAAGCAGAGCTACTAGATCACTTAAATTACACAATTGAAAGCATGTGTGTATTGTTTGTGTATTTATACACAGGCACTCATATATATATTCAAATAATTTAAAAAAAAGTTCATTTACCTGTTATTACCACACACCAAATCCGGTTGTTGGTACTTGCTGGCTTGTGTAGCCACAAGATAACAAAGGCTCAACACGGCGCCCAGCATCCTGGAGCACTTCTGTTGTCTTTTGTACGTGTTTTGAGTTTTTATGTGCTTCTGAGTTTTTATATGCTTCTGAGTTTTTACGTGCTTCGGAGTTTGTATGTGTTTTTACGTGTTTTGGAGTTTGTACGTGTTTTTACGTGTTTTGGAGTTTGTACATGCTTCAGAGTTCGTACGTGATTTGAAGTTTGTATGTGCTTTGTCTCTAGGGGCCACCGTAAATATACTTTTATTTATTCACTCCACATAAAATGTAATAAATAAATCATATAATACAAAAATCAACTATTCACATTTCAAGTTTTAACTATTTAAATTTTCAGCTTTTTCCTTTCACAAATTTAAAGTGAAAAGAACACAAAACACTGCAAACCACAACACAATTAAATATAAATTATAATATGAAAACTAAAAGAACATGCATATTCTCTGTCATATGGACCTGCATGAATAAACTTTCTCAATCCTTTATCATCTGCAACCGAAAATAGTTGTGGATGATTACTATACCTTTCTAATGTTGTTGTCCCTGCCTCTCTTTCTCTCTCTCTGGCTCTGTTCCTGTGCTACTGAGTGTAACTACCGCCCCTCCCCCCCTCTGCCCAGCGTAAAGCACAAGGCTCGCGTGCAGAGTGAAGCGGAAAAAAAGTGCGAGAGAGAGGCTGAGAGAAAGGAAAAAAAAAAAAAAAACCCACGTGACGGCTCGCGATAAGGAGCCGGCTCGCGTCGTTCACGTCAAAGAGCCGGCTCTAAGAGCCATTTCGTTCGCGAACGACCCATCACTAGTGCCAACCGCTCTTTTTTTCATGCAGGAGACTCAAGTTGGCTTCGCTAACGGACACAGTTTTGAACTCGTATATTAGCGCCATTTATTGCTGCTTGGACCACAGCATCTTCGGAATTTGTAGACATCCTGGCAGCTTACAATTAGTTCGAGGTGAGGTGAGTACATGCAACTTCAAGTTATCTCTGTTATAAAAATCCACCAGCCCAGCGTTTATAGATAATTTTAGCAGTTCGTTTTTTATGAGTGAGGTTGTGAATTTAGTTAGCATTTGTGAGTTGAGTTAGCATTACTGTTGCGAGGGAAGCATTGCTCTGGATTAGTTTCTGTATATGGCGTGCTTAATTCGCTAGGGAGGAATTACCAAAGTACATGGAGTTATGTTAACGTGTAATTTCTGTGGTAAGGTAGTTCAGTCATCAAGGGGCTACGTGCTTCATTGTAAACTGCATCGGAATGAGCCACGTTGTTTCTTTCGGTGTATTGAAGCAGGCTGCAAGCAGACATACACCAGGTATGGCGCGTTTAAGGCTCATTTTTACCGAAGACACTGCCCCCACCCATGTCACTGGTGTGGTGGTGGTTTCTTCGTTTACATGTGCAATGGCGATGTGTGAACGTCAGTGTCAGAACTCTAAAGAGTTAATAGCTCATCTGAAGAGCCATATTGTGGAAGGACACGTGGTCACTTGTCCAGTAAGAGGATGCACAAATACCTTTAGAGTTAAATCATCTTTTACTGCTCACATGTCACGTAAACACAGAGTTTTCAGACAGCAGCATTGGTGATTTATATAGAGAGTCTGCATGTCAATCATCATCTGTTCCAACCACATCAGATGACTTTGTACCCTTGATTTCCGAGCCTGCTGCACAGTCTATTACACATGAAGATAACATGGAAATGCCCCCTGAATTCTGTGATCTTTTTCTGAGAAACGTTTCACTATTCTACTTAAAATTGCAGGGTCAGTTTCTACTGCCTGCTTCAACCATACAGAACATTGTAGAGGAAATGCAGAACATGCATGAGTTGGGACAGACATACAGTTTGGGTAAACTTGCATCACTGTTAAAAGATGACACATCATTATCAGAGGAGGACATCAACAAAGTCTGTGAGTCTGTCAAAAGCTATGATCTTTTTTCTGCATGTCATACCGGGCCATTGAGGACAGTGCACTCCAGAGCTCAGATCTTTAAAAAAGCCTTCAACTATGCGGAACCAAAGAAAATATTTTTAGGGAGAGATGAAAACAGAAAAGATAGGTTTGCCTATTATGTGCCTTTAAGAGAGACTTTGAGATGTCTGCTAGAGTCTGATCTGTGGCAGAAATCAGAAGAGCCCTCTACTGAGCCTCCTGCTGATGTTCTGTGTGACATAAGTGATAGTAAGCTGTTTTAAATAAAATAATTTTTTTGGTCAAAACCCATTGACTTAATTGATTTCTATCCATTAACATCTTACATGAAGTATGGGTACCAAATGGTTCCACTGAAACACAGTGTGCTGTCACAATAATGGTGCTGTTAGTTTGGTACTTACGAAACACTGTATAAAAGTGTAGTATCAAGCAAGATCAGCTTCATATTTTAAGACCAAAGGTACCACTTGGTGTAAATTGACCTTTATTCACATTCTTTTATCAGACATCTTGGAAATGGGGGGCAGCATAAGGAGTTCCATTACTAAGGTGCTGCCGGACCTGTCTGCCTCAATCCTTGAAATTGTACTGGAGGCACTACAATCATTAGGAGTGGAGGCATCTGAGAAACAAACCAGTAAGTATTATGATTTCATTGCACAATAGCCATGAAGGACTTTCTGTTTTTTCTATTATGCTTTGGCCAAGGTCCAAAAAGTACAATTAATCTATTGTTTGTGATATTGTTTTACAGCACCAAATATGGAAATTTCAAGCCAGGCCAGCATATCGTCTCCATCTGTTTTAAGGTTTAAGGGTGGTGGCACAGCTAAGACCCAAGAGTCTCTTTCAAGGTTAGTAAAGTAAACAGATTCAAGAAGATATTTTACACATTTCTTTGTCGTCTGTCTCTAAATCTTATTTTGTCTTTATTATGATTAAAAAGGTTTGTTTTGTTCCTGCCCTTTTCAGACACTGAATTTGAGCAGAAACCATAAGGATACTCAAAGGACCTGTGACTCTCAGGAAATGGTGAGATTTCAGGTCATAATCTTTTTTTTTCCATTAAATTAATTTTCCTTTTTCCCTTTACAATATTGCTGTTTTGTTTTTGTAAACAGCATCAAATGAGAGAGACAGATGAAACAGTTTCAAGACAATGGCAGGAAAAAAATGCTGAAGATTGAAACAAACCTTGGCTGGAAATATTTGGTATGTGTTTTACCGTAAATCAAATTGTTGAAAAACATTCAGCTACACTGTAACACAGGGAAACTTGATTTGCACTTATTTTGTTACTTTAATTTCTTGTCTCATTATTTTTGTCAGTTATTATTGTTTATGGTGTATGCCCTTCTTGTTTTCCTTCTGAATGCAGAAGGTATCTAGCCAGTCCACAATGAAAGCTTCGTTGCACCCCATGAGTCTTCTGGCAGAAATGATGGCGGCTGTATTCTTTGGTTTCCCTAAACATCACACCCTGCCTGTTTATATGAGGCTCTTCAATTAAGTCTGCACCCAAAGATTCAATAAGAGGTAAGCAGTGGTATTATTCAAGTTTTGCTAAAGAAAGATGGACAGGAGACACTAATCTTAATCAGCCGAGCTCAGGTTCATGTCCAGGTGAGCAGTTTCATACACTATAAAATGTAGATTGAATGATAGGTCTCATCACCATGCATTCAGCCATTAACTTCAAGTTCTATGATAAATCAATACGAAACTTAAATACGTTTTCCAACAAATTATGATTGTGATTAGGGCTGCGTTGTCTATGTATCACTTTTACATAAGTAGATTTAAAGTATAACTATTGCCAAAACGCAACCTGGGCTGTTTTTTTTTTTGTTTTTTTTACTGTATCGATTTTGATGTGCTCAAATTTATGCCCCGGCCCCCTAGTATTCCCATTCACTGGCTATTGACCACAAAACAAAATCACGGTCAATCTCAAAAACGGCTTGTTTGTCGTAATTATGCTTTTAGATATATGTTTGTCTCGTTTACAGTAAAAAAAAAAAACAACTGAAAAAAACAGCCCAGGTTGCATTTTGACAATAGCTATCCTTTAAGAACTGTATATTTTACACTTAAGAAATCATTTATCATTAGATCTGGTTTTGGCAGCACGTTTTGTTCATTTCTGTGCATTTTGCTCAAGCACTGATCAAACTTTGTCCGTTTTTTTTGCTGCAGAGGGGATCCTGCCAGTCCAAAGTGAACTCCTGATGGACATTGAAGTACTCCTGCAGAGCTTGTATCTTCAACACCATGCGCATTAGAAACTCCACCGAGTCCTTTCCTTCACCAAGGCAGGACCCAGTGACTCATTACTGTTGATAGGTCAGGGGCAGGTAATATTTTGTTTCATGTTTATTCATTCCTCCATGGATTACCAGCCATATATATGGACACATGCTGTATTCTCAAGATCTATGCTGTTTTGTAGGAATAGAGAAAATAATATGTTTAGTCTGTTTTCAAATGGTATGTCAAATTTTCTCATTGTTTATCAGTAATATTCTCTACCTTGGTTGTATATGAGCATCTTTAGATTTTTCTATATTTAGCGGTTGCAAATGTAAAATGTACGGTAAACCATTTATGTTCCTCATATTGTACTGTATTTTTAGCGGTAAAATACCGGCAGCTGTGGTTGCCAGGAATTTACCGTAAAATGTATCTGGTCAAAATAAAATGCTGTAATTTGTTATACAATTTCACTGTGTTTTTTACTGTCAAAGGTTTTAATAAGGTTTAACATATTTCTGTTGTTTTTACAGTTATTTACAATAATAGGGTCTATCCTATTACTGTTAAATTAACAACAAATTACTGTAAATATTATTATATTATTACTTTTTTTTTTTTACTGCAAATATCCGTAAAAAGCTATGGAAAGTTGCATTTTTTACATTAAATTGCTGTATAATTGACAAATATATTTGGTTTTTTCTATCATGATTTTGGTAAAATAATACGTTGTCTACCTTAAAAATTAGGGTTACAAAACCAGTATACCGTATTGTCTTTTACAGATTCCACATTTTTTTACACGGTATATTCCTGGCAACCACAGCTGCCGGTATTTTACCGTAAATTTGACAGATTTTTTTTTTTACAGTGTAGAGTATTTTAAAGTAGAATGGGAGGGAGAGCCTTCAGTTTTCAGGCCCCTCTTCTGTGGAACCAGCTTCCAGTTTGGATTCGGGAGACAGACACTATCTCTACTTTCAAGATTAGGCTTAAAACTTTCCTTTTTGCTAAAGCATATAGTTAGGGCTGGACCAGGTGACCCTGAATCCTCCCTGCAATAGACGTAGGCTGCCGGGGATTTCCATGATGCATTGAGTTTTTCCTTTCCTTTCCAGTCACAATATAATAGACCTCTCGGTATTGAATCATATCTGTTATTAACCTCTGTCTCTCTTCCACAGCATGTCTTTCATCCTGTTTTCCTTCTCTCACCCCAACCGGTCACAGCAGATGGCCGCCCCTCCCTGAGCCTGGTTCTGCCGGAGGTTTCTTCCTGTTAAAAGGGAGTTTTTCCTTCCCACTGTCGCCAAAGTGCTTGCTCATAGGGGGTCATATGATTGTTGGGTTTTTCGCTGTACCTACGGAGCGCCTTGAGGCGACTTTTGTTGTGATTTGGCACTATATAAATAAAATTGAATTGAATTTTTAATAATAATAATAATAATAATAATAATAATAATAATAAAAATAATAATAATGGATTGCATTTATATAGCGCTTTTCGGGGCCCTCAAAGTGCTGTACAATTCACTCACTGGTGGAGGCAAGCTACAGTTGTAGCCACAGCTGCCCTGGGGCAGACTGACAAAAGCGAGGCTGCCATATCGCGCCATCGGCCAGTCTAGTGTTATATGTAAAAACGGCCATTGTTTTTCAAAAACAAGAGGACTGATTTGCCAAGTTTTTGGTGGCTTTAAAGAACATTCTAGATAAGTGAAAAATGTTCCTTGAACTAAAGGTCCTATGCTTCTTCAATAAGTCACTGCTGATCACCGCTGTTTCCTTGTTACATTTAATGAAAATTATGCCTTTGTAAAATACAGCAAATAATAATTTTTATTATAAAGACTTATTCGTTAAACAAGATGAAAAAATATGGCGTCAAATGCATAATACATAAAAATAATTTGTTAAAGTGTTTGCTTCTGATTAAAAGAATATAAAGATGGTGACCTCTAATCTCTACTTCTGGCTATGATATTATGTTATGTGCATAACAGAAAACAAGGTTGTGCTGAATACTAAAGACATGTGAAACAGGTGAGAAGAACAAATTTACACATGAATATGTAAAGCGAAAGACAATAGAATAAAATTAGAGAGGCATGACGACATTTCTTTTTTTCACAAGTTTCATTAAAGTGAGAAAATTATTGAAGCTTGTGTACATACAGAGAAACGCTGCCCTCTTTAATTAAGTACATCTATGTCAACTTTAAACAATGAAAATATCTGTTAGAGTTAGACAAACTCAGAAACAGTTTTTGTTAACAGTTTACCTTACATTACCTCAAAAAGCACCAAGTATCTGGTGAAAAGTTGCTGTTATCAATTGGCAATTACTAGTTAATGTTATTTGCGGCCAGTGTTGGGGAGTAATGGAATACCTGTACCCGCCTTAGGTATTTAAAATACAAAGTATGAGTAACTGTATTCTGCTACAGTTACTGTTTAAGCAGCGATAATTAGAATACAGTTAATTGTTGAAATAAATGGATTACACGGCGGCCTTTTTCCATTTTTTCCCCAATTTGAATCAAAACAACAGAATTTGAATTAAAAAAACAGAATTTGATCAAAAACCAAAGAATTTGCATGAAAACAACAAAATTAGAATGAAAACAACGGAATTTGAAAGAAAACAACGGAATTAGAATGAACAGAACAGAATTTGAATGAACAGAACAGAATTTGAATGAAAACAATGGAAATTGAATGAAAACAACAGAATTTGAATGAAAACAATGGAAGTTTAAAACAAACAACAGAATTAGAATGAAAACAATGGAATTAACATGAAAACGACGGAATTTTAATGAAAACAACAGAATTTGAGAACAAACAATGGAATGTGAATAAAAAGAGTAGAATTAGAATTAAATGAATAGAATTTGAATGAAAACAACTGAATTAGAATGAAAACAACAGAATTTGAATCAAAACAATGGAATTTGAATGAAAACAACAGAATTAGAATGAAAACAATGGAAGTTTAAAACAAACAACAGAATTAGAATGAAAACAATGGAATTTGAATGAAAACAACGGAATTAGAATGTACAGAACAGAGTTTGAATGAAAACAACGGAATTTGAATGAACAGAAAAGAATTTGAATCAAAACAATGGAATTTGAATGAAACCAACAGAATTTGAATGAAAACAATGGAATTAGAATGAAATGAATAGAATTTGAATCAAAACAATGGAATTTGAATGAAAACAACAGAATTTGAATGAAAACAATGGAAGTTTAAAACAAACAACAGAATTTGAATGAAAACAACGGAATTTGAATGAAAACAACAGAATTAGAATGTACAGAACAGAGTTTGAATGAAAACAACGGAATTAGAATGAACAGAACAGAATTTGAATCAAAACAATGGAATTTGAATGAAAACAATGGAGGTTTAAAACAAACAACAGAATTAGAATGAAAACAACGGAATTTGAATGAAAACAACAGAATTAGAATGTACAGAACAGAGTTTGAATGAAAACAACGGAATTAGAATGAACAGAACAGAATTTGAATCAAAACAATGGAATTTGAATGAAAACAATGGAGGTTTAAAACAAACAACAGAATTAGAATGAAAACAACGGAATTAACATGAAAACGACGGAATTTTAATGAAAACAACAGAATTTGAGAACAAACAATGGAATTTGTATAAAAAGAGTAGAATTAGAATTAAAACAAAAGAATTTGAATGAAAACGGAATTTGAATGAAAACAACAGAATTTGAATCAAAACAATGGAATTTGAATGAAAACAACAGAATTAGAATGAAAACAATGGAAGTTTAAAACAAACAACAGAATTAGAATGAAAACAATGGAATTTGAATGAAAACAACGGAATTAGAATGTACAGAACAGAGTTTGAATGAAAACAACGGAATTAGAATGAACAGAAAAGAATTTGAATCAAAACAATGGAATTTGAATGAAACCAACAGAATTTGAATGAAAACAATGGAATTAGAATGAAATGAATAGAATTTGAATCAAAACAATGGAATTTGAATGAAAACAACAGAATTTGAATGAAAACAATGGAAGTTTAAAACAAACAACAGAATTTGAATGAAAACAACGGAATTTGAATGAAAACAACGGAATTAGAATGAACAGAACAGAATTTGAATCAAAACAATGGAATTTGAATGAAAACAATGGAGGTTTAAAACAAACAACAGAATTAGAATGAAAACAACGGAATTAACATGAAAACGACGGAATTTTAATGAAAACAACAGAATTTGAGAACAAACAATGGAATTTGTATAAAAAGAGTAGAATTAGAATTAAAACAAAAGAATATGAATGAAAACTGAATTTGAATGAAAACAACGGAATTTGAATGAAAACAACGGAATTTGAATGAAAACAATGGAAGTTTAAAACAAACAACGGAATTAGAATGAAAACAATGGAATTTGAATGAAAACAAAAGAATTTGAATGAAAAGAACAGAATTAGAATGAAATAAAAAGAATTTGAATCAAAACAACGGAAATTGAATGAAAACAACAGAATTTGAATGAAAACAATGGAAATTTAAAACAAACAACGGAATAAAAATGAAAATGATGGAATTTGAATGAAAACAAAAGAATTAAAGTGAAAATGATGGAATTTGAATGAAAACAACAGAATTTGAGAACAAACAATGGAATGTGAATAAAAAGAGTAGAATTAGAATGAAAACAAAAACATTTGAATGAAAACGGAATTTCAATGAAAAGAATGGAATTAGAATGAAATGAATACAATTTGAATGAAAACAACGGAATTAGAATGAAAACAAAAGAATTTGAATGAACAGAACAGAATTGAATCAAAACAATGGAATTTGAATGAAAACAACGGAATTTGAATGAAAACAACAGAATTTGAATGAAAACAACAGAATTTGAATTAAAACAACGGAATTAGAATGAACAGAAATGAATTTGAATGAAAACAATGGAATTTTAAAACAAACAACAGAATTAGAATGAAAACAACGGAATTTGAAAGAAAAGAACAGAAATTGAATGAAAACAATGGAAGTTTAAAACAAACAACAGAATTTGAATGAAAAGAACGGAATTAGAATGTACAGAACAGAGTTTGAATGAAAACAATGGAATTAGAATGAACAGAACAGAATTTGAATGAAAACAATGGAATTTGAATGAAAACAATGGAAGTTTAAAACAAACAACAGAATTAGAATGAAAACAACGGAATTTGAATGAAAATAATAGAATTTGAATGAAAACAACAGAATTTGAATGAAAACAACAGAATTTGAATTAAAACAACGGAATTAGAATGAACAGAAATGAATTTGAATGAAAACAATGGAATTTTAAAACAAACAACAGAATTAGAATGAAAACAACGGAATTTGAAAGAAAAGAACAGAAATTGAATGAAAACAATGGAAGTTTAAAACAAACAACAGAATTTGAATGAAAAGAACGGAATTAGAATGTACAGAACAGAGTTTGAATGAAAACAATGGAATTAGAATGAACAGAACAGAATTTGAATGAAAACAATGGAATTTGAATGAAAACAATGGAAGTTTAAAACAAACAACAGAATTAGAATGAAAACAAAGGAATTTGAATGAAAATAATAGAATTTGAATGAAAACAATGGAAGTTTAAAACAAACAACAGAATTAGAATGAAAACAACAGAATTAAAATGAAAATGATGGAATTTGAATGAAAACAACTGAATTTGAGAACAAACAATGGAATGTGAATAAAAAGAGTAGAATTAGAATGAAAACAAAAGCATTTGAATGAAAAGAACGGAATTTCAATGAAAAGAACGGAATTAGAATGAAATGAATACTATTTGAATTAAAACAACAGAATTAGAATGAACAGAACAGAATTGAATGAAAACAATGGAATTTGAATGAAAACAACAGAATTTGAATGAAAACAACAGAATTTGAATGAAAACAACAGAATTAGAATGTACAGAACATAGTTTGAATCAAAACAATGGAATTTGAATGAACAGAACAGAATTTGAATCAAAACAATGGAATTTCAATAAACAGAACAGAATTTGAATCAAAACAATGGAATTTGAATGAAAACAACAGAAATTGAATGAAAAGAACGGAATTAGAATGAAATGAACAGAATTTGAATCAAAACAGTGGAAATAGAATGAAAAGAACAGAATTTGAATGAAAAGAACAGAATTCTGTTGTTTTGAATGAAAACAACAGAATTTGAATGAAAACAATGGAATTAAAAAGAAAACGACGGAATTTGAATGAAACCCAAACAAAACACGCAATGAGAGGCTCTAATGTAAGCGTCCTGTTGATGTTGGTGGTGTCAGATACACAATGTACTCGGAGCCAGCACAACAGAGCCAGGGCAGGAATGCATTTCTTCCGATACCGCTTCACATTTAAAGAAGAAAGGGATTGGCGAAATCTGACCGTGCAATGCAAGTGCTGTTTGCCAGCAACCAAGCTGCTCTCAGCGTCAAGACACTAACGTTAGCCTACTGCAACTACCTTGTTTTAGTTGTGGTAGATACCTGGGTTATGTGCCACTTCAGTATCTTCAATGTACTATTGCTGTGTGATTTATTACTTTCACTGAAGGCTACTCGCCACCGAGCTAACGTCTTATCTTGTGCTAACTTATGTTAAACTAAGTCTTTGCTCCTCTACATTACATATATTGTCTAGTCAGAGAAATTTAGGCCTAACAGCCCGTTAAGAAGCAGAAAGATGTGATTGCTACATTCATGTAGTTCTAAAAGGCATGGCAATATATTAAGTAATCCAAACTACTCAGAATACGTTACTCGCATTGAGTAACTTGATGGAATACGTTACAAACTACATTTTGCGCCATGAATTCTGTAATCTGTAGTGGAATACGTTTTAAAAGTAACCTTCCCAGCACCGTTTGAGGCTTATATTGATATAGTTACTACAGAAGAGACCAGGAGAAGTCATATGAAGGAAATATGTGATCAGTAAATTCTGTGAAATACAGTGAAGATCTTTGTCTTCATAATTCACTTCAGATTAGGGTTGTCATCGCACTAGAAATTCAAACCGCATGCCTACTTGGCTTGATTAGAACAATAAAAAAATTACTTAGGTTTAGCAAAAGCTTGGTGGTTTGCGATAAAAATGGAACATTAATCATGCCCACTGGAAAATGACAGTGACCCAGTGATGCCAGGCATGTATATGTGGTGCATGTGGATGCTTATAGGGGATCCTTTGGTCAATGCAGCAGTTCTTTCAGCAAGAGGCTGGCAATTTCAACATAAGCCCCCACCCCCACCCGAGTGCGAGATATCAAAGAAAAGTGGCTTCCACTTAGTTTTTCAGTCAACTGGATCTTATGTTTTGTTTGCTGTTTAATAGGCAATGCGGATTATTAATGAAAAAGAATCTCCTTCTGTAGCGATCTTAACATCAAATAAAAGCCTTGTTTGTAAATTCAGAAGAAGCCTAATCCAAACTAAGCAGAGACCAGCGCAGACTCTTTCTGCTCTGCTCTGATTTGTCCCAACATTTTTCATTTGCTAAAGAGACTAAAGAGACCCAGACTACCACGCTCTAACTACTTAGGACCACCAAAGATAGACTTGAAAACCTAAGCCCAGTTTCAAAAGTTCAAGAATATGAAAGGAGAAAACAATAAACCCTTCTTAGCCTAATTGCTCTCAGTGGGAAGTAAACAGTTATTAACGTATGGCAAGCAGCATGCAGGGATTTCAAACTGGGAGGGAGGTGGGAGGAGAAAGTTGGAGAGAGCGGGTGGAACATGTCAGGACAGAGCGAAGGAGATGAGGAGGGAAAAAGAAGAAGAGAAAAACTAGAGGAAAAGGGAGAAATCTGTCCTCGGTGACAAAGCTGCATTTAGGATTCTTAACTCTAAAACAATTCTTTTATGTGCCCCCCCACCACCTCTTATTTTTCTCTGCCTCCTATCCAATGCACCTCCTCCCTCAGAGGAGTCACTTATATTTCCCCTATCTCACTTTCTCTCTTTTCCCCCCTTTCCATCTTTCTTTAAATTTTTTTTCTTTGAATAATTTACTTCAGCAGGGGAGACTGGTAGTGCGTTTATTTTGAGTGTGTTTGCGCTTTAAACAGAATGCTTAATGATTGCCGATGGGAGAGAGACTGAATTAATCCCATTTATGTTGAGACCTTTTAGATGTACTGACACCCGTGGCAGACAAACAGGGCCTAGGCAGTGTGTGTACACATATGTGTGTATGCACGTGGTGGGACCTCAACGGGTAGACACAAACGATATCCCATCATATCTGTGGGAAGAACCCTCATATCGCACTTTCTGTTTATGTGTGTGTGCGAAAGAGAGAGAGAGGATATACCTCCACTCGTGATCAAGGCGAGGCCTTTGGGGCATCCCTCTACTTGCTCAGTTGATTTGAAAAGATTTCCTTTTGAAATTCACATTTTTCAGAGTGTATGTATTTCATACTATTTCTGCATTTCCTGAAATACTGAAAAAGCTTTGAAAACCATTTTCATTTATCTTTGTCCAGCTGAGGCATATGTCATTGAATATAACAGCAACCTTTAAATGGTTTTTCTCAGGGGTGTTTTCTTTACATCTGGGCAAAAAAGAAAGAAGTCAAAGGCTTAAAAAGCATTTATAACAGTAGCTAAATTCCAAACTGAGGTGGTATTTACATGCAAAACAGTTTAGCATTGAGATGGTATCTCATGGTGTTGGAAAAACAAACATGTTAGATAAAGTTAATGACTATAAAGGACAAAATACTTTACCTGTCTATGGAAATTGTGTTTTGCTTCAAACTTACACTGGAGTATCATATTTTGATACATGACTGATATTTTGCATGTTTCCATTTAAAGCTGCAGTGCCACATTCTGCCTCTTCTTCTAGCTGTGAGAGAAATAACTCAAATACCGTTAATGTGAATGCTTCTGAATAGGAAATGCAACACCAGGGCATAATCCCCATTGGACAATCAGACAATTCTGATGAGCTTGAAAGTCAGTGTTTAGTATGACCACCTTTAATCTTCAACACAGTCTGAATTTTCTTAGCTTTCTGGTAAGTATTTAAGCAGTCATCAGGAATAGTTCTCCATGCTTCTTGTAGGACATTCAAAGCTCTTCTTTGGATGTTATCTGCTTTTGTTATTTTCTCTGTCAAGATGATGCCACCCTGCTTCAACAATGTTGAGGTCTGAGCTCTGGGTAGATCTGGCTAATGACTGACACTGTTCCATTGCACGTTTTTCTATGCAGGTATTCTTTTACTGTATTGTCAGCATTTTTGAGATCGTTGTAATGCTGAAAAATTAAGCTGTTGCTCATCAGACACTTTCCAAATGCTACATCCTTCATCCTCTACTTGTCTAATTTCCTCAATTTTTTTTAAGGACACACTGCACACCATGCCAACACTTACCAAGTTTTCAGCTCATAGCTCTTAACAATCACTTTGTTGGGCCAAAACTAACATTTTTTGCCAAATTATCTTTGGCAGTTTTTGCTGATTTAGCTAATAAAAAAAGAAAAGGGAGCTAATAATGTGTTTTTGTGACAGGCTGCTAGTGATAAAGTGGACAAAGATAAAATTTAAAACTGGTTACCTGTTATGTGTAGTCACAACACTGGTTCCTGGTACCACTCAATGTAGTGTTTTAAGATTTGAACTGCACTTTGTATTACATCCAGTATTAGGAAAATACTCTCATGAAGACAAGGGTATATAGGGCAAAAATCAGGTGAGCACCGGTCCCAAACAACATTTATCTCAAGCTTTATGTATGCATTGAAAAGCACCACTGAGTTCAATTGTAAAGCGAATTTATTGGTACATTAAAAGGCCTTGCTCCTTTTTTTATATTTCATACATTCAACTAGGCATTTACGTGCCAGGCTCTATATTCAAAGCTAATCGCCCCCATTAAACCTCTGCCTGTTGCAGCAACAAAAACTATTTCACAGCTTCTGCAGCGATGTTCACCAGCAGCACTTATGGAAGAGCATTAAGGTTTCCAACAGTCCTTGAATCCACATAATATTGAGCTCATTCAGTGTTTGCCTCTGGTATCGCTTGATGAATTTCTGAGCATATGGCACATTCCTCTGCAGGTCAGCATATGTCAGCACAGAATTTAGATTCAGTTTAGATTTAAAAAGGAAAGAGAAAAAAAAGAGAAGAACCCCCCCCCCCCCTTCTTTTTCCCACCCTCCCTCGCTCTCCTGCCACTCCACTTCCCCCACTTCCCTCCTCTCCATCCATCTGTTGTTTCTTGTAGATACAGGGAAAGTGAAAAGAGAGAGAGAGAAATAAGCGAAACATCTGATGAAACTCACTGTGTTGTTCTGGAGCTGATAGCCCCGTAATGCCCATCGATGTATGTATGAGACAGAATAATTTGTTACAGATTTCTGTTTTAGGCATAAGAAAATCTGTAACCTTACATCTTATGACATAATTCCTGCCATATCATTCAGTGATTAAGAAGACTACGGTACTACGCATCTCAAATAAATTTCTATAATGAAAAATTTTGACATGGTTCTTTTGATTAAAGAAAGGTTTATTAGAAAAGGGACCAAAGATGCTCTCAGGGTAATCAGACAGGATTTGGTAAATTTTGAATATTTTAAAATGGGATTTTATTTTCCAGAAACGAGATTGATAAAATGTATAATCTCTCTCCACATGGAATTCCCTTTTATAGTCTGTTGACTATTTATTGTGTCTATACCTGCACTTCTTAATAGGCTGGTCTATATTTGAACATTTTATGTTACTGGATACGGTTACTGCATCCCTGTTCCAAGAAGGTCATCTGGAAACTGGTTACCTGTTTGGGTTTTTTGTTATCTCTTTGCTTTGGGTATATTCTGTATATTCTCAAGGGATATTTTATATATAGATTTGTTTTAATCCAATAAATCCAATTCTGACTCCAAATCTTTTTCTCAGCAAAACTGCAAATTACTTTGATGCTACAGATCTGCAGACAGGGTTAAGTTCAGGATGTCACGATTGCAGTGATTGCTTTTGCACACACATATATGTTCTATTAATGCCTGACACCCATGTGCTGTTAGCTTATAGTATGAGGAGTGATTATTTGAAATAGGCCAGATGCCCGGGTATACGTGTGTACATGCTTTGAAATCAACTTTATGCTAATCCGGTTCCACTCCTTGACAGTCTTAGTGAGGAGAGACATTAGCATAACTAGCTAGCGCCACGAACCACAGGGGGTCCTTGTTGTTCACGTACAACATGTAGGTGTGTGTGTCTCAATCTGTTTGAGAGAAATGCTCTAAAGAGACAAAATGCCAATCTGTTTGCTCTTTCACTCTGTCTTAGTTAGAGGTAGGCCTCTGTCTGCTGCCTCTCAATCTCATTTACACCTAGAGGTGTGGGATTTGGGAGACTGACGCACATCCCCACAACCATACACACACACATGGCGGATGGAAGGTGTTTGTCATTTTCCCGACACAGAGTTAGAGAACTTCAACCTTCATTATCTATAATCTATGCTTTGTGATTTTTGCAACCGATGTAGAAAACATGGTGTGGTTTTATACATAAATATATATATGCTGTCTTGCTCACTTTCAAAAAAGACAAAAGTGTATATTACAAATGCCAATCTGTAACCAGGTCACGGAGGGTTAATTAGTTTTAGTTTAGGGTCTGCTACCAAGATAAATAAACACACGGAGGGGGATGATTACAAGAACTTTTCTCTATTCCATCGTTGCTGCAAACAAAAACCAGGTGTAAAGAAAAGGTATTGTAGAAAGATGAAATCGCTGAATAGACAGATAGAAAGTCTGCATTCCTCCCAGTATCCATCTCTCTCTTGTTTGTTCTTGTCTGCTTGTTTTTAACATGGAGCCTAACTCCCAGCAGGACACTTGAGGTGGGCAGAGTTGACACACAAGAACAATCGCACACACATACAAATACACACACATGCATGCACCATCCTCCTGGCACCATGCCATCCTGTCTGGGTCTGTCTATGTGTAGGGGGTGAGCTGTCTGCCCTCATCAGTGCCAACATGTCGCCTATATGTACACTGCTCCGGGGGGACCTGCATGTATGTGTGTGTGTTCCCGTCTGTTCAGCCCTTTACCAATACTCAGTGACCATGTGGGGACAACAAAGCTCATTACACTGGTGACCCCAATCCTATCTGATATGTGTATCCACATTTCATGGGCATACATGCACATCCACAGACAAAATACCTCGGCAGGGACATCATTTTAGGTAGATGAAAGTATATGCATGGATACAGATACAGCATTTTTGGCTAGTGTGCATTATTATTACAGTTTTTTCTGATGGCTTAAGCGCATTTTTTTTTGTAACTATTGGCTATTTTTGCAAAACTCTACACACAAATAAGAAAACCCTTCACCAAATCAGCAAAACATTGTAGTTTTCTTGCAAAAGCTAATAAACCTTGGTGTTTATTCACACACATCAAAAGTGTTTATTTCCAAGTCAAAACAAAATAGTAATTTCACTGAGGAAAAAAAAGAAATCAGTCTACATCGTGTCGTCTCTCTGGGTCTGGCCATAAAATTCCGTCTACATCACATGCAATGTCCTCTAGTCCAAGGCACCGGGGAAAATATCTTCTGGAATGGTGTATCCAGGCCTGACATGATGCCTGGTCAATATCCCCACATGCCTCCTCCATTGCCTGTAAAAGGGCTATGCTTTGATGGGGATGACGGTCAGACCTTCCAGTGCCAGGCAGCGAAGAACTCTTCAATTGGATTCAAGAATGGAGAGTATGGGGGGGAGGTTGAGTACAGTGAAGAGTGGGTGATCTGTAAACCACTTGCAGACCAAAGCAGCCCTATGGAAACTAACATTGTCCCATATGATGACGTATTTGGTCTGCTCTGGTCTCTGAACATTAGTAAGCATGTCATGTAAGGTGTCCAGGAATGTAATAATGTGTGCAGTGTTATATGGGTCCAGCGTTGCATGATGGTGAAAAACACCATTTTGACTTATAGCTGCACACATAGTTATGTTACCACCACGTTGTACTGGGACATTGATTATGGCACGGTGTACAATAATGTTCCTGCCACCTCAAACCAGCCTCATCCACAAAAAACTGCTCATGACCCATGGCATCTGCCTCTAGCTCCATCACTCTCTAGACAAGACAAAACAAATTCAGCACAGCAGGCACATGCACGGCACTACAGTGTGCACTTCCAGATTCAGTACCAATGATACTATAGCTTACCTGCACATAGTCATATCGCAGCTGTTTTACACATTCACTGTTTCTTTCCAAAGGTGCTCTGTAGATTTGTTTCATTCGGATTCCGTTGCGAGCAAGTACACCACCTAATACAGAAATGCTCACATTTTGTATGTTTTGGAAGGTGGTGTCATAGGTATTGTTGTGTTTCTCATTAGCATATGGCAGTGCTACAAGTCTTAGTGCAAAGTGACTGTACTAACCGATTCTCATTTCGAAATGTCCTTATGATGCTTGCTACAGCAAGCTTCCCTCAGGATCATTCCATGGTTGATTACATGGTCCACTATTGTAGCTCTGATGTCATCAGTAATTCTATATCTTATTCTTCTTACCCTTCCTTTTACCCCTCCTCGTCCTCCTCTTGCTCCTCCTTGTCCTCTTCCTCTAACTTCACCTCCTTGTTGTCCTCTTCGTCCTACTTCTTCACCTCCACGTCCTCTTCCTCGGCCTCCTCTAATTCTCACTCTTCTCACTCTTCCTGCTCCCTCCATTGTACTCCACACGGACAGCTTACCTGTAGCTTATTTATAGTGCTTATGCTGATTGCAAAGCGAACTAATTATCTAAAACAGTTTTCACATGTGACAGTGTGCCGGACAGTTGGCAAAATAGTGTAAATAACAGCCATAAATGTGTATAGTTTTGTTAGGAGCGTGTGGAAATTGAGTGTAAAGCAGTGAGTTGTGTTCACAGTTCCGTAAAAAGAGTGCTGTGCAGTGGATTGTGCCTACAGTTTTGCAAAGTGTGTGTTACAAAATGGCAAACTGAGTGCAAAGCAGTGTTTGGGTTTGGTTTTGCTATAAGTATTAATAGTTTTAGAAATTGTGCTATAAGAATCACAGTTAGGGTTTAAGCATTCAGAAAAAACTGTAAAACTACAGTGAAATTCTCTAGCAAGCCTATAAGATAAACTTACTTCATAAACTGTGCATTCAATCACTGTAGACCTGATTTAAACTGGTCCAAAAGCTACACACATGTTCATTTGTTGTCGTTGAGAACAAAACATCAGTAAACAAAATATCACAAGCCTAAAAGCATTTCATATGTTTCATCTAAAATAGTTCAAACAGTATGATATATATTCCTGCTACAACCCTAGAAGAGATACATATGTTCACCAGTGAGCAGTGGAAACGCTGCTTCTCAAAGGTAAACATCAAGTTTCAACATTGCAAATGAGCTATATTTCTAACCACAAAGACCCTTTCTATGTTTCCTTTGCAAGATTTTTCTAGTTTACTTTCATGAAGCACCAGCACAGCAAATGATGTGCAGTTTAATCTGTTTTGTAACATGCCCCACAAGCATGCTGCATTCCTCACATCTTTCAAGTCTAAACATCCTTCGTGAGTAAAATTTAGCGACTTAGTAGTGTTTAGGGTGTTTGGATTTTTACATTAAAATCAAACCTAACAGAAGAAGCCTATTGAAAACAGATTTGCACTGATGCCCCCCCCTCACCACCACCACCAGTGGAAAGATAAACTCAAAGGTCAAGTCTGATTTCCCGCTGGGGAAAATTTGATTTTCTACGTGCAAATGAAAGAGATTCCTGTTTATAAGGGGATTTAAAATTAGAAACAGATTGAAGTTGAAAGGCTTTTGAGATTTTAGCTGTAAATCAAGATAGAAATGCTTTACTTATGTTTACAATTACAAGTCCAACAATCTCCATTTCCCCACTGTCTCACTGCTGCACACTGTTGTGCTGGTGAAGTCAGATCAGCTGTTTGTAGGTGCAGTGTTCAAAAGTTCTGTTTTCCAGGGATTTATGTTAACTTACAGATGAATAGCTCTGATACCTAGAACCGATTTCCCATTCAACATGGTCACACCTTGGTGATAACTTTTTTCTGGGTAAAAAAAAGAACTTCAATAAAGTTCCTTTTAATATCTAGTCCTTTTCATTTTTTTCTCTAAAGCCATCAGCTGTCCAACTCCAAAGCCCTATGGTGGTAATTGCCCTTCTCTCTTATCATGACTGGCATTTGCACATAGCACTGACACATTGGTCCTTGCTGGCATTTGCTGATGAGGCAAAAGGGCAGTATCTTACACACTTCTGCACCCACACATAGATGGACTCACACACAGACACACAGGCATGCACCTAAACTTGAGTTTGGAACTGTGCGTTCTAAGGTAGGTGCTCAAGCATAGATATATAGATATATATTGTGGTGCACATTTATACACAGAAGTGGCGTTTTGTCACGGTCTTTGTGGTTTCTCTGTTTTTATATGGTTGAGCATGAGCGACAGAGTCTTCTTGTCCCTGAGGCTCCGGTGTCAGGAAGTATTGGAGTCGACACAGAGTACGCTCAGTAGGCTGCCTGGGCCATGCAACACTGATCTTTACGTCAGCTCAAAGAAATGGAATCAGCCCTTTTCTCTGTCAACCGTTGTGTGTTTTATGTGTGTGTCTGTGTGTGAGCGCGAGCATGACAAAAGCAATGAGGAGACAAGAGGACTCAGCCTTGCCTTGAACTCTGTCACTTTGTTATAAGTCACTACTTTATGCTTTCTGTATGCTCTCTCCATTTGAGCTCTCACTATCTCTTCTCCTCTTGGCAGTTTTACCCTTTTTATCTGCTTCTTTGGTTTGCTCACTGCAAAACTTCTTCCTCAATCAATACATTCCACGACTCACAAAATACAGCACAGAAACATTTTGGTGGGAAAAAGAATGCACCAAAAAGTGCATTTAAGAATCTTTAATTACTTGGTTAGACAGCAGGTGTTCATCCAAGGTCTGTCCGTGTGGTCTTGGTACAACATGTAGCTCTAATAACCATTAAAGTGGGTTTGATCTCACAACACATAGGAAGCATTGCAGCTTCTCGGACATCAGCTTCATGTGATCCTGATTCTGGATTGGTTTGGAACAAATTCACAGCCTCTATTTTTATCAATTAACTGTGCAGTGCCATGAAATCCTTCTTACTTTTCTCTATGAACACATGAAGCCAGACTACACAAACACACAACACATTTTAAACTATAACGGTGCTTGTGTGAAAAAAAAAAAAGAATCTCCTCTTTTAGTTATGAGCGGCTGTGGCTTAGGAGGCATCTACTAATCAGAAGGTTGTGGTTGGTCAATCCCTGGTTCCAGTTGGCATGCCCAAGTATCCTTGGGCAAGATACTGAAACCGAGTTGCTCTCAGTGTGTTTATTGCAGTGTGAATGTTCGATAGAAAGGGTCTAAGGAGCTTGTAAAGAAAAACGTCTGGACTTCTTTAAGTTGCTTGAAGACGTTTCACCTCTCATCCGAGAAGCTTCTTCAGTTCTAGGGTCAAATGGTGGAGAGCCCCAGATTTAAGCCTTGTGGGAGTATATTCTGTTATGATCCAATGTTGTGTTTGTTTTATGTGTGACTCCTCCCACCAGAGGATTACTGTGGGTTTCTTCCCCTTTTCTCTCTTAGGAGGTGGAGACCTGGGCGTGCCTGCTGAGTAGCTGGGTGGAGTCTCTGTTCGTAACACCTCCCAAGAAGGACAATGGACTCCCTAATGGTCCTCTACCTAATCACATGAGCCAAAGTGTGAAAACGGGTGTGGGTCACAATCAGCTAAGGTTTTGGGTGAACTCATTGTGAAACCTAGCCCCACCCTATCATGTGATTTCCTGAGGTCACATCACCCAGGATTCAAATCGCCCAGGTTTCACAACCTGGATGGCTGAGAACTTTCACAGACACGTTAGATAGAAAGCATTTAGGCATAGAAAAGAGTCCTTACATTAGTGTGTATGTGAAGAGGCAAATGTGTGAAGGCTGTATAAAGCGCTTTGAGAGCTAAAGTAGAAAAGCACTATATAACAACCAGTCCATTTACCATTTTACTATATCCAAAAAAGCTGCAGCTTGACTAGACACACGCAGGCCTGATTGTTACCAGAGCTTCAATCTAATATCCGACCATCCATTGATCCACAAAAAGAGGCTATTTTCTGTTCTACACCATCTACTATTTGTCTGTTTATTGGGAACTTTTTAATTCTCCTCTGTGATTACAGTGACAGTGCTCTTTCATTACTCAGCAAAGTCTCTTATCACTAACATGTGAACTCTGACTCAGTGGACCTGACCTTAACCCCACTAGCTCCTACGTGTGCCTGGGGATGTCAATATTCAGCCTACACTCAAGCAGTCAATAACTGACGTTTAGCTTTTAAAGAAAGAAACAAATTAAACCTGGATGGGGATGAGCTTAGGTCCAGTATTCTGGGTTCAGTCAATTTCAAATTGTTTCATTACTTTTTGTCTTTTTATAATTTGTTGTCTAATTAGGGTGAATTTTACTTTTTGAATGTATTTCTCCCCTTTTTGTGTTCAGTCTGACTCGTTTTCTTTAAATCTATATTCTTTAAAATCATTAATATAAGTAATATAATTGTTAACATGTTTGCTTAACAAAAGGTGTATCTCCAAATACATGTGTTGTGCGGAAAGGTGAAGAACGCGTGGGGAACTTCCTTGCAATCACCAGTTGTTTTAAAAAAATGCCCCTTTAAAATCATCCATATAGAGATTTTCATTTAGCTGCATAATAATGTTTATCATTTGATGCCATTGTGATAAAATATCTGAAGTAGATTTCATTAAAGATTATGAGGCAATTCTGCACATTTTTCATGGATTCTGCTCTTTAAAAAAATCCTTTTACAAAGCTGAGATCATTTGCTAATCCTCCAAAGTGACTCCGTCCTTTTCAGCACATCCACAAATGTCAGTTAAAGCACTGTCCTTCATTTGAATATCCCTGATTATTATGCAGCTCCTTCTCTTACATATTCAAAATGGGGTTCTCAATCCAATTAAATGGGCAATGTGCTGTAAAGGCGTGGGCAAACATGATTGAAGGCAGAGCTTAGAATGACAAACAAGAGCAATCTGAGCGAGATGGAAAACCACTTGCTGTGAAGTTAATGGAAGACTCTGTGATGATCACTGATGGAGCGGTGGGTGGAGATGTATGTGTGTGTGACAGAGACACAGACAGATAGAGTGAATAAAAGGTAAAGTCTGAATGAGAGAAACCAAGAGCAATATGGAATCCTGGGTATGAGTTAAGACATACACATGCCAGATTCATGGAGAGGAAGTGACCATTTTTATAGAACACTTAACGAACAGCTTAAAATCAGAAGCAAATGGCTATTAATGTAACATCTACGGCACAGCGTGTTGTTTCATCCATATGATGTTTGGACAAAATCTTTAATTGGCTTGTTTAAGAGATCCAAGAGTGAGAGGTTTATTCTTACACTGCATCTGTAATTAAAAGCAAACTGAACCATGAGGAAATTAAATATATGCAATTATCTGTTTGTGTTTATAATACAGCCCTTCATCTGCCCTTGGTTTAAAACCAAATCAGTGACTTTAAAATAAATACTCAGGAGTGGCTTGATGCTGTTTTGTCAGACTTCTGTCTGATGAATGCCTCTGCGTCCCACTGGCTCACTAAATATGCACAGTGAAATGAGCTGAAACATGGGCCTTAATTAAAAAGTGGAGACCCACGAAGATGTGATTAAAGCAGCGCTCGGTGGATTATAGTGACTAAAGCATCTCCAAAGGCATACAGAAAGAAAAAGAGAGAGGGGGAATGAAAGAAAAGAATGAGCGAGTGATTAAGGCACCGCTTTCTGGGTCTTTTTTCTTTTTTACTTTTCATTTTTTTCTCTTCCATGTGCCTCATAAAGAGCAGCAACAGAAGCACTGTTAGGCTTTGACATGTATTCCCAGTTACGACTTCAGACCCTATATGTGATGGCCTTATGCAAATGTGTGAAATGTCAGACCTCCCTCTGTTTCACCGAGCTGTTATTGTCATATAAATGCTAATGTTAGCAAGAGATACATTTTGGTTAAAATAAGATTTAACAGTTCATGTATACAATGATTACAATCAGAATTATTTTGCCTGGATATACTGTATAGTTTCAGCCTGAAAGAATATTTCTGTAATAGTCTCAGCTGTACAGCAGGGTGATTAACTATGCAGTATGTGCTGTTCATAGGAGTGCTCAGACAGGAGGTCTAGTGGGCCCTTTATAGACACTGCATAGCTAAGCAGTCATAATGATGCTCTCATAATGCAAGGTTTATTATGGACAAATTCACTCTTCTCTTCACTTCACTCAATATTAAACTTTTTTTTCATGTAATTATGAAGAAAAACAGCACCAAGTGAATTGAGCTCCATAAGTTGCAAAAGTTTTCTATATGAAACCTTTATTAAGCTAGCAGTGCCCACGGGCTCAGCAATAATAAGATGAAGAGTTAAATATTAGGACGTTATTCCAAGCAAAGGAGAAAGTAAAGCCTCGTATCACTCATGGCAATATTTTCTAATTAACCTCTTTGTTGTTGTTTTTCTCCATCTGTCTCACTCAGTGCCCCGATGCCCCATGTTGACCTATAGTATGTATGCAAATATCCTGTTTTTCATATCAGATTTCTTACTGTATGGACGTCGGTTCCTGTATTAATCAAATCCCTTTGCACAGTCTCAGCATGCAAAATGGGATAGCGGTAGATAACGCAGCGATAAACAGACACTGCTTATACTCCTTTTTCTGTAGATAATCTCTTTAACATCAGTGTGATTAAAGGCTGCATCCCCTATCCATGGGATCTGCGATCCAGTAGCTCTTTTATTGAATCTCTCGTGAATGGGATTAGTGTGGGATGAAAAGTAGGTGGAAAAGGTCATAGAAGACTAAGAGGAAATGAATGGATGGATGAATTCTGGTTTATTAATAACTACCAGATTTTTATCTTCTGTTTGACTTACTTGACAAGGAGGATACAGAATAATATGAGTGAAGAGGAATAAGAAGAACGAAGTAAAACAGGGTCAAACGGTACGGTGTAGAAAGAAAGAAATAGATGGCAGACAATGTGATAATGAAAGGAATGCACATTTGTTGGTGCCGGAGAAGAAAAAGCATAGAGTAAGTAAACAAGTAAACAAAAGAAAAATGAGAACAGAAACAAGGGACTCACACTGAGCACTCAGGTTAAAATAATTCAGAATTAAAGCCAATATGCTAACCAAATCATTATTTTAAGTAATACCCTTTTAAACATTTGATAATTTGAAAAGGAGATCTGGAAGTCAGTTTTAGCCTGTCAGAATTGAACGAAGACGAGCTTCGCAGCCTTGTGACACACTACATATATACTCCATACGCAGCAGCTCTTTCTGCAGCACCCTTGCCACTCATTCAGAATCACATCACTAACATATCAGTGCATTACCTGCTTCCCAACCCCCCATCCCTCCCTCTGACACTGACTGATTAATAACCTCAGACGGTCTTGCACACCCACTCTTACCACTTTCAATCCCACCTAACCTCCTGTGCGTCTCGCTTCTCTTTTAATCTGTACGCATTAGTTTTGTGGCTTGTGTTTCAGTTCTTCTACTTAAACAGACATGACGTAGTTGATGGTGACAGATGGCATTTATTATTGCATGGCTAATATGCAAGAGAGTTGACTGTTTACGCTCCTCTTTCTCTGTTTTAAGTTACCCTGCACTAAAGGTCTTCTTGTTCCAGTCCAGTGAATCACTGGATTACTCATATATTGCTATTTTCTTGTTCTGCCAATCAGACCATAATCTCCCCATCTCCAGTTGTTCGTGTCATCTATCTGCTAACTCAAATTCTCTGCCACCTGTGTTTAAATAGAGGGTTCTCTCATCTCCATTTCCTTTGCTTCATTGCATCTAATCACCCATATGTTCATGGTAGAAAAGTGTCCCTTAAATATTTATTCCCAGAGGCCAAGGCCTTACACAGGCCTAGAGAATAATCAGTGACCATCACCTGTCATCAGGCAAAAATGTATACTGGTTGCGAGTGGTTGTTGGCAGTTGTTGAGGATTTAATCATTAAAGATCCATTCACACCGGCCAAGCGACTGGCCTAGTAACCACAGGTTTCTGGGGACGAGTGTGTTTTGGACAAGAGGCCAGTGGGTGCTGGTAGCTGTTAGTGTGAAACTCGTCTCAAAGATGGATATGGTGCTAAACTAAAAACGTCCATGCGATTACTCTGGTGGCTAGCAGGTTGTAATATTCACCCACACTTTACATGGAAGACGCCAACATGTCTGAAATCACTTGCAAACCTGCTACAGTGAAACTATGAAAAGTATTGTGTAAGTATGGTAGCAGGGGTTTTGTGTATTTATTATTAGTTGTTGGATTTTGTGAGCTTTTCTGTTTGTTATTAGTTATTTTCATACTCTTAGATTACACAGCTACCTGCCTCCCATGTCTGCATTTTGGGTTTTCAACTTTTACAGAAAAGCACGATGGCACTTGTAAATGGAGAATGTTTATCTTCAAAGTAAAAGTGTTAAATGTGTTTGTGTTTTACTTCGAAGGCTAACATTGTCTATTTCAGGTTCACTAAGCCTGGCTTTGAGTGCTACAAAAAGGCCACACTTATTAACAACACCATTATAACTGAAAGGAAGACAAATACCTAATGGCTAAAAAGCTAATAGCTTTCATATAGCTAATAGCTCTGATGCACAGAGCACTTCAAAGTCATCCGATTGTTAAGTGATGACGTGACGAATCCTACTTCCGGGCCTAAAGTAGTCTGCGTTTAATATGGCTTTTGTGTTGTTAACATGTTTAATGTTATGTATTTTCTTCTATTTAATCTCAAAAAGCTCATAAAACAGTCAGTGATCACTGTTGACCTCCCTCGGCTTTTATTACCGCTAATCATTTATTTAAGATCAGTTTTTAAAACCTTAGGATGTAACTACAGCCCAGCCCATGCAGCAGTATATGAATGACTAACCTCGTATTGTGGATGGATTATCTCAGTTGTTCTCCTGGCTGAAGTTTGGTCCTTTTACAGCATCCTGCCATGCGATTACATTTGTTCCTGACCACCGAGAACACTCGCGTTAACTTTTATCGAGTGGAAAAAAAGTTAGCTTGTTTATATTATGCTAACATAGCTGTGTCGCTAGCGGTCACATAGCACATCATTATATACCTGCTAGCCAAACTTCAGTAACCCTACAAACGTCACTGCTGTTTAGTTTTCTGTCTTCATTTATGTTGGAAGTGATAAGGAAGCTGTACGTTTTAATTTGTTTCCAAAACCCCGCAGTCAGGACATGCTATATTGTATTTATATAGAAGCTAGCGAGCTAACTTCCTGCTAACTTCTAACTCCGTTAAATGTCATAAATTGCATTTTCATGGATGCCTGGATGTTAAACTCAATTGTTACACCTGGTAGAGCAGAAGATGAGACTTTAGATAGTTTTTCAACTCTCAGTAATGCCATAGTGATCGTTTGATATATGGACCTGCAGCGGAGTTTAGGCCCAGACCCGGCTAGTGACGTCAGACTGAACAACCGGTTTGGTATAATTGCTAGTAGACTGAAGTAACTCAATATAAAACACTATGTATTCAATTGGCAGTGACTCTCAAAAGAGCACCTAATTGTTACACAAATTAATATTTACACAGGCTAAGGTAGGAGCTAGCAACAACTCAGACAATGAAAGGGTTTCTACAGTTTATGATTAAATGCAAATGATTTCTTCAACAGTTTAATTGGAAATAGCATCATTTTTTCTGTGCAGACTCACTCAGTCCTTCATCTTAAAGTGTTTATTAATTCCCTCATTAGATCTATGAAGTGTGCTGCTCATCTAACTTGTCATCTGACTCATGCTGTCACCTGCACTGCTGTGTAAAACATCCAGCGATGAAAAGGTCAAGGTGTCATTGCAAGTGAGGAAATGAGAGTTTTGAGCTGCAATACACAGACATGACTGTCGGTGTCTGTTACTGTAGCTGGTAATGTGATGCACACTCTATTCTAAAAGGTAAGTGCTGTCTTCACCACAGATCTGGTAGACATTGATTTATCAAGCTGGTCCATTAGGTCATTCACCTTGTTAGGCACTAGTTAACTGATCTGTGTATGTTTCACACACCTTTTCAGAACTGAATACAACTGTGCTAGTGACTGTTTGCCTGTTGTGTTGTCTTTGTTTTGTACAAGCTGATAAAATCTTCCTGTTGACTGATGGAAACCTATTTTCAAATTTCATTCTGAAAACTTAAGAGAGTGTTGTGCTTTTAGTTTGCCCTTCATCAAAGTACTCTGGCTGGCTTTGCTTTCACTTTGTGAGTCTGTGAGTTGGTCTTTGAAACATTTACTTTAGCAGAAACTACAACAAATCTGTGGACAGATTTTGCCCACAGCATACAGTCACAGCTACAAAAGAAATGAAGGTTGAGTTTGAAGATAGGCATCGTTTGGCCCCATGCTTTAGTTCACCTGTTTGACTTTCTTTTGCAATTTTTCTATTTCTAACTCAATGTATGAGGTGTCTTTACCTCGTATATGCACACACAGTTTTTGAAAAACTAATTGGCTTGGTGGCTGGTGTGATGCCAGTGCAAGATTGGGTCTTGTTGACATGGTTTTAATTAGCTTATGAAAAGAGTTACTGCTCATGAAACTGCCCTGCTAATCCTCTAATTTGCTCTGGCCTCTGATCCCGGACACTTATAGGAAAGTGTTTTCTCCTAGATGCTGGCGTTCTCCCAAGGGTACCTGAAGTAAGTTTGTAATGTCAGTGTCAAGTATATAATCTTAATTCCACTGCCAGTGCACAAACCACTGGTAACTGCACAACTCGAACATCTCTGAAATCTCCAGGATGGAAGAGCAGTCTGAGATTTGAGAAAAGTCCAGGATAACATCTGTGTTTCACATATTCTGTCCCGCAGCCCCAGTTTAATAAACCTTGTTATGCACAGAAAGGAGCCCTAAAAAGTTGAAAGCAGGACACAACTCAATAAGTCAAATTTTTATTCCAGATTTATCCACCTTTTTACTTGCAGAACATGCACTCATAAGTACACAGAAACTGCTGCTCAAATACTGCTCCCTTGCCGATCAACTCTGAAGTCAGCCTAAGAATAACGATTGTAAAAATGTCATCACAAGTTTGCCGCTGACATGCAGAAAGACAAACTGGTGGAGGACCTTCTGAATAGTTGTGCAAAGAATTTGAAGAAAAGACACAACCTTGTTGGCCTGAGAAGCTTGAAGAGGTAGAAAACATTTTGAAAAAGACATTGTGATATGTGCACACAAGAGTGAAAAGGAGACAGTGAGACTGAAAATACTTAGAGGCAGGAAGTTGGCAGCGCTGTCAGTGCAGAACTGTCTCAGCTTGCACAACGAGGTGAAACCACCTGATGAGGTGTCTCACTCCTACACACACATATGCAGCTGTGTGACTTGATGTCAATGACTGTTTTTCTGACAGCAGCAGTCTGCTGCCTCTCTTTCTGATATTATCACCTTGTTAAAACATGGTAAGATGTTTTTGTTTTTTTTTGGTTTTTACATGTTGGAAAAGGTGTCTAATCAAAAAATAAAAAGTGTGACTGTTTACATTTTATAGTAGTGAAGCAGGCTGCGGAGGCATTACTCATTTTTTACATTATTGGATGCTGTATAAACCACAGAAAGTAAACTAAATTTTCCCTACAGCTCATTCTCCATCTCTGCATGTCTCTTATTTCACTCCACCCCACGTCCCTCCTACTCGCCTTCATCCTAGCTTCCTGCTTGAGTGCCTGGCGGCGCTATAAATGAATTGAGCTAGATGTATGATCAGAAATAAATTTATCTGCTCGACGCGCTTCCTGTGACAATTTCCAGGGCAATATGTAACTGTTTGAAGTCTAAGTTAGTGCGGGGTGGTGGCTAACACAATCTTATCAAACCAGAGAGGGCTGGCTAGAGAATCTAAGCAGGCCTCCCCAGACTGTTGGATATTATTCACTCTGATGGCTTCAAGAGCTTTATCAGTGTGCCAGAAATGCTAAGTAACTGAGTAAAGCCTGTTTCTGTATCTGGCAGTGCCTTTTCATACAGACGTTCTTGCTCTTAAACACATAAATACACATGTTTGTCTCTGTTACCCCGTTTAACCACACGCAGCAAAACCCCCCCTCACGTTCCACACACCCATACTTACTTTTAATGTACTTGCTTGCCCACTAAGCCTCCTTCTATGGGCAGGCGCAGGAGTACTTGGACTGGACATAAAAACAGACACACTGCCTATCAACCTCCTACAGCCACATAAGCGCACACACACACACACACACACACACACACACACACACACACACACACACACACACACACACACACACACACACACACACACACACACACACACACACTCAGACTGGATTGGTCCCAGCGTCTGCCATCTGCGTGTGTTTGTATGTTGGCCTATTGTACCAGGGAATGTGTTATATTAATGTGTGAAAGTGAATGAATGGGTGTTGAAATGAGTCTTTTGATATTTGGAAAGTACAGAGGGTCAGTCTGTTACATGCTGTCAAGGCCAACGTTGTTTCTTTGAAGAAAGTTTAGACTAAAGTTTGTATTCACAGTGCAACTTGGACTTGAAATATCTGAAAGGCATTTTTTTAAAGATCATTTTTATGTGACTTATACAAAAAAGACCCCTACCTGTGTAACACAGCCATTCTTAAAAACATTTGAATCAAAAGTATTGTCCAAGAATGGCTATTACATCCCATTTATTGTGTATTTGGAGTCTTTCAATAGAAAGACTCTTTCTCTGCATTCAACATATAAAGAACGGTGAAACTGTAGAAAAGTTAAAAATTGTTCAAACATTAAGGTGTTTAAAAGTCTTTGATATCATCAACAATTACTCCAGAGTTTTACTTTACTGAAAGGAAGTTATTATTTCCAACTACAATCATTTGCATATATGCCAGCTCATTTGTAAGGTGCACTTACACAAGGTGTTTAACTGCCATTTAACACAAATATTTAATCAGCCAGTCACATGGCAGCAAGTTGGTCAAGGCAACTTGCTGAAGGTCAAACATCAAAACAAATGTAAGTGATTTTGTGATTCAAGTGTGTTTGCAGCATGGTTGTTGGTGACATTCAAGCTGAGTATTTCAGAAACTGCTGATCTACTGGGACAAACATCTCTAGGGTGTACAGGGAATGGTCCAAGAAGAGAAACTATCCAGGGAACATGAGTTCACATGAGCAAAAATGCCTTCTTGATGCAAAAGTAAAAAATAGCCAGAATACTTTAAGTTAATAGGAAGGCGACAGTGACTCAAACAGTCATTTGGAGAAAAGGATCTTTGAAGGCACTACACAGTGAACCTTGAAGCAGCTATAAAAACAGATAAGAAATGTCAAGTCTGATGAGTCTTGATTTCTGCTGTGATGTGCCGATGGTAGGGTCAGAAAAAGGGTGGTGTAATGATGTGCTGGCTATTTTCTTGGCAAACTTTGTGCCCCTTAGTACCAACTAAGAAATACTAAAAAACTGAAACCTACCTGAGTATTGTTGCTGATCGTGTTTATCCCTTCATGAATACAGTATACCAGTCTTCTGATGGTTGCTTCAGTATTATAACACGTCTTGTCTGGTCAAATCATTTCAAAATGGTTTCTTAAACAGTTCATTGTACTCAAACGGCCTCTACAGTCCCCATATCACCTTTGGGATGTGGATGGATGCGCAGCTTAAAAATCTGCAGCAGCTGTGGGGCGCTACCATCTCAGTATGGACCAAAATCTCTGACTAATGATTCCAGCATCTTGTTGAACATGTGCCAGGAAGAATTACAGTAAGCAAAAGAGGATCCACATCGGTATTATCGAAGTGTAACTAATAATATAACTGGTGAGTGTATGGTAGCATGGATTTTCTCTGGTACCTCCAGATCATTCCATGTGACAATGTGAAAATGCTAAAATAGGCAAAGCACAGCTCCTTGCAATTGCATTTACCTACCTGGAATGCCTTGGGCACAGAGAGCGGCAACAAAGACCCCCTAGGGAACCGAACAGTCTGGCCATCAATGACAATTGAAATGACGCAGATTAAGTAAGTCACAGCTTGAGACTGAAAACCACCACTCCAGTCAAAGTAGCTTGAACTCAGATAGATACTATGTCTAAGGCAGTTACATAGCACACCCTGAATGAGGCTTTGATAATTAGCCATTAACTTAAGGGTGTCATTGTGTCAGGACTGTCCACCAAGGCTAACCTTGTTAGCTGCTGGAACTAATGCTATACTCCATTACTAATTTCATGCTAGTATGAAGTACACTCAAACAGGTGACTTTCTAAATCCCTTCACTGGCTGTTGGCCATCATAGAATTTTTAATAAAGGTATTTTGAAATCCTTGTTCCCTCCTGTGTTTCATAAATAAATAAATAATGTTCTATTGCTGTTGACATATCACAAGTATAGAGTGAACAGAGTCAATTTTCTATGAAAACTAAACGGCTTTTAAATCTGCTGATGACAAAACATTGTTACCCTTCACCGTTAATGTAAACTCTGCTGTGTCTTTTGCCCGCTCTTGTTATTAGCTTATTTTTCCAGGGAAGATGAGAAAGATTGAATGCCTTAGACATAAAGCACACAGAAATCTATACACATGGCCTTAGGAAGACCTGAGCTTTAGGTGGAGCGTGACAACTGTACCTGAAGGTGTAAATTATTTTCACGCAAGGTAAAATTTAGCTCTGGCTGATGCTTTTTAAAAAGGATACATTTTTTGACAGGCTTCCACATACCACATACATTATCAAACATTATCAAAGTGATAAATATAGGAGATAACAATACAGGGACAACCACAATAACCAAATAAGACTACACAGACTCTTTTCTGAGAAATCTTTTTCTCACTATTTACAAAACTGCTGTACTGGCTTCATATCTTACCTATGTTTATGCCGTGTGTACTCCAAATCTATCAATTTATTAATCTGTGGTAAGGCTGCAAATTTGGAGGGTATCATCTGCTCTCACAAGCTGTACTTTTAGCCTCTCCATAGCAGTATTTCTTTTTTTTGTACAGAGAAAACTCTAAGATTTCAGCACTGAAGGAATGGTTGTAAGGTGAAGTTTTTAATATGTCAAGAGAATTCGAAATGACCTTCATTCCTTATTCCACCTCACCAGTGTGTAGAGTGGATGGCACTAGCACCCACTATCGTCCTACAAATAGCACACATGCAGCAACTTGTCACTGTACTCAACACTTGGTGATAAATCTCAGCAAGGATACAGGGCTACACATACTGATGGTCTGCCCACACTGTTGTCACGATGACTTCATACTCGGCAAGTTAGTTGGATCTTTGAGATTAGTTGGCACACACGCCAAAGCGTTACTTTTGACTGGTCAGGCTGTTTCTGTCTGACCTGCTTTGCTCTTTTCTTTGTATCAAGGCACTGAACTGCAATATAACATGGTATACATATACCATGATACAGACCTTTGTTATTTTATTTGATGCTAAGTCAAATGGTAGTGTTTTTGCAGACAAATTCCAAATCCCACCAGTTACTAGTTAAACATTTGACTTTCCTACTGTATTTGTTAAAACATGTTTTAAAAAAGGTTTTCTTTAATAATAATAATTTCATGTTCTTGCTCTTTTTGTTCAATTTCTGTATTTTCAGAAGTGGACAAACATACAGAGAAACAGCTCTATCCAAAGAGATGCAAAACAGACAACTGAAAATGCAAACACATGCACACATACAATATCTCTCTGTGTTGTTCTCTCTCTCTCTCTCACACACACACACACACACACACACACACACACACACACACACACACACACACACACACACACACACACACACACACACACACATGTACACACACATATGAGTAAAGGGCTTATTTGAGGTTATTATGGGACATTAGTTTGGCTTGGGAAATGACAGGGCTTTGCATGATTCTGCCGTTGCATAGCAACCTAGGTAATTTTCAGATAGCTAACACTGCTTCATTTTAGGTGATAGAATTTTATTTTTTTGTTAATAAAACAGGAGGAGTGTAGATATTTTTGGCTGCCAGCCACAGGGAGAAAGAAATGGGGGATAGAATAAAAGACAAAAAAAGCAGTCTTTTAAATTGCATTTATATATCACTATGTGTTTTTAAGGGGACGTAACTGCTATCAGATTCTATTTTCTATTAACATAATGAAGATTAACATTGTTAATTGACATATTTGCATTTTGCAAATGTGCTGATAATGAACAAATCAGTTCAGTCTTTAGATATTTTAACGAGGAAAATGAAACAATCAAGCACTGCTCTGTAGGGACTTACAGCATTGTTAAGCTTTTTGTACGGTTATACGGTTATAGTAAAGCACTGGAAGCACTCGGTTAAGACTGGGGAAAAGTCATAAAGTCATAATCATTCCACCCCAAAAAAGGAAAAATAATCCACAGCTGGGCCTTCAACCGCGATTTGAGGTCTACTCTTTTGCGTGATGATGGTACAATTCTACAATCCAAAGTCTGATGTCCTTCATACATGTTGGACTTCATGCAATGTATTTTTGTAGTACAGTACAGTGTTTTATATGAGCACTATATACCTTTTCAAGTCCTCTTTCAGAAAAGGACTGCATAGTATCTTGGCAAAACGTTTATGACAATTTACTTCTACTCTCATGAAAATTATGTATTTGAACTAAAACTGCTTTTTCCAGCCTCACAAATGAGCAAATAAATATGCACGTAATTAGTGAGTGACAATAAAAAAGAAAAGATTCCACTTTTTTAGTTAGGCAGGTGAGTTTGAGCCTCTTCCACCCCAGCTACCTCCCACAATTTTACTTTAAACTGATACAAGAAAACCTTACATTCGACACGACAGTTTTTCACCAACACCAGGAAAGTGAAGAGACTGACCTGAACTTCAGTAACCAAACTTAAGTAGTTTCTATGCAGTGAAAACAATAGCAATACATGAACTCCTGGTGCTCCACGAGGACTATATTCAACCTCATAAACTCACATTCTTCTCTCTTTAGTCTAATCAAATTTCTCTCAATCAAAGGTCCCACCAAGGCATGCAGTGTCAACAATTACATTGTAACACAGATTTAATTAGACAACTAGTTTATTAATATGCAACTTCTAGGAGCCAGGGTTGACAGCTTTGATCACTGTTTGTGAAGTTAAGTTGATGGTGTTAGTAACATCCATGAATAACAGAAGCGCTGTGTAGGTTTTCTAAATTAGTAAATCATTTTGAGAATAATGTAGCCTTCAATTCACTCTCCCCTTTAAAATAGTAGAAGAAGAAAGAAAAGTATTTATGATGTACTGCTATGTCACAAATTTGATTTAAAAGATAAATATTGTCATTTGAAAAAACTAGTGTGAACCCAAGACATAATAAATATACTAAATAGTGCATTTAACATTTGGCAATTAAAACAAAGATGAACACAATGAGAATTTGCATCCCAAATGCCACACTAGGTCACTCCCAGCTACTCCTTGGATAAAAGGGAGAAAAGATAAGGAATAAAAGAATGTGACAGAGCGGGGGGAAAGCAGAGAGGTACAGAAAGGGAATGAGTCTTAGGAGAGATAGAGCTACTGTACAACATGCTGCTGTAGTGGCAGATAAGTATTATTCTGGTGGGGCAGATTAAAAGACTACAATCTTCCGATGAATATATTAACATTTCATGAGACAAATCGAGGACTGGCAATCTCTTCCCTTGCATAAATAATGAACTAGCTTAATATGAATGCCTAGTTGAGAGCCTCCCCTGACATGTGCGAAATCGAATGGGATGCTGTGTGCGAGTGTTATTTGCAGGATGTGTGTAAATGCGAGTAAAAACGTGTGTGTTTAGTGGACGGGGCAAATGGGATTTCTGTTGCAATATGTGTTGGGGTGTTGGCTAGTGATCTGTGCTGTTCCTGCACGTTCAGGCAATGAGGAGTCTCTTTTTCCTTTTTCCAGAATGAAGAGATCAATTGCAGCATACACCAGAGTGAAAGCCAACATTTTTCCAGTACGGAAAGAAGTAAAAAAATTGTTGTTTTAAAAGTGTAAAGTGCAGTAAAAGCTGTAAGACATCTCATCAATTTCACACCTTTTTCTTTATTATAGTATTTGAAAATATATTGACATATATTACAATATAAAGCACCTTGAGGTTAAAGTTGACATTTTCCTCTAAATAAAATTTAATTGAATAGGGTCATTTTTCCAGCTGCTGGCTACTAACCCTAACCCTAACCTATAAAACTTAAAGGCACAGCATTTCTGTGTTATTTCTATAACAAACAGAATAAATAAGGCTTCCAAGATAGTATGATAATGGGGAGATGCTTCTGCTATAGTTTACCTTTTCTTTATAATGTTAACTATGAAGATAAATATTAGAAAAAGTAACAAAAAGTTCCTTATCGTTAAGTCCTCTTACTCTCTTTATGTTTTTATGCATACATCATTTCCATCTCATCTTTGGCTCGCTCACTCACCTCAGCCACTCTTCCTCTCTTTGTGTAACTGGGAGATGGAAAGAATTAAGTTGTAGAGTGCTAAAATGATTAGAGATTACAGATATTTTTCTTTTTCTTTTTTTGCTAAAATGCCCCTGCATGTTTTTGCACTCTTCGACAGAATGACATCTGCAGCAAAGTTGTGGAATTTTGAGTGGAACCCTGCTGATTATTTAAAGCAGCCATAGCAAAAACTGGAAAATGCGCCAGCTACCCAAGTGTGAAAGTAGTGGGTTTAAATTGATTTTTGATCCGTGAAAACACAAACATGGTGTGAACTGCGTCGCTTCCAGTTCGCTGGCCCAGTTTAGAATGGACTTTACTGGCAAGGGTGCAACCCAAAAAAACCAACAAGCCGATCAACATTTCTCAGCAGAGTACGGACAAGTTGCCAACCACGGTACATGTTTCAGCTTAGACACACAGTAGAGGAAAGTAACAAAGCAAAGCAAAAAACCCGCAAAACAAAACACATAACGAATGACATAATGAAATGCATGTTATATTGATTTAACTGAAGACTTTTGGCATTAATCTTTTACCTCGAGACCACGATGAAAAGATTTCAGAGAGTTTTGAGGAGCCTCTTATCAATCTGTGTTATGAGCAGTTATTTCTTATTCCTTTTACCCTGTGCTACTTTAGCGCTAAGTTCCCAGAGTCTATTAAAGCTCTGCATTTTGACGCTGGTTTCCCTAGAGCGTGACAGATCAGTTCAGTCGAAGAGGGTCAAGTAAAGTTCACAGATAAAGGGCAGTTTGGAGAGAATGATGGATGAGGGGGAGGTGGAGCAAGAAAGAAACGTTCAGAATGAGAGATCTCTCACCTTGCTTCCACATGAAACATCCAAAGACACCAGTAGCTGATGCTGCATTAAGGTTATGCTACTATTAGGCTGTGTGTGATCAAGCTTGTGCACTATATCAGCGGTCCTCAACTCCCAGGCCACGGACTGGTAGCGGTCCATGAGTTGTTTGGTACCAGGCCACGAGAGTTGAGGCTTGGGTGTGAAATTTATGGTTTTCAGGATATTTAGCGGTTTTTATCGTTATTTTTTTAATCGTTTTTATCGTTAACTCAGTTTCCCTGGGTCTTTTCCCGTGTGTTATGAATAAATCTTCTTTTTTTGGTACGGGTACTGGTTTTATTTTGTTGTATTTATCTGCCTTAAAGGCCGATCTGTGAAAATATTGTCCGGAATACACTGGTCCATGGTGTAAAAAGGTTGGGGACCACAGCACCATATAACATGACTTATAATATAATGAGAACCTGTTGTGAATCTGAGGAACAAAAACAATCAGTAACTGGGATAAAACGTCATGTAAATACCCAGTCGGACACAGAGACCTCCTCTCAGTTACAGCCATGCCATAGTTTCCATATCTGCGAGTCTGCTGTGGTAAACAATGCTATCAGATGGTGAGCCTGTGGACATCCACATGCCTGCCAGTTTTAGTGACAGTGCAGACTAACTAAACTACGACTGACCAACTGTGGATATGCCCTTCAGCACACTTGGGTGGACTTTATAGATGTGTAACAGGAAGGCCTACGTTCTCTGGTGTCTGCATCTTCCCATGTCTGTGTCTGGAACTGAGTATAATCTTTGCCTTTGTATTCTTATTATTATTTTTTGTCATGTGCTCACAGACAACTCATTCAAGTGATTCTGAAGCTTTTTGGCAAGAATTGCCAGGAATGTGAGGATTCCCCACAGTGGTTAATGCCATGGCCCACTGCAGGAACAAAGCTGGAGTGTCGCTATAACTCCCTTCAAACACGCTCCCTTCCATTCTAGTTTTCCTCAGTTGCTCTGGCTCACTTCTTGGCAGTTGAAATTGTCAAAACAGTAGGTGAAATCCTTCACAGCATTGTGTTACTTGTGAACACCAGAAAGAAACTCTCTTTCTATGTGAGTATTTACAGATTGTTGAATTGTCAAAATCTGCTGAACTCACATGTGTTAACTTATGAATATGAGTATTTTAGAGCCTGAGCACAACAGATTTCCAACAGTTTTTGAACATGGATCCAGCACGACGAGGGCAACAGCCTGGCCATGGAAGATGGAGAAGAGTGTGGTAGTGTAGCAAGGGGAAGACAAAAGAGTATAGACTGATACAGAAGAGAGAAGAGTGGTTCTTTCTCCCATTGTCACATGAAGGAGAAAAATTGGGGCTGATTAGAATGTGTAGCAACCACTATTTTGTAACTTTTGTTACAACATGTTGTTTATTCTGTTTACTATAGTGTAATGTGATATGTAACCATTTCATACATCATTAGTAATCAGTTTTGTTCCTTTTGAATAGATCTCTTGAAATAAGCATGTGAAGAGTATTCACTATGATACCCAATAGCAGTCAGTTAACAAGAAAGAAAATTCAAGAAAATTCCTGATTTGATTTCTTCAATCTCTAAATGGGGAGTTTGGCTTCCTTGTGATATTGTTGAGTTTTTGATTTCTCTTTTTACTGCATGAATCCTTTTTTGTTACTATTCTGTGATCCTGTTTTGGTTCATGTTTCCGTTATTATTCTGGTAATGCTGAATGTCTTTTCTTTTTTACTTTTGTTTTGTGATATCTTAAATTTTAGTTCATGACTTTCTTATGGAACAGGTCTATTATTTATTCTGGTAGCAGTTGTGGAGATCACCTTTGCTGTGTTTCTGTCTCATTTCTGTGTTTAAGGCCTTGGTCTCGTACATCGTATTAAACATTAGTATTCACGTCTGCATCAGTATCTTCAGGCTATTACCTTTTAGTCTTTGAAGGTTTGTTTTCTTTCATGTCTTGTCTTAGTTTTACTTCCTGTCTTTCTCCCTCTGATTGTCTCGTCTTGTGTTATTTCACCTGTGTTTAATGGCCTTCCCATTTGTCATCCATTAATCAGCCCTCCGTGTATAAATAATCCCGCCTTCCCCTTAGTCTTTGTCACGGTGTCTCTTATGCTTCCTGTGTAAGCTTGAAGAGCATGCATGTGCTCCTTTTTCTGTTTCCTTCTTGGACTTTGATTATTTCTTTAGTTTTTAATGGTTTAAAAGCTTGTTTTTGTTAGCCTCCAGCTCCAGCCTCCTGAGTTCACACTTCACTCTTACAATATCACATCTATTGGAGAATGAAATGTGCACAAAATGCAGCTTTATGTTAAATACTTTACCACAATAAAGTCAGAGAATGCAACACATCTGATTGATGACACTTAACTATTATGATTCACATCTGAGCTTTGACAAAATATTAATAGGATGTAAAGTTAGAAGTTTATTTGGAGTTCTTTTGATTAGTTTGCATATTGTGACTTCTTCTACAGAAACAGATATTGTAGAGATCATCAACTGATGGTTATATGACAGTTGTTTCTTTTAAGTCAATCTTTGTGAAGGTAAACAAAGAGGTAAAAAGAGTCCATAATGTAGTTTATATCATTCATAAAGAGGTATTTTTCAAGTCAGCAGTTTAAGTCTAGTTACATACTCTGTTGTTAGTGTACACCTAGTACACATGATGTCCCCAAGCTTTCCCTGCTTGCCACCAAGTTTGTAGATGTCTTGAAGCTGTGTACACGAGTCCATATGCATGCATGATGTATCTGAGAAAGTGTGCGTGTGTGTGTCTATTCCCTGCACAGCTTCTGTCCACAGTCACTGTCAAAGCTAGTCCACTGGGTCTTTCAATGCACAGGTGGTGATAGACTGGCCCCTAATGAGTCCATATGGGACTGTCTGGGAGAGGTGTGTGCTGTGTGTGCTGGTTATCTCTCTCTCTCTCTGTGTGTGTGTGTGTGTGTGTGTGTGTGTGTGTGTGTGTGTGTGTGTGTGTGTGTGTACCACTGGCCGGTAAAGTCACTGTGCACTTTAGATATCAATGTCCCCCTTGTGCACAAAAGGTAAAGCCCTGCTGTATGTGAGAAAGAACAACCCACCCACTGAGAACAGTAAAGATGAAACTTGCCACAGTGGGTGAACTTAAGCATCCTGCAAACAACTGCTATGCTTTTACAACCACATACAAACATGCACACTGGTTATGCAAATTCTCTGCACTGCATTGTGTAACAATCAAATTATGGGTTCTGTGGCCAGCATTGTTATGGCTTCTACTGCACATCTATTGGTGTTCTGTTGATCTTACAGCAGTTTCTGTTTATACTTGTGTCAATTCTCAAGGATTCATTTTGCATTTTAATGTATTATATTTCTTATAAAACTGTCAAAACCAGGCAATTAGATATTAACTACTGAGTGTCCTGATCTGGATAGAATCAAGCATTTCTGTAATAGACTTTCTCAGTTAGAGAAACCCAGTTTGTTTTTCTTGTATGTGTTTTTAGTCTGGCTAATCATTTATCTTTGCTTGGTTTTTCAGATTTCCACCAATTACCTCCTTACCAGGGAGTGCAAGCTGTCCCAATGTCAACCGATAAATCACCAAATTGGGATAAAGGATTGAAGAAGTTGAGCAAGGAACACCTGGCCTTGATCATTGCTCTGCAGCTCAGCTCTTCTATATTCTAATTCCGTCATGCGCTCCCAGGACATTCTGGATAAACAGGATTTTCCTCCAGTAATTCCAGGAATTCAACTGGACAAGGCTTCCAAAGGAAACCTGCATCACCACTGGCTGTCACCTTGGTTCCACCAAGAAACCCCACAGCCTCAGATTCTCCATAGCCTCCTGCATGGCCTTGCAATCCATCCGCAGTCAGGCTGGTCCGTGATACTGCAGTCAATTCCACCTTGGTTCACACTCCATCCTGCTCCACAATTCTTATTATAGGTATCTCCATCATGTTGAAATTCAGCATGAAGATGGACAAAACTTACAGCTTTCCTTGTGCTTGAGTTCTGTAAGTTATTGACAAAATCCCAGAGATTAAAGAAGACTATCTGAAGTTGAAGTGGGTTGTAGTCCATGTGGGAACAAATGACATCCAGTATCAACAGTATGAACTTGTGGTTACAGTCACCTGCTGAGTTTGCAGACCTGGCTGTCATCAATGTGTAACGACTATGGGGTGATTTTTATAGATAACTTTGACTTGTTTTGGGAGCACAGACAGCTTTACCAAATAGACTGTCTCTACACTCTAATAGACTGGGTTCATGGAGGTTATTGGCATAAATAGCTTAATGTTTACACCACTTGCATGCTGCACCTTTCTCTGACAACTGCAACCCAACTGCCACAATCTGGTGTTTAAGTGATGACGTATGAATCCTTCTCCTGGGTCTAAACGACTCTGTGTTTATTAAGGCAGTTGTATTTTTAACGTGTTTTAATGCTTTGTATCTTGTTCTATTTAATCTGAACAAGCCCCTAAAAAAGGCAGTAATCACTGTCGGCCTCTCTTGGGTTTTATTACCACTATTCATTTTAAAAGTCAGTTTTAAAAACATTACTATGTAACTACAGCTCAGCCCATGAAGCGGTAAATTAATTACTAACCTCATATTGTGGATCGATTATCTCAGTTGTTCTCCTGACTGAAGTTTGGTCCGTTTACGGCATCCTGCCATGCAATTGCATTTGTCCCTAACCATCAGGAACCATCACGTTAGCTTTCATCGAGTGGAAAAAAGTTAGCGTTTATCCTCCAACTTCACTGCGCTAATGTGTTTATATTATGCTAATCATGGCTTTGTAGCTAGCCAACTCCGGCCTCGAGTGCTGGTTCTACCCTGGGTCAACACACCTGAATCAAATGATTAGTTCGTTACCAGGCCTCTGCAAAACTTCAGGAGATGTTGGGGAGGTCATTTAGCCATTTGAATCAGCTGTGTTGGATTAAGGACACATTTAAAACCTGCAGGACAGCCCTCGAGGCCTGGAGTTGCCCACCCCTGACATAGCACATCATTATATACCAGGTAGCCCAACTTCAGTAACCCCACAAACATCACTGCTATTTAATGATAATAATAATAATAATAATGGATTGGATTTATATAGCGCTTTTCAAGGCACCCAAAGCGCTTTACAATGCCACTATTCATTCACTCTCGCATTCACACACTGGTGGAGGCAAGCTACGGTTGTAGCCACAGCTGCCCTAGGGCAGACTGACAGAAGTGAGGCTGCCATATCGCGCCATCGGCCCCTCTGGCCAACACCAGTAGGCGGTAGGGTAAAGTGTCTTGCCCAAAGACACAACGACCAGGACAGAGAGCCCGGGGATCGAACCGGCAACCTTCCGGTTACAGATACGCTTCCCAACCCCCTGAGCCACGGTCGCCCCAGTTTAGTTTAATGTCTTCATTTATGTTCCCTTATTTAGAACATGGTATATCATGTTTAGGTGGAAATTAGCGAGCTACCTTCCTGCTAACTTCTAACTCCGTTAAATTTCAGAAATTCTGTTTCTGTGGATGACTGGATGTTAAACTTAATTGTTACACCTGGTAAAGCAGCCACACTGATCATTTTATTAAAGATGAAAGAATTTTGACAGTTTGTAACTCTCAGTGGTGCTGCAGTATTCTTTTGACTTTAGGACCTGTAGCGGAGTTTGGACCCGGAAACGGCTAATGACGTCAGACTTAAAGGCTGAACCAGAACTACACGTCAAGCTTCAATCCCTTGAGTGACCAGTTCACATTTTTCAGGTTTGTTCATTTCAATCTAATTACCGCCTACAGTAAGCACAGTCTAGTAAATTCAGGATTACAGTAATACAGTAGTCCTGAATTTAATAGAGTAATTCATTTAAATGGGGACTTTAATTATTTAATGCATCTGCATGACTGTCATAGCCACCAATATACCAAATCCTGTGGAGACTGTCTGCTCCTAGACCAGCGGTCACCAGTACCGGTCTGTGTTTGGTACCGGGCCGCGAGAGTTGAGGTTCGGGTGTGAAATGTATGGTTTTCAGGGTTTTTATCGGTTTTTAGCATAATTTTGTTATCGTTTTTGTCGTTTACTTGTTTTTCTGGGTCGTTTCACGTGTGTTATGAATAAATCGTCTTTTTTCGGTACCGGTACTAGTTTTATTTTGTTGTATTTATCTGCAACACCTTAAAGGCCGGTCCGTGAAAATATTGTCGGGCATAAACCGGTCCGTGGCGCAAAAAAGGTTGGGGACCGCTGTCCTAGACCACCTAAGAACAAACAAAATACCAGAAAAAAATATTTGAATTATGAAAAATCACAAGAAAAAAATACTTTTTTAACTGTACTAAAGAACAAAAAATAAATAAATAAATGTGGAGTATTAAAAACACGAGATTACTCTCTTTCAAGTCCCTGACAGTTTATGACTTAATTGATTAAAAGATTGATTTATTTTGCCTCACAGAAACCTGGCTGCAGCAGAATGAATATGATAGTTTAAATGAATCAACAACTGAAGTTATATTAACTGTCAGAATCCTCAAGGCAAAGGCCAAGGAAATTATTTTAACATTCATATATATTTTGCCAATAACAGCCTCAATACTGTATTGAATTATTAGACTCAGCTGGCTTTTCTCAAAATGTAAAGTAACGTACATATGGCACTGAACAGTTTTTCCTGAAAACCCTCTTTTGTCTGACAATTTCTTAATAACATTTAATTTTATAATAATGGACTACACCGAACTGGAAAACATTTTCGGTACACTAGATATTTCACTGAAAATGCTGTAACACAATTTAAAGTTCTTCCTTCTATGTTCAATAGAATTCTTTGTACCAACACAATTAAGAGCAGTTACAAGAACCTCACTCCCACAGAAGTCAATTATCTTGGTAATAGTATTATATCTTTATGGTTTATGGCCCTGAATACAGTCACTCCAAAAAAAGAAAGTGTCAAATCAAAGAGTCAAATTGATGATTCTCAAATGCCTTAAAGTAAAAATGGCATTGTACTAATTTAAATAAGTCTTTGTTATAGTTTTTTGCTCTCTAAAAAAAGATTTCTTTAAAAATAAAATTCCAACCATAAGAGAAAAAAAATATTCAGAGTCATCCCTCAGACATATGATTAATTACAGCAACTTTAATAACTGCTGATATTTGATTACACTATTTCATGCCTATTGATCTTTCTGAATTAACTTCAATAATATCTTCCTCTAAATCATCTACATCTTTATTGGACATCATTCCTAGAAGACCGATCAAAAAAGTATGATCATTACTCAGCACCACAATTTAATATGCATATTAAAAAAAGGTAAAAAGTCCTTACTTCATCGAACTATCTTAGCTAATTCTAGAACAATTTCCATCCTTATTAAGCACAAGGCCACACATAGGCCAGCACAAGGCCAGTTGCATACACACTGTTGGTCCTATGCTGGCCCATGTGTGGATTACCTCCGGCAAACCTGATCTGGGCCACCAAAGGGCCGTCAATCTTTGCAGTATGTGAGCCATCTGTAGGTGGTGTGCAGCCACGGGCCAGTTGTAGACAGACTGCTGGCCCTGTGCTGGCCCAGAATAGTTTCAGCTCTGGCCCCAGATATCAGCCTCTAATGTGTACCTTAATCAAGCCATGTAATAACAACATGTGCCAGAACATGCAAAACAGGGCAAAAGTAACATGCCGAAACTCTGTTCAGACAGCAAATGGACTGATTATTGTCTAACACTTTACTACTCTCCCAGAATACTTAATGTGCTCTATACAACATGCCACATTCCCCCAATCACACACTTTCTCTTAACTGAGAGCTTTCTAACTACATACATATTCACACTCTTGACATGCAGACTGGAGGAGCCAGGAATCGAACCACTAAACTTCCGATCAGCAGGTGACCTGCTCTACCGCCCGAGCTACAGCCACCCAGTGGTAAACACGAGTAAACCGTTACTAGGTTTTGGATAAAGTGTACACTCACAAACTTGTCAGACCTGCATTTGAAACATTAGCTACCATAGCAGTATAGTATTGCAACATGGCATTTGGATCTTCTAACTAAAATAGGAACATAAATAGTGCCATCATTGCCAGACCTGGCCCATATGTGGTTGACATACACTCTGCCAAGACACCGGTCAGTCAGAAGTGCCAGCTTGATGCCAGATCTGGGCCAGACCTGTTTTCTATGAGCCTGGGCCACATAACCCAAACCACAATCAAGCCAGATATGGCATGCCATCACGTAGACAGTGCCATCTATGCCAGGCCTGGCCCATATCTGGATGACATACGTCTTATCATGCCAGAAGTCAGCCAGCAGTGCCGGCTTGATACCAGATCCGGGCCAGACCTGCTTGCTATGTGGGAAGTTAGCCATGTAGTTCCACGTGGTTTTTTGCTGGACATTTTATGTTATAGATGCTTCCCTCAGGTAATATTATTAACACAACACTAGGATACATTTTCATTTCTATGCAGATGAAACCCAACTATTTTTATCTATATTATTCCTCTATTTATTTATCTTTAAAGCCACATGCATAATTCAATTAGTTATAGAACATAGTTGGTGCAGGTGTGTCTTAAAGAAAAAAGCTTTGATTTCCCATAAATTTCTCCTCCTAAATTCAAACAAAGCTAAGGTTATTATATTCTGCCCTAAAATCCTCAGAAACATGGCGTCAAATCAGATCCTTACTCCAGATGGTATTACTTCGGCCTCCAGCAACACCGTCAGTAATCTTGGAATAAATTTTGACCAGGATATGTCCTTCAATACACACATTAAGTATGCAGGACTTTTTCAACTCCTCAATGTGTCTAAAATTAAAAACACCCGGTCTCAGTCAGATGCTGAAAAACTAATTCATACATTCATTAATTCCAGGCTGGAGTATTGTAATTAATTATTTTCACGTTCTAAAAGCTTCCTTTTAATCCAAAATGTTGTAGTGAGAGTACTCAGAGGGACGAGAAAGATCATATTTCCCCCATATCAGCTTTTCTTCACCACTCCCTATCAAATCCAAAGTTGAATTTAAAATCTTTGTCCTCCTCACTTACTAAGTCTTGATGTGATCCCATTTTATCTTGAAGACCTCGGTAGCACATTATCACAAAAGAGCACTTTGCTCTCAGACTGCCACCTTACTTGTGGTTTCTAAAAGTAGAATGGGAGGCAGAACCTTCAACTGTCAGGTCACACTCCCATGAAATCAGCTCCCATTTTTTAAAATCAGACTAAGCTTTCCTTTTTGATGAAGCTTATTGTTAAAGCTGGATCAGGTGACCCTGTGATGGTGCAGGGTTATAATTATTATATAGGCTCATACGGCTACGTGATTTATGTGGTGCTCTAAGTATTTCATCTCCACTCACAGTTTTTCACGTCACAGCTGTTTATATACCGCTCCAGCATGTCATTAAATTTTTGTTTCCTCCCTCTCTTAGTCTGTGTAATCCTATCTCCCTAGGCTCTCTTTTTCTCTTCTCCCTTCCCTCACCCCAGCTGATCACGGTAGATGGGTACCCCTTCCTGAGCCTGCATTTGACTGATGTTTCATCCTGTTTAAAGAGAGTTATCCCTTATCACCATTGCAAAGTACTTGCTCATGGGAAGTTGCTTGATTATTTGGGGTTTTCTCAGGAATCCTTTAGGTCTTTATCTCGCAGTATAAAAGCCCTCAAGTTAGCTAAATAAATAAGCCTGAATTCAGCTGAACTGAACTTTTGTTGTTATGTGGTGTTGTTAAAAAGCTGCCCAAGTTACTTAAAAGATTAACTAATAATACAAATATGTGACTATAATGTAAGAAACAGTGTGCCTTCAAATGGTTAGTCTGACCTTAATATTGTGTTTCCTTGTAATCTTTGTCTTTAATGATAAAATGTTTAAGCATAGCAGAATCCATTTTTATGCAACAGATCTATCTGCAGGATTTTTGCTTACAAATGCAAAAGAAAGGGAACAGTTATATCAGTTTAACTGAACACAGTGGACAGATGTGTTTCACACAGTCGGCTTTGTGTACACTAAACTTAAACTATGAGGTGTGTGTGTGCTAGATTTTTCCATTCGAGTTCAAAAGAGTTATCTCTTTATCTGTTTATTCAACACAGGCTGAGTCACAGTGTTGAGTCAGTGGTTTAAAGCAGGTTTGACCTGCTACATGAAACCTGCCTCACATCATCTGGAGGGGCGAGACGGCTGCAAAAACAATAACAAAGAGCACTTTGTGTCAGCAGACTACCAAAGTGACACATTTCATTATGCATGGTGGAGAGAATCTCCAGTAAACACTTTGATGTTTTTCTAAAATGTCAAAATACAATTAACATACAATCCAATTCAGTGTTAGCAGCATACTGCTTTGTGTTATGTGTTACAAGTTTTGTTTGGATTAGCAGCAAACACAAGAAAAGTAGGAATAAATGAATGAATGAAAATGTGTGAAGAAGATCGGATTCAGTGAAAGAAGTGCGACGCTTTCAGTTATTTTATAATGGGCATTATAACAGAGGAGCTCTACACACATCACAAATCTTGTGCTTACTTTGGAAGTGATTTTATTTTCTGTATTTCTGTCATCATGTGCAGAAGCAGAAAGACGTCACAAAATCAGCGTTTTGAAAAATAATTTTAATCACATTTTTCACAAATAGCTGCCTTGTACAGTTCTTTTGAAATATACTTACAGAAAACTTAGTGGACAACCACTTACCTGTTACCTGATCATTTAGTGTTTGCCTTGCTGGATTTACTGGCTGTTAACCAAAGATGACCAGCTGTATTAAAATATAAATGACATAACAGCATCAAAGTGATTCGCTTGCCATTGTGGAAGTCAGTAAGAAAGGAGGAAATTAGATGAATCATTTGAAAGAAATGCCTTTTGCTTAGCTTAATGCATCAGACAGACTTCAGAGCCGATAGTCAAACTGACTACATCACAATCCATCACAACAGTATATGTTAACTTTCCTCCTTTCACACATCAGATATAACTACAAGTCAGCAGGAGAAAGGTGAACAATTTGTTCTTCATTCAAATAGTTTAAGGATACTTCCTGTTATTTAGTCTTTATTGCCTTGTTGTCTTATTGAGGCCTAACATTTCATATAATAATTAGAACAGTCTGCTCTAATGCATCTGAGCAGGAAGAGTTAATGAAAAGGGAACAGTGCTGTCTTGGAAGCAGATGACTGAGACAACAAAAAAGAATATAATGAGGAATAATATAGCACTTTTTCCGCCTACTGAGGACAGAACTGTATTAGACACAGTGAGGAAGCTTAATGTGAAGGACGTGACTTATAAGAGGCAAAAACATTTTTTCCTTGATTAATGTAATGCTATGCGGTCAGTTCACCGGTTGATCCATGAGCATTACTGTGCCAACGTTACCTCCTGGTGTGCCGGTTATTTCCATTAATTCAGACTCAATGTGACATTAGAAATAAACCACAAGGAGGACGAGTGTCATGGCACTGATGAGAGAGTTAAGACTACAAGCCTGGGTTTTTCAAAATTCTCATTACCATTTGTATTAAAGAAATAGAAATGTTAAATGATATTTAGAATGAATGCGGTTTTTTTAGTATTTAGTGTCTAATGGTCTATTGAAACAGAAATGTGGCATTTGTTGAACGTAGTTGTTGCTAAAAAGTCTTACATCACCATGGATGTGGATTATTTTCCAGCACATCTACCTCTTAGGTACACATTTGGAATTTACTTTATGGGTCAAACACAAAGCAACACTAAAGAGAAACATAGCACACATTAATTTAGAAACCAGATTCAGCAACACTACAACACATTTCCTTGTTAAATGCCTCTATTATTAGGAATATATTCATATATCTGTATTTATATTTAGCTAAAATTACTATGTTTAAAAAATAAACTGTATTTGAGTTACATAAAAAATCACTATACTATTTGAAGCACATTTAAAGCAAAACCTGCCGAGAACCAAGACTCCTCACTAACATCAAATAGATGGCGGTTACATTAAGGACCATGGAGCAGAGTGCATTTGTTTCCTGGCGTTGAAGTCCTGCATAAAATCTCCAATTCTGCAGCACTTTTATGACTGTTACTGACAACTAGCATTGTCCACCATGTACTTGGCTAATAATAGACTATGCAATGTTGAAGTAGTGCCAGCCATGAAGGCTTTTTTCATCTCCCTTGGGATTTTAGAGACATTTACAAACCAGGTTTCAATAGGAAACAAGATAAAAGTGAGACGAACAGAGGAAAAAATATAAGTACATTTAGTAGTAGGCAATTTTGACAGAGACAGAAAACACCATTGCCGACAGATGTGATTTACTCTAAGTGGCTTAAAGCAAGAGATGTGCTGTGTAGTTGCCATTTACAAATAATGGACCTGTCATATATGATGTGGGAAGACGAGGGTATAGAAAATGGGGGATGCTACTGATTCTTTGTGTGAATGTTTATGCAAAGGTCAACCTTATTATACTGATATACAGAGAGAGCACAGTAGCAAAAACAAGCTTGTCAAACAAGGCAAGTATCTGTCAGGGTTACAAGGCAAGCAGAAGCCTTGTTAGTGATTATTTAAGCTGCCAGAGTGCTCCAATGAGGGGAAATAACACTCTATTTATAAATTCACATGTCTCAGGGCAAAGTGTGTTCTGTCCTGGACTCGTGTACAGAGAGAGAGCAAGAATGAATGCTAACAAACACAATCGTAAATGCTTCTCTAGGATATTTCCATTGTTTTTTTGTTACTTACAGTAGATGTGAACTAGAAATCCTACTAATAAAATTAGCAACATTTGTTTTATGACTGTAGGTATAAGTAAATAATTCAGTGATGTTGGAATTTGTTGTGTGAGCAAAACCAAAAGAGATCAGAAAGAGCTGGCTGTACTTATGCGTTCTCGCATCACGAATGCAATGTACGTGGCATTTGTTTAAAGTGTGTTGGAAACCATAAAATAAATATAAACCAAAAAAGTCTGAGCAGTTCTTACAGTCTTACAGTCTGATGGAAGAAGTGCTCCCACCACCTTTTTCTTTAAAGAGTTAAAGGAAATACAGGATTCTGATCAAGCCTATTCAAGAAGGTGAAAGCAGTGTAATTCTCTTTCATGAATAAATCATTTTCTCCCCCTTTCCAGCCTCGATTTTCCTTGACAGATGCCTGTGTGTCCTCTTCCATTACCCATGTCATTTCCTCTCCTTCAAGTGCAATTCCTGCTCTTGTCCTTAACACTGATCCCTGAGGACTGACATGTAAAGGGAGGGAAGTGATGGGGGGGGGGGGGGGGGGGGGGTCACGAGGAAAATTGGTAAAAACTATAAAAAGGTTGCAGTGGGTGCATTAAAAAAACAGACTTAAAGACAAAAGAGCACATAAGATAATTAAGACATCTCTTTGTTAAAAGTAATAATCATTATGAAAAAGAAAAAAAACTTGCAGAATGACACAATATAAATCCAATGCTGCCAGATGGACAAATGCTCAACCAGCCAGGCAGTCACACTTGAATATCGCACCTTACCAACTGTACAGTCAGCTACACAAAAGCTGTGAGAACCAGCTTGGAGGCCATCAGCTTTCAGACAGGCAGCTTTCTATTCATGAGGCAATCAAATAGATATAAAGCCGAGCTCATGAGTTAGGCTCACACACAGATAGATATAACTGCTGCTGCTACTTTTATGCTTCCTCTCTACTGACACTAGATAAAAGAAGCTAGATAACATAATCCAGTATGAAAAAGTGTTGCGGTTAGAGTTAGCCATACATGATAAATGCTGGGGAGGAGAGAAAAGAAGAAAGAGGTAAATATATAGGGGAGGGGTTATGGGGTGGTTGAACGTAGGGGAATGAAGTTTAAAGAGTGCTGAGAAAAATTGGAGTGGGTGGTCAATATGGAGTAAGAAGGGTGCAATAGAAAATAAAGAGTCAAAATCTGTGGAAAAATATGGAGAACATAAGCAAAACCAAGACGACGTCCCGGGGTGACTTTTCTGTTTCTCAGCTGTTTGTGTGCCAGAGACTTGGGTTACACCACAGTCAGCTCCATTCCCCCCAGACACCCCACACAATGGATGATTAATGGTAAAAGATGAAAGTAAAGCAGCAACATAGCAGGAAGAAAATAACATTGGATATGGGGAGAGGAAGGGTGTGAAAGGTGTAAAATGAGTGGATGGAGGAAAAAAAGACAAAATGTAGGAGAGACAGCGCTGAGGATCGGCTTTCTCTCTCCTCTGCCACGGCTAATTTCTGATTGTGTTTGTTTCTGTATCTCATCTTCTGCTTTTCATCTTTTATTCATGCGGTTTCATCCCCCTACCTTGTTTTTCTTCATACATTTCTCTCTGTCTCTCTCTTTCTCTCTCCCTCTCCCTCTCCCTCTGTCTTTAACTCCAGACTGTTAAATGTAGGTCACTCTGTCTGGAAGCTCCCCTCTCCTTTCTCCCTCTCTCTCCCTTGCCAGTCATTCAGCCCATCGTTTCCTGCCTCTTCTTCTCCTCCACTGGGGATGCAATTTGTCTGGGCTGGGAGCCGGTTGCCGGATAGCTTGCTCGCCTGGCTGGATACCGCTGTACTGGATATGATTTATATTGCGTATGGAGAGTGCAGGAGCTGCACAATTATAAGGCCCGGCCGCATCTATATCCTGGAATTAGCGGAGACATTTCCAGTGCTTTTTCCCTAGCAACGTGCAGGTGGAGATTGAGCATAGCCAGAGCCCAAGCTGCTGCAAGACTGTTTTTTAAAAGAGGGCAGGAAAAAACCTTTGGCATTGCCCCTGCCTTCTTAATCTCGTCCAAAAAAGAAAAAGACCCTTGGAACGTTGCGTGTTTGTTCGCTTCCAAAATCCACCACATAGGTCCAAATTTCGTTTTCTTTCCTCTCACTTTTTGTGTCTCGTTATTGGCAGGCAGGTTGAGTTGTGCATATTCCTTTTGTCAGGATGATGCTCCGAGCCTCTTTGAAACAACTTTCAGCACAAGGCAAGAAAACAGAGATTTTTGAAAGGTATTTCTGGATTTTACAGCAGCTCTCCATCAAGAAGCGTAAAAATATCGTAGTTATGTCAAGGCTTTGCTTGCTCCTCTTCTCTCCCCTTCCAAAAAATCTGGGAGTGGAGTGGTGAGTGTGTGTGTCTGCTTCCCCTGCTTGCCGCAGTGCAGTGCGACTGGCTTGGAGAAGTGAGGGAGGCAAAACGCAGACTGTTGCTAACTCTGTGGTGGCAGACTGGCAAAAAGAGTGGTTGAATTGTGTGGAGCTGGATGGCTGCAGTTTTAGTAGCACAAAAATCAGCTGAGGCTGTCAATCAGCCATCACTCACTGTCAAGCACAGTCAAAACAAACAGCCTCGTGCATTAGTGGGAGCGTGAGTGGGTGTGTAAGTGGGTGTGAGTACAACAGTCATCACCTCAGAGACCATGCAGACAGACACCCTAAAATTCATATAGACAAAGACACCTCACGCACAGACACGCAGACACATATGACTGCACATAAATACAGACAGCACTTATCCTGACTAGCAAGGTTTTTGCTCTGCCTCTATATTTAGTTTAGTCTCCTGTAGTTTAGATACCTTAATGTAGTTTTCAACTGCCCAAAGATACAGATACGTATCTTTCTCTGTCTTATTGGGTTGAGAAGATCAGGCATTCATACAAAGCTTATCATAATTAACTAAAATTAGACTAAAACTAGGTTTGAAACAACCGATTACCTGGAAGAAAAAGAAAAAATGAGAAAAGGGTACTTATGAAACGACCTAAATTCTAAAATAAAAGTACAGATGAAAGGTCTTCAGTTTTAGTCTTTGACATTGAATTGAAATTCAGCAACCCCCAAATAATCAGGCTTTGGTACACGTATCTTTAAATCTTAAAATGCCAGTGCTCTGTAAGAGTATTTGAAATGCACACAGGTCAGAGGAGGACCTGACTTACCACCTCTTTCACCTCTCCTCGGGTGTCTTCAAAGCTTTTTTCAGAGGCTTTCCTTCAGTCATTCACATTTTTCCCCACTCCTTCTTGCTTGTTTTTTCCCTCCTTCTCGTCTTCACATGAGCAGGGCCAAGGTCTTCAGATGCACCTTTGTGTAAGGCTCCCTTTTTTTTCACTGACCCGGCTGATCCCAGTCTCCCTTTCCTCCATTGCTAAAAGCTAGCTCACCTGCTTTTGCCACTGGTTTTCCAGGTCCTTCAGCAGGGTGGCCCGCTCCATGTCTCGAGTGCTTTAAGATTTTTTTCAAATGCTACTTTCATCTTGCCCTTGTCCTTCCTCCAGGCAGCACTGCCTGTTTAATTTTAAAAGAGTTTGTCCTGAGGGGAGGTAATCTTCTTTTCTCCTCATACTTACCTTCATATCTGCTTTCTGTTTTGTGACCTAATCTTTCAAAGCAAAATTTAGCCTGCTGTTCTCTTCCTTGGGATATTAAGGAAATACAAAAGGATACAATTTCTTCTATTTTCTTTCTTTCTTTAATGCATTCCTCTATCAAACAGTTCTGTTTTCAAGGTCTGGTTAATTATATTATAGCACATATGTCTCCAAAGAATACATATGGATATCTACAGTTATTCAGTTATTTAAAAACACATTGCTATGGAATGAATGTACCTACAGTCAGTGGAGAGCCATCTACATGTATGTCTGGTGCATTTGTGAGTTGTAAATATACTGTTTATGCAGTGCAATTAAATATAGTAATCTAAAAGTTTTTCTAAGAGCTGAACAGCTGGTGTTTATTGAATTTCTGTTGTCAGCTGACTAAGACTCAGTTCACTAGCACATGGCTTTCAGCATCCAGACTGAGATAAGAAACATGGAGGATGCGATTTTTTTTAAAGCCTTCAACCTTTGAAACAAGTCTTGTACAGTTCATGTTTGTTTTAAATGAGAGTTTGCATTCTTGAAAAAAATAAAACAATTTGAAGGCAGAGCCAACTGCTTTTTCCCTTTGTTTCCAATTCACACAATGCTTGTTTTGTGTCATCACTGCAACACACAGCGAGTGTAAAATAGCCACTTACCAGAGATTACATTTAACCTCTGTCTGGTTTGTTTAAACCAGTGTGTGTTTAATCTAATTTAAATTCCCAATCAATGATAATCCACGAATATATTGAAAAACCAGTGTCAAAATGTTCTGATTCCTGCACAGAGCAAAATGGTCGATGAGGAAGAAAAGAGAAAAACACTGCTATAGAGGGCCTAAATACAGCAGTGTGATATTGCAGAAACAAAGATATGTCATTCTCCTGATGATAACTGAGAAAATGTAAACACAAGTGACGACCCTTTTAAAACCTCTCTCTGACTTAATCTGACACTGTTGCTCTTGCTGCCCTTTTTTTTTTTTACCCCTTTCCCCTCTCACCCCTCCCAACCTCTCCCCCATCCCTCTGTGACATGCACATACACATTGTCAGCCACATCCATCCATCCCATGCCTGCTAGGTGTGAAGAGGGAGATGGCAGTCGGTAATTGGTGAGAAAGCACTTTATCACTTTGCTGGAGAATAGATTACATCCAATGTGTTTCTAATATGATTGAACATAGAGAATAGAAATCATATCCCCTCTTGTCACAGAAACCCCAAAGCAAACTCCTAAAGTGAAAAACAAAATGCAGTACTACATTGCCCTGATATTTGTAATAAAATGCACTCTGATTTCACAAAACTGCTCATGATGGATGCTGGAAAGAACTAAAGTTGTTCTGTTTTTCTAAAAGGACCACAACATACAAAAAAGTGGAATGTAATTAAAGCCAATAAAGAAAACCAAAAAAAAAACAAACCCACTTACACACATTGTACTACATCTTGCTGAGAGCAAATTGTACCTTCTTGCTAATTGAAGTCTTTAAAGCTGTAAGCTGAGACACATTTACATCATGTACTCATGTCTGCACAATCAAACAGCATTTTTACAGGGCTCTCAATAGGTCTGCCCATGATATGTTTCTCCAAATGCACTGTATGAAGGTTTAAACTTGGGAATAAATCAACACAGATCTTTCATTTTACATCTGTTTGTGTTCCATCCTCTACCCTGAAAACATACCACAAGTCACTGACTTCCCACTGACAAAGCATATTCTTAAAGACGTGAAGCAGAGAACCATTTCTTGTATGCTTCGCAAATGTGCTACTTGTGTTATATATACATAGACCTGGTGCCATTTTATGTAAAGTGGAGCGCTGGTGTAAAAGACGGCTTCTAATTTCTCCAAAACTTAAAACCTTATTGAGATGCTCGTTTGTTTCTTCCTTCTTTTCTTTCCTCAATTCTCTTTTCCTTTGACCCTGATATTGACTGACTGCACCATCACTGAAAGAGCAGAGCTTAACTTTCCTTATGTCAAAACTGTGTAACCATCAATTCTCCAAAGAAGATCGTTAATCTCAGGAGATGTGAACCACACACATACGCTGCTGTCTCATCACCTGAGGTTCACTCCAGGGAGCCTTCCATGTGTGTCATCCAGGCACTTTGCCTGGGGCAGGTTAGGAGGTGTCTCTGGAGAGGTATGCCCCACACTGACACAAACGCACACGTGCGCACACAAAAACGTTGGAGGTGACAAGGTGACGCTATGTCTCTGTGATACCTGGTCTCTGTCAAAGCTCAGTGACAACTGGTCACCTCTGACTGCTCGCACACACGTTGATGTGTAAATGAACTTGGGCATATGCACACAGAGATGCGCATGATATAAGCTACTCTATCACACCAAACAATGATATTTTGAAAGTGCAGCATTTTGCACATGAATGTCAGATGTCAATCATCATATTTAGTTTAATACACATGCATTAATAGTAATCTTTCTTTGCCTGCACCCAGAGCTCTTTATACCCTGCTACACTCTGTGTTGGATGACAGAGAATCCAAATGGAAAGCGACACTATCTGTGTTCTTTTTTACCATCTACAGTGGGGCAAAAAAGTATTTAGTCAGCCACCGATTGTGCAAGTTCCCCCACCTAAAATGATGACAGAGGTCAGTAATTTGCACCAGAGGTACACTTCAACTGTGAGAGACAGAATGTGAAAAAAAAAAATCCATGAATCCACATGGTAGGATTTGTAAAGAATTTATTGGTAAATCAGGGTGGAAAATAAGTATTTGGTCAATAACAAAAATACAACTCAATACTTTGTAACATAACCTTTGTTGGCAATAACAGAGGTCAAACGTTTACTATAGGTCTTTACCAGGTTTGCACACACAGTAGCTGGTATTTTGGCCCATTCCTCCATACAGATCTTCTCGAGAGCAGTGATGTTTTGGGGCTGTCGCCGAGCAACACGGACTTTCAACTCCCGCCACAGATTTTCTATGGGGTTGAGGTCTGGAGACTGGCTAGGCCACTCCAGGACTTTCAAATGCTTCTTACGGAGCCACTCCTTTGTTGCCCGGGCGGTGTGTTTTGGATCATTGTCATGTTGGAAGACCCAGCCTCGTTTCATCTTCAAAGTTCTCACTGATGGAAGGAGGTTTTGGCTCAAAATCTCACGATACATGGCCCCATTCATTCTGTCCTTAACACGGATCAGTCGTCCTGTCCCCTTGGCAGAAAAACAGCCCCATAGCATGATGTTTCCACCCCCATGCTTCACAGTAGGTATGGTGTTCTTGGGATGCAACTCAGTATTCTTCTTCCTCCAAACACGACGAGTTGAGTTTATACCAAAAAGTTCTACTTTGGTTTCATCTGACCACATGACATTCTCCCAATCCTCTGCTGTATCATCCATGTGCTCTCTGGCAAACTTCAGACGGGCCTGGACATGCACTGGCTTCAGCAGCGGAACACGTCTGGCACTGCGGGATTTGATTCCCTGCCGTTGTAGTGTGTTACTGATGGTGACCTTTGTTACTTTGGTCCCAGCTCTCTGCAGGTCATTCACCAGGTCCCCCCGTGTGGTTCTGGGATCTTTGCTCACCGTTCCCATGATCATTTTGACCCCACGGGATGAGATCTTGCGTGGAGCCCCAGATCGAGGGAGATTATCAGTGGTCTTGTATGTCTTCCATTTTCTGATGATTGCTCCCACAGTTGATTTTTTCACACCAAGCTGCTTGCCTATTGTAGATTCCCTCTTCCCAGTCTGGTGCAGGTCTACAATACTTTTCCTGGTGTCCTTCGAAAGCTCTTTGGTCTTGGCCATGGCGGAGTTTGGAGTCTGACTGTTTGAGGCTGTGGACAGGTGTCTTTTATACAGATGATGAGTTCAAACAGGTGCCATTCATACAGGTAACGAGTGGGGGACAGAAAAGCGTCTTACAGAAGACGTTACAGGTCTGTGAGAGCCAGAGATTTTCCTTGTTTGAGGTGACCAAATACTTATTTTCCACCCTAATTTACGAATAAATTCTTTACAAATCCTACCATGTGGATTCATGGATTTTTTTTTCACATTCTGTCTCTCACAGTTGAAGTGTACCTCTGGTGCAAATTACTGACCTCTGTCATCATTTTAAGTGGGGGAACTTGCACAATCGGTGGCTGACTAAATACTTTTTTGCCCCACTGTATACTGTATTCATCACTATGCTCTCTAGGTACAACTGTTTATTTAGATGGAAACTGATATTATATCTAATTTGGGTCTAAAGCTGACAGTGTGGCTACCCCACAAGCACATTTTGTGGCTAGAGTAAAGGCTTTCTCTTTAACTGGACTGTTTGCACACTGCACAATGGACAAAACCACTGAGGCTGACACAAGCTCATTGAATATATAGCAGCACCCTGTGTCTCACAGAAAATAATCAAATGCCTTATAACGATGCACACAAACAAAATATTTATACGTGTATATATATATTTTCTCACACACCATGATAAGTTCAAGGCACATATACCTACTCTGTGTGTCTGTGTGTGTGTTTGCATTTCACTTAACCATTGCCTTGGTAGTTAAGCCCTGCCTGTGTTTGCGCTTCCTAGAGAAACAACCTTGAAATGCGACAGATGTTCAAATTCACCTTTCTGAACTTCACAAATCAAAGCAAGACCACTAATAATAAGCTCCTGTCAGTTTAGAAAAGGGGAGATTGTGGGGGTTAAAACCAAAAAAACCAAAAACGTATATATGCACAAACATACACGCTCCCAAACACACACCGCCAATCATTAACAGCTAAACTAGGGGTCATACTTTGCAGCTGCTCTTTCTGGATAAGATAAGACTTTGCTGCTGTGAAAGAGACACTGTTGTGTGTTCTTTTGTGTGGATTTATGTCTGCATCTTTGTCTCTATCTGCGCTTGAAAACACCTGTTCAAACAAAGCTTTAGAAATATTACTGAATAAATACATTTTATATATACAGTAACCAGCCATCTGTCTGTTATAAGGTTGTAAAGGACCCTGTTGGGGTCATTGACTTCAATGACTTGAATATAATAAATCAAAGAACTTTATTGTCTCTATTGTAGTTTAGTAATACATGCTGTGGGTCCTACTGCCATGTAGATCCATGTGCTTTCAAGAGGTTGAAAGTTTTCCTGAATTTCTGTAATTCTTTGGATGCCACCCATGCCCAGATCATCAAGTTACAGACCCCTGGGCACAAATGTTTGGTGGACCCTAGCCAACTTCTTTTAGTGGTCACACTGTTTTTCTTTCTTCAGTAATCAGACATATCATACAGGAATGTTGACATCCATGTACACAGAGTAGTTTGAAATGAAGGGCACTGTGCCTTACTGAAAAAATGAAAAGTAACCATCACAATACAACTTCACAACAATCTCTAAAAACTTCCAGGCCATGCACTGGGATTCTCCTTTAGAAAAATGAACAGGTAGGAACAGAGGTGTCACTGCTCATCACTGCTTTTGTTACCTGTTGAAGTTCAGGACCCAGCCTGCTGGGCTGGGGTCAGCATTCACTTAAGTTTTAACATCACTCTCGGTTCTTGGCTAGCTTAGCGTTCGCATGCTATCTGTGCAGATGCTTGCAGAGAGCTAAATTTGTGTGAGCAGTGTAAAGTAGTTGTTTCGTCCCTGGATGCAGTTTGCACTTTACCATCATGTTCTTGTCCTTTTGTGCAATAAAATTAAAAGTAATGTCCATATCTACTGCACAGCTGCTTTCTTCTTCCAGCACACAAACCGAAATCAGTTGATTGTAGCGCAGTGCAAGGGGAACTGATATACTTGATTGATAGGCAAGCAGATTAACATTTCCAAGAAACTGAACTACTGGGAACCCATCCCTACTTCTCATCACTGTCTTTTTTTTACCTGTTTAAGATCTGGCTCTGGCTGCTGAGCTGGTCAGTATACAATCAGCTTTAACATCATTCTGGGTTCTTTGTTAGCTTTGTGTTTGCATGCAGTCAGTCTAGATGCTTGCAGACAGCCAAAGTTGTGTTAGTAGTATAATGCTGTTGTTTCTGTCCTGGATGCAGTTTGCATTAAACCATCGCACTCGTTTTCATTTCATGAAGATATGGCATGCAGATAACTGAAAACACAAGTAATGACATAATTGTAAATGAAGTTGCGGTTGACAGTGGTATTTACTCTTGCAATTAATACAAAATCATTATATTTAGCAACTTAACACATCACATTACTAAAAAAATGTAGAGTGACTACTAACATGTTACTTTGGAACATTTTACACCCACCACTTAGGTATCACTTTTTTTTCTTTTTTCTTCTATCATGCCCTTTTCAGTCCTTTTGGAAGTGCTGAAATACTCTTCCAAAGCTAGCTGACTTTGGGAGAGACAACTAGTCTCAGCAATATATGGAAGAAAGGGGCAGGTTGTACATTGTCCCCGTGACATGTGCCCAGAATGCCCATTGGATAAACCCAGATGCCACAGTCCACAAGGTGAAGCAGAGGGGAAAAATCCAAGGCCATTCCAATATTGGGGTTATATCACTATCCATTAGTTTTTGTTGTGTTCAGCTCTCTACAGAGTATAACATAAAACAGTGTTATTCTTGTTGTGCTCAAAAGAATAACACAAAATCCTTGAAAAAAGTATTTCAGCCTTGCCGCCGGCCCAGGCCCTTCCTATATAATGGTCTTCTCATTTCACTGATTACATCCTTTTACAGCTACTTAAGGAGGCAGGTATGTGGTCCATCTGCAGACTCTAATTCAAGTGGCATGCATTGTCAGAGTGTAATTATAAACATCCGATCCACTGGTTATCTTGATTAACTCTTGCGCAACCAACATCAGGCAAAGTAACCATGCAGATTGCTGTGTGGATGTGCACATTAAAGTGATGAGCTTCTGTTTAGTATTCCACGCTCTCTGCTAGTTTGTGGAGTGAAAATAATTAGGAGTGTTAGAGATAGTGACATGCCTGAGATGCATAGGAACACAGAGTTCATTCATTTCCATGAAAAATTGTGGAACAATTAAAACCTTTCACAGTTTTTTACATCGCTGACACCCTCCAGACATCCATTACCACCACTCGCCTCACTACATGCTTAATACTGCAGTTGTGGCTATTTCTTTTGGAAGATTGCAATAAAGGTCAACCATGGCTGGGATGAACAAAAAAAAATGTGGTAGTGGAAAAAGCATAACTGTTAATTTAATTGTGTTTGTTAATGCTGGTGATTGTGTTTCCCAGCTTCACTCTACATCCCATCATATTTTCATAAGTGATTTCATCATTAAACTTTGTATTTTCCTATTTGCCATTCTGGGATTTCCATTACTTATATTCCACTTATATCTATACTCTTTGGTTTTTTTTAAAATTATTTATCATGAACATTCACGTATTTAATTATTAAAAGGCCAGTATTTTTTAATAGATCAACTACTGTTATGATTCAAGCAGAGTAAAGTATCCCATATGGAAAAGATATATATAAATCTTATAAAGTTTGTATCTGTCTTGTGTGAAACTTGTATGAAAAGCATACAAGAGTGAAAACAGATGTAAGATCCCTTGAAAAATTATATAAATGAAACTTGTATGTTTTGGATACTTACTAAAACAATATATGAAAGTAATGAGAAAGTGGCCACTTTCATGAGTAAATCATATAAGTTTTTACTATTTCTTTTCCATATGAGATAAGCAGGGTTTGTGACAGCCGGGAAGTATAACACCTTCATCAATATTTAAGTATGGGAAGATTTAAGTTTTCATGATACCGACTGAATGCACCCCGAGTGGGTGGCTGACCATATGGTGTCAGTGTTCTGAATAACAGATGACCTCAGATCAGATTTATCTTCGGGAGGGAGATGGGGCGAGAAAGGAAAGAGAGACGGGGTTCTTTGGCAACAGTGTTCACCTAACATTCATGCCAATAAAACAAAGTGGGCTTGAGAGTAGAGAGAGGGAGGCAGAAAGCAGAGAAGGAGCACTGAATGACAGATGGGTAAGAAGAGAGAGTGCACACAGAAAGAAGACAGAAGAAGGAGAGTTAAAGAGTTTTTGCTGCTCTGTAGCCTGTATAAAGACATAAATACCAAGTTCCTGACGCAATCTAAGACCCAAGCAAAATTCAGTTTGTACTTCAGTAGAAAACCTGACATTTCTATAAGTCTTATTTAAGTGGCAGGATATTCAGAAGCTTTGAATTCCACCTTTTTTTCTCATGTTTATGTTTATTTTTACCATCTTACCCATTTCAAGTCGTATTATATTTTAAGTGTAATGTAACATAGGATGTAATGTGTGCTAATGTATTTTCTTACACGTTTTTATGCTTAACTTCATTTAATTGTGGTCATTCTATTTGGTTCAAGTAAATTTGGATCTGGGAGGGGCAGGGAGAGAGAGAAAAGAGAGAGAGAAAAGAGAGAGAGGGCGAGAAAAGTTAGTGAAGTGAAAAATGGAGGGAGGAGTTGAGTGAGAGAGAGAGAAAGTGTGTGAGAAGGAGAGAGTGAGGACAGACAAAGGAAGTTGGGGGCTTGGGGTGTGTACAAAAAGAACACCTGTTGAGATTGGGGTTGGCACGCGACCCACTCCGACTCGCGTGGCAGCTGCACCTTAGGGTAACAATGGCAGTAAAAGAGAGAGACGGAGAAAGCGAGAGGAAAGTTTGAATGCACTACTTATCCTTTTAGGTCGTGCGAACCTCTGTGTGTGTGTGTGTGTGTGTGTGTGTGTGTGTGTGTGTGTGTGTGCGTGTGCGTGTGTGTGTGTGTGTGTGTGTGTGTGTGTGTGTGTGTGGCATGCTAATGTTTACAGAGAAGGTAAGGGGGGGGGGGGGGGGGCAGAGTGAAAGAAAGACAGATAAGTGTGCCAAGAAATTGCCGTGTATTCAAGTTAACTGTGAAACCAAAACTAGGTGGAAGGTTGCATTTATGTTTTAGAATAGAATAGAATAGAATAGAATAGAATAGAATAGAATAGAATATACAACACCTGCTCAAGGTACTGAATGAGGTGTTAGGTTTAAAAGCTTACCAGCTGTCCCTCCAGGTGCACAGAGCTCCCAAGAGTTTGTTGGAAGAGAGGAAAATGTATGAAGAAGATATACTACCCTTGAAATTGTTGTCTGTAATTATTATTACTACTGAATTTGTACCAGCCTCAACAGACTCAAGCTGAAATGTGTGTGTTTTTAGCTTTAAACTTGTACAGTAAATGGTCATTCCTGGGCTATAGCACAGCGACTTCTATAGCAAAGAGTGAAACTGCATCGTGTTGTCCCACATTTCCATAATAAAAGACGCATTATGGCAAAGTGTGAGTTTACGAGTTAACATTCTTATATCCATTGCAGTTCTGCTCCATGAACACACAAATTGGAGCCCAATTACCCACTGCTTTACTTGGATGCACTGCAGATACGAGGCCATATTGAATATAATTGTATCCAGTGAAATGCATCCAGTAACTCTGGCGACTGTACTTTCATACTAATTTCCCTGTGGCGGTCTAAGTCACCTCTGACTCCACTTTCATTAAGACACTGAACATCTGATCAACTCTCCTGGTCTCTCTCTGTTACACAGACACTTGGCACTATTTTTTTTAAATTATTATTTAGATTGATTTTTTTAATGTGAAGAAACAGGCATGCTCCCCTGGAAGCCAGAATCATTAAAGTGGTGACTGTTTTCAATCTTTTTTTTAACACCACCATATTGCTTCCATTTCCAGTTAATTCCACAGCCTGTTCTACCTCAGTGCAGTCTGTTATACCTTATTCCAACATACCCGCAGATACACGTTCACTCTGCACAACCGTATCGCTTGGATGCCTCCCTGTCGCACAGAGACATTATGTAATTCACCCCTGGTAACTGTATTCAATGCTGGGGTTGATCTCTTTTTACTCTCCCTAAATTTTCTGTAGCACAGACCGAGACAGGGTCCTCTCCGGCTATGCGACGCCATCTAGCGTCACTCCTAACTCCGCATTGTAGTTTAAAGCCTTCCTACGTCCTACTCTCATTCGTCTCTTTTCATTTATGTGACTCATTACATTTAAAGTAGATTAAATCACAAATTGTCATACTGGGTGAACTGGATGCCCCGAGAAAACAGAGCCTACTACGTGCTGTGATTGCTTTAGGATGATAATATGTCTACAAGCAAAATATGTTTTTTTTTCTTTTTACCCAGATACTTTTTGCGCACCTTTATTAAGTGCATGTGTTAAGATTCAGGAAAACAAGATAAAGTGATGCTGTCTGTTGGCTTTCTGTTTTTGTACACACGTTTCATCTGATTGTGGTCTTACCTTGCGCTGTGCCGTGCGTTTCTCTCTCACCGGTGCTTTTTGTGTTACGAAAAACTGCACTGAGTGTCAGTTTTGAGTTGTGTGTGCGTGTGCGCGCGAACGAGAGAGACAGAGAACAAGCGCTCTCGCAGGCGGTTAATGCGCACACACATCGCACACACAGCCTACTTCTTCTTTTTTTTTCTCCTTTTTTTCTCCCTCCTCGCTTCTCTCTTTCTAGTGCGCTGGAGAGGGTTCGTTCGATATGTGTTATGTGACAAAAGACCGCCCAACCCCGCCTCGGAGAGAGAGAGGAGTGAAAGCAAAGCAAAGCATATATACAGCTTGGCTGTCTTGGAGTCTTTACTCACACCAGCCAAACTATCATGTCAGTCTGCTCGCACGGTGACCACCTGTAGGCAAACTATCACCAATTAAACTAATTATCGCATGTTTCAGTCAGTCGTTAGAATGATAATCAGTTTAAATGAGTGATCCCATTATAATATAGCCTGCAGTATACGCCAGATAACCTTAGAGTGTGTTATCTTTAGCATTGCAAGCACACGGCAATGGACCACTGTATCAGCTGGCTTTATTATAGGTGCGCACCATGCACAATATCCTCACTCTCTGTGTGAGGATAATGGAAGAAAAGGAGGCTGGTTAAAACAGAGTGCGTGGCTTTTGTGCCGTCTCGGGCGCGCTGGTACAAACTGCACTGTGTTTAAACGGCCATATGGTGAAGTATACTTAGCTTTCCTATAGCAAGGCTACATGTTAATGATATACACATGGGCTGGTGGTGAGGGGGGTGTTCATAACATAAGCCAATGTCTCTTTAAAAAAAATGAAGTTTCTTGTTGTATTCTGGAATGAGGTCAGACACGAGGCTCCTCATTGCACGCGCTGATTATTATTAGATTCCATTTTTGGCCAATCGGCGCCGAGGTGGGCGTGAGTCTGGCGCGGAGGCAGGCTAGCGACAGGATTTCATTGGTGGATTTTTATCGCCGTTGTATTACGGGAAGGAATAAATGCAAGTAAGGGGGCCGGGCCGTGAGGGCTGCTTGAATCGCGACTGTAGTTGATGGGAGCCGGACAGTGTAACTCGCTCTAGCTGATTTTTTCTCCCTTACACAGCATGCATGGCTTTTGTTTCTGATGCAGAGAAAAGCACTTACCCTACACACTGTACTTGGGAGCCCTTTGTAAGTGCCCGAGCGCACAGTGTGGCACCCGGTCTGCGCTCTGCAGCTGCATAGACTGTGCTCAGTGGCCCCCACGGCTAAACTGGTTTTTTATAACAGAAGGGGAGACTGAGAGACTGATTACAGGGTACACAGTGGAGACTGGGCTACCATCCGTGCTGTTTTAAACGCCAACAGAAGCTGGAAATTAAACTTTTTTTTTCTTTTTACGCATCTAGCCGACTGAGGCTACTCTGGACTGAAGTGTTGCCGAGTTTACTGCGCATCTCAGGAGTGAATTATTTCTTGCACTGGCTTTTACTCGGCTCAAACTGTGAAGAGGAGGAGAGAAAAGAGCTGAGTTTGCTTTAATAGTGAATCAGAGGAGCAAGGAGAGAGGGAGAGAAAGAGCAAGCACACCGCTCTCCCCCTCTGTCTGCACAGCTGGGCAGCATGGTGCAGAAAATGAGCCACACAGAGAGCACCACCGAGGCGCTGTCCTTCTTCGCCGGGGACTCGAGCTCCGACTCCGGGGCGTGCATGGACCTTGAAACGGCCGCTTCGCCTCTCTCCCCGGGCTCCACCGCTTCTTCGACCGCCGGCGACAAGTTGGGAGACAACCCGGCGTGGTGTAAAACTCCCAGCGGTCACATCAAGAGACCCATGAACGCGTTCATGGTGTGGTCCCAGATAGAGAGGAGAAAAATCATGGAGCAGTCCCCGGACATGCACAACGCCGAGATCTCAAAGAGGCTGGGGAAGCGGTGGAAACTGCTCAGAGACAGCGACAAGATCCCCTTCATCAGAGAGGCGGAGCGGCTCAGGCTGAAGCACATGGCGGACTATCCCGACTACAAGTACCGGCCAAGAAAGAAGGTAAAATCGAGCGCATCCAAGCCCGCAGGAGAGAAGGGGGAAAAGCTCAACTGTAGCTCCAACAACACCAGCACTAAGACGTCCTCCTCTTCGAGGAAGACCGGATCCAAATCACCCAGCAGCAGCAGCAAACCCCACAAATCACTTTTCGGGAGCAGCAGCAATAGCACCAAAGCATCAATGTTTGCCTCTGAGCACCCAGCAGAGCACCACCACAACTCTCTCTACAAGTCCAAGTCCGTCTCCTCCTCAGTAGCCAAGCAGATACCTGATGGCAAGAAGCCCCGACGAGTGTACGTGTTGGGGAGCAGCGGGACTAGCTTGAGCGTGAGCCCGGCGTCTTCCGTTGTGGTCCCGGCCAGCCCGACGCTCAGCAGCTCGGCGGACTCCAGCGACCCGCTCAGCCTGTACGAGGACGCGGCCAGCGGCAGAGAGGAGGGTGCGGACTCCCCCGGCAGCAGCGGCAGCTTGGGCGGCTCTTCGGAGCGCCACGGTGGGCACACGTACAGCAGTCGGCGGGCTTCCTCGCCTACCCCCTCCGGCTCTCACTCCTCCGCCTCGTCGCACTCCTCCTCGTCCTCCTCGGAGGACGAAGAGTTCGAGGACGACTTGCTCGACATCAACCCGAGCCCCAGCTTTGATAGCATGTCGCTGGGGAGCTTTGGCTCCTCGGTGCTGGACAGGGACTGGGATTTGAACTTTGAGTCCGGCTCCGGAGGGTCCCACTTCGAATTCCCCGACTACTGCACACCCGAAGTCAGCGAGATGATCTCCGGGGATTGGCTAGAGTCCACCATCTCCAACCTGGTGTTCACGTACTGAGAAAGGCAAGAGACGACAGGTAACATCCTGAAAGCAAATTAATAATAATAACGAGAAGAAGAATGAGACCACAAACAGAAACGGGGACATAAGTGGGCGCAATAGTTTGTGTTATAGGTTTAACTGCATCAGACTATTAAAGCCCCGCTGAAACTACCCCCCAGTCCTTTCTCGTCCCCCCAAATAGGCAAGAGGCTGCATATCCTTGGAGAGCTACACTTTAAAGCAAATAAATGCCTTTTCTAGGCTACTTTTCTTTGGATGCGTCGACTGTGGGACTTAATACCAACACGACAGTGAAGGGGGTGAAGAAGAAGAAGAGGAAGTAGTACTGGAGACTGAAAACGCTCAGTCGTGGACTGTTTTGAACTGAACAACTTTACTGTGATTGATTTGCACGTCGTTCACTTAATCAATGTTGTTGACGATTTAGCAAAAGAAAGAAAGGAAAAAAAAAAGAGACATTTTGCAACTTTTTACCAATCGCCAGGTGAACTTCACCACTAAAAAGGTACAGAAATGGGACTGCCGTGCGACATTTTTTGTTGTTGTGGTGTGTCACTAAAGAGGGATTTAAAAAAAAAGAAAGAAAAAAAAGTGAAACCAAGGTGGGTTGGAGTTTTTTTTTTTTAATTTTTTTTCTAAGTCGACTATTTTCTCAAAAAGCAAAAGGAAAAAAACACGTTAAGCATGATAGCCTACTTTGTTCCTATCTTGTGCTGAGATTTTCTGTGAGACTGTCGAGCAGTTTAAAAACTAGTATTAGGGTTATTTAAATGGATAGGTGGCGCTCGCTTCGGTTCTTCTCTTTAAAAGAAAGAAAGGAAAAAACGGACATTGAAATAATCACCAGCTGTTGTAATTTTTCAGACTTCAGGATTCAAACGCAACTTCAAATCTGTGCTGAACTTTATACACATGTTCTCTATGATTCAGGACCAAAATTCTTTTAATGTTTTCGAGATTTTAACTATAGAGAAATCCTCACCGGTTTCGCTCTCTTCTTTTCCCCTTTTCTCCTCCATCCTTTGAGCTTTGTTTTGTACATGTATTCAGATGCCATTTTATATGGGATGTTGTATTTATATACTGGGCCAAGCATTTTTGACTTGATCATTTTTTAATTTCTTGTATACATGATCTAGTCCTGTATTATTATTATTTTCTTACACGATTGTTTGTCAGTATGTCTGTGTCTGTCACATTTCCTTCTCAGGCGAAGGGCTAGAGTTAAAAAAAACACACAACTTTTGATTTCTTTTTTTATATTTAAATGTACACACTTTTGGACACTTAAAAAGAGAGGAAACAGTTTGATTATTTTCTCAGTGTATTTTTGTACAAATCTATATAGAAACTGGGGGAGTCAACAATCGGTGTGTGTAGCCTACTAATACAGCTGTATTGGATTTTCTAATTTTTAATACCACCGGCAGGCTGCTTTTCATGCTGCCTTCAAGTGCTTACAGTAAGCTCGTGTGCTCTAAGGTTTTGTTGCCTGTCCAAACGTTTCCCCCACATTTTTTCTTTCTTTTTTTCTTTTTTTTCTTTCGCAAAAACAGGCAACAAAACAGACCTTTTAACCGCGGTGCCAATTGTTTTTGATTTTAGAAATCAAAGGCACCAAACTACATTTACCTACTGACGAAATGAAGGAGCCCCCGTGGCTCAGGTGTGTAATTCATGTTTTACTTCAGTAAACAGGCAAACTTTGCGTGTCTTTTACCAGCATATGCTCTTAAGACTTCTCTGATATCCAGTCCCTAAATATTTCAATATCCTGTATTGACCGTAGCCTGCAGGCATGACATGCTTAACTTCTGCGATTTGCCCGACAGCACTTGAAAGCAGCATCAGCCTTTGTATCAGCCTACCTTCAACGTTTACAGTGCCAGACTGCAGGCTCCTTAAAGACACAGGAACGCATTGTTTCTGCAGGCTATTCCTGTGGGCCATGTGGGTTTAAGAGCATCACTATCTTGAGCAGCCACTTTGCTTTTGCATTTCCTGTCAAATATCTTGCCTGTGACAACAACAAGGAGATTGTAGCTTTAAATTTGACTTATTTCTTGATGTTTTCATTAACTGATGTCACATTTGCCAATCAACCACTGGATTGAAATAGCACTAGCGTTGCAGCAAGTAAACAACAAGGATGATAACATCAAGCGTATTCAAATTTCAGACTTGAGTTCTGCAAACACCTACTTGTACTGCGTTTCTCATTGTATTTGAATATATAATCTTTTCTACTTGTGGGCTAACTATTAGCTAATAATTGTTTTAGTATCTTTATGGCATGGTGAATAGCATTTGTATTTCAGATTCAGGTTATTAGCTGTTGTGTTTTTCAGAAAAAAATGGAAAAAAATGAGGAAAAGCGATGAAACGTGAACTCGGTCTTTGTATATTTGACTGTATCATAAAGCAAAAAGATTGTGTGTTTATGTACGTTGTTGCTATCGAGGACAGGCACTGTCTAGAGCTGCCATCTTTTACACATCATTACCTACATTCGAGGTGGTCAGTTCAGACTGTTTTTTTTATATATAAATATGAAAGCATTTTTAAATATATTAACTTTATTTTTCATCCATCCTGTGCAATATGATGTGTAGAATTATCATTTATTGTCTCTAATCATGCCATAAACAAAAGTACCCACCCTCTTTTTGAGTCTCAGAGAAAAGGGGCGGGGACTCATGCCAGCTAAATTGTGTCCATTCACTGCCTGTCAGATTGTTGATACAAACTTGTGTACAGAACTTTTTCAAGGAAGGAAATAAATATCAGCTGGAACTGAAACTCAACAGCTTTTTTCTTTATTCATGAGTGTTGTTTTTTTGTTTGTTTTTTAATCTCTCTTTCAATGCCACAAATACCCAAGGCATGATACATTTGTGTTATTATGTTCCAAGTTCATCTCCTAACAGTAGTTGTCCAAACTGTGTTTAATTATTACATTATATGTTGTTAAGTGTTTTCTATAAGAGGATGAAGATTTTTTACTCACCACTTCAGCTGCTTTTAATTGGCTCTTCTATTCTTCTCTCCCCAAGTTAATCAAGCCATGGTTTACTTGGGGAGAAATGGACAACTGAAAGCAAACGTTTGCGATGCGGGCTGAAAATAACTTAAGTGCTCAAAATAACTTATAAAAACTGTCTTGAGTAATGAGCATTAACTGCTTTTGGGGAAATGCACTCCAGCGGTGTGGCAACACGCTCCCCCACCAAAAAAACTACTATTTACATAATTTTAAGAGGCAAGCAAAAATGGTTGTGAGGTCTGCAGTGTGAAAGAAAAGTGGTTTAGCGAAGAATTATTCAAATATTGTGTTGTAAACTTTCTCAGCCACTGTGACAATTGCACATTAAGTCAGTTTATATTATCCATGTCTGCACATCGCAGGGACTTTTATTTAAGTTTCCTCTTAATGCGGTGTAAATGCCTCATTCATATAGGAAACTTTCTGAAAACTGTCGCAGCTCAAAAAAAGCACACACACTTTAAATTCTAGTCACCACAAAATGGGATGGTTTGGTTTGGAAAGAGTTTTGTAGCAGGTGTCAGCATCCCTAGAGTCACTATCCACTTTATTCTGTAAATAAAGCTTAAAAGGCGATGCTCTTAACCCCTTTGTGACATAAGTTTGATGCTGGAGTTAAGTGGTATGGAAGCTTTATGTTAGGATTCAAGTCTACATCAGATATTCAAACGTGTAGATTTGTTTATTTTAATTTTTTGTATAAATGACATGACCTTTTTCTGTATTTACTGTTTTTATTATATTTGCACATCACCAAGAAACCGCATGAAGGCTGCACCCATCTGTTCAAGCACACATGTAAAATTGATTTATGCCTCTAGAGTTTAAAATTCTAATGCATTATGCATAACTTAAAACCACGCTGCTACTGGGTCAAAGCAGAAAATAGTTTAGCGTCACGCGTATCGAACAGAATACACAAGTCGTATTCCCAGCAGCGCTAAATCATGACGATTAACAACGACCTCAGAGTATCTTTTGGTGTTGCTACAATGTTACTTCTGGAGTTCACGTGAATTTCTTTAGTAATAAAAAACAGAAGAGATAGCATTGAATGGACAGAACGCTCTTTATCCCTGAATATTTAATAAAACAACCTGGTAACCGGAAAACTGTTAGAAAGATGATGCAAGAATACAACCTGAAAAGGAAAATATGAATTGCCTGCTGCACCCCTCCTTTATTTCCCCTTCAAACCTCCCCTGGATAATACATTAAAGAGAACACACCCAAGCCAAGAACTGATCATGAAAAGCGATCCCACACCATTGCAACTGACCAAAATATGCCTCAAGCAGTTAGGGCAGGTTTGCCTAAGCACCTTATTTCTTCTATATAATAGCACACTGCTTATTTACGTCATTAATCAAAGACACACACATACTGAGACCACCTTAAGTGACTGAATGAAGGCGGCTCATTACTGAATACATAATTATCTTCATCCAAGATATGTCTATTCTATTCTATTCCAGCCTGTTGTGCTGTTACGCTGGCATTCAGACTTGATTCAGTCATGATTTCCCTTCCCCCTCTCCCAGACAGACCCTTATTGTGGGGGAAGGGCTGTTTTAGCAGCAGTCAGCCAAGGGCCCTCCAGCGTAGCTGACAAGCATGTCTGTCTACAGTATGCGGATGTGTCTGTGTGTGTGCATGTGTGTGTGCGGGCATGTGCATCATACCACATGACATGGGTATTTTTTGATAACAAGGCAAGAGACTGTATACTTAACTCAAATATTAATGGTTTAATTTATTATTATCATTGTTATTATTATTATTATTATTAATTGTTGCTATTTCTCTTCTGTCAGATACTTTAACACAACAGACGATGCAGCTCGAAGCACACAGCGACTGGTTTTATTGCATAACAGTTTATTTTATTAAATTACTGTAAGTGTTCCATGGTTATTAGTGTAACTGGTTTTGTGAAACTGTTATGTATGGTAAAAACACCAGCATGTTTAGGAGTTATCAGTTATTTTTATTGTCGTAATTAGATGCATCTTGATGCCCTTTTTCACTGTCTGACGTCTACTTTTAAATAAACGAGGAGTAGATGTATAAAAAACAAATCTGCATTGATTGTGGAAACAAAGTGAGCGTGTACAAGTGCATAAATCCATAGTGGATATCATGATAGGACTGCTAACTATCTCCTTAATGAAATGCAGATATATGCATTTTATAGCAGCTTAATTAGTCGTGTTTTAAAACTAACCTTACACTGCAAATAAACAGTTATTTCAGCTGCCAGTTTTAGCACCCACTGCATACTTCATATCTTAATGTCCTCATGATTGTGAAGCAATAATATCTGTACTGTTTGGTATAATCTTGCAAATTTCTTAAGATTTCCAGCACTTCTGTGTGTCTGTGTGTGTGTTAAGCTCCTCTAAGCTGTATGTAGCCTGTTCAGTGTGCAGTCTCATGCCTGGCTCAGCTGACTCCTCAGTGGGAGATGTGCAGGCAGCAGTCAGGGCAGAGCAGAGTGGAGCAGAACAGGCTGATTGCTGGAGTCAGTGGCCCAGTAAAACCACAGCAGGGGGGGGATAAGAGCTCTGCCGGAGGGGCAGAGAGAGGTATGACTGTATCTCTGTCTGTCTGTCTGTCTGTATATAATATATCCATCCTGAGCTAAACCCAAGGGGGTAGATGGTGTTGCTGTGGTGATGTGACTATATGACTATTTATCTGCTTTCTGTGATTTACACCCCCCCCCCCCCCCCCCAATTATTGATGTGCAAATACCATTTGTTATAGTCGCTGTTAATACACAGATTTCCGTGAGGAGTAGCTCCTTCCTTTTATTATTTATTTGTATTTGTATGGCATATAAATGAAGGACACAGTAGTGGTGTTGTCGGCTATCTTTAGTTTTTAAGTTTTTACCTAACTGGCTGTGTCTAGATGTTCCCAAAATGCATTCACTCACACACTTGTGGAAACCGGTGTACACAAAGAATGCCGCACACAAAAGCAGTATTGACTAGTACGCTGCTTTTTCAGGACCCAGGTCAGGTCCAATAGGCAGAGCCACAGAGGCTTTTTCTTCTGCCTGTGAACAGCAGTGTGGTTAATCACTGTCACTGCATGTATTTGCATTTGAATGTTTCCTGTTGTCCTGCGTGCTCCTTTACAGCCGTTACAAACGTTACAGCCGGGACAAAGAGCTGCACATAACTGGGAGAAGGGAGACGTGATTATGACTTCTTCCCTGCCCCTGCTCATCTCCCTCTTCCCCCTCCTTCCAGCACACCCACATGTAATATTACCAGCACCACCCTCACCGACTGCAGTACCAAAAGCAGCCTTCCTAATGAAAAAAAAGCCTGAAACTCTGAAACTCCTTTAATTTATTTTTTTATTTCTCACGACATCCATACAGATTTACATTTCCTATTGGAAGGAGTTATACAACAAAGAGTAACTGATGTTAAGGTAGTGGTTAAGTAAAATTTCAAGTTAAGTTATAAAAACTAGAAAGTTTGCTCATGTAAATGAACTTAATCAAATTAATTAATTAAATAAATGAATAAATATTTATGTATTTACAGGGTGCAAAGATGTCTAAATATTCTATTTACGCATGTTTTGGTGTATCACTGTTACTGTTCTCCAAACTCAAAATAAAGCTTTTGCATAAGATTTGACGTAGCAGTAGCACAGCGGATCCCCGTCATTACAAGTCTAGAGCTACTGATATACACACACCACTTCATTCTTTATTAAAAAAAATAAAAATAAAAATAAAAATAAAAATCATTTCCCCCCTTTTTTTGGTCTCTTTCTTTGTTCCCCTGCTACTGCTATCCAGACACAATGGTTGTCTCCACGCGGAGGATACAGGAAAGTTTTTGTCAGCCAGCCAAAAGACAAGAAGAATGGAGGAAAAAAGTATTTCGGAAGCAAAGATTTTCTAGTGTGACAGTTTTATGAGGGTTTCTTTTGGTTGCGACTTGAACGAAAGAGAGAGAGAGAGAGAGAGAGAGAGAGAGAGAGAGAGAGAATGCTCAGTGAAGAGCACCTTGCAAGCCAGTGCCACAAAGAGGCTTTAATGAATAAACAAACGCAAGAAGAAAAAAATTTGGGTAAAAAGAATAAATAGATATCCCACGACACAGACAGACATAATTAGCTGCTTTGTAAAAAAAACTTTTGGGGAGTTAGTGTGTTTAAATAAAGTAAAATAGTAATAATAAGTATAATGATAGAACCCAACACCGTGATCTTTATCACTCGCACGGATCCACAGTGTACATTGTTTTGTGCATAGTTGTTTGACTTTGAGAGGGCGGGACTCTTTGGAGAGCGAAATGAACTAGGCGCGGCCAAAAAAGAGCCCCATCCATCTATCACACGTGTAGACAAAGGGGGACTCCACAACACAAAGCTAGATGTGCCCTCTCAAACTTTTTTTTTTCCTACAACCGACAGCAGCGCGCGCACAGGAAGCCGACTGCCCAGGTGAGTTGTCTCCAAGCGGCACACTGTCTTTGCTTTCAATCCTCGAGCGATTTTTTGGAATTTATTCCCAGTTAAAAGTTGCGGCTGTAGTTGGTGCGTCAGCGCTCAAACTTGAGCACAAAGCAGGAGGGAGAGGGAGAGAGAGCTAGAGAAATCGAGGCAGCAAGGAAGGAGAGAGAGAGAGGGAGCGAGAGGAGCGGTCCCCTGTTCCTTTGTCTGATGCGGGTCGCTTTGAGGAGAGAACTTGAGGGGGATGCTCACACACGCATCTCCATAACGCTCATTAACACTCAACTTGTGCTACTTAGAAGCAATTGTCAGGGAGCTTTCATGGAGTTGAGGCAGAGTTTGTGGGGTTGCTGTATTTTTTTGTCTCTCGAGGATGTTGCGACACAAGACAAAGCCTGTCAGAAGTTTGCGGAGGAAAGGACCTTTTTACGCACGCGAGAAAAATCACAGTTGGCTGATGGATAGTTTGTAAATACTTCTTTTTTCCTTCTTAGTGCAGTAGTTTTATGACTGTTGTGTTTACGTTCTTGCGAAGTTGTCTTTCTGCACTATGGGAATTCCGCGCAGTGCAATCAGGTGTAAAGTCTCCAAGAAACAAGAAACGGTAACACAGAATTAAACTTTTTTTTCGCACTAATGAGAAATGATGTTTATAGGCAACAAAAAAGATGCAATGACGTGAATCTAAAGCGAGCTCGTCTTGAAAATCTTTAAGAAACTTGTTAGAGTTTATTTGGAAATAGATCAACAGGTATAAGTCGCTGCAGCTTCTTTGTTAGGCTACTGTAAAGGCTCCTTTGTTCTCAGTCCATACAAAGAAAGCTAGCAGAAAGGAGCGCAGACCCACCAGGAAACAACTTTTTCTTTTCTTTTTCAAACTTGCAAAGTTAAATTTATGTCATATATATTTTTTAATTATGTTGTTTAATTCTAGTATTTCAAAGTGTTTGAATAGCTTTTATTTGCCTTGTTTTCTTTTAAAGAAGCAAATACCCGGGAAATGTCAATGTAAATACTTTTTATTGTTTATTGAGTTTTATTGTTAAGTTCCACCTTCATTTTTTATTATTTTTCCTCGTTATTTAAAAAAATAAAGTGGACACGATTTAAAAACAAACAAACTTTCTTTATGTTGTGAAGGTGTGGCCAAACAACTTGTGTGGATTTGAAGCATTCCACAGTGGAGTAGCTCTACCCTTAAACTTTGCATTATTCAGCAAAGGGGAGAATTCACACCTACAGGATTTACATGTGGTTTGAAACCAAATCAGTTTGTTATTCTATATAAAGAAATATATATATTTAAAAGTTTCTAAAAACAAATTTGACTCATACAGTTCATTCACACACTTTTACGCTGCTTATTCACTCCTAAAGTACGAGTTTAATATGATTTAGACTGGGATTCCATTTGAATGAGAAAAATGTGCTGTAGCTTTGACTGACTGCAATGCCTTTAACCTTTTTTCTTTTTTCTTTTTATTTGTCTGGGCACTGTCCTTAGGTGGGAATTTAAGCAATTTAACCAGTACAGTGCTTGCTTCTGATGGATTAAGAAAATAAAAAAGATGTGTAGAAAAAAAAACACACGGAAGATGTACAGATTCACCTATCAAGCCATTTTTAAGATGAAATGAAGGATTAAGAGACTGTTCACTTTTCTTCTGGATGAACATGAAGACTTATCTCATGAGGATTTAGACTTCAGCAGCAGCAGCGCCAGTCGGATTGTGTTTTAGGCACACTTGGAAATCTAAACCTCATGGAGATACTTTGAGGATTATAAAAGATGTGCATGTAGAATGCCACAATACAAGACGCGTCCTGGGCCAAAGTCCTTGGGATAGCAGGATATTGCTTTCCTGATCCTTCTCAGCCCCCAGAATGGGTAGGTAATATTACTCTTTAGTGGGAGATGGTATGTGGCACTTGTTCAACCACTTGTTTGCAGGGCTGGTACATGTGTGAAATCCCTAGCACACGCAGGGACACACAAACACACACACACTATTTTCCAGCTACATTTGTCATCAGCTGTATTTTGTAAGGCGTTGTGTTGCCCTTGTACTGTAATCTGAGTTTATTTGTAATGCCATATATTATTTAGGCTTAAAGCTAAAATCAATATACAGTTGATAAAAGATTATTTTGAGGCAACCAGCTTGTCTTATCATGCCAGTCATTAGTCATTGCCCCTGAGAAACTAAGATAATTTTGGCATGGTTAAACAATGATGACTACCAATACTGTAAACTTGCAATTCTCGCAATGTCTTTTTGTATTCCACACTTGTTATGCACGGGGACATTTTTTTAATAACACAGTGAATAACCATGAAATGCCCAAAGCACCTTAATGAAGCTGGACGTTTAGTCCAAGTTTGTTGCACATGACCACTAGTCTGTATTGTAAAATAATGAGCTAAAAGTTCATCTGATGATGTGCAGTTTGTACAGTTCAGTAGTAGTAGAGTCCCTACCTCATGACATGTTTATATTTTAGTTTAGTTTTATCTGTGCATGGTCTCGGCATAGCACAGCAGCATCATTGTGTCATAGTCGGAGTGCATGTTTCATCTGATTTGACTTCAGTTATCTTTTATAAAGCCCAAGAACGCTTTTGGGCCAAATTTGAGTGTCCACGGTCTGATCAGTTTTAACACTGATAGTTAGTTTCACTTACGATTGCGTGACAGTCGCATAATTTGCACGCACTGTGATCCACAGCATTCATCAGTTGCGAAATGTTCTGTAGAAAGAGAAATCTTTCTTCAAATGCTCAGTTCATTCAGGGGTCAGGCGAGAGCGAGACCATCCTACGATGGAGAAGGCAGTTTTGTATTTCGCCTAATGCTTTAGCAGCAACTAATTCAGACGAATCTCTTAGAGTCAGAAAAGAGTCACAAGCTATTCAACTGGCCTTCTTAACCTGCATTTGCATTCTACTATACAGGAGTGTGAGGGAGAGAGGAGAGTCACTCCTTTCTCTCTCTTTGCAGCCCCTTATCAATGATGTCATTGAGAGCCAATGAGAGCGTACAGTGGAACTTGTAAGCATCCAAGCTCCACCTTCCAGTCGCTTTGTGCATGGTAGCCCACATGGTCCTGCAGCATCACATTTTCACCATGCATTACTCTGCAGCAGAGAACGGGAGAGAGAGAGGCAGAGATACAGGGATGTGGCTCTTGGCTATGTGTTCTGATGTTAATCTACCGTGTCTGCTCAGAAATGAGTTGTTTATCATTTTAAACATGCAAAGAGCAATCAGATAACATTTTAAAAATGATTTGCCAAAAGCCTCTGAGATACTATTAAATAAGATTATAAAGAAGAATAAAATCCAGCCAAATAACATCGTTAATGTATACTAAATTATTGAAAGTAAGGCTAAAATGCAAAGAATCATTGGAGAAGATTACCTCGATAATATCCCTTAAATCAGTTAGAAATTTCAAATTAGTTACTAAAAGACATGCGGGTCCCTGACAATGCTTTTGTCGGCTTTAATCACATTACTCACTTTTTTCTTCTTGTAACCAGTGGAATTGACTGGAAGAGAAATATTTTACTTGCTTCCTGCTGGTGTTGTGCTAAAGACTCACGTCACTGTCTGGAAGTGAGTAGATCAGTTGGAATCAAGGTCAGTCGATAGTGTGACACACAGGTAGGGCAGATATAGGTCAGTGGCACAATAAGGGTGGTGATGAGTCACAAACACACACAGACAGACATAGAGGGAGGGAGGAAGAGGGAGCATGGCAAATTGGACTCTGAGATATGGAAGCTTTATTTAACACAAATCATATCAACTTTGCAATGTAACATATAAATGAACAGGAAGTGCATATTAAGCTGCACTCATAACTCTGTAGCTCTTACATGTGACATAGTGAATTTGAGTTGTGCAGTTGCATCCAGTACTCAGATAATGAAATAGTGAGTAAAACAGACACATCAGGGTTATAATAAATAATCATTATGACATGCCCGGCACTTGGCTCTTAATAGAGATTGCACTGGGGTGCTTTTTCCCACAATACAGCATGCTCCACTCTGTGCATCTTAATTACATTGCTTATCAGTAATGCTGTTATCAAGTGCGGGGCAGTTTTCTTAGCATTTGCCATTCAGTGGACTCTTTATGAGAGGATACATTCTTGTATGCGGTCGCCCTAGTGGGAGCTGCAAATCTAAACCTAATCCACTGAGTTACACAGGATGACATTAACGCAGCAATCTGTGCCATCTCTCAGTTCTGAAGTCTCAATATCCATCTAAGCTGCTCATTAAAGTGGGGAATGGTTTAACACCCTCTTTTTCTATGCGCCATATGCACAACTAAATCTGTGTCACTATAATTGCTTATCCATCCTTGTTTGTTGTTACACTAAAATGCAGCTCATTCTCTGCCTGGAAGTGAAGTCTAATAAGAGCCACGCTTTGTACTGCAGAGTTGGAGCAATGTATTACCTTAGATTCTCATCCCGGAGATGCCAGCATTCTTACATCTACATTGTTTCTATCCATTTATAATGCACAGCATGTCTGTAAACCCGACTCATGCTATGCAAAGTGCATTAGATTAGAATACAACATTAGGCCCAGAGTAACTAATCACTACAATGAGCCTAATTCTCCTAGACATTGTGTGGTTGGGCCTCTTGAAAGCTATCAGGTTTATTTTTTACCGCTCGCTGTATGGAGGTTATGGGAAATGCAGCTGATAGTGGCTCACATAAAATCCCTATAATAAATTTATGTGTACGCTGCTGGTGTTTTCTGGTTTATTAAGCAACAAAATGACAACAAATGCCACTTAAGGCCCAATCTGTTTATGCAGCATGTGATGCCTACACACCGTCGACCCTTAACTGTGTATGTTAACACTGCGCTTTATCTAATTCATGCTATTTTTACAGTCTCATATGTACTGTCTGATGCTCTGATACTAGCGCTGACAGATGACCAAACAAATTTTGAGTTGGACCTTCAGAGCGCAACAGCCGCTCAAACAGATTTTGTATGTGTTATGTTCTGCGTGCCTTAACAAAAGAACAGAATTGGTTGAGATGGGCTGGTTGTCAAAAACAGCAGCAGTTAATAATCTTTTCATTTTCTCCACCAGCCGATTTTGGGCTGATAGTCCTTTTTTGCATATCATTGAGTCATACAGTTGGTACAGTTCAGTGAATTACAGTGCAGTAAAACAGGCCCACCATTACTAATCATGACGACAGCCCTAATTCTCCGAGCTACAGGCATTCTGTGGTCATCCTGTTGCAAACTATCAGAGCTTAGTTTTACCACTCAGCGCCTGTAGCCGAGAGATAAGTTAACGTGCTCTGCTGGCATGCTAATACATACCAGCACTGGGGGACAGGAATAAATTATTTCTTTATGACTGCGCACAAGGCAGAGCATTTGAAGGGAGCGTAGGGAGAGATAGAGAGGAAACATAGGGAGATGAAGCAGAAAGAACAGACATGGGGGTAAATGATGGGCAGAGAAGACAGGCGGGGAAAAAAGGAAATAGAGATCCAGACTGAGAGGGGAAAAAAGAGTTAGAAAGAGAGATAAAAAAGACAAGGATAATGCAGATAGCAAGCATCATTGTGCTCTTTATACCAGCCTTTCTTCAGTTTATAGTAATTCTGTCACCATGCCTGTGGTGAGAGAAGCAGCCATAAGTTAAGCTATGAGCTCATTATCAACAAAGGGTTTGTTTTGGGAAATAATAATGGCAGAGAAAGTTTTATTGCTCTGACCAGGAAACAACAGCCTGCATCCACAAACGTGCGACCTTTTCACCGGTTTTGCCCTACTTTTAAACGCTCAAGTCACGCAACGACAAATGGGTGTCAGATAACATTAAAGTGAGTGAAATCTCACTAAAATACACCTGGATTGGTTTCAGTGAAAATAGCTTTGATTCAAATGGCAATTTAAGATCTCTGAAACATTAAATAAAAGAGTACTAACATTTAGCTAAATTATTTTTGAGTCTGCGTGCTGATGTCTTGTGTCGTGCCACGTTGTGTGCTTACACTTGGCAGCCGCTGTACGTTTGCACTCTGGGATTTTAGTAGAGGCAAAACCACACCACAAACAGTAGCATGACGAGTCAGTCAATACATAAAGGTAAGCGCCAAATCAAAATTCACCGGATGATAGCTCGCACGAGGTGTTGCACAGCAGGTCTGACTGTCTCTGAAGATATTGCTTTCCAACCCTCTTTCATCTATGCCCAGGTATAGATATGGGGGACACAATTTCCAATAACAGCCTTTAGCTGTCTGGTGGTCTGTCTATTATGGATCAACTTATTACCTCCATAAATGCAGAGCGTGTTGCTGTCTGGGAATGGGCTGATAATCCCTCTAAAGACTGGGGTTTTATCAAAGCTAAATCTGCTACACACACACACGCACAGACACGGACAGGCATGCCCCACATGAGTACACATAGACACACACATACACACACACATGACTTGCCTGGTATAAGCATAGACATATGTGTGAGGACTAGGATTTTATCACAGACAAATCTGTGAATGTCTGGTAGTTAAAAGATTATAAAGCAGTGATTTTATAGACACAAACACACACGTGTCATTAGCGCATGAACACTGGCTTCCTTGCTACAGGCACAGTGTAGTTAAGTGATATCATTGCTGCTATTCTTCAATACTGTGATTCGCTTTGGATTATTAATCTGATAAGGGCTCAGTAAATCATTTCACTGACAGCTTTTATTATATTCACTTACTTCTGTTTTCTTTTTACCCCCGCTTTAATATAAAGTCCCATTCCCAGCCATGCCCGGCTTTTTTCAGTTTCCTACGATTGCAGAGGTAATGTGTGTAACGTCACCATCAACACTGCAAAGCCCATTTCGATTTTTGCTATAGTTTTACAGAGATAACATTTTGAACATCATGTTTCCCCTTTTGAAAAATAGAAGAAAAAAAAAATAGTAAGATGTGTGCCAATCCAGTTAAGGAGAAAACGGTTCTGAGATAAGCAGTCGGGCACTGCATTGTACAGCCTAATTGAAATGACAGCTGTCTCAAGCTAATTGATCCGCAGCAGAGCCAGAACACAGGGAGTGAAGAGACGCTGGCCTTCAGTGCAAGGTTAGAGAAAGAAAAGCTGCCAGTGATGAAGACCCAGCTTGCAGCCAGCACGCTGCTTTTTCGAGGTTGGACCTAGACTGAGTTGGCACTGTTTTCCCAGACCAGCAAGTCAGAGGAGAATGCCCTCCAGTAGTGAATGCTTGGACTGTCCTCAGTGCTGGGTACTCACTCTTAGATGCAAGTACATGACCCGACTGTATCTGTTTACTTTATTTTCCATCATTCTTTTAACAGCGTTGGAAGGATGTAGGCTTTCTGTCATTTTTTGACAGAGCAGAGCAGCACTGAAAATTAAAAATAGCATACCGTCAAGTCACTCACGGGCAAGTCGTGACAGCAGTAGCAGTTCATAAAATGTAACATACATTGCAGAGTTCCCCATTGGAGCATGTCTATGAGGACTAAAGGACCTTAGGTGCAGAAGAAGTGCACACTGCTGGATTTCTTTTGGTTTAAGCCCCACAATCAGCTACTTTTGGTGACTCCTGGAAGAAATGTCCCTGCGACTCGAAAACTCTTGCTAAACAGAGCTCTTAGTTTCCCCCATGCATTCGATTACACTCATGTCCATGTAGTTCACATTTTCTAGTTTAGACACGTTGGCCGCTTCATTTTGGTGTCTCGGAGTCAGTTTGGTGTCAATACTTGCCCTTGATCAGCAGGCAGAAGTTAGGAGTTACATAAAGGTTGTGTATTTTGGTGCTTTAGATGAAATGAACTCAAAGTAGCGTTCATTTTTTCAGGTTGTGTGTAATTTGACAGAAGTAGGAGATATAAGATGACAGAAGAGGTGTTGCTTACCTCCATTGTGTGCTTGTAAACAAATTTACAGTGATTTTGTGTCACCTTTCCACATTCCCTCCAAAAGATGTATTCTGTCAGCCAGAGAATGATGCTTCCTTATATTAGGGAGCAACCTGCCTCAGCTGCCAGCCATATTCTGTAAACTGAAAGGAAAATTAAAGACAGTTATTCTGTTTGAAACTACATCCTTTGATTTCCTAAAGGATTTATAATGTTTTGACAGTAATTATTTAAAATATTAACTTTAAAAAACAACACAAAACAATCACAGCAAGAGAGCAAATATTTCATACAGGGATAAAAGCGCAGGAGAATGAGTGAGAATCTCGAGAATGCAATAAATGAGCTTTAGCTACAATCCTGCTGCCCTGGAAATGTCACTTAAGATTTTTTCTTAGTTTCCCTTAATTATTTATTTATTATATTTTATTATATTATATTTATAGTGATGATTTTTCTTTTCACTTATTTCAAAATATGAAGTACAGTTTTCTTGTCTCTTGTGTCACTCTATCATTTAGTCCTGGGAACTTCAGATATAGAAATATATATAGAAACATAAAGACAATGTCTAAATAAAAAATGCTGTGTCTTAATGACATGCAAATCCAAAGTATATCTTTGAGCTTTTTTGAGAAATAGATAGCGAGTGGAAGTGGGGGTTTTCCAGTTATAGGTGGCAATATTAGAGTTAGGTGGTGTGTTGTCTCTTTTTGTGTCTGTTTGATATTTTGTGATATGCGCTTTCTGCTTTTGGAGAAGTATTATTCAAGCAGGTTAATCCAGAATATTATCTTCTGTCATCTTGCCTCTGCACCATGTCAGGACTGTGTACTTTGGCTGACTAATACCAAATCTATTTTGATGTTTTGATGGAGATATCTTTGAGCTTAGCTGGATATAGTGTGATAAATCAGATTATGTCCCATAACACTAGCTGAGATATCAGACTCGAAACTGTCCTGCTCTATGCAAACAACTCTGCTTTCAGGAATGGGAATTTTGTTGCTATCAAGATTACCGAGTAGAATAAAGATATCTACATCATCTTACTCAATGCCGTTCCTAACCTTTTGGGAGATATAAGGTGACATGTAGACAGCTAGGACAGGAGCCTCATTTAAACCATATCTGTCAACAGGGCCTGGATTTCTTTGGATGTGCTTTTGCATGCTGTTCTTTTCTTTCTTTTTGTTGCAAAAAGACTACAAAGTTTTAGAAAGTCCATAAAAGCATTTATTTTAAATATTCATGTCTACCCTTTCATCAATTAAAATCTTATTCTGTTTTAAAATGGACCTTTTGCTGATAAAGTACAGTGTGATTGGTACTTGTTACAGTATGGTGAATGTCATACTGAGAGATAACTCAGAGTTTATCTATGTGCATGGCAGTGCCATTTATAGCTATGATGGTGAATATTAAATGCTGGGATTCCTTGAGGCAGATAATGCCTGTGACTGTAAGTCTTACCCTGAGAGTATCTGCAAGGACACGATTTTCCAGTCCAGTGCGGGACATAATCTGAGTGCCTGGAAATGGGCTGAATAAACTCAAGTTAATTTCCTGCTCTGAATAAAGCAGTAATTCCAGGCTGGATACAGCCTTGACGATGGACACAGGTGGATAAAAGCGCAGGTTTTTGTAAAACATGGCACCAGACGCAACAGTAAGGGCTCACATTTAATTTAAAAGCTGTTTAAAGCAATGCACCTCAAGCTAAGGCTTTTTTAGTTCAGAATCAGAATCAGAAACTTTATTGTCATTGTCATGAGAACAACGAAATTAAGAATGGTCCCCGATCATTGCATCATCCCTAGCAATATCAAAATATAAATAAAACAATAAAATTCAATAAATAAAATAGATAGAATACTTAAAATACTAATAAGATATAACAGTAAAACATTCACATACATTCCCACACACATGCTTCAGACCGTGCATAGATTAACACAAGAGTGGCGTGATGGACATTTTTTTGTAGTATTCAGATGTGTTATTGCAGTTGGATAACAGCTGTGTTTGAGTCTATTAGTCCTTGCTCTGATTGCCCTGTACCGTCTGCCTGAGGGCAACAGTTCGAACAGGGAGTGGCCAGGATGTGAGGTGTCTTTTATGATGTTTTGGGCCTTTTTAAAACAGTGGGCGTTGTGTAGAACTTCCAGTGTGGGGAGAGGGCAGCCAGTGATCTTTTGGGCGGTGTTAATGATCCCTTGGAGTGCTTTCCTCTGAGCCCCTGTGCAGCTAGTGTACCAGATGCATATGCAGTAAGTTAGAACACTCTCAATGGTGGCTCTGTAGAAGGACACCAGCAGTCTCTGTGTGATGTTATTCCTCCTGAGAATTCTCAGGAAGTACAGTCTCTGTTGGGCCTTTTTCAGCAGCTCGGAGGTGTTCACACTCCAGGAAAGGTTCTCCTCTATATTGACTCCCAGGAAGCGGAAGCTTGCCACCCTTTCTACACAGTCCCCATTTATGAATAGTGGTTGGATCTCTGCCTTTTTCCTTCTGAAGTCTATTATGAGTTCTTTGGTTTTTGAAGTGTTGAGGAGGAGGTTATTGGCCTTACACCATGACGTCAGCTGCTCCACCTCGTCTCTGTACGTAGACTCGTCTCCCTTGGAAATGAGCCCCACCACTGTGGTGTCATCTGCAAATTTCACAAAGATGTTGCTGTGGTGGAGAGGAGTGCAGTCGTGTGTGTAGAGAGAGTAGAGCAGTGGACTGAGCACACAGCCCTGGGGTGAGCCAGTGCTGAGACTCAGGGCTGAGGATGTGTGATGGCCAACTCTGACTCTCTGTCTACGGCCCGAGAGGAAGCTATTGATCCACATGCAGGTGCTGTATGGAAGCCCCAGGTCTTGTAGCTTGGCCACCAGTTTGTGTGGAAGGATGGTGTTAAAAGCTGAGCAGTAATCCACGAAGAGCATCCGCACATAGCTACCATGCTCTTCCAGGTGAGTTAATGCAGCATGGAGTGCTGTGGCTACAGCGTCTTCCGTGGATCGGTTTGCTCTGTAGGCAAACTGGTGTGGATCCAGGCTGCGGGGCAGGGCTGCTGTGATGTGTCTGCGGACCAGCTTCTCAAAGCATTTCATTACCACTGGGGTGAGTGCCACCGGTCTGTAGTCATTCAGGCCGGTGATGTGGGGCTTCTTAGGCAAGGGGACTATGGTGGAGGACTTCAGGCAGAGTGGGACAGTCGCCTGTGCGAGGGATTTGTTGAAAATCCTGGTGAAGATCCCAGCCAGCTGTCCTGCACAATCCCTCAATATTCGACCTGGCACACCATCAGGACCCGCCGCCTTCCTCGGGTTAACAGCCTGCAGCATGCGCCTCACCTCGTGCTCTTCCAGGGTGAGGGTGGTGCTGCTATGGGTGGCGTGTTGCTGCTGTGGCTCCAATACCTCCGGTACCCTGGTCTCAAAGCGGGCAAAGAAGATATTCAGCTCCTCTGCCAGCTCCAGGTCACCGTCCGCAGCTCCGAGATTGATCTTATAGTTGGTTAGGTGCTGGATGCCTTGCCACACCTGCCGGCTGGTATTACTCTTCAAATGGTCCTCGATCCTCCTCCTATAGTCCCCCTTTGCCTCTCTGATGCCTCTCTTCAGGTTGGATCCGGCTGTGGTGTAGTAATCCCTGTTGCCAGACCTGAACGCAATGTTCCTCTCCTTCAGCAGCTGCCTGACCTCCCGGGTCATCCAGGGCTTTTGGTTGGGATAAGCCCGGATCCGTTTGACTGCTGTAACAGTGTCTATGCAGTGTTTTATATAGCAGAGGACACCGTCTGTGAACATTTCCAAGTCCTGATGTTCAAAGATATCCCAGTTAGTCCTGTCAAAACAGTCCTGCAGCTGCTGAGAGGCACCCTCTGGCCATATGGTAATATTCTTTGTGATGGTAAGAGCAGTTTTCTTGAGGGGGGCATATGCAGGGATTAGAAACAGTGACAAGTGGTCAGACTGACCCAGATGTGGCAAAGGTCTGGCCCTGTAGCCCATTTTGATGTTGGAATAAACTTTGTCCAGAATCTTGTCACCCCTAGTGGCACACTTGACGTGCTGGTGGAATTTGGGGATTGCTTTTTTTAAGTCTGCGTGATTGAAGTCCCCTGCTACGATATGTACAGCGTCAGGGTAAGTGCTCTGTTTATTATTGATGTTTGTATGCAGGAGTGCGATCGCAGAGTTAGCATTAGCATCTGGTGGTATGTAAACAGCTGTTATTATGACAACGGTGAACTCCCTAGGTAGGTAGATGGGCCTGCATTTAACAGTCAGATATTCAATGTCCGGTGAACAGTTTTCTGGGCAATATTAAAAATTCAGTGGAGTATAAAGGTTGACATATTGCTTTTCCAGGTCATACGAGGTCAATATGAAATCTCTGGTGGGAATGCGGCTGAATGAGGCCAAGTTGTGTCCCACTCTTATTATTATTATGCATTCAATTGCTTTGCATCAGCTGTCAGCTATTCTGTGCTATACTTGGTTACCAGCTCTGCTGCACAAGGTCAAGTTCATGGTGCTTGTATATCCTTGCTGAATAAGACTGATTATGACTCAAACCCACCATAGTGTGTCTGACTCATTGACAATCACTGAAAGTCTTACACATATTTGCACCATCATCCGCCTGTAGTGTTTGGGTTGTACGGCTGGGGGCAAAGTTCATAAAACCTTAACATAACCTGCTCTTATTAAGACTAACAATCCACTTGAAATCACATTTGGAGGCAAATTTCTTTTCAGACAAGGTCACCTGAGAAATGAGCTGATTAAGAATGAGTCATACCTTTATTTATACATTAGGCAGTTACTCGGCACACTTTGACAAACAAGCTATCAGATATCTGTCACGGGCGAGACTCATCAGTGGCTCCGTAATCTGTGCCCCACTTTTTAGAAGCCTATGATCAGTGGGCTCAGTGGACTCATTCAACAAGCAGCTGAAGACTCATCTTTTAAAATTGGCATTTGGGTAGAATTTCATTTCATTTTATTGTTTTATTTCATTCAATTTTTTTTTTGCCATTGTTGGTTTTGTTTGGTTGGAAGCACTTTGTGATTTCAAAAGGCGCTAAATAAATAAATGTACTTACTTTTTGCCAGCGAGCCTGTTGTGGAAATAGGAATCATTTACTATTGTCTTAATTATAAGGAGAGGAACTAATTTACTCCTCAGAACCTGGCTACCTAGTACAGCTACTACACTACGTTTCTTTTCTGGTGTTCAGGCTGATAACTTGTTAAATATTAATTCACTCTTTTTCCAAACTGAGGTACCTCCTTGTACACTTTAATTGGTTTAGTGGGCATTAAGAATGCTCACATGCAGCTTAATTGCCCATTAATATGACTCATTTACTTTTATTACAAATTGCCTAGCTTTATTTCAGCACTTCGGGCAGACTAGATGAAACTGACTGGACTTGTTCTGCCTAAAATTCAATCCAGAATCAACTAAATCTTCCTGCACGTACAAATTTAATCCATGTGCCTAATTTAGGACGCTTAGAAAACAGACATATGTGTGAGTGTCAAGGTGTTTCAAGCGCCTCAGTGATTCCATGCTCATTTGTGAGAATCTCTTTCTCCCGCTGTTTATGTTTGCCGTCTGTTGTTACTTGAACGCACGCAGACAGAGGATGCTTTACCGGCTACTTGGTAAGATCTCTGATGTCCTCAGCATGTATAGTAATGAGAACTGCTGACACAGTGATCCAGGGACACTCAGACACAAAGATGTTCAGGATGAAAGCACGCAGACAGAAGGTGTTTTTTCTTTCTTTCGTCCATTCTTATCTATTTCACTTCATTTCCTTCATGTGATTTCTCACTTTCTCGTATCTGTTTGCCCTCCCTTGTAATTTATTCCATCTTTCTTTTCCCTGTTGCCTACACTGCATGTCTGAGTCTGTATTTTTAAATATATATATATATATAATTTTTACCTCTGACTTCATTTTTCAGATTTTCTCCATCACACACAGACTCACACTGAAGTGCTGTCTTGCCACAATAGACAGTGGGAGGACTGCGCCAGCCTCCTCTTCAGTTCACTGCCAGTTCACTCAGCTGCACACTGACAGGAATGATGCTAGAGAGAAATGCAAATCTGATCATGACAGCTATGCCAGCCACAAATGTTAACATCCCTCCTCAAAACTTTAGGTACCGTTTTGCATTCACTTGAAAGTGCAGCTCTAGACTTTTAGACATGGTTTTGTATTATTATCGTCTCAGTGTGGCTAGACTGGTAATGTACTGTCACTCTGTGCTGATTCACCTATCCCTGTAGCTCGCACGGAGTCTAAAAATATCACTTCAGGCTTTGTGAAAGTCAAAAGCATCTCATTTCTCATTTGATGAGAATACAACACAAAGTGGCATCATTACATTAAGTGCATTCTGGGACCCCAAAATGCGAGGTTGTCACCCCTTTGTGACGACCTTGCAAAGATCATCAGTCTTACAAAGTTTTTTATTTGGCACAGTTTCTTTTCACAGTATGAATGGCTGGTAATTTTGGTTGTGTAGAGCAAAGACAAGCTGTCCTTGTCATGTCGAGTATTTTTTTTATGCTGGACTGTGCCCTTGGACAAAAATATTAGAGTCCCCACTGAGTTATGCACTCTCCATCAGTCTGTGTGCATGTCTGCCTCATCATCTTGGCCTCTTTCTCACACACTGCACTTGCACTACCTCCTCTGTCACTTTCCCTCTTCCTCCTTTAGTTACGCTTTGACTTTTTCTTCTTTTTTGTCTCTCTGCTTTCTTTTTTTCCCTCCCTCAGTCTCTTGTCTGCATTGCTGTCTTTCAGAATTTGCTTTTTTAAGTTTCCTTGTGCCGTCTGCCTGTCACAGTTGAGATGCATGTCTGTCTTACTCTCGCTTTTCTTAATCTCTGGCTGCCTCTCTGGCTGGCTGCATGACTGTCTGTTTCTATAGCTCTGCCTCTGTGTCTGTCTGTTGGCCTCTACCTCCCACTCTCTAACTCTCTTTGTCTTATGCTCAAATGCCTTCTTAGCTCTAATGGCTTTTTTTTTGCTCTCTACTTAACTCTATTTCCATATTTTTTTCTCAACCATTGTAGTTCTCCATGTTAACATAGCCCGTTGAGCACCCCTTCATTTTGCACTGGTTTGCTCCTTCTCTCTTTTGATGACTGAGTCACTGTCCTCCTCCGTCACATGTGTTCATTCAATCACTGTGAGAGCTCACTTCTTGAGGAGTTTCCCTCCTTAGATTACCTCTGACCTGCATGGGAAAGATGGTGACTTATTCCTTTTTTAGCGAGTTCACATTACTTTTCATGTATTTTAGGCTACCTGCATAATACCAAGTACAGTTGGCTTTGACCTGGATCTGTACAAATTATTTTATCTGCCGAGAATAAAATATTTGCTCACCATCTTCACAACATTTATGGCGCTAACTGGCCTCTAGCAGGTACAGCTAATATTTTGCACTCGGTCAATTTTGATTTGATGGAGTTTGTTTTTGTGTTTTTATAAGTAAAATTAAACTGAAATGAATTGAACTGAAATCTATGCCAGTTCCCATTTGTGTTTTGCAGGGCTCGTCATGTGTATATACATACGACATGTACATTTGTGTAAGATCCCATCCATATTCTGTGCTGTTGAAATTCTGTGTGTGTCTATATTTAGATTACCTTTCCTATTCAACACATTAGGATATCTCTCAATTAGTGACAAGGAATTTCCAAACCACTGGAGCCATTGTCTTAAACTAGGGCTCCATAAAGCTTAATTTCCCATAGAGAAAAGGGGTAGCGGGGTTGTTTTGACGTCCAAATGTTCTTATCTCATGCACTATTAAGTGAGGCACTGGGGTGTGTTGGTAACATGGTTTAGAGTCCGTCTGTCACAGCCTCAGGTTATGCTGCTTCTAGTGCACACACACGCATACATGTACATAGAAACGCATGCATATTCACACAAATGAAAAGACAAACTACATGCACACATAAACACATAAGCAACTATTTTTTTCAGCCAACCATTTGCACACCTAAACACTGCCTCAGGGCTGTATAGCACGAGTCCTGTTTGGCATTGGTGCAGGTCAGAAGGGTTCCCTGAGACTTCACTTCACTGATCACATCAGGGGACACTAATAGCTTTTATGTATGTGTTTCCATATATATTAAGTATTGATTCCACTTTGACTTGAAAGGTAACATAGGGCGTTTTGGCTGGCTTTGGATTATTCAGTTTGATCTCAGTGTGAATATAATGAGAGAATAGTGTACATGTACGGCACACTTTTCTTATTACATTTTAAGTGACATTCAGTACACTACTGCACATGCATTTCCATTGAGAGTCAATCCATTCTTTGTAACAATAATGCAAATATTTATTTTTACTACACCTCGAGTATTTCAGCAGACCTCCTTCAATGAACCAACCCAGTCATCAGGAAGCAGGAAAGAAAGGAAGTAAAGGATGTTTGAGCATATGTAAGAGCACCTATGAGTTTGGTGTTCGTTTATCATGTTCAAATCAAAGACTTTGCTAAAGAACACTTCACTTTATTTGCTTTGCAACCCAGAATAAAATGTGAATGCACTGAATGCACTTTCAATCATTTTATAGACATGGAGTAGAGATGGATAAGAAGATGAAAACAAGCATGAAACTAATCTTTAAGCACTCAACAGCATGGAATGTGGAGTTGCTGCAAATCTGTGAAAAGCACAAGAGTAGTTAATTGTTAATAATAATAATAGCTATCGTTACTTCTTCATGTATGTGTGTGGAAATGCATATATTTCCTTGGTTAAGAAAAATCTGTCTAATAAAATCATGCCAGTTCAAGAACATCCTTGAAGAAGTGAGCGTTTCACTGTCGAGGTCAACGACCAAGAGACGCCCTCATGAATGTAAATACAGAGGGGTGCAACTCAATGGAAACACTGAAGAACAGAAAGGCCAGATTAAACTTTGACAGAGAACATTTAAAAGAGTCTGCACACTTCTGAAATTTTTTTTGGACAGATGAAACCAAGATTAGCATGTGCCAGAATGATGGGAAAAGTAAAGAGAAGGAAAGGAACCGCTCATGTGAGCATATCACATTAACAGTCAAACATTGGAGATGCAGTATTATGGCACGGGGGTGTATGACTCCCGGCTGAACCAGATCTCTGATGTTTAGTGTTGATGTGACTGCTGATAGAAACAGCAGGTTGAATTGTGAAGTGTAGAGGGCTATATTCTCTGCTCAGATTCAACCAAATGCTGCAAAACTGAGCCGACACTTCACAGTGGCAGTGGAACAGCACCTAAAGCACACTACAAAATCAACCCAAGGGTTTCTCAAAGCAAAGAAATGCAGTATTCTTACATGGCCAAGCCAGTCACCTGATCTCAACCCATAAGTGCGTGCTTTGCAGTTACTGAAGCACAAACTGAATGCAGAAAGATCCACAAAGAAGAAGCTTCAGTGATGGCCTCAAATAGCATCTTAGCATTTGTTGATGTCCATGAGTTGTAGACTTTAGGCCCATCACTGACTGTAAAGTAATCCACTGTGTTGATGTAGAGAGGGAAAATAACCAGAATGTGTAATTTCCCCTAAACCAAACTAGATGCAGTTGTAATGCACTGACGCAGATCTCCATGTGCATACATACGTCCACCTATAGATGAACTGAAAAACACAAGCAGATGCAGACATCAAGCCTGGGAGAGGCTCTGGCAGGCTGTGAGGTGCTGCAGTGAAATTGATGCCACATACACTTTGTGTATTTTGCTTGTGTGTGAAGGCGTGCATACATGTGTGTTTTGGCCTTAACTGCTGGCAGTCCCGTGTAGGAGCTCTGATAGTGTGTGTTTGTGTGTGTCTATAAAAGATAGAGGCCAGATTTTGGGACAAAAGATTATCCTAAGTTGGTACACTCTTTTTGTTTTTTCCTCAAATTCATCCTCAAGGTTTTTCTCATATTGTCAGACTCTGGCACACACACACACACACACACACACACACACACACACACACACACACACACACACACACACACACACACACACACACACACACACACACACACACAGTATACAATGTCTTTGCTGCAGGCACCAAAGTAACATTCTCTTTTTTTTTTTTTTTTTTGCCTGTCCCGTTTGGCTCTTTTGCCATCAGAATTGTTGTCTAAAGGCAAAGAAAGATGCCCAACGGATTTACTTTACCAAATTGACCATCCCAGCCTTGCCGTAATGGTCCATTTGATTCACCTTTTATTGTTTATTTTATTTTCACTTACTGAATACGGGACAGACTTGACTGGGGGAAAGAAGGGGAGAAAGAAAGAGAAAGAGCTGAGAAGAGGGACGGGGGAGAAGGGCAAAAAACAAAAACCAACAGAATGAGCAGAAAAAAAAAGAAAAAAAAGAAATAAAAAAAATGCATATATCAATCACCTGGATCACCTGCTGAGAAAGAAAAAAGAAAACAAGCAGAAGAGAACAAGAGTAATAGAATAAACAACATCACAATGATATATGGGAATATGACAGTAAATACTAAATATTAAACATTATTGTGCAGCACATAAGATCAACAGAACACAGTGTGCTTTGAGGTAGGAGCCAAAAAGGGTGTAGTTTGTGGGTGTGATCACCTGTGTGTACACCTGTGAGCATGGACGCGCTTGTTTTTTTAAAAGGTTCCTTCATGTAATGATCTGCTAGAGGGTGTGGGGGGGCCACAGCCCCGTCCTCCAGGGCATGAAGCAGGTATGGAGGAGATCAAAACTCCAGACATCCAGAGGCCCCCAGAACACAAGAGACCAAGGAGCTCTGATAGTGTGTGTTTGTGTGTGTCTATAAAAGATAGAGGCCAGATTTTGGGACAAAAGTTAAAGATTATCCTAAGTTGGTACACTCTTTTTGTTTTTTCCTCAAATTCATCCTCAAGGTTTTTCTCATATTGTCAGACTCTGACACACACACACACACACACACACACACACACACACACACACACACACACACACACACACACACACACACACACACACACACACACACACACACACACACACACAGTATACAGTGTCTTTGCTGCAGGCACCAAAGTAGGTAGTCAGGCAGTATTTGTCTTTCTTTGCATGCGTGCCAGGTAAACTGATGCCTGATGTGTCTCTGCATATGTGTGGATGAAACTGGGTGAGGGGTATGTTAGCGTCCACGCAGTCATCATGGAAGCAGGAAAGAAAAGAAGTAAAGGATGTTTGAGCATATGTAGGAGCACCTGTGACTTTGGTCTTTGTTTGTCATGTGAAAATTTTTCCTTCAAATTAAAAACTATTCTAAACATGAACTACAGAACCCACTTTAACTTCTCTGCAAGACAGAGTAAAATATCCACAGCTAGTGGGTTTGTTTGGCAGTTAACAAACTCAATGAAGTCTCTTTTCTTATGATTTCACTCTGAGCTCACGGAAGAGCTGGGCTTCTACCACCAAAGGCACCAAACTTAGAATACATTTTTCTGTTTCATTTCTTTGTTTTCTGGTTATCCAGGGCTGAATTCTTTTTTTCTGCTGTCACACAAAACGCTCATGTATGCTTTAAGCTTTTGCTGAGTGAGTAACACAAAGTACGACAGACTGTGTGTAAAGTGCTAAGTGAGCAGAAGACTGCATGGCAGCCTCTCACAGAGTTTGCCAAATGCATGTTGCCTTGGCAGAAGAACTGTCCTTTCTGAGCAGCTAGTGGTACCAATGATCTAGCTAGTGTTACATGTATATGTCTGTGTGTTGGTGAGTCAGACCGCTCAGTATTTCTCAGTTTGTTTGGAGCACCAAGTAGCATCTGAAGAGAAGAGTGGCTTCCTGCTCTGATAATGACAGAACAGCATGCATTTTTAGCGTGAGTGTAGTGTATCTACTGATAACATCAGCTTAAATCCAGATTAGAAAATCCCTAGAGCTTGTATTTATGTTTGTAGGGCTGGGGTGTGCTCTTTTAACTAATCTGTTAGGTACAGTTTTTCACAGTCGTTTTTCTATGTGGACGCATGCACACAAAAATGCCGGTTTGTCCATAACACAACAAAGGGCAAGATCTTCTGACAAGCCTGGTGAGCCCTAAAGTGGGTTTATCAACAAAGCACTTCGGAGCAGTGAGGAGGAGGCGAAAGAGGAGATGAAGAGTTTAAAGTAGCAACAGGGGTCTTCTCTACTTAAAAGTTTACCCGAGAGAAACTTTTGAGATCAAGGCCCAGGCGACTGACTAGCAGCTGACCAAAGTCCGGGTAAAAAAACACAAACCAAAACCAAAAAAAACATCATCTGAAAACTTGGGGAAGTTACGAAAGGCTTCAAAGTGAGACAGGTGTGCTGGATCCTGTGGTTGTTGTGATACTGGAATTTAAAACTCGATACCAATATCCAGGAAAATGTCATAGATACTACCGTATTTCCCGGACTACAAAGCGCACCTGAATATTAGCCGCACAAGCTAAAATCAGGGGAAAATCCTGTTTTGTACATACATTAGCTGCACCTGACTAAAAGCCGCAGGTGATTCAATGTTGACTTATCATATGTTAGAGAATATGCACAAAGGGAATTGTCAGGAAAGAGATGGCTGTTTGGAGACACACCCCTTTTATTAATATTTTGAAAAACAAGTTATGGGTACATATTTGCATAACTTTTTAGGTATATGTACAAGTAGCGGTAATTACAAGTACGAAACATGTACTGTGCTTCATAAATGAGTACCAAAGTCCTCTTCTCCAGTGTCGGATACAAACAGGCTCAGGATGGCTTCGTCATCCACTCTCAGCTTCTTTCCTTCGTTGTCACTTTCAAAACCAAACAAATCCTTGTTGTCAGTAGGGATGGGTACCGGTGTGCACCGGTTCTGACATAAACGGTAGTAACCAGACCGAAAAGCAGCGCACATTTCAGTGCTTTATTTCGGTGCTTTTTTTTCCTGAGCTGTGATACACTTTAGATTCTAGCCAATCATTTTACGTTTCCGAGGATAGTAGGCGGGGCCAGGTACGTACGTTCTGTTAGAGCAGAGCTACAGATTAAAAATGTCCAAGGCGAAGCGGTCAAAGTCTTCATAGCAAAAGATGCAAACTCAGCAGCCTGCAACAAGTGCTTTAAGCTGATACTGTGATACTGTCAAAGGAGGTAACACCTCAAATCCGATGAAACACCTGGCGACGCATACCGTTTTTTTTAAAAGCCCAGAAATGCGCCGTATTTGATAGCTTGCCGCGAGACCTCACACCGAGCACATCTACTGCCGGTGGGTTGCCTGTTATGCAACATCCCCCAAAAACACGAAGAGGAGAGTCCTGGCCCCTAGCCCTGCCAGTGTAGCAGAAATGATGACGGATGATGGTGGCAGCAGCCGTTCTTCTCTGCGTGAGTAGCTAATTTACGTTGAGTAGGCTAACCACGTTATTACATTAATGCATGTAAGGTGAGCTAGCAAACATCATCATAGCTACATGCGGCTGTCTTCTTGTTTGATGGCAGATACTCCCTTCACCCTGGCTAAAAAGGCTAAAATGACCAAAGAAAAAGTGGAAAACAGTTAAACATGAGAGGTTTTTGGACAAAGTTTGTGTTCTTTCCATTGTTTAAGCACTGCTTCCAGCCAAGAGTGATACCATATATGCCCCATAGCTGCAGAAAAGGCTAACATTGTTATCTTTTTACAAAAAACAGCTGAACATGAGAGGTTTTTGGACCAATTTTGTGTTCTCCATTCTTTAAGCACCGGTTTGAGCACCGGCACCGTTTCAAAAGTACCGATTTGGCACCGGTATCGGATAAAACCTAAACGATACCCATCCCTAGTTGTCAGTGTCAGAGTCGAACACCCTCAGAAGGGCTGTAGCGGTGTCCTCCTCTCCATCATGCAGCAGTCCAGCCCTTCGAAATCCGTTGGTGATCATGGATGTTTTCACACTTTTCCACGCTGTCAGATTCCACCGGTGGAGTTGAGCATAACTTGCTTTTCGCAAGTTTATGGCCGCTCGTCATCCACGCCTCCCGCTGAACGCGTAGCGCTACTTTGAAGTTTGTTCAAACCCCGATACTGTGTGTCTGATCACATGCCCTTCCGCCAGACAACGTGGTGCTGTACAACAGCGGAACAAACAAAACAAATCATCTTACAATATGACAAAAATCATGGACAATCCATAGAAAAGCCGCACCTGACTAAAAGCCACAGGGTTCAAAGCTTGTGCAAAAAGTAGCGGCTTATAGCCCGACAATTACGGTAATTTAGATGCCATGAGAGAAAAAATGACACAATTGTGAGGTTTATTAAAAAAACAAAAAAGACTACAACAATACTGGTTGGTGCAAAAGAATTCAACTATAACCCTGTTTAATTTCTGTGCTTCTGGTGACTTGGCACCATATTTTTAGGGGTGTGCAAATAAAACTGGAAGCTTGTTAACATTACAGACAAGCAGGACTGATAATGTTTGCTAATAGCTGCTACCTTAATTGTGACTTAACATATAGCTAATAAGGGTAAAAGCTGAACACCTAATGCTAAAATGTTCTGACCAGGTATGTATTTATATTAAGTGTTTAATTATTAAGTGTTTAATTAAGTGTTTTCTTAAGTGTCGCCTCTGTCAGTGCGCCCCAGGGTGGCTGTGGCTACAATGTAGCTTACCATCACCAGTGTGTGAATGTGTGTGTGAATGGGTGGATGACTGGATATGTAAAGCGCTTTGGGGTCCTTAGGGACTAGAAAAGCGCTATATAAATACAGGCCATTTACCATTTACCATTTGTTGAACCGGAAGCTTTATTGACCTAACAAAACACCTCATAAAGACTGGGGTATGAGTCATTAAGGTTACATTCACACTGCAGGCGAAAGCGCACTTTTTTGACCCTATACAACCCATATCCGATCATGGTATGACAGTGTTAACAGCACAAATCCGACCTAAGTCACTTTCGTATGTGGTACTGAATCCGATACATATCTGATATTTTAGAAAGCGACTGCTGTTTGAATGGTCATGTCACATTAATAATAATAATGGATTGCATTTCGAGAACCTCAAAACGCTTTACAATTCCATTATTCATTCACTCTCACATTCACACACTGGTGGAGGCAAGCTACAGTTGTAGCCACAGCTGGCCTGGGGCAGACTGACAGAAGCAAGGCTGCCATATCGCGCCAACGGCCCCTTTGGCCATCACCAGTAGGCGGTAGGTGAAGTGTCTTGCCCAAGGACACAACGACCGAGGCTATCCAAGCTGGGGCTCGAACCGGCAACCTTCCGATTACAGGACGAACTGCCGACTCTTGAGCCACGATCGCCCCTTGAATCTGTCTTTTTAAATCTATTAAATTAAATCTGTCTTTTGCGTCACTGACACAAGACAGACGCCAATTATCAGTGCCGGAGAAGCGCCCAAGAAGACATCGTGAACGCTTCCTGGCCTTCCATTGTAGATGTTAGCGAAACTGTTGGGAAGACAACGTTGGAGAAATGTGAACATTTTATTTGTATAATAATCTGTATAATCTGCAGATTCTGACAAAAATCTGCAACTATCCTTTGAAGCACCGCTCCTCTAACAGCAATCCGATCGTTCAGTCTGACGTCACTAGCCATGTCTGGGCCTAAACTCTGCTGCAGGTCCATATATCAAATGATCACTGTGGCATTACTGAGAGTTAAAACACTGTCTTTAGTCTTTCATCTTTAATAAAATTATCAGCGTTCTGCTCTACCAGGTGTAACAACTGAGTTTAACATCCAGGCATCCATGAAAACGGAATTTATGACATTTAACGGAATTAGAAGTTAGCTCGCTAGCTTCCATCTAAATACAATATAGCATGTCCTGACTGCGGGGTTTTGGAAACAAATTAAAACGTACAGCTTTCTTATCACTTCCAACATAAATGAAGACAGAAAACTAAACAGCAGTGACGTCTGTAGGGTTACTGAAGTTTGGCTAGCTGGTATATAATGATGTGCTACGTGACTGCTAGCAACACAGCTATGTTAGCATAATATAAACAAGCTAACTTTTTTTCCACTCGATAAAAGTTAATGTGAGTGTTCTCGGTGGTCAGGATCAAATGTAATCGCATGGCAGGATGCTGTAAAAGGACCAAACTTCAGCCAGGAGAACAACTGAGATAATCCATCCACAATACGAGGTTAGTCATTCATATACTGCTGCATGGGCTGGGCTGTAGTTACATCGTAAGGTTTTAAAAACTGAGCTTAAATAAATGATTAGCGGTAATAAAAGCTGAGGGAGGTCAACGGTGATCACTGACTTTTTTTAGGAGCTTTTTGAGATTAAATAGAAGAAAATACAAAGCATTAAACATGTTAACAACACAAAAGCCATATTAAATGCAGACTACTTTAGGCCCGGAAGTAGGATTCGTCACGTCATCACTTAATAATCGGACAAGGATAATTATTAGACCATATTTAAATAACAAAATAACTTTATAACTTAAAGCAAAATTGGGAAACGTAAAGTTCGAAACAAGTCTTTATATTAAGGGCCATCAGTCAAACAATACTGTTTGGTCTGGGTCTAAACAGAGCGCGTTGTGTGTGACATCTTCTTTTGCACATGCAGGCCGCTTTGAGGGCCGTGAACGGTTCACACTAGGGTGCGTTTACTGTCACATTTTATTTGTAGTGTGAACAACCACACAAAAAAAATCGGATTTGATCAAAAAATCTGAATTGAGCATTAAGACCTTCAGTGTGAACGTAGCCTAAGATGCTATGCTAAGTTTGCTGCGCTGCTGTTCATGTGTCAGGTGCTGGTGAAGAGAAGGGTTTTATGCCTGCCTGTCTTCAGGAGTGTTCTGTCACATTGCGAGCCAGCTGCTGGAAACAATGCTGTTTGAAATGATTAGTCATACTAAAAGTAATTTTTAGTATCAGTTAGTATTCAATTATGCCATGGTATATGCTAGCTTCTTTAAAATTTTGGTATTGAAAGGTACTGTATTGGTTCTGGAATTGGTTATAGTGACATCCATAGCGGATATCTTGCATAGATAAGAAATAGGGGAAAAAAACAAAACAAAAAAATAAACCACACACAAAATACACACTCACATAAATTTTACTAGTTGCACAAAATTTCAAGCCAATTTGGAACAACGTTCAGACTTGTTTTATTCATGATGGACTTTGTTGTCAGAAAGGTGAGACAAAGAACCAAGTTGGGTGCTTGTATCTTAACATGCAGCATGCATTATGCTCACTTCTCACTAGAGCAGGGCGATATGGCCAAAAATATTTATCACGATATATATTTGAAAATTTGCGATAACGATATAACCGACGATATAATTGATGCGAGACAAAATACAACTCCACAACATTACTAGCGCAAAAAGACAACCTTCCATTTATTTTCACTTAAACAAGAAGCTGGTTTTTATGTACATTAAAGCTTTATAAAAATGTAACAGTGCAAATGCAAATTCCTTGCTGAAAGTTTAACCAAAAGGCATTTCCAGTAGAAATGGGCTGACATATCCTGAGCATAACCATGTATAATATCCACTGAAGTTAAAAAGAGGTGCTTTGCAACATTAAACTGCAGTGTGCAGTACGTATTTTTCGGACCATAAGGTGCACGGGATTATAAGGCACATTAAGCGAAACAAAGCAGTCAGATAAATCAAACTTTATTAAACTCATTCTTCTTGCTTCCTCCACTTCTGTACCATTGATTCATTAATGTTGAATTCTCTGGCAGCTGCTCTATTCCCATGTTGTTGCAGTATATTAATGACTAACCTCGTATTGTGGATGGATTATCTCAGTTGTTCTCCTGACTGAAGTTTGGTCCGTTTACAGCATCCTGCCATGCGATTGCATTTGTCTCTAACCATGAAGAACCTTCACGTTAACTTTTATAAGTGGAAAAGTGTTAGTGTTCGTCCTCCAGCTTCACTGTTTATGTTATGCTAACATAGCTGTGTCGCTAGCGATCACGTAGCACATCATTATATACCAGCTAGCCCAACTTCAGTAACCCTACAAACGTCACTGCTGTTTAGTTTCCTGTCTTCATTTATGTTGGAAGTGATAGCAGAGCTGTACGTTTGATTTTTTTCAGAAATCTCTCCGTCAGAACATGCTATATCATGCTTAGGTAACTAGCGAAACTAGCGAGCTAACTTCCGCTAGCTTCCTGCTAACTTCTAACTCCGTTAAATGTAATAACTTTTGTTTTCATGGATGCCTGGAAGTTAAACTTTATAGTTACACCTGGTAAAGCAGCAATGCTGATCGTTTTATTAAAGATGAAAGAATTTAGACAGTTTTTAACTCTAAGTGATGCTGCAATGTTGTTTGACCTGAAGCATACGGAGTTTAGGACCCAGATTACTCCCAGATTTAAGAGCATCTTAGTCCGACAAATATGACAATAACAACGGCCGCTTGCATGTTCTGCAAAAAAATGTGCTTTGTTGTGTATCTGACGGACAAACACCAAACCAGTTCCACATCACTGAAGTTGCACCATTTTTACAAACCAATTCTGGTTCATCTGTTTCACTCAACAATCGGCCATGTGCGTATGAAAACAAAGGCACTGCGCATGCGCGTTTTACTCCCATTCTATCGCGATATTTCATTTTCCTATCGTTGCCTAACATTATACCGGTATTACCGTGAACGGTATAATATGGCCCAGCCCTACTTCTCACTGTGACTTTAATTAACCATCGTTCAGCCTCATCACAAATTTTTAATAGTATCCAAAGCTATTTTTGACAATACCCAGCAAGCCTGCCTATTCAGATAATTAAGCTCCAAAGTTGCCATCACAGCCAAAATTTCAAGTTTAGGGTTGTCCCAAGGCTGTTGAATTTTTAATTTTTTTTCCACCGCCACATTCTCCTAAATTTGCATGAGCGGGCCTAATTAGAGGTTGAATTTGGTTGCAAAGCACTGACTGCACCACCAAGTTTTTATCCAGCCTTAAAGCACACAAGAGGCCTGTCTTGGTGTCTCAGCAGAATTAAGCGTATAATATCACAAGTGTTGATGCAGCTCACAACCCGGAATGTTTTCCCTGCCGCTCTTCATTTCATGCTATGACATTTACATTTTTTTAAGAAACCCACATTCCTTTAAATACTGAGACAAAGATAAAATGAAAGCCAAAGTTGCAAATATGGTAACGAAACCCAGTGAGTTCTTTCAAACATTTAGCAAAAAGATAGTAATGCATTACATGGTGTGTTTCTGCACAGTATATGTATTTGTGCTTCAGAAGTCATATAATGATCTCTACAGGGTCTTTGAAGCATTATGTGAGGTATCAGTCTCATGCAATGTTACTTCCCACTTACAATGTATCTGCATAGCCAAAAGCAAAGAGCCTGAAGTTCAGCCCATTAAATGGATCCAAGTTATCCTCAGGCTTCTTTTCCATCCAGCAGGGTTTTATAAGGGGTATATTTCACTGACTCACTGGCACAGCTGAGCAGGGAAATCCTTCTCTTCACGGTCTAGTTAGGATGACTGATGCAAATATGCTGCTGCTGAGTCCAGACACTGACACCATCATCACACTGACCCACTTAAAGAGCGAGAGAGCGAAATAGAGACAGAGTGAGAGAGGATGTTCCAAGTCATTTGTGACTTACATTTATTATTGTGACTTCACGTGTTTTAAGTCGTTTCAAAGCTATTAAAGCACCAACTCGTGCACGCAAGCTCTGTGATGTGGGAAGGAGGACGAGATATATTTCAGCTCATTTCAGATGAATGTCCGGGACATTCTTTGGACATGCATGAAAGAAAGAGATCAGCTTCAGATCATTTGTGATGCATATTGCGTTGTATATTTTCTGTGCAACCACATGCCTTTCCTCTGTGTGGGACTTTCCTAATTGATACATATGGTAGCCATCAACTTTTGCATGGATCTTTTGATCTGGTCGTCTTGTTAAGGAAAGAGTGAATGCTCGTTTTACAAGATCATGATAGTATCATCCAGTTTTATTTTTGTAAGTTTGAACATTTAGCAATCTTAGACTAAGGATATAGTTAACTATCCCCTCTATAGCCTTGGCTTGTTCAGTCTGGTAAGCATTAAAGAGGAACTCATTTAACTTAAGTAACTTTACCATTTAACTGTCACAACCTGGCTTGATTTGGTCCAGGTTTTTGCAAAGAATGAATGCCATTGAAATGCAGCAGATTTAACTGGAGGTGGATGGAGTGGATGACAGGTGAAAGATCAGTGATTACTGGTAATATTGGCAATCAAGTCACTGCAGGATTCAGTACTAAGCCTGAACGCTACTCGCATCAACCAAGATCTGTGAGTGCCTAAACGTAACCATTAAAACTAACAATGCTGTAGCAGCAAAAGCTGTAAATCAAATACATTGTTACGCATTCATCGTCAACATTTTTACAACTTGTCTGGTTAATAGAAAGCATATTAAAAGCTGTATGATTTCTTCAAAATGCATTTTCAGTTGTTGACTACTTGGCTTTAAATATCTTCTAGGCGGCAACTTTGTGAGGTAAAAGTGAAAGGCACTATGGGACAGGAAGTCTCTGATTGTAGCCCGGCCCACTAATTTGTCTGGGTAACAAACAAAGTCAGCATTTTGGAAGGGCTGTAACACAACTGATGAAAGTCGTTATGTTATTTAAACGTTTACAATTGCCCCATTTTATATCAAGTAAATTAGACTGATTGTGAATCAGTCGCAAACGCCCGTACACTTCAGGAGTTGCACGAAACTCATCTCTAATCCTTGCCGTTGTCACTTATTTTTTTTCTCACCAAGTTTATGGCTTTTTGTGTATTTGTTATTTGCTTATTGTGATTACTTTATTGAAAATATCTTGCCCAGGTACTGAAATCCACATGAGCTCCTATGCCTTCTTCTTGTTTATATTCCACGTGAGTGCTGCTGGCCTTATTGCTCGTTAACCTTTCCTAATATGACCTGCGTGTATTAATAACACTCAGTAGGAAAGGTCAATCAATGTGTGTGCGTGCATTAGTGCTTGTTTAATTGTTTGTCAGCAGGAATGCTTAAGCAATCTGTAAGTGGCTCTGCATAGGAGGTATATGGGCTTTTCAGTGAAGTGGTGAGGGTAAATTGAATTTGCTCTTAATAATTAACCAGGACAAATGGTTTGATTTTTGTAATTCAGTTAAAACATAGGAACGCAAAACCCCTTTTTATCTATACAGAATTGCCTTGTACTCAATTACTTCATTAAATTCAGCTTGACCTTAAAGAATATTATTACAATATAAATGTATATATCTGACTCGTGAATTTCAACCAATTGTCTCATTAAAATGTTGCGTGCAATTCTACGCTGACCTTTTTAGTGCAGCAGTGCTTGGAGATGCTTATCTTCCAAAAAGAAAAAAAATGAAGATTTTCGATGTGCACCACTAAACAAATTACATAAAAATGTCCTAGTAGGCTTCTAATTGTTATAGTAGTAGTAGCAATGCAGCTAAATATGTATCAGCACAGTGATTCAGTTATTTAACTTAGCTTTCGATTTTTGCCGTTTTTCTGTGTTAAACTACTGGATCAAGCAGTTTTGATGATTTATTTTTAGCTTCTGCACTGTAAGTGAACCCTCTTTAATGAGCTCCATGTTTTTTTTCACTCTGGATCCAAATCATTGGGAAAGGAAGTCCAGGCATGTGTGCATCTGCAGAATCAGAGAGTGGGTATGCTTGGCAGTCAAACAGATCAGGGTGTCATGCGTGAATCCACTAAAAGTATTGATTATAGCTAAGAATGCTCAAATGTTCGGAGAAGTCCCTGCTAACCTGCCTACTGAGTAGTCCTGCTTGGTGCATTACCACCTGCTTCCTGAAACATGGATGTCTGAGTGATGGACATTGTTAATAAAACCAAAGCTTACTGTCCTGAACCATGAACCGTGGATAATTTTCATTTAGTGTTAGTGTTTATAGTGATCGTGCACTTATGTCTACATTATCGTGTACTCTTGGCAAATAGTCTATATTTATAGTTTTTTGAGCCAGAAGTGACCATGTTTGAGTGAGAGGATGGCGTGCTGACACAAGTCTTTTTCTTTGACTTAGAGTGATGTACATTTTGTCATCGGATGGTGAGCGCAAGGCTCTGACTGAATGTCCGTGTTGATGTTTTGACTGTGCAGACTCGTCCTCTGAGACGGCACATTATTATGCATCAACTATCTGCCCTTCAGGCAGACCTCAAGAGAAGTCAAACAGGAATGAATACTTAGCAGAGGTGTCTCCAGCTGTTCATGTCTGCAACAGAGTACAATCACTCAGTAACGCTAACAAGCCTGGTTAGCAAGGTGTGTAAATGTACTGTATGGTTAAATTGCAAAGATGCATAGATGTGCTAATTAGTGCATACAAGCAAACAAGACGTAAAAAAAAAAGCTGCAGTACACTTATTGGGCAGTCTGTCAGTGCATTAACAAAATAACTTGTTGTATTATTCATCCAATACCTGTGTTAGACATGCACCAACATTACAAACATGGACACGTTGTCTAGTTCAGAGCAAAACTTTCAAACATTTAAACCTAAATACTACCAGTAATGACAGCTAAATGTTTGTTGACATTGACAGCTTGGCACGGGGAATTAACGATAGATTATTGAGACTTGACAAAGTGGCATTCACATGGGTCAGTGAGGATTATTTCAACAGGGCCACTGAGGTAAAGAGATATTTTGATCAACACCTCTGAAAGCATAATACCCCATGCAGGTTTTTGTAAACTCAGTAATGCACAACTCTAGTACACAAATAGCAAAGTTGATGACAACAATGTATCAGCATGTAAATGTTAGCTAAAACAGCAGCTTGGTGCTTCATATATTAACACATCCCCATTGGCACCAAATAATCTTCCAAGGTCAGGTTCAGCTCATGGAAATCTTTAAATGTGCAGTGAATGCTTTCTGTGTTTTTGAAATATTAGATCGTTATCTGCCATCCCAGAATTGCGTATGAAATTTGTCTTGAACTCTCTGTTTAATACGTCCTTGTGCTCTTAATTTTTTTTGTCTCAGACCTCAACAAACCGTTTTTCATTTTGTTTTAGATAACAGACCACCACTGTCTAGTATTATTAATTATAGCCCACAACAAGATAAAAATAATAAACGGAGGCATTGCTTCACAAACAGAGAAGCATACCTGAGTGTTTATCTCTGTGTGGTTGACTGCTAGGTGAATGCGAATGCAGTCAACCACAGCTCGATTCTTGGTTTATGTACACTGTATATATATATATATATTTACAAGCCTGTTTGTTGTGCTGACTTTGCTGTGTAAGAGCTTAAAAGCATGCACACAAAGTTCAGCTTTCATTTAATTGCAGCCCACCAAATACCCAATTTTGGGTCCCAATCCGTGGTTTAGAAAAACAGCCGACACGACCCACTGCAGACGAGCATTTCATGTTTTCTCGGTGTGTGATTTCCAATCTGACTGAGGCCCGATAACAGCGACATTGCTGTTACTCATTCCCTCAGATCCCCATGCCTTCGTCTCTCCTAATCAGATTTCTCTGGTTGGGTTATTTATCATCGCCAGCTCTGACTGTGAGTGATGCTTGGCTAATGGGTTTAGCATTCAAATGTGCCGGCTTGATGCGACAGAATCCCAACAAGGGTTGTCATTCCTGTGGCAGCAGCAGCTCCAGAGTGGCGTAAATAAGAGCAAAAAATAACACTGAAATTTGCATTCATGTCATGTCCTTTTTTTTTTTTTTTTGAACTTTTTGGTTTGATTGATTTTAAAAGTGTTAAAGTAATATGGAGATAGAGGTGAAGAAAGGAAAAAAGAAAGAAAGTTCAAGTTTGTTAAGAATGACAAGATCAAGATGTTCATCCATGCATATGTTTACTGATGTATCCATCCAACCATCCATGAACTGTGCATTTCTGTTTGCCTGTTCATTTATTTCCAGTTCAGATGGGATAAAAAAGGGATCTTGACTCACTGAGAGAGAGCCAGGAAATAAAGAAATGCATCAAAAAACAGTATACAGCACAGAGTCTTTGACAGGGTGAAGAGCCCATAAACAGAAATGAGTTGTGCTGAATGACAGTTATGGTTATGACAGTAAGTCATAAACCAACAGCTGTGAGTCTTCTGCGATTCTTCTATCTAATTTCACAATTGCACCTGCACCGTGCGGTGACATTCTGTGGTATGTGCTTGTGAGACGGGTCGTCGTCTCTTTTTGTTTGTTGCACAATCTGCAGCGATGACAGAACGCTAAATAACAAGACAGCTGTTTGTCTCTCGATGATATGTGGTTGAGTGTCAGGTGCATCCTTTCCTGATGTTTGATCTAAGGCCATAAATTAACTGATAGCAGTGATAACGACGCAGAGTGCATGTGTATGGATGCACGTGTGGGCTTGTGTGCGTGTACGTCAGACTCTGCAGTCTTCACTGTTCCATGTAAATAGCTCCATATGTGTGGATGGAAGACTTTATAGGGCTCATGGGAAACATTATGGACGCCCTTATCGGCTCATCAGTCATGTAACCCGGTTACAAAGGGAAACATTTGATCACAATGAGCGATATCAAGAATGCTTTACTTTCAACTATTAGTTCTGCTCCTTAGTAGTTTCTAAAGTGTGTAGATTCTTCCTCAGCAGATTGCTAATCAACCACCAGTTTCAGCATGATTCCGGGCAAGTCTCGACATGCATACACCCTCTGAGTTTAGGCAGTTTGTCTTGCCTTCCAGGATTCTGCTCACACCTACACTCACAGAAACACATGCGGCGCCAGTTTACTGGGATGTTTAGCATTCATTGGCGTCAAAAGAAAAGAAAAAGTGAAAAAAACTCAATTTAAAAAATGCAACAGAGCACATCTGTATCACCCTACATGGCGGTAAAGTTGCAAAACCTGATCATGAGTTTATCGTTATGTAACACACTGTTTGTTTCTGTATCTGTGGCGGGATTTTGCTGAGGCCTGACAAGCTGCATGGACAAGTTAACCAGGTAGTTAGTATCTTGTTCTGGTTAGAAAAATACAACGTCACCTCTATAATCTCTATAATGTCGCACTCATAATAGATTACAGTTTTTTGCTGCAATCTCATCCTTTTTTCACCTCCTCCAGTCTTATTTCTCAGTGTCTCTCGTCCCTTTACTCCTAGTGTTTACTTCTATATTATTGCCCCTGTATTTTATCCTCGCATGCATTACATTTAATTACGTGGTTTGCGCTGGATCATCTTGCTGAATAAAAAAAGTATCTATTACTTATCCTAGAGTATTTCCTTGCAGCACAGTTTAAATGTGATTGAATTGTCACAGTGTATCTGTGTTTTGTCCCTCCTTTTGTGCGGGCTGATGAACTGACAAACCCTCATGTCTCTGTATTTTGATTCAGTGTGCGTGCTTATTTGCCTAAACGTGTGCGCCTAGGTTATGTGTCCCAGCATGACTTCAAGTCTCCCACTTAGCTTTGTAATTACCTTTTTTCCTGCTATGACTGTTAATTGGAGTAGGGGAAAGTCACTGCTGTGCACATGCAGACACACAGATTAACACATGCACAGTTGAGCTGTCTCACCGAGAGCGATCAGGACTCTTAAGTGCTCTTAATTAAGTTAAAGCTCCACAGTGACATGTTTTTGTATTTATCTGTTCTGATTTTTCATTTATCATTTTCTGAAACTAATCCTTTGTGTATATAGTTACCCCGGTGAGTGGGAAATGACACTTTGACAGCCTGTTCGGTCTGCTGTTGACAAGTGCGAGTGAGAAATTTCATTTTTCATTCGGATGCAGGGGAGCTGACACCAAATGACTGTGATGAAGTTTTTAATTGAATTTTGAAAATGGTTATGTATTTTCATTTTTACATATTTCATTACTTACTATGTCGAAAGCTGCTCATCAACATTTGCCACGAGGACAAGGAAACTCAAACTTAACATCAGTTTGCAGCTTTTTACATATTGATTTGACAATACTACAATTTGACATTCTTCGATGAAAGCTGCTAAGTTGGGGAAATTATGTTTTAAGTGTTAAATATGTATATTTTAACATGCTATTTGTTTTGTTGATTTTTGTTAGTCTGTCTAAACTCTAATTGAGATCTTTTCCGACTGTTTTTTTCACTCATTCATAGCATTCAAACCTCACAGTTTTGGAGCCTACAGTTACAGGGCCTAGTCGGTACCACTACTGGTACCATGAAGCTAAATGTGAGCTTGCACAAGTAGTCCACATCCATACATACCACTGCCCGTGGGACATTATGTTTAGGCTCATCTGACTGTTCGGGTGCTTTCAGAACAGATCATGTGGTTTGAGTTATAGGTTAGTATAAATCAGAGGATCAGTGAAACAGGAAGGCAGTTAGGCGTGAGTTGAATAAAATGGTTTTCTGATTGTTACACTGCCAACACATTGTAACTTATTATAGCTTTAGTTTCTTTCTCTTTCTGTCTGTGGCTTTCTCCTTCTTTCTTATTCACTTCAATAACGTTTTCTTTATTCTTTATTCATTCTGGAATCAAAGGTGATCTATAATTTCATAATGTTGACAGACTGACAAAAAGTAAAAAGTGTGCAGAGACAGAAGATTTCAAATAGAGTATCTGAAAGTGTCACTTCAAGATCCAGTCCAGAACACTGCAGTTGATTGTGCTTTTTTTTAAAGTGCTTTGTTTTTTCTGGTTAGAAATGTTTAAAATGACAGCTATCTCCTGGCACATGATGTCTCGCATGTCACAGTATTCCTGTTCTTAATGTATTGCAGTGCGGGTTTCAAGTTTTCGCATCATTCTTGTATGCCTATTTGCAGGAATGTTTCCCTTCCAAGTCATGAGGTCAAGGATTCCTGCAGGTGCATGGCCCAAAGGCTGCATTTTTGGAGACATCAGAGAAAGTTTCTCATGCTGACAAAACAAGCGAGACACGTAACAATAACCAACACACATTTTTAAGAGGAGGTGGACTTTCTGCAACCATCAGGGATGTGTCTGTACATGGGATGCATTTACACACAGATTACTTATTAATTTTTGTTTGGTCCGCTTGTTCCAGTGGTAAGGAAACATTTTTTTTGTCATTTGCATTTTTTCTTTTGCATTTTGTGAGTCTGAGATGTAATGTGTGATTGTAGCCATGGTTGAGACCGTTCCTAGTCTATGTGTGTGTATATCTGTGTGAGTGCGCACGCGCGTGTGCATGTACGTAATTTTGTGACAAGAAAGCCACAGATTATTGCACATGAAATATTATTCATACAAAGCAGCTCTAGCGTGACTATCCCCCTGCTACAGCACTCAACAGCCTATTGGAGAAATACAACAGAACAAATCTCAGTGAAAATAACAGTCTGCAAATCTCACAAGGGAGGTTCTCTTCAACTTCTCGTCATTTCTGATTTTACTTTTTTCCAACTGAGGTCCTTGTTGTAAGTTAAAAAAAAAGAATGTGTGTCTTTTTTTTTATATGAACAGAAAGGCTGTAAACATTTGTGTGCTGGGAACTGTTACAGTACAGCATGAGGGTGTTGTCTAGAAACCCCCCAGAACAAGGAAGCTGTCTAAAAGTTTGGAGGTTAACACTAACTAGAGGTGGGAATTACCACACACTGCATGACACAATTATTACAATACTTTGCTCATAATAGGATATTCTGATATTAGTGCAATTTTAAACATTCTGTGATATGCTGAGCATTGCAATAACATATGCTGCCATTCTTAACCTTTTTTCAGCTGCAGATTATTTCCTCAAAGTAATATGTCATCAGTGTCAGTTTTGACGGACAAGATAAAGATATTTCACTTCAGTTACTTTGTTGCTGGAAAATAAGACTACCAAGTACACTAACAATGTCAATGAATGGTATCAAAAGTCAGTCTGAAATTGACTGGAGTCAAGGTGGCAATTACATGCAGTCTGTTTGTGATTTTACAGCAATTACCTGCAATAAATCATTAAAAATCACATATCTATTGCTGTCTACATAAACAGAAATTCATATTTAACCATTATATTTGCACTCAGTAACCTTCGTGTTCTTCACGGATATAACCAGAATACAACCAGCCAGCAGCTAGGTGTGCTCACAGACAAAGACTCATTCAGACTTATGCAACATGTTGGCAATCTGTCTGCCTTTATAAACAGTCGTTCCAGGTTAGACTGCAACTATCTGCACAAAGGTTGCTCTCCTATTAGGTAACCTGTGCAATCGTTTTGCAGTCAAAAGTGGTTGACACCCTCTATCTGTGGGCTACTGTTTAGTCAGCTCATGTTACAATTTGTTGCAGAATTTGAAAAAATAAAATCAATATAATCACGGGGCAGTTATTGTTTTTTTGTAGATGCAATGTCCTATTTTTACATATGTGGCTAAGTCATTAGCTTGCTCTGAATTTAGAGGCAGCTTTGTCAAGCTAAGTGTATCCAGTGTCCAGAAAATATTGTGATACCACGCTGTATCGACTTTTTCTCCCCACCCCTATAAACACTCAAGAAAAAAAAATTTATACAGTCTGCTTACTAACAAATAGCTGCTCGCAGGTCATATAACTTGTGTACAGAAAAGAAAATAGAAAAATATAGAAAAACATGAAAAGAGAAGTTGTGCACACTACTTTTCTTTTCCGTTCCTTTTGAGAATTGCACACTCACTCAAGCACCCCTTTTCTCCATCATATATCCTTTTACACTATACTTTCACTGCCCACTCAACATTTGACCAGAGGCTACAGAGTGTGACCATTCAACACGCTGACTTCAAAATCCATACTTATAATGGTGCGAGAAGTCCGCGTTTGATATTTGATTCTGGTGTCTGCTGCGCAGGCAATCTGGAGCTTTACAAAGTAATGTCTTTGAAATGTCACACAGGATTATTGGGGGTATAGGGAGATTATTTTTTAGTGATCTGGAGATCTCTTTAGCTCACTATGTAGTTTTATATTGTGCCTTCTTCACAAAGGCTTTGTGAGTGTGATAAGAGATCGTGATTGAAATGATGGGCTGGCAGTTAAAAAAAAAAAAGGTAAGTGAAGAAAGAGGACCAGAAAAAAGCCTTTTGACTAAAAAGATTTCTAATAAATAGGTTAAAAGACAGCAAGAAACAAAATTTGAGGAAACATTGAACAGAAAGTTTGCAGAGATCAACTATAATGTCAGTGCAGTGAAGGTACATAAACAAACAAGCAGTCCATCGTCTTTTTGTCTCATTCTATCAGTGCCTGAGTTATTTTCTTATCCTAGCTCATTTTGTTTTTCTGCATCCATACTTACCCCACCCTGTTTTTAAGCTGGATCTTGTTGTGTTTTTTCTTTCCCCCCTCACTGTTAGTTTTCTCTTCTTCTTTTCCTTTTCCTCGCTGTGTCCTGTGATTTCTTCCCTCTGGTGTTCTGGTTTTGTAGATGTAATCTCTGTGATCTCGATGCGAGCTGTTTATAACTTCTAAATATGCCGCTTCCCTACCTTGACTTATTTTCCCAGAGTAACAGTTATGAGGCAAATGTTTTCATTTTCATGGTGTTCTGCATGCTTATCTTTTATTTCCCGCTAGATTTCATTTTTGGCAATCCAGAAGTTATTTCCTACGGTGAGAAGTGATAGGTAAAGTGGGAAAGCATTTCCTCTGTATTTTTCCTGTTCTGAAGCCGTAGTTACAGATCCTGTACGGCTTCTCTGTTGTTGAGTTGTACTGCCGCGGTGAAATGTTCTTAGAGATCATATTGGAACGAAATGGCTTTTTGTATCGCAGATTGAATAATAATCATTTTATTGGTTATTTTACCTAAAAATCATTGTGCCATAACAATTTCCCCTGGCTGCTCTAAACATGTAAAGCGCAGCCTGACATGGCTCATAGCTCAGCTATAATTCTGATAATATATGGGCGTAATAACACAGGGGAGAACTGTGGAAGACATATTCTTTTTAATAAACAAGATTTCAGTCCTATTTCTACTCTCAGAAAAGTCCTTGAACAGTAGCTAAACAAGTGGCAGTTGCTATGCAACATCCAAGTGATAAATTTTGCTTTGGCACGTTCATTTTATAATCATTGCTAATGCAGTTGTTTCTGTGTGTCTGTATGTTTTGAAACCTGCATCAGTCAGTCAAAACGGCACTCAACAAGCCGTTTCAAAAAAGATTCTTTTAATAGCGCCGTCTGCTGTTTTTGAGAAACTGTGGGTCTGCCTCACCGACAGTTAAAAAAATGAATAAAGGGAAAGTATTAGAGCATTTGAAGCCCTGCAATTGTGCGGATGATTATTAAAAGGATTTTTCAAATTCTGATTTCATTTAGATGTGGTAGAAATGCTGACAGACCGCTATTGTTCACCGCACACAAAAGAAACTTCTTTAGGCTTACTTTATAGCAATGAAGCATATTTCAGCCTAACGCCACAGCTTTGTGAGGCAAGAGACGGCAGAAGAGAAGAATGGCCTCTATAGTCTGCCTTTGACACTTATGCTGCCTGCGACTTTTTAACCCTAACTTCCATTGGATGAAAGAGTCCCTGGGTCTGTCTGCTGCCTTTTTTTCATTCGCTCCCCTCCATGTCTGTCACTGATCTGATCATCTCTCTCGACCCCCCGCCCCTTCCACACACAGTTCCTGCCTTTTCTCTCCCAGTGCCTGTGGTCATTTTCAGTTAGTGGTTGAACTGACTCTTTGAAACAGGAGCAGCAGGAAAGAGAGTGAGAGCCAATGAAGAGAACAAGGCAGTAAAAAGTAACAGAATAATGAGAAGAGAATTAGAGAGCTCTGAAGACCGAGGAAGCGGGGAGAGAGAAAAAGGGATTGATCCTGATACTCGTGTACCGACGGCCTCTTTTTCAGCAGACCTCACTCTCCCCATGAACTCTGTGTAAAATCACCTTAAGCAATTAGCTTTTTAGTGTTATGCTCCATTTACCACTGTTGCATAATTATGCAGAATTAAAGTGCGAGCAGAGTTTCACAAACAGAAAGCCTGATCCCATTGTCTCCTTTCTCCTTCTGAATGTGATTAGTATTTCAGTGTAAAAGCCTCAGCCATCCATTGTCACTCCATTTCTCTCCTTATATTCTTCTCATGTAATTTGAGAAGTAACGCAATGAAAAAAAAAAATCCCCCCGCTCGTCTGACCCACCGTTGAACCTTTGGTTGCTCTGACAGATCGCTCCAACACAAGCCTTTCATTTCATCAGTGAAAAAGGGTCTCTCTCCGCTATTTTTTTTAATGCGTCGCGTCTCTCAGCGCAAATAGACAGCAGTAAAAAGATCAAGTCCAGTGCCATTAACGTGTGTGATATCTGCGCTTTGTGCGTGTTTGTCCACCTCGGTGCCATTGATGTATGTGATGATTGTGTGTCTGTATAGGGCCCATTTGTGAGATAAGGAGCTATAGTGGATATAAGGGACGTGCAGAAAGGGGCTTTGTTTCGTCCAGACATGGTGAGAGGTATTGCAGACAATTATAATGTTTCTTTGGAGCTCGACTCTTCAGAAGATGACACACCCTAACACAGACCGCCCATTCAGTCCCTGTGGTTACGTATTGGACAAATGACAACTGTGCAGGTCTACGTCTGTGCAGACATTATATGTCTTAAAGAAATGATATTATATGAACATCTCTTAATGAAGCTTTTCATTTCATGCATTTTTAAAAATGATTATTTCTGTGGATGAAAAGCAGCAAAAATTGAGATTATTGTCAGGCGAGTGGAAACACTGAAATAAATATCATAAATGAAATTTTAATTTTCCTGCTCGAGGACATTTGTGAGGTTGTAATCGGTAATTTTGAGCCTAAAAGAGACTAGATAAACGAAATGAAAAAAGGTTTAGTATCGGTTTGATTTTACAAAAGGTGTAAAGTGTGTGGTAAGAGCGTGCACCCAGAGATGCAGTAGATGGATGGGATCGTTAAAGTATGGGAATGGGATCAAGCAATACTGTAGATGGAGAGCACTGTTGTACTGTTTTAGTTGTAGCTTAATCTATTATATTTTGGGAGTACAAACTATGAAGTTCTCCCTCTGTGTGTTTTTTGAGGTTTTAAATAATTAAAATAATAAAAATGATTCCCATGTCTGAACACGGGGGCGGACTTAGCTATGGTTTGAGATGTAAAATATACTGGTTTTCTGTGTCAGAGTATAAAGTGCTCAGGTGTTTCAAGGTTTGAGAGTTCATGTGTGGCCTCTGTTGGTGTCAGAAGGACTTGCACTGTGGGACTGGTTTTATTTCATGTGCATAACTATTAGTGTGCGCATATTTCAGTGTTTTTCAACTGCACATCTGACACGCACTGAACTCTTCACCCCTTGCATTGCAAATCTTTGGCTCAGGACCTGCAGTGCTTGGCAAACAATCTAGGAAATGGAAATAATTTTGTTTGTGTGTGCGTTCTTAATTTCTAGGTAATTTCTAAGTGTAAAGCTGAGGTGTGTTAGTTGTTTTGATTAAGATTTGAGCTGAAACTGATACATCTCTGCCTTTTGACAAATGAAACATTTACATTTGAGGTACACAACATGTACTTTTCTCACTTTTGTGCCCTTAGCCAGATTCTTAGTGCCTATAAAATGTCAGTATTTCCCCATGTGGAGAGTCCAGGAGTGTTTTAATGATCAGTTCCTGTACCACAGCTTGATAAAAACTGTAGTTCCATAAAAATATTTTGCTAAAAGGTTTTAAGCTGCTGATCTGTTCTGTGTAATAGATTACATTCCAAAAGTAAGCTTTCCAGCTTTGTTCACACTATAAAGCTTTTATAATAGCTTTTATGAACCTCAGGCTTTGTACAGTATGAAGCTTTTATCTATAAGACTTTCGGCTGTGCGTTAGCTTTGCCAATAAGACATGCTGTTTAAGAGTTGGCAGCTGGTCTCTAGCCTCCACAGTAAATGGTTTGCAGCTGACTCTTATTCATAGTGTGTGTTTTTTCCCCTTTTTTCCTTTTCAAAATGATTTTGTCATGACCAAAACTTTTCTTAGGTAGAGTTACCAATCTTTGCCAGCTTGTCAGTCATGCTGTCCCACGTCTGAGACTCAAAAATCTCTACTAAGCTAATTTATAGTCCACTTTTTTAAAAGGGTGTTTTAGTGCTTTTTAAATATTTATTTATAAAAAGGGAGCTGTAAATCATCACAGGAAGCTCTAATACTTCTTTTTAAAGATTAAGGTGCCCATGTGGGAAATCCCGCATGTTTAGCTGCTGTGGTGGAACTTGCCATGGGAGACATTCCTTTCTACCTGAGTAAGCTGAGGCACACACACACACACGCACACACACCTAACATTTTAACAAGATAGGCCTGTTGTGCTTGTTCTCACTAAAACTAACAACTAATATACTATATCAGGAAGCAAAGTTATAATAAAGATAATAGACGTGTATGTGAGGCTGTTTGCGAGGGGGGAGGAAGGGGTAGGGCTGCACTTTAATTACTTACAGCTGAGCAACTGAATCTCTCTCGCCCTCTCTCTCTCTCTCTCTCTGTCTACCCTATAATCCACATTTAAGTTATAAACACTGTTAAGTTTCCATCTCTTTCTTTTTCTCATCTTGGGTGGCCAAACTGTGTTCATGACCCAAATTATGCTTCTTTTGCCTAATAGGGCTAACATTTGAACACGTGTATTTAAACACAAACTTTAGCAGTTTAGTTTTCTTTGGTTGTTTGGCATATAATTGCACGTCTTAACAGCTTTGACAGAAAACTGAGGGAAATTATGTGAAATTGCAGAGTGAATAATAAGCGAGTCTCGTGGAATTAAATACAAAACTTTACAATGGAAGAGATGCAAAAGAAAATGCATTGCTTGGGATGTTTTCCTGTTATCTTTGTGTTTATTGCAATTGTCACAAAAGCCCTAAGAAGCAGTTGTTGTAAAATTCATATAATTACAGACTTCCTTTCACGCTGCTGAGTGAAGATTATAAAGCCTTTCTCACAGAGGCTTCAGGTTTAATATTGCTTGGGTACTTGTAGTTCCTGGGTAGCTAAAGTTGACGTTTGATACTCTATTGATCCCTTAACAGAGTTTTCAGGTTTTATTGAGGTCAGAGGTCAAGCTTTGCTGTAGAAAAAACCCCACTGTGGTTGGAGTTGCTGGCAGGTAGCAATAACACCACCCCTCACTTCCATTTGATTTCAGCATTATTCTGAATGGCTGATAAGTAGTTTGGATTAAGTTTTACAATTATTAATGCGGTAACCAAATTAATAGTTTAATTTATTGAAGTTGATGACTAAATGCTCAAACTGAGGTATTTTAACTTCCCACTGTTCCTAGAAAATGTACTGAGCCCGCTTTCAGATGGGCTACTATATGCAAACTGCTGAAGTAAAAGGCTTAGATATTCAATTCAATTCAGGTCAATTCAATTCAGTTTTATTTATACAGCACTAAATCACAACAACAGTCGCCTCAAGGCACTTTATATTGTAAGGTAGACCCTACAATGATGCATACAGAGAAACACCCAACAATCACAGGACCTCCTATGAGCAAGCACTTTGGCGACCGTGGGAAGGAAAAACTCCCTTTTAACAGGAAGAAACCTTTGATAGAACCAGGCACAGGGGCGGCCACCTGCCGCGACCGGTTGGGGTGAGAGAAGGAAGACAGGACAAAAGGAGAACCAGAGATTAGTAACAAGTATGATTCAGTGCAGAAAGGCCTATTAACACATAGTGAGTGAGAAAGGTGTTTGCTTTAAACAGAGCTCGGAAAAAAACCTGAAGCTGTGAAGCTGTTGTTGCATCTTTAGGTTCTTAGGTATGCTCACTTTTAGTAAAGACGGTGGATTGAAACTGTGTTTAGTGGTGTGCATACAGATGGTTGGTGTTCAGGTTTCCCTCAAATGCCTTTATTTTCTCTAACTCTGACTTCGAGGTTCACTGTAGAGGCCATTTGAATACAGTGACATGTTTACGAAACCAGTTTGAGATGATCTGAGCTTTGTGACATGGTGCTTTAGCCATTAGAAGATGGAAGATGGGTACAGTATGATCATAAATGAATGGACATGATCAGCAACAATGCTCAGGCAGGCTGTGGCTTTTTAAAAAATGCTGAGTTGGTGTTAAAAAGACCCAAAGTGTGCCAAGAAAATGTTATATCCCCCACATCATTACAACACCACCAGCAGCATTTAAACTGTTGATATGACGCAGGATGTTGTTCGTGCCAAATTTGAATGCTGAAATCCAAAACGTTGCAACAGAAATCAAGACTCATCGGACCAGGCAACACTGAATATTTTCTCGCCTTTGGACAGTTGTCTATAAACTCTAGAAATGATCTGTGTGTGGTATTCTCAGTAAACCAGCTATTTCTGAAATACTCAGAAAAGTCCATCTGGCCCCAACAACCACCCTGATCATCTTTACCACATCTGAGTTAGAAAGAGTGAGTACGTGAGAGTGAAAGAGGGAGAGATTTTCTTATATAATGTGAAAGTAAATAAAAATACAGTAAAACTGTGAGGGTCAGCATAAATGGACAAGGTGGTAGAGGTGAAGAACAGAGTGAAACAGAAGCAGGAGTGTAGGAAGTTATGAGTAGCTGCTGACACCACTCTTTAGCTGTACAGTATATGGAGAGTCTCTATATGATCTGTGGGTGGCCTGAATTCATTCGGTGGAAACTGAAACCAGCCTATCCTCTCTAGTCTTACATCAACAGAATGTTATTTATGTGTTCTATTTTAAGGTGAAAGCTCTGAGTTTCTCCCTCTCTGTCTCCCTCTTTCTGTGTGTATGCCTGGAGCATTCCTCTTACGGCAAACTATGTGAAAAAAAAATAAACCGGGTTGGCTACGTTTCCCTAAAGTTAATGATTATAAAGAGGTGTTGGCAGACTAAATTATCACCTTCTGAAAGGACTCTTTGAAAAATATGTGAACCACACATATCTGCAGGAAATGTCAGTGTAATCCTGCCACCCTTACCTCACTGACTCCACCCATTTCTGAGCTTGAAAAACCCTCAAAAGCTACATTAATTTTTGAATGAAATGTTGATTTTTGTCCGTAAAAAGGCATCACTGTAAAAAGGTTAGTTAATCTATCGATAACATTAGATGCACCTGAATGATATAAAGCAGAATGATTCCTTCTCATAGTATCACATCACTGAAACACTTTGCCTCCTGTTCAGATTATGTGCAGGTTAACAGTGCCAATCTTAACTCAGTTGATTGATACGACCGTTTCGTTTCTGAGGAATTCCACACGCTTAACTCTTTTGCCAAAACTCCTGTATTAAAATCATGAGGCGAAAAATCCCCCAGATGAAAGCGCAAAAAGAGCCAGTGTAATATGACAGCTAAATTTGATGGCACCGGGCAGACTAAGATGACTGCTCTGAAAATCTAATGAAAGGTTTCTTTGAGAGGCCATGTTAGCAGGTGAATGGAAGTGAAATATGTAGGCTTCCTCCTCCTCCTGCTCCCCTCTCCCCACCTGTACTCTTTCTCCAGGCTGAAAGGAAAGCCTGTCTAGGCTTCGACTCTGTGTAACCACAGCTCACTAACAACTTCTAGTGATTCATTTCTGTGTGATTTATCTATACAGTTGTCCGTGTCCCAATGAAGGAAGGAGTTATTCCAATATAGCTACTTTTAAAGCCTTTTTTAAATTACACTTTTCCTTTCTCTTGCATAAAGAGGCATTGTACATGGGACAGACCAAAAAGAAAATTAAATAGATTAAGTCTTTATTCTGATTGTTTTTAAGAGCGAGTTATTAATTCGACATAAGAAAAGGTAATAAATTAAATGACTGTTTACATTTTCCTCTCCTCATTTTTAACATTTTGTGTCTAAGTGAGTAATGCTGTTCATTATTCAAACTGAAGCTTAGGAAACAAAACGAGATCTGACACACCCTTGTATCAAGCCCCTGGGCTAGTGAGAGACAATATGTTGTTCTAATATGCTAATTTCACATTATGGATTCAGTGAAAATGAGCATGAGAGATGATCACACCATTAAAAGTTAGCATTAGCAATGTACTATGCTAATCACACCAGATGGGACCATTCTGTTTGTGTAAATTAACTTCCTCCACTTCTTTGTCGTCAGACCTGGGAAGATAATCCTTGACAGGCCTTACTTGACTGAAATATATTGGCTGAAATAAATTCATTTAAATGAGCTTTCAGGAAACATAGTCCGAGCTCAGATACCCTCAGACTACGAATGTGCTGCGCGCCTCATTCCAGGAGCTGCTGTAAATTACTTTTTCATTTTCAAGGTTTAAAATAAGCTGTGAAAATATACCAGACTTGGTGGTAACTAAAAGAAAATGTAACTGGTATGTTTTAGAAATACATATGTATCTTGGCAACAGTGTCTCGCTTGAGCCTGTAAGCCTGAAGTACTCAGCTGATGGGGTCTTTTCAGGAGTTTGTGTCTGGTTTTATGTGAGTTATGGGTAAGCCCTTTCTTTCCTCTTGTGCCGCTTGCCAACAGTCTAGCTGGGTAGACTGATTTGCTCATACACATCTTTGGTACAGTCTGTTTCTGCAGTCTGCATATAATCATTAGCACTTTAGGATTTTAGAGTTATTCTTCTATCGTGATTTGCTCTAGGTGGTGGCTTGGGGGAAGGTGTGATAAGTACTAATGTGAGGAAAACATCTACCTCTAGTAGAGAAACTTGCCCCATTAAAATGCGTTGTTTTTATGCCAAGAATACTGTCATTATCATAACAAACTACACAAATGGACTCTGATAAAATTCAGTAACCCTCCTTAGCCAAAATCAGTATTAGTTTTCCACCACTGTCCCCGGGCATGTTCTGGCTCTCTGGCTCCATAATCCAGGGCATATTCTAAGATCCCTAACCCAGCAGTAAGCTTTGTTATTGGGCTTTCGTCCAGCTCTGCTCTTGGGAGGTCCAAGAGCTCCTCTAAAACCCCTCTGGTATTTTTTTTTTTTTGTTATGTGAAGGATTTTTATTTTCAATCACACTGTCCCAATCCCCGGGACAATTAGAGGTCGTCACAGAGCAGTTTACAGAAAGTGCAGAGCAACTGAATGTTGTTTTGGAAAGTTGTTATGGTCCCTTGTGTAACTGAATAGTCTTGGAACAGCAACATTAAAAAGAAAGAAAGAAAAAAAACTTCACAATACAGTAGCAGAAATAGGTTGCTTATCTTTTAATATTTTATACTTACCAGAGACCTTGTTTATCTAAATCCCCGAAAAGTTGAGGGTGTCCAAGAAAATTAAATGTTTTACACAGACATTCGGTAAGCATTTCTTCCAAGACCTTATTCAAATCCCAACATGAGATAATTATATGTTTTCATCTTCCAGGTACTTGAACTCATTATCTCAATTCAGTCTACTTATATCATCAGATCTAATAATTTCACACAAGGAGCTTATACAGTATCATGTAGTGCTAATAGACCTTTACATCTTGCCAGATTTATGTTTGTAAAATCAATGTTTAAAGAGACAATTTGGCATTTTTGTTATGTTCCATTTCTTTCACTAAAAGATAGCCATAGTTACCCTTTATTAGAACTCTGTCACACAATGCACACAACTTTTACTTTGAAGGCTAACAATCTCCATTGCTTTTTACTTTGCACTTTTTACAGTAGTACAACACTAGATGTTGGCATGTGCTAGCAGATAAGTCGGTGTATTCCATGCAAACTACAGGCGACTGCAGCAGTCTGCTAGCAACCAAAGCTATCACAAAGAAGTATCCCCAGCAAGTATCCCGAGCTCTTATTGTACTTAGCTAGTAACCAGCCATTGGGGAATTTGCCTTTTTCCCGTGATAGCCAGGTGGTTGCTGAGTGGTCTCTGGGCTGGGGTGACTTGGGCCTTATTCAGCAGTCTCTAGCTACCTTGTATGATAGCAGTATTGTTCATGCCAATGTTTACATGTAGGACAAAGCTCTCCAGTGGTGATAGATGGAAGCACATGAGAAAAAAAGAGGTTATATACAGCAATGTCTCAAGTAGAAGTAGTGGTAGATCATTGGATTCTTCAGCTTTGTTTCCTTTTTCAAAAAGGTGATTACTTCATTTATTATTTTATATTACGTTCAGTAACATAAAATCAAGTGTATATATTGAAGCGAAAATAGATCTTTCCATAAACCAATACTTACTATACTGACATGACAAAACCACAATGTAGAAGCAGAAATAATGTATTAGTGCACTGAAAACACAAGGAAACTACTGTTCACTTATTGTGTGCAAGAGCTTGCTCTAAATTGCTGCTTAAAATATTTGTCCAACATTAGAGCTAATGATAGCATAAGGAAAAAACAAGCAATGCAACATTACCAAATTATAATCACCCGGTATTTATGAGCCACTATTTAACAGTTGTGGCAGTGGAGCGGTTCATTTTGTGCCTTTAAATAACTACGTCGAACTCATTAACCTTTCACATGTACACATTACTTCTGCAACCAACCCTGTTCTCTCTCTTTCTCTCTCTCTCTCTCTCTTGGCCATTATCTTGTCAGCATGAAGTCATTGTCTGAACCAATCCCAATGATGTAATTTCCTTCATAAACAAGTCCAATTTCCTCTTGAGGTTCCATGTGAGCTGAGTTTATCCAGAGTGCCCCAAAGGGACTTCAGTTTGCTTCAGTCTTTCTACTTCACCCAGTATACTGCAGGACTTTCCATTACAGCTTGCTTATTTCTATAGGTGGATGAGCCTTGTGTGCAGCAAAACCACATAAGACGTGTTTGATGAGACAGACCCTGTCATAAAATCATTCATATATTAAGATGTTCTATACTCTTCTATAAGTATCCATCCATCCGTCCATTTTTTTTGCTCCTCCAGTTTAGGGTCACGGGTGGACTGGAGCCATCCCAGTCACCAAAGGGCTTCAATAACTAGTCCATAAGTAATATACCAAACAGTTGATTCTTTTCATCTGGATGCAGTGTTTTCCATTCATCAAGTGACTTCCTCTAAAAACACTGCATCCAGATGAACAGAATCAACTTTGTGGAATTTCCTTACCTGGATGATTGAGGATGCATCAAAACTTAAGTAATATAGTTTTCTATAAGTACCCTGGCTTAAAGTGTAGATTATCTGAGTGAAAGCATATAATCTTTTGATAGGTTTTTGTTGGAGCAGTGGTTCTTTTTTTTCTTTTTACAGCAATGCAGATTAACAATCCAGTCACAACCTGGACTGATGTCAATGCTCAGGCATCACAATATGTGGAAACGCTGCGCTGTTCAAGCAGAAGTTGTAGTTTCTTTAAATCAGCAAGGTGAAACGAACGACCACAGCATGAAGTGTTTTTGGGATTTTTTTATGGAGTACATCACAGCTGTGGCCTGCCTGCAACAACATGGCCTTGGTTATTGTATTCAGCAAACGTAATCACAATCTAGATGAGCTTTAAAGCTGCTCGTTGCTGTCAGGGGAAAAAGAGCACCATTTTCCTTGCCAAATACCCTCCTTGGTCTGTTTCTCATGGAAGAGTGATATGGGTTAGGAGTTTAGAACTGTAACACACCCATGTATTTTAACAGTTCTCCACCACATGTGTTATCAGCTGAATGTGGGAAAGCCCCGCTGAGAGAATGACATCATCCCCTAAAACTAGCGATATTTTTAACACACAAGGGTGTAACTGGGAGGAAAGAAGGCCATGGCAGAGACTGCTGAAAACAACTGAAACTAATGTAAACAGATAAAGAGGCAGATGCCAATTAAGGGTCGGAGGAGAGCTTTAGATTTTGCACAATTTGGAAAAGGTGCAAAAGTGCACAGCGTACAGTTTATGGAACTTCCAGAAAGAACTTTGAATCTCAAAGCTTTAAAAGGTTATCAAAGCATCCTTTATAATAAGTAAAACACAATGTGGGCTATAAAATGAAGCATTTGCAATATTTTTTTCACCTTTTAAAGCTCCAACATAGTCGGGAGTTTGATCTTAAAATGTTTTAACTCTGCATGTGCTGTCAGTTTAGCCATAATTAGCATGAAACCCAGTGACATAATTTATAGTTTTGCAGTAAGAGAGAAGGGTGGAACTGGAAAATCGCAGGGAATCTTTGGAAATGAGTGAATGCTAAGAAAGACTGAAAACAATGGAAACAATGATGATGCCTGCAGTTTTTTTTTCTGGGAACAGGGTCGTGATATGCTATAATTCACTGGCATTACCATAGAAACATGAGCATGTTAAAGTAATTGGTTTCGACAATAAATACAAAGTGTGAGCACACAATGTCTCATCAATTCTGAATAGGGCAAAAGACGCTGAACTGCCTTCTCAGCAGTTGAGCCTGCATTTCAGACTTCTCCAAAGGTTGTGGGCTCTGTTTAGCAGAACTTTGGCAAAGACACAAACTCATCCTAATAATTGTGAAGGTTTCTTCCAACATATTAACTGTCAGCTGAAAGTGTTCTTGCAGCATTAAAAGCATAGACACTTAAATCTGATACTTCTCTTACTTTAACAGGCATGTTTTGGCTTAGTGTGTAAAATCTTGCATTAACGTTCTAAAATTCTGTTAAACATTCTTTAGGTTAGACACCACATGATGATGTAACATTGTAAGTGTTTTTTTTTCTTCTGATCTACTGATACTGATACTATCTGGCGTAGTCGACTGATTAAGGGGTGAAGTCAGCTAAAGTCATCTGGCCACTGCTTCTTTAAAGAAAAGTGGTGAGCTGCTCATGCTATTAAACTAAAAAAAGGGGGGGGGGGCTTTGGGGAAGCTTACATCACCATTGTCATTACCACCATGACCACTGCACTGACCAGCAATATCATCTGCCTCACCGCTGTCATCATTATCAGCTCCCAAAGCTCAGTGCAGTAGCATAATAAACTCTGAGATTTAAAGCCCTGCTGGAAAGATGACATCATCTTTAACCTCCCAATAATTCTTCAGCGAAGAACTGACAGAACTGAAGAGCTAGCTGTGTAAATGATGTGGTGTGTTGGCATCTTTGCAGGAATTGTCAGCTGCTTTGCTGTCTACATCTCAAAGAAAAGGCCCTGTGGGAAAGTTGACATCATTCACATGCTGCAGAACAATAACTGGCATCTCTAATCCTCTGACATAAAATTGACATATGTCTAGAATTGGAGGGGGAAAAAATATGTGAGCAGTGGAAATCGTTGGCCCTTCTGCCGGAATCATCAGCTGTTTGGCGTTCTGGAAATGAGCGCGGGGTTTTTTATTTTAGCAGACTTGTCAGAGACACAGCCCGTGAACTGCAACTGCGAGGGTTCAGCGGTTCTTCATGAAATGCTGTCACACATCTCTGTGCAGTGTTCCAAGGGTATCTACTCTGTAATGTCCAAGATCGCTTAATAACCCTCAAGAATATGTCTTCAGTCTAACCCCAGGCTAAATGACATAATTCCTAGACAGTGAAAGCTCAGCTGTAAACTTCAAACTGGTATGAAAGGAAATAAATATGAGGTCAAAAGCATCTGAAAATTTACAACCATAGCGGCCAGCCCAAGGTTAGAAACTTGAAAACTTGTCAGCAGGCGTTCATCAAAGATGCAGTAAGGGCTTGAGGGACATACAAGCTCTCTATTGCAAAGTTTTGTGTTTTCACAGAAAACTGACAGAAAGGCAATGTAGTAATCTTGCTGAAAGGTATAATTATATGCAACATTTCAATTCAGTTGAGTAAAATTCAATTTCATTTATATAATGCCAATCACAACAACTGCCAAAGTGAATACTGTTTATCTTGTTTATGTTTACTGATCAAATATGACATAGAAATGTAGATAAAATGTGTTTTAGATAAAAAGTTTTCATATAAAGCTGTTAAAATGCATAAATACAAAGTAAAGAACCATTTTTTTTACACTGTAATCTAATAGCTAATTAATCTAATTTGCTCTTTTCTACCCTTTTCTTCATGGGGGTGGGGGGTCCACTGGATGCTGCCTTTGGGAAAAAGCACTCAGTTTACTAAACTGGCTGAGAAAGCATGCCCACTCTACACCAAGATTTTATATATATTTATATAATGGCGGTCTAACCTGGTACCTTTACTGTTAGTGTTTGGAATAATTTAAAAGCAACAATAGTAATTACAAGGAACTGCTGATGAAGTCAAAGTTCATTTATTTGGTATTTATTCTGTATATGAGCAGTTATGATGTTAAAGGTTAGCACCTAGAGCTGGGCGATATGAGATTTTTTCATATCACGATATGTTTTTTTCATTTCAGGCGATAACGATATCTATCACGATATAAGCCAAATAACTATATTTGTAAGATTTAAATGTGCCGTTGCTCACAAGTAAAATGTGAAATAATCAGCAGCTTGTTTTTATTTAAATATTTATTTCCCATAATAAGTTCAACAGGGTAGATGTACTTAAGGAACATGAGACTTTTTCAGATAAATAAAGGCAAATATTGCAAACTACACAAAAGGCAGCCGCTAAAGCGTTTAAGTTTCAAAATAGAACAAACGAAACAGACTAAATTGTCAATTCCACTTAGAAACAAAATATTAATTCTAAAAATAAATCTTAGTTTGTTTTACAGAAGAACAGACAAAACTGACTAACTTTTGTCAATATCAAATAAACTGAGAACTAAAAGGAAATTCTCAATCTCTCCTTGTTGTATAGCTGAGCTTTTCAAACAGTTTTAACAGTTACTTTAGTCTGACAAAAGCCGAATGACGAATTAGCGCTTCCAGTCAGAGACTGAGGCTACGTCCACACGTACACGGGTATTTTTGAAAACGGAGATTTTCCGCTTTCGTTTTAAAAAATAATCCCGTCCACACATAAAGGCAGAAATGAAGGAAAACGCTGCTATGAACATGCCAAAGCAGCAGGTGGCGCTAGATTCCTAACCGCGCAGAAATGTTGGCCAATCAGAAGTCTAGAAGCCTCGGTGGGAAAAAGTAAACAAAGCTGGGGCATAGAAGCAGAACCGAGTCGTATGTGTGGACGGACAGTAACTGTGTGTATATGTAAGCATTTAAACACTGCAGAGAGTAGAATTAACAGTAACAGTATTGTAGAAATTCATTTCACCGAAACAATAACGTGGCGCACAGTGTGATGCATGCACCAGTTTATTGTATTTCCAGACTTGCTTTCGGCACAATTTACAGTGCACGTTTTTTGTCAGACTTGAAATAGCCGAAATACCTTCACACTACGGAACTTCTATGGCTCTTCCGTTCGACAATCTCTCCGGCATTGGAACCATCATCTGTTTTCTCTTCGGTTGATTTTTCTAGTCGGCACACTGATTTCCTCCATTACGTGCTGGCTGCTTCCCAAACAAACACACGTGCGGCTTGGCACTTGTGCTGTACGTAACAAGTCATGCGACGTGACGCTGCGGCTGTGATTGGTTCGGCTCTGCGCTACTTAATTTGGATTGGCTGACCTTTTTTTTTTTTTTTTTTTTTTTTTTTTTTTTTTAAGAGGACAAGAGCGGCGAGGTCTATCGCGATAGCTTAATTTCTCTATCGAGTAAAAGTTATATCGCGATACATATCGTTATCGTTCTATCGCCCAGCTCTATTAGCACCCCATAGCATACAAAATCAAATCAAGACAAAATGTGGCATTTACATCCTCTGACTTGCTATAGTACGTCCCTCTGTCCTATTTAGGGATTCATGGGGTTCTACATGAATATTTGAATTCATTTGCATGAACAAACAAGCTGTGTTGCTCATGATGCAGTGTTGTTTAGCTGGCTTGTCTGGGGTTCTCACCTGCTCAGGAAGAAGGATGAGTAACACCTTTAATTGTTGAGGTCACTGAATATTGCAAAGTCCATAAAAGGGTCTAACAAAGCTGAATCACTTAATGAATCAGTAACTGGAGAACCAGAGTGGAGAACCAGTGCCGTTAGAGTTTCGCGGGCACATACAAGAAGGATACATCACATGCTGAGCCTTTCTAACTCCTCAAAGAAGTGATGGCATCACTGAATGAATAATGAAAAGCTGACGTCTCAAGTGTCCTGTATACTTTGCATTCTCTTCAGATCTTTCCTCAGGCACAATGTAACTTAGTGTCTGACTCAAGTGAGTCACGCTAACATCTGTAGAGAAAATATGGTGTGCTGTTTTTAAGTCAGTAAGTGAGTGACTCTGCCTGATGAGTCATTGGGTTTATACTGGACAAACTCAGTGGCTCATTCGCAAATATTTAATCAGAATCCGTAGCATCATTTTACAATAGGAACAACTCTATAATTAGTCAGTGAGTTGCTTTATAATAAGGAAAAAAGTACAGGAATTCAGGTTGCATGCAAAAGCTCAGGCTTTTACACCAGGATATCAAAGTACACATGACTAAGCTGCTGATAGTGCTACTTTTAACAGGCATGGAGTAAACACGCTGGCTGCTTATGCCCATGTTCAGGATGCCACAGTGTTTGAATTGGATGTCAGTACGATTTCAGCATGTGACCGAATGATGAGCGTGAGTCCTCCGTGTGACTGGAAGGATCTTCAAGTCGTCACCTAATTATTGTTGAAATCCCCTACAACACATGTACGCAGACAGACACACAGTTGGACATGTCTTCTTTCCTATGGAGTATTAACTCTTCCTTGTTTATCCAGTTGCTATGAAAACACAATCAGCCACAAGTCAACACTGAAATACTCCAAACAAGCTTGATTATTTCTCTAATTAAGCTTTAATAAGCCCTTATTAAACGGCCACAGGCCTCGTTAGGCGGTTCATTAAGCCATTTCATCCTTTTATTCCTTCATTAAGTCCCTTTTTCTTCTTTCTTTTCTTCTCAGGGAGTGTGGGAGTGGTGAGGTCTGGGAGATCACGACCTTAATTCTCTCCAAGACAGACGGTTTAATTAACACTGGAAGAATCCTCACTGACTCCAGACCTCTACAGTGAGAATGTACAGGGGAATTGGCTTGCCAAGGTAAGTCACTATGCTAATGTGCTTTTTACTGGCAATATACACTAATAACCTCTTAGGTTAGAACAACTCTGTCTCCTGTATTTGTGATGTAATTAGATGATAATATTGTGTGCATTAAAACATGCAAAAAATATCAATTCACATCTAATTTGGCAGTGTTTTGGAGAGATGATTATCATGAGCATGAGTGAATTAAATATGAAATACATTTTTTTTGAAACCTCAATCTTAGAAATGGAGGGGTAAGCAATTTTTAAAGTGGTGCAAGCTACAGAACAGCAAGATGTAAATATTCAACCAACTGACAGCATGCTAAAAGTGGATAATTTTTTTGGTTCCCCTTCACCGGGTAGCACGTTATGTGCAGTCAACACTGACATTTTGGTTGCAACAGCTGTCGCAAAGTGCAAAATGTTAAGATCCCACCACTTGTGTGTGGGTTGTTTACAGTTAGAAGCAGGAAATCTATTCGTGTTATCAAGACAAGTTCGACTGCGAAAGCAACTAGAACGGAACATTTGCCACAGATAGAGAGAAGTCTGAAGTGGCTAACCATCAAAACTTCCTAAATGTTGATCACCTTTTTAAATTTTCTCACATTGGTTTGCACTTTGACATTATGCACCAATACTGAGTTAACAGTATCCTGTTTGAACAGTGTATCAGTTTCAGGATGGCATCTAGTTAAAAATATCTTTTTACAAGGATTTGATGCTCACAGTGATGCTTGTGATAGTTGTTTTTTGTACTGACTAAAGGTAATAAACTGATACCAGCTGGACACCCAAACATTATGCTCAAAACGAGTTTTCGGCATTACAGTTTTGGAACTAAAAAGAGTCCCTTTTGAAAAGTGAAATACTAAATATTCACCCTGAAGCTCAAAAGTTGCAGATAAGGGTTAATAGCACCTGTTTTTAATGTCTGCTGTGTTGGGGGATTCCCCTCTCTGTGTGGAATAGTGAATCTCCCACACACAGAGCTTCTATTTCACATGATAACAAACAGCACCTGACAGTGTGTTTGCCTTTAGCAGTAAAGAAATTTATACCCCTGGGAATCTTAAAGAACAGGTGTTCCTCAGTTCATCCACCATAACGCTGTTTATAATTGCATTAAGAATCAGTACACTCAGAAAAATAAATGGACCTATTGTACTTGCAGGGCAATGTTTTTCCTGCGGTCTCTCCAGGTGAGGCTTGACGTTGAATGACTAAGACTTCTGATCCAGATTTAACTGACATTCAGCCTGGTTCCCATTAAAACAAACATAACAAAACTATGTTGTTAAAATGTTTATGATTGCATAAGACTGTGATTTTCTCCAGCCAGCTAGGACGTTTGAGTGCTAACGTTGTACCTTTGCATATTAGTACATAGCATAGCATTTTTCTACTTATACTGACCGACTTGTCAAAGCTTATCTCACATCTGCACCTATGCTCAGCTAACATGCATGCCTCCAGATGGTGAGAGGAAAGGAGAGCACCCAGTTAGAAAAGCACCAGGCACGGGAAGAACAAAGGCCCCAAGAAGGCTGACACCCAGAGCTCACTTGCAGAAAAGAGAAAAAAAACAAACCAAAACCCCCCCAGAATTATGCAACTACATGTTTACTGTTTGGAAACAGCTTTTTGGTCCTTGAACGGATACCTTTAGTCAGTGTCAGAAATTAGTAACTCTAACAGTAAGTACCAAACAAGTAGGGCATGGAAGCAGTACATCTAATGTAGACGTGTGTGTATTTTTGTGGGGATAGAGAAAGAGAGTGGTAGAAAATTAAATATTGTGGGAAAAGTTAATGTCTGTATGTGTACGCACACAAAAATGCATTTTTTAAAATCCTGCTGAGGTAACAGATGTTCACTGTAGCGATAAGCAGCGAGTGTCCAAACTAATCACTGGTTTGTGTGTGTGTGTCTGTGTGAAGGGGAATATGTGTCCCTGTGTCAGTCAGAAAAGCTGTCCTTCACCTGTCTGTGCTGTTTTTGGTACACTGTATGCATGTGTGTGTGTAGGCTGACATGCTCTAGTGCACATAGATAAATATTACACCTTCAGTGATGAAGTGACTGAGCTTCCTGACACTTCTCCAGATGTCCAAACCCCAGGATTCACCGTCTGCCTCCTTCATTTTTTGTCTTTCTTCCTGTCCTGGTTGTTTTGGATTTCTTTGAGTACCAACACAGCATCCCTGTTGTACAATTTATTTTATCACAATGCTTCTGTAGATCACTCGCTTCAGTTACCCTTGCTAACACATATAGCATTAAACACGTACTCAACATACACATGCACATTCGTATTTACTGCGGTGAATATGAATATGCCCCCTCCCCGCATGGAAGTGCTGGTTTTGACGTTATGCAAAGTCACAGCTCCTACATAGGAAGACAAAACGAGAAACACACACACCCCATATGTCAAGTGATAAGTTACAACATTAGTGCCAAAAATTCCATTGAAAAGCAGAAGCTCTGACTGTTTTTACCTTTTTTGTAGAGAGAAATGAAACTTGTGTAACTACAGTATCCACAGTTGAGAGATTATATTGACTTACACATTAAGTATGATGAAAAAACGTAGAAATATCTGCCATTATTGTGTATTTAATCAGAGATGCCTTTGCAGACGGCTTTTTGATGTGCTAAATAATGCTCGGAGCGAGTAATCCTAACTTAAGTGGGTACTTGGTTTTATTCAAGTCCAAATCTGAAAATAGGGGGATAAGCTTTGGACAAATGCTGAATCCACAAGATTACGGTGTGCAGCTTAGCCTGCTGAGCAAGCCAATCACTGGCTGAGTGTCTTAATTGTCTGTAATTGTAGCTGTAGTCTAGTCAGTGAAACAATCAAAGCAAGCTATTACAAGACCTCGGTCACCAGCCCTTAGGGTGGGACCTTAGATCTCCAGATACGTGCATGCACATAGAAATATACAATTGCGTATACATGCACGCATCCATGCACGCACGCACACAGAAACAGACACATACACATACACATACACATACAAGCAGTCACCCACACATTTCCTGTGTGTTTCATGTAAGACAGTCTTTTTCTTCCTTCTCTTCTGTTTAGAGAGGAAGTGCAGGTCTAATGACTTTTCCAATGCGTCACAAGCAGTGCATGTGGGAGGCAAGCAGCCGCACTGCACGTGTGTGCATGTGAGAATCTTTATGCATATATGTATGAGTCTGTGAAGGGCTTGACACATGCGAGATTTGTTATTCATTTGTTAAAGGCTTTATGTGTATTTCGCCTGTCTGTTTCAGAGAAACTTCACAAAAAGTTTGTGAGCGCTTTTGAAATAAAGTTATTCATGTGCTTGTGTTCACAGGAAGTGTGCACACCTAACTGAGTATTTTTGGTCAGCCTCTGAAAAATAAGCATCTCATAGGGATTCCGATTCACTCCTTGCATCGATGTGGCCATGTGCACCACTGAATACTGCATGTGTACACAGTTTGTTTTTGAAAGTGCATCTTGTTTCTCGTAAACAGAGCTACCACTGAGAACATACACAACTGTAAAACCTAGTCTGTCTGCACTACTCATACTCTACATATCAATCCTAATCAATATTTTATTTTATGGGAGAATGTGTAGCAAGCTGAACTTTCAGTAATAATATTTTCTGTTAATGTATAATGTATTTATGATGGTTGCTGCCAATATTTCTCCTCATTTTCAGTGTCCCACTGCATCATTGTGGGGCTCTGGAGGGTTCCACTCATAAATCACCAGCAACTGGTGAAAGTCAGGCTTTTCACCATGAAATGTAACAGTTTTTAAAAAATTGGAGTCTTTTTAAGGAAACAGTTGAAGCAAAGACAAACCGTTACAATGGCTGCAGATTTCATGTGTCCATTGGTATTGGCACTTTTTAGTTTTGTTCCATTGGTGCATTCTTGAATTAGTCAGAAGTTTTTATGGGATGCCCTCTCAACCTCGATTTCCTACTCAGAAAGTCCAATCTCTATCCATGAATGTACTGCAACAGCAAAAAGCATAATGATTGTGATCCCTGAATGGCTCTACTTTGCGAGGAACCAAACAAATCTGACATTTGTGTTTCCAGGTATCTGGACTGCAACATATGTTACAGCTAAGTTAGCTGTAAATGCAGGCAACAAGAATCAGAGGAACTGGTTAAGATGCCGTTGCACAAAAAGGTGACTAAATGACTAAATGAACTGAGCAAAGAAAAGTGGCCATGGAGAAGCTCAGTTAGTAGTAGGAAGCGCTGGAGCTAAAGCAGGGTGCCAGAAACCTGACTGAGTTTACTTTGAAACTGCAGACACATGGATAGAAGTTAACTAGAGAAAGAATACGTTTAGAATAGCACATTATATACAAGTTACTGAACGTGTGACTGATTATATAAGCAGAGTATCTACTAGGTGGTAGACATGTTGGAGGTTGTAATGTAAGGCATGATCCTTAGCTCTGACCTCGAGCATAGATTTCTAGCAACACAACTACATCGCCACAAGCAGGAACCATTCTTCTTGGGTTGCCAGTGTGAAAAACCATTAGCTAATCCCCACAATGCCTTGTTCCCCAAGCTCCAGCTGCAGTGAGCTTGCACAGTTCAGCTGAGGCCACAGAGAAGTGTTTTGCTCAAAACAAGTACCCATTCAAAGACCAGGGTTGGTTCTTAGCAACTTCAGCAAGTGACTATTGAAACATTATTTTAGGTGAAATGAAAAACAGAATCAAAAACAGTGTTTTGATTGGATTCAAGGCCTTTACTGAACCCTTCCACCACATTCATCACTCCTATTCTTTACCTTTGCTCCCTAGTGCCAACTCCATCATTTTCTTCACTATGTCTTATGCTTATGAACACCCACTCACATTTTCCTTCTTTTTTCTCCTCCTTTCATGTTTTTCCTTCAGTTTATTCCTCTTTCTACTTGTCCTTCCATTCTCCTCTGTCCTCCATCGTTTCATGCCCAACACTCAACCTCTTTCAGCAGCTGTTCGTCTCCACTCCATTCCTTTTCCACACTTTTTCCTTTGGATCCTTTACTATCATTACATTCTTTCTGTTGTTTGACATATTAAACTTCTTTGTGCTTTACTGGCTTTAAGTCTGGCTCCAATGCCACATATGTGGTGATCGAAGGATGAAAAAGGTTATAAGTATAGTGGAAAAGCAATGGCTTGGTGTAAGTATGTATTATTCAGTGATAAAATGGAATGACTTAGTTGTCTGCAATACCAAGAGCAAATGATAGCTATACATTTACAATAATCATTGATAATCATTACTAGTTAGTTTAGGCACCTATTAATTTTCTTACCAAAACATGGGAAATGTCATGAACCCTCATGCTTGTCTACTGAATATAAGACTACAGGCTTAGCATTGGTTAGCTTAGCCTTAAGACTGGGTAATCATTAACATTCGCATCTGGAAAACAAGAGCTAAAGTTGCTACTGAATGAGTATGATCACCACTGACAGTGAGAAGAAGACATGGGAATGAAGCCCAACAGTCTTTTCCCCTGACATGTTTGAAACCTTTACTAGTTCTCATCAGTTTAAGTTTTATATCAGCATGAAACTGTCATCCTATTTGTATTTATGATTTTTCCCATATATTTATTCCCCCCCCACAGAACCTTTAATATAGGCTTTAAAAAAAGAAAAAAGAAAGTAGTAGAGATAAAACAAATGAGATAATGTGTCAATATAGTAAAACTTAGGAAGTGAAGCTTTACTTGTCTGATCTGATCTGGCTGTCTGGTTTCATATTTAGTATTCACATGTGTGCGTGATATTGAGCTTCTTCTCTGACTCTCAGCCAAAAAGTCAATTGTTCAACATTAATTTTTCATATCACCATGGCGGTTTCAGTCATAGTTTTAACAGCGTATTGACCTGAAATGTGTTTGAAATCAACCAATTTGCAGAATCTTCTTTTGCCTGGTTCCAGTAAATGGATAACATACTGTACAACAACCATGTCTCTACAAGCAAACTGTATTATTATTTCCCTTATTAGATTTTATGTTGTTATTGTTATTTTGTTCTGAATTGTTATTTGCTTAGATTTGGGCACTAAAACTGATTACTTATTTCAGGGAAAGGGATCATGATTAAAATGTAACCTTTTATCACATTAACCACCTTAGGAGCTCCTCCTTCATTTTCTGGGTTACCAGGGTGAAAGAGTTCCACCCCATCTATTGTATGATTGTTCAACTGAAGAGCAGCTAAAGCAGCAAAACCAATATATCATGAGGTTGAAACTATTGATGAAATGTCACAAATCTGAAGAATTAAGTCGCCCTTGAAATGTAATTGAGAATGCAGTTTAGCGGTGTAGGAAGGTAATTCTTAGGAGACGGGCCTTATGTTTTATTGGTTTTAAAGTACTGACTCAGTTTAGCCTTGAGTTGCGTTTATTTTATTTGCAGCTGTATAATGAAGGGTCTTGGGTTTATCATCTCCACCAGGACCCTGTAAGGGAAGTCATTGCGTTCCGTCCTGCATGCTCTCTACTGCTCTCGTTAGCTTTTCATATCCCTTCTATCTGAGACTACTGAGGCAGTTCAGCTGAGGTCAGATAGATAGTGTGCGCTGCCCTGGGGATACACAGATTGGCTACCAACCAGAGAACCAGAATAAGTTTGAAGGAGATGTTCAAGTATGCTTTCAATCCCTCTCTCTCTCACTTTGCTGCTATATGCCAAGGCTTGTTGCTTGTAGAGGCTTGTGCCAGAGGCTTAAAAGAAATTTTGGGAATAATACTACTACTAATAATAAATAATAATAATAATAATAATAATAATAATAGTCTCTTTGTTTGAGGGATAGAAATGGGGTAAGAAAGTGCTTGAAGCAGTGAGAAAGCCAGAAAGGCAGAGGCAAATACTTGCTCAGGCTAAAGCCTGAAGTCATTGCAGGAAGCTGATATTTTCCCAGACTTACTTTACTCTTTCTCGGAGTCTGATCCAACAATTGCAGCTTCCTCTGAGGGGCTAATAATACAGCAGAACCATTGTGCAAAGCGTCATTTCCTTTTGCCTGATTTAGCAAGAGAGAATGTTTGCATGCAATCTTTCCCCTCCCAGTGTGGTTGGGAGATTTTGCTGCCATCAGATTGGATTGTCACACCACATCGTAATAATGCACTATTATAGTCTGGCTCAGATGATCGTAGATACACAGATAACAGTCCTTTAGCTGCTATAGCTGCTCAGCTGTTCTCTAAGTCTCAGCTGTCTTGTAACGGTACTGTTTTTTGGTGTATAAAAAGACGAGCAACATGCTTTAATTTTTAAACAGTGTTTTTCTTTTACGCACATAATGACCTGAGATACACAGACTGATCACTGTGCATCTCAGCTTAGCCTTGATCATTCCCGCAGGCAAAGCATACTCAGCCTGTCTGACCAGCTTGACCAGTTTATCTATCTGTGTTTTTTGTGGATGCGTCTGTGTGTATGTGTGCGTGCGTGTGTGCGTGTGCATTCATATCTGTTCACCTGGCTCTCGGCCTATCTTGCAGTTTGTCTTTATGTTTGGCTGACTATGCAGTTTCTATTTTATCGGTACGTCTACCAGTTTGTGTGTATGTGTGTGTCCATGGGTGAAATGACCACTGGGTTTCCTGCTGTGTTGACCACATGCTCAGCTCCATTCTCCTTTCCTTCAGTGCTGCTTTTTACCCCACTTGGCTGCTCTACCTTGACTACCCATGTTGTTCTGTCTTGCCTGGCTTTTCATTTTGTAGTGAATGGTCATGGTTTTGGGCCTTATTCTATCCTTGAGGTTTTGGACCTCATGGGGATCCCTTTCAGGTAAAACTGGTACACTGTGAAAAGAAAGCCTACAGGGACAAACACACAGGATTCAGATGGATACATTTTGCTACTCGCAGTTGAAATTGTAAATGTCACGTGCAGGTTTGCTTTTGAAATCACCTGGAGCCAAAGAGGTGTTTTATGACACCTCTGTGTCAGGAGATAAAGATCTAGGAACCACAGCATGAGCAGTTATAGTCCTTTTCACTCAACAGATAATGCAATGAGCACCACCTACAGTGACTCAAACAATACTGAATGGAAATGAATAGAGTCACAGTGCTGCATACTGAATGACAAAGAATGATAAAAAACAAAAACAACAAAAACAACATCCTCAAAGAAGCCTTGTGCTCTAAATTTGCATGTTTAAGAGTTCTGATTTTTCTTTGTTAATGCCAGTGCTGAGAGGTACTCTTAAAACTCAGCACCACTGTCATCTTCATTATCATTACCACCAAAAAGTGCAACAAAATCCCTCCTTCTCTATCTCTCCACTTGATCGCAGCTCTATTTCCTTCTCTCCTCATAGCCACATTCTCCAGAAGTCAGAGACAATAATGGTCTAATTTGTCTGGGTGAGAGCTTGTGAGTGCAAATGCCTGGCCAGTAGACCATATGGTGTTGAGACTCAAGGAGAAATGCATGTCTCTGTGTATGACCTTACCTGTCTGAAAGCATGACATATTTGTTTGTAAAACATGTGCAGCTTGTGTGATTAGAGATTAAGTGTGTAGATATGCCCATTTGTCTTTGAGTGTGTGAAGAAATAAACTACCAGTCAAAAGGCTGGACTCAGGGAATTTTTTAAATGAAAACCTGTTGCTTGATTCAGTAAATAAATTACAAAATAATTGAGGAATATAGTCAATACACTGGGAACTTCTTAGATAGGGTCAAAGCTATTCCCAACACGGTCAACCCCAACAACTCAGCAGAACTGATTGTGTTGCCTACTCCATTATAAACAGTCCTAACTCTTTTTTCTTCTGTAAATAGTTCTTGTAGAGCTTACAGTTAAGCTCTGGGTCACTGCATGTGAAAATGAGTTCTAATTAAGTGGTGTCCACACATAATGATAAGGTATTGATAAAGTATTTGTTCCTGAAGACTTGTTTTATCCTGTGAAATTCTGTCTCTGCAAAACTACAAAAACGCTCCCAAACCCTGCCTGGGAGATGCCATCAATCACTTATCCAGCGTCTTTCATTTATCTCTGATGGTCTCTTGACCTATCAAGTTGCATTTTGTCCAACTAAGTCTGTGTCATTTTACTGGAACTGCAAGCTACAGTCTAATACAAGTATCGTGTACTTGTTTCGCTTGTTTCTTTATATTATGTGCTGTGATTTACTGAAATATGTGCAAACAGAGTATTTACAATTCTAAAGAGGTTGAAAGTGTTACACCCCGGCCTAGGCAACTGGCGTGCAACACAGGAAAAATAAAAATAAGGGAAAAAAACAACAAAACAACTACTACGGTTTTCCACGAAAATATCCCAAAACAAAAGTATCGACAACTATTTACCTCAAAGCAAAATAAGACATTTATTTACATCAAAACACCAAACTATTTACAACCGGGGGGGAGATCGCGACCATGACAAACTGAAACACAAGGCTTAAATACATAGAGGGAGCAATCAGGGAATGGACCACAGGAGGGAAACACAGCTGGGGCAAATCAGAACTGACGAGACAAGGAAGCGTAAACTGAACACACTGAGATAAGACAGACTTTCAAAGTAAAGCAGGAAACACATAACAGTCACGCCTAAAACAAAACACTGACAACACTGAATCGTAACAGTTCCCCCCACCCAAAAATCAAACATTTAAAACATGTAACCCCAAAGAAAATGTTTGATTCATGACCAGCGCATACGGCACCGGCTGCTGTTCTGCGGCGACGCTGATGGCTGGACGGGCCCCTTGGATCCTCCAGTGGAAACGGAAGGCTGGAGCGGTCCCTCGGACCCTCCAGCGAAGGCAGACGAAGGCTGGAGCGGTCCCTCGGTCCCTCCAGCGAAGACAAACGAAGGCTGGAGCGGTCCCTCGGACCCTCCAGCGAAGACGACGAAGGCTGGAGCGGTCCCTCGGACAGCGGTTGGCCGCGGTCCTGGAGTCCCTGAGGAGGGCGGGGCTCACGGCCAACCCAAAGAAGTGTGCGGTTGGACGGAGGGAGGTACAGTATCTGGGGTACCACTTGGGGGGCGGGCAGGTGCGTCCACAGGTGGAGAAGACGGCGGCTATCGCATCCCCAAGACTAAAAAGGAGGTGAGACGGTTTCTGGGGCTGGCAGGTTACTATCGCCGTTTCGTGCCAGGGTTTGCGCAGCTGACCAGCCCCCTGACCGATCTCACCCGAAAGGGTGCTCCAGATCTGGTTCAGTGGACGGGGCCGTGCCAGGCGGCGTTTGTGCAGGTGAAAAAGTCTCTCTGTGGGGAGCCGCTGCTTCACACCTCCTAACCTTTCCCTCCCTTTTGTTCTGCAGACTGACGCCGCGAACAGAGGGCTGGGGGCCGTTTTGTCCCAGCAGGTAAGGGGGGTCGACCGTCGCGTTCTTTACATCAGCCAGAAGCTGGCAGAGCGTGAAAGACGGTACAGCACTGTGGAGAAGGAGTGCTTGGCTATCCGGTGGGCGGTCGACTCCCTTCGCTATTACCTCCTGGGGCGCTCATTCACCCTCTGCTCGGACCACGCCCCGCTGCAGTGGCTCCACCGCATGAAGGATGCCAATGCCTAGATCACCCGGTGGTATCTGGCTGTACAGCCCTTTAAGTTCAAGGTGGTCCATAGGCCATAGAAGCAGATGGCGGTGGCTGATTTCCTTTCTCGCTCGCGGGGGTGGGGGGGGGGGGAGTAGGTTCGGCCGGACAGCTCCCAGGCCTCAGTCGGGCGGTGGGGGTGTGTGGCGCAGGTGTGGTCCCGGGTGCGGCTGCAGGGGAGGAGTGGTGCAGTGAGCTCAACGGGGCGGTGCTGGAGATGCCGGTGAGAACAGCTGATGGCGATTTGGACTGATGGTGGTTTCCTTCCCTTTTTATAGTGAGATGGAGAGGAGCGGGGAGAGAGGGAAATCAGCTGGGACCGACAGCTGTCAGACTGTCTTCAGTCATAACCCAGGGAAAACTATAAATAAATGTGGAATCTGGTGATAAAGACCTGTGTGTGTGTGTGTGTGTGTGTGTACCTGTGTGTAGTGCATTTCACAGACTCAAACAAGTTTTGCTGAAAAACTGAATATGGAACAAGCAAAGCTTAATACTAAACAATATATACATTAGCTGTATAATACCAGTAGGCCAGCTCTTATAGTAATTTGGTATGGCTTTGCGGGCCAAATGTAATTAGGCTGCAGGCCAAATTTGGTCCGCGGGCCAAAGTTTGACACCTATGGCATAGTGGATCAAAATCCTATGGTACTTTTTTGCATGGCTGAACTGCAGCCCAAACCATGACAGAGCCTCAACCAGGTTTTACAGATGGATGTACTCACCGTTTCCCCATCCTGACCTCTACAGGGTGGGCCATTTATATGGATACACCGTAATAAAATGGGAATGGTTGGTGATATTAAAATCCTGTTTGTGGCACATTAGTATATGTGAGGGGGCAAACTCCTCAAGATGGGTGGTGACCATGGTGGCCATTTAGAAGTCGGCCATCTTGGATACAACTTTTGTTTTTTCAATAGGAAGAGGGCCATGTGACACATCAAACTTATTGGTAATCCATCCATCCATTCGCTTCCGCTTATCCTTTTCAGGGTCGCGGGGGGCGCTGGAGCCTATCCCAGCTGTCATAGGGCGAGAGGCAGGGTACACCCTGGACAGGTCGCCAGTCTGTCGCAGGGCCAACACACAGGGACAGACAACCATTCACACTCACATTCATTCGCACATTCACACCTAGTGACAATTTGGATTATCCAATTAACCTATCCCCACAAGCTGCATGTCTTTGGACGGTGGGAGGAAGCCGGAGTACCCGGAGGGAACCCACGCAAACATGGGGAGAACATGCAAACTCCACACAGAAAGACCCCGGCCTGATGTTGAAATTGAACTCAGGACCTTCTTGCTGTGCGGCAACAGTGCTAACCACCGTGCCACCGTGCTGCCCCTTATTGGTAATGTCACAAGAAAAACAATGGTGTGCTTGGTTTCAACGTAACTTTATTCTTTCATGAGTTATTTACAAGTTTCTCTTTGTTCACAGCCATTGACATGTCGAAGAGGTTAACACGTGAGGAGCGGATCGAAATTGTGTTGATATCTGGTGAACGCAGTAACCGGGTCATTGCAGCAGATTTCAATGCAAGACACCCTACGAGACCACCCCTCTCCCATGCTACAGTTAGCAAACTGCTTGCTAAGTTTCGTGAAACTGGTTCAGTGTTGGATTTGCCAAAATGTGGACGCAAGAAAACTGTCACTAATGAAGAAACATCAGTGGCTGTCCTAGCTTCATTCAGCAAGAGCCCACAGCGTAGCGCTCACCGCATGTCACTGGAGAGTGGCATTAGTCGAACATCCCTTCGGCGGATATTAGCTACTCACAAATGGCACCCTTACAAACTCCAGCTACTGCAGCATCTCAACGAGGATGACCCAGATCGGCGCACAGAATTTGCCGAATGGGCAAAACAAAAATTGGAACAGGACCCTCAGTTCACGCAGAAGATTTTGTTCAGTGATGAGGCAAACTTTTATGTGAATGGTGAAGTTAACAAACAAAACCACCACTATTGGTCTGACACTAACCCACATTGGATGGATCCCTCCAAGACTGTTGGAACAACAAAAGTGATGGTTTGGTGTGGTATATGGGGTACAACGGTAGTGGGTCCAATAGTTCTTCATCAATGGAAACCTCAAGGCCACTGGATATTTGAAATCGCTACATGATGTTTTCCCTCTTTATGCACTGAAGCTGGCACGTTCCCTGAGTTTTTCCAGCAAGATGGTGCACCACCACATTATGGGTGCCAGGTCCGAGCATTCCTAGATGAACAGTTTCCTGGAAAGTGGATTGGTCGTCGTGGGCCAGTTGAATGGCCCCCAAGGTCTTCGAATCTGACCCCCTTAGACTTTTATCTTTGGGGTCATCTGAAGGAAATTGTCTATGGTGTGAAGATACGAGATGTGCAGCACCTGAAACTACAGATACTGGATGCCTGTGCTAGCATTTCTCCTGCGGTGTTGTTATCAGTGTATGAAGAGTGGGAGAAGAGGGTTGCATTGACAATCCAACACAATAGAGATTGACAGACCACGTGACTTTCGCGCATTGCATGCCGGGAACTCGTGGCAAAACAATCAAAGCAATGCATCAAATGCAAACATTTGCAGCACCGCAAAACGTTCATTCTTCAGTTCCAATACCTTCTTGCTTTTTCTTTGTCCCCCAAAAAAGTTATGTACAAAACAAAGGAGAACAAGGCCGGTCCGTACAAAGGCAGACTCGACGAAAAGTCAAAGAAAAGATACGAGGAAAAAATCAAAGGAGTGAAAGGTTTGGACCCTTACGAGCACACAGAGTGTACAAAAGATGTGAGCGTGCTGCCCAACTTTCACCACGCTCATATTTATAATTATACGGTTCTTTGATGAGTGCATACACTCATGAAGTTTTTAGCAACTTCAGGTCACTGCAACAAGCCCAGGTACAGTTTACCGACGGATGGGTACAGGACCTTGAAATGCACCGTGTAGAACGAAAGACCATCGTACATATCACAAGTTTACCAGTCTCACAAATCGTCTTCATAAATACACATTGGTTAACCGTTTCTTAATAGGACCTTTAAGCTTAACGGTAATTAATTAGTAGTGGAAATAATTTCTGGTTCGCATTACAGAAATGTAGCAGTGACAATAATATTGTATGCTGTAATCGTACTGGGCAATTAGTGATACAAAAAAACCTGTTTTATCCTGTGAATAAAAGTATATGTTTTTGTCAATGTACCATGGTAATAACAGAAGCGAAACGCAATATTGTGTCAGGACAATTCACTATTTATACACAATTAATAAAGGAGCATAGCGCGACAATTTCTGTTCAGCACCAGACTTGCTTTTAACCTATATCACCAATTATGTTATGAAAAATGACGTATTAACTACTACAAAACACTGACCTTTGTGGAAATGCTTGGAGCAGACTAACATGTGAGCTGGAGTGTTCTGAGACGTTATATTTGGTCTTTGAATGGCTGCAATCCAGGCCATCCGTTGCCTCTTTGTTACTTCGGAAACATGGCTCGAACAATTTCTCTTTAACGACGTAATACGATAACAACTGATCTCTTTACCTGTCGGTTTCCCGTGGCTGTCATGCGACCGGCTATTGCAGTTAATAATACAACAGCTTCCTGCCATTTTTTGTGTTTCTTTTCTTTTCTGTAATTTCAATTGAAAGCCTGCGTGCGCTAGTACCTCTTGCCACGAGTTCCCAGAATCCCTTACGGTTTTAACCCTGAATGACGTCACATTTTCAATCTCTATGGGCAGCACATTGAACACATTTTATAAGTGGTCAGAAACTTGTAAATAACTCATGAAAGAATAAAGTTACGTTGAAACCAAGCACACCATTGTTTTTCTTGTGACATTACCAATAAGTTTGATGTGTCACATGGCCCTCTTCCTATTGAAAAAACAAAAGTTGTATCCAAGATGGCCGACTTCTAAATGGCCACCATGGTCACCACCCATCTTGAGGAGTTTGCCCCCTCACATATACTAATGTGCCACAAACAGGATTTTAATATCACCAACCATTCCCATTTTATTACGGTGTATCCATATAAATGGCCCACCCTGTAGACTGAAGATGATGTGAACCAGAAACTTGAAATTTGGATTCATCGCTTTATCAGACCTGTTTCCACAGATTTTTAGTCCAGTTCTTGTATAAGTTGGCATACCTCAGCCTTTTCTTTCCTTTTTTCTTCCTTCGGTGAGCAGTGGATTAACTGAAGGGTCAGATGCATCTCTCAGATCCTGTGTCACATGTTTACTTAATTTCCCATTTCTTAAAGACATGACTTTCAGATACTGTTTCTATGCTGTAGATAGTTTTTAGGTCTGCTGCTTCATCCTTTGTCCTGAGCTTGTCCAGGTTCTTCAAATTGTTTAGGAAACACTGTATACCACACTGAGATATGCCAAGTTTTTGGCTGATAGCTCTTTGGGAATCATCTTGATTGTGTAGAATTGCTATTTATTTCTATCAAACTATGTTTTCTTTGGCATTTTTCATAGATTCAACTAAAGAAATGTGAAGAAATGACTTGTTTTTGTGTCAGGCTGCTAGTAACAAACTAAACAAACTACAGTTTAAAATCTTTTTTTCTGTATTGTCTGTTATGTGTAGACACAGCAATGGTCATTTCTTGAGTTAGGTGCCTTTTTTATGCTTGAATGATTCGTTGGCCAGTGTTAAGTGGTTTAACAAACAAAACAAAAGCAGCCAAACCCTAAAATACCTCCAGGAAGCCTGGAGAACTATTGCTCAAGACTACTTGGGGAAAATATAAGACAAGAAAGTCTGGCTTCTTGGAAGCAAGATAAAAAGAATTGAGGGTGTGGGTCAAAACTTTTTCACAACACTACATTTGTGTTAGTTATGCACAGCCTCTATCTTCTCTTCCATAAAACTCTTGAATGGTAGGATATATTCTACCCATGAGTTTTGTCTATGTCTTTTCATTATGGCACTAGCTGTTCCAATGTGGACTTAAAAAGGAAAGCAGATCTTCAGTCCCAAGACAAGAGCTGAATTAGTGTGTCCAAGTCTAGACTAATCTGGATTATTAGAAGGTGTGCCATAGTGGCATGAAGTTTAAAAGAAGAGGATTTGGCTTGGGGAGTGTTTATGTTTTACCTGCTTCCTTTTTCTGCTTTGAGAGGAAATGAGGGCTTAACTTCAGAATGCTTGTGGCAAAACATAAAGACAACTTTTCTCTGGTCCCATAACTTTATTGCATCATTAACTGCTTCTCTTTTGCTGATTGAATTCACTAACAAAGTGCCCATAAATTCTTAAAAGCATGTTATTGATATAAAGTCCACTCAGAACAATTGAAATAAGTTCTTGCACCTCTTTGCCCTACTATAAACATTCACTTGTGCCCTTTTAAACTTGCTTGCAGACACTAGTAAAATTCCCCAGCTGTCTGCACTCTCTCTTTCTCTCTGTAAACCTAGCCAGCTGCCTGCCCTCCACTTTTGACCTTGTTTTAATGAACTTGATTGTTTGTGTGTTTATATATATGTATGCGTGTGTGTGTGTGTGTGTGTGTGTGTGTGTGCATATTTGAGTGAATATATGTCAGTTGGCTCCCACTGTGACCCTTGACCTTTTAAGACTGACAGGCTAAATCTAGCCTCCCTGGTTCTCTGTATGGCTCTCGTCTCCTTTTCTTTCCCCTGTTTCGTGACTGATACCCTGTCAACGGGACAAGCTCTCAGGTTGTATGTGTGTGCATGTGTGTATGTGTGTGTTTGGGGTGAAATATGTCTTACAGATCCAAAGAAACAAATAGTTTATGACCCCTTTAACCTCCACTTTGACAGTCGGGTCAGAGTGACCCGAACAGTATATACGTAATATAAACATGGCAGTGGGGTGCTTAAAAGTGCTTTCAACTATATATATATATATATATATATATATATATATATATATATATATATATAATTTCAACAATAAAAGGAGGGCTAATTACTCCATAAAGATGGGGAAACAGCACAGTACCAATCCATTCACCAGAACAAGGAACAAACTGCTGAAAGAGAAGCTTTTACATCAATGTTTTTGAATCCAGAAAAACACTCCCTGTATTGTACAGACCCAGCACAGACCATCATGTACTCCCATACAAAGAGTAGATTTGTAGTGTGTCACATCAGTGTAGTGGGAACAATCCTGGCAGACATTTTTTTGAATAAAACGAACCCCGTCAAATGCAAATTTTCATATCAATACATTTTGTGTAGAATGTCCACTGGCATTTTTAAGTGTCTACTGGAAAGCACACAAAGCATTCATAAATACATTTAAAATTATTTTGTGAAAAATAATGTGTGTTTTTCCACCGAACTTCATTATCTGCTAATTTGCTCACCTGGTTCTTTCTGCTCTTCTACAATCTCTCTGTCCTCTCTCTCTCTCTTTCGACATCCTCCTCGCTCCTTCTTTGCTCAGACAATTACACACAAACACATTATTTTCAATGAGAAAATAACACAAAAATATAATCTTAGGAAACTTATAAGGTTCTCATAAGATTCTATACACATTTGATAACCCTGCTTAGTGATGTGAAATCATCATCAGTGTGTATGGGCAAAACAGAAGCTACTTTGGCTTTATAACTACCTATCCACACGCTCCTGTTTCTTTTTGCTGTCTCTCTCTTTGTTGTCTTTATCCTTCTCTCTGCCTCTCTGTTGTCCCCTCTCACTCTTTGTGCTGTCACCTAAACGTCAAATGTAGCAGTGAGATGAAATTTCCAATCCAATAAAAGGCATAAACTTATCCATATTAATTTACAGCCATATTCAAACTGAATACAGGCTGCCGTTGGCCATTGACATTAACATCCTTTTGACATGAAGTAAGCAGCTAGCTTATTGCTAGCAGCTAGCAATAAGCTATAGGACCACTAATTTGGAAGGTTTAAATGAAGCTAGTAATCTCCAGATATCTAGCCTATATTGATTAATATTTATGCTATTTATTTTATTTATGCTATTTAGACAGAAAATATTTATAAGCAGACACTTTCTAAGTCTCAGTGATGTCCCCAGCTGTAGAAGCATTGTGATATCAAGAACACGGGACAGTTAGACGTGTTTTCATTGTGTCCCGTCTCTAGTAGATGAGTTGGCAAATTGCCATCATTGAAAGTGTCGTAATGTCACAAAATTTGGGGGTCTTTGATCACCACAAAAGAAGGGTCTAAACTTGCCTTTGCTGAAAGGATTGCTCCACCCCCATATCAATCCTTCTTGTAGGGGAGATCGGGGATAGTTGTAACATGGGTCAGTTGTAACACTTCCAATTTCTCCAATCAGGGCTAAGTTTCAAATGATGTGATTCATCCTGTGCATGCCTAATTCAGTTCTGCTATCACATGTAAAAAATCAGCACATTTTGTCAAACACAGACAATTTAACACGAATAAAAATCATTTGTATGCCAAAAAGTAAGTTTTTCTTCTTTATTTCAATTTCTAATAGCATTATCTGCTTTGCAGTTAAACTCATCAAACTTGAATTATGTTATTTGTATGTCTATGGGGATATATTCTGTGTAGGTCTTTAGTGCTAATGTTTTAGCCGTTGGCTGTAATGTTAGCTAGTTCATGGCTATAGGAGTCTGGGTTAGTTGTAACAATAATGCACATGTTACAACTTACCACACTATTACTTCAACTTATATTAAACAAGTTGGGGCAACGACATCAGCAGAGAGAGGTTCACTGGTCACTTTTGTATATGCAGTTAATGCCATTGGCAACACAATTCCTCCACTGTTTGTGTTCCCACACATACATTATGCAGATCACTGTGTCAGAGATGGACCAGTAGGAAGTACTGGTAGTGGAAATAAATCAGGATGGGTGCAAGAAACAGATTTCCTCATCTTTCTGAAGCACTTTGCAAACCACACCAAGGTAAGCCATGATAAAAAGTAATGGAATTGCGATGCTGGTGAACAACTACATTTTTTCAGCTTCATTGTTATGTTCAAAATTGGTGCAAGAGTTGTAGGTTATAATGCCCACTGAGCCAATGAGGCCAAACTCAAGGAAGACCAACCAAAATTAATGAAATATTCAGTTGCAGAAAATTCCATAATTTGTCTTTTTTGGGGGGTTGGAATATGTTCAAAAGCTAGATTTCTGCATTCTGTTACACACACACATAGCTACATAAATGGCTCTAAGTGCATTCATGTGTTGAATAAAAAAGATTACATGTTAATGTTTTGTCAGTACCCTTATTTCATTATGTTACATTTCACCCCAGGATATGTTACAACTAACCCAGACTATGGGGTTAATTGTAACATTTCACTCTTTGTGTTTGAGACCATACCATGCAATGGGTAATTGTGCTGTAGAGAAAATAGCTGCACTATGTATTAGCAGAGACATGTAAATACTTTGCATTACATTTTGAATCCACTACCTTAAAAGAGCTCCAATTTACAGACAAATGTCAAAAATGTTACAACTATCCCCGGTCTCCCCTACTCCTCATTTTGTTAGACTAGACTCATCATTAAGTTAGCTAGCGGCTGTGGCTAATAAAAAGATAGTTACGTTAATGGTTAATGTGGGAGCTAGGCCTGTTGTCATATTAAAGCCTTAAAGTCGCAGGTTGAGGCTGAGAAAACTCTGCCAGTGACAGAAACAGTGGAAGCCTGTCTTACCAACTGTACGTGATCACCGATCAGATTATGATTCAAAGTCAGCAGACGCTCAGCACTACTTTAGACAAGCTAGAATTATTGTTGTCTTTTTAATTGTTTCTGGTTTTTTCACTACCTAAGAGAAATATTTCAAATATTTTTCATGTACATTCATGGATACTTTATTAAGTACACCTGATCAACTGGCTTTGAACCTGGTATGGGTTTTGTCTGTTCAGAATACTTCAGAAACTGCTGATTTACCCACACAAACATCTCCAGTGTTTATAGAGAACTGTTGGAAAAAGAGAAAATATCCAGCAATCAACAGTTCTCAAGCTAGTTCACACTAGTGTTGATGGTGTAATGGTGTAGGAGATATTTTCTTGGCACGCGTTTAGCCTCTTCGAATCGAACATTATTTATAACGGCCTACCTGAGTGTTGTTGCTGGTCGTAGCCATCCCTGTGACAAAGTAGCTATAACGGAATTAATTTGTGACTAAAGTGTACTCATCTTCTGATGGCTGCTTACAGGAGGATACAACACTTTGTTAATAAGCTCAAATCATCTCCCAATGGTTTACTGAACATGATGAGTTCACTGTACTCACATGGACTACAGAATCACCGGACCTTAATCCAACAGGACCACCTTCAGGATGTGGCAGAACAGGAGATTTCTATCACAGATTTGTAGCTGAAAATCTGCATCGATGGTGTGATGTTATCATGTCAGAGTAAGGACTCAGAGGAATGTTTTCAGCATCTTGTGGAATCTGTGCCAGTACTTAATGTAAAAGAGTGTCCAAGCTGGTGCTACAATGGTACAAAGTGTCCAGTGATTTTATATACCTTATATAACTTGTTATATAACATTAAAATAGTTTTGTCAAAATCACAATAGTTTCATTTTGACACTGTGGCGGTATCTGCTCAGGCAGGTGGAACAGAGCACACCCGTTTGTGAATGGGATCACTTAAAAATGAGGCGACTTAGAATTTTCAAATCAATACCACAGATACACCTACTAGGAGACTGAGGGGAAGGAACAATGACAAACAACAATTAGTTGATGCTTAAAGCTGGTTTATTTAACATGACATAAACAGTAAATTGTATCCAAGTTATCTGTCTTAATGTGTTGTGCAAGGTCTGGCTGAAGGACTGATGTGCAGAAATGATGTTATGTCCCTCAATAATTCACAAGACCTGCTGCTCTGCTTCGAATATTGGTAAGAACTTCACCCAGTGATTACTGAATGGATTTTCACCAAAATTTTGCCCAAGTTCAAGACCAGATTTGTTGGTTGTTTTTTTGTCATTTAGTCTATTTTGTTTTAAATTTTCACAAGAATTGCTTGTTCCTGTAGAATATTGGTGATCCCCACAATCAGACGATTCCCTATGTGCAAGCATTTACCCACAGTGGCAATGAAAATGAAAAACCTGCTTGTAAGAGGAAGAAACCTCTGGCAGAACCAGATTGTTGTCACAGCAGTGACTGGTGGGGTGGGGGAAGTGAAAAAAAAAGCCAAGGTGATAATTGTTGGAGCAACTTAATTATTTTTTTTGTTAAAATATTAAACTGTTGTAATCAGATTTAATTGAGTATTGGGTTTTACAATGTGGATAAGCATTTGCACTGGAATGCATCTGTAATTTTGCTGTTAATTGCTTTTTCCAATCCCTGTTTGTGGTTTTAAATTGAATGTTTACTTTTGTCTGGGGTCAAAGAAACAATGCTGGGGATTGCAGGAGATTGATTTTGTGTGGTGTTTCTTGTTTCCAATTTTAAGTCTGCTGAGAGATCACAAGGTTTTCTCCCTCTGTCCTTCTAATGTCAATGCAAAGGGAACTCGTAGAGAGGTCAGTGTCATAGAATAGATGCTGGAGAACCTCCAGTGTTGTGATGCCATCAGCTTGTCCTAGGTCACGGTTTCCTTCCACATATAGCTATGCAAAAACTGCATAAAAAGCACTTGCAACAACAAATACATAATATTCCATAAACACGCTTTGCCGATCCGATCAGCTGTTCATAACATTTCCTAGACGTCATCGCGAACTTTCACATGTCCGCCATTACCTGCCCGAAACCGGAAGTGATGTCATTTCGTGGAAATGTAGTTTTTTACCATCAGGGCCTCATGAGCCTATACTGGTGTTTTTAAAAGTTATCTTTGACTTTATGACTTTCTGTGTCGTTTCTGGGATGCTTAGGACTCCTATTGCACTGCTGGAAATAGTTTATTTTGATGCATATGCTGCTTTTTTGCAAATTTGCACTATGATATGTATTTTCATTTTTCCTGCAGTGTATAAAAATTGGTGTATTTCAAAAATAAAACTATGAAGACACTCAAAATAAATTTCCTGTGGTGGGAAACTATTTTGTGCAACTTTTTTGTATTTACAGTTTTGAGGGATAAGCCTCTTAAATTTCTCTAACTAGAAATATATGTTAAAAAAACAAAAACGATTTTCAATTTTTTTGTAGTTTATGTAAATACTATGCACTTAATGCATACATATTATTAAAATTTGGGCTATAATGGTTGTATTGATGTATAGCAACTTGAAATGCTCCCAAAAATGGCATTGCAGCATATAAAATATAATATAAGCTCTGGTGGACTTGGTTCTATGGTAGGTCTTAAAGGGTTAAATGGAATACGAAGCATAATTTTAGGCTCTCTGTACCAAACCGTCTGCTCTCAGGAACCAGGAATCACTTAGATATGGGACGTGCTTGGCCAAAGTCAATAACTTTAACTTTGATGGGATACTGATGGCGTTCCACAACCATTATGTTTCCAGGTTTGAGGTCAGCATGCACTATTCCCAGAGAATGCAGGTGGAACAGAGTATTTGCTAGTTGATGTAAAATTAGACTTGTTTTTCTTATGAGGACACCCTGGTTATTCCAATCCTCTATGTTGCTCCTCATGTGCATATGCGTGTGTGGTGTGTGCATGTGTGTGTGAAGGTGGGTGTCTAAGTGCCAAAGACACAGGCAAAGAGACAGAGCATATTCAAGTGTGTTTTTGTGTAAGGAGGTCACAAAGGAAGACACTGTCCAGACTTTTCAAAAATAACAACATATAGAGTTGCGTTTGGACAATGTGTGTGTCTGTGTTTCTGTGAGTGCATATATGTGTGTGTGCGTGCATGTGTGTATTACTGAAAAGAGTATCTGGTTATTATTTAGTCAGGCTTGACTTCTGACCCTCTCCTTTTTGACCTCCCACATCCTGTTCATCTGGGGAGATGGGCATACATTCATACACATGCACCCACTCAATACCCCACCCCCATCACCACCACCAACCTAACAGCGCCACCCCCAGCCCTCTTGGCCACCAACAGACACGCTGGAGTCACAAAGAGTTCATGTTTATGTGAAATGAAGTGAAATCAAAGGTTTATCGATTTTCTCTCGTGAGTAGTTCAGCATACACGACTTATCCGTGATAGAATGTGCTGGAATAATAAAAAATAAAGGATGGCCTATAAATGGTAAATGGCCTGTATTTGTATAGTGCTTTACTAGTCCCTAAGGACCTCAAAGCGCTTTATACATCCAGCCATCCACCCATGCACACACTGATGATGGCAAGCTACATTGTAGCCACAGCCACCCTGGGGCGCACTGACAGAGGCGAGGCTGCCGAGGATGATCAAAGGTGGCTCAGAAATGACGTAAATACACACACTCTGTAAAGGCATACAGCTTTATTAGAGTCTATATCTAAATATTCTTTCCTAACATACCCGTCTGCACGTGTTTTCAAACTGGATGTGTTTTGTAACAGGATTTAAAGAGATTTCAATCTGAACAATGAGACTGTGAAAAAAGAATATGCACTCCCTCCTAAAAAAAACTAAACAGAAACAAGATGATTAGACAGAGGCTGCTGCCACTGCACTGACAAAAAAAAGGAAAGCATCAGATGTAGGTCTTAGCTTTGTCCCGCTGGATGCCATTACATTACTCTTCAGTCGTGGTATTTTATCTACTCAGAGCTTCATTATGCTTCATTAGTCATTGGATGGTTTTTGTGAGTCATTGTGTAAACAACACTTGCATTCATATATGGCATGCACAATTTGTAAATTTATGTTTGCATATGCTGTGCATGTCAAATATTGCATCTGTAAGCAGAAAAGGGGAGAGAGACTCGTCAGTGCCTTTTATAGCATACTCACCTTCTTATCTCCTTTTGACATTTCAAAGACCAAAACCCTCGTCTGTGCAGCTATAGCTGAAGCGATAAACTGCTGTGGTATACTGGATGGCACTTCACCATTTTTGCATATGGTGTTTAACAGCACTATTATGTGTACTTGAAGCGGCATACATTCATTGCCGTAATCATCGCTGCAAATATCCAGAAATGTGATAGCAATAAAGCATAACCACACAATGTCTTGAAATATAAGACAAAAAAAAGAATGTATTGGCACACGGCGTAATTTTATTTCACCAAGTCTTCCCAAGTTGTCAAACGTCAAAACAGAATGCAGCAGTATAGAAAACAAAATAAAAACAATAAAAATACAGCAGTGAAGTGGAATTCAATAAAATGAGTTGAAAGCGCAGGCTCGCTTATGGTCAGGCTTGAGTTTAGCCGGAGGGCAAAACTTTGCTTTTAACTGCTGGGACTGGGTGAATAGGTTGACTTAGTGCTTGTGTGAAATATTTGTTTTGGCAGTGTTAGAGTGAGTGTGTTAGTGTGAGGGAACTGCTGTGTTGGTGTGTGGATGTCAACAGATGTCTCTGTGTATGTAAGCTAAACATGCCCTATTCTTAATTCCAGGGTGAACCTGAACTTCCTCCCCTTTCAAGTCTTTTTTTTTTCTTCCTTTCTCCAACACAGACTGACACAAGATGAATGAGTCATCTTTCAGACAGTTTTTTCTCATTCTTCTTTGTACAGATGTTTATTGTTTTAACAACATGCCTCCATAGGGGCAGGGAATGTGACAGGACGCTGTCCGCACAATGATTACCACTAAATAAACCAAAGAAAGGGGTTTATTAAGATTGGAGTTAACATAAAACAACAAACTAAAGGTATCTGGAAGACAGAGAGAGTACTTTATTTACTTTCATGCTACTATGAGGGTTGTGGTGTGCATTGCTTTTTGTGACAGTGAGCCTGAAATGCCACAATTACTAATGTGATTTTCTTAAAATAATATAAGTCATTTACTCATTTTTTATTAGCTTTTACCTTTTCTTGCCCTTTTCTTATTACACTGAAGTTGCTGTCCATTTTGGATGTTTCCCGAGTCCTCAGAGGTGTCAGTGCTACAGCTTTGTGCTTGTTCACTGTCACCTCACACCAAACCTGACCTGATCGCTGCCCACCTTTGAAAGAGTGAACTTTGACCAGAAAAACCCCTGCCAGGTCCTAATGATGTAGAGAGGATTGCGGGTGACAGGAGACGAATGCGAAGACAGACACACGTGGGCTGGTGCACAGACTTTGAGACACAATAATAGAGTGAAAAGGGCTTTTCTGCAGACCCGAGTGACGAGAGAACACGCACACACACACAGAGCACAGCTTACAGCTTACACAGGAAACTGCTGAGACGTGCGGGTCATGTCCGCTTCCATGTTTATAGTCTTTACAGACATATTAAAGCAGACACGTGCACACCCACACGGGCACACCTGGCATATTGTTTTTGTTTTTGCATATTGTCTTTTTGACAAAGTAGTATGTGCTTTAGTTTAGCCTGAGCCACGGGGTCAATTTGACATTGTTTTATTATTGCTCTTTGAGAACATATAAGCAATTCTTCAAAAAGTCCTGAAGAACATGCATGCAATCGCCTTACCTCCTGTAATTGACTCTTCTGAAGGTTAAACTGGACACAAACTAATTTGCTTTGGCCTCCGAGGGCTTCCTTCACCTAAAATAATGAGCCACGCAGTTTACCCTTTACTAAACCTCCCCAGTAGACCACAGATGGCCTTTCAATTACCGAGCTAAAACATGCAGAATGGCAACGCATAGCATTATTAATGAAGTGCAAGAGGGGCTGTATTCATATCTCATCACGATAAAGCAAGCAAAACCACACATACGCAAAAACACGGAGACACACACACACACACACACACACACAAATTTGCAGACATGCTCATGCACACATGAACAGACAGATATACAAGCATGTGGCAGTGTACTAGTCACATATATGGCCATGCACATATACACACACACAAACCAAGATTACCTTTCTTATTTGCTTAGCATGCAATCTTTCTTAGGGTCACTACTCCATTCATCTACATTGCACCAATCTATAAATCCAACCCTCTGATGCCAAGGAAAGCCAGTGCATATGCAGAGCGATCTGGAGCTAGTTACTGTGTTTCTGCTGACTCATTTGCACATCACATTGAGCTTTTACATTTATTATAAATGGAGTAGGCAGCAAGAAACACTGAGGGTCAGTTTTTTTTAATTCTGAAGTTATCAAGCCATTTATTTGAGGGTGGACTTTTTTTTTATTTCTCTCTCTCTAGTTTGCCATGATAATTCTTCTGTTAGAGTCCACAAGTATAATAGCCTATTTAAATTAAGGAAACTTGCATTAAATAAAATTAAAATGTGAACAAGGAGGGTGAAAATTGAGAATAGAAGGACCATAATTATTCTTTTCTAACTGTAAAATCACACTGGCCACAGGGAGCAGGGTATTAAATCACCAAACTAGCAGCTGACCCGCACTACCTCCTGAGCCACAACCACCCACATATACAACTGTAATACAGTTAGTGATTTGAAGTTTGCTAAATCAGTAGTCTTTAATATTTATATTTTACTTATCTAATAAAAGTTTTATGCAAGCAGTCTTGTACAATTTACATTTTTATAATCTAAATGTTTTGAGTGAATAACCAATATTTAATATTACTGATTAAACTGGGACTGTTTTGCACGTAAGTGTTTGTATTTTCTATGCAGTGTATATATATTACATGCTGTAGTGCTGGCACAGAGCATTGACCAGCCTGCTGAAGTCATGTGGTCTGGTGGATTTCATTTACCCAAGCCCAGCATCACATGGCCAATGATAAACAAGGTTTAAGATTCCAGACTTTGCCACACACTTTAAAAAAACAAAACAAAAATGTATTATAATTCAGAAAATAACATGTCTAAATTTGCTTATGCAATATTTATGGTGACAGAGGGAGAAGGAAATCATGACAGAAAACCTCTGTAGTCTTTACATCAGTGTGACGGCTAAATGTTACTTTCGAGTGTGTTTTGTGTGGAATGTTTGCACACACATTAAAAAAACAAAACAAAGAAAAATCCGACTCACACTGTGACATTATGAGATGAGAAAGTTGTGAAAAACTGTATGTATGTAAGTCCCACTGTTTAGGAATATATAATTCTCTATTGATATGCTAAAAAGACATTTGGGATTGGAGTTTTAAAGGCAGATATCCACCAGGGAGTTGTGGGCTAGCAGAGGGTAGCTGCATAATCAGCTCTACCATCAGCCAACTGATATTCTGCATAATAGAGAGGGGATTTCTGGGTCAGTGTGTGTCTGTGTGTGTTGTGTATGTGTGTGGCTGTAGCAATGTTGGTGGGGGTCTATCCTTTTATCCACATGGATGTGTGCATGTCTGCATGTGTCCTATCCGCATGTGTATGTATGTGTTCCCTCCACGGCTTGGTGTTTACGTGTGCATGTGTGTATCTGGGGCTCTGACCCTTTACCCCACCGGGAACAGATTTCATTAGGGAACAGAGAGTGAGGTACATGCAGACAGACAGACAGAGAGCCAGAGAAATGGGAAGAAAAAAATCAGGGGACCAAATGAATGAAAGATGGGCAGGAGGCAAGTAAGGGTAGCTTTAGAATGTATTAATAGGTCAAAGGTCACTTCATTTTCACAACAAGGAAAAAGAGCCAATGCAAAAGAAGCCATGACCTTTTGTAATTCACACACACATATGCACGTTTGTATGAAGCTTTTTCCAATTAGACACTTGACCCAATGCTAGGTTTAGCCTAGCGTTAAAAATATCTGCCCATCTGTCCCCCACACGAAAGAGAAGACCCCACAATGTGTCTGTGTAAACAGTTTTATGGCCCCACGACATGATTAATACCTGGTCCACTTTTTCTCAAACAACCCAGCTGAACAATCTAGACTTAAGTGTGGTTTAATTAAGTTGCCGTGCGAGTGTTTGAGGTGTAGGAAATGGGTGAACAAGGCATGCAGGGTCGCTTGATAGAAGGTTAGAAGATTGCGTGTGTATAGCAGAAAATGAGACTGTCAGGTTCCATGTGTGTACAAATGCACCCGTGGTGCTCTCTGTATTTGTGTGCTTCAGTGCTTCTGTGTGGAAGGTGTGGGTGTATACAAATAGGTTTACTGAAAAATCAGAGTCTTGAGCCAACCAGTGTTGCAAAAGGCAGGTTAAAACTTTTTAAGTTTAAAAAAAGAAAAAATAAAGATGAGGAGAAGAGGAAGAAAGGAAGAAAAAAAGTTGTGTAGCAATAAGCATTAGAAAAACTAAAGGAACAAATGTGATTATTGCTCATATTCAGTTATAAGTTATTAAAGGAAAATTAAGTCATATTCAAAGAAAGCAGGGTGAAACAGAGAAGAAGTTGATTGATGAAAAATGCCAGGATAATCTTAGAGGAAAAAAATGGCATCGAGGTACAAAGCAACCACAACAGAAGCCCAAAACCTTAACAAAGCCCACCACCGTATGATCACACCACACCACCGTATGAGTGTTGTGGTTTATCTGACAGGACGTTCCCATATTTATTACAGTCATAAACTAAACTGCCCGTGTGGTCAAATTACAGTATCTTGGCTCACACATGTGTAAAAGATCAGGTTCTTTAGTCATTTGTAGGACAGGTTTTACTGATGGTTTTTGTAAAAAGTTTGCTTTTTTACTGCCCAAGTTCTTGTCATGTTCTTTTTTCCACGACTGAATTTCGATTGCTGGCTCTTGAGTCGCGCCTTCCTATTTGATTTGTTACATGCAGGACTCATGACGTTAGATAACTTCAAATGTTATTCACGGATGTGTATTGCCTTGAAGAAAGTGAAGGATGAATGGTTTAAGGATGAGAGAAAGATCGATGGATATAGAGAGAAGAAAATCCGGAGAAACAGCCAAAGGGAAGCAGAGCGTTGAGAAACAGACTGAGAAACAGACAGACAGCTAGGACAGAGATTGAGTGAGAGTCAGAGACAGAAAAAAAAGACAGGGAGAGAATTAAAGGAACCACAACAGAAGCCAAAAGCCCACTAAGTCTCCTACTCCTTATGGTGGCGGGGTGTGGTGTTGGGGATCTGGCACAACTTCCTACAGTACAGCCCCTTTCTAAACATCTCATATATACACCCAGTCAGACACAAAGTCACGGCTAACCACATCACAATTTGGTGCATATGTGTGTGTGTGTGTGTGTTTGTGCATGTGGGAGTGTGTGCAACCACTCAGCTCAGCTGCTCCCAGGCTCACAGAAAGCATTGGCTGCTTGAGCGTGTCAGAACGGTCTCTTGATCTCATCTGTCTTTTTATTGCCTAATCCCTATCTGTATTTTCTTCCATTCTCCCCTCTTATATACCCCTCTTATTGCCCTTCATCTTCTCCCTTCTACCCAACAATCCCTATCAATACAACTTTAGTTTCTCTGGAAGCATTTTTCAGTTCATACCAGTAAAAGTGTTTCTTAAGTAGTGTACCGGTAATTCAGTAAGTTTGACATCTGTCTAACACACTGAGCCTTTCTAAGCATTCCTGTTTTTATGGATGAGATTCAGATTGTAGCCAGCCCTCCATATGCGTCTTTCACGCACAATCTCAATGGGTCGATAGTCCGATGAGGTTTTTGGCTATGAATGTTTCATCCTGGTTTACATAACAGTAGCTGAGCTCTTTGGTAACACATTGTGAATGTGTGATTACAAAGTGCTGTTTGTTCTACTCAACCTCTTCTTACTCTCTGTCTGACTGCGCTTTAAATTTCCCTCTTCTTTGTTTCTTATTTCAGATAAATACTTTTCATTTGCAACTTACCTCATTACATAACATTCAGTTTGTGTTGTTAAATTTTGCAGACAGGAGTACATAAAGAAAAACAACAGTGTAACTGTAACTAAAGGTCCTCATTTGTACAGTTTTGTTACTTTGGGATACCTTTAATTTTTAAATATTTTTTTTATATGTAGCTGCTTTAACATTGATGGAATGTAGAAATAATTTTGAATAAATTATGATTTTAAACTAGAAATTATGCTTGAAATGAACAAAGCAAAGGGAAACAATGTAAAGAAAATCTATGGTCATGTTTGTATGTCTATGAGACTATACATCATCACAGACGTTCTAAATGCTAGCATGTTAACAACAATTGGATAGAGAAAAAATCCCTAATTTTATGTGCCAGTTTAAAAGAAATCAATAAAAATCTGTTCAAATCCTGATGGGGACATGACATTTGTGTACCAAATGACATGGCAGTCCATCCAATATATGTCAGGACATTTCTCTTATCAACCTCAGCAATCCCGTTGAAGCACTCCAGACTGGGCATGTTGTCGTGCACTAGCTAAAATGTGTTATTAACTGTTCCTTGATTCTTCTTCCTCCTAGCGTTTTTCCCGCTCGGTTGCAGGGTCCGCTTTTCTGCAAAGTCGTCTCCACTTGGGTCGGTCAAGGGCGTCGGTCAGATCGGCTTCGATCTTCTTCACGTCGTCCTTGATTCGGTCCATCCATCTCCGCTTTGGTCTGCCTCTAGGTCGACGTCCTTGGGGGCTGAGCCGCAGTGCTGTTCTCACCACTGAGTTCTCATCGCTCCGTACCACATGTCCGTACCACCGCAGCCTCGCTTCTTGTATCTTATCTGTGATTGGCGCGATTCCCATCCTCTTTCTAACGTCGGTGTTCATGACGTGGTCCCATCGTGTTAGGCCTAGGCACCATCGCAGCATCCGCATTTCCATCGTGTGAAGGGCTTGTTCGTGCTTTGCGGTGGCTGGCCAGCACTCGGATCTATAGAGGGCGACGGGGCGCACTACACTCTTGTAGATTTTTGACTTGAGGCGATTGGGCATTCTTCGGTCACACAGGACGCCGGTGACTTGGCGCCATTTCATCCACGCTGCGTTGATCCTGGCTCGTACATCTAGTAGGATATCGCCGTCATTGCTGATCATCGATCCGAGGTATTTGAAATGAGGTACTTTCGCCAGATCTTCTCCATTGACGCTGATCGTGCCGTCGGTCTGGGGGCCAGCCTCTAAGTATTCGGTCTTGTTGGTGTTGAGCCTCAGGCCGAAGTCAGCTAGGCGAGTCTTCCATTGCTGCGTTTGGTATTGCAGTTCTATTCGCGATTCATCGGCCAGGAAGACATCGTCGGCGTAGAGAAGTGTCCAGGGATGGGGTGACTGGAGATCCGCCGTTGCAGTGTCCATGCAAAGGATGAAGAGCAGCGGGGAGAGTGCCGAGCCTTGGTGGACGCCCACATTGATGTTAAAGGGCGGCGATGTTCCCACTGGGCTTCTGACCACGCTGGTGACTTGTCGGTAGAGGAGCTTTGTCCAGTTGACGTAGGCTTCAGGAACTACATGTGATCGCAGGGAGTGCCAGATGAGGTCGTGTGGGACACGGTCAAACGCCTTTTCCAAGTCGAGGAAGGCCATGTGGATGGTCTTGGACTTCTCTCGGTGCTTCTCCAAAAGCAGGCGGGCAGCATGGATGGCGTCCGTCGTGCCACGCCCCCTGATGAAGCCACATTGGTTGGGCGTTAAGTTGATGATTTCTCGCATCCTGGCGTCGATGATCCGTTCGAAAACCTTCATGGTATGGCTTAGGAGTCGGATCGGGCGGTAGTTGGAGCATTCAGCCACATCGCCTTTCCCTTTCCAGATGGGCACCGTTATGCTGGTTGACCAGGCTGCTGGGACGGTCCCGTCTCTGATGATGCTATTGAACAGGCTGGCGAGGACTAAGGCGCCTTGGCGCCCGAGCAGCTTCCAGACTTCGGCTGGTATGTCGTCTGGTCCGGTCGCTTTACCATTCTTCATATTTTTAACGGCTGTTTCCACTTCCTTGATGGTGATTGGCGGGACAGGTCCTGGGACGGGCGGGGCACTGTGGATTGGCTGGTGAGGGAACTCCACGTTGCAGATATCGGAGAAATACTCGCTCCAGCGATTGAGGATGGCGGGCGGGTCGCGGAGGGTTTGATGGTTGGCATCCTTGATGTGTTTGACCTGGCCAATATCCTGTGTTGCTCGATGGCGGCTGCTGGCAAGGCGGTAGATTTTGTTCGCTCCTCCGGGCGTGTCCAACTCTTCATACAGTTGGTCATAGTGCGATGCCTTTGCCGCTGCTACCGCCTTCTTTGCGGCCGATCGTAGGGCCCTGTATTGCTGGTAGTCGCCATCGCTGCAGGATTGAAGCCACACTTTGAGTGCCGACTTCTTTTCCTTGATGGTTTGCTGCACGCTATCATTCCACCACCATACTTGCTTGTCGATGAAGTGCTTCCCTGGCTTCGTCGCCCCCAAGGGTGTTGCCTGCTGCGTCACGTATTTGACTGGCGATGTTCTCCCAAGCCTTGTCCACTGGCTCATTGGAGTCCACGTCGAGGTGTTCAAGGGCGTCCATAAGCTGCTGTTTGCACTCAGGGAGGCGCCACCACTTGATCTTCTCCACCGTCGTGGTTGGTGTTCTTCGTCGTCGTTGGCCAAGGTTGAGTCGGAGATCCATCACAAGTAGCCGATGTTGAGGGCCAATATTGGTTGATGGTATGACTTTTACGTTCGTGACTAGGCTGAGATGGGGTCTTCGGACTAGCCAGTAGTCGATTTGGGTGTCTCTGCCGCCGCTGGAGTACGTGATGAGGTGTGCCGGCTTCTTTTTGAAGAAGGTGTTGGTCACGGCAAGATCGTGGGCCTCTGCGTAGTCCAGTACCCGGCAACCGTCGTCGTTTCTGGTCCCAAATCCTTGGCCGCCATGGAATAGGTGATATCCGTCTCTCCCCTTGCCTACATGTCCATTTAGGTCGCCGCCTACCGCCACGTGTTCCTCAGGGCTAATCGTTTGCAGGTGGTCGTCGAGGGCGCGCCAGAATTCTGTCTTCTCCTCGTCGGGGCAGTTGGTCTGTGGTGCACAGCAGGAGATAATCCGTAACTGTTCCTTGATTAATGCACTTATATGTGGAAATAAATCTGTCTGGAGACCATCTTTGAAAGGCAGAGTACAAAAGTAAAACCTTTCCCCACAAGGCAATTTCCTTAGCAGACAGTAGACCAACACAACACAATACATAATTATAGTACATCGTACAAAACACAATACAAGGTCCAAATATCCTACACTGTTAGAAAAACAAACAAAAAGAAGAACAGATGGAACAAAGGACAACCTGTATCTATTAGTATTATCTTCGTACAACTTAAACTTTAGCCCTAATAGAAGCATCTGGAACTCGATGTAAAGGATGCTGACAATCCCAAATAGTGGTTGTAGCTTGAAGAAAGATAGCTGTAAGTCAGCTGTCAGTGGAAACTAAAACTTACCTCTACAAAGATTATAAGAGTCTAAAAAAACAAATTTTATTGTTGTTAGAAAATTTGTAATATTGTGGCACAAGCAGAACTTTCAGGCTGCGCCTTTTTGCTTCTCAGAAGGTTAGTATAAGTCTCAGCAGACGAGTGTCTGTGCTTTTGATTATTAAAGTAGGAATTAATGTCATCGCCCTTGCAGACAGACAAAAAGCTGTCTTGTGTCAGTTTTTCCAGTATTTGCACATTTAATCAGCATCAGCATCTTGATCATCTTACTAATGTGCAAACCTTCAGATGCATTGCCTCAAACAGTCCGTGCTATTATTGAAATAAACGACACCAGAATCTTTTGATTCTACGAGCTCAATTTATGTACATGAAAACACAGCCTGCATTTCATTCAGTTGTCGCATGCAGTGCGCCTATAATTAGAGTGATTTACTGAGGCAACAGATAATTATATAATCATAGGCTGTGAATGTGTTGTATACTCATTTAGGGAGTGAAGCTGGAATCGATATTTCTACACATAACCGAGGTTGCTTTAGTTCAAGAGGAAGCAGTATAATAAAATATCGCCTAAAGCCTGAAAAGTTGATACTTGTTTAGTAACATCCAATAACTTCTGTGTCTCAATTAGATTCCTATCAGTTATCCTAATATGCTCTTTACTGAGTGATGGAAACGTAACTAGAATCTTTCATTTGTTGCATAAACATCACAGATAAGGCAGTGTGTCTGCTTCAATTGGAAATACAGTATATTACAATCCAATGAGTACGCCATCACCTGTGGTCCAACATCAGCTCCAAAAGCTGCTATTGCTATAAATTTTAAGCTTTGGAGCTAAAAGGAAGTATAGATGCCACCATGTATGAGTCAGGTCCTCTAACCACCCATAAATGTGAAAATAGTTAATGTGTTTCCATGCTGGTTCAAATGTCTATTTCTGCATCATTTGTGGTCCCAACCTCAGTTCCTTCTTCTCTAAACCAATAAGATGTATGAGTCAGGTTCCTTTAGCCATTTATAAGCATGGCATTGAGCAGACAGCCACCCATAAATGTCTTTGCCTGTGTCTCCAACTATTGCCAAAAGTCTTATTGCAGGGACTCTAAATGTCTTCTTAACCTGTTGATGAATATGTTTTTTCACTTTTCAAGATTTCAGGATGTGTTTCGTAGAAATAATATATGTCTTTTTTCGCAGGCAACTCTTCTTTCCTCTCTCCTTCATAAAAGTCGACATTTTACTCTATCTCCTTATTTTTCATTCTGTCAGTGTTTCTGACTTAATCTCTTTCTTAGTGTTTGGTGACTGTGTATGAATCAGGCCTTCTGGTGCATTTAGTTACATTTTCCTCTTTTTTTCTCTTGCTCACTGTCATTCTTTGTCAGGTCCTCTTGGCCATAGACTGAAATGCTGACAGACGATGCCCATGAATGATGAATGATGACTGGAGGTCTGTCTGGTGCCAGCAGAATGCATAATACAGCATCGATACAGCAATCGCAGTCCTCCTCAGCAGAAACATGGTGCAGTTTCTGTATCACATTATTGGAAGATTTGCCCCAAGCAGGACAGCAGGACCACTCAAAGTGGAAATCAACCGCAATGTTGAATGTTGTTTCGGTTGGAGTCCTAAATGAAGCAGCATTACAAAGAGTTTTCTGGTGAGTGCTGAAATGATCATGTCAGGATAAAAACAATAACCCGAATAGATTTTTTGTTAATCTTGTTATACACATATCTTTGTTCTTATCTCTGTATAGGATAAACCATATTTAATCTTAATCTACTCTAACGTGCTGTAATGTGACCAGATATTATAGCTACAGCCTTTCAGTGTGTATATATGTGATTTACATTTTATACTTTATAGGTCTTTGTTTGGATATGTTTCAAACTTTTAATGTGGATGTGAGTTCATATCTTTTTTTGCATACAGTCAAATTCAAATTCAAATTCAAATTTTATTTGTCACGTACACAGTCATACACAGTACGATATGTAGTGAAATGCTTGGACAACTGCTCGTGACCTAAAGAAAACAAAAAAGGAAAGGCTATGAATAAGATAGGAAATAAATATGAAAAATTAAAAAGGGTAAATTTAACTAGGAAGGAATAAAATATAAATTAAGGTTAAAAATGAAATAACTGTACAACACAAATTAGAATGAAGGGTAAATTTAACTGGGAAGAATAAGATAAAATATATAAATTAAAGTTGAAAATAAAATAACTGTACAACAAAATACACAATACACAATATAGAACTATATAAGAATGTATGAAGAAATCTAAATATAAATAAATATATACACAATAACAGCAGCTGTACAAGTATTAACTGGAAATGAAGAATATAGTGACCAGTGTTGTGCAAAAACAAAGTCCAGAAAGTCCAGTGTGTGTGTAAGAACCATATGTGTGGGTCAGTACTGTGTGGTGGTGTGATTGAGAGACCGTATCGCCTGCGGGAAGAAGCTCCTCCTCAGTCTCTCTGTGTTGGTCTTCAGGGAGCGGAATCGCTTTCCTGACCTCAACAGAGAGAACAGTCTGTTGTTGGGATGGCTGAGGTCCTTCACGATCTTCCTGGCCTTGGTCCAGCACCGCCTGCTGTAGATTGAGTGCAGGTCAGGGTGTATGTGTGTGTGTTTGCAGTGGGTGAATGGAAGCACATATACATTGACTTGAGGCATGTTTACACTTCTGCATTTATGTGCTACTGATTAGGTGTGAAAAGTGGCACCCAGAGTGTATGGGGAGTGAACTATATGTGTCTGCATGCAGACCCCTATAGTCTAGGGATGTATGGCAGTGTTGAAGCATGTTGTGGATATATTACTGTGTGTGTGTGTGTGTGTCTGTGTATTCCTAGTATGTAGGTCATCGGTGTATTCCTGATGAAATGTAGTCCTCTGGAGAACCCTACAGATATGAGGGCCTAAATTAGACACTATTATCTGTGTGTGTGTGTATGAGAGAGAGAGCTATACACATTTGCCGGACCAGAGCTTCACAGACATGTGTTTTCAATTTTGTGCATGCTTTTACATGTAAGAGCAGCATCACGAGTGTGTGTTTGTCCATCTGTGTGCGTAGGTGTTAAATTGCATGTAATTTCAAACATTATGTATTTATGTATGTGAATGAAAATGACACAGTGGTATCATCTGACAGACTCGTTGCCTATTATCACTGACCTGGGACTGTAAACCTCGGCCCTTGATTTTAACGACTGTTGGCACAGAAAGCCTGTCCATATTGTCACATTACCAAGCCAAACTGCTAATAAGCCTCAAGCACCACTCCAAGAAGAGTATGTGACCAAATGTAGGAAACACACACTCTGCTGCATAACATACACAAGAGGTGCATTTGCAGCAGTGATGAAGTTAGTTTTAAGGGTGACTGACTTTTATAACATGTAAAAAAAAGTGTTTGATGTCTTTTTGTACGTCTTTAACACTGAAATTTCAGTTTTGGAAATCCATTCAAAGCTATTACTCTTACATCTTGGTGTTTTGTATAGCTGCTGTTGGAGAAACAGGGCAATGATGATTAGGTTTCTTTAAAGTATACAGGACATACATATTTTGTGTCACTTTCTAGATACAAAATGTGTCTTTCTGAATACCCTGTGATCTTAGTGCTGTTGAAACATTACATATAATCCCCTTTCATTTCGAGATGTCTACATTTCCAGGCAGCCGACTGTCAGTAAGTCACAGGGACAATATGCAGTCAATCTGTCAAACCAATTCAGAATTTTGCCAGAGCTCAGCCCAAAAGTTATATTCAACCTGAGAGAGATGAATGGGAGTGAGAATGTCTACCTTTGAAAAGCTTCATGCTTTGACCAAATCATATGCTGTCACTCCTAAGCTTTAGAAGGCCTGCACTTTTCATCAAAGCCGTTGATGGCTACCTTTCACAGTACTGTCGAATACACCCTCAAAAGCTTCCCTCCCTCCTTTCCTTCCATCCCCTCCCAAATCTCTTTCTTCTTCCCTCCGATGTCTACTACCCCCCTGCCCCTCCACCCAATCCTTCCATTCCCCTTGTCCTTAATCCCTCCCCTCCCTCCTCTCCTCAATCAAACCCTCAAATCCCTCCAGGTTTTTTTCCCCCCTGTGTGTATGTGTGACTTCAGTACTGTCAAGATAGATGAAACAAGAAAAATTCAGATTCATCACAGTCATAACCTGCCATGATGATAATCCACTGCTATTCTTCCCTTGTGGCATTAGGCCGATGTTACTGGCCTTTTTGGGGTTTATTTGCATATTTGTTTCCCCTTTGTTTCTTTTGATGAATTATTTACTGTGGAGTAAAAATGACAGCAGAGATCAGTGATGATTGCTGTCACGGGCGGATGTGAGTTCTTTTCTCCTCTTTGTAATTGTTCTCTTCTTTGCTGATTTTCAATCAAGCTTTTTTTCTTTACTCATATTTCCTGGTGACAACAGACAATAAAGTGGGGGGGAAAACACACAGATATTTTAACATTGCCAGTGAAACCTTTCCACTGTCTAGCGGGAACGAAGCTTCCTTTGTTGTCGTAGTGATTATAGGGTAGGGAAAAGCTGCAAAAAGAGGAGAAAAGGGAGAGAGAAGGGATCAAATGGAAAAATACTGTGAACACAAATGTGCTAGGAGGACCACCTCACACACCTCACACACACACACACACACACACACACACACACACACACACACACACACACACACACACACACACACACACACACACACACACACACACACACAGGGCAATTGAGTGAAAACACACACATCCTGCCCTTCATCATCCAACCATAAAAGAGACTTGATTAGAATAAGATAAACGACTAATAATAGTCGAGCAGTGCAGTTTGCGATCCTTTCAACTTTCTAACTGGAAACAGAAACGTCTTGCTGAGTTTCCAGGAGCTTAAGGTTTAGGCAGCATGTGTATTTGCAAACAAAACAATGTCTTTCGAGTTGTAATCACAGTGAGCTGTGTCCACATGCCTTGATTGTAAAGCCTCAGAAACATTGTCTTCGCAGTGTGTATCAGGATCTACCCTCATGTACACACACTTCCACGCGCGCACACACAACACACACTGCCACCCTGTCCCTGTGTTGGCCTATCCAAGAATAACAATGCATAATTCATGTTCCAAAGTCTCGTCTGCAGACAAAAGTCAGCGCTTGCATTTATTATTTATTGAAAACAGCTCACATGATGAATCCTTTAACAAACAGACTAAGCACTGTACCTATTTCTTTTTCTCATGCTGTTTGTGTTTTGGCATAGATTTAAGTAGGCTCATTAGCAGAGATGAGGATGCGAGGAGAGGAGAAGAATGGCAGGGAAGAGAGAGGTGAAGTGAGCCTGTGTGTGTGTGAGAGAGAGAGAGAGAAAGAGGAAATGAGGCGAAGGGATAAAGGGATAATTTTTTGAAAAGGTGTGAATTAATGAGTCTTGGGCGTCGCAGACTAATTAATACAAAAATGAAATGCTTTGAGCGCTAAGTTTAAGGCCTTCATTACATTTAAACAATGAAAGTTTACCCCGCTAACCGCTGGGTGTTTGACTTTACTTAACTGCACTGAAAAACCTGGATGTAACAGATTTGTGTTGCTACATAATAACCGAATCTTTTTTCCATGGCTGTTGCAGTGCTGCAGCAGTGCTACACTCCAGCAGAATAAGTCCAAGCAAACACCCGTGCACACCCGCTTTCCAATGTCATGGCTGCACTTGTTGTGTGGGCAGTTTGCCTTGAAGACGGGGAGCAATTTATTGTAGAGTGAAGGGACCCTGTGCTATCCTATGCTAATGCAGTCATCATTTATTCCAGAGTACTTGTATTTTTTTCTCTCTCTCTCTTTCTCCTTCTACTCCACCCCCTTCAGCATCCATCACTCTTTCAAGCCATGAGGTATTATCTTTGCGGAACGTTTTATATTCAGTCTTCCTTTAGATGGGTGGAGGCGCGCGCACACACAGTCATTTTTGTTAAATAAAAACGCAATCAAATCTGGTCTCGCAAAGGTTGAATAATTGATGCGTTATGTTAAAAAAGGAATGAAATAATCATAGCCTATTGGATGTTGGAAGAATATCAAACCCAGCATTGGTGCTTGGCAGACTGGGCTGAGCAGGGTAGGGGCCTTATGTATTTGGGACGGCTGCCCTGTAAAATAATAATGAACAGCAAAGAGTAAGGAGATTAGGAGATTTTTGTTCTGCACTGTACCTGACACTTTGTAAATGCCCACCCATGCTTTTGTTATACAGCGTGACCAGGATCCATCTATCCTGCACTGACAAATCAAAATTTTCTGTAAATGATTCATTTGGTGTGCCATTCCAGCAGCTCTGCAAAAATGGGTGCAGTAGTAGGTACACACGAAGTTGCTGTTGTCGTTGCCGCTATGGAAACAATACATCTTAGGCATATTATTTTTTTATTTAACCATTTGCCAAAGCGTCAAATAACAATAATGTTGTCATTTATATTAGATATTAACAAAGTCACAATACCAGACCAGACTAAATAATAAATCTGAATAGCATTCTAATAAACATACTTGATGTTGCAGTGATTCATGGTCAGCTCATCAGCATTCAGCTTTACTAGTCTACAGTATAAGCTCTTAGGGGTGATGAATGAAATAATATCTGCTTGTTTGCCACTGTAGACTAGTGGGACCTGTTTTCACAGCCATAAAAGTCAGCTATGAATATATACATAGTGTACATCTCTTTATGGATCATGCGTACACATCCACAAACACAGACTCCAAATAATATCATTGTTTCAAATGAAGATGAACTGTTTTTATAGTAAGGAACACCTTTAAGATTGTGCCCATTCGGTATGTAGCAACCGTGCAAAATGAGCATATTCATTCACAGCTCCACTGAGTCGTGTGCAGCCGAGCATTGCTCACCGATAGCGTTTTTATTAATGTTTCAGATTTCCATTAACCAGATGTGTCTGGGTCAAGAGGTGCATTTGTCCTCTCTTTTAATGTGGTGATTGCAGCTAGGGTTTTATTGATACTTAAAGATGCTGTACAGGATGCTGTGTGAGCAGCATGATAAGCTGCTTGATTGTAAGTAAGAAGGGCAGGCAAAAAAATATGTGTGTGTGTGTCTTGTTCGGGGATCACTGAGACAAAAACTTGTCATTTACTTATATATTTATTTCCTTCTTGATTCACTAAAGGATAATATGAAATACACTCAGCGTGCATTAGGCCTTTATATATTCAGCGCACCACTGCAAACCTATAGACAGCCACAAAACATGTACAAACAGTGCCATTTTATCTGTGCTTCTCAGTTTTTCTTTATTCTGCCAAACCCTTCCCTCCATCCCTTTTCTGTGCCCTCTGACTAGTCAAACAGTGTTCTACTCAGGGGGCTTATTTTATTAATTCACCATTTCCTCTGTTACAGGCCGCTTTCATTGTAGTCCACATAGCAAGAAGACCACCTCATAGGGATTTTCCTCTTCACCAGGTAACCACAAAGGGTAAAAGAAGCACATTATCCACATGTACAACACCCAACCCCTTCCACACACGCAAGCTTTTTGTGCTATATTGTGCTGACCACCGTCGCAGCAGGAAAAACACAAGCGCGCACACACATAGCATATTATCTTTATGAGGTGTTATACACCAGTGACCACCAACACAGGGTCTCAGTGTTCTCTAATCCACACTCAGACTGAAAAGACTGTTCCATGCAGTAGAGGGATTACACTGTCGGATTAATGTGAGTTTTAATTTGAGTCATTTTGAGAGCCCGTGATAATAGGAATAGGTGCAGGGAATAATACCACTGCTCCGATATGAACTGAAATGTGGTACAACTTTATATTATTTTATTACAGCTGAGTCGGCTTCAGTGAGACACACATTGTTTGCGTGCGTGTTTGTCCTTGTTTGTCTCACTGGAGATGAGCACGCAGAAGCTTTATAAGTCTGTGAAACCTGCTATTATCACTATGGCTAGCACAGATATTGGAGTGGCTCAAGGAAAAAGTTTTCATTTAGAGTCACTGATTAGCTGCTTATTGTGCCCAAAACAATTTTGAAGTTATTATGAAAAGAAGGCAAAATGCATTGTTTGGAATTTTATTTATTTATTTTATAGATTTTCCACTTTTAGAGATTTCAGACCTGCAGTGAACAAACATTACTCTGCTTTTTCCCCTCTCAGTCCTCATCCGTTTGTATCAGCATGTTACTGCTTTTCAGCCTTTTCTGACTCTAAATGAATCAAATGCTGCTGTTGTGTTATCCAACAGTGGTTGGAGAAGGCAGCATTACCAAAATTATTTTGACTTTGTGCAATGAATTTGTTATATCATTGTCTTTGAAATGGTTGTTCTAAAGATGGGGTCCACTTGTAGTCAGTTGTTGTCTTCAAAGCAACTTCAGTGCATCAAGATGGTTATAAAAAGGGCAATAAGACTAAGGTAGTTCGCTGCTATCGGTCTGCTATCAGTGAATGGAGTTAAGTTGCCATTCGCTTGCAATCTGTTTGTGAATTTGGTGAAAATGGCAAATCTGTTTCTGTCTGCATACAAAAGAAATTCACATTAAACAGAAATTTAAGTCCAGTAAGAACCTTATAGATCTGAAAGAGAAATTCAGAAACGGCTCCACAAATAGTGACATAGTTGCTCTAGGAGGGCAAAATGACAGGCGCTTGACAACCTATCTTTTCTAAAGGATTGATTCTGAATTTGGCTTCCAGCTCCCGATTGCAAAGAGATGCATCACAGATGAGAAATACTCATTTATGCAGACAGATTCTGATTGCAACATGGTGGGATTGAGTCTACATAGTTTAGGTACCTAAATCTAAACTAAAGGCAATAGGTGAACCCACTGCTACCCTCGCTGACGGCAGCAACTTCTGACAGAAGAGTACTATTTGACACCCAGGGATGAAAACACTGTCTGTTTTCTTTATATTTTATCATTCTTTGTGCATTACCAGTACGAAACAGTTCTTGTGTATAGAACCCAGTGCTTGCAGTCCTCCATTCTAGGCAAAATAAACAACAGCTGCTATCAAATATGGTAGATTAACTCCAAAACAGAGAGAGCCCAGAAACATGATATGATGTTCATTCCAAAGTCATATTCTTATTATACTATTGATACAACTCTGGCAATTGTTATAATCCTAACAATATAATCCTAGAAGTAAGCAATTTTAGTAAAACGTGTAAGTGGTGTTTATAGATCATTCATTTTTTTCTACATGAATAGAGGCAGAAAAAAGCTTTTTCTCTAGAGTGAAGATACTTTCTCTACGAGCAACAACAAAATCATGGTTTTCAGTTCAGTGGATGCGATGTTATATATTGTTGGGTTTTTATTTTCTACTTCTAGAAGGAGGAGAGCTGTTTGGAGTTGGGGTTAAAAAAAGAAGAAGAAGAAGAAGACGGGTTGTATTTTAGTTAATTCAGATTCAGGTTGGATTAATTAGATTTTGCACAGTATCTGTGTAGTGCAATATGGCTTCATCTCCCCTGTAGGAGATTACAACAATCGAATCCCAAATTCTCTGTGGTTGTTGATCCATATTGCTTTTGAAAAACTCACTGCTGAACTGTTCTCTGAAATTGCTTGCTGGAATTTTCATCAGTCTGTTGACTTAAAATTAAAAATAAAAAGTCAATAGATTTGTTAAACAACAGAAATGACTCTTACTGGGAGTGACTGGGAAAGAAATGAATTCCATCACTGCGTAGACCACATCATCTCCTTTGGCTCTGCACCACCGTCCTCTCTCGCTGTGATCAGACAGTCAGTGGTGATTTCATTTTACATAAAGTAGAGGAAACTACAGTTAAAGTGCCATATCTCAACTTTGACTTGAAGTTTATGTTAAGTTTATGAAACTTACAAAAGAAAAGGTTTAAAAGTAATTGGACATGTGACACTGTGTGGGCAGCTCTCGCTTTATTTAAACGTTTTCATACAAAATATGCTGTAATTACGTGCCATCTGCAAGTAAAGACAAGAAAAGCAAATGAAGTAAGCATAATAGAAACACTCAAGAAGCACATCTGATAAAATCAAGGCCAATTGCTTTGCTGAAATCAAACATTGTAAAAACAACGGTGTTCACAGAAGAAATGGCAGGGAACATTATATTAACAACATTGCACGCCATGTTGGTAATGTATTTTGCGTTTTAAACAACCCCCCCAAAGAAGAGCTTTGAGAACTTTTCTTGAAGGCTACTCAAAGAAATTATTGGGACACTTGCCTAAAAGTTCTAAGGTGGTTATAACAAACATTGACTTTCGAGCACATTAGAAATGCACAAATTGTGCTTGCACATTTAGATAAATCCCTCAACCTATATCCCATTTTCCAACCAAAATATGAAGAAATGAGGGGTCACTCAAGACTTTTGCATAGTACTGTATATAGGATCATAGCACTCAGAACTCATTAGAGAATGATTAACCTGGACAGCGTCTCATAATTTAACAGGATAATGATACTAAGAATATACAGCCAAAGACATTTTTCAGTGTAAAGAGGTGGAACATTGTTAGTTTGGCAAGCATTTAAGGTCCTCAATCTTGAGAATCCATCAAAATCCATCCATGCAGGCTTCAAGCCATGTTCTTGTAGCCAGACCACAGCAGGTTTGGATCTGTCAGTGTCCCATGAGAAATTACTGGCTAATAAGGTTGCTGCTACAGCATGTTTTAGCTATAACAAGGTAACAATAACAAAGGTTTATGCAGTTTTAGACCAAGTATGTTTTTGAAGTGACTTTCTGGGAATCACAATTTTTTCTTAATAAGACGGTAAGAAATATCTAATCATGTACAAACTACATATCAATCTGCACTCAGTGCATGCTAGCTTTCTGAACTGTGCAGTCTGTGCCTTTTCCCAGCTTCTGTGCTATATCCCATGATTCATCTGACTTGTAACAGTTGTGTTTTATGAAAGCCTTTTTTCAAACAGTTTCCAACTTTGATTTCCCAGGTTCAGTGTATTAAACACTCTAATATGATACATTTTAAATTTTATATACACAGCCTGTTGTCATAACTCCTAAGGAAACAAAATAAAGTTGAAGTCTAATTTCAGTTTTCAGTCAATACGTCAGTTGGTTCGCAGCTGTCAAACATTCATCTACTAAGAAGAATTTGAAAACATTCGGATCCTTTACAGAGGGGTTGTTACAAGGTATCAAAATGTCTAAAAAAAAAAAACCCACTACCCAAGACAAAGAGATTACCCCAGCACTCCTCAGCGCGATGATTTTTTGAAGCCCCCCAGAAGAGCATTTGAGCTTTGTATAAAGGAAAAACAACACAGGAGAAGCACCGGGACATACAGTGCAAACTCCAAAACACAATACACAAAGAGATGCAGTGCAAGCTACAAGAAGAAGACCAAGAGATGCAGTGCAAGCTCCAGCAATTCGAGAAGAAAAATGAAGGGCTTCAAGTGATGTTTAATGAAGCATTCAAAAGAAATACACAACTGCAACAAGAGAAAGAAGATCAAGAACCTTCAGTGTAAGCTTCAAGAAAAAGACCAGGAGATGCAATGCAAGCTCCAGTGCATGGAGAAGAATATGAAGGGCTTCAAGTGATGTTTAAACAAGCACTCAAAAGAAATGCACAACTACTGAAGGACAAAGAACAACTGGAAGAGATGCAAAAAGAAATGCAACATGATCTCCAAGAGTTTGAGAAGAAAAGTACAGTTAAGAGTATTATACAACAAAGCAAATGACAAAAACATTGAAATTGAGGACGAGAAACAAGAACTAGAAAAAATATGCACAGAAAGCAGAGTAAAATCTAAGCAATGGTGAGCAAAAATACCCATTTGCAACAAAGTGCAGTACACAAACACTGAAATGCAAGAGGAGAAGCAACGACAGAAAATAAATACATAAAGACATCCAGTGTACACTTCACGACCTGCAGAGGAGACATCAAGAGTTACTGGCCATATCTGACAAAGTACAACAAACAAACAACGTCATGCACAAGGAAAGGAAAGTTCAACAAGAAAAACATTAAAAGAAAACTGCAAGAGAAAAACAAAGAGCTCAAAGAAAAGCACGAAGAAAAGCAGGAAAAATTAGAAGAACTGGAGAAAAGGTGTAAGAAACTTGAGCTGCAGCATACAGAGCTTTTCAATGAGATGACAAACCTCACAGCGCAGAACAAAGATCTGCAGGAACTGTGCCTGCAAAAGAAGAAAAAGCACTTCAGGTTTTTCATGAAGAAGAACTCCGCTGCTTCTTTAGTTCAGCCAGGAAAAGAGTAGCCTGATCCTCCTCCTGCAGGGGCAAAGTAGACAATAAATGATGCAAATAAATTTAAATAAATAATGTCGTTTAGGAACACTACTGAATGTTACTTAAGAAAATCTGAATAAGGTAAACTGAGCTTTATTTAACCTGACGCTCTGTATTAAGATTTGTTGACAGGTTTGAATTGGATAACAGGATGAAGGCAAAGAATAACTCACGAAACGTTTAAGAATAATTCACCTTAATTGGATAACTGGACATACGTAAAGTCTCACTTTAACCATTTGTCTTTGTTTTATGAAGAAACGTTTACCGTAATTGTCGGGCTATAAGCCGCTACTTTTTGCACAAGCTTTGAACCCTGCGGCTTTTAGTCAGGTGCGGCTTTTCTATGGATTATCCATGATTTTTGTCATATCGTAAGACGATTTGTTTTGTTTGTTCCGCTGTTGTACGGCACTACGTTGCCTGGCGGAAGGGCATGTGATCAGACACACAGTATCGGGGTTCAAGAGTGGTATGTTGGTCACATGTCCATCCGCCAGGCAACATAGTGCCGTACAAGTAGCGCGAAAAACAAACTTCAAAGTAGCGCTACAAGTTCAGCGGGAGTCGTGGATGACGAGCGGCAATAAACTTGCGAAAAGCAAGTCATGCTCAACTCCACCGGTGGAATCTGACAGCGTGGAAAAGTGTGAAAACATCCATGATCACCAACGGATTTCGAAGGGCTGGACTGCTGCATGATGGAGAGGAGGACACCACGGCCCTTCAGAGGGTGTTCGACTCTGACACTGACAACGAGGATTTGTTTGGTTTTGAAAGTGACAACGAAGGAAAGAAGCTGAGAGTGGATGACGAAGTGATCCTGAGCCTGTTCGTCTCCGACACTGGAGAAGAGGACTTTGGTGGTTTCAGTGCGCAGGAAGAAGAGAAAGATGGTGGTGAATGACTGACTTTTCTTCTTGTTAAAGCTGTGTCACTGCACCTGAGCCTAAAAGGTAGTCCGAATCTATTTTTCTGGTGTGCTGTAGGTTATTGTTATGTACTACATTTGTTACTCATTTATGAAGCACAGTACATGTTTCATACGTGTAATTACCGCTACTTTTACATATACCTAAAAAGCTGTGCAAATATGTATCCATAACTTGTTTTTCAAAATATTAATAAAAGGGGTGTGTCTCCAAACAGCCATCTCTTTCCTGACAATTCCCTTTGTGCATATTCTCTTACATATGATAAGTCAACATTGAAACACCTGCGGCTTTTAGTCAGGTGCGGCTAATGTATGTACAAAACAGGATTTTCCCCTGATTTTAGCTTGTGCGGCTAATATTCAGGTGCGCTTTGTAGTCCGGGAAATACGGTACATTTATAGTGTCGACTAATCGGTAAGGGTGTGACAAATTAAGTATGAAAACAGCAAAGGGGTCAGTTGAAGCTGCACACATGTGTGTGGACTGTCACAATATGCAGATCAATTGCAACTGTGAAATTAATGCAGAATTATTCTGTAGAGCATGGATCCCTTAGAACGTACCATCACGTGCACAAGAAAACCCCATTTACACAAAAAGGAAGCGTCATTCAGAGTTGCAGCTGTTGAGTAGAAATGCATGTACTGAGTGTAGATTGCTATGTAGTTCATTAGATATTTCTTATATTAGCTTGTTAGCTCGTATTTTATGAAAGTCCATTCCATTTTTTCAAAGAGTTTCCAACTGTGATTTCCCAGGTTCAACGTATTAAACACCCCGACAAGCGGCCGCCAAGGAGTGAGCCGGTGTGTACCCGGACGCCCACCCCCAGACACAAAGAACCACCAACACACCGACACCTGAGGGAGTCCGCCACCGGCAGGGGAAGTGGTGGTGGGTGGAGATAGGCCTCCAAACCTTGGAGGGCCTGAGGTGTCCCCAGAGAGGTGGTGTCTGATACCCAACCTGACATATAGACACAGACATACAGGCACACACAGACACAAACATCCATTCCCACCCTCATGCTCTCATATGCACTCACTCCACACTCAACCAACGTGGAGACAGACATAAAGAGACGCTGTACACACAATCACACTCCCCAAGCGTACTCTACAAACCGGGTCTAGGTACCCTTGCCCCTGGAGGGGGGAATTGCACCCAGACCCAGGTGGTGTTACCCTTTTCCCTGCGGTGGGGAGAGGCAGACCACCCCGACTCCGCAGCAGCAGGGAGGCCCCACACCCCAGACCGCAGTCGGACGGCCAACTCCTCCTACTAGCCCTCCCGCTCCAGCAGGCCGCAGGCCGCTTCTGAAGCTGTTCTAAAGAACTTTGGTGATCTTTTTCCCATTTTCTTGGTTTCCCACTGACTTGGTACTGTATCATATCTGTAGCCTTAGCGATGGGTGTCAACCTCACAGGGAACAGAGATTATTCCAACACTGACAGTTACTCACAGCTATCTGGGCATGTCTAAAGAAGCTATATGCATCATTTAAGGTAGAAATTATTATTAATGTCCTTTGATGATAAGAATATGGTTAATAATTATTAATACATATCCTTATTCATTTGTAGTGCAGACTCAAAGTTCCCTAGCTTTTGCTGGCTAGCAGTAATGCACAATTCATAAACTTGTTTTATTTGTTTTTGTTTCTTTAAATATAAAGGCTAAACTCACAGCATTTCTTCCTCTCTGAATACACCTTCTGGGAAAAGAACAACTACAGAATTGGAAGAGTCTATAATGTAAATAGAAAGAACCACGGACCAGATTTTAAACTGAAATCGCCTTTCACGCTGACGTACACTTGAACAGAACACGCAGCAGCTGGTAAAATTGCAATGTTTTGCGCGCTAATTTGGTATGTGCTTCAAAATCAGCAAATTGGAACAACCTTGCTGAAATGGAGATGCTTTTGGCAAGTGAAATGGCCTGCCTCATATATTATGCTAAAAAAATACACATTTGAAAGGAACGTCTGACGCTGTAAGCAGGAAATTGGGGGTAAATTGGCACATTCTCTCAGCTTAAGTTAATTGTGCTCGTGCTATTGTCAGGGCATTTGCAGGGTGACAGACAGATGGGCGAGGGCTGACACATGTATTTGGAAGAGTTTAAAATTCAAATGCTCCTCATGTGTGAATGCAGACACCTGCGGTAATCAGCTGGCTGGTGTGTATGTGGTGTGAGTGACGTGCAACCTTGTATTTACCCATAAGCCTCTCTGTCCCTGCCCGTCTTGCTGTCAGGGTTCCTCCTTGTTTTCTGGTGTCAGGTATGCTGTCACGTTTTCCTGAGTGATTAAAAACCCTGGAAGGAAAAAAAAAACACTGTGTACTGTGGTTATATTTTCTAAAAGGAGTTTTAAAGTAAGGAGGCAAGGTATTTATTTCTGTTTGAGCTCCTGGGCATGGTTGATCTCTGTGCTATTAAAAATTCATTCACTGATAATACCCCCACTCCCCACCCCCAACGCGTTCCTCTCCATCTCCCTTCCCCTGTCTCCCTCTGTAGAACGCTCATTTTCTCAATGGTATCTCTGTTTCTTTGTGTCAGTTCACTTCACTTTATTGGCATGGGGTGTGATTCACTGTCTCTATCTCTCTTTGTTCGCGTTGTCTCTCCTTTCATTCTGCGTCTCCTTCCCTCTCTTTCCTCGCTCTTCAAAAATCTGCCATGGAAGCGAGACAGAAGAGCGCCTGCTGTTTCTCTGACACACTCTTCCTCTCTTAAATCAAAACCAACTGAGGCGAAATCAGGTTATTACCTTAGCAGTGTTTCTTCTCTCTCCCTCGCACCCATTCTTCCATTTTTGCCCAAGGTCTATGAAATTTTACACTTTGAAAAGAAAGGGCAGCCGCTCAGTCAGACGAATGGGTGCGAGCTGAATTTGAAAGGAGATTGCTGCATAAATAAAACAGAAAAAATAAATAGCCTACTGAAGTGTGAGATGGATGTCTGACAGGGCCTGACGATGTATGCGTGTGCATGTGTGTGTGTTTGTGTGCATACTCTTGCCCCTCGGTCTTCAAACGCTACACCTCAGACCCCTCACACGCACGTAGCCGTTACAGGGGGTGGTGTTATCAAGTTTGTTGTGGTCAAATATTTGTGATTTCTTTACTGCCTTTCATCCTTGGAGGCAAATAAGGATAGGCATTTATCAGTATGTGATCTCAGAGAGTTGGAAGAGCTCCATAAGTTCTCCGAAAGGAACAAGTTTTGAATGTATACTACACACAGACGAAAGATGGGGAATAAGGGAAAACACAAAGTAAAGACCTAACTTTCAGCAGAGGTGAGCAGACTGAATGGAAAGCTGAAAACAAAGGGAAAAAGTCCATTTAAAATGCATGCATTCAAGTGATACAGATGGAAAGGGATGAAAGAAGTTATAACAAATTGAACAGAGTAAAGAGTTGAAGGAGAGGAGCCCAAAAAAGCAAGGGCGGTCAGTAAACAGCACGGCAGAGAGTCAAGCAGACATAAACAACTGCAGCTAAAGATGGATGATAAAGACGGAGGAACGGCTGTATCGGTGATGAACGATCAGCAATGTGGACGGGCAAATGAATGATTTGAGGAGAAGAAAGGGGAGGGAAAGGTTGTAAACAAGTCAGAATAACCTCATAAGAATGGCATATCCACCAGAGCTAGGATGGATTGTTGTATGTTATACAAAAAATAAAGGAAAGTTGTCACAATGAAGTAACCTTTGCATGACCTTGGATTGAAAGGGAAAGTAGGAAAGTGACAAAGTTAAAATCTAGCACAGAGCACGGAGATCAAGGACGCAGATTGTTGAGAGAGGGAATGAGCACGGAATAATGAAAAACATGTAAAATAAATACCTAACCTTCTGTTTGCTTTTCAAAAGTACAAATAGAATAAGATGTCGGCGCTTTGTAGACGACACAAACGTGTTTTCAATGAGGCTGCTGTATGGAGAGACCAGGTTGATTAGGAGCTGTGTCATCTTTTGCCAAGACTCGCTTTCTTTGAATAAATACAAGAATCTTTGGAAGACTCAAGAGTGTGTCTCTTTGTGCACTTGTGCATGTCTGCCTGTTTGCCTCTTTGTACAAGGCCCAGATGATCGGGTCAGACTCACACTTCTGTGCGTCCATGACCTGCCAACAACACCTCCACATTAACGCAGGAGAAGCAGTTGATACCACGGACCTAATGAGCACACTTGAGCATGTGAAAATAAAGCAGGGCGGCTCAACTGTAAGACTTTTTTTTGTTTCTTTTTCTTCCTCCTGACAGGCTTACCTTTGTAACACAGATTTTTCTTTGTAAAATTTGGCTATGATGAATTGAGCTGGATGTGAAGCCAGCCATATATGCAGCAGGGAAGTTCTTTTCAAGTCCAATTTACCTGATATGTCTTTGAACTGGAGGAAATGGGAACATCTGTTTAAAAGCCCCAAAAATATATGGGAGTAAAAGCTCCAAAAGGCCCCTGCTGACCCTTGGTTCAGTCAAACAGTAGTGCTGCTTTTTAATGTGCAGACTGCTAAACCACTTTGTGCTGCTTGCATTTCTGTCATAGAACTAAACCTGATAACGAACTGTTGTATATTTATAGCTCCCAGATAGTGTCTCGTCACACCTTCTTGTCTATACCATATTACGTGACTGTATTCATGTCAGCTGCACTTTAATTAAATGCAGACATCTTTTCATTCCCTACATTTGTTATCACTTTGAAACAAATCCATCACACCTTTTTTGCACACATGATTTGAAGCCTGAACAAATCTTAGCAGGGCTTAATAAATGAAATCAATTCATGATTTTTACTTTTTTTTTTTTTTTTAAACAACCTGAATTCCTCAGTGGTGAGAACTAAACAAGGCTCCTACATTCATCCCAGCAGCCCACCCTCTCTCACCTGTGCAAATTACTGTGTGTAAACAGATTGGATCGCACTAGCTTCATGTGGTTAGCCACTTCCCTAGCTGGGACAGGCTCCACTCAGGAGAAATAAACCATTTCCTGTTCACCGAGGGAACGATATGCTCAACTGTAACATACTGTAATTCTTTCCAGACGCTGGGTAGATTTGATCTTGTTGGAAAAAGTGCAGTACTAACAGGAGACATGTTCAGTAATGCAGAATACTTTAAACACATTCATAGGTTTCATTTCTTTAATGGGTGCATGCTAAAATATTGAAATAAAAACATGGAGTTAAACCCAGTGTACTACCTGCAGTCATTTTAAATTACTCCATATAGGACAAGATGTCTTGTAATCCTTAATGTGGGTTCCTTAAGGGTCAGCTTGAATTAACAGTCATTTGGGCCCTTTATTTCCTTTGGGCGTGTAACTGTTTTAAACTCCCAAAGTAAACTCCACGCCTTGCAAATGTGTAGCTGTTCTGTTTCTTACTCAGTGAAAAAGCTTATGTAAGCTTAAAAAAATATCATTTTATTGTAACATTATTCATTATTATTTATTGTTTGTGTCATCTCTCTGAGATACTTACTTTATATGTAATCAGTCATCCAAACAGTTCATTATGAATTGGACACAAGAAACAGATTTGGCTGCAGATGCAGTGCAGAACCATCCTTGTTTGAACCCGTGGAAGATCCTCCAGCGCCGGATATATCTCAATGCATCTTCTAGTCTTCTGCTTAGTTATCACACTGATAATCCTAAAACTGTGAAAACAGACACTATCCTTAATTGGTTTGTATCATATCTCTGAAAAACGCATAGTTTACCGTCACTTTGGAGTGTAATTTGATGTCTTTTTTTAATGAATGCTATTGCAATATTGGGCTAGACCCTCAATGCTACTGATGACATCTAATCTTCGTGACAGCTTATTTTGCAGGCTGACTTCTCTTGATCTCCCACACTGATATGCAGAGTGTAAATGTTTGAATGTTTTATCGCACAAGTGAAAACGGGAAAGACAGAGGTTTAAAAATATGGGCTCAGTTGCAGTAGGCATTGGATTAATTATACAACGATTCAATAATTGCAGTATATTTAAATATTAAAAAACATTATGAACATTTAAAGTGAATGAGTTAGGAAGATCATTAATGGATAATGAGTTTAGGAATATACGATGTGTTATGTGTTAGTGCTTTGATAGGATCATCAATCCTATACACTTTTTATTTGGTTAACGGGAGCTTCACAAGGTCGCCTCATACCCTGCTCTAATTTTTAAGTCCGACCTTGTGTTGGCGTGTGTGTATGTGTGTGAGTGCGTGTGCATGTATATGTAATAAAGAAGAATTTCACTTAGTGTGGAGACATATCCTGGCAAATCCACAGCTCAAAACACACAAGCAGTAAGTTTCCTTGACCTCAAATGTTGTTAAAATATTCACGAGTACAAAATATTGTTTCTTCCTCTTGATTTTACCTGATTTTCAACCTTCTTTTCTTCCTTTAATCTTTTTCTCTTGTTAGCCCACAGACTGTGTTCTGTAGTACCACAGGAGTTCTGTCGTCTGCAGAACAATTATGTCAATTATCTCGCATTTAAATGGTTTCCAGAGAGGAGTTCCTTGGCTAATAACAGTCAAATGAAGTGACAACTAACCAATTAATCTCACTCTAATTGCTCAGTAGGTACAGTCAATCAATCATAATGCCCCTCTCTCTGTACTTTCTTCCTTGCTTTCAGCGCACATTTTACACTCGGTAGCTTGGCTCACTACATGTCAATCAAATATTAATTCATCCTTTCGCTCCTGTGGGGATGGAAGTGCATTCCAGTGTGTTGACTTCATGGCTATGCTGCTAGTCAGCACATTTGACTTCTATCGTGACAATGTTTGCTTGAAAATGCTTTATGGGCAAATTAAAAGAGTAAAGCAACAGTAGAGATAGGGAGGCCATTCATTTCATAATTGCATGTTTGCAGCTTTGATCATGTTACATAGACAAACATTAGCTCACTGTTAGTCTATATTTAATAGTCTAAATTGCCAAATCACTGCTCCATATGCTAGAGACCAAGAGCCTTTGAACTGACAGTTTCACAGACTCGAATGTTATGATATATCTTGTGAGATTTACACTATGTGCAGCTTTGCTTTCTGCACCCTTGCACACATGTATCCAGAGCCACAAGCTTGAGTGAAGCACAGAGCTGAGCAGCTAAAATCTGCCTGAGTGCTTTACTGAAATAATTTATTCCGGTGTCATTCCAGAAAAAAAAAGGTCACATTTGCAATTTGCAGCAGTGGTGATGGAAATCTGAAAAACAAACTATTACTGTTTAGTACGTTTAAAAAAGTTGAAAAATGACACTTTAATGTGAGCTTTGTGAGGTTTTTGGGAGAGCTTATTTATGTGGTCAGCATTATGAGGAGGTAGGGTTAGTGAGTGACTCATTAAAAAAAAGGAAACAGCAAAGAATGTGAGCCTGTGTTTTGTCCTAAAGTGGGAGAATCCGCTCACCACTCCAAAAATTTGGAGTTCGTAACATAATGCTGGGTTTCCCTACAAGTAATGCTAGTCAAAAATGTCCATACAAAATCTATTGGTTTCTCTGAATCGTATTTTTTTGGCATAACAAGATATTTTCACTGAGCACGTATTGACAATAATATCCAAGTTTTATTCCAGTCTTATTTATCCTGGCACATTTAATCTCAAGAGCTGCTCATTAAACGTCTGTCTTTAACAAATTCCCATCAGCGAGATGTTAGTCACCTGCACGCTATTAAAACATCACAACATTGAGATAGTCATTCTTAATTCTCTCATATTAACACTTTACATCAGGTGCATCAGGGTCTGTGAGTGTGTGTCATTCACTACAAGTGCTTGAGTAAAAGTGCTAACAAAAAACTTGCTATTTTAACAAACGGGGATGCCAGTTTATTTCATTTATTCTCCACAAAACTGCACTTTTATTATAAATCGTGTTTTGGACACTTTGGATTTTTGAAGTTGTGCCTTGAAGCTACTGCTCACTTATTTTAAATTTCTCAGTCTCCAAATGTTATTGCAATAAATGTGTTTATTGAGTCAAAACTTGTTGGATATTTTGTTCAGAGTGATCCCACACAAATGCCATAGTGCTGTCTTCTATGGTTAATGTAGTAAACCCATAATGTCAGCGCTTATTATACTAGCTATTGATTTTTCAAATTTGCGTCCTTTTGCCCCTTTTGATGTGTATATTCATAGAAATTAAGCATAAATATCATCACAAAGACTCAACTCAAAACAGAAATTTTGATTAGTAAATGTAAACCCCAGAGGAGCACTCAACAGTCAAGCAGATATCACTGCCAGCAAAGTCCTTGAAACTGCTGTGAACCTCAAATGTTTGCCGTTCACATCAGTGCAACAACACAGTTGATGTGGAATAGGCAGGCCTCCTGCCATATTTGCAGTTTCAGGATTTAGCCTGAAATAACAAAACAGTTCTTAATAGTTCTTAGTTAAGCTCTGCAGGGCCTACATGCAGTATAAAACTGACCGCAGTACTCTGGCATTACATGTAATTAGTTGCTGCCCAGCACTGCCCGCCATGTATTCTGTCAACAACAAATGTATATCTGCAGGTTGTATTAACTGCAGCTATACATGAATTGGCTCAAAAGTCTGAAATTGATTGGGGGGGAAGAAAAATCTGCCATGTGGGCACGTATGCTTCGTCCCACACTGTCACGGCTCGTGGTGTCAAATGTTGTCTGAAAATATTGTTTTCCCTCAGTGATGTTTAATTGTTCCTCAACCAATTCCCCTTTCCATTCTCATTCCCACCACTAATTAGGAATGGAATTTAACTAGCAATGACTTTAGCGGGGAATCAGAACACACCCAGCCATTATAAAAAACCTAGGGACCCATAATGTGGTGTGGACTTGGCCACTGAAACCATGGGGTGGAGAGACATGAGGAGAGAGCTGCTGCTTCTCTCTGCTGCTCTTTGCATTTTTGGTTCTGGTCTTTGTTGCCATTGGCCTGTCATGAGAAGTTTCTCTCTTCCCATTTTGAAATTGTTTTCTGTTTGTGTTCCTCTGCTCTTCTGGCTTTTTTTTGTTTTCCTCTCAACATCTCTCCGTTTCTCTCTTGACCTTTAGTGTCACCTCATTCTTTTTCCTCCACCCTCGCACACACACACACACACACACACACACACACACACACACACACACACACACACACACACACACACACACACACACACACACACACACACGCGCGCTCTTCCTCCTTCCCACTCTCTCCTGCCACAGTAAGACCTAATATGAACTTTTGCTAGGAGCTGAGATCTATTTTATTGCCAGTGTTACTGTGAATGCCTTCATAAATTTAATGCTGTAATGCCTTTGAACAGCCTTCAAGTCCTCAGATTCATAAACACACACGCGCACGCACACACACACAGATACACGCACAGTTGCTCCCATTTTTTCCCACTTTTCTTTATGAACTTCCCAACACATGCACAATCGCACACGCACAGATGTGATGTGTGAATGAGGTCTTTGAGGTTGTTTTTGCTCACATCAGACACAGCAGCCCCAGTGTTTGTTTGCAATTTCCACTGGCTCCGGTCCACTCCACCAAACCCATGGGAATTTGTGGATCAGCATCTTCTCAAAAAGCTCCTGGGCGTCACAGTGTACGAGTGAGCACAGAGCGAGTGCAATGGGTGCAGTGATGCTGTTAGTTTTATGTGGTATTTCAGATGTACTCTATGTGCCATAGTTTATGGTAGAATTTAATAGGCAGTGCTGTAGTTTAAGACTGACAGTGTCATTAAATTACTAAATCACTGCAAAAAAAAAAAAGTAAATATATACAGTTTGTCCTTTTCAGTTTCTTTTAGTAAATATTTCATTCTGAGTCCTGCAGAAAGTTAAGAGGCTCTTGAAATTAAATTTGATGTATGTTTCTCTTCATACTTTTGCTATTGGGTTTTACACACTGTATTATTATTCTCACACAATAACACTCAGAATACAGCCTACAAGGCTGTTTTTAACCATAATATTTAAGGACTGTATAAGCTACAGTGTTTAGCTGCTGTTTAGCTGCTGTAATTTAAGCTAAATATATATACTGTGTAAAAAATGTCAAGACTGGAAGCTAACTACAGTGTTTTATGTAAATGCGGAGCAGATGTTCTTATTGAAGTGATGTCAGTGTGTAAATAATGTTAAACATACACGGCAGCACAGTAACAGTGAATCATTAGCACCTGCAGTAGGAACATACAGCAAATTTAAAAAATACATAAATAAAATTGAATTGAACTGAACCTGCTGTAGGTTGAAATTAATAATGCACAGTTCAGTAGAGGCACAGTGAGTTTGTTTCATGGGTTGTTTGGCTTGTGATATAGATCATAGGCACTCACATGCATTAGGAGACATGTAAAGAAATCTTCAGAAAGATGAATAAAGGTTTGGCGTTTAGACTTCAAACTCACAGAGAACAGTCTCAGAGATGACGTAAAATCATCTCGTGTAGCACGCCGCATTGTCATTCATAGCCTGGAAGCAGACATCTGAAGCTTTGCGTGTAACTGGAGAGTAACATGTGTAGGTAAACAGTGTTACTGTTTGTTTCAGGTGTGTCAGAGTGAGGCTCAGTGGGAAAGATTGCTGTGTCTAGACAGGAGTGTGAGGGTAAGTGTAACATTTTCTCTTTGTTGTAACTTACGGCAAAGACGTGTCTACGTCTCTCAGTTTTCACCCCCTGTTCTCTTTTCTGCAACCCTGATTATTTTTTCTGTTGCCTCCCTCTCTCTCTCTCTGTTTCTGTGCTCCTACAGCTGATTGCATAAATAATTTACGGCATGTAAATCCTTAGCAGCTGTTTGCTCCTCTTTGCCCCGTTTGTTCCTGTTTTCTTTCTTCCAGGTTAACATGGGACTTTTCTCAACCTTGTCACCTCTCCTCCCCTCTCTCTCCCTTTCTGCCTCTGTGCCTGGGGTTAACCTATCTTTCTTTCTCTCTAATTACACTGTTCTCAGTTCCAGCCCTTGTGTCTTCCCATGGGTTTCCATGTCTTTATGTAAGGAGTGGCTTTTTCTTGTATTGATGGGAATTTTGACTTGTAAGTCCATAGCTGTTGTTGTGTATTTGCATGTGGATGTGTGTGTCTTCCACTGTGCGCTTCTGCATGTAGATTGCTGCTCCACAAGACAGCCACCGTGTGGCTTCAGACCCTTACAATCAAGACGCTTATATGGGCTTATTGTGATTACAGTTCTTAGCTGTGCCTATGTACAATTTCGTCTGTCACTCCAGGCTTCAAATCCTCTAAGAAGGATCTCCAATTCAAATTGCGCTGTCAAATTAAGTTTTCTTCTTTTCTGCCGTAGTCCCCTCAATCCATTCCCTAGGTTGGACATGAAGCAATTTTATGTTAAAAAAGAAATAATAATAATACTAAAAAAAAAGAGTCGCTCTGCACAAGAGAATCTATCAGAAAATTGTATGAGGCCAAATTCAAGGGGGGAAAAAAGATGAACAACAAAAGGAAAACTTTACCTTTGGCTCTGTTAAGTCATTTCTTTTCCCCTATTCAATTTCCATTGTTTAAGACTGGGGCTGATCTTTCCAATATTGCTGCTAATCTAACTTCAAAGGGATGCCGGTATGTTAAAACACTTTTTAATTGTGATAAGGAATACGCTTTCATGCTTAAACCCCTTCTCCTCTGTTCGTCTGGACAGAACCCACAAATGCAGAGGCTGTTTTTTCACTCGGCAATTAAAATTAGAATTGGTCACATTTTTCACTGTCAGCCATTTCCTTTGCACACAAAGACATGCGGGCCACACAAGCGTGCGCGTACAGACATATGCAAACCCAGATACTACCATACAATACACATGGTGTTTTTGCTCAGTTGAACCATATCTAAAATAGCTTGCATGAAGACCATTAAAGAAGAAGAAAAAAAATCCTCCTCAAAACTAAAACAACCCTTAAGACCGTGTGGGTCTGGTAGGGCTGATGATTCACCACAAGCTTCCCTGTTACTTCTATGAGACATGCGATGCAGGCTGCGCCTTGTTGTCCAGAGATAACAGATTAACATGATTGCTGAGTGAATCATTTGCACTCTAGTGCTTTTGACATGGAAGATTCTTGAGGCTTTGATACTTGCACAATATTTTGAAGGAGTGGAGCAGTAAGATGTAATTCTGTTGTGACAAAATCAATTTGGATAAAAGCACAATGTAAAAAGCAAGAGTGGCATGAAAATGAAGTATTGGTTACAGCTGATAGGGAAATTGTCTATTTTGCCTCAGAGCTTTGAATATGAGTGCATCTAAAAAAATTTTCATAAGAAGAGTGAAAATTTGAGGAATGGGGAAAAACAAATATACTGTGCTTGCTGCCCAACCCAGTCACGTGATGGGTTTTTGTGTTTCCCATCCAGGATGCATTTAAATGTACGTCTGTAAATCAAAGCTTTTTTAAATATACATGAAGTGGCTCAGTATTCTCCGAGAATAGTTGTAATCTGGAGAGATGTGTCCTTGTGTCTTTGCTTATGGCCCATGTTGAACAGGGACATTTGTCATACTTAAAAATTTAATTTCCTCTGTTGCAGCTCCTCCACACTTATTTATCTAGTCTTATATGATATGTGAAAAAGTGTAAGAGGTGGGTCACTGAATCCTTCTTTTCAAGGTTCATCAAAAACTAGTGACAAAGAGCTGTTTTTTCCCACTAGAACTCCATGAACAACAGAATCTGTCAGTAATAAAAAATACCAGCAATTTATCTGACCCTTGCTGAGCAAGCAAGACACAAACTTGCAGAAATACGATGTATTACTGCTCCCCCTACAGTCAACTCACAGTTAGACAGATAGCCACTTATATTTGAGTGGTGATGATGTGTCTGTTCGTCACACGAAAGCAGACACACACAGACACACAAAAAAGTCGGCGCAGTCCTGTGACCACACACCAAACTTCAGCTTGTACCATCTCCTGTAGGCTGCAAGAATGCTGGAGTGACAAAGGCAGCACTTTGGACAGCTGGCACAGGTTCAGGTGTGGGCCAATAACTTGCCTGTAGTGGAAAAGTCCTTTTGTGACTTTGCAGTCGAGACAGGCAGCTCTGTTCTTCCCTGCAGCAGCACTCACATTTCACACTCCGTTTGAGCATTTGCAGTATGTCAAAAATCCTGACTGAGTGTTTCGCTGACATGACTTAGACAAGGATTTGTTTTTGCATTTGAGGAACAAATTACTAGTGACGGCACAGAAGTAGAACCTTCTTGAATCCATGTCCACTCTGTCTAGATTCTTGTTTTTCAGTCTGAACCAGTTATGTGCATGTGCGGTTGTGTATGTGCTTAAATGTGTTCATGTCTGTGCTTGTTTTCCTGTGAGATTTATTTGCATGTGTGACTGCGCGTGTGACCCTGTGTGGCTGCGTGACCCGATTGTGAGTCTACAGTACTCGGCAGAGTGAGTGAGGTCTGTGAATCTGTTTTGCTTTTTTTGGGGTTGTTGTGCAGCATGGCCTCATTACCCAGGTGTTTACCCCTAACCACAGGAAGCTCTTGTCAGTGACGACTGTCTGCCGGCAAACATTGCCTGAGGGAAAGAAAGACAGGGAGGAAGGAACCTAGCAAAAGAGAGACAGTTGAGGGGAGGCATGAGAATCAGAGATGTCTGTCTGTCTGCTTGTCTGTCTGACTATCTATATATCTGTATATACTGTATATGCTCTATATATATTTCTCTAAATGTGTGTGTGGTTGTGCCAGTCAAACCTTCACTGGCAGGTCACTGGGTTCTTCTGTTTCTCCACCAGTGAAGGGAGGGAGGATAAGAGACGGGGAGGGAGAGAGGAGAGGAGGCATACAAGCTGCTGACAGGGATTTATGAGCTGATAGTGTCAGACTGCAAGCACAACAACAGTCTCCCTGTCTCTGCCTGTCTGCTCATGGAGGGAGAGAGTGACAGAAAGAATGGAGGGGGTGTTGGAGGAAGAAGTGAGCCAGCAAAATGAGTTGAAAATGAAAGAGCAGAACAAGAGAGGAAGTGAGCCAGGGAATAAGGCAGGATCAGGATTGGGATGTTATTTTATTTGATTCTTTCTTTGTCGTTTACTCTTTTCCTTTTATCACAATGTGGGTTTTTTTCTTCACAACCCTTCATTTACTCGCCTTTCAACATCACCTTTGTATGACTTGAATTGACTGTTGCGTTGGCTGATTTTAATTGTTTAGACCAATGATGTGAGTAAGAAACAGAGCGTTTAAGGCTGCTGTTGGTCTTGCATGGCCAAGAAGATGATGATGATGATGATGATGACAGTACAAACACTGTACAGAGATGACCAGACATTCATATGCTGGATGGTAACATTTCTTCCATTGTGTTGTTGTGACACATCAGTAGCTCAGATAAAGACGGTGATTATGCGTTTGATAAGCTGAGGCTACTGCAATGAAGTGTGAACAGTTGTTCCATTTTAAGAACTGTGCAGGAATACATGCTAGCACAACTGTTCTTTGTAGTTGTGTGTCTGTGTGTGTATGTGCGTAGAAGAGACAGAGTGGCTGTTTAGATATGTCATGGTGAATCACAGCTAAAGTGTTCACTGCTAGATGACACACAGTAATATATAGTAGTTGGACTGTCTGACTGTCTGGCGTATGAGAGATCCATTCTGGAGTTAATTTTGTCTAATTAATGTTGTAGGATAAATCCATAATAGCTGTCTTTAGTTTGTTTCACAATATATTCCCATGTGGCTACAGTTAAGAAGATAGCACTTAATTCCCCTATTATCAGTATAAAATCTTATCTTATACTACACTTGCATAGTGAATCTTATGGGAGTCAGTACTGTAACTATATATCTAAGCTACTCATCCTTTGCGTTTAGGTATACTTATGGTATATTTCAACTTTTTACATGTGGTACAGACATGCTGAGTGCTGTTGTCTGTTAATCGCATATTCTTAGGCCTAAAAATATGTTGTACTTATAGACAACCCATAAACTTAATTTCCAAAATTGATTTCCAGTTTTGGAAGTTGTATAATTGTGCCTGGAATACCATGCCCTGTTGAATGTTATGACTATGATAATAACAGTGATCCAGATGTGAAGTCTGCCAGACTGGCATGTTGGGGGGAAAAGCAGCCTGACTGTGCACAGCATACATGCCCCCTGGGAATAATACAGACATCTAGTGATTTATATGTCAGTTCTTTTTTTTCTTTTTTTTAATGACATAGTATTAAAGAGTAGTGATTCATGAGGCTCTTTTCATTTCACATCGAAACTCTGACTTGTTTCAGGCTATAGCTTACACTTTCCAGTATGCTTAGTAATGATCCTACAATAACTTTCCCAGAATTTCAAATGCCAGCGTCTTTCTTTTTGAATTCTTGTCTGTAGATAATAGTCACAGCCCCTGTGCGCCAAATATTGATTCAGTGACGACAACGCCAGTTGGGCATAGATACCCTACGGTGCAGATCCTTCATAAGAAAAACTGGCCCTGTGGTTGGTGCTTTTTTCCAACCAGTAACAGTACAGCGTGGTAAGGAGAGTGACAGTTTGGGATTTTTTTTTATTTTTGGACAGCTAGTGGTAAAAGATAAGGGCAGAAAGCAAGGCAACCTATGAAATTTAGAAAGAGCATGTTGCACTGTTGGGGCCCAAATCTGAGCTGCACTGAATGTTATCACAAAGGTAGTTTGGATCCTTTAACCTCCTAGGACCTGGCGTCCACATATGTGGACATCACATTTTGGGTTATTTAGACCAAAATACTCAATTTTGCTCTACAAGGGCCTGATATCCACTTACGAGGACATTATACTGCTACTGTTCTATCAAATTTTTAAACGAATATCCTCATATGTGGCTCTTATTTTTCTTAAAAACAAAAATAAGGTAAAAAAAAAAAAAGATCTGGTAATTCTTTGTATTTACGTTAATCGGGCCCCAATATGCCCAACTATCAAAGAGAAATTAAAAATGCATGCCGTGGAAGAGTTTGGGTCTTAGGAGGTTAAAAATTAACTTGATATTCCACCAGTTTCAAACAAATATCTCATCATAGTAGTATGTACTATAAACGTATGTGCTATGTGCAATACCTGTTACTCAAGGTAACCAAAATATTTCAACGAAAGATAGCAACTGTTGTTTTTACCCATCATATTTCTGCTTTGTTAAAACCCAGCCACATGGGGGCCACAAACATACCTCCTCTTGTCTGAAGAGTCGCAAACATGCAGATCATCGGTAAGAATTGTGATGTGTAGTGAGATTAGGTAACAGGTGAAAGAGAGCTGGGAGAGGTGGAGGTTTTCACCAGTGAGAAGAGGAAGAACAGGAGTACAAGCGCAACATTTCATGTGTCACAGTGAGAGGGAGACAGGTGGAAAGGTGAAGATGCAAGGAGAGAAAGAGATAGTGAAGGTAAGGTTGTTTATACACTAGGGGTTCACCATTCCAGAGAACAAGCAGTGCACAAGAGAGGTGAATAAGAGAGTGGAGGCAGGGTGGGGTGGGTGGAGACGAGTCTTTGCTGTGATTTGTGACAGAAAGACAGCAGCCAGAGTGAAAGGGAAGGTTTACAAGATATTAGTGAGACTTGCTATGATGTATGATTTGGAGACCGTGTCACTGAGAAAACAGGAGGCGGCAGCAGAATTGTATTCCTAAGATTTTCAGTGGTGAGAAAGTGGCAACCACTAAAGGGAGAGAAGAAGAAGATATTCGCCTTCTTTTACCCTTTTGAATTAATTGAAACTTTTATCCATAAAGACTAAATGCACTAAAATTAAAAATTCTTATATCTGTTTCTTATGTATGTGTTTGCACAGTGCAGATCTACACAGAAGCTTACAGGAAACTGAAGAAGACGGGTGAGGTTAAAGAGGACAGCACGATGGAAAAAACAAGAATGAAAGCAGCCAGTGATAAATATTAACTTTTGTGAAACATTTTGAGCATTTGCATCACTAAAAGTCCTCATATATAGCTGTTTGTCATCGCCTTAAACTGCTAGAATTTGATTTTAAAAATACGGGTATCATGTAGCGGTTCGAGTTAGAAGCTGGGAATATGCAATCACATCTGTAAGAGTTACATTTCGCAGCTCATTGTATCTCTGACTGCAAAATAAAGTTTGATAACAATCTGTTTTTGTGTTATTAATATGTTGTATGGAAATAAAGAAAAAAACCAATGAAAGCACTTTTTAAATGCTTTTTTGTAAATCTGTTTTTAAAAAAAACCAATATGTCTGCACAAGGGCCTGTAATTAAAAGGGAAAAGGGCCTCAGTGTGGCATTTCCTGTATGCTATAGGAACATCACTGTGGATTTTATGTGAAACATTCAGAAGTGGTGGATGTCACAACAATCATAGCCACTAACCTGTGCTAGTCTGGTAAAACATGCTAAAAGCCCGTTGATGTCGAGTCCCTTACTGGGATGAAAGTCACTATTGTTTCTGTCTCTGTGCGCACGCCTGTGTTTTTGTGCGTGTGTGCACATGTGTGTTTGTCTGCCCTTACACTGATCTGAAGAGAAAGTAGTTTCAAAGGGAGCGACTCACATGTAATAACATGCACTCGGCAAGTGACAATCCACATGCACACACACACACAGGTGAAAGGTGACAAAATTCCCTCTTTATATCTTTACATTGCAAATTCTTTGTTGAACAGTGTATCTAGGAAAAGTTCCAACACAACAGTGTATTCACATATATACTCTCTATATATGTGCATTTTAACTCTCAAGAAGTAGCTTTTACAATTTAACCACAAGGGAACAAATACTACATTAAGAACATCTATTCATACAATATGTAAAACTCTGGAGAAGTATGTCCAGCACTGCAAAACATCTAAAGACTTCCACTTTCATCGTCACAACATAGATTATCAATGAATATTGCATTGTTTTGAGAAAAAAATCTAAAATAACATAAAGAACTTTAATGATCACTCAGGAGACTTGTGAAAATATGAAGCTTTACTTTTCATATGAGAATACCAGCAGTCTGGGAATGCTCAGAGGTACAGAACCAAGTGCCTCTTCCTCTGCTTTCAGAGAGAAAAGAGAGAAGAGAGGTAATTATTTTTCCTTCCACATCTGCATCTTAAAGCTCTTTAAATAGTTTAGAGTTCAGCAGCTCGTTCAGTATGCTGCGATAATGATGGTGGTGACTTTAGATGAAAAATATCTCACGTCTGTAATTTGATTTGAGTTTGATCGGAGGTGACTTTTAACTCATAGGGTAGGGAAACCTAGGCGTAGGCTTGCTTTTACAATATGCTTATTGACCAGTTCTTTATCCTCATAGGGCCAATATAAAAACAACAAGTTCATATCGCAGTACCAAATATGAAGTCAAAAATCCCTATACTATAAAATGCTGCAGCAGGCTCCTACTCAGCGCAGCGCCATGGCAACTCAACGCACAATTTTATGTCAATCCATCCAGAAGTTCTTTAGAGGTTCTTTAGCTACATCATCCTGTCCCATAACTCCACTGCCATGGCTAAAGAGTAGAAAAAAAGTGTTTTTTATATAAGAATGTCCATTTTCAGCCAGCATAGAGCATGTGAAATACCAGAGCAGGGTTCGCTTAGGGACGAACTTCGAGGCCGGCCTATCTTTCTCCTTCTATCTTTGCATGCGGTTACTAACACCAGCTTCCCTTGTCACATGCGACCCCCCGCCTCACTTGTTCACCCACCATATTTTCCACCTACAGTTTATTGCACTTCCTCTTCTTCTGCTCAAGGCCCCTAGTCTGTCTGCCAGACAGGAAAAACAAAGACTTTGGGACTATCATTACGGTCCAAATGGTATATCACACTGTACCATTGAACGGTACCTCATTGAATATTCAGTAGTGTTACACAGTATCTATTTAAGAAAAACTAAAATAAATTCATTAGATACTTAGGAAGTTATGGACATAATTTAAGTTAGCTTTCATCTGTGTCCTCATTCATGCAAACTGGTATTTGAAACACGAGCTGTGCTTTAAACTTTAATTTAATTTTTAAACGAGTTTTATGTTTTGTTGGTCAATACCTCTCACTACGTAACTGCAATTTATTAATTAATTAAAAAAATGTCACCAGTACATATTTTCAGGCTTAAATAATTGTAAGAGACAATTAAGTGTGTAATAGTATATTATGACTGCAATGTCCAATTAATTGCTGGAATGTATCTTTTTCCACTTGTTAGCTGCCATGACTGTTTTTTTCCCTCTTATGTACCTCAGCCAGGATGTGCACAAGTCTGCCAGCCGTTAACCCCACAGAGGAAGTGTGCAGGAAATGAGATCAGCCTTAAACAGAGGTAACGCCTAAGCCTGAACCACTGACACCAGACCAATAACTGTCACTCATTGCACCTGATGCAGAGATACTAAAAATGTAGCAAATAACAGGAAAGTAACAGAAAGTAACAGTAACAGAACAGAACAGAAACGATCAACACAGCAGAGCCATCAAAGAGAAAAGCAAATCATATGAAAGAAAACTAGAACTGAACTTAAAGAAGGGATGGGCTTGAAAAGACAATGAGATCAGATCAAATTTAGCAGAAGAGAACAGAGAAAAGAAAGATGTGCAGCTTTTAGAATCACACATATTCTGGTAGAAAAGATAACAGTGTTAAAGTTAGGCTGAATCTATGCGTGACCAAGACTACATTGTTGCATTTTGCTTTACAAGGCAACAGAATAGACTAAAACATTACAGCCAAGACCACATTAAAACGAAACAGCCCCGTGATGCTCAGAAGAAAGAAGAAAATTACTTGTATTAACTTTTAGATATAATATATTTGGAAAATATGATGTTTCAATAGCTAAAAATACCAATTCTGTGGGCAAACTCATACAGTAACTGCTGCTACGGCCTGTACGTATTCTTGTTACCATGATGAAAAACACATTTCGAAACTTCACAGAGGAAACCAGGCCTGGCAGTACTGTGTGCGCACATGTGGATGTGAGTATATGTTGTGCATTTCTATACACTGATCTCAGCACGCACATCAGTGCACATCAGAATGAAAAAGAAAACACTGCATTTTTTTTTCATTGAGCGCACAGACAGGAAGAAGGAGCAACCATGTACACTATATCCAAGCACAACAACTTTTTTTTCTCCTTGAGGTGCAATACACAACTGCAGTTAGTAGAAACCTGCTTTGTTATGCTAAGTTTATGTTCTATTTTCATTAAACCCCTACATAAATTTGTCAGTTTTTTTTAAAGTGCCCGAATATATACAAACTGAATATGAGGGCAATCCCAAAAGTAAGGTCTCCAAAGCAGTGGCGACGTAGAGAAACTGTTCGTATGGCTGCTGGCCACACTGTTGTGATGGGTGCTTCCTCCAAACAAGCATGCATGGCTTCGCTGGGATGCTCAATCTTGGCTCGGCAGCCCTTGAAAATGGAGCTCCCGTTGAACGCTACCACCAAGTGCAAAGTTCGCGCAGTTATTTGAGAATGCCAAAGGTGTTAAACCAGTTGAAATTCATCGCCACTTGACAGAAGTGTATGGACACTCATGCATAGATGTCAAAAATGTTTGTTCCCTAAGTTGAAAGAGCATTTGTCTGGAAGGCGATTCTGCTCCGACGAAGAGGTCAAAGATGACGTTCAATGCTTACTGAAGGACATGGCAGCAAGCTGGTATGACATGGGCATTCTAAAACTGCCACAGCATCTACAAAAATGCTTCGACCGAAATGGTGATTATGTAGAAAAGAAAATAATTCTTCAGCCTTAAAAATCATGTAGATATTATAGAAAGTAAACAGAGTGATTTTCTAACGAAGACCTTGCTTTTGGGATTCCCTTCGTATATCAGAGACTCTGCAGTTGTCAATCACTTTCTTATTTACTTCATAACTTAGTCGCTTGAACTGCTCACCGATCCATCTGCTTGACCGTGTAGTGGCGCATGTTTGAATATTTGTTGAAGAGCAGCTTTTGTATTAAAGCCACTCTTTTCAAATAAAAGATACCAGATAAGTAATGTATGCATGACCCTTTACTCAAATATAATGAGGTCCATTTTGTACTTAAGGGCCATTAAAAGTACTTAGTAAAATTTAGAAATGTTAATCTCTGTCTGCAGATGGGACTCTTTGTCAGACAGACACTTGCCTCGATGAAAAAATAGCCAAATGCAGCAGGAGTTATGAATAATAATAGTGTAACAAAAATAATACTAATGTTTCATAGCTGTGAACTGTCACCTGACCGAAAAATATAATTAACATATGGTGATATTCAAGGCTTTGTAACACATTACGTGATTCAATGAGTGACTGATGAAGCGGGTAAATATACGAACAAATAAATGAATAGGTAATGAAATGATTAATTATTTAATTAGTTAAACAAACCAAGCAAGCGTCAGACACTAACAATGCTCAAAAGCATCATTATCATACCTGCATAATCACACCCTTGCACAAAATGTCACACGGTTTTAACACCATTTTAAACCTATTTATGTACTTTTAACCACGCACACCTAAATCCCACTTTGCATACTTTATTGGCATGTTCTTCTCAGAAAACACACAGAACATGTGAACTCTTGGTTCTTAAATGACTATCACTTTGCTCCGCTCTTTATAAATGTCATGTTGTTGTCAAATTAAGATATTTATTTAAGACATACCAGTCTACATCCTACAATTTACCTTTAGAAGCAGCCCTGCTAGTGTGGAATCACTGATAGTTAAAGATTTCTGAAGGGACTAAAACCAAGGTTACAATTAATCAGAGATTCTCTGTTAGATCAAGACTTTATCTCCACTGGAAAATCAACCCCTGCTCCTACACATCAGTCTGATAGAAGAGTAGCTGGAAGACAATCAGGAAGAAACGGCATAGAACAAATTATAGGGCCATGGGTGTGACAGAGCATTGCATTCCAGAGGCAGACTCTCAACTGTATAACTCTGGAAGTGAATCAGTCTAATATTGTGATCCCAGATATCCACTGTCGCAGGTTTGGAACAATTCTTGACATGATGTCTGCTGCCATGTACAAATGCCCTGACATATGTAGGGCCACGAGTGAGCATAAGAAGGGTATCGTGAAGCATGTAGCTTTACGTTTTTTTGAAAACCAGTGGCTTTCAGTAATAGCCTGCCCCACTTCATTACCATCAACATTATCCAGATATATTTTTTGGTGTGTGTCCTGAGGTATAAAACAAGGCTTCCTTTTACCCATTAGGAAACTAAGAACTCGGCTTCCCTCTAATGAAGGGTGAAGAAAAAAAGGTGTACAGGGAAGAGGATAAAGACTGAAGAAGTTAAAATGTAGAACAACGTTACTGTTTGACTGATGTGTGCTTGTGGTGGTCATCAGGGTCATCATGATGAAATGCGGTGGTCAAACAATGAAGCTGTTCCAATTCGCAAAAAGTATTGCTGCATCTATAACAGCTTATTAAGGTTATTATTAAAGCATGCGTTTAAACAGTTTGGCTCACTGATATCGACGTCTCTTTTTCAAGCGAGTGTTTACACATAAACACAAGACATATACAGTTTAGGAGTAGAAGGATGGGCAGACAGAAATAATGTAGCGTCACAGGTTTTTGTAGCTCATTCAATTTCTAGGCACCATATTATTTTAAATACAGTTTTACGAAGTACCGTGTGACTAAGAGGCACAGCTAATTTTAAAATGTCTTGCAACCTGACATCGAAAGCACTGTAGTTAAATTTAATCAAAGGGCCGGGGCAACCAGTCAGGTTTTGTAAATAAACACCTTACAAAGGTGCTCTCTCTCACTAGCCAAGTATGACCATGCCACTTTGCCATGTAACCTGGTGGGAAAAGCAACATCACCTTTGATAAACTGCAATTAACTGTGACACGCAGAATCAAATGGCTACAGGGTAGATGGAGATAAGTCTGAATAGTCATATTAAGTGTAATGTAATAAAAGGCAGTTTAAAAATAAATAAAAATCACAAAAAGTGACTGCTGACTAAGAAAAACAAATCATGATCCTTAGGTTAGTGTCCAAATCTTTTTTATCTTTTCCAAAACATTAAAATACTGCTATCTTGGACACTTACAGGATAGTTGGACACTTGTAGGTAGTTAAGTCTTAACTAAATAATATTTGACTCAGATTAACAAGTGAAACAGAACTGTAATATGTTGATAGGATGAAAGCCTTAGCGGCCTCAGTAGCTCCCTGGATCAAGAGACTGTATTCTCAGAATTCTATTAACAAGTTGATCGCTTTGTTTTGTAAGCTGGCCATCTGTAACCCTGCAATACCTGTTAGGGCAGGTGACTTCACCAAGAAAGGAGCAGGAGAGAGAAACTATTCAAGTGAGGTCTTGCTCCACCAGAGGGAGAAAACCACGGGCAATATATATGCTCCTTGTGTATGTAAAAAAAACATATTTGATACTAAAGTCAGGCAGAAGAGATTCCTCCAGTGTGGGGCACACATCTGCACTCTCCTTAAAATTAAAGGTAGCATCCACAAGGTTTTTCACACGTCTCATTTTTACTTAGAGGAAAGACAGTCGCTACATCTACATCCTCCTCGTGTTTTCCCCCCTGTTTCAGTCCTAGAGTGGCAGTATGTGATGGACTGTGGAAGCACTTTTCTCTTCCTAGTGTGACCGTTTCAATCCTTTTAATTTACCCTGAGTACTAAAAAGTGGAAGCCTGAACCATGATTGCTGATTATTCACCTGGACTGTATTCTGTATTCAGTATATTGTTTTCCCAAACAGGGCAAAAACTTATCATGATCATCTTTACATGGCACAAAAATAGCACAAGGATGTCCCTAGTGGCGTGCCATACTTCATCTGCTATTACTCTTGTAAAGACAGGGACCGGCAGCAGAAAGGAAGCGCTCACCTCTTTGTCTGATGCAAACACGACTAGCTTTGTGGAATTAACATATCTCAGCGAGACACATATTCAGTATTGAATATGTTTGTTGGTGACTGCAAGCAATAGGCTACCCCTCAGGGGCATAGAGGCATCAACTACCTGAGGCTTGTAGGGTCCTTTGTTCTGATTTTGCTTATACTCTTATACAGTAATAGGACAGAGATGTCAACTTTACCGAGCTGGAATACAGTTATTTCAATTGCTGCTAGCTGGCTTATAATGTCTATACTCCAGCAAGAGTCCCCCTCTGCATGTAAGTTCACGAAATTGCAAGCAGTACAGTTGTACAGGGAATCACATCCATCATAGCCAGAAGTGAAAATCCAGAGCAAGTGAAACAATTCAGGATCTCTGACAGATACGTCAACAGTAAAACATACAGCATGACTGCGCAAACATACAGAAATATCAACACTTACATATGCAATACGATACACAGCAGAGGGAGTCTATGACAGAAAAAAGTATTAAATGACAAAGAACATATTCTATGAATCTTTAAAAAGCTATTATCAGTATCTTATTATATGTATACAGCGTATATATTTACATAAAATATGCCTTCTAAATGTCATTTGCACAGCATACTCTACTGTTTCATTTGTTCTAGGAAACAAGGGCAAACTAATTTAGCAAAACAGAGTCGGCTGGCTGATGCAACACAGTGAAATTTTAGGAGCAATCATGCACAATGAACCACTTCTGTCAGACCACCTATCGAGCTGCATGTGTGTGCTTGTGCATGTGTGTGTACAAATCAGTGTCAATATTTTCCTGTACTGTATGTGTGTAGGTGTCTAAGTGTGCACCTGTCACTAATGTACATAAGAAATTCATGTCTTCTCTGTTCTCCACTCCTACAGTGCAGCCTGAAGGCAATTTTCATCACTACCTCATGCAACTGCAGGTATCTATTGTGGCCTGTTCCTAGTATCTTGCTGAAGTTTTGGCTGTAGGTGATATGATCCGAAAATCCCTCCACTTGAGCTGTGCCATGTAATTTAAACTGAAATCCATAATAAGTCTGCTCAGAACAGTGCTACTGTTGTGGCTTATTTGTCACTGTTGTAGGTGAAAACTGCTATTATTTTTGTGTATTTATCCATCCATCCATCCGAGGAAGAGAGAGTCTGCCAAGACTCATGTCCAGACCCATATAAGAGGCATGAAAATAAATAAATAAAGGCTTGGAACTGACTTGACGTCAGATCTAAGCACAGCAGGCCATTTATTTTTTAAAGTTGCATGGTTAGATTTGGAAATGGGTGTATCACAATCTAAACTGCAATCTTTGTAAAGTAGTTTGGTTCCCAAATTTTACCAAACAGCAAGTGAAAGCATCCATCCATCCATCCATCTTCATCCGCTTTGTCCGGGGCCGGGTCGCGGGGGCAGCAGCCTAAGCAAAGAGGCCCAGACCTCCCTCTCCCCAGCCACCTCCTCCAGCTTATCCGGGGGAATACCAAGGCGTTCCCAGGCCAGCCGAGAGATATAATCTCTCCAGCGTGTCCTGGGTCTGCCCCGGGGCCTCCTCCCGGTGGGACATGCCTGGAACACCTCACCCAGGAGGCGCCCAGGGGGCATCCTTGTCAGATGCCCGAACCACCTCAGCTGGCTCCTTTCGATGTGGAGCAGCAGCTGCTCTACTCTGAGCCCCTCCCGGATGGCCGAACTTCTCACCCTATCTCTAAGGGAGAGGCCAGCCACCCTTCGGAGGAAGCTCATTTCTGCCGCTTGTATCCGCGATCTCGTTCTTTCGGTCACTACCCACAGCTCGTGGCCATAGGTGAGGGTAGGGACGTAGATCGACCGGTAAATTGAGAGCTTCGCTTTTACACTCAGCTCCCTCTTCACCACGACGGACCGGTGCAGCGTCCGCATTACTGCAGCTGCAGCCCCAATCCGTCTGTCGATCTCCAGCTCCCTTCTCCCATCACTCGCGAACAAGACCCCGAGATACTTGAACTCCTCCACTTGGGGCAGGAACTCATCCCCGACCCGACCAAGTGAAAGCAAAAGTACACAAATTAAGGATGAAAAAAAAATAGTGCCCGAATGAGAGGAGCCAAAACAGAGTCAACAAAAAATGTATAACACAAATGATTTTTGTGTCTTGATAGACATGACATGGATTCTAACTTGAGCTATGGGTTGCTTTTACAACAGCATCAGATCAATCATAACCCATTTTTAACACTTCTAGGGTACACTTGATCTGTTTCTCAACCTGAAAAGCCTGGCTCAGTTTAATCTAGTTCAGCCTCCCTCTTTCTCTCAGTTTCTCTGCTCCATTCCAGCTCCTCTCTGGGAGTTGATCACCCTTTGGCTACTCTACTTGATTTCTTCCATGACTCTATACTTTTCTAACAGCTTCCTGATTGCCTCGCTCTTGACCTTTATATAAAGATGAAGCTGAACATGAAACTCTGCATGCCCACAGATTAACCCCCTAAGTAACTTGAAATATTGGAGACTTAGCTAATAAACAAATGCATTAGGAACAGGGTACCATACAAATGTTGTGGTCCACTGAATTTTATGACATCTTCAACATAAAAATGTGGATGACATTATATTTAATGTTTCTAATTTGAGCTTGGTTCATTCTGCCTTTTTCCTTTGTCTCCTGTAATGGCTAAAGCTCAGCATTTTTTCATTTAGTATAATGAAATCATTCAACAATGAAATATCACTGAGCTTTTTAACAATACAGCTGCAATACAATCTATGTCTAAATATATGTAGTTAAAAACCATTTAAATAGAATGATGATGCAAATGTTATGTAATGTTATGTTTGCATAACTAGAGTACTTTGATACAATATTATATTTGTCTAACACGTAAAAAACAACCAGACAGTTTTTAATTATTCCACCGTGTCTCTTTGTCCTGTCTTGCTCCCCATCACCCCCAACCAGTCCTATCAAATGACTCCCAATCCCTGAGCCCCAGGAAAGTGAGTTTTGTCTTCCCACTGTCACCAAAGCGCTTGCTCATAGGAGGTCAAACGCTTGTTGGAATATCTCTGTTTTCTCTGGATTCTCTGTTTTCTCTGTAGTATTGTATGATCTTTACCTTACAATATAAAATGCCCCGAGGCAGCTGCTGTGATTTGGTGCTATATCAATAAAATTTAATGTAACTGCTTTATTTATAAAATGATTTGCTATCTACAAAGTAAAATGTCAACTATTTAGTCTGTGGTATACTGATGGTAAGAAAAATAACTTTAGCAGCAGATTTGTGGCTGTGTATTGCACACTAAAACTTAATAAATTAAGATGGCTAGCCAATATAACAAATGACAAGTCCAAATATGATAACATCTTTCCCTAAAAATCTAACATGGCAGTGGAAAAAAATGCTGTTTTGAGACTTCAAAACGCAGAATTGAAAACCAACAGGTGCTGCAGCACTGCAGACATTTCTATGTATACACTGTTTCTATAGGAGAAACAAGATCTTTACTGCATCTTTGATGAGTTGCCTACTGAGATCTGGCCTCCTTCTTGGCAGCCAACTAAGCTTGCCCCTGCTTATACATTTGCTGCTAAGCTGCTACAAGTAAATGTTACAAATCTATGAGTGAGAAGAAAGTTATGACAGGATGGCAATACGAAGGAGGAAGGGAGAATGATGTATTTGTTACAAGTGGTAACAATGATATTAACAAAATAAAAATGTTCTTCTGTTTGACTGATTAAATATGGCTCTTTTTCACATCATGCTTTCTGCAAATCAATCACTAGATCAGATTTGTGTCAGATTGTGTATAGTTCATTTTTATTATGTATTTATGAATCAAACCATACCTACAGTACTCTACAATCAGGCTCAGCCTTGCGTAACCAGGTCACTAATTCTTGTCATTGATGAATGTCAGATTATCAATAATATATTTCATCTGGAAGAAAAGCTGTTTGCTTTGAGAGCTCATTCTTCAGTGTATTTTCTATGATTCCCTGTATTCTAAGTATTTAGACAATGAAACACTGATAACTTAATTACCTTGGATGTGAAATGACAGCAGTTATTTAATTGTTCACTTTATATGGCTAAATGCGGCCTTTAATTAAAGCTGCCAGTCATTTGCCTCATAATTAGTGTGTCATGCCATATTTAGTAAAGCAATAACAACAGGGTGCCAAAACATTAGAATGTCACATCTGTATGGACCTCAGCCAATTACTTTGCATTGACTTACATCACTGACAATGAGCTGAAATTGTCTCCGTTTAACAGGTGGACATTCTCTGAAGTCAATTAGCGCATTTTTTTTTTTGCTCTCTTCCTCTTTAAACAATCAGTACCATCACCAACAGTTGATTACAGCAGAAACTGTGGGAAGAAGCACTCAAATGCCTTTGGTTAATCTTTGGTTGTGAGAGAAAAGCAAATCTGTTTCAAGTAGTGTAACAATGTACTGATACAAAATGTTAGCATGTTTGGCTAGAAACGTATATACAATATGATTATGTGAGTTGCTAATGATGAACTAGTTTTATATTAGTCCCATCATTCCATTTTGCCTATTACCATTTACCAATCACACTTCTCTATGTGAACTGCTCCACAGGCCTTAAAAACGGTAACATACTGACAGAAATGCTATGCTAATATGCTAATTGATTAGTTTAAGCAGGGTATTTCTATTTACAATGACACGCGCAGCTGTGTTTAAGGCTAAACATTCCATTCCATCAAAAGTTCAAAGTTCAAGAGTTCTGGTTCAACTGAATGCCCCTTCAAGTCAGATTTCTGATTCAGAAACTCAAAGAAGCACCACCAGTCCAGAATTCACAATCCAAGATGGCGGCAGGGAACATAAATAGTAAAACTGCAAAACCCATAGTCTGTACTGCCCCTATTGTATATTTATAACTTGCTAAATAGGCCACACACAGAGCACTGACCAGCCTCTATCCCTGAATGAGCAGCCGTGGTATTTTCGAGCACAAAAAGGTGGTTGATTCAATCCTTTATTTCCAGAGATCCAGATTGAAATGGAGGGCAAGTGAAGTGGACGTGGCTAACGTATGTAGCTAGAGTGGATGAGTGATGTCAGATAGTCAGCGAAGCCAGCTGCAGGTCAGTTGTTCCAGAAACGACAAAACTAGACACTCAAGGAAACAGCAAAATACAATAAGGGAAATAACAACAATACACATAACAGCCGAGTTACAACCATAGGAATTGCTGATGGGCTTGGGATGAGTGGAAGGATGAGCTGGTCTTAAATTCCTGCCTGCTGATTGCTGCTGGATCACAGGTGGATGATGAAGGTGTGGAAGCAAGCCTCCGTCCCCATAAGCAGTTACCGAAGAACCAGAGCTAGCATGGACAATCTTCTAAAACCAGTCTTCTAGTCTTTAGTCACTGGTTGTAAAGCGCAAACAGACAAACAGTTCAGGAATTGTTAAAAAAAACTGTGTGCTACACTCAGAGAAATATTTATGTTCCAAAATACTGATTTTAAGTAATTAAGTCATTTTAAATAACACTGATTTTACATATTTCAGTTGCATTTTACTCAAGATTATTGCTTTATCTTTATGGAGTGTGTTCCATTGTTTCAGTAACATAAGCATTTAATATTGACCCCCTTATCTCAAATATGAACTGATATGTAGAAACATTTTTATTTATTTACTCCTCGAAGTACCTGCCTACCTCAACAAAATCTCACCTCTGGAACATAGCTCTTGTAGAAGTCAGTAAAAATAATCCGTTGAATGTGCTAGCTGAACCTCACAAGACCTAGTTCATCGACAGCAAACAGTTACACCAGCGAGAAGTTCCTCCTAATTTGAGTTAACGGCCAGATTGGAGTTGGAAAAAAATTACACTCGAAAACAGCTGCTGATGTTATAAAATTCTGGGCTGCAGTTCAGCATTGGATCATTACAATCCATTAGCCTAAATCGAGAACAAATAAAAGAATAGGTCAGGTTTTCTGTAGCCCTATAAAGTTTATAGTCTTCTATAAACCAACAATATTGTATTTCACATAATACAGATGCCAAGCAACAGGTGATAGCACAATAATACTTTGCATTTACCAACAAATAAACAAACCCAGTGAACTGTGTGTCAAGCTGATGGAATACTCTGATATTTATATATTTATTTATTCATTGGATGAAAACCGGGTTGAGATAAGTATTTTTACTAATTTCTCAAAGTTTTATAATGAATAGCACATAATTAGCTGTGGAGTGACTGGTGAACCATACAATGCAGTCATCACCATCAGCTTCACCAGCACAGAAAAGAAACTGGTTTTAATCATCGTATCACTGCATAACTTTGTTGTTTCGTTATACAGTCTGTGTGATTCTGACTTAGGAAAAGCACAAAACATGGAGCAAAACTCACTGCAGAGACCTGATTAAAATTCAAGGCAAGTGCAAAATAAATAAATGAAAACACCATCACTGTTGTCCATCTAGTATTTCAGATGCCCAGTCCTGTCACCTGCAGCATTACAGCTTAAGGAAACACACACACTTCCTGTTTATCTGTGAGAAGAAAAGAGAACATCTGGGAAAAGACCTGGGACAAACCCAACCAAACATGCTTGCATGTTTCTATAAACATACACAGGGTGGCAGGAAATTCCCCCCCCCCCCCCCCCCCAAAAAAAAGAAAATACTGTAATCGTTGCTCTCTCAGATGCTGTCTCTCTGTCTTTCTCTTGCCGCCTCTCATAATAAAAGCTGGTTTGACAGGCCAGTGTAGAGTACTGCATTTGTGGCACAGGAGGGAGTATTCTATTGCTGCTGAACACCAAATTGTATTATTGAAGTGCTTTTCTTATTCCTCCTTCGCTATCTGTCCTTATATTAAAAATGTTTCCAGTCTTCAATAAAAGCTTAATGCGGTCTTATACACGCAACATTTGCAAGTGAATTGCAATGCACCATATTGCCTCCGATGGTAATCAGAAAAACATTGTGCTGTGCGAGAAAGAATAGCCAGGCCAATATCGAGCGTGATTGTGCTGAATGTTATCTGATGGAGATGTTGGAAATAAAGGCAAACTGTATGTAAACTGAATGCCACACTGGTTGGCCATATGGCCGGCAATAAGATGCAGGCAAGTGAAACAGCAGGAGGAAATTATAGTTAAATTATATCCACAGCCCTGTTTGCATGCAAAGTCGTAAGTAAATAAGACAAGCATATGGCACAGAATAAGTTAAGAATATGTTATATGTGAAATATGCTTAAATTGTGAAGGAATGTGTGTGGTGTCTTTGTGCAGTCAGGTAATCATATATTAGTTCTCCTTCTCTCTGTCTCATTTTCATCCCAATCAAGTTTGTCTTTTATGATTCATGCTTATCTCTGTGCTATCTCAGCTTGTTATTGTGTACCTGTGTTTTTGGTATCTTGTACTCTCTTGATATTTTACTCTTGATCTGTGTGATTTCTTTTCCTTCCTTTGCAGGATCTATCTTTTTCATCTAGTGTTGTTCTCATGCCTCTTGCCCACTCCCCAGCCCTCTTTCCCCACAGACAGTATATTTGGATATCATTCGGCAGAAAAGGTGTCTTACGGGGAGGCAAGAAGCCGTTTGAACATCAATTTCAGCAAAATCAAAATAGTGCGCAAAAATTCCTCACTCTTCACCCATTTCTGAGCTCTTTTTTTCCTCTCTCTCTCTTTCTCTTTAATTTTTTATTTTGCTCCTCCCTGACATCTCAGATAGTGACAGTGTGGTGACAGGCTGGCTGATTAAAATAACAGCAAACATAGAAAAACGTGGAAAATAGAAGGGGCAGGGGTCAGAGAAGAAGACAGCAGCTAAAAAAAACACAGATAGAATAAAAGAGACAGAAATTAGAGGATAGAGAAAATGACTGCACTAGAATGTGGTCCAAAAGAGTTGAGAAAGCAATAATAGCTGGAGGAAAGTAGACAGGAAACCAAAAGATGTTGGACAAACTGATGTGCACATTTACACACTCAGCAGGATATTGGTGATAAATATACTGACAGTAGCTTCTTAACAACTTCAGGTGTGTGCTGCCATGCTGTCTGACATTTACACCTGGGACCTGAATTCAGAAACAGTGAAGGATGAATAATATTTTTATGCTGTTCACTCACAGTAATGGGAGACTGAATCTGACAGCGATCTGTGTATCACTGCTCTTTTAGTTAAACTAAGCAGCAGCAAATATATTTCCTATAACAAGAAGTAATAAATGAAAAAAAGAGATTTATAAGAGACAAAAAATAAGGCCTTCAAGAAAGCTGGCAAGTGTAACAGTCTTATTCCCTTTTTCCTATCTCATTCAATGCCTTCCCTCTGATTTGTAGTGACCCAGTAAACTTCGCAGTGAACCAGAATCGCTACAGCTGATTGGCTGCATAAGTGCTAGAGAGTCATGTGATCAAACACATAAATGCACGCTTCTTTGGGGCCGTACCTTCTGAGCTGTAGTTGGCAGTTTTCTGCAAAGAACTCCCCTGTAATTTTTCTTGTGTTCATGTGAACATTGCTGAGCTCCTCTTTAGCCTGTCACGCTAAACTTACCTCCTCTCCTTTCCTCTAGGCTCCTCTCCCCCTCCAATCCTCTTTAGTCATATGCTTCACAGTTTCTGTATTATGAAGTTCAGTCTGTCAGTGGGTGCAATATCTCTTGGGGAAAAACAAAGAAAATGGAAAAATAACCAAAAAAAAAAGAGATGTGTATATATTCAACCCAGTTTGCTTTTCTTAACACATGCCAAAGAATTTGTAACAGCTTTCAAGCTTCAACACAAAAGCTCGTCCCCTCTACCTTTTCCAACAACCACAATGTGCTTGTCTGTGAGATGGTGCTCTCATCTCAGGTTAAGAAAAAGGTTAATGCTTTAGGGTGGTGGGGTGGGGTGGGGTTGTGTAGTAGACTAGACTTTTTCTTGGCCGGACATGGTGGCTTCCTGAGAATTCTTTGGATGAAGGTAAGTTTACTCATCATTTTTTGTAATAACCCTAATAGCTGCATTTTTAACAAGCCAAGCTTTTCATTTAAAAAAACTATAATGCTCTGAGTTGGACACTCCCATTAACAGTTCAATGTATTTAGGTTAAAAACTCTTCTTTCTATAGAGTATAGACCCTTTTTTTTAAAAAACAAGAAGTGTCAACCCCACCCCACCACCCTAAAGCATTAAACTTTTTCTGTATGGATTTCAAAAAGATTTATAAACCTCATCATTCATTTTAAAAGTTGCACTTTGGTGGACTTGGTGGTGCATTTAAATGGTGGTAGCTTTTTATGTACTGTACAGAAGAGTATAAGTGCAGTTTTATTTCTCCTTAACAAAGCTAACATTTTCTTAAAGAAAGGACAGGGAAAGCTTTTATTCCACTGCAGGAAGTTGCCATAAAGTTTTACACCAAATCTCTGCTCTGTTTGCCTTTCTGATTCCTCCAAAGGACTGATGAGATGACCTCATAATTTTGTGATAGCTTAAATACACAGCACATGAAACCATGTTAACAATGGAGGGAATGTTGATTGCATACTGTAGCCACAGTGTGTTGCCGTTTGTCGTGCCAGCCTATAATGACAAGTTTTAGGTAGTTGATGCGATGTTTGAGAGAAAAAGAACTCTACCTTGAAAGTGTAATTTCAGATGTACCACGAAAGCAGCATTCCAATGAGCAGCTTGATGCTGCAGTGACGCAGAGTGACTTGCTCTGTCATGGGAAGCAGATCTTTATTTACAGCTCACTTACATTACAGTTACGCAACAGCCAGACACACAGCTCAAGTTTCCCACAAGGCAGCAGTCTTCACTTTGCTTCTCTTCTCTTCAGACTTTTCTGCATTGGTTTCCAGTTTCCTCCCTTCCCTCTCATCCTCTTGCTGTTTCCCATACTGTTATGTTTCCATATGCTACAGACATTGGTAGTTTATGGACTGAGGTCTCCTACCCTATCCTACTTGGCTGAAATTCTGCTGTGTAACATAGTAATGTAGTCTGTTGCAATCTTTTGCCATCATTTTTCCAGTACATCATCCCCTTCCTAGCCATTCTTAAACAGGCAGCTCTTAAACAAAAACTGCTTTATAAGTAACTTTTGACCATGTAACAATACTTAGTTCGTAATACTATTGGCTTTTTTTGAACTGTAATAGCCATGGTTAGAGGACATTTTTATATGTTTGTTCAGATGCTATCTTTATTTTCCTGTATTTTCAGCAGCTACTCTGTGGTGCAGCGTAACTGATCTGAATCTAGTAAATGAGGCTTGCAACTCCAGCTGCTGACGAGGGCAGACACGTACAAAGGTCTGATGTTGGAGCCTCGGGAGAACAAGGACTGGACATTGTTGCCATATCGTTAAAGTGCACATCTGTGGTTATTCGAAATAATAAATAATTGGAAATCATTAGATATTATCCCAGTACCTGTGGGGTTGGCACGTTGCATGCACTTATTTTTTCCACTTGGAGTTTTCCAGTTTGGAGGTGATGACAGATTTAATTTGTACTGTATTAGGGTTGACCAAATTTTCTTCAAGGCATTTGCAGAAATACATGAAATGCATATGTAATATTCCACCTCTGTCTCTTCCAGGTAGCCTACAATGTTGATTGTCTTCAATTATAAATAAGCTCTCAACTGAGCTAATGTCAGTTCATGGGCAAGTCGTCTTTAACAATGTACAGCCTCTACTTGGCTGTCTCCTCCAGCGCTGCTTGACTCTTGGCCACGTTTGATTTAATCACTATGTGGGCCAGACTCTAGACGATGAATGATAACGTTATGATGTTAGCATTTCCCCTCTACTAACCTTTGCAAGAGAACAGCCCACCACTCTACACAGTTATCAGAATGCATACTTTTTGATTTAATATCAAAACTGAGGCTATACCAGGCTTAACATATCAATAATATATAACAGGTGAAAACTGTGAGCTGTTCTCACTGTAGACTGTAAAAAGTAATAATTGCAGTGGCAGTAAATAGACCACACTCGATTTCTTTAAGCTGACCTGTGAAAAGAAAAGGCAAATTTGGTCCATAAAGCGAAAAATATACACTGAAAGTAGAAGATTTGAATTAGAGGACACAGACTTTGATGCAAGGAAGGTCTTCCTGAATATGATTACTGTGAATATTTAGTTCATATGATGAAGTGCGCTTCCACACTGCTTACGTCTTTGTGCGAGTTTGTGATATGAGAAATGACTGGTGGTGTTAATTACATTTTAACACAGCAGGGTTTAATTATACAAGTGCTGTCTGGGTAATAGCCACACATGCTTATATCTGAAAATTTAAATCACAAGAAATAGTTCGGCTGACCTGATCTGAACTCAGCTTGTTAAGGTAAAGAAAATAAACCTACTTTAAACAAACACAATAAAAGAAATAAATAAAGTGTAATAAAATAAATTTAAGTTACATCATGCAAAAATAATGAAATCATAAAAATCTAAAACCAAATTTTCGTTTAGCCAAAAATGAATTGACTGAGCACACACATACTCACACATGCACACACCAAGGCTGCCTTTTCCAAACTCAAACCACATGAAAGCATTCAAACCCAGCACAGCTGGGTGTGTGTCTGTTTTTTATCACCCAGCTTAATTTTGCCATATGATGTCTTGTCTTGCCCAGAGTCTTAAATTTCAACGTCCCGCCTTTTATTATATTGGCATTAATTATAAAAATGATAGGGATCTGATGCCTTGTGTGTATGTGTATATGCATGTGGGTTTAGATATAGACCTCCTTAATCTTGCTTAGTAAGAAGGGTGAAATGCTAATTATACAGTAACTCTGTCATCTTTTGGGGATTAACGCCATATATCAGCCTACTCACTATATGGAAGCCTCTGGCAGGCATTTAAAATTGTCAAAACTTGGGGATCTATGCATAAAATCTTATGTAACCAGTACACTATGCTGTACATTATTGCTTGGAAGCATTACAATACTGTGAAAAAGTCTTAAGCCAGCCCTCAATGCTTTATATTTAGCTTCAAAGTGAGGCTTTCTTTGAATTTTTAAAAAGTGGTCTTGCGTAATACTTTTCTGAAGGTCTTAAAATGTTTTTCATTGGACATTATCGAGTCCAGTGCTTGTACCTGCCCATTTTAAGGGGAATGTTCGTTGAGCCACTTAACACTGAATCGTTCAAGCATAAAAACACAAGTGTCCCAGTTTAGTCAAAAAACATTATGCTAGAGTTCAAAAACAGCACTCTCTTTTCTCTATTACCACTACCTAATTCCACTTTCTCTTAATGTAATTTCATGACCACAGTGCCAAAATGGGTCTTACACTGAAATGTGATCACCGAAAACACAAATGCATCAAAAATATAACGTTTGTTTGTTATCTGCTTTGGTTGGTATTTTACTTTGTGATGTGTATTTTGAGAAAAGCAGAGAAGAGACAGCATTCGGTGATTGGTTTTCATCTGACACATTCCAACACAGTCTTTTATCAGCTGTTATATTTTAATCTTCGAAGCTTATCATCATATTCATTATCACATTCTTGATTGTGATCACTTGGTTTTTTTTCACCACATTATTGACTAAAGACAAAATTTAGTTGTCTGGAATATGGCATGTTGATTAGTTTCTGTACATTATTACCTTTTTAATCATATTGTTCCATGTAAGTTGACTTAATATCTCTGAGAGCTGATGACATGAGCACAGCTCTCACCCGCTGTCCTCTTTTCCACTTGCTTTTGTCTTTGCTCTTTGCCTTTCTACATCTCCTACCTCTCTTTATCCTTATTGCTTTCACAAATAGTTCAGAACTACAAAGGATAGGCCACAGTCCTACACACACACACACACACACACACACACACACACACACACACACACACACACACACGCACACGCACACACACACAGGGACCCCTCTGCTGTGTTGCTGTTTCCAGAAACTGGAGGGGGTTCTGGGAGCAAAAATAATGAGCTCATCAGTTCAGCCTGGAGGTGGTGCTGGCAACACACACACACACACACACACACACACACACACACACACACACACACACACACACACACACACACACACACACACATAATTTTTCTCTCTTTCTGTCCCATACACAGACACAGAGGCAATTACCACAATCCATGCTCGGGAGGATATTCCATCTCTCTCCAGCCGACTTGACCGTGACTCACTGTAAAGACTCAGGGCTGCTGAAGTGGTTGCCCCAACTCCTCACCCTCTTCTTTTTGTTGTTCCAAAGAAATGCATGTGGTTTTAAAAGAGAAGAGTGCATGTGTCAGAATATGTGTTCATGCTCGTCGACGGGGATGTTTGTTAAGTGTGCATCAGTGCACGTTCTCAGATCTAATCCTGTGCAGCAAGCGTATGGAGATTTTCAGTCAGTTGCATCTGTGCATGTGGTAATTTAAGTTTCTGGGTAGCGGGGATTTTGTGCACACGGATGTCCTAATGCATTCATATAGCTATGAAAGCGAAGGTGACGATGAGGAGGAGCAAAAGACTGATGATGGAATGTTGTCAAGTGCTGTCTGCAGGAAGTCTAGGCTTGTTTATTTGAAGGGAGGATTATCATTTGAATGAACTGCATGAACCCAGACTTAAAGCATGGTGGCTCTAGAAATGGAGGTCATGAACTAGTAGGTTGAATAATTGCATTGAGTTTTCACTGCTCATAGCAAACAAGTGGGTGGTCTAAATCCACATGACTGCAAGTTTAAAAAAATTCTCATTAATGTGAAGTTATTGAATACATTTTATGAGATAAAAGGCAAACAATAATGGTAACTGAAATACAGTAAATTTATGGAAACTAAATGTGCTAAATTTGACAAAGTACAGTTTATTAATGTCATAAGTAAATTAATGCTCTTAATTAAAAACTCACAAGCTCATATGTTTAGCTTTGCCACTAAGACACTCTGTCCTTCAAACAGTACCTGCCTCAAAAGACAATTTCTTTGTCCTAAATGATCAATTCAGCATTAATAAACACATAGTGGTTTGTTGCCACTCATTAATCATCCTCAGCTTGGGCTCTTTGGCTTGATGCAATTAACTGGTTTCATTGAGATTTCTAAGTTGGAGTGAAATACAAAGACAGAGGATGCCTTCTGGATTATTGATTCAGTTTACTTGCGTGTCCTTTCAGTTGTCTCCACTAATCTCACATTTTTGCTTCCACGTGTTACTTGCTACTTCTCTTCTCTTCTCTTCTCTTCTCTTCTCTTCTCTTCTCTTCTCCTGGACTCCTCCTTTCAGCTCTGTCTTTTCTCTTGTTCTGTCCTTCACTTGTTTTTTTGGCGTAATGATGCCTCACAGCTCTAAGTTATTAGATCCAATATAATTTTCAAAGCAATAAAATCTGTGGATTTTATTCTTTGTCTTCATTTTTTTTTTCCATTACCCTCGGAATGTATTATAACAAGCTTACTTTTGATCCTTACAGGCTCAGGTTTAATTACATTCAAAGAGACATCACTATCAGCCATAGAGCAGAATAAGCAAAGAAGGCTTTTTTGATTAAGACCATAGTTTCTGTTTTGGGTTCTATTTTTTTATGAGTTAATATCTGGATTCTTTGTGATATCAGCCATGACTGGAAGTTTGAAACTTATTTTTCAATAACCTCATATTCATATGGAAAGTTAGGCTCTCCAAATCCAGGATGGTGAATATTTAGCAAGCAAAATGTCACACAGGAATATGGTATTAACCTTTTGATATTGAATCATTTACTATGCAAGTTATTAAAATAAACTTTTTTCCTTTTCAACCGGAGTCTGGATGTGTGTAAATGCATGTGTTTCAGTGTGCAGTCGGTTGAGAACGGGTTGGAAAGGTCAGTATGCTGCATTATCAATTACATCTTTTTCGCAACACTTTCAAACAGATAGAGAAAGAAATTAGACCGGTTCCACTTCACTTTGCCTCATAACACTTAATAAATTGAAGAACCAGTCCTAACCTAATATTTAATGAATTCAGTATGAAGTCTGAACAACAAGTCTTCACAATTAAATGCTATGTTGTTGTTGCAGGAGGCTCATGGGTTGATCTTTTTCATACATTTTCATCAAGATACAATTACTTTCACAAGGTTCACAGCACTTTTTTAAAATATTTTTAACGTACCTCTTATCTTTTATTAAGACATTGTTTGCATGTCAGAAGAAACGGAATGCTGTCATCAGCTGTAAATAAGAGCAATAACAAATCACAACCCAACACTGATTATGTGAATAACGTAATGTTATCAGCCCTGATTTCAATACATTATTATTTTGGCAAAACAGTTTTCTTGCCTTTCTCATTTTGTGGGAGTTTATTTTGAATTCTTCCTTAGTGGAATTTTAGCCACTTGGGGGCAACAAAGCAAGTCATAATACTACACATCACTGATATTAAAAATAGGTGGCTATTTACATATCCAGCAGACACAACACCGGCAACGTCAATTTTTGGGGGGAGTGTATTTGTCTCAACCTGATGACTAAGTCCTATATTTGCTTAGTTTTGTTTTTGTCTACGAGCAGTCGCTGATGACTCAGTTCCTGACATGCTATTTACCTCCTTGAGGGGATAGGATAGCTGCTGCTTTTAAGCTGGATAGCTTTCTCTGGCTGCTGGGGAAAAAAAGATGCTTAAAAATCCATTAAGGAAAGAATCATAACTTTCTGTTTCTGGTTTAGTATGGGCGCTTTCACATCATGCTGGCATTTCCTCCTCATTCACTATAATACCCCAAAACACAAGACTTTAACCAGTTAAAAGTTGTTATACTGATCTCTTCCTTTTAATGGATGAGCTTGAGCAGGGTTGTTTTGTAGATTTTTCCAAACTGTAACTGTGTGTGTAATCATTTAGTGAAGTGCAGAACACTGTTGCTTCATGCTCTGTTATGCTTCTTAAAATCAAGAGGACACAGATGTGGGCAGTGGGCAACTTATAGGATTCCCTCTTAATAATCACTTACAAATGGTCCTGGTGCTTTCTGTCCTATTCTCCCATTGGCTAAAAAAATTGAATGGTGAGTTGTATCCATGTTGCCATTTGTCAGTGTGTTAGCGCTACAACATATATTGGCAAACAGTCCAGGATGTACCCCACCTCTTGTCCCGTGACACCTGGGATAGGCTCCAGCTTCCCTGAACTGGGTAAGGAGAAGAAAATGGACGAGTAGATGTTGCCAACTAATTACGTTATATAGCTATAAAGTATTTTCCTCCATACTGTTATTGAAAGTGGAGCATACAACCAAATATTACAATTTGCTTTGATAGGAACTTTTTTGATCATCACTCTCTACTGAAAAGATAAACGGGAAGCAGAGGAATCTGAAATATGAGAAAAGATATAGAATAAATTAAGAACCATGGCAGGTGTGACAGTAAAAATCTTGAAAGAGAAATAGACAGAGCAATAAAGTGAGTAGTTTTATTTGCTGAAACAGTTTTTAAATCCAAATAGTATTTCTATGAATAATTAAAACTATGATAATTAATAAATAATTGTTTTCCAGCTTGAAGGTGATCAAAGTTGTGATGCTAAAAAGGGATTAATACTCTGGCAGTCATCTGCATCTTCCTAATACAAAATAATGTGCAATTATTTTGCTATGATTAAGTGCTATATTGACATCAGCTGAAAGATAGAAGTGTTTATAAAGGGGAATCATATTCATAAGACAGTACGCATGGATTCTAATATATGGTAAATGGACTGGTACTTATATAGCACTTTTCTACTTAATTTGAGCACCTAAAGCAGAAGTTTCATTCACACCTTAGAACATTTATCCAAAATTCACTTTAACAGATACAGTAGTGCTCAGTATGTTGCCCGAGGATATTTTAACACACGGACAGGAGAAGCTGGAGATTGATCCACTGACATGCCTGGTAGCTGACCTGTTCTACCACCTGAGCCACAGATGTCCCCTAAAGTAATTCATGTGTGAGTGTAAATGTGTGTGTGTGTGTGTGTGTTTTGGTGAATAGATATCACGATATACAGTGGGGCAAAAAAGTATTTAGTCAGCCACCGATTGTGCAAGTTCCCCCACTTAAAATGATGACAGAGGTCAGTAATTTGCACCAGAGGTACACTTCAACTGTGAGAGACAGAATGTGAAAAAAAAATCCATGAATCCACATGGTAGGATTTGTAAAGAATTAATTCGTAAATTAGGGTGGAAAATAAGTATTTGATCACCTCAAACAAGGAAAATCTCTGGCTCTCACAGACCTGTAACGTCTTCTGTAAGAAGCTTTTCTGTCCCCCACTTGTTACCTGTATGAATGGCACCTGTTTGAACTCATCATCTGTATAAAAGACACCTGTCCACAGCCTCAAACAGTCAGACTTCAAACTCCGCCATGGCCAAGACCAAAGAGCTTTCGAAGGACACCAGGAAAAGTATTGTAGACCTGCACCAGACTGGGAAGAGTGAATCTACAATAGGCAAGCAGCTTGGTGTGAAAAAATCAACTGTGGGAGCAATCATCAGAAAATGGAAGACATACAAGACCACTGATAATCTCCCTCGATCTGGGGCTCCACACAAGATCTCATCCCGTGGGGTCAAAATGATCATGGGAACGGTGAGCAAAGATCCCAGAACCACACGGGGGGACCTGGTGAATGACCTGCAGAGAGCTGGGACCAAAGTAACAAAGGTCACCATCAGTAACACACTACAACGGCAGGGAATCAAATCCCGCAGTGCCAGACGTGTTCCGCTGCTGAAGCCAGTGCATGTCCAGGCCCGTCTGAAGTTTGCCAGAGAGCACATGGATGATACAGCAGAGGATTGGGAGAATGTCATGTGGTCAGATGAAACCAAAGTAGAACTTTTTGGTATAAACTCAACTCGTCGTGTTTGGAGGAAGAAGAATACTGAGTTGCATCCCAAGAACACCATACCTACTGTGAAGCATGGGGGTGGAAACATCATGCTATGGGGCTGTTTTTCTGCCAAGGGGACAGGACGACTGATCCGTGTTAAGGACAGAATGAATGGGGCCATGTATCGTGAGATTTTGAGCCAAAACCTCCTTCCATCAGTGAGAACTTTGAAGATGAAACGAGGCTGGGTCTTCCAACATGACAATGATCCAAAACACACCGCCCGGGCAACAAAGGAGTGGCTCCGTAAGAAGCATTTGAAAGTCCTGGAGTGGCCTAGCCAGTCTCCAGACCTCAACCCCATAGAAAATCTGTGGCGGGAGTTGAAAGTCCGTGTTGCTCGGCGACAGCCCCAAAACATCACTGCTCTCGAGAAGATCTGCATGGAGGAATGGGCCAAAATACCAGCTACTGTGTGTGCAAACCTGGTAAAGACCTATAGTAAACGTTTGACCTCTGTTATTGCCAACAAAGGTTATGTTACAAAGTATTGAGTTGTATTTTTGTTATTGACCAAATACTTATTTTCCACCCTGATTTACGAATAAATTCTTTACAAATCCTACCATGTGGATTCATGGATTTTTTTTTCACATTCTGTCTCTCACAGTTGAAGTGTACCTCTGGTGCAAATTACTGACCTCTGTCATCATTTTAGGTGGGGGAACTTGCACAATCGGTGGCTGACTAAATACTTTTTTGCCCCACTGTAGATAGATGTTATACTATGTTCTATTTCTATTGTAAAGCGCTTTGGGTGCCTTGAAAAGCGCTATATAAATCCAATCCATTATTATTATTATTATTATTATTATTATTATTGCTGACTTCATTCAGTGCTTACTTACTGCTGATTGTACCATAAGAAAAATGACTGTCACTGCTGATCATTCCCCATGAATCATAATGGATCCTTTTAAACATTCATCTCAGATGCACTTATTGTGCATTTGCATGGATAAAGGTGATTTTAATTTGATGTTTTCATGAATTCTTATGGTGATATTCTCAACAATGCAATACCATTAAACATCCATCCATCCATCCATCTGTTACCCATTATATCTCAAAAAACAAGAAAACAAATAATAATGAAAAACCCCACCAAAAATTTCATTTTACAGTGTTGTGTAACATTTTGCTTGGTCCCTGAGTCATAAAACCTAACAAGAAATTGTCATTGGTCATTTAGAGAACAAGACAAAAGATTCAGGGTGTTAATGTAAAACTGGCTGAATGAAGTTAAAAAAAAAACCCCAAACCAAAACAAACCAAACCATTCTGAAGCTTACTTTTCTCTTTTCATGAATACTGATGTGAACTACAATCCATTTGCAGCCACACGTCCGCTCAGTCTGCAATTTATGATTCAAGCTGTAACTACCTCATTTGATCCCATCCTTGTTATGCTAATTTCCTCTCACAATGGTAGCAAATCAGTTTGATTTAACTGTGCAAACTGTGTGAGTAGAGGAGTGGTTGCTTTTACAGTTCAGTTTGTGTGTCTGCTTGTGTGGGCTTACACCTGTGTGTCTGTGTATGTGTGTGTGCGCATGTGTGTGTGTGAAATACAGCGTACAGTTGTCACTGCACTGAGAGGTGTTTTTGTACCAAAGCCAAAGCTTCCAATCTGCATTTTGATGTCATTAGCCTGCCACATCAGGTTGCTTCAGTGGTACTTTAAACCCAGATTGTGTTTTCAAGAGCACTACACAGAATATGCAACAAAAGGTTTAAAAAGCATCAAAAAGACCCTTATAATGAAATCCGAAATTATTTTAGAAATTGGTCATTTGGTATTCTAGATTTTCTTACATCTGTATAGTAAAAACTAAAGCACACAACTGAAAGCACACAACTGATATAGTTAGTTATTTTTCTGTTATGGTTATCATACTGTGTTTCTTACTATGCACATATTATTTCCTGTTTTACAGGACATTCAGAGGTTGCAAGCCTTCCAAAATAGCACTACTTATCTTCACACCAATAAGTTGTCAAAAAGTCAGCTCAGTGCTGGTTGTCTCCTAATGTGAGATTTGCATTGGTCTTGACTTCCTTTTCACACCTTTTCCTTCTATGAGTGTCTTTAAACATTTGAGACTGCTGGTGAGGTGGTGCTCTTTTTGTGGTATATATCACCTCTTTCTGGACTGCAGTATATACAGGTATATATGTATATACACTCAACAAAAATATAAACGCAACACCTTTGTTACTGCTCCCATTCCCCATGGGATGGACGTAGAGACCTAAAATTCATTCCAGATACACAATATAACCATCCCTCCCAAACAGTGGTCACAAATCAGTCCAAATGTGTGGTAGTGGGCACATCTGCTATATTGAGATAATCCATCCCACCTCACAGGTGTGCCACATCAGGATGCTGATCTGACATCATGAGTAGTGCACAGGTGTACCTCAGACTGCCCACAACAAAAGGCCACCCTGGAATGTGCAGTTTTGTCTCACAGCAAAATGCCACAGATGCCACAAGCAATGAGGGAGCGTGCAATTGGCATGCTGACAGCAGGAATGTCAACCAGATCTGTCGCCCGTGCATTGAATGTTCATTTCTCAACCATAAGCCGTCTCCACAGGCGTTTCAGAGAATATGGCAGCACATCCAACCGGCCTCACAACCGCAGACCTCGTGTAACCACACCAGCCCAGGACCTCCACATCCAGCAGGTTCACCTCCAAGATCGTCTGAGACCAGCCACCCAGACAGCTGCTGGAACAATTGGTTTGCACAACCAAACAATTTCTGCACAAACTGTCAGAAACCGTCTCAGGGACGCTCAACTGCATGCCCGTCGTCCTCATCGGGGTCTTGACCTGACTCCAGCTCGTCGCCGTAACAGACTTGTGTGGGCAAATGCTCACATTCGATGGCGTCTGGCACGTTGGAGAGGTGTGCGCTTCACGGATGAATCATGGTTCACATTGTTCAGGGCAGATGGCAGCTGAGAATGTCCCAGTTCTTGCATGGCCAGCATACTCACCGGACATGTCACCCATTGAGCATGTTCGGGATGTGCTTGACCGGCGTATACGACAGCGTGTACCAGTTCCCACGAATATCCAACAACCTCACACAGCCATTGAAGTGGAGTGGACCAACATTCCACAGGCCACAATTGACAATCTGATAGACTCCATGTGACGATGTGTTGCACTGCATGAGGCAAATGGTGGTCACACCAGATACTGACCGGTTCTGGGTCCCCAGACCCCCAATAGCGCAAAAAACTGCACATTCCAGGGTGGCCTTTTGTTGTGGGCAGTCTGAGGTACACCTGTGCACTACTCATGATGTCAGATCAGCATCCTGATGTGGCACACCTGTGAGGTGGGATGGATTATCTCAATATGGCAGATGTGCCCACTACCACACATTTGGACTGATTTGTGACCACTGTTTGGGAGGGATGGTTATATTGTGTATCTGGAATGAATTTTAGGTCTCTACGTCCATCCCATGGGGAATGGGAGCAGTAACAAAGGTGTTGCGTTTATATTTTTGTTGAGTGTATATATATATATATATATATATATATATATATATATATATATATATATATATATATATATATATATATATGTGTGTGTGTGTGTGTGTGTGTGTGTGTGTGTACGAAGCTCACTCACATCAAGTCACAAGAACGTGTTCTGGAACATAGTTATGGTCAAAGTTTTATTGATCACCTCAAAATTACTCAAAGTTTTGAAATGTCATGTGTACACACACAGACATTCTGCATAGTAACTACTAGTCCACGATGCCCTTGAGCTCTGGTCCTTGTTTTTTCTAACCTGACCCTCAGTGATGTGAAAGACTGTGTGTCAGAAAGAGAAAGTGAGAGAGTAGAAGTGAATCTATCTTATTTGCTTATTTTTTTATTTTATTTTTTTGCTCGATTCTCTGAAACATGAGGTAGGGTGAAAACAAACCTCAAAGTCAGGTAGTGCTTGACTTATGCAAGTGATTTACGAGAGTTTCTTTTCCTCTGAGTCTAATAACTGGGAGTCTGGAGCTGAGTCATTGTATATAACAGTGATATCTGTCAACTGTGTTAAATGGTAAAAATGGTAAATGGCCTGCATTTGTATAGCGCTTTTCTAGTCCCTAAGGACCCCAAAGCGCTTCACACTACATTCAGTCATTCACCCATTCACACACACATTCACACAGTGTTAATTGAATATTGACCTACACTCACCAGGCACTGCATTGTTTCAGCCTTACCTTACCTTGCTTGTACAGGGTTGGGCCGCCTTTTGCTTTCACAGCTGTCTCACTTCTTCATGGCACAAATTCGACAAGGTGCTGGAAACATTTCTCAGAGATTTTGGTCCCCACTGACATGATAGCAAAAACCCAGTTGCTGCTGATTTATCAGCTGGAAATCCATGACTAGAATCTCCTGTTCCCCCACATCCCAAAGGAGTTCTACTGAATTAAGATCTGATGACTGTTGAGGTCATTTGAGTAGAGGGAACTCATTGTTATGTTCAAAAAATCAGTTTGAGATGATTTGAACTTTGTGACACAACATGATGTATTATCCTGCTGGAAACTGCTATCAGAAGATGGGTACACTGTGCTCATAACCACTGTGGTCATATGATTAGCAACAGCACTTAGGAAGTCTATGATGTTAAATGATGCACCACCAGGAGCCTGAACTCTTGATACAAGGCAGGATAGATCCATGTGTTTATGTTGTTTACCGCAAATGGAGATTCATCAGAATAGGCAATATTTTTTCAGTCTCCTGTCATTCAAATTTGCTCATCCTGTGCAAATTGTAGCCTCAGTTTCCTGTTCCTAGCTGACAGGAGCGGCACCCAGTGTGGGACACTGCTGCGGCACCCAGTGTGGGAAAATCCCAGTACTCAGACCAGCCTCTCTAGTACCAAAAACCATGCCACGTTCAAAGTTAGATCATCTTTGTTCCCCATTCTGATGCTTGGCTTATCTCAATCCTGCCAACACATGTAAGTACACAGAGGTGCTGCCACGTAATTGGCTGACTAGATATTTGGAGTGGTTTGTTTTCAGTTTGTTTTTCAGGTGCAGGTCATCCTGTTTCTGGTCAACTGTTTTTATTTTCTTTTTTGGCCTCTATTCTACTGCTCTGTTTCCCTTTGCCACTGAAGAGTAGGAACGGAGTGCCCAGTAGATGGGGAAAAAAGAACGCATTAGAATGGTGCAAATCAACCAATTAAAACAAAAACAAACACACAAACATGGTGTAGATAATAGTCAAGCTATACTTGACTATTATTGGCATTAATAACAGGAAGCCCAGCCCAGCCCATTCCTTCTAGATTGGGTGTAAAATAGAAGGTGGTTGTTATGGGAAAATACTGTGCATCCAGAACGAGGTAAGCAATTATGTACTGTAAGCTTTGACTAACAACGCCTTCTTAATCCATGCTGAACAGTTTACTGTAAAGCGATGCAAGCAAGATGTCTGTTCTCTCCTCCGGAAACTAAAGTTTAAAGTTTTTGTTCAACATCAAGACTCAAGTACAAGGGTACATCACTGTTGTTAGTAGTCTAAATGAAAACCACCTTCACATGTAACTTTGTAACTCCTGCATTAAGCTGTAATTTTTCATTTGTATTCTTCTGTTGAATTGACTTACCATAAATCAATAAAGATATGGGCTGATAATGTTGTGATGAGCAAAGCTCAGCTGTGAAATTAAGTTTTGGAATTCAAGGTTGAAATTAACACAAGTGAAGCATCGAGAAGGATAGAGCAGCAAGACTTGTTAATCCTTAAATCCTTAAAACCCTCAAGAAGGAAAAATGTGATTTAACAAGGGCCATATTATTTTAACAAGCTTTCTGTTTAGCCAGCCATACTTGTATTTATCCCAAATCTACCACACTCTCTCAGTATCTCTCCGAGTCTCTGTTTGCTGCATCTTAAATCTAATGTGTTGCTTTTTTCCCTCATATACTTCTCTTTCTCTTTTATTCTGTAAATCAATTTTGGGCTTGAGGCTGCTGTGCCTTGCAGGCATAGCTCTCTTTGATAGCGTTCCCACCACAACTCTGTATGTGTGTGTGATAGCACCCACCACAGCTCAACAGCCAAGCCAGATTTCAAACTTTTTTGTAGGATTTTGGTTTAAACTCAGCTATGATGCTGCCTAAACAGAAGCGTATAGACACATATGCACACACACACGCTCACATACGCACATGCACTCAGTGGTGTGTGTGTACAGGGTTTTGGTTAATGGCAATGTAAAAAACTGAAGTTTCGTTCCTCTGCTACACATGTGTAGGCTTAGCAATAAAGAGCTAGAGACAGACAGAGGGAGAGAAAAGGAGAGGCACAGCTTTGAAGGCAGATGTACCTAAAGGCAATGTCCTTCAAAGAGTTTGTTTCTCAAAGATTTTTCAGGCTGGGAAGAGGGAATATTGTGCATAAATGTTGGAGATAATGAGCTGATTCCCACATGTTGTAATTTCTAATAGGTACATACACACACACACGCTCTCATTTTCATATCTTACTGAGGACATCTAATTGACATAATGCGCTCCCTAGCCACTTACCCTAAACCTAACCATCAAAAATGAATGCCTAACCCTTACCCTATACCTAACCATAACCTAATTGTAACCCTGACACTAAAACTACATTTTGAGCCTGAAAAAGGCCTTCAAGCTCACGGAGACAGGCATTTTGTCACCATAAGTGACTTTTGGTCCCCACAAGTATAGTGGTATGCCAATTGTCTGTCCCCACAAGAATGTCTAAACATGTACACCCCCCCCCCCCCCCCCCCCCCCCCCCACACACACGTATACACGTGTATGACTTTGTCAGAGGAAAAGATTTGGGATGAGTCCAAACTAAACGCAATTAAATCACAACATATTTGACAGTAAAGCTATTACATTTAAGAAAGGTTAAGGGAAAATGTTTTGCTTTGCTGTTATTATTTTATTGTAGAATCTTATGATACTGTAGATTGTGTATTAAAATACAAGCAACACATCACCAGTGGATCTCACTATAATTGTTTACTGTAGATGTACTGTTTTTCGGTCCAGTTGCAACGCTGAATATCCAAGTGCCTGGCCTTTATTAGATGGAAATCATAGGCATGTTTTTTTTCCTATCTTTGCTTTTCTATTTAGCCACAAACAGTAACTAAAGGTGGATGCCCCACATGTTCTTTTTTGTCATAACAGCTTCTGTCTTCTCTTTTGACTCAAGCATGATTCATTCCCTCAGGTCACATGTGCCACACAGTTGTCACTCAAGCTCTGCTCTCCAAAACCTACTGGCTCCACCGGGTTGTGTGCGCTCTGCTGCAGATGTGTCTCTCTAAGCCTTGCGCTAAGCCCTCTGTGCTATTCTAAACTCCGACTGTAAACAAGTGTATGGAAAGCTCTGCAATAAATAAGAGTGGAATGCAACATGTAAGCTGACATCATAGCCACCTGTCTTGCAAGAGAGCCCAGACTTTGAACTTAAAATCACTGTTAACCGGTTGTGTTGCATCTTATGTGGAATAGCTCCCCCCATTGACTGAAGACTGTATAGCAGGTAAGTGTATATTGTTGGATTTGTTTGATAGTCAAATGACTGTAATATTGTGTTTTGGAGGAAGTCAATCTGAATTATAACTCTCACTGCTGAAAAAAGCAAAACGAGTTATTGTTTTTTTTCCATAGTGGACACATTTCAAAACCATCACAGTCTCTTCTAATAAAGTACATGTGAAACATTGATTTACATTTGTTACACACATTTTCTAATTGAGCACTGCTGTTTGTTTAACATACACAGTGTCATCAGATGTTTTTCTGGAGAGCCCCAGCCTTTCCTACTCCCCTAGTAGTAGTAACACCTCCTTAGTAACCCCTACTTCACTGTGCTACAGAGAGATTGCATCACACTGGCTCTTTACCTGTGAAAGACAAACAACACATTCTTTAATCCTGTGAATCAAAGGTATTTCTGTATGTAATTTTTTTTAAAACATCACTGCAATTAGTGGATAGAGAAGGAAAATGTTTCTGATAAATACGTACAACCCTGTTTCGAAAACGTTAGAAAATTATGTAAATGCATGCAAATAAAGCCTCATTTTTAATTTGATAAGCTTGTTTAAAACACCATTAAACCTCACTCGTGATTGCAGAAACATGTCGCTACAGTATTTTTTTTTCCAGTGTAACATAATTTAAGGTCAGTCACTGGATAGAAAGATCAAAACTTTAAGGTCATGCTTCACTTGACAAACTACAAGGGCTGCGTCCTCTCAACCTCTGAAACCATGGCTTCCTTGAAGAGATGTGGCTGAAGAGACAGCAAGATGAAATAAATCTGTCATAAAATAAAAATAAAAACTGTGTTTCTGGTGATTTTCTATTGAGATTATGAAACATTAACTTTGAAGTTGTAACATTAAGTCAAAGCATGACATCATGACATGCTCTGGCAGGCACTGATGTCAGATTTTCTGCCTCAGTGTTTAGAATCAGTGAGCCTTGGTGGGTAGAAGTGATTTCACAAGACTGCCGAAATATAATGAGCTTATATAGCTTTAGAGAAGATGTAATCTTTTCTTAAAATATCATTCTAATCAAATTTTCCCCTTTTTTATACAGTGCAATTGGTTGGATAAGTGAAGTTTAATAATATAGGAAAGACAAGTTCCTAAACTTGTGCACTGTGTGACATCTGCACCTTAATTGGTTGTTCTTTAAACACCTTTCTCTTATAATGTCACCCGGGAAGCTGCATGATATTACTAATACAGAAAATAGTGTAAAGACCTCCCAGACCTGAAATCCAGCATGTGTGCAGCCCTCATTCTCATTAGACCTGCGGCTTTGTTTATGTTAAATACTCACAGATGAGTCTCATAAAATCCTTTTAGCTACTTGGACTACAGCTAACAGTATGCTATGTAAATTAGATTTTTAAAAAAAAATATTTTTAATACCACACTAAGTAATCTGGGATTTCAGTGAAAGCCCTAATAAAATACTTGAACATAAGATTTTAATACCTAGAATATTTCTGAAATACCTGTTGTTTTATTGCATGCTTGTGAAATTAAAAATTGTTTCCAGGGAAAACACGCTCTTCCATAGACAAAAAAAAAGTTGTTTAGCCAAAGACGTTAAAGACACAGTTTCCCCCTATTTGCTACCCTTACACAGTCATTAGTCCTCTGCTGTTTTATTGAATGTAAATACTCACATCTCAGTGCAAATAGTTTAAACTTTTTTTTCTCTGAACTGCTTTAGGGAATATCCAAACTTTTCATGACACATGTTTAGCAGAACTTTTGGTCAGAAGATTTGCTTTTTGCCCTCTTTTGATTGAAAAAATTCAAAAACACCTCGTGTCTGTGAAAGTTCTCAGTCATCCAGGTCATCGTAGTCTAAGGAGCTTGGAAAGAAAAGTGTCTGGACCTCTTTAAGTTGTTTGAAGACGTTTCACTTCTCATCTGAGAAGCTTCTTCAGTTCTAGGGTCAAATGGTGGAGAGTCCCAGATTTAAGCCCTGTGGGAGTTTCCATTGTGCCTGTTGGGGGGGGGGGGTCAGTCCCTAGAACTGAAGAAGCTTCTCGGATGAGAGGTGAAACGTCTTCAAACAATTTAAGGAAGTCCAGACGCTTTTCTTTCTTTCAAGCTCCTTAAAAACATCTCCTCTCACCTAATCTTAGATGTCTTGTCATGAACAATACATCTGAAACACTTTCAAAAGAATCTTAATCAGTCATCTGTTTCATAAACTCAAGCACTGTTTATGATTGAGCTCAAAGTCTGTAAGTTTCAGCTTGGATGAGAGGGCCTGGAAATGATCAGCACCCTACTAAAACATTTTGTTGCAAGGTGTAGGCCTGGCCTAAAGCAGCAGAGCAGATCATCCTCAGTCTTCATTCCAGTAAATGCATGAACAGTGTGACTGGGATGTTATAGCAACAAATGTTTTTGGTCCTGTGCTTGTTCTGTGGACTAAGCTTCAGAAGTACCTGGGACCTTAAATGAATGTTCTATCACCAATCGATTACTCTGTGAGTATTTTACTATTATTGGTGATCATTTCATATATGATGCAGACCTATTTTCTGAGTTCAATCTAATTTACTAGGCATGCTAGATTTCACTGTGCTAACAACAAATGCACTTCATGATTCCAAAGATACTAGCTTAGTGTAGATAGCAACATTTTATCATAAATATTGCATAATTAAAATAAACTACATAACTTAATGTTTTTACATCCTGCAGTAAAAAGGAAAAAAAACACAAGCTTTCTCTTTAAGCACAAAAACAAAGCACCCGTGTTTGACAAGTGACATTATTACTTCTTAAAGGTTTGTATTAAACAAATAAACCTAAATGTAATTTAAGTAAAAGTCAGCATCCAGAAACTGACACTGCTATCATTCATATAAAACAAACAAAGATTTGATTTATGTCAACCTTATTACACAGGCAAGCACATAGTAGGAAATGTGCTAGTGCTTCAGTGGTACAGCTCATTTTGAATGTCTATATCCAGGCTTTCTTACCCACATCTCTCTTTCTCGCTTGCTTTAAGTCTTTGCTGTTTTGTGTTTGATCTTGCATGAACTTAGACAGAAAAAGGTTTTGTTATATTGTAATATAAAATTCAACCTTCATCAAAATTCTTAAGATGTATAGCTTCAAAACTATAATAGATTTTGTAGAATTTATGTAAAAAAGAAAATGTTTTATAGATGATGATGTTCCATTCACTGAAACTGTGAAAGTCCACGAGAGATCTGAATCCTGAACAACAGTACTTGACATAGAATATATCAGTTCCTTTGTCCTGTAAGTTTGAAGCTGAAAAAGAATGAAAAGTTTTGAGTTTTCAATAAAAACTTCAATATGAAAAACTGCAAACTACATGCTCATATGGATGACTTGAAGTCATATCCTTAGGCATACTTTCTCACACTCTGAGACAGTGGTACTTTTCAGGGTATTTTACTATCCATGTGCTGCTGTGAGCAATTAAAGGTCCAATGGGACAGACAGGAATGTAGCTTTGGCTTTTAACATACAGTGAGCCCTCTGTGCTGCTCAACTCTGACCAACCTTGAAGCGTTTCGATGAGTAGATGGAAATACCTGTTTGTAGGTGAAAACCATGCGCATATATGTCTATACAAACCACATGTCCCTGCATATGAACCCTACTGACCTGTAAAGGGATTAAACCACAGCAGGGTTCTTACAGCAGTCAACCTTTTCACAGTTGCTAAATATGCACACATGCAGGTGAACACACACACTCACATCAGCACACACTCACACAGACGCGCACCAAATGTGTTCTTGTCATCCTGTCCTCCACCTCTAACTCTAACCTTTGTCACAGACCGTTTTCACAGACATGCAGATGTTTCCTGAGACCAGAATCTGTTATCTATGGCAAGAATTGCACCAAATCGTCACAGCTGTATTTTACTTTTAATAGAGTATTTACAAGTAGCAGTGATATACAATGAAATGACAAGTTAAATGTTACTGTAATCTGCAACAGATGAATGGCATTGAGTTATACTCAGTCTAGTTAAAAATGATTGTGATTTAAAAGTTTGTATGTAAAATATAACTTTTAAAAAATTTTGCTTTTAAGTTTTCTGCTATTTAAGCATGTCTTTTTTAAGCATACTGTCTGGTATACTGACAGCATGGGGTCAGACTCAGCACAGCCACTGGGATAAACATAAATTCAAAGTCAAATTTATTTATATAGCACATTTCAGACAACAACTGTTGAGCAAGTTGCTATACATTTAAAATAATCTAAAGAGATTAAAAAAAAAAACAGAGGAAAACATGAAGACATAAAATTTAAGAAAAAGTAGTAAAAAATGAGAAGATTTGAGTAAGAAACAAGATAAATAAAAGTAGTACAAAGTCATTTTAATGTAAAAGCCAAGGAATAAAAGTGGGTTTTCGGATGGGTTTTGAAAGTGTCTAATGTTGGGGAGGTCTCGATGTGAAGCGGCAGTTTGTTCCACAATTTAGGAGCAGTCACAGCAAAGGCCCAGTCTCCTCTGTGCTTTAATCTGGACCTTGGGACAGCTAGGAGCATTTGATCTGCAGACCTCAGTGATCTTGCAGGAGTGTACCAACTCAAAATTATTGAACAGAACAACTTTCAGTACAAATCCCATGCTGTCAAGTAATTGACCCCACTAAGGTGGATTGTCATTCCATCAGACAAGAATGCCTAACACACTTAAGTAACAAATATAGATTGTCTTTAAAGATATAAAAATAGTTGTTACATTTTCCATGGTTCACTGTTGAGGTGATATCTAACTCTAATTTTCCTTAATGGATTGAAGGTTTAAAAAAAGCCTAAAAGATCTCTTTCTTTAAGTTAAACACAATTTCTATCTGCACAGCTATATTTTTATCATGTCAGAATTACTGCTGCTGGAAGTACTGTTGTCTTAATCACAGCCTTTTAACTTCCAACATGATAACGGTGCCACCTAGAGGACTCCTAGCATGCTCTTAAGGAATGAGCCTCCACAGCACATTTCTGACCATGTGCTAGTATATACCATTTTATTCTTTACATCACTAGATTATATAAATGAATACATAAATCATCTGTGGGGGAAAGCTACTAAGAAGACATGATTGATTAACATGATAATTGATTTTAATATTACATTCATAATCCGAAATACATTTAAAACTCCAGGTGCTTTGAAAAGTGAAAATGCATCCAGAATCTACAGTTAACATTAATATATTGCACTAAAGAAATTTATTATTTTATGTGTCTAACACAAAAAAATACATAATTTTCCTCCTTCACTATCCTTCTGGACTTGTGATATAGGATGACTCTTCTAGTGTAACAGTGCGTGTTACCTCCAAATAGCACCTCTGGGGTTGAGAAGTTGCTGTTGTGAGTTTGCATATGTGAGATGAAATACTCGAGTCTGTGTGTGTGTGTGTGTGCTTGTGTGCGCTTGTGTTTTCATGCATCTCTTGGGGTACCCAGCTGAAGCCAGCTGTATATCACGCAAGTCTCCCTTGTGTAACTTCAAAGTCACAGCATGTTCAGTTCAGGCTATTCATGACACAGTCACCGGAAGGACACATGTGTTTATGGAACCTGGACATACTGCTGTACATATAATGTCGTATACTTACTCTGTACTTCTTTCAAGGATATCATTTCAGCAAGTTTTCTTACCGAGCTATATGGGAGGACAGCAGAGAAATCTCTCTGGCCCTGGACAGAAGAAGCAAACATGCATGCCATGTGTCCTTCACACAACTTGAAACTGAAATAACCATGCTTTGAAAACTGCCGTAGAGAATTTGACTGTCTTCATAGCGCTGTGACTTTGTATTTCAGTTTTGCCTGAAAACTTTTGGACCAACACAATCTGGGAAAGGATAAGATGAACAAAAGAGACTGCAACAGAAAGTGGATAGAGGTAAGAAGATGAGACGTAATCTGTAAAGAAACATAAAACAAAGTTCTCATGTACAGACTACATTCCCACAAAAAAATAAAGCAAAACAAAATAAAAAATAACTGCCAAAGTGGTTCTGGACTACTTGTCCACCTTTTGAGGTTGTGGCTTAGGAACTAAAGAAAGAGATCTACTAATTGGAAAGTCAGTGTTTCGATCTCTGGCTCCTCCAACCTATGAGTCAAATAGTGTTTGAGTGTACTTTAACCCTTGGATGCACAACCTACCAATACCTACACTCTTCCACGAGTGGGGTCAAAAATGATCCTAAATAGAAACAATGCATTTTGGTATAAACTCAGTTGTTATTCTTCAAAATCTTTAAATCAAAGAGTTGTTATATTTTCATATTTGAGGTATTCCTCATAAAACATGTTTGTGACATGAGGCCCTTTGCATTTTTATTAGTTTTTTCATTAATTTTAAGAAATTGCAGTTTTTGTATCACTTGTATCACTTTTGTATGCTTGCTCTGCATATACCGTACTGCAGAAGCTGGGTCTTCCTTCTGAAAGGCACAAGTTGTTCATTCACTGTAACACAATCACTGAGAATTAATTTCTGCCTGCAGTTGACTAGGAACAGGCCCCATATGTAGTGGAAAGCTGCCATGTGGTTTGTTTTCAGTCCATAGGCTCTGGTCCTCTTGTCATCAAAGTGCAAGAAACGGCGAATATCTTTAAATCTTTGAATTGACATAGTGGCCTTGTACAATGGGTTATGCAGAGGACTCCCAAAAAACACACTGACTGGTACATCCCAGTTCTTCTCACTTCCTGCAAGAATGTTCAATCAAATGAAGGCCAGGAGCTTATGTTTGATTACATTTTTCCACTCTTTTCCCCTGTCTGTGGCTACTCTTTGTGCCTCCATGTTTGTGCATGTCAGCACCTCTTCTATTATATTATCAGACATGAACATCTTCCATGCATCTATTGGGGAGACAGTACTAAACCCAGGTGCAAGCCCCTGCCGACTAATTCAGAATATTGTGGCTAAAGCAGTAAGAGGGCCTCATTCTGTTAGACTCAATATCCATTTCCTCTTCAGGGGACTCATCAGAGGACTCCTCTGTGTCTGACTGGCCTTGTCCAGTGGGGGGGGGGACAGTAGTCTGGGTCCTCTATATCTGAGATGTCAGATTCTGAGTCAATGCCTCCAATTGGGCTCTTCATCCCATCCGTCCGGGATCATTTATAGGGCAAGGTCCACAGCTGGCCTCATAGCAGCCATGTTACTTTAAATATTAAAAAAATAAATCAGAAAGGACAATGTTTGAAATGCACAGGAAACTATAAACAGGGCTGCACATAAATGGTCCACAGGTGCGCATTCACTGTCAAAATAAAAGACACGCACCAGATAAGAAGTTGGAACGCTCGTTTGCGTACATTAGATGTTCTGGAGGAGGACAGACATTTGTTCAGAACTCTAAAGATGTCGAAGAAGCAAGCTCTGTAAGCAATTACTTTGGCGTTCCTCCACCGCAAAAGAAGCGCGTATTCTATGAATTTCCGGGAATACTTTTATTTTGACAGCGAATGCACACTTGCGAACCACTTATGTGCAGCCCTGACTATAAATCATGTATGTTACTGTGTAAAAATTAATTCTTGATCCATCAGAAGTGTAAGTGGGACAGTCAGAGTTGCTAAGAATGAAAGTTTCATAGAAGATTCCATAGGAACTGCTTGGGGTCATTTATGACCCCACTTGTGGAAGAGTGGGGTAGCGATACAAAAACTGCATTTTTTTTAAAATTAATGAAAAAATTAATAAAAATGCAAATAGCCTCATGTTACAAACATATTTTATGAGGAATACCTGGAATATGAATATATTACAACTTTTCATTTTAAAGATTTTGAAGAAAAACAACCCATGGGGTCATTTTTGACCCCACGTGTGCATCTAAGGGTTAAAACTGATTTTAAAAAATGCTTTGTATGTAGATGTAGAAAAAACAATGTGTGTGAACAGAGGGAGATGGTACTCATCTTTCTAAACAGAAAAAACCCCAAACGCTATAAATACTAAATACAGCAACTAACTTTCACTTACACTGCTACTCAGACATGATTCAGGATAGGATTATATTTCACCTCAGAAGTTTGCACAATTATTCAAGATAAACATAATCAAAGTTTTAATTACATTTCCACAAAAACAAGCGCTCAAACTTGGTATATAAATTTGTGAAAGAGTTTTCACAGGTTGCGAATGCACAGCACTAGAGTGATAGGGGAAAACAAAGAAGTGTTTTATATAAATTGCAGAAGCCAGGTGCACTGTGGGCGGTCAATTTCCTTATTTAAAATAAAAACAAAACACTGCAGCCTTTCAAAAAACAAAGCCAGTACAGGATATTCTCACTCTATAAAAATAGGTCAAAATGACATTTCTTTCTTCTTCAACATAAACTTTAAGATTCTCATAAGATGCAGCACATTAACTTGTAACATTAGCAAACTGCAGTTTTACTCACTGTACACAGCCTAGCACACTGACCCCCCCCCCCCCCCCCCGCCTCTCCTTCTGTCTGTTCCTGTGTGACAGAGTCAGTAACACCACAGCAGGAGGTGAAAGGAGGAGAGCTGCAGGCAGGAAGAGAGAGGAGAGGGAAACTGCAAAAGTACAGCACAGATTCATGCCTAACATTAGACGGCGGCAATGCAAAAATGTGTGACACTGCAAAAAGAAGGCACAGGGAAGAAAGAAAAAAAGAAAAAAGGTCTGTGTGCGATAGGGTTTAAATCCAATAACTGCATGCATGTATGGATCCGAGTCATTGTTCAAATATTTGAGCCTTTGTGTGCGCGTGTGTGTGTGCATGTGCACTTGCACAATGAATGGGGTGCCAGGCGGCAGCAGCTGGGAATGCCTTCCTCTGTTCTCCTGTCATCAATAAATGATCAGAGTGGGCCATCTGGAGAGAGGGAACCACCAACCACCAAGACCTGGCACTGAACGAATGACACAGAGAAAGAAAAAGAATGTGAGGATAGATCAGTGAACAGTAAGAGTAAGAGCGAGATGGAACAGGAAGGGGGAAGTTAAATTTAAAGAACACTGGGGAGGCAATTAAAAAGGATGGGAAAAAGACCCTACAATATATTGGTGGAGCTCAAAAGAAAATCGAATATTGTGAAAAGTTGTTTTTTCATGATTTAATTCAAAAAGGCATCATCTCCGATATTCTTTTGTTTAAATTGTTATGATTATAGCTCACGAAAATCAGAAATCAAGCATCTTATGTAATTAGAATATTCCCAAACAGCAATCAAAAAAAGGATTTACTAAATGTGGAACTTCTGAGTATGCTTTTTATTCTACAGTACTTGATTGAGTTTCCTTTACCATGACTTACTGCATCAGTAAAGTGTGAGGCAGAGGCATTCAGCTTGTGGTGTTGCTAAAAGCCAGGTTGCTTTGATAACAGTCTTCAGCTCATCTGTACTTTTGGGCTGAGTATTTCACATCTTACTCTTATCAGTGCCCTATAAATCGTCTGTAGGGTTCAGGTCAGGTGAGTCAGCTTATCAATTAAGCACATTACAATAAAATTCACATGACAATAACATGGTAAGCAAACCATTTGGAAGTAGTTTTGGCACTGTTTGCAGGTGGTAGGTTTAATCAAAAAGGAAACCGGCATCGCCATAAAGCTTTTCAACAGATGGAATCCTGACCTGATCTCCTGGTAGACAGCTGTGTTGATTTTGGATTTGTTGAAACAGAGTGGACCAACCACCAACAACACCAGCAGATGACATGGCACAACAAATCCTAACAGACTGCACAAACTTTACACTGGCATTTCAACACCTTACATCTGTGTCTCTCTAGACTCTAGGATCTTGATTTTCAAATGAAATCAAATTTACTTTCATTTGAAACGAGGACTTTGGACCATTAAGCCACAGTTTAGTTCTTTTTTCCTTAGTCCAGCTAAGATACTCCTGACACTGTCTGTGGTTCTGGAGTCTTTTGCCATTACTTTTGCAACACTTGACTGAAAGTGGCTGTGCATGGTGGCTGTTGATGTATTGCAACCACCTGGGATTCCTCTGGCCCACCAGTAACCCCTTCACTTCCTGCCTGCTGAGAGAAATATCCAAGAAGAGCTCAGACTCCACTCCTCAATTATCAGCCAACTTTTTCTACTGTGTACTTTACCCCTGACCATCACTAACCCCCCATTTACTCTCCATTAGAGCTTCCTGTTCATTCCTGTAGAAAGATACTCACTGGAGCACTTATCTTTTTCAGACTCCTGCTTTTTTTCCCCATTCCAAGTAGTTCTTAAAAATGTTGCAGTTCAAAAGCAAAACGTGCTGTAATGTGACTCGACAAATTTGCATCTAGACAAAAAGAGTAAACTTCGACCACATGTGCCAGAAGAAAAATGCAGTTGTTTCAAAAGAACTCACACTTTTGTATACTCAGATACTACATTTGACATAATACATACATAATATGACATTTTCAGAGACAGAAAATATGCAAAGAATATGCATAAAATAATTAGCCAATTTAAAGTAATTTTTTAAAAAGTATTTATTTTCACATTTTGTTTGTGGCTGGAGTTAAGAGAGTCATGGTCCTGAGTCTTTGACTTAGTATTTAGAGTTTTATACTGGCGTGTTTGTTGGAACGTTATAAGATAATGTAAGTTCTTGTTCCTGAATATGTTATGTTCTAGTGCCTCTGAGTTTGTTATTTAAATTTCCTGAATTCTAGTTTCATTATTTTGTCTGTCTCTTATATGTGGTCTCTGAGTCTGTTTTTTTACCTCTGGTCTACCCAGTTGTGTCTCAGTGTTGTGTGGTCTCTCTGGTCTCTCATTTTTAGAAAATCTTACTAAAAATATTTAAAAAGCCATGCTATCCAAGCTAACATTTGAATTGGAGGAGAGTTAATAATTAATCACAGAATTGGTGGAAGTAGTATACATTTATCACTCTTTACAGTAGCTTAGTACAGCTCAGTACAGCACAGTATGCTGGAAGAACATGATAAATATTTATAACAATAGATCCTGTTTGTAGGCTTGCATTACAATCACATGACTTTCTTTTTCTCACACTCACTGACATTTTTCTAAAATATTCTAATATGCTGAAACTTGTTTTTGTTATGTATGTACTACATTTTATTATGAAGTAAGTATAAAGTATGTATAAAGCTACATATGTATACATATGTACACTTTTGTCTGCTATAGCCACTGGACTGCCATACCATTATAACCAAAAAAGCAAAATTATTCATTAAGAGTCTTGCTATCAGCCACACAAACTTCTGTGGCCATTTCATTATGTGAGTTATATTTTGAGCATTTATTTAAGAAAGCAATTTAATTCATATCTCACATTAAATCATAATTTATATATGTTACACATTATATGCTATTTAATCTTTGTTATATGTACATTATAGTACTTCTCATAAGCACACATGATGAGTCCAGACAAATAATTATATTTTAATATTGTCCCCTACATCATTAGCTTAACATGACAATTTTACAGTAGGCTACCTCTTAGGAATTCATATCTAACATCCCCAAGCAATATGAAGCACTCTCTCTAAATTTGTGTCTGCGTTCTTCTGTGTTTACATGTATGTCTAAATGCAGCCCTAATTTGCATTTGCATGGTCATTTCGGATTTAATTTGCCTCACTGTGTGACTAATTTGTGCTCCAATAAGTAACATATGCCCCAGGCCATATAACCTAGACATTGCATGGTTTTAAATTAGCTTTTATAATCCTTAGAGGCTATAAATATGTTCAGTGATTAGATATTTTAGTAAACTAACCTATTAGAATTTGGTATAGAAAAGCCAAGTATATGGTAAGCCACACAGCACACAACAGACTGCCTAATTTTTAATGTTACAACGTTAAATACTGTAAGCAGAGCTGGACATAAAAAAGTAGGTACCATATTCATATTGCCTCTTTTTGGTAGCACTGGTTTAACTTTTCCTTTGTTTATAACCCTTTTATACTTCAAGTGTTTGTAACACTTTCCAATAAATTTTGACCCATTAGATTTTTTTAAAAATTTCATTTATTATAATATCACAATTTTTACTATTTTCACTATCGTGTTTACCTTATGATGTGTTATGAAATGCTGTGTTAGTTTTCAGAATATTTTCTGTCTTGGGGCTTGTCAAGAAGTTTTTCACAAATATTAGACAACTGTTGTGTTCTTTTTGGTCAGCTATAGTTTTAGCTTCAAAATTCTCCCATTCCCTGTTTTCCAAATCTCTTTTTCGTTACTAAATCATGAACACTGACCGTTCCAACCTTTGTCCATTCATGGCTAATGGCTCTCACTTTGGCTTGCTGGAGTCTATGGTTGCTTTTTGAGAGCTTAGACCCTACTTCACTATGCTCCACAGGTTCTATTAATGTGATTCAACAGGTTTGGTGATAATCAGGGCTGGGTGTTATTAGTGACACTGAAATCAGCTTTCTTTAAGATCTGTTAAGGATGACTTTTGATGGTGACTTCACTACTTCTGTTTTCTCAGAAGCTACTCCACATTTGTAAAAATGTGATCAGTACAAGGCATTTCTGTCCCATTAAATATGTTTTAATGTGCTCATTAATTACTTGAGATCCATCCATCCATTCTCTTCTGCTTATTCTTGTCAGGGTCACTCTATGGGAAGAAGCTGAAGTACTTGGAGAGAACCCACGCAAACATGGAGAGAACAGGCAGACTCCACACAGAAAGATCCCAGCCTGATGGTGAATTGAACTCAGGACCTTCTTGCTGTGAAGCAACAGTGCTAACCACCATGTTACGATGCTGCCGTGTGTGTGTGTGTGTGTGTGTGTGTGTGTGTGTGTGTGTGTGTGTATATATATATATATATATATATATATATATGTATATATATATATATATATATATATATATATATATATATATATATATATATATATATATATATATATATATATATATATATATATTAGGGGTGCAACGATACACAAAATTCACGGTTCGGTTCGGTACTTTGGTGTCACGGTTCGATATTTTTTCGATACAAAAAAAATGTTCATGCCTTTTTAATTTGTCATTTATTAAAATTATAAATATATATTTTAACTCAAAAGTACAGTTTTTAAATTTAACCCTAACCCTTGTGCGTGTTTTTTATTTTGACAGCGAATGCGCACCTGCGGACCACTTATGTGCAGCCCTGGTTATTTAGCTCGTCATATTGCAGCCACAGAAATTCTTTTGTCCATGAAACCATAAAGCTGCACTTTCTTTTTGCCTTATAGTCTGATTTGTCATAACTTCTCCATTTTGTGGTAAGCTTTTCTTTGGCTGTCACTTCTTCACCCCGACCTGTCTTATTTGGCTCAGCAGAACTAAAATATATATACTGCTGCTTTTACACACGCACTCACATAAGCTCAGCGATTCTCTGCGCGATCAACCTCTCACATGTTTAAGCTTGCTGCGGGAGATTTCACTTGTCATGTTTGCATAGTAAGCTAACGATTAATAAGACGATGTCAGAGGAATTGGTGCGCAAATTATCATCACTCACAGATCAGTGCTGTCGCTCTCTATACACAGTTCGCACGATTGCAAAGTGAAAGCAAAAAAACAAGCGCAAATTCAAACGCGATTTCAATATGTCACATATTGACAGTGGCTCACCGATGCCAATGACATAATTACCCAGCTACATTTCTGAAAGAATGCAAAAGCATTGACATATATTTTTCCTTCCTACAATAGCCCAACGGGCAGGGAAGAGATAGATTTTGGTAGCCCGACTGAAAAAATCGCTAGCTCCGGGACGTCGGGCTAGCGATATTGCAAGCCCTGTATCTGATTGAGGAATCATGCATCTTTGGAAAAGAGAGTTTATTACAGAGAAATGTCTCTTTCCAAAATAAAAGCTATACTATCCGCTTCTTCTGGGCTATATTCTCAGCAGCATAAGGATAATCATGTGCTAACAGCTGTCTAAATGACTCGGCTAAAGTTAGTAGCATGCTTGTTGTTTTTGTCTTTGCACTAGGATGATGTCGGCGTAAATGTGCAGTCATATTCGTTGTGTTCCCGCTAGTGCTTTCAGGTTAATCTCGTTGAAATGACCTTAACACCACAACACGGCAAATCTCCGTTAACGAGCTACCGCCGATCGCCCCGTGCATGGGGCTAGACGGCCAACACGTTAACGAGCTAACTGCGCTAACACACTAGTTCCCACCCATGTAATTGAGCATTGCATGGCACATCCAACATACTGTTTTACTTTAGTCCATGACGCGCTTACCTTCAGGGTCATACGTCACATGACAACCAAAATAATTCCAAACGCCAGATCTGAATGAGGGTGGGGGAGGTGCCCTGCGCTCTTCCTTCTGACTATGCTGTCTGTGTGGAGCGCTCAGTGGATCTGCGCTCGACAGTGCAGCCTAGGCGGAGTAGTCGAACGCAGATTCACTGAGCGCTCCACACAGACAGCATCGTCAGAAGGAAAGTTGATAAAATAAATTACAAATGTTGTATTGTTCGATACATATGCGTACCGAACCGAAAGCACTGTATCGAACGGTTCAATATCGATACGAATATCGTTGCACCCCTAATATATATATATATATATATATAAAAAAAACACCCAGCACGCCCCTGCGGGCGGTTTATCCTTCAAGCTCGGGTCCTCTACCAGAGGCCTGGGAGCTTGAGGGTCCTGCGCAGTATCTTAGCTGTTCCCAGGACTGCGCTCTTCTGGACAGAGATCTCCGATGTTGTTCCCGGGATCTGCTGGAGCCACTCGCCTAGCTTGGGAGTCACCGCACCTAGTGCTCCGATTACCACGGGGACCACCGTTGCCTTCACCCTCCACATCCTCTTGAGCTCTTCTCTGAGCCCTTGGTATTTCTCCAGCTTCTCGTGTTCCTTCTTCCTGATATTGCTGTCATTCGGAACCGCTACATCGATCACTACGGCCGTCTTCTTCTGTTTGTCTACCACCACTATGTCCGGTTGGTTAGCCACCACCATTTTGTCCGTCTGTATCTTGCACAGTACACGTCACAATATTCATCTCCCCAGCTTCCACTTTTTACACTAAAGCATTTTCCCAGCTGCCTTTCTTTCGTTCCAGAAAACCGTCATATGTACAAAGAGAAGATGCTTCCTTACAGCATACAGTCATATCACCCCACAGCAGGAGAGCTATCTGCGCCCTGTCTGTCACGGACCTGGGTCTTTGAATAAGTATGGACATGTGTATTTTTGGTGCTGCTGTCCTGTTTCCTTGTGTTTGTGTATAGTGTGTGTGTGTGGGTGTGGCAGAGCACCTGTTCTTCAGCCCTGGTGGGTGTGTCAGCCAGGAGCCTGGCCACACCTGCGGAGGAGAATCACACACCTGAAGTTGATCAAGCCTCGTCAGGGAGCTATTTAACAGTTTGGCTGAGGGCTCCTTGATGCTGGATTGCTGTGTAAGACTCCATGGCAGTGTCTTAAAGTGTGTGTGTGTGTGTGTGTGTGTGTGTGTGTGTGTGTGTGTGTGTGTGTGTGTGTGTGTGTGTGTGTGTGTGTGTGTGTGTGTGTGTGTGTGTGTGTGTGTGTGTGTGTGTGTCTGTCTGTCTGTCTGTCTGTCTGTCTGTCTGTCTGTCTGTCTGTCTGTCTGTCTGTCTGTCTGTCTGTCTGTCTGTCTGTCTGTCTGTCTGTCTGTCTTTCTTTCTTTCTTTCTTTCTTTCTTGATGGCTGACTCTGGTATAATACCATTCTTTCCCCCAGGAGGAGCGTGGAAACAGGAGGGCAGCAAGCACAGGGATTGGGAGAACACGGGAGCGGACAGCACAAAGACACAACATGGGAGAACACGGGAGCACACAGGTATTTATTGTTATTTTCCTGCACTGTAAATTAACGCACTGTTGCAGTGAAGAGTCCTGTGTTTTGGGTCCTATTTTGACACTGTCTTTATTAGTTGGAATGTGCCCTCACTAAATTATTAATTAACATACATTAATTATTAATGTATTTATTATTGATTCTTAAACAATATTGAAGTGATTTGCAAGTCACTTTAACACCCCACTAACACAATGTGCATTCCCAAATTTTGAACTGTAAATTTCCAGATTGTTTTATTTAATTTACTTAATATATATAATTCACTCACTTGCTGCACATAATGTCCTCTTTGTATATATGTACTTACTTTATATTTTTTTTCTCTCTCTTTTTGCACATTCGAGGAGTGTATCAGGACACATTTCACTGCATGTGGTACTTGTATAACTATGCAAATAAAAGATCTTGAATCTTTGATGTTTCATGCATATTATTTAAACTGACAGCACATTTAAATAAACAAAAAATGCTTGAAATTAGTAATCTGTGTTTGCAACTGACATAATTTAAATTTTTAAAAAATTATTGCGCTGTGTATTGTACATCTAGTCTAGTTTCTTGACTTTTGAGGGACTGTTTAGCTTGATGGGGTAGGAAGATAGAGTAACAAGCAATAATACTCTAATTTTTCTTTCTGTTTCCTGCTTTCCTTGACTTTTTCATTCTTTATTTGCTGTGCACAGTTTTACTGTTAATTATGATCAAAGAGTTTTTGGTTGTGTATTGTGTGTCCTAACATTAGTCACACTTCAATGACATGAAGTGTGATCTGCCTGAAGCACAGCAGACTAAAAAGCAAGGCATACAGACGAAGCAGTGGGGAGAAAGAGGAAGGGAGTAAGGAAATAATTTTGTACATTAGGCTAAAACAGTGTGATCATTGAACATTTTAGTGCAAAAAATAACAAACCCAACGGACTCAAAATACCTCCATGCTTATTTACAGTCTGTCTCTTTCAGCCAGTTACTTAGACAAACTAGCCTGCTCACAATTTCAGAGCTCAAGGCAGCTCTATTTTTTTGTTACAATATGACCTGCAAGTGAGAACAGTCTCTCACATGGAACAGAAGTGGCAGGACTAATCCAATACTTGTGGGCCAGGACAAACAGCTGTGGGTGGGTCCCTGCTCAACTGGACCACCATTGCAGTGGGCAGTCTGTCTCACTGATGGTGGATTCTGCTCTACCAACTCAGGATCCTGTTACACGGGGCTTCCTCATCTGAATTAGAGTCTGAAGACAATGAAGAGAGTGTTAGGTTTTGTCATTTATGCTTAGAAATATTTAACCATATATGCTTAGAGGTGTATAATCAATTGTGTAGTGATAGGATGTGTGATCTTTAGCAGGCTGCAAAGGCTACATCCTGGGAGCATGGGAAGAGGTCGTACCTTGTTTTATTGTTTTACTGTAGGATTAACGTAGCTATGTCAGTTTTAGTCTAAGTGCTTTTTCACATATAGATGAACTGTTGGACTTCCAGACCAGCAGGTTTAGGGAAGTCATTTATGGGGTCACACTCTGACCCCACACACACACACAGGCAAGGTACTCTTTGTTTGTATGTAGACGTCGTATGTTAATGAACCTATGCATATTCATGTAACCTCAATAAAAGAGCAGTGTTACGGGGGAGCGGACGAGAGCAACTGGGGTCAAGCAAAGGAACGGCGTTTGTCCGGTTCTCTCCCGTGCACGAGAATCATGAAGAACTTTGCCTACTTCGTGTCTTGCTTTGCTGTGTAATTATATTGTCTTCAACGTTCCAGCGAATAGGTTCAAGCTACAAACCTATCAGAGAGGAGGAGGCTCTTTGTCTTTGCTGGCTCCTTTGCGGTGGCATCTTTACACTGTTCCTGCAGCAGGGCCTCAAGGCTGGTCCAAACCTCTTCTCACTCTCCCCTTGCAAGGCACTTTAAATCCTTAAAGCGTGGGGCAAATACAGTAGCTATCTTGAGCCACTGACGGTTGAGTATAGCTACGCGTTGAGATAGGTCCTTTATGAAGGGAGCCTTAAATTTCACCGTGTAGTTTGAGTCATCATCAGAGACCTCCATGGTGGGATGCAGGTGGCAGAAAGCAGGTAAAACCACTGAACATGAGACATATGTTTCACCTCCAAGAAGCTTAGTCACAAACCTGTAGTAGACAGAAAGCAATTATTAATCTACATAATAACTGTCAACTATAGGGCTTTTTGAAGAAACAGTATAAATAAGTTAAAAAATAGTTTTATTTACCTGCATGGCTCAAGGACAGTCGCCAGCTTTTGGAGTTTTATCAGCTCTGATGGAAAAATTACTTGCTTGTGCTTTTGCCTAAAGCAGCAAAACTAGCCTCTGGATTCTTTAGTAGACGAGAAACCATATCTAATGTTGAATTCCACCGCTGACCTACTAACTTTGGTCCTGAAACCAGTCATTTCATGAAGTTTGGGCTGCCGACACCTTTTGTTTGGTACGCTTTGGTTGGTGCATTTAGATTGGTAACATTGAAGTGGTATGCAAACTCCTTTTTGCACAGTTTGCACAAAACTACGTTTTTATCAAGGCTTCCATCAGGTAGTCTTTTGAAATGAAATTTGCCTCAGATCACTCCTGGCAGCACACTTTCGTCTGATTTTTTGTAGCTCTGATGTGTGCATTAGTGTAATCAGTATACCAGGAAATCGTGCATTGACAAAAATTCCTCTTTGCTTGGAATGCAAAGTGCTATTAAATGCATTATTTTTTTAACATGTGTTTTCAAATTAATTAATCGCAATTAACACATTAAATTCTCACCTCTACTGTAAACAAAGAATGTAAGACGTGTATGAGGCAGAACTCTGAGATGCAAGGAGAGCTATCATGTTCTCTTTGGTTTTACAGTGCTTGCCTTGCTTGCCATGATGAAATTCTCTAAGAATAAGTTATTTTGATGATGATGAGGAAATTTCTCTTACACCATTATCAGGAACTGTAACTTCAGTAGAGCCCTCTCCTTCTAGACGGTTCTAGTTTTTTTTTTTTTTTTAATCTTGCATGTCATATATAAAATGCCAAAGAGCACACCACAGATATTTGTCAATGCCAAATGTCCAACTCTGTTGTGTAAATAATTGCAAAAACTTTTGGAGATGATTAATCTCTGTAAATATGTTTATTTGCTTTTCAGTATGGGGGAAAGAAAAGATTGCCATTTTTCATCTTTCTACTCATGTCCTTCATCAGAAGTTTATTTCAGTTTTATGTCATTTTGATATCAGTTCTGCACGATACCATCTGTTGAGGTTGACATGCAATGTTCCTTGTAAAATTTTAATTGTCTCTGGAACACTGGTTTTTCAAGCAGAAGCACTTGATTGACTTCAATACAAAGTTGTGTAAACTGCAGGGTAAACTGCATACAGTGTCAGTTTCTGAGAGCTGCAACAGGCCTCTATTAAGACATTGACTTGCATTCTTCCTATCAGGCAATGCACGAGTTCCCTGTCAATGTGCATCACTAAAATGCACTATGGGGTGTTCTTTTATCATTCATTACCCGTGTCCACAAGGTCAAATTGACTAGAGAACTAACTGCAGGAATTTTCCTTTTGTCTATGATTGTTCACACATAACTTTTGATGTGCCCAATCTAGACAAAGCAAGCAGATATGTTGCGCCTCACTGAAACAGTACTGACCTGGCCAACCTTCAGTGACAGTGCTACAGCACACATGGGATCTACTAGGATAAGAGTTCAGGGGTGCTGGCTAGGAGAAAATAATTGGGCATCAAATAGGGCACAATCGAGCCAGGCCAAATTTATCCAAGCAGCAAATAGACAGATAGAAACCAGGCAGTTAGTAAGTACAGTAAGGCCAAAGCACAAGTGACCTGACCAAGCTATATGGTGACATGTTTTCACACCGCAGGATTTATATATAGGACGTTATTTCGGATAGAATTTGTGAATTTCTCTTTAGATGGTCTTGCTTATATGTCTTGGTATTCACATAGCTTTTTTTAACTCATTCACTGCCAGCCATTGGCAGTGAATGAGTTAAACCCATTGACTCATTCACTGCCATTGACGGCTATAGACGTCAATGGCAGTGAATGAGTTAATTGATATGTTTAAACTTGAAACAACAACAATAACAACACCAAATCCTAATTGTAAAGGACACATTTTCCCTGTAGGCTATTATCTCAACTACAACTTCACTAAAATAAACCATCAACTGTTAAGGAAAATTCAGAAAATGCTTGTGCTTCTTTAATTAGCTAACTGATGAATATAGCATTTTTGACAAAGGCGTGAGGTGAACTTTAACACAGCTTCAGAGTATGAAAATGTATAATTACTAAAAGATAAACCATAAAATTGTAGTTTTTATGTTTTTATTTTCCCTTTTGTTTTACTGGTAAGGTTTTACTGGTATAGTAATTTATTTCAATTTCATGTTTAATCACCATTCCAGTTTACTGCCTATTCAAAAACAGCCAATCCAGTATGTTATGAGCTGTAGAGGATTAATGACAGTCATTAACAGTCTTCTTATTTAGATTCTGCAAACCAAAGCCAACATGCAAGAATCCCAGCCAAAGCAGCACTGTTTGACCAAGTCTATAAACCAGTAGACATATCCTCACCCTGTTTTCACACTGCAGATCTGTTGGTAATTTTTTAGAGCGACATCTAATATTGCATTAGCGACATAACCTCTGTCACACGTTTCCTACAAGAGTATAAAAACCATTTGATGGAAAGACGCTTACAAACCATATGTAATCATATATAATCTTACTTACTCTGCTGAATTGTTTCTTTTATGTATTTATTTTTGTAATTTTCTTTTAAATATTGTAATGTGCTTTATTTGCTGTAGAAGAGAAGTCTACTATAAATCAAATGCCTCTGATCCATTTAATTTGAAAAGGTAACACTGTTTTTTTTTTAATGATAACAAAAACAAATCAATAAAATTAAATGGGATAGAATTTTAAAAAGATTGCTTGGCCAACAGGGGAAAACAAACAAACTTTCTGACCTATACTGTTTTGACTTGAATACCATTTGTGTTACATTGCCTGATTCTAATGTACAGCTTTTCTCTTATACCTGAAGACTTTATACAACATGCCTCATTCGCCCAAGCACTTTTTATGCTTAAGATTCTATCTCACATTCACACTCCAGTCCATCTGAGAGGAACTTGGAGTTAGTATCTTGCCCAAGGATATTGGCACACAAACTGGAACAGCCTGGGATCAAACCACCAACCTTTTGATTAGTAATTGAGCTGCTCAACTTCCTGAGCTACAGCCACTGATGAAGAGTCCCTCATGATGCATCTTTACTACAGTACATAGATGATATAAACAATAATTAGGCATTAACCATTTGAACCTTCCTTTCCCTTCTTGGCCTTAAAAAAAAGTTATTTATACTAGGGCTGGGCCATATTATACCGTTCACTTGAACCGGTTTACTTGAAAAGACTTGATATTTTACCCCAAATATAAAATTTAACATGCATATTATATAGAGATTGAAAATGTGACGTCATTCACGGGTAGAACCGCAAAGGATTCTGGGAACTCGTGGCAAGCGGTACTAGCGCACGCAGGCTTTCAATTAAAATCAGTTATACAGCGATAAAAAGAAACACAAAAATGTCAGGAAGCTGTTGTATTATTAACTGCAATAGCCGGTCGCATGACAGCCACGGGAAGCCGACGAGTAAAGAGATCGGTTGTTATCGGATTACGTCGTTGAAGAGAAATTGTTCGAGCCATGTTTCCGAAGTAACAAAGAGGCGACTGGATTGCAGCCATTCAAAGACAAAATATAACGTCCCAGAACACTCCAGCTCACAGGTTAGTCTGCTCCAAGCATTTCCACAAAGGTCAGTCTGCTGTTGTAGTTAATACGTCATTTTTCTTAACATAATTGGTGATATAGGTTACAAGCAAGTCTGGCGCTGAACAGAAATTGTCGCGCTATGCTCCTTTGTTTATTGTGCATAAATAATGAATTGTCTTGACACAATATTGCGTTTCGCTTCTGTTATTATGGTACATTGACAAAAACATATACTTTTATTCACAGGATGAAACAGTTGTTTTGTATCACTAATTGTCCAGTGCGATTACAGCATACAATATTATTGTCACTGCTACATTTCTGTGATGCTACCAGAAATTATTTCCACTGCTAATTAATTACCATTGAGCTCAAAGGTCCTATTAATAAACGGTTAACGAATGTGTATTTATGACGACGATTTGTGAGACTGGTAAACTTATGATACGTACGATGGTCTTTACTTTCTACACGGTGCATTTCAAGGTCCTGCACCCATCCGTCGGTAAACTGTACCTGGGCTTGTTGCAGTGACCGGAAGTTACTAAACTTCATGAGTGTATGCACTCACTCCAAGAAGCGTATAATTATAAATATGCATATAAATATGCTACGATGAGATAGCTGACTTCATCTAACTAGCAAATGTTTTCCAGGCTATGTTGGTGATGCAGTTTTTTTTTTAAAATGATATTTTAAAAAAAAATCATTTATTTATGTATGATATTTTTGTCATGCGATTTTAAAGCCAGTCCTACAACCGCATCCAAGAATAACATGCAGCTTATCTCAGAACTGTCGGTGAAAATTATTCTTGGAGCTAGGTTTAATTGAGCTGCATTTTAAAGAGGTGCAATTTCACAATTTGTGTATATTTTCTAAGTTCACTATTTTGTCATGTGTTGAGAAAAACACAGATTTAAAAATTACATGGTCTAATATTTACATTTAGCATATAACTGCAACATGCTTTTTTTCGTTTTTTTTTTAAAGACTCGAAAGGACTTGAAATTCAAAATTTCAGACTTGTGACTTTACTTGGACTTTTACACCAGTGACTTGAGACTCGACTCTGACTTGCCTGACATTACTTGAGACTTGACTTGAGACTTGAGGATAAAGACTTGAGACTTACTTGAGACTTGCAAAACAATGACTTGGTCCCACCTCTGGCATATTCTGACTGAGAGATTTCTGAAAAAATTTAAACGTGCATCTCTGTTATCACTTCCAACATAAATGAAGACAGAAAACTAAACAGCAGTGACGTTTGAAGGATTACTGAAGTTGGGCTAGCTGGTATATAATGATGTGCTACGTGATCGCTAGCGACACAGCTATATTAGCATAGCATAAACAGTGAAGCTCAAGGATGAACGGTAACACTTTTCCACTTGATAATTAGTTAACGTGAAGGTTCCTGATGGTTAGAGACAAATGCAATCACATGGCAGGATGCTGTAAACTGACCAAACTTCAGTCAGGAGAACAAATGAGATAATCCATCCACAATGCGAGGTTCGTCATTAATATACTGCAACAACATGGGAATAGAGCAGCTGTGACAGAATACAGCATTAATGAATCAATGGTACAGAAGTGGAGGAAGCAAGAAGAATGAGTTGAATAAAGTTTGATTTATTTGACTGCTTTGTTTCGCTTAATGTGCCTTATAATCCCAGGCACCTTATGATCTGAAAAATAAGTATTTGACTTTTTTATTTGGGACACTGTAGTTTAATGTTGCAAAGGACCTCTTTTTAACTTTAGTCGATATTATACAAGGTATAAGATTTTAGCTAATTTCAGATGACTTGAATGGCAGTAAGCTGAAAGGCTATTATGAACTGTTTGTCCAGTGATGCTAAAACATTGTTGCTTTCCCTGGGTTTAGTGTCCTTCTGAAGAGCACACATAAATATAATGTAGCCATGGGGATTTGGGCTAGAATTGAGCCAGCGTATGTGTATATGAGTGCGTGACTCTGTATGTGTTAGCTTAGTCTATGTGCATTTTTGACCCCGGGGAGCCTGGTTCAGACCAAATTACCTGTCAGGGGTTGACATCACCTACCCCCCAACCAATCATACACAGAGGACAACTGGGCTCTGCTCCAAGGCTTCAGAGATCTGTCACCTCAACTAGCTTTGCATTCTCTCCCCATCTTTCTTTCTTTCTTTCTTTCTTTCTTTCTTTCTTTCTTTCTTTCTTTCTTTCTTTCTTTCTTTCTTTCTTTCTTTCTTTCTTTCTTTCTTTCTTTCTTTCTTTCTTTCTTTCTTATACTCCTATCTCCAGCTCCTACACAAAATTAAAAATGAATATGGTATCCATATCCAATCTGGAATCAAATCACAGGCAGAATGTACCAAATCTGCATTTGGGATGCTACTTTTGAACTCCCTGATTATATTATTGCTTTGCCAAATTAGGTACAACTCATTATTTATGGCTAACTGTTATTTATTCTCTTCACATGTGAGTTGTTTTTGTAAGATTCTGATATTGAAGTTTTCTGCATTTTCACTCCCAGGGTGCCGTTATAGCAACATTGTTTAACTACAGCTAATACAGTGCTTCTTTAGCAAGAGACAGTAAACGAAGGTCAGCAACTTAGAAATGAAATTTCAAACTGAAGCAGATAAGCAGATAATTTCTATACACAGTAAATACACGGTGCTCACCAGAGAGTGAGAGCATTATAGTCTGAACTAACCTGTCAGATTGGGCTGCAGTTGTCAAAATAGCAGTTGGAGGCATTGGAATGAAGGTCACTGATTTCGAAGTAGACTTCCTACAGGGATTGACCTGACTGACTACTGACTGCACAAAGAAAATGTGATGTGTATAATGTATTTTTAACACCATGGACCAAAGCTAGACATAACTAGTACTGATTATTATAGTGAAAAAAAAGTTTTGCTTAAATGTAACTATCAGGCAATGTTTAGATAATCGATTTTCTGTTTATAATAGCCAATATTTAGAAATGACTCTGTGTAATATATGCCCAAGACTCCAGAGCAAATATTTATTAGTAAAAAAAAAAAAATCTAACAATTATTACACCAAGCAGTACTATCAGAAAGGGATTTGTGTCATCCCAAATGAATTCTTCAAACAGCTGCAACCACACAGAACTGCTGTCATAAATATTTACTCTTGTATGGCCCATCTCCTCAACTGACATTAATCAGTCAGTCTGGAATTACAGGGAGAGACAGAAACTAGGCTAAACTTGAAAAATAACTAGCTATATAACAATGTTTTAATCATTCTGCCACGTACCATGAAAGAACAGATCAATGTAAAAGTGGGATTACTAAGAGTGTAATTATTATTATTATTATTATTATTATTATTATTATTATTATTATTATTATTATTGTTGTTGTTGTTGTTATATTGATTGATTGATTGATCATACTTTATTCATACTTTATATCATTATATATTATTATTATTATTATTATTATTATTATTATATTACTGATTTTATATTGTATTTATTCAACCATTTATTCATTAATGTGATACAAGTTAAATCATAGGCAGAAACCTGCATAGCTTTCAAAAGAAGTGTTTCTGTTGGTGTCCCCACAACTGGAAAACAATTCAAGAATCCACCCTGGAAACCTGACCTGAGCTGTATCCCACATTTAAACGATATTAAAATAAAGCTGGAGCCTTCATAACATAAAACAGACTATATCTTTGCCCTTGATGCAAGAGCACAATAAAATATTTAATCTTATATCAGCTTGTTATTATTAAACAAGTTTTCGTTTAGTCATGTTTGTTTGAGTCAGAATGTCAATGAAATATGCAAGAGTTTGTAGACAAAAGAAGCTCCACTTCAATGAAAACAGCACCCCCAAAAAACCTTAATGAAGTCCAAAATGTATAAAACGAGTTCAAAAATTGTAAAAGGTTCAAACTTTGAACTTTTTTTTGCATCACTACTGATACTGTTTGATAAATCAACTCCTACATGTACACAGAAACATATCATCTGCTTTATTAAACTGCTTTTTCGTGTGTAATGAAACTCCTGTTCCATGCCGGGTGAGTGCCGAGTATGTTTGTGTATATGGGGTGGGAATGCACATTTGTGTCTGCGTGCGCCTGTTCGTCTGTGTCTATATGTCAGGTTGGGCCTTAGACTCCACCTCTCTGGGAATATCTCAGGCTCTCCGAGGTATTGAGGCCTATCTCCCCTCACCACACTCCCTGCCGGTGGCTGATACCCTCAGACGTTGGTGTGTTGGTGGTTCTTGGTGTCTGAGGCTGGGCGCTCATGTATGTACCGACTCACTCCTGGTGGCTGATTGGTGGGGCCTGGCGCCTGTGGCCTGGCTGGGCCTCTTCCGGGGGGTGGGGTGCCCTCAGGCCTCTGGGCCTGAGGCTCGGTCCTCTCTGGCACAGCTGGCTGCCGGCAGAGCCTGTGGGCACGTCACTGCAGCCCCCTCTGGTCTCTGCTCCGTGGCTGCTGGGTGACCTCTTGTTCGGGGCTCTCCTCAGCTCTTCCCAGGAGGGTGGCACGGTTGCCCCTTTGGTGGTCCTCCTTGGGTCCTCGTACACTGGGGCCTCTGGATGTCTGGGGCCTGGATCTCCTCCATAACTGCTTTATGCCCTGGGGGACGGGGCTATGGCTCCCCACACTCCCTAGCAGATTGTTACATGGAGAAACCATTTGAATACAAGCATGCTGATCCACACAGGTGTGCACACAGGTGTACACACGGGTGTTCACAGACACAAACTACACCTTTCTTGGCTGCTACCTCAAAGCACATTGTGCGCTGTCGATCATGCGTGCTGCACAATAACATTTAATATTTAGTATCTACTGTTATCTCCTGTTAGCTAGTTTATTGTGATGGTGTTGTATTTATGTTGCTCTTTTTTGTTTGTTTTCTCTTCTGTTTTTTTAATCTCCATACAGGTGATCCAGGTGTTTTGTTTGTTTTTCTTTTTTTTTCTTCCCCCCTTTCTCACCATCTCTTCTCCCCTCTATTTTTTTTCTCTCTCTCCCTCTCTTTCTTTCATTCTTTCTCCCTGTCCTATCCCCCAGTCATGTCTGTCCCGTCTGTAACAACCCAAAATCAAATCAAATAAATACATAATTATAATAAAGGTCAATCAAATGGACCAATATGGCAAGGCCATGATGATCCACTTGGGAAAGTATATCCGCTTGGCATCTTTCTTGGCCTTCAGACAACAATGCTGATGGCTAAAGATCCAAACGGGACAGGCAAAAAAAAAAAAAAAAAAAAAATCATTCTGCCACGTACCATGAAAGAACAGATCAATGTAAAAGTGGGATTATTATTATTATTATTATATTACTGATTTTTTATTGTATTTATTCAACCATTTATTCATTAATGTGATACAAGTTAAATCGTAGGCAGAAACTTGCATAGCTTTCAAAAGAAGTGTTTCTGTTGGTGTCCCCACAACTGGAAAACAATTCAAGAATCCACCCTGGAAACCTGACCTGAGCTGTATCCCACATTTAAACGATATTAAAATAAAGCTGGAGCCTTCATAACATAAAACAGACTATATCTTTGCCCTTGATGCAAGAGCACAATAACATATTTAATCTTATATCAGCTTGTTATTATTAAACAAGTTTCCATTTAGTCATGTTTGTTTGAGTCAGAATGTCAATGAAATATGCAATAGTTTGTAGACATAAGAAGCTCCACTTCAATGAAAACAGCATCCCCAAAAAACCTTAATGAAGTCCAAAATGTATAAAACGAGTTCAAAAATTGTAAAAGGTTCAAACTTTGAACTTTTCTTTGCATCACTACTGATACTGTTTGATAAATCAACTCCTACATGTACACAGAAACATATCATCTGCTTTATTAAACTGCTTTTTCGTGTGTAATGAAACTCCTGTTCCATGCTAAAGAGCTTCTTTCAGGACCTGCAAACTACAGCCAGTTTTGCAATACATCAAATTTTCTACTGTTTTACACTCTAGCCATGCACCACAGGCCCAACAACATGTAAATCTTTCCTTATGTAACTGATTTTTGACTGCTGACGAGGCCTAAAATAAGTTATCTCAGTGGAGCATTTAAGGCTATGATGACCTGATTGTCTACTGATCATCTGGGTGTTTTGACTCAAGATACAATAGATGACAAGGACAACCTAGCTGCTGAACATTTTTTCTGAACAGCAGCAAACTAATCATAGCTTTTTGCTCTAGAGAGCGCATTTCCACACTGAAAAAAATGTTTTGTTCAATTTACTCAATTTTTTTATGACAAGTGGTTGCACGAAATAAATTTGTTTGAATCCAGAAATATTTTTTAAGTACACTGAATTTAATTTAAGCGAGTAAAACCAACATATATTTTTAAGCTACTTTAACTTAACTGTTGTGGATACGTCTTAGTCAAATATTATTAGTAAGTCCAACTAAGGTCATGTTAAATGTACCAGAATAATTTGTTTCCTTTACACTTATGTCCCAAACTTATATTCAAATCAATCAAATTGTTAATTTCTCTCTATTTCAATTAAGTTAAGTTTACTTAAAAAATATTGCTTACCCTGATTTGTAGTTTTTAAAAACGTCAATAATGAAAACTACAACATTCTTTCACATCATTTATTAATGCAAAATTTTTTGCAAACAGAATAAGAATCCACATCTCTAAGAAAAATTGCTGCAATTTGTATAATACAAATTACAAAACTTTTGCCTATGAACTAGTAGCTTTAAAAAGCTGTATTGAAACAAAACAGAAACAACAGACAAGAGAAATGTTAACCAATGTTTCTCTTCCTCTAAAAAAGAAAAAAAAACCCAAACTCCTTACATAAAAGAATAAAACACTACCAGCAGTATAATGTATCACAATTAGAAACTGATGCATCCACAAACTAACCAGTTTCAGACTTGCTGTTCTGCGATCCATATTTAGAAATTGCATTTTAATAAGGTAATTAGACTTAAAATTAAACTTGTGTTTTCCTTACTGCTTATTGACCACTGTCTTTCCATTCTAGTCCTTCCTTGAAGATTCTGAATGTTTTACATATTTTCTGACCTAACATACTCGCTTCAAAACAATTAATAGTCTTTAAAGTGTTACCAGTGTGCTGCAGTGTGGTAATCATGAATGGTTTTTTTTGTTTTTTTTATCCGGTTGAGTTAACACTGATTATACGCAGGGCAGCAGCTATAACTGAATAATTACAAAGTTGCTCTTCAAGCTACTCAAATGTACCACACGTGAAACATTCATTATTGAAAGTTAAAATGTTCAATCGAAACATAACACAGAACAAATGATGGTTGTACAAGAGTTTCACTCCTATTCACAAGAGCACCAGTCATTGGTAATTTACATAACAGCATTCTCTTGATGTGTTATTTTAGAAATCTTCCTATCCAGTAGCAATTTTGTTCTTCAGCCCAAAGACTTTGGGGGAGAGCTTTTCACCATCGAATCCCATCAACACTTTCTAAATGAATTCATAATAGTCCTTCAATTCCTTGGGGAAGGCTAGGTTTAGTGCATAGATTACTCCAAGCATCAATGCACAAGCTTGCGCCAGAGATCCAATGTTGTCCATGACTATCTCCCCTTCAACAAATATTCCAATGTCATCATAATGTCCATTTTGTCCATCCTCCCTGTTGATGACATAAATGCCCATGGTGTGCTTCTTCAGGTCTCTCTGGATATCATCTCCTTCAATGTCCTAAACATTTAATAAAAAGGTAAAAGAAAAAACAATTAACTCTACAATTAAATTCCAATCTAGTCGTTTGTGTGTGTGTGTGTGTGTAATACACACACACACACACACACAGATATCTATCTAAAAAGTGTGTGTATAGATGACTTGCTTACAATGACTTAAATGACTTACAAAGAACTCCCGAATAAGGCTTCCGTCCTCTTCACCAAGGTAGAGGCAAAGTGCCCTGAGAACTGCTTCCCTTTTCACTTTAACATCACTTTCAGCCTGTTTAAAGAGAGTTGCTGATTAAACCAATTTGGAAAAAAGAACAATGTCTGAAATTCGCAATAAGTAAATTTTATCATATGTCAGTTCAAACATAGTAAATAAAATTTATATATGAAATTTCAAAATTTAGATTGCTTGGCTGGTCACCTAAAACGGCTTATTGGACTCACCAGTGACCTGCCACTTAAGACAAAAGAAATCCAAATAGAATTTGCAATATTCAGATTTACCTCTTGCATGATCTGCAAGTGGTGGGCAAGTTTCTGCCCAGAAACACCGCCCTTCTTCTGGAAAACTGTCATCAACTGAGGTGTAATTCTGTCTAACTGTGCCGCGAAGGTCATCTCCAGTTGAAGTGTTGTAATACACTGGAATTCAGCATTTACCTGTATCACACACACACACACACACACACACACACACACACACACACACACACACACACACACACACACACACACACACACACACACACACACACAAAAAAAAAGAAGACTGGTGCTTAATCATTGGTATGATTATTTTGTTATTTCTTCATTAAATGCTACAATGCAATTGCCATCACTTCATAAAGCATGATTATCATATGGGTTAGTATACAGTGCATGAAGGATGTTACTACTGTTAATCAAAGAAGAAATGAATGGCATCAGTCCATTTAACGGGTTTAAAGGGTTTTAAAAAGCAGATATTTGTCTGTTTCAGGTGGTTGGCAACACATTTTCCTGTGCTCTTTGTCCACTGGTGGGAGTGTCTCACCTGTGAGGTCAGCGGGGCAGAACTCTGCCATCAGCAACAGAGAGCAGAGAAAATTTAGATGTGCAACTAAAAACATGCTTGCCATGTAAGCCCCAAACATCTCTGAAATTGCTCTGCAAACTTCAGAGTACTTATACTTCAGGAGTCCTGTGGGTACCGTAAAGACTCATGTATGCAAACAAACCACATTTTTTTTTGCAATCTGATCCTTTTTCTCTTGGCTGTTTCCTTCAGGGATCACCACAGTGAATGATCCACCTCCATCTAACCCTATGCTCTGCATCCTCTTAACTCACAAGAACTAAATTCCTGTTTTTCATTTCACTTTCGCAAGTTTTTTTTTCTTTTGTCCTGGATAAAAGAAATTTAATCATATATATTAATTGATATTAATTAATATCAATATTAATAATCACAAGAACCCTTAAGATGAGATAGATAAACTTGTCCCTGCAATACTGTGACAAATACTGTTGTGATAAATATGTAAGGAATTTGCATGTACTTACCAAAATAACACCATCTTCTTGAATAAACCGTAACACATAAGGGGAAGAAAATCTGCCAGAAAAGGAAGACAAATAATAAAAAAAAAACTTTAGAAAGACAAACAATTACCGTTTCCAAGCCATTAGTGCATTACTTCATGATACTCCCTTGTAACAAAACAAATCTTACTTGTGCCTCTGTGCAAACTACAGATGGCACGATACCACTTTTTTATGTCCGATACCGATATCATAAATTTGATTATCTGCCGATGCCGATATGAATCTGATAGTGTATTTTATAATAAATAAAACTGTTTTTATAAATATTTTGCTGCATTTTGTATAAGTTCATACTCAGTTTTAAAAACAAAACATTAAAGCTATTCTGTTATACCTGTATGCAAAAAATACACTGCACCCAAAATATTTTATACTTCAGCAATACTGATCAACCTAAAAAACTTACACCATCCTCCTTATTCAGGTATTCTAAACAGTACATAGAAATATTAAACTAACTAATAGGACTGCCAACTCCCAGCAAAAATATTAGGAAACCACCCCGCACCCTTCGCCTGATAATGCTTAATTGACGTAATCTACTTTAATGCACAGAAATCAATTATTTTTCTATAATAATTTGATTCAACATTTTTCTTCAATACAGTTGCAGACAGCGCAGACAGCGTACCTTCCCAAAGGAAAAAGTGCTATATGTACTACTATTACTAGGGCATATATTAGACTTAATATTTACTACATACAATAATGGATCTCTATACATTTAACCAGATCACCACTTTGGTAGTAAGATTTAGAATAATTATTTATTAAAAGCTAGACATTTTAAATGAGAATAAGAAAGAAAATTATGTCTTTGTGTCTCCCTTTCCCTGTTAATGCCCTACCTGGCCCCCTGGCAAAACTTTGCTAGATCCGCCCCTGCACAGTTACCAGATGTCAGCTACATAGAAAAGGATCCTGGTGTTATTTGTCTCTCATAAACAGTTCATAACTTCCCTTCAACTCATTCATGTGACCTAAAATGTAAACCTGTTTCTTCATTACCTGTTCAGCTCTAATGATTCAGTAAAAACTTCTCCTGGTTTCACCTTCATGTTTCCTTCTCACCACATATCCAAACTATCATGACCAGCAGCTATTACGGCTGTGGCTCCAGAAAACATAAGCGGATACTAGAAGTAATATTAAAAAAATTCTAGCAACAGCTTATCAAGCTTAAACGTGCTGCTGTTGTTTATCTGCCATTTTCCTCTTTCTAGCGCAAACTGGGTGACTAACAAATGAGAGAGACTAGCGACAGAAAAGCCGATCACCTGATAATCGATCAGTTTCATGATTGAAGTAGCAACAGGAGAGGGAGGGGGGAGAATGAGGGAAGAAGTTTTAGCTGTTCAGCATGAAGACACCGAATAACTCCAGCTTTGTGTCTTTTTTCATTCTAGCTGAAGTATAAAACAAATCGCTTCCTTTCCCCCTCAATACAAAACTCCGACAGCCAGTCCAGCTGTGGCTCCATACATCGGTTGTTAAGCTCAACATGGAAATACTATGCAAACATAAAGAGATGAACTTACACACTTGCTTTACTTCTCTGTGTTAGTTTTCTCTGAGATTAAATGCAGCGGTTTGGAAGCACGTAGCGAGGCTTTAAATGCTAAACCAGACCGCTGACAGGTCTTGCACTCAACAGCTCTATCAAGTGAAGCAACTTCTTTTCTGAGTTAATTTCAGTTCTGACAAACATCACTCTCAGTGCCTTTTGATCTCACATTTTTGGCAACCACTGAGTTATTCTCCTCCACAGTTTACAACCATTATTTTTTTCTGCACAAAAGACGTTGTGCAACGCCAATCCTACTTATTTCCTACTGCACCCCTGACTGTGCAGGTGCGTTCAGAAGCCCCCTCCCCCGCCCGACTATTCCTTAATGCCAATGTTGTGGCGGGAGGGACGATTTCTCAACTTAAAACTGCAGGCGACTGTACAGTGAACTTTACAGCTAACTACAGAAAAATTGCCTCGTTCCATAATTTGTTAGTACAAAGTGTGCCACAAGAACTAAGCTAAAAACATATGACATTTTAACGCATCAATACAATTACTCTTTTAATAGAGCAGTAGCTAATAGAGCACATAGCTAGCTTAAGTCAAATTCATGACAAAGTTCAGAGGTGTACAACTACTTAGACTTCTTTCTCCATGTGCACACGTCTTAAAGAGTCAACATGCTTTGACTGAGGTAAAAAAATAAAACAAAAACGACCGTAAAAGGTTTACTTACCGAAGCTAGACCACCTTTATATGAAGTTGTGCGATTAACTTGAGCCCGCTTGCAGCACACAAAGAGTCCGCTTCTTCAGTCCGCGTGCAAAATGGTGGCCTGTCCTAACGCATGCGCAAAATGGCCCAGCAGGAGGCTATGAAAAACATACTTAAGCATTTTGAGCTACATTTAATTAACTAAAATTAATTGGATTAAAACGCAGGGAATGTATTCTGGAGTTACTCGAATTATATATGTAGACAGGAATTACTCATTTGAATTGAAAAGATATACCAAAATATAATATGCTATATTTAAAAGGAGACAATATCACTTTTTTCAGTGCAATAAGTCAACAGGAGGTAAGTGCAAAACTATTTAGTTTTTGTATGTTTTTGATTTTTTGCAGTCTTAAAGAGCCTGTGTTATTTTTATTATCATGTAGTTTTATTATTTATTTTATTAATTGTATTTTTTGTCAACATGTAAGTCCTGGAAAAGAACTCAAAAGGGAAAAGGAAAATGCTCATCCACCAAAGGATTCATTACATTGTCAACTCAAACCCAATTTGCAAGGAAGTACAGCAGGTTTTAAAGTTATTTAGTGATGCTGTCAGGCAATTTATTCCGACTTTGTCCGATATACATGAAGATTTCTCTGTCTTGAGCTCCATAGGATTTGTTGTAAAGAACATATGTGGGAAGATATGGGAAGATCCACCCTTTCAAGCAGAGTAGAATGTAAGCACTGTCTAAGATTGACTAGCTGTCACCAGACATTGATTTCCTCTCGCCTACTTACTTGCTTCATAGAAATAAACTAAGGGTAAATCCCATGGTACCACATACTTCCTGCATGGTCAGATTGATGCACTTATGCAGTATATTTTTCTTTTTTCATCTTGAGATGTAAAAACCATGTTTCACTAAGTAACTTTGGAACATACGCCCAATGTGTGTGTGTGTGTGTGTGTTTAGGAGGGTTCTCACTAGTATAAACAAACAGCTGCACGGCAGGTAATAAGAGAACAGTTAAAAGTTTAATATTAAAATGTCGTCAAGACAAGGTACACGCTTCTGAATTAAGGTGTTGTGGTATTTATGGGCTGATTGGTGATCATTATTGTTATGATTGCAGCAGTTAATCGGCTCTCTAAAAGAATAATGAGATGATGCTTGTTAGCAAACCAAACACCTGCAAGGGCAGACGTTGTGCATGTGTGTGTGTAGGTGTGATGTGTGTATGATTGGATATGGTCCAAATGGAGTACTAATAGCTGCACTTGTTGCCACCTTAATAAGAGAACCTGGCATACACAACTCTCCATTCATCACTCTCAACACAGAGTTGAAAAACATTTCTGTGTTGTAGTCACTGCTTCTCCAGTGTGTTTTCTGGCTTTATTTTTTCTGTAATTTGCAGTTTGTCCCTTTTGCAATACTCACTGTACCCCCCCCCCCCCCCCCCCACACACACACACACACACGCACACACAAGACCGTTCAGCTATCTTAGTGAGGACCTTCTTTGACATAATTGTCTCTCTAGCCCCTTACCCTAACCCTAACCATTGAAAATGACTCCCTAAATAACCCTTACCCTAAACCTAACCATAACCCAATTGTAACCCTGACACTAAAACCACATTTTGAGCCTCAAAAAGGCCTTCAAATTTGCGAGGACCGGTTGGTTCTCACAAGTATAGTACAATGCAGATATCGGTCCTCACAAAGATAGCTAAACAGGAACACATACACACACACATCACCTTTTTTTCTTCATTCTTCATTAAGTCCAAGAGTCTAGTAAACAAAACTACATGATTAGACAAACAGGCAAACAAACAAAGGCCCTATCAAATTCTGAGTTTCTTTTACAACCCTGCAAATAATTAATTTAAGAGTTGTAAAATGAAAATCATATCTAGCCAGTCTTTCCAGTTTTCTATCAAGTCAGACTTTTAAATAAATGTTGTTAAAGATTAATTAAATTGGCACTATTGTTGTGCCCTTGTGCATTAACATATATAAGACTGAGGAAATATGAGTAGTACCTTTAGGGTTATGTTAACACAAACTTTGAAAGTGCGTAGAATGACAAAGTGTAATGTAGGAAGAGGAAGACAGAAACAGTAGATAAAGAGGAGAAGTGCAACAGAGTTTTCACTGTTGTTACAACTCAGCAGGGGAGCAATATTTTTTCCTGCTAGTGTGAATCCAGATAACGAATAACTATTACATAAAGTAGTCTGGGTTTTTGTATGTGTGTGTGTGTGTTTTCAGAATATGTGCATGTGCAATAAGGGTGATTTGTGGGTTTTGGTGAAGACATATTCATGCATTTAGAATCACAATGTCACATCAAATAGAAATCTATCATTCTCAGGATTTTAGCTGCAGATCCTCTGTCTTTGGACACATTACATTGTGTCCAATATATCCTGATACACATAGGCCATTCTAGTTATTCTCAACTTATAGACAAAACCTATAACAAATCCAAGCTTTGTCAGAAAAAAAAATCTAAGAAACATAATCAGGTATTAAATATGGAATCAGTGTGAGAAGGCTGCACAGTCAAATTGTTTTTGTGCAGGGAAAAAAAAAACGAAACAAAAAATAAAATCTTTTCTTTAATTTGGCGCTTCGCTAGTTCTGCAATAAACACCCAGTTTTTGTCTTACCTTACAAAAAATTTATAAAGATTTCTAGGAAGTATGGAATATATGAACAAGCCTGTCTTTAAAATATTAAAAGCTGTTTGTATGACAAACTTTGCAGAAATAGCAAAATGCCAAAGTTTAAAGAAAAGATTTTGTTTTGTTTTGTTTCATTCAGTGGTGGCATCTTTAGGTCCTTGGCACTTGGTGCCTGACACCTCACTTTCCCTGATAGTTTGGACTTTCACATCACACTTCGCCCTAGCTAATCCTGTCTGCCTGCCTGTGTCTCATACTTGTATTGACAGAAGTAGCTCTAGGCTTTTACAAACAATAATGTTGGCAATGAAAGCACTTCCACTGTAGTTTCTTGTGAAATAGTGCAGGTTTTGCTATCCAACTAATTATCCAGTTTTAGGTGGTTTCCCTCATTCACTAAAAGACAAACCATTTCAATATAATCAGGTTACATTATCTGTAAGATGCTGGGTAGCTTTAAATCATCTGAATATCTTTTTAAGATATACACTAAGATGAACTATAATGCCCTGCCATTTGATTGGACTATTGCTGGCACATAGTTTCCTAAGGAAAGCCCCATGTCAACATTGCTTCCTAGTAAACATCAAACTAGATTAGGGGCAATGCAGAGGGACAGTGGAGGATGAATGGTTGGTTAGATATGCATCATGGGTTGAGGGAGGCAGACCCCTGCTGGTTGGCCTTGGCTGCCGTAACCTTTAATTACAGCTACACTGACAGGATTCCAGATGTCTCAACTAAAGATACACAATCTCATACTGGATTTTTCTTGCACTAAACTGATTTAAGGATGCTTTGGTTATATGGCATTTGCAATTTAATTGGCCATGTATTAAATGCTTTCTTTTAATACCTGATATTCATCTAGCTATTAGAAGATCTTATTTAAAGATTCAAAGTCAATACAAACTGAACCCATTTACTCGGTGTGATAAATTAAGACAAAACATGTTCTTGTAGTGATTTTAAAAGTTAGGTTGTACTGTGGGTTTTTTTGTCATCGTCCTGGGTCGTGTGACCCAGTGTTTTGAGTTTCCTTGTATTTTTATATAGTTTATTTTTAAGCTCATCTTGTCATGTTAAGCTCCTCCCATATGGAAAAGAAATAGAAAAAAAATTGCATAAGATGTGGCCTACTTCATATAGTGAATCATATAAGGCTTATATGATTTACTCATGAAAGTGGCCACTTTCTCATTACTTTCATATATTGTTTTAGTAAGTATCCAAAACATACAACTTTCATTTATATAGATATAAGGGATCTTATATCCGTTTTCACTCTTGTATGCTTTTCATACAAGTTTCACACAAGACAGATACAAACCTTATAAGATTTATACATATCTTTTCCATATGGGCTAGGCTGCTCAGTTGTAGTTTTTTGTTTATTAGATCCCTTTGTGTTATCACCCCCTGTGTTTAAGTCTCTCTTGTTGGTTCGTGTGTCTAAACCTGTCATGTTTCATGTTTGCGCGTTTCATTTTGTCAAGCTTGTGTCATGTCGGCGTCTCGTTATGTTTTCTGTTTTGTTTTGAAAGTCATGATGTTCATTTGGGTCAGCTGTTTCCTCATGTGCTTCCACTTCCCCTGATCACCTCCTGTGTGTATTTAGTCTGCCATGTTCATAGTGTGTTCATAGTATTCATAGCAAAGTGTTCTTAGTGTTCTTAGTCCTTGTCTTCCTAGTTATCACAGTTGAGTCACAGTTTTCTTAGTGTTCAGTTTTTCCAGTTTTCCCAGTTTAGGTTCTAGTTTAATTTCGCCACTGTCCTTGCTGCTTTGTTTTTGTCTCCGTCTATTAGCCATAATAACAGCTCACCATTTGTTTCAAGTTCAATACCGTCTCCTCGCCTGTGTCTGTTCCTGGGTCCTCATCAGTTACCGAACATGGTTGCAAACTGTGACAGTTTTTGAATCCCATAATTTTCTTGTTGTACATATAAAACATTTCTCTAACCTTCTCTAATGAAGTTAGAAAAGGTTAGCTAGCTTTTTCTTAATTTGATTGTTTTCAAATTTGCACATTTTTTTGGACAAGGTAATGTGTTTAGCAACAATATCTAAGATGCATAAGTTTTAAGCTAAAATTAATCGTAACATATACGTTTTTGATCTTTTGCCCTGTGGAATTTTTCCCCCTCTGCAGGATTAATACAAAAACCTGGAACCTCTAAAAGCCCCTAATTTATATAAACATTTATGTTGCTTTTACATCAGCGGAATGTTCTAAGAAAAAGCTCAGAGTAATTGATGTTATTACCATGCATCTCCTGTCATTGCCTCACTAAATGCACAGGGACAGAGACTCACCTAAATGGCAGAGAGGAGCAGTGACCTCAGGAATGGTGGAAGTAAACACTGGAGCGTACTTTGCTAACGGTATGCATTTGAGTCAAATACAAATGTGAATAGGCACAGAGAAGGAATGCAGTAAAGAAGTGGGGAAAAAGGAACTAAGAGGGAGAAATAGAGAAATAGAGAGGAAACGCTAATGAGATAAAACAGAGCAATCATTTCTTCAAGTGATTGCATAGATGAGGGATAATTTATTATAAATGTGGGCTTAACTTCCTTTGACTTGGATGCATTAGCTTTGCCCCACAAGTGTTTCTCAATAGATCGCTAGAATTGCAATTTAGTCCCCCAGTATTATGCAAATGGAACTGCTGGCCAGCTCCTAATTCATAGATTGCACTCAATGGCCCCTCACCAAACCATTGTCCCATAATTAATGACTCATTCTCAGTTTTTCCCTCTATGGTTCTTGCTATTTACAGCTTAAACCTCAGAAAAAACCTAAGTAGAAAAAGAGTAAAGACAAAAACAAAATGGATTTACAGGAATCAAACTATCAAAATGAATAACCACTTTTAAATGTATAAATGGCACATAAAATGTATTAAATGATAAATGATAATGGACATAACATAAAATGTACTGATTGCTATAGAAATTAATAGTGTTAAAATGTCACTTATTTAAATGCAAAACAGTAATTTAGCACAAATTAAGTTTAATAAGTAAGCTAAGCAAAAGTAATTACACCATCTGTGGTTTATATGGTTAGAATGCTCAAGGGACAGTGAAGATTGTTATTTGACATGTAGTCATTATGGTGGTATTGCTTTCTATTTGTAATGGTATCTTAAATTACAAAAATCACACACACATAAAAATTATTTGGCATATTTTTAAAGCATGTATAAGGGTGACATACCGATATCCATTTTATAATAATACATGTAAAAGGGGATAAGGATGTCAGTCTTACCACAGGTTTTTACAGTTACCTTATTCCTAAAATGCCACCTTTCTACCTAAATACTTTACATTCATCAAGCCTGTGACAAAATTCAGGGATGTCTCCCATTCTTTGCGGATTGTCATGTTATATATATCTCATATACAGGTACTATATTGTTGAAGTAACAAATGGTCCAAGCAGTAATCAATTCTTCCCCTCTATGATAAGAAAATACCATATTGGACACATAGGCATACAAAAATAAAGGCTGTGTCTTTATTTACGCACACTTGACAGGAATGCAGATGGAAAGCCACGTCTAAAAGCACATCCACCCATCCACATATCTGCCAATTCATTTTTCAGTCCACCAATCTGCCCCATCCATATAGATATATGGATGGGGCCTACTTTATCGAAGTGTGGTACGTGTACCACTAGTGGCACGCGGGAAAGCTCCAATTTTTTTTAAATACCAGAAAAAACCAGAAAACGTGTCCCCAAGTGTGAGTCCTTTAAAAAGAGTAGCCTTTCCTTATCGCCAGCGGTCGCTGCCACTACGAAGTGCTAGTGGGCTTGTTTCCCTGCAAAGGCGGCACAGCGCTGTCACGCTGATGGTAAAAACACGGCCCTTTTCTGTCGTGCCACCATCCCAGCCACCATTGATGAGTTGGAGGCCCCAGGGAGGATTGGTAGGGGTGCGGGAGGCGGTGAATAGGGAACTATCCCCTGGATGGCGAAGCTCCTGGTAGCCAGGAGAATGCAATCCGCTTCTTCTGCAAGTGAGTGGTAATCCTTCGCGGCCAGCAGTGGGGAGTTGGCGACGCCAGCTCGTACCAGCAACTGTTGGAAGAAGACGTGAGTGAAGAGGAATCTGCCGTCATCCGTTCCTAGCAAGGACAGCATGCTCTCCATGAGCTCGAGTGCAGTACCATCACCCAGGCCCGAGAGGGAGAGGAATTTCTTGGCCATTCTGTTTCAGAGAGGGAGTAGCGCGACAGCAGCAGCACCTTGAGAGCGGTGTATTTCCCTTGGGTGGGAGGGTCCTGGAGGAGGGTCATCACATGCCGGGTGGAAAGTGTATCCAGCAAGGCCACCACATGATGGTATTTCGTGTTGTCAGCTGAAACGCCACGAAGGGCAAACTGAGTTTCGACGTGCACGAACCATGAAGGAGGGTCATGAAGCCAAAAATCCTACAGCTTAACCGCCACAGCAAAAATTTAAACGTACAGCTCTGCTATCACTTCCAACATAAATGAAGACAGAAAACTAAACAGCAGTGACATTTGTAGGGTTACTGAAGTTGGGCGAGCTGATCTGTAATGATGTGCTGTGTGGTGGCTAGCTACACAGCTATGGTTAGCATAATATAAACACTGAAGCTGGAAGATGAACAAATGTAACTGCATGGCAAGATGCTGTTAACGGACCAAACTTCAGTCAGGAGAACAACTGCAGTCATTAATATACTGCTTCATGGCTGTAGTTACATTGTAAGGTTTTAAAAACTGAGCTTTAAAATGTATAGTGATGATAAAAACCGAGAGAAGCCAACAGGGATCACTGACTTTTTTAGGGGCTTGTTCTGAGTAAATACAACAAAATATAAAGCATTAAAACATGTTAAAAATACAACAGGAGTAGTTTGGACCCAGAAGCAGGTTTCATCAGGTCATCACTTAAAGATTGGATATCCCAACTGTTGTGAATGTTTTAATGCAGTACAGTTGTTATTATTATCACATCTTGTTTATGACAGTTAAGATAAATAACATTCATATAAGAAATAAAATTGTCTCGTGTAAACTGTATGTGGTGTTAAATAGGCCTATACTGCTGTACTTTAATGTCGGTCATAAGGGTGGCACTTCAAGAGCCATATATTTTATGAGGTGGTACTCATTGAGAAAAGTTTGAGGATTGAACAGATCAGTGGTTCTCAATCAAAGTTACTTTTGAATTAGGGTCAAAGACCAGAGATCCAACCTAGTCAGTCCTGATCATGTAAAAGGTCCCTGAAACGAAAGTATCTTTTACACCCAACAATACTTGCAATACACTGAATCTACTTCAAAACAAGGTAGAAAAACTGAGATGTCAAATTGACTGTACCTTAAAAACACACCAGCAAACAGAAAAATGCTGCAAGAAGAGCATTTTTAAGTTTAGTCCAGTTTGGGTTGTCTGGTTTGTTATTAGGTCCCTTTTCATGCCCTGGTCTTCTCTCTGTGTCCTTTTTGTCTGGTTCTTGCCACTGTGTGTCCTCCCCAGCATCACCTCCTATGGGTGCCTTCCTGTGAAGAGCATACACAGGAACACTTGTCTTCATGTTGCCTAGTTGTCTGTTTCTCCATTTAATTCTCTGTGTGCTCTCTCATCCCGCTGTTTATGTTCTTTGGCTGTTTTAGTTTTCTTATCTATTCTGTAGGTTTCTGTTGTCTTGCATTTTGTATACTTCGTGTTTTACCTTGACAGTCACTTGTTCGGTTTGTACTATATTTCGCTGTGCTTCCCCTGTCTCTTCAGTTGATTGTGTTCAGCCGTGTACCCCAGGTGTTTCCTCTCTGCCCTGAATCCATCTGGTTTGGTGTTGTTCCTCATTCTTGGCTGTGTATTCTGTTTGTGAGTTTACTTCCTAGTTTTTCCCAGTTGTATTCATTCCTTCCAGTTAAGTTCTGCCTGCCCGAGTCTGCATTTTGGGTCCAATCTCTTTCCCTCTTTACGACAAAGTTAACAGTTTTGAATAGATAGATTTGAATAGTGGGGATAGGTTAATTGGATAATCCAAATTTCCACTAGGTCTGAATGTGCGAGTGAACGTGAGTGCGAATGGTTGTCTGTCCCTGTGTGTTGGCCCTGCGATAGACTGGCGACCTGTCCAGGGTGTACCCTGCCTCTCGCCCTATGACAGCTGGGATAGGCTCCAGCGCCCCCCGCGACCCTGAAAAGGATAAGCGGAAGCGAATGGATGGATGGAGGGAGATTTGAATAGATTAGTCAGAGATTTAGTCTGAGATTTCAGATTACACAATAGATATAAAATCAGTTTGTGTCTAGAGTAACACATTTTTCGATCTTCATAACTGAGATAACAAGTGACAGAACAACACCATACCCCCAAGTTTTATACCTAGTTGCTCATTTTCTGAAGCACTAATTCCTGAAGTCAATTCAACATTTTGGTTAAACCCTTGAAAGTCAGCAGTTTGATCACATCTCAATTGTTTGAACACCACTTTACTGTGGTGATGTTCATAGGCAAAATTAGAAAAACTTTGTTGTTCTTCAAATAACTATGTTACTGTCTATATATTTGTGTATATTTGTTTAGGGTAACCAGCAATCTTTCCATGAATAAGGTTGTGAAAGGAGCCTTTAGAAAAATGCAAGTAAGTTTTTTGGGTCTGCTAGTTTTCTTCTCCAGAAAATCTAGAGAAGGTGGTCAAGAATTCAGAAACGGGTCAAATCAGCTTTAAATCTCTTTGCAACACAGGGTAACACCTGGTGGGGAGTCTTTGATCCAATTGTGTAAAAGGCACTTCTGAGCAATTAAAATAAACTTCTGAAGATGTTTGTAGTCTCATGCAGGGATATACAATTCCCTTGAGAGAATGCCCAAGAGGAAATCAGCAAGTTCTTTTTCTTACATTTCGTCCTAAATATTCCCCCAATTTCCTTTGAATTAACTACTTTAAAAATAGATTGCACCCCAAAAAGTAGTGGAAATATTTTCCACTATCAGTGTGGCATTTAGGAGCGAGGAAATGTTACCATTTGTGCATAGTAAGATGGGATAATATATTTGAACATTTTATATAGATAATCGCACGCATCACAATCGCAAATACATATGCACAAGAATTAACCTATCAACAGTCAGTGTCAGAGGGCTGCAATATAGATGAGCATATCTGATCAAACTAGGAAAGGTTATGCAAATAGGATCACTGTAATTAAACCAAATTCATGCATAAAACATTGAGCTACCTTACTCTCTCTCTGTCTCTGTGTGTGTGTGTGTGTGTGTGTGTGTGTGTGTGTGTGTGTGTGTGTGTGTGTGTGTGTGTGTTTGCAGAAAGTCTGCCTCCCTGCTGCTTCATATCCTTGGGACAAAAAAATGGGTGGGGCCATTATTCCTGACACTGCATATAATATTGAGATGTTAGATAAAGCATTGTATGCTTTATCTAACATCTAAAAAAAAAAACCCTCAAAACACACAGGATGTGTACACATAGTTGTTTAAATACTATCTAAAGTGAAAAGAGTTTCTATTTTTTTTCTCTTCTAAACCAACATTGACGATAAAAGCAGAGCTCAAGCACTTTCATGTAGATAAGTGACTCAGCAGCATGATTATTCTTCTGAAACATAAAAAAGGCTTGGAAGCAAAAGTAAATGCAAATATATTTAGACAGATAGATAGATAATTAAATAGATAATCTTAGACTACAGATCATCAAATTTCATACAAAAAATAAAACAGATTATTATTGTATGGCTGGGGCACTTGCTTACAGACTTCACTATTCTCTGGCTGTCTATGTGACTCACTGTAATTATGCTTATCCTCTGTTGGGGTGACGCCCACCCACAAAACTCCATTTGGCCCTGAAATCTTTCTGGATCCTGATTCAGTTGTCATGGAAACAAGGAGAACGCCAGGCACGTGGTTGTGCCTTTAAATCCAATTAATATGCAGTCTGACTTATCTGTTTTTCTTAGAATGGGGTGTATGTCTTGGGTGACAGGGTGAATGGGGTCTGGGTAGTTGGTGTAAAAAGAAAAGTTGGACAGGGGAGATTAATTATTCTTTATTCTGATTTTGGGGTGTGAAAGTGAGAATGTGTGCTTAAATGGTGTAAGGACAACTGGAGGATCAATTCATGTTATTGTGAGTGATGGGTAAAGATATGAGAATGAAGGGACACAAGATAATTCACAGAGCTCTCACAATTTTCTATGATATATGTCTATCAACTAGCACTACACATTATCCTTTCTTATTAGACACAATGTAAGGGTCCTTCAGGTGCAAGAGAGGCCTTGATCTTACAAGGGGGGCCCTGACACCACGAGCGCGCAAAGATGAGGAAAGAGAAAGAAAAGTAGAAGAATAAAAAAATGAACATAAGGAGGAGTGAGAATATGTGAAAAGGAGAAGTGATGCAAAAGAAATAGGAGTGGAGCCAGGTGACAGCCTTGTAGAAGCAGCCAGCTGGAGAGAGCCAAACACTGAAACCAATTAATTCCCTCCACATGTTTTGAGACAAAAGTCTGCACTTGACCCTGCTCAGAGCTGAGGAAAAAGCAGGAAGGGTGTAGACACCAAGGGGGGTGCAGGTTGTGGCGACAAACAGTGCACTATAGAAGTACGAGGATTAAGGAGCTAGAAGAGAGCAATTGAGAAGGGAGCTAGAAAAGAGTGACACAGACAGTGTATGTAAGGGGAGTGAGACAAGATGAGTGTAGGAAAATATACAGCATGTAGAAAGATTCATACAAAAAGGAATAGGGATTATGAGACAGCTTATTTCATACATATATATATATATATATATATATATATATATATATATATATATATATATATATATATATATATATATATATAGATAGATATAGATAGATATAGATATATTTTGTTCATTTGTTTTTTGTTTTGGAATATACTGATCCTTGGTTTGCATTTAGTGCACTTTTATGTTCATTTGTAAGTCTGTACAGCAATATGGTTTAAAGTAATTGTTTGTGCACGTCAACCTCGGAACTTAGACATATTATCTCTTGGCTGCTAGACTGCAATTTACAATGGTGCTTTCATAAAGACACACCTTAACATCTTTATGAAAGCACAGACAGAGTCTTCACATTTTTTTAGAAGAGAGTAAATATAATAAGCTCAGCGATCATTTAGGAATGTACTGGACCATGACAAAAAGTCAACTGTAGTTTGCACAACACTATTTAGAAAAAGGGTGTACAAAGCCTTGGGTATGATCATGTTTTTTAATGATTACAAGATAAAACTTAAGACAAAACTGTTTTTAAACAGTGTGCATTTTACAGGATCTTGGTAGCTAATAAGCAAAAGTTGATATGACTTACTATAAATGTGTTGAATTTAAAAAAGTTAACAAATTTGTTTCATTTTCATTTTTGCATCTTTTTTTTTTACCTTTAGGGTGAAACTGCTGCTCCAGTGTATAAAGTGACATTAGAAAAGGAAGGTATTTTTTCTGTTAATTATTGGTAAATAATGCACACCAGAAATCTACTCGAATTACACAGAAATATGCGATGCTTATTGGATTAACAAAGAATCTACTTAGCTGGACTTTTAATGTTTTAAGCAGTTAATTACATATTACACAGACTTTGCAAAACAATTAATGAAAGAGTTATATCTATATTACAAATAATGCCTGAACAGGCTCAGGCGGAAGCGATGTCTATTTATATGCCTGGCCTATATTCTTATTATTAAAGCTACCCTACCTTCCAAGTAGAAAAAAGAAATAACATCAACAAACAGTTAAAAAAGAATATTCTCACATGTAACATTCAAAAATATATTTGTTGAGCATTCTATTGAAGACCACAAATAAATATTTAACGCAAAGTAAACACTATATTTACTTAAAATAGGGATACTGAGAAAACTTGTGCACATATTTTTGTACTATGCAATACTGATTCATTATATATTGCCTTATTTTATGACAATATATAATGTGGTTTTATACTGTAATAAGATATTGCGTTGTGTTAGCATCTTAAATAGCTTTAAAAAAATGAAAATATATTTTTCAATGCTATTTATGTCATTTTTTGCATGACAACAAATGTCCCGGTGGATAAGAAGAAATAATTAGAGCATATGGATATGTCCACAAACAATTGCAAACCAAGCCAAAATGTTGGTGAAACCATAAAAAGTGTTATGTATATGACTCTGTCCCTTAAAGTAAACATTGTGGCTGCAGTGGTAAAGCCTATGGCGACTACTTGGATGCACAGTAAGAGTGTAGGGCACACCCACTGATGTCTGCTCTTCAACACAAATGACAAAGAGATTTGTGCATTCTACTGAAACTATGCCGTCCCTTTGTTACTTATCACATGTCAGTCATTGGTGACACAGTCTTTTAATCCCACTTAACCTTATCTAAATGTGGGTGGTACTTCTACAGAAAGCAAACAACGGTCACTGCCTCTAGGATTCCTGTCTTTTTAGGCTCATTATAGACTGTTTGTCAAATCATCATTTTTCATATTTTAAACTTGAAGTGTAAACACTAATGACGTGTCAAAATTTAAACTCTAATTCTGTCCTAAAGAACTGCTATTAAAAAGGACCAGACAATTCTAAAACAAAATAATGTTTGCAATAATTTTTTTCCTCCTCTTCTTCTTAAATTTGATTTCAGTTTTGAAATCCTGTGTGAAATGAAATAATATATATCTTATATTTGGAAAGGAGAAAGACCATAAAAACAGATCATTTGAAAGTATAAGTGATCTTTTTGGACCCAAAGTCAAAGGGCATAAGGGCAGTTTCAGCTAGCAATGCTTTGTCTTCTCTTTGGCGCATTCAAAGCCAGGGAGAGAAAAAAGACAAAATGATTGGAAGAGAAAATCCTATCATTTGATTGTCTGACTACATCACTCCACCTCCACATGTTCAACACCCCATGATAGGAACATCTCTCTGGGACAATAGAGTGAAACAAGTACTTGAGCGGGGGAGGCAATCTGGAGCTAGAGATGTCATTAGGGAGGACCTGAGAGCAAGCAATTGAGCAGAGTGCTTCCCTGGAGAGTTGGTTCTTTCATTGATATTCCCTCTGAACATTCCTCGTCATCTTTCTTCCTTTCTTGCTTGCTTCTATCGAATATATGGTATCTTCTCAGGTTTAACAAATATATGAAGCTATTTTTATGCAAATTGTTTCTTTTTGAAAACTGAGTCTGCTTTGCTGGAATTCTCATCTGCACACTCGTGATACAGTTCTGTTAATTGTCCTTGTGGAGTCATCTAATCAAATTAATTATTTTGCATTTTGTACTTTCATACCTACTACAACAATAACAGTAAAAAAAAACAAACAAAACAAAAACTTCTTAAACAAATAATAATTTCAGATATTTCTTGTGGGACGCTCAGTCAACATGACACTTAGTTATACAACTCTCCAAATAGGGAGACTTATGCTTTAATTTCAGATATTTAGTTTTCTTCTTGGTACTTTTTTTTCTTCTTTTTTTTGAGAATATGCCTCTTCACTACATTAACATTGTACATTGAAAAATTTGGTGTCTTGATCAATCGACTATACTGTGTGTAACATATCTGTAATGAAATTGGTCTGAAGTGTCATGGCATAAACTCCAAAGGAAGCACCATGTTCCTGTCATTCAATTGAAGATTCGTCTAACCTTTTTCACAATCTATCAAATAGAGTCAGAATCAAATTTTTTGTTTGTTTGTTTTTATTATGATGAAAAATAAATCATGTGTAATAATATTTACAACCAAACCAAACAATTGTCAGCAATTTTACATACCATCTTCAACTGTGAAAGCAAATCCATCTTTCAAAAACACTGGGAGACGCTGTAAAATGTAAATAAATAAAATAATCTCATAAAACCCTTTCTATTTACTATAGAACATAGAAACATATCAAATGTTTAAACTGAAACTTTACTATTTCATTAAAAATATTACCTTATTTTGAATATTGCAGCAGTGAAAAGTCTAAAAAAAAATTCTACAAATTTCAGAATAATGCTCCTCAAAATTGAGAAGTCTTTGAATATCTCATTATCTGGAGTACATAATATTATTAAAAGATTCAGAGAATCTGGAGAAATCTCTGTGCACAAGGACATCAATACTGGATGCCCATGAGTTTCAGGCGCTAAGGTGAAAATGTATTTAAGGCATGATTCTGTCATGCCTTTTTAAATACATGGCATGCAGTGGGCTAAGAAACAATTCCTGAAATCACTGTCTATGAACACAGTTGGCTGTGCCATCTATAAATGTGGTAAAGCATGTTATGCAAAGAAGTCATATGTGAACATGGTCGAGAAACCTCCTCTTCTCTGGGTCATAGCTTATTTAAAATGGACTGAGGCAAATTGTAAAACTGTTCTGTGGTCAAACAAATTGAATTTTGTTTTTGGAAACATGGATTTGGTATCCAGACTAAAGAGGAGAGGGTCCATTCAGAGAGGAGATGCACCATCCAGCTTGTTATCAGCATTCGTTACGAAGTCAGCATCTCTGATGGTATGGTGGAACATTAGTGCCTTAAACTGACAGCTTACACATCTGGAAAGGCACTATCTATGATGTAAGGTGTATAAAGTTTTTAGAGCAACAAATGTACCTATCCAAAGTATATCTTTTTCAGTAAAGCATATCTCTTATGGTATTTTTCAGCAAGACAATGGTAAACTGCATATGGCATTACAACAGCAACGGCCTGCCTGCAGACTGCCTGGGCACATCGTGAAATAAAAGATATGGCAAAGAAGACACAGGACTATTGAGCAGCTAGAATTCTTTATCAGATAGGAATGGGACAATATTCTTATCCCTAAAGTCCAGTTACTAGTCTGCTCAGTTCATGGATTATTATTGTAGAATTCTTGCTGCTGTTTTTGATGATGATGATGATGACGTTGATGAACAGTTTATATAAAAATGTAAATATGAAACAGATACCTCTCCTTAACATATCCTTCAATTGGATATATTGACATTTGACAAGACTGTGTATAACAGTAAGCAAACTTACAAAAAAATCCCAAACAATTATTATTTCAGCAGGATGGTCATCAAACGTTTCTCAACAAACCTCAGCATAGGAAAATAAATGGTAAATGGTCTGTATTTGTATAGCTCTTTGCTTGGTCCTAAGGACCCCAAAGTGCTTTACACTATACAGGGAGTGCAGAATTATTAGGCAAATGAGTATTTTGTCCACATCAACCTCTTCATGCATGTTGTCTTACTCCAAGCTGTATAGGCTCGAAAGCCTACTACCAATTAAGCATATTAGGTGATGTGCATCTCTGTAATGAGAAGGGGTGTGGTCTAATGACATCAACACCCTATATCAGGTGTGCATAATTATTAGGCAACGTCCTTTCCTTTGGCAAAATGGGTCAAAAGAAGGACTTGACAGGCTCAGAAAAGTCAAAAATAGTGAGATATCTTGCAGAGGGATGCAGCAGTCTCAAAATTGCAAAGCTTCTGAAGCGTGATCATCGACCAATCAAGCGTTTCATTCAAAATAGTCAACAGGGTCGCAAGAAGCGTGTGGAAAAACCAAGGTGCAAAATAACTGCCCATGAACTGAGAAAAGTCAAGCGTGCAGCTGCCAAGATGCCACTTGCCACCATTTTAGCCATATTTCAGAGCTGCAACATCACTGGAGTGCCCAAAAGCACAAGGTGTGCAATACTCAGAGACATGGCCAAGGTAAGAAAGGCTGAAAGACGACCACCACTGAACAAGACACACAAGCTGAAACATCAAGACTGGGGCAAGAAATATCTCAAGACTGGTTTTTCTAAGGTTTTATGGACTGATGAAATGAGAGTGAGTCTTGATGGGCCAGATGGATGGGCCTGTGGCTGGATTGGTAAAGGGCAGAGAGCTCCAGTCCGACTCAGACGCCAGCAAGGTGGAGGTGGAGTACTGGTTTGGGCTGGTATCATCAAAGATGAGCTTGTGGGGCCTTTTCGGGTTGAGGATGGAGTCAAGCTCAACTCCCAGTCCTACTGCCAGTTTCTGGAAGACACCTTCTTCAAGCAGTGGTACAGGAAGAAGTCTGCATCCTTCAAGAAAAACATGATTTTCATGCAGGACAATGCTCCATCACACGCGTCCAAGTACTCCACAGCGTGGCTGGCAAGAAAGGGTATAAAAGAAGAAAAACTAATGACATGGCCACCTTGTTCACCTGATCTGAACCCCATTGAGAACCTGTGGTCCATCATCAAATGTGAGATTTACAAGGAGGGAAAACAGTACACCTCTCTGAACAGTGTCTGGGAGGCTGTGGTTGCTGCTGCACGCAATGTTGATGGTGAACAGATCAAAACACTGACAGAATCCATGGATGGCAGGCTTTTGAGTGTCCTTGCAAAGAAAGGCGGCTATATTGGTCGCTGATTTGTTTTTGTTTTGTTTTTGAATGTCAGAAATGTATATTTGTGAATGTGGAGATGTTATATTGGTTTCACTGGTAAAAATAAATGATTGAAATGGGTATATATTTGTCTTTTGTTAAGTTGCCTAATAATTATGCACAGTAATAGTCACCTGCACACACAGATATCCCCCTAAAATAGCTAAAACTAAAAACAAACTAACAACTACTTCCAAAAACATTCAGCTTTGATATTAATGAGTTTTTTGGGTTCATTGAGAACATGGTTGTTGTTCAATAATAAAATTATTCCTCAAAAATACAACTTGCCTAATAATTCTGCACTCCCTGTACACAATCATCCACCCATTCACACACTCGTGATGGCAAGCTACAGTGTAGCCACAGCCACCCTGGGGTGCACTGACAGAGGCGAGGCTGCCGGACACTGGCACCACTAGGCCCTCTGACCACCACCAGTAGGCAACGGGTGAAGTGTCTTGCCCAAAGACACAACGACCGAGACTGTCGGAGCCGGGGCTCGAACCGGCAATCTTCCGATTACAAGACGAACGCCCAACTCTTGAGCCACGATCGCCACCACCAAAATAATAGATTTTCTTATACAGACTGGATCTATTTTCACTCCTGGACTTCTAGATGTGTTTTCATATTGCAGAATGATCCCTAATTATTCTGCATTTTTTTATTCTATGTATCTGCGAGTGCCTTGCCCAGGGTGTACACTCTCACCCTCTATAATTGCTGGGATAGGCTCCAGTCCCCCTGCATCCCTTCTGAAAGCTGATGGAAGGATGGAAAAAAAGTTGGGTTTACTACAGACGATTCAATTTTCAATTCAATTCAATTCAATTTTATTTATATAGCGCCAAATCACAACAAAAGTCACCTCAAGGCGCTTCATAAATACAGAGACAAACCCAACAATCATATGACCCCCTATGAGCAAGCACTTTGGCGACAGTGGGAAGGAAAAACTCCCTTTTAACAGGAAGAAACCTCCGGCAGAACCAGGCTCAGGGAGGGGCGGCCATCTGCTGCGACCGGTTGGGGTGATCATAGTTTAAAGATATAAGGCCTCCCAAACGTTTATGTGTAATGGGATGGAAGGATGGTACGTAAACATTGTGATTCCAGGAAGAAAAAAACATCTCACACTTTGTGAGGTAGACGTTGATGATACTGTAAACAATCAATGACAGACCCAACCACATCTCAACGCTTTATTATGGTTGCTTGTTTACACGCTGCTGCAGCTTTTCAGCCGCCAACCGAACACACACCAACAAGAATATAGCTCAGGACCCAGTACAGACTTTTAAGCTGTTGAGGCGTGATTGTGGATGCTGCTCAGGTGTGTCCGTCCACCTACCCTGCAGACCAAGCCAGAAACGAGGTTTCTGTAAGGCAGAGTAAATTGATGTAATCGAGTAATGTTTAATAATAACAGTTCTTCCTGGTGCAGATGTGGATACTGTATTGTTCTTTCTTTGTGATTTTTCATGTTTTTTGCCAATTTTTAGTTTGTTGCTTGTCTGTTTAGGAGCAGACACGGTCTCTAAGGGCATGGGGGCTCTGGGGGTGATAACAGGAGGGGAGAAACTGCAGAGAGGCTTGTAAGACTGCAACTTTGCTTCCTGGCCTCAACTCTGGATAGTCACGTTTTAAGGGGTTTAATAAATTTGGCCAGATTTCTAGAAATGAGAGCTGCTCCATCCAAAGAGTTATGGATGCCATCTCTCCTAACAAGACTGGGTTTCCGCCAGAAAGTTTCCCAATTATCTATAAAGCCCACATTGTTTTCTGGACACCAATCAAATAGCCAGTAATCTCAAGAGACCATGTGGCTAAACATGGCACTCCTGGTCCGATTGGGAAGAGGATCAGAGAAAACTACAGAGTCTATCATTGTTTTGGCAAAGTTACACACCAATTCAATTTCAGTTTTAGTGATCTTCGATTGACGTAGCCAGGTGTCACTACTGCCAAACTGAATTATAATTTTACTGAATTTACCTTTATCCTTAGCCAGCAGTTTTCAATTTCCCTCAATGTCACCTGCTTTGACCCTTGGAGACAATTGACCATGGTTAGGGTTAGGGTGTCTCTGGCTTTACATGTCTGAAAACAGAATCACCGATTACCAGAGTTTGATCCCCAGCAGGTGTGTCACCACGTGGGGAAAATGTCTCAGACAGATAAGACTATGCTTCCTCCTTACCGTCACCTAGCCATATTGCTTTCCTGGCCGTTGGGGACAATTTGCCAGGGGAGAGCTAACGCTACTTTCGGGTTAGCTTAGTGGGGGCCTGGTTAGCTTCAGGTTTTTCAAGGGTCCGAAGCCGAGTCTCCAATTCAGTTCCAGAGCTGCCTTTGAGGCCAAGAGCCTTGTCACAGCTGGTTGCATTAGATAGTACCTGCAGCCCATTCTGTTTACTTACTCTAGGTAGTCCATCTCTTTCAATTGTGCCATCAGCTCCCAACACAATGTTTATATTGTCAAGGAAACCAGAAAAGTAGCTGTTACATGAGGGAAGCTAGACTATAGAAAAGGATCAACCGAGCAGCAGGAGTAGATAACTACTCCTTTGTATAAGAAGGAACAGGAGGAGCACTTCCCAAACCTTATAACATGACCTCCATCAGGCTACTTCTGCACATATTTCTGAACAACAGGTGAGAGACAGACTCTGTGAGGGTGGCATGAAGGCCTGCCATCAGTTAATGGGACCTGTTCACAGCCTAACACTGTGCTACTCAAACACAGAATTGGCAGAGACACTGTACTGTATGTATACTTTATGTTGTTTAAAATGTCATCTAGCATGACTTGTTTGGGAAACACAACAAATAATGGCACACATGGATGTGCCATGCTGCAGGAGCTGGAGTATCTCTGGAACCTCAGAGGGTGGAAGAAAAATCAGTCAGGAGGTAGAAGGAGCAATGATCTGTAGCCACCACCTGGTAAACCGTTCCATTTTGGGAGTTGCCTTGTTATTGCCTGTCCAATGCACATGTTGTCACTTTTTAATTCAATTCAATTTAGTTCAATTCAATTTAGATAGTGCCAAATTACAACAGCAATTACCTTAAGGCACTTTAAAGCACTATCGCAAGGTATAGCTCCTTCAATATTACAGAGAAAAAAACCCAAATCAAAGGAACCTTCTTTTGAGTAAGTACTTGGTGGGAAGGAAAAATTCCCTTCTGACAAGAAGAAGTCTCCAGCAGTATCAGGTTGAGGTAATAGGGGAAAAAAATCACACTGTATAACTTATATCAATGTCAATCTGCCCAATTTGACAGAGCCAAAGAGTGAAAGCCATGGTCTGTCTGGTTAGGCACCAGATGCTTGCCATCCAGATTAAACACCTGGTTAGACAATATATTTCTAGTGAATTTATTTGGATTTAGAAGCATGAAATTAAAAGACTTTCCTACAGTGTGTGTTATCTGGCTTCATGTATCGATAAAGAAAAGAGGACCTCCCATTTATATGAACAAATTGGAGTCTATAAGGGATGGAGCTGTATAGTTCCTTTGATTTGTTAGTCTGTTTGCCTAATGATTCTGTTTATCGGTTCCATTTGCACTTACACTATAACCAGCTGATTTCAGTTCATGTCATCGAGGACGAAAATAGAGGTGTTGTCTACAGCAGGAATATGTACAGTATTTGAATTTTTATTGCACAAAAGGACAAGTGCATTATGGTAAAATGGAAACTGCATCGAGGACAGACACAACAGCATTATACAGTGGGGCAAAAAAGTATTTAGTCAGCCACCGATTGTGCAAGTTCCCCCACTTAAAATGATGACAGAGGTCAGTAATTTGCACCAAAGGTACACTTCAACTGTGAGAGACAGAATGTGAAAAAAAAATCCATGAATCCACATGGTAGGATTTGTAAAGAATTTATTCGTAAATCAGGGTGGAAAATAAGTATTTGGTCACCTCAAACAAGGAAAATCTCTGGCTCTCACAGACCTGTAACGTCTTCTGTAAGAAGCTTTTCTGTCCCCCACTCGTTACCTGTATGAATGGCACCTGTTTGAACTCATCATCTGTATAAAAGACACCTGTCCACAGCCTCAAACAGTCAGACTCCAAACTCCGCCATGGCCAAGACCAAAGAGTTTTCGAAGGACACCAGGAAAAGTATTGTAGACCTGCACCAGACTGGGAAGAGGGAATCTACAATAGGCAAGCAGCTTGGTGTGAAAAAATCAACTGTGGGAGCAATCATCAGAAAATGGAAGACATACAAGACCACTGATAATCTCCCTCGATCTGGGGCTCCACGCAAGATCTCATCCCGTGGGGTCAAAATGATCATGAGAACGGTGAGCAAAGATCCCAGAACCACACGGGGGGACCTGGTGAATGACCTGCAGAGAGCTGGGACCAAAGTAACAAAGGTCACCATCAGTAACACACTACAACGGCAGGGAATCAAATCCCGCAGTGCCAGACGTGTTCCGCTGCTGAAGCCAGTGCATGTCCAGGCCCGTCTGAAGTTTGCCAGAGAGCACATGGATGATACAGCAGAGGATTGGGAGAATGTCATGTGGTCAGATGAAACCAAAGTAGAACTTTTTGGTATAAACTCAACTCGTCGTGTTTGGAGGAAGAAGAATACTGAGTTGCATCCCAAGAACACCATACCTACTGTGAAGCATGGGGGTGGAAACATCATGCTATGGGGCTGTTTTTCTGCCAAGGGGACAGGACGACTGATCCGTGTTAAGGACAGAATGAATGGGGCCATGTATCGTAAGATTTTGAGCCAAAACCTCCTTCCATCAGTGAGAACTTTGAAGATGAAAGGAGGCTGGGTCTTCCAACATGACAATGATCCAAAACACACTGCCCGGGCAACAAAGGAGTGGCTCCGTAAGAAGCATTTGAAAGTCCTGGAGTGGCCTAGCCAGTCTCCAGACCTCAACCCCATAGAAAATCTGTGGCGGGAGTTGAAAGTCCGTGTTGCTCGGCGACAGCCCCAAAACATCACTGCTCTCGAGAAGATCTGCATGGAGGAATGGGCCAAAATACCAGCTACTGTGTGTGCAAACCTGGTAAAGACCTATAGTAAACGTTTGACCTCTGTTATTGCCAACAAAGGTTATGTTACAAAGTATTGAGTTGTATTTTTGTTATTGACCAAATACTTATTTTCCACCCTGATTTACGAATAAATTCTTTACAAATCCTACCATGTGGATTCATGGATTTTTTTTTCACATTCTGTCTCTCACAGTTGAAGTGTACCTCTGGTGCAAATTACTGACCTCTGTCATCATTTTAGGTGGGGGAACTTGCACAATCGGTGGCTGACTAAATACTTTTTTGCCCCACTGTACCTCTAGGAGAACTCCAGCTCTTTGCAAACATCTGCACAGACACCATGCTAATACAAGGCATGTCATCAGATATGGCAGCCTGACAGAATGGTACAATAGTACAATCAGGCTGCCAGCTAATAGCATCACGATAAATAGCATATTTGCAATGGCAGACCTGAACTATGTCTGTTTCTTTTGCAGTTAGGATGTAGTTTGTAGCTAAAAGCCAAAGGAGCTGCACAAGAAATTAATGCATAAAGGCAGACAGAAAATATGTCATGTAATGGGAAAATAAGATTGTGGACAAAGAAATAATGCAAATCTGTAGTTACGTTAATGAACAACATGTATGTGGAGTGACAGTCACCTTCAAGGGAGGCAGACACCTGGTATTTGACATGGATTTGTATGAAACTAAGCAAAGTTACAAGAACAACATTTATTATTTGAACATGATTTTTCATTCTTTAAACAACTCATAGTCATGATCACAGTAAGCATATATAACAATGGGTGAGTATATGAAAATGCAGATCGAACCTACTTTGAGACACATACCTATGCTTTAAGGTAAGTCCTTGGTAGAATATGTTTCCAGTTTTTCATGTATTTTATATTATATATATATTTAATGTAGTACTGGTAAAGAACAAGAAAATTAAAAACCGAGACAAAAATCAGTTTTGCACAAATTTTATTCTTGTTGGGAATTTTTTCCCTTAAATCTTCTCCAAAAATTGTGTAAGTGTTCAAAACATTTAATCAATATCTTTTAAACTAGTTTATAGGCAAATAGTTATGGCAACAACTAGGAAATTCTGAATTATTACATGACATCCCATGATGTTTTCAGAATAGAGAAATACAGTAAGTGAGGTTGTCTGGTTGGGTCCGTGACAAAAAGTTCTGTTGTATGCACAGCACTGTTATGAAAAAGGGAGTCACCTGGTATTTGACAAGGGTGTATATGAAATTAAGCAAAGTTACAGGAATAACATTTATTATTTGAACATAAATTTTCATTCTTTAAACAACTGTCAGTCACATGATCACTGTGTAAACATATATAATAATGGCTCAGTTTGTGAAAATGCAGATTGAACCTACTATGAGACTCCTACCTACAACTAAAGGTAATTCCTTGGTAGAATAGGATGATATGAGTTTTTCCATGTATTTTGTAAAATATATCTATATAGATATATATAGATATATATTACCAGAAACAAAAAAAAAGAAAAAAAAGAAAAAAGAAAAAAAAACCAAAGGGAAAAAAAACAAAAAAAGTACTTAACTTAAACGTGACAGTAATATCATTAATAACCTTCAATTGTCAAACTAATATATTTTTGGAAATATTCTACCTTATCAAGGCTTAATTACTGTTATAATTTAAAAATTGACAATTGTATTTAAAAAATTACTCTAAAAGAAATTTCAAATTGCAAACCATTAAAAAAATATTGTACATCTGTCAAATCCTCTACTCCAGATTAAATATGATAAACTTTACCTGAAATAATGTTTTCTTTTCTCTATAGGATGTTGACTACGGCTGGAATATTTGTCTTGTTGTCTATTCTAGGAAAGCTGAGTGGAAATTTGGGTGAGATTAAAAAATGTATCTAAGAAATATAATAAGTAAACGTGAATTCATTACAATTCTAGGACTTGGTTAATTTAACAAACGAAAAGATAGTAAAAGTAAATAACTGATTTGAAGAATTCATATTTAATTATATATTTTAATTAGATCAGTGAAAAAGTGTTTTCAAAAAGATTATAAGAAAAATTCAATTAAAGAAGCTGACTGTAGATATTTTGGTGAAATGACTTACACCACTGTTAATTACATTTGGTAATTCTGTGCATCTTTCTATCTTTTAAATATCAAGGTGAAAATGTTGCCAGACTTGGACAAGTGGCTCAGTCTTCAACGTATGGGAATGCCAAACCCGAAAATGCCATTGATGGGAATCGTGCCAGCAACTACAACCAGGGATCCTGTGCCTGTACAAACAACAACTTGAATCCATGGTGGAGACTTGACCTTTTGAAAACATATAAAATCAACACTGTGACTATCACCAACAGACAAGACTGTTGCCCTGAGAGGATCAATGGAGCTGAGATCCGCATTGGAAATTCACTTAATGACAATGGCAATGCGAATCCCAGGTAAATGAGCTATTCATCTTATACTTGATTCAAATTTTGTCATAACCGTCATATATGTGGCAATCATTAATTAAAATTGTAATAGATTTCTACTTCTACTTCTGTTTTTCTAGAGTTAAGTTAATTAGGCAATAAAGAGCAGCACCTTGATTATCTGAAATTGACATTTATACAAACTTTTACTTTAGATTAATCTTATGTTACTTGTTAATCTGTTTCCTTGTCATTTGTTTTCAGGTGTGCTGTAATCTCATCTATCGCTGCTGGGGCATCACAAACCTTTGCATGCAATGGAATGGAAGGTCGCTACATAAACATCGTTATTCCTGGGAGAACAGAATACCTGACACTTTGTGAGGTGGAAGTTGATGGTACACTTTCAGGTAAATCTTGTCCAATTCTTCTCGTGTGTTCTGGGTTAAATGAACACATAATGGTTTTTGGAGTACTTCTTATCATATTAATGCTAATATTTGCAACTTTTCAGAGACTAGTGTTGCCAGACTTGGACAAGTGGCTCAGTCTTCAACGTATGGGAATGCCAAACCCGAAAATGCCATTGATGGGAATCGTGCCAGCAACTACAACCAGGGATCCTGTGCCTGTACAAACAACAACTTGAATCCATGGTGGAGACTTGACCTTTTGAAAACATATAAAATCAACACTGTGACTATCACCAACAGACAAGACTGTTGCCCTGAGAGGATCAATGGAGCTGAGATCCGCATTGGAAATTCACTTAATGACAATGGCAATGCGAATCCCAGGTAAATGAGCTATTCATCTTATACGTGATTCAAATTTTGTCATAACCGTCATATATGTGGCAATCATTAATTATAATTGTAATAGATTTCTACTTCTATCTCTGTTTTTTTTAGAGTTAAGTTCATCAGGCAATAAAGAGCAGCACCTTGATTATATGAAATTGACATTTAAACAAACTTTTACTTTGGATTAATCTTATGTTACCTGTTAATCTGTTTCCTTGTCATTTGTTTTCAGATGTGCTGTAATCTCATCCATCGCTGCTGGGGCATCACAAACCTTTGCATGCAATGGAATGGAAGGTCGCTACATAAACATCATTATTCCTGGGAGAACAGAATACCTGACACTTTGTGAGGTGGAAGTTAATGGTACACTTTCAGGTAAATCTTGTCCAATTCTTCTCGTGTGTTCCACGTTTAATGAACACATAATGGTTTTTGGAGTTGTTCTTATCATATTAATGCTAATATTTGCAACTTTTCAGAGACTAATGTTGCCAGACTTGGACAAGTGAGTCAGTCTTCAACGTATGGGAATGCCAAACCCGAAAATGCCATTGATGGGAATCATGCCAGCAACTACAACCAGGGATCCTGTGCCTGTACAAACAACAACTTGAATCCATGGTGGAGACTTGACCTTTTGAAGACATATAAAATCAACACTGTGACTATCACCAACAGACAAGACTGTTGCCCTGAGAGGATCAATGGAGCTGAGATTCGAATTGGAAATTCACTTAATGACAATGGCAATGCGAATCCCAGGTAAATGAGCTATTTATCTTATACTTGATTCAAATTTTGTCATAACCGTCATATATGTGGCAATCATTAATTATGTTTATAAAAAGTTCTACTTCTACCTCCTTTTTTAGAGTTAAATCCACCATACAATTTTGAGCAGCATCTTAACTATCTGAAATTGACATTTATACAAACTTTTACTTTAGATTAATCTTATGTTACTTGTTAATCTTTTTTCTTGTCATTCGTTTTCAGATGTGCTGTAATCTCATCCATCGCTGCTGGGGCATCACAAACCTTTGCATGCAATGGAATGGAAGGTCGCTACATAAACATCGTTATTCCTGGGAGAACAGAATACCTGACACTTTGTGAGGTGGAAGTTGATGGTACACAACTCGATTCTTACAATGAATCTGAGTGTAGCTGGGTCTAAACAAAAGAATTTAGTCTTGTAGTATTCCTTAAGTTTTAAAGTAGGTGTGTGACAATAAGGGTCATTTAGTTAGATCAATCAGTTTTTACTGAATGCTTCCATTCATATATGACTTCATAAATAAATTTTGCCTTTATCTGTTGTATCACATGTAATATTTTACAAAACATATTACACTTTCTGTTTCTTTTCCATGCACATGTTTAAACTCCAAATAAATATTGGTGCAGCACACGTTTGAAGAGTCATTCGTTCCCGTTGCAGAGAAATAGTTGAAAGGTTAGAATCCTTTGTTCTACCCATCAGTCAATCAATCAATCCTTAGAGAACCACCATTCTGTCGTTCCCTAAAAGTGAACATTAACTTTGTTAAAAGTCCAAATACCCACAGGTACAAACATCTGACTGGCACTACCCCTCTAGGTATCCCACGCAGGATTCTCATTGCATCATTATATGCAACATGCAGCTTCTGGATGTTGCATTGCTTGTAAGATGACCACAAGGAAGCAGTATATAGTGCTGTGCAATACGTTTTAAGCCAGTGGTTCTCAACCAAGAGAGGCCAGCAGTGATCACTGACTGTTTTTTAGGTGCTTGTTCAGATTAAATAGAACAAAATACAAAGCATTAATGTACAAAGCGTGGATGTTTTAATCCAGTACATTTGTTATTATTATCATCATTTGTCACATCCTGTTTATGACAGTTGAAATATATAACATTCATATAAGAAATAAAATTGTCTCCTGTAAACTGTATGTGGAGTTAAATAGACCTATACTACTGTACTTTAATGTCAGTTATGAGGGTGGTACTTCAAGAGCCATATATTTTATGAGGTGGTACTCATTGAGAAAAGTTTGAGAACCACTGCTTTAAGCAAAGCCACTGAACAGAAGCTGAACTTACATGCAGTGGTATTTTCCTGGATATAGCGCTTACAACATTGTCTATATAAATATATATATATCTAATCGTCATCATTCATTTGATCAGTAATAAAGTGACCCATGTATTTCACCTTTTTACAAACCTCAAGAGTAGGGCTGGGTATCGTCACTGATCTCTAGAATGGATTCGATTCCGATTCACATGGATCGATTCGATCCATGATTCGATTCGTTTTGGTTTGATTTGAATCGAGGAAATTTTGCCTCAGACAGCCAGAAATATTATTTTATAATTCTGATTTTTATATCTATAAAAAGAGAGCTGACACTTGTGAGACTTTATCAAAGGTGTAAGCATCACAGCAGATGTCAAAGTAATTGAGGATAAAACAGAAAAACGTGAAGGAGATTTTACTGGCCTGGCTTTTTAAATCAGATAACCTTAAAAATATTCTGCACTCAAACAAAACTGAAGAAAACCATAAATCAACATATAAACATTACCTGGTGCTGCTGAAGTGAAGCAGAGCAAAGTTACAGAGGTTTTATTAGAGACACAGCCAAGCATTTTGCAGTTTCGCATAATTTTAAAAAGTTTACATTTATTCAGTATTGAGACTTACTTGTCAGAAGTCAGTTAAATAAAAAAAGAAAAGAAAAAAAACCAGCGGCTGACAGCGCTGTAAACAATGGTAGACTGGTGGTTAACAAGCAAGCGAATAATGCAGAAAACAGATTTTTAGATGGAGTACACAGAGAGAGACAGAGAAAGAGCTGTACATGAAGTGTCATTTTATCGTGGTGGAAGCAACAGCAAAAGTAAGAGGGAATTCATGACAATGTTTATGTGAACCGAAATGGATCTTCTTTTGCTGCTGGTTCAGTCAATATTGTTTGGAGAGTGATGAAACCTGGAGCTTCCGAATCTAGTGCAAAAAAGACGTAAACACAAAGCGCAGACCCGGCAAAACATCAGAATCTGTGAGCTGTCGGCTTTTAGCCCCAACAGCGTGTCCGTGTGAGAAAGCCAACATCTCACTGATTGTGATGCGTCACCGGGTCCGCACTTTGTGTTTATGTCTTTGTGCAGAATCCGTGTTCCTGCTCTCATTTACTGTTTTAGCTGTTTGGTGGTTGTTGGAATTTTGTGAGGTTTGACCTGGATTCTGTAGATTCTGGAGTTTTGGGGAAAATAATTTTATATTTACAAATTGATTCAGGATTTTAATGAATCGATATCGAGTTATTCATGCTCAAATCAATTTTGGTTGGTGAATTGGTAAATTGTCCAGATATCTGGCAGACTAGTTCAGAACTCAAATTCCGACTCGTCCTCTACAAACAAGAAGTCCTGACATAAAGCCAGATGGTCTGTCCTTCAAGCTCAGGTCCTTTACCAGAGGCCCAGGCGCTTGAGGGTCCTGCGAAGTTTCTTAGCTGTTCGTAGGACTGCGCTCCTGATGTTCGTGGGATCTGCTGGAGCCACTCAGCTAGTTGGGGAGTCACTGCACCTAGTGCTCCAATTACCACTTGGACCACTGTTACCTTCACACTCCAGATCTTCTTGAGCTCTTCTCTGAGCAGTGGCGTGTCTAGAAAATTTTTGTTGGGGGGGCCAGGTAGGGGCACAGATTTGGAGAAGGGTGGCAGATGTAATTGGCAGATAATGTTTAAAAAACATTCTACCAACCGTTAACCATAATTTAATAACCCTATAAACCTAATAACCGAATGCGCTTTTAACTCTTATTAGAATGAGATTTTAACCACTACGGTGCAAAGTTTTTAGATACTATGTTGATAGAGTACAAGAGATACAATCAGTGCTTTGTCACTGTTTACTCAGCATTCAAGGACAGCAATATTTGCATAGTATTTTTACTGACATATAGTGCACATATGTTTTGGGCAAAAACATTTTTGAATATTAAAATACAAACATCTCTAACAAACAAATTGACAAATTAGCCAATGCCAATGTAAAACTTTATCTGCCTATTAAAAAAAAGAAGATAATCTTCTCACAAACTGGTGTTTGATTTTGAAACAGGAAAAAAGTGGGGAAACAACTGAAAAGACTAACATTTGAATAAAACCTGAAAGCAAGTAAATACTTTCTATGCTGCCTTATGGTAAGCTTTGGTAATATTGATAAAGAACAACACTGGCTGATGATGAAATACAGTCAGCTGGCATGGTAACACTGCCAGTATTAACTGGGACAGAAAATCGGGCATTTTGACTAGAGACCGGCCCACCAGGTATTAAAGCCATAAAGCCTTTGAATGAAAACAAACGCTGTTGTGACAGTGATGTACACTGTCTTGTTGGTATATGTATGATTTCTATACATTTTAAGTCAGATAAAAACTTTGGTTGTAAGATTTAGATAATTATTTAATAAAAGATAGATATTTTAAATGAGAATAAGAAAGTAAATGGTAAATGGCCTGCATTTGTATAGCGCTTTTCTAGTCCCCAAGGACCCCAAAGCGCTTCATACTACATTCAGTCATTCACACACACATTCACACACTGGTGATGGCAAACTACATTGTAGCCACAGCTGCCCTGGGGTGCACTTACAGAGGCGAGGCTGCCAGACACTGGCGCCACCGGGCCCTCTGACCACCACCAGTAGGCAAACATGGGGTTAGTATCTTGCCCAAGGATATTTGGCATGCAGGCAGGAGGCAGCCTGGGATCGAACCACCGACCTTCTGATTAGTGGCTGACCTGAACTACAGCCAGGTGGTAGAGCAGGTATTTCTTTGTGCCCCCCCCTTTCCCTGTTAATGCCCTACCTGGCCCCCTGGGCGGATCTAGGAACGTTTTGCCCCCTGGCAAAACTTTCCTAGACCCGCCCCTACACAGTTACCAGCTGTCAGCTGCTTAGAAAAGGATGCTGGTGTTATTCGTCTCTCAGAAACAGTTCATAACTTCCATTCAACTCATTCATGTGACCTAAAAGGTAAACCTGTTTCTCCATCACCTGTTCAGCTCTGATGATTCAGTAAGGACATCTCCTGGTTTCATGTTTCCCTCTCACCACATATCCAAACCGATATCATGACCAGCAGTTTTACAGCTGTGGCTCCAGCAAACATCAGCTGATACTAGAAATTAATATTAAATAAATTCTAACAACAGCTGATCAAGCTTAAACGTGCTGCTATTGTTTAGCGCGACATCTGCTGGTTTCCTCTTTCTGGCGCAAAGTGGGCGATAAACAAACAAGAGAGAAAAGCCGATCAGCTGATCATTGATCAGTTTCATGATTGAAGTAGCAACAGGAGAGGCAGGGGGAGAGAATGAGAGAAGAAGATGCAGCTGTGCAGCGTAACGACAGAATAACTCCAGCTTTGTGCCTTTTTTTCATTATAGCGAAAGTACGGGACAAACTGTGTCTCTTCTCAGCTCAATACGAAACGCATAATATTTTCTCTGAATGAGGGACCATTCCACTTTTTTAAGGAGCCGTTGGCAACTCTACTAACTAAACTTATGAATAAAATAAAGTTCACTATCAGTAACATCATAGCACCCACCCAGCTGTATAGAAACTCCGTCATGCTAGCTAGTAGCAGTACGAGTTATTGTAACTGACTGTAAAAAGTCAGCACAACGAAAATAAACTCCACCTGAACTTGGTTTATATCTGACCCAGATAGACTGCAGGCCATAACTTCTTACCTGAAGTTCAGTTCACCTGACACTCGGACTGGCGGCTGCCTCGGGGCTCTCCTCCTGCCTCCCCTTCCCTCATCCACCTGCTGGCCTCTGTGGAAGCCCCGCCATAGCCACCACCAAACAACTGAGTTATTTTTACACATCGACCTGCATCTGGCCAATCCACCACCTCTCATTGTTCATGCCGTTACAAAAAAAAATAAAAAATAAGTCACTGGGCATATGCCCGGTATGCCCGATGGCCAGTCCAGCTATGTTAACCTGGGGTGGCCAGTCTGGTTGGGGGGGTGGCCTGTGCCCCCCCAGGCCACCCCGCTGGAAACGCCACCGTCTCTGAGCCCTTGGTATGTCTCCAGCTTCTCGTGTTCCTTCATCCTGATGTTGCTGTCATTCAGTATTGCTACATCTATCACTGTTGCCATCTTCCTCTGCTTGTCTTTCACTACTATATCTGGTTGGTTAGCCATCACCATTTTATCCGTCTGTATCTGGAAGTCAATTTTAACCACCCTAGGGGGCGTCTCCCATTTTGACCTTGGGATTTCCAGGCCATACTCAGCACAGATATTTCTGTATACTATGGCGTTCCATGTATGCCCTGCCTGCTAATATCTTGCACTCTGCTGTTATGTGTTGGATTGTCTCAGGGGCATCTTTACACAGCCTCTATGGATCTTGTGTTCAAAGCTTGTTTCTGTGCTGACATGATTAATGGCAGGACTACAGGTTGAATGACTGACTGAGCAGCAGCCTGAATGGCTGAGTGTAGTGATGGTTGTGGTGGAAGAGAAGCAGGTGGTAGTGTGGATGATGGAGCTAAGGGCGACTGAGTGGTAGTAATGGCGGTTGGGGAGAAGGCTGGACTGTGCTCTGGGGAGAAGGCTGAATGACTGACTGAGGAGCATCCTGAGCAGCTGAGTGTAGTGATGGTTGTGGGAGCAGATGTAGGACAGCTGGTGGTGTAGGTTCCCCTGAGCCTGCAATGCGGATGAAGGGTGCAGGCACCTGCTGGACACCAGTCGCTCCCACCTGAAGAGTAGGTACAGGTGCAGAGATCGGCTGGGTCCTGGCGGGCCTCACCTCAGGGGTTGGCACAGGTTTCGGCAGGGACTGGGCGGCTGCTGTCCCCACCCGAGGAGCTGATACGGGTGCAGGGACCAGCAGAGCCTCAGCCAATCCGGAAACCGGAACAGGGAACAGCTGGGCGCCAGCCCCCCTCACCTGGGGAACTGAGGCAGGTGCAGGGGAGTGCTGAGCCACAGCTATCCCTAGAGCACAAGGGGCCTGGGAGGCGGGCCTAGAAAGAACAGACTGCAAGAGATTAATTCCCTGCCCTGAGTGAGCGGATGAGAAACAGCACTCTGACTTCGCAGATTTAAGTGTGCTAAAGCTGTAGCTTACAGGCACTAAAGCACCACCTTCAGGGTTTACAACCTCTAGAGAAGTGTGATCTGCTGATGCACCAACAGTCTTTGAGCTTCTTTCTTCGGAACTAACCATGCTTATACTGTCAGAGGAGGGGTTAATAGCCAATGTAAACATAGTCCCGTGCACCGGAAAGGCAGATGAAACAAAGTCTTTTACCTCCGGATCGCTGGAAATAGTCTCGTTGTAGCAGCTGCTGTTGCGCTACTGAGAGCCCCGTCTGCTGCTGCTGTGGCGTGGAATCTCAGTTTGACGAGGCGACCTCCACGGTTACCCCGTCTCCTGCGTCGCTTCCGCACATCCAGTGGCAGTGGTAAGGAACGCCAGTGTGGTGGTGTTACTTCCAAATCGGGAGGCAGAAAGCCTTGGTTGTCATTTCCAAACCGAACTAAAGCTTGGGTAGATAAGCCTATTTCCAATAATGTCTGGCGATCATAAAACAATGTAGGGCTGACATGTTGCACAAAATTGACTAAAAGCAATAAAAAAATAAAAAAATAAATAAAAGAGAGCAATAGATGGCGTGCCAAACACACAGGTGCCATGTTGGCCACCTGACCTAAGCCTAATCGAGATGGAGAGCAGAGTGAAGGCATGCAATGCAAATAAATAAACATGTTCAGCAGTGGCGGCTGGCCCATAGGGGGCGCTCGGGCTCCGCCCCCCCAAATGTGGAGGAGTAAAAATATATATTTTTAAAAAATTCATCAATGATAGTTTTACTATGTGTGTGCCCATATACAGCCAGGCGTATTTTAACATTTTCACCAGCTGACTCATTAAAGTTCAACCAACAAACGGTGTTTTTCTTCTTCTGGGGCGCTCGTCAAAGCGCCCTTGATATGCAGCGAAATAGCCTATCATTAAATGGTTGCCAGGGGAAAATAATAAATATTTGACCTATCAGCGTCGCTGAATTAAATGGTTTGGGGGCGCTTAAAATTGCGCCCCTGCAGAAAACGCGCGAAGATTTGCTGTTCTAGAATTTTACCTCAGTCAGTAGCCTAAGTGAGCTATAAGGTCAGAGAGAGACGATGGCAGCGGTATTGTTAACGGTTGAGGCACAGCCTCCCCCAAATTCGGTTAGATCGCACATTCACCGAAACTGTAAGTCTTCTTAACATCCTCATCACCACACCAATGACAACATCAGAATCGGAGAGGTGTTTCTCTACTTTAAAGAGGATAAAAACTTTCCTGAGAAACAATATGGCTCAGGATCGGCTCAACGCTCTGGCTATGCTGTCCATAGAGAAAAAACTCACACAAGAACTTCCTGATTTCAACACCAGGGTCATCGAGAAATTTGCCACTCAGAAAGACAGACGAGCAAAGTTCTTGTACAAATAAGAACCCTTAACCATATTTACTCTCTTTCTCCATCCCTCTCTCTTTCTCTCTTTAGCCCACCCCCCCAATCAGTTTACAGTTGTTGTTTTCAATAGTTATTTTTCATTCATTCAAAAAAAAAAAAAAAAATCTGTTCATGTTCATTTTTACAAATCTATACAAATGGCCAGAATATGGTTGTTCATTTTAAATTTAAATTAAAATTGTGTTGTTTGATGTACTCATTAAATGGGTCATTTTAGTCGATATCATAAAAATTGCCCCCCCTGAGATTTTTTTCAGGAGCCGCCACTGATGTTCAGTATAATATATCTATTTTTTTGTAATGTTGTTTAATTTATATAGCAAATGTAACACAGTAAGGGGAATTGTTGAAAAGAATATATCAATGGGCCAATAGGCTCGACTATACGAGCACACGGGTGAGTTTAAATGAGACACAGAGACAAGAATGTAACTCAAAAGAACCAGCCAACTTTAGTGAAATAAACCATAAGGTTGAGAAGCACAGGTTAAAGACACTTTACAATGGTAGAAAGGAAGCTCACAAAAATTAAAAGAAAAGTAAAACACATAAACTACTAAAGCAATGACTTGGCCAAGTGTTACTTTTGGTTTTCAATGTCCGGGTTTCAATGCTCGGGTTTCAATGTTCGGGTGCACCCTAGTAACATGACTCCTTAACTCTTATAGAAACAGTTACACAAATCCAATGTACATTCAAATGAAAATCTCACACTCTTTTCACATGTGGAGAATGTTCTACACAACAGCTCATTATTTAAAGTCCCAAATAAAAAATGTCCAAGGGGTAGTGTCCAAAAAATTCCCAGGGTGTGAAAGAAAATAGGGGTGAGAGAATGTCAGTCAGTGGTCTTATGTATAACCAGCTGTGCGTGAAAGTGTGAGTGTGTATAGGAATTTCTTTTACTTATGTATTAACACTTATTTTATTATTATTATTATTATTTATTATTATTTTATTGTATAATGCCTTGGTGCCACTGGATTTTAACATGTCTGACACACATACCGCAAGACAAATGGTGGGGGTCTAGTAAGGAAGTTGGGGGGAAGCAGACACTCCACACGAAGAGTCTTTTGTCTCTTCAAGGACTTCAAGGAGGTAGCCAGTAGAGCAGGGCGATATGGCCAAAAATATTTATCACGATATATATTTGAAAATTTGCGATAACGATATAACCGACGATATAATTGATGCGAGACAAAATACAACTCCACAACATTACTAGCGCAAAAAGACAACCTTCCATTTATTTTCACTTAAACAAGAAGCTGGTTTTTATGTACATTAAAGCTTTATAAAAATGTAACAGTGCAAATGCAAATTCCTTGCTGAAAGTTTAACCAAAAGGCATTTCCAGTAGAAATGGGCTGACATATCCTGAGCATAACCATGTATAATATCCACTGAAGTTAAAAAGAGGTGCTTTGCAACATTAAACTGCAGTGTGCAGTACGCATTTTTCGGACCATAAGGTGCACGGGATTATAAGGCACATTAAGCGAAACAAAGCAGTCAGATAAATCAAACTTTATTAAACTCATTCTTCTTGCTTCCTCCACTTCTGTACCATTGATTCATTAATGTTGAATTCTCTGGCAGCTGCTCTATTCCCATGTTGTTGCAGTATATTAATGACTAACCTCGTATTGTGGATGGATTATCTCAGTTGTTCTCCTGACTGAAGTTTGGTCCGTTTACAGTATCCTGCCATGCGATTGCATTTGTCTCTAACCATGAAGAACCTTCACGTTAACTTTTATAAGTGGAAAAGTGTTAGTGTTCGTCCTCCAGCTTCACTGTTTATGTTATGCTAACATAGCTGTGTCGCTAGCGATCACGTAGCACATCATTATATACCAGCTAGCCCAACTTCAGTAACCCTACAAACGTCACTGCTGTTTAGTTTCCTGTCTTCATTTATGTTGGAAGTGATAGCAGAGCTGTACGTTTGATTTTTTTCAGAAATCTCTCAGTCAGAACATGCTATATCATGCTTAGGTAACTAGCGAAACTAGCGAGCTAACTTCCGCTAGCTTCCTGCTAACTTCTAACTCCGTTAAATGTAATACATTTTGTTTTCATGGATGCCTGGAAGTTAAACTTTATAGTTACACCTGGTAAAGCAGCAATGCTGATCGTTTTATTAAAGATGAAAGAATTTAGACAGTTTTTAACTCTAAGTGATGCTGCAGTGTTGTTTGACCTGAAACATACGGAGTTTAGGACCCAGATTACTCCCAGATTTAAGAGCATCTTAGTCCGACAAATACGACAATAACGACGGCCGCTTGCATGTTCTGCAAAAAAATGTGCTTTGTTGTGTATCTGACGGACAAACACCAAACCAGTTCCACATCACTGAAGTTGCACCATTTTTACAAACCAATTCTGGTTCATCTGTTTCACTCAACAATCGGCCATGTGCGTATGAAAACAAAGGCACTGCACATGCGCGTTTTACTCCCATTCTATCGCGATATTTCATTTTCCTATCGTTGCCTAACATTATACCGGTATTACCGTGAACGGTATAATATGGCCCAGCCCTAGTAGCCAGGGAGTGTGAACTAGGGCTGGGCGATATATCGAGTTTTTTAAAAATATCGATATATTTTCATACGAGATATAAGATGTGACAATATCGTTTATATCAATATAGTCTATGTTACGTTATAATTATACTTGTGGAGCCGCAGGTTTGCCTCTCTTTCGTCCACTTTTGTCTCTACGCAACGTTACTCGGCCTCGCCTCTCCTTCACTGAACACAACTCCCCCTCCCCCATAGCTTCACCTGCAGGCAATGACAAGATGAAAGCGGAAAATCTCCGTTAGCGAGTTACCGTGCGTGGGGCTGGATGGCGTCAACGTGTTAGCGAGCAAACCGCGCTAGCGAGCTAACCGCGCTAACGACATGCAGCCCGGAGGGGCACGGCCTAAAATCCTTTCATTTTTTCAAAAATCGACAGTGCGCCTTATGTATGAATTCTGGTTGTGCTTACTGACCGCGAACCGATTTTATGTGGTACACAGCGCTCAGCAATCTGTCAAAAAATGTTTTAATATGACTTTGCTAAGCTACGGAGCTGCACCGCTTGATGGATTGTCGGAGGATTACGGCTACCGAGGAGGAGCCTCGCGGAGTGATACGTACTGTGTGTGTATAAGGACCACAAATGGCACCTGTTCAGAGACGTGGTGCAGCTGTGAAATCTGTCTCTTTGTTATTATGCTCAGCGTCTATTAGTTTACATTTTGACTGCACAATTGTGAGCTTTTTGTTATGCACAAAAACAACATTGTTTTCTTTTATTTATGGACCATGATTATTTAATAAATGCTGATAATTTATTTTTGAGTAATTTCTTCATGTACATCTACGCTGTATGTAAATAAAAGTGCCCGTGTGACATCTGGGACACAGCGTGACTAAGAACTCTCTTTTTGTTCTTAACTTATGGCTTAAAAAAAAAAAAAAGAAAATCGAGATATATATCTTATATCGCCATCCAGCTAAAAAATATCGAGATATGAATTTTGGGTCATATCGCCCAGCCCTAGTGTGAACCTTAAGGTGTGAAACAGCTGTGTACTGCCTTTTGTTCCTGAAGAAGGTATTTAACTGACAGCCATGCTAGGCTCAGTGAGACTCTGCTGACCCTGCCCTGCGGTCATGCAGGCTCTCCACAAGCTTGGTGTTCTGTTCTTTGTGTGTTTGGATTAAAGAATGTTAGCTACCACTCACCGCTTGTCTGCAGGCTTTATTTAAATGGAAAACTTCCACAACAGAGTGATACAGTCCTACCACACAGCAAGGTGCAGCAGATCATCAAGTGGAAAAGAAGTGAATCTCAGTCTCTCTACGTCCAGGTGGGAAGGCTCGCCATCTATTTCAAACCCTGACCTGTCAACAGACAGGGTCAGAAGAGCAATTCAAATATTAATTATGCTGTTCAAGCTATAATTCACAATTTAGGATTTTGTTGAAATCACATTCAACATCAATTTGCAATTAAAATACTCAAATTTGCAAAAATAAAACATCTCTCTTACACAAACTATGCATTAAACCAAGTAAAGTCAGTGCATATACGACAGTTATTAATCAAACAATTCAGATAAATTCAGTTTCTCAACAATAAAATGCAAAACAGACTTAACTGAGACATACAACATGTGCTCACCGATCTCAGTGCATCACGGCCGAATACAATGGTATGCGGGGCTCTAAATAACGTAACAGGACATGTTGTTTTTCTCTTTAATAACTGCAATACGACGTGAAGGAAAATAAACATAAGTTGCGCTTCAAGTGTTACCTTACTTCTGGAAGCAGATTGAGATGAACTTTCAGGCAGTTGATAACAACTAGAGCTAATGAAGGCTAACAGTTTAGCTCCACACGGTACTTTCTAAAATCGCCAGAAAACTGCAGCATTCGCCTGTTTACTCACTGTGGCTTCTTTTAACATGAAAGGTAGCTGATAACCAGCGAACTTGGTTGCAACTTATATCTAATACTTTTTCCTGCTCAAAAGCTTCAGTCTCTCTTTTCTCCTGCCAGCATGCAACTACCTCCACACATAGCAGCGAACACAGAGCACATGGGTGGGACATACAGCGGCAGGCTGCTCTGCCATTGGTCAAAGCATACTGGGACCTGTGCATTTCGATTGGTTGGGCAGGCTGTCCATCTCTCCTCATATCAGTCCTTAAAGTGGTACCCTCATTGTATGTGGGTTACAAACAACATGTATGTGGAGTGACAGTCACCTTCAAGGGAGGCAGACAACTGGTATTTGACATGGGTTTGTATGAAACTAAGCAAAGTTACAAGAACAACATTTATTATTTGAACATGATCACAGTAAGCATATATAACAATGGCTGAGTATATGAAAATGCAGATCAAACCTACTTTGAGACACATATCTATGCTTTAAGGTAAGTCCGTGGGAGAATATGTTTCCATCTTTCCACGTATTTTATACTGGATATATATTTTTAACCCCCTCCCCCCAACAAAACCCCCAAAACAAAACAACAACAACAACAAAAAGCAAAAAAAGCAGTACAACTTAAATGTGACAGCAATAACATAAAGTTAGGCAAGACTGAGGCTGAAAAGGTCAAAGTTGCAGTAAGTGAAGGTAAGGTGTCTATGAAGTGTCCGGTCCGTGATCTTCCCCACTTTCCTCAGGCACCAGTTCTTGTAGACATCCTGGAGGGGGCTAAGCTCACCTCCAATTATCCGTTCAGAACACCGCACCACTCTCTGAAGAGCTTTGCGGTTGAAGGTCCTGAGGATGCGGGGGCTCATGCCAAATCTCTTCAGTCTCCTGAGAAAGAAGAGGTGCTGCTGCGCATTCTTCACTGTTTTGTTCATGTGAACAGACCATGTGAGATCCTCTGCCAGATGTACACCTAGGAAATGGAAGCTGCTCACTCTCTCCACAGCAACGCCGTTGATGGTGATGGGGGTGTGTGCTTCTCTACAACTCTGGAAGTCCACTATCAACTCCTTTGTCTGTGTGACTTTGAGGGTGAAATGGTTCTCCAGGCACCACTGTGTCAGGGCGCTGACCTCCTCCCTGTAGGCTGTCTCATCACCTTTGGTGATAAGACCCTCCACTGTTGTGTCATCCGCCAACTTCACAATGGTGTTGGAGTTGCTAGTGGCCGTGCAGTCGTAGGTGTAGAGTGAGTATAGGAGAGGGCTCAGTGCACACCCCTGTGGAGCACCAGTATGTGTGTGGCATCTGTCAGACAGCTGCAGAGAGAGCTGCTCAATCCTAGGTTCTGCAGTTGTCTGTCCAGCTTCGAGGGAACGATGGTATTGAATGCTGAGCTGTAATCTACAAACAGCATCCTTTTCTCCATGTGCGAGAGGGCAGTATGTAGTGTCAGGGCTATGGCATCATCAGTGGACCTGTTGGGGTGGTATTCAAATTTTAGAGGGTCCAGTGAGTTGGGTAGTCCAGAGCAGATGAAGTCCCTGACCAGCCTCTCAAAGTATTGCTCACGAAGGGGGTCAGGGCTACTGGTCGGCAGTCATTCAGTGATGAGATGGTGGAGGATTTGGGTACAGGGACGATGATGGCTGTTTTGAAGCAGGCTGGGACTACAGACAGAGAGAGGGAAAGGTTGAAGATGTGTGGAAACACTCCAACCAGCTCGACCTCAAGCATGACTTGAGGACACAGCTGGGATTCACATCCAGACTAGTAGCTTTGCATGCATTCACCTTTTTGAAGCACTTCCACACATCCTCCTCAGCACTGACGTCATCCACAATGCATACATTGTCCGGTATCCTGGTATAGGAATAGCAATAAAGTGTGTTAAAGACAGACCTTAAAAAACACTGTAGTACTGGTAAAGAACAAGAAAATTAAAAACGAGACAAAAATCAGTTTTGCACAAATTTTATTCTTGTTGGGATTTTTTCCCCTTAAATCTACTCCTTAAATTGTGTAAGTGTTCAAAACATTTAATCAATATATTTTAAACTAGTTTATAACTAGGCAAATAGTTATGGCAACAACCAGTGGCGGAGCGGGGGGGTGGCTTACTGGGCTTAAGCCCGGGTTGTTTTCTCAGAAGCCCGGGGTAATTTTTTCATAGTTAGATGCCTGGCTGACAACTGTATAAAACAAAAAACTACACACAATATTCGAAGCACATAGTGCACACTGTGGGAATTTACGACTGTGCGTAAATCCCCCCTAATAATGGTATGATCTGAACTCAGGCACTAAGTGGGGTGGGGCAGTTGCTGACTACGAGTGCGCTGTTGGAGAAACGGAGCCAGGCAGACAGAGGAGAACTGAAGTTTGACCAGGTACCAAAGCAAATCATTCATACTGTACAAATAATGTAAATATGAAGGTGTATCACAAAAGATATCAAACTGATCACTTGACCCATTATTACGTTAGGCTACTTGCTCTTCAAGTGAATCAACAAATGGCGAAATGAAAAGCTGAAGAACAACAATGCTGTTTTTTTAGAGAGTCTTAGCGTACATGTTTGTTTATTTCATATTTTCAGTTGTTACTAGGGGTTTGGGAAAAAATCGATACTGTGTAGTATCATGATATTTTGTTTTCTAATAATGTATCGATACAGGGACAGCAGAAATCGATATTTTGTTACAAAAAACGTTTTTGTGGAATGGAACATGCTCTGACTTCAGAGCATGTTGATCCTTTTTCTGAGCAAAAGATTAACTTTTTTTTGGCAGCAATAAACATGACAGTTTACTTATTTTAATTTAAGACATTTTTTTTTATTTTAATTAAGTTTAAAACTTTTTTATTTAATGTAAAATTATATTTTGTTTTAATTTACTTTCAAATTCTTCAGTTGCTGAAGGGGCTGCATAGTTTTCAAAAATTGCATAGTTCAGAATAGCTATAATTGTACCAGATGGTTGCATTCAGTTAAGTTGGACTAGACTGTAATACAAACCGTTCAGTTTGTCAACATTAAAACTGACTGAAATGAGAGAAAGACTGAGTGTGAGACTTTGATATTAGATAAAATGAATATTGATAAAGTTTACCTTTATGTACAGAATTCGAATATCGCAAAATATTTTAAAAAATTGTAATAATATCGTATCGTGCGTTAAGTATTGTGATAATATCGTATCGTGGGATGTATGGCGATTCCCACTTCTAGTTGTTACCCTCCACAGCTAAATAAATCGGTTTCAGTAATGTACTGATATACAAGAATGGACATAAGGGGCTTCTTTCAAAGAAAAAACTCTGGTAGTATTTTATATATTATGCTTTGTTCAGTATATTTCTATGCAAAACAAGAGGAACTTCAATACACAGCAGTATATTCACAGTTTAAACCAGATATTTACATACACTTTATGGAAAACACAAGAACATTTTTTTTACTGTTAAACATCAATTTAGAGTAAACTTGTTTTGTTTTGGATAAATAAATATTGAAATATCTTTTGAATTAGTTAAATGTCAGAATAAAGAGAGACAGAGCTGTGTATTTTTATCACTTTGATCAAATTTAGGAGTACATGTACATTAAGTTTATTGTTAATTAATAAGAAAACTCCAGACAATTCTATTCTGAGCTGAAGAAGCTTCTGATAGGTTAGTAGAGTCCATCTGAGTAAATTGGTGGCACAACTGTGGATGCATATAAGGCAAAACACAGAGCCTGTTTCTTTGAAATGGGAAAATCAAGAGATGTCAACCAAAACACCAGGAAAATAATTGTGGAGCTCCATAAGTGTGGCTCAGTTTTGAATACAATTTGGTGCCATTTACAATTAAGAAATACAGACAATTTATCTCTTTACTCTTAAAGTTAACAAATATGTTTTTTATATTTATCAATCTAAAAAAATAAACATTTAGTCTGATTTGATGTTACAATTAAAAAAGTGTTTGTGTTTTGATCTGAAGAGTTTGTAAATATCTGGTTTCAACTGTATATTTGATGATTGTCAGCACTAAGATCCGGTCTTTTATCAGTTCCCAGAGTCAGAACCAGACACGGAGAAGCTGCATTCAGCTTTTATGCTCCTTATATCTGGAACAAACTCCCAGAAAGCCTCAGATCAGCTGAAACACTCAGTTTATTTAAATCCAGGTTGAAGACTCACCTGTTCTCAGCTGCATTTGAATAAAGCACCAAATCCACACTTTAAGCTTAAATTTCAAAACTTACATTTAACTACTGATTTTATCTACTGTTCTGATTTTATCTGTTTTGATTTTATATACTGTTGTTTGTTTGTTTGTTTGTTTGTTAATTAGTTAGTTAGTTTATTTGCTTGTTTTAATCAATTTTAAATCATGTTTTTATTTGTTCTTGTTTCTAATGTCTCTGTAAAGCACTTTGAATCACCTTGTTGTTGAATTGTGCTATACAAATAAACTTGCCTTGCCTTGCCTTGCCTTGCCTAAGAGGGAGAGAAAGGAACAGAGAGAGAGAGGAGAATGAGGACAGAACAGAGATGGAACAAGAGCAGGTGAGACACACATGTTAGTCAAATGGTTGTTTACCAAAAGTATCACCGTATCATAGGTACTCATGTATCTCGTACCTAGTGTTTCTTTTTAGGTTTGCTATTTTTCAAATTCTACATTTATTAAGTTATGCAGGCTTTTTTGCACAACAAGGTTAAATAATTATATAAACTTTTCTCAATCTAAATAGTGGACTTTGGTAGAATTAAAAAATAAGTGTAGTGCAGGTCTATGATGATTTTTAGTGCTACTATCATCTAGTTCTGATTCCGTCTTGGTTAAGTCCTAAGTAGTCCTGATTTTGAACTGTTGTAGTCCTGTTTTAATTCTGGATCAGTTCTGGGTCTGGTTGAATTGGGGTTTAGTCCTCGTGTCTTGATACAGCCCTGACCTTGTTCTGCCTTGCTCCTTAATTAAAAAACTACTTTTAGGTGTCCTGCACATGTGATATATATTTTTCCCTATATGAAGTCATTCTTTCTTGAACAAAACTCAAAACAGAGCCAATTAATCTTTCAGTCATTTCTACCCCCCCACCCCCCCAAAAAAAAAAAAATCCCACATGCATACCACCATTTAGGGCTAAGCCCCGGGTGTTTCAAATGTCTGGCTCCGCCTCTGGCAACAACTAGGAAATTCTGAATTATTACATGACATCCCATGATGTTTTCAGAATAGAGAAATACAGTAAGTGAGGTTGTCTGGTTGGGTCCGTGACAAAAAGTTCTGTTGTATGCACAGCACTGTTATGAAAAAGGGAGTCACCTGGTATTTGACAAGGGTGTATATGAAACTAAGCAAAGTTACAAAAATAACATTTATTATTTGAACATGATGTCACATGATCACATGATCACTGTAAGAATATATAATAATGGCTCAGTTTGTGAAAATGCAGATTGAACCTCCTATGAGACTCCTAACTACAACTGAAGGTAATTCCTTGGTAGAATAGGATGCTTTTCCATGTATTTTGTAAAATATATCTATATAGATATATATATATTACCAGAAAAAAGAAAAAAAAGAAAACAAAAAGAAAACAAAAAACCAAAGGAAAAAAACCAAAAAAGTACTTAACTTAAATGTGACAGTAATATCATTAATAACCTTCAACTGTCAAACTAATATATTTTTGGAAATATTCTACCTTATCAAGTCTTAATTACTGTTATAATTTAAAAATTGACAATTGTATTTAAAAAATTACTCTAGAAGGAATTGCAAATTGCAAACCATTAACAAAAATTGTAAAATCCTCTACTCCAGATTAAATATGATAAACTTTATCTGAAATAATGTTTTCTTTTGTCTATAGGATGTTGACTACGGCTGGAATATTTGTCTTGTTGTCTATTCTAGGAAAGCTGAGTGGAAATTTGGGTGAGATTAAAAAATGTATCTAAGAAATATAATAAGTAAACGTGAATTCATTACAATTCTAGGACTTGGTTAATTTAACAAACGAAAAGATATTAAGTAAATAACTGATTTGAAGAATTCACATTTAATTATATATTTTAATTAGATCAGTGAAAAAGTGTTTTCAAAAAGATTATAAGAAAAATTCAATTAAAGAAGCTGACTGTAGATATTTTAGTGAAATTACTTACACCACTGGTAATTACATTTGGTAATTCTGTGCATCTTTCTATCTTTTAAATATTAAGGTCAAAATGTTGCCAGACTTGGACAAGTGGCTCAGTCTTCAACGTATGGGAATGCCAAACCCGAAAATGCCATTGATGGGAATCGTGCCAGCAACTACAACCAGGGATCCTGTGCCTGTACAAACAACAACTTGAATCCATGGTGGAGACTTGACCTTTTGAAAACATATAAAATCAACACTGTGACTATCACCAACAGACAAGACTGTTGTCCTGAGAGGATCAATGGAGCTGAGATCCGCATTGGAAATTCACTTAATGACAATGGCAATGCGAATCCCAGGTAAATGAGCTACTCATCTTTGAAACTTTGTCATAACAGTCATATATGTGGCAATCATTAATTATGTTTATAAAACAAATGCTACTTCTGCATCGTTATTTTGAGTTACGTCCACCATACAATTTCGAGCAGCATCTTAACTATCTGAGACGGACATTTATACAAATTTTTGTTTTACATTAGTCTTATGTTACTTGTTAATCTTTTTTCTTGTCATTTGTTTTCAGATGTGCTGTAATCTCATCCATCGCTGCTGGGGCATCACAAACCTTTGCATGCACTGGAATGGAAGGTCGCTACATAAACATCGTTATTCCTGGGAGAACAGAATACCTGACACTTTGTGAGGTGGAAGTTGATGGTGCACTTTCAGGTAAATCTTGTCCAATTCTTCTTGTGTGTTCCACGTTTAATGAACACATAATGGGTTTTGAAGTTCTTCTTATCATATTATTGCTAATATTTGCAACTTTTCAGAGACTAATGTTGCCAGACTTGGACAAGTGAGTCAGTCTTCAACGCATGGGAATGCCAAACCCGAAAATGCCATTGATGGGAATCGTGCCAGCAACTACAACCAGGGATCCTGTGCCCATACAAACAACGACTTGAATCCATGGTGGAGACTTGACCTTTTGAAGACGTATAAAATCAACACTGTGACTATCACCAACAGACAAGACTGTTGCCCTGAGAGGATCAATGGAGCTGAGATCCGCATTGGAAATTCACTTAATGACAATGGCAATGCGAATCCCAGGTAAATGAGCTACTCATCTTTGAAACTTTGTCATAACAGTCATATATGTGGCAATCATTAATTATGTTTATAAAACAAATGCTACTTCTGCATCGTTATTTTGAGTTACGTCCACCATACAATTTCGAGCAGCATCTTAACTATCTGAGACGGACATTTATACAAATTTTTGTTTTACATTAGTCTTATGTTACTTGTTAATCTTTTTTCTTGTCATTTGTTTTCAGATGTGCTGTAATCTCATCCATCGCTGCTGGGGCATCACAAACCTTTGCATGCACTGGAATGGAAGGTCGCTACATAAACATCGTTATTCCTGGGAGAACAGAATACCTGACACTTTGTGAGGTGGAAGTTGATGGTGCACTTTCAGGTAAATCTTGTCCAATTCTTCTTGTGTGTTCCACGTTTAATGAACACATAATGGGTTTTGAAGTTCTTCTTATCATATTATTGCTAATATTTGCAACTTTTCAGAGACTAATGTTGCCAGACTTGGACAAGTGAGTCAGTCTTCAACGCATGGGAATGCCAAACCCGAAAATGCCATTGATGGGAATCGTGCCAGCAACTACAACCAGGGATCCTGTGCCCATACAAACAACGACTTGAATCCATGGTGGAGACTTGACCTTTTGAAGACGTATAAAATCAACACTGTGACTATCACCAACAGACAAGACTGTTGCCCTGAGAGGATCAATGGAGCTGAGATCCGCATTGGAAATTCACTTAATGACAATGGCAATGCGAATCCCAGGTAAATGAGCTACTCATCTTTGAAACTTTGTCATAACAGTCATATATGTGGCAATCATTAATTATGTTTATAAAACAAATGCTACTTCTGCATCGTTATTTTGAGTTACGTCCACCATACAATTTCGAGCAGCATCTTAACTATCTGAGAGGGACATTTATACAAATTTTTGTTTTACATTAGTCTTATGTTACTTGTTAATCTTTTTTCTTGTCATTTGTTTTCAGATGTGCTGTAATCTCATCCATCGCTGCTGGGGCATCACAAACCTTTGCATGCAATGGAATGGAAGGTCGCTACATAAACATCGTTATTCCTGGGAGAACAGAATACCTGACACTTTGTGAGGTGGAAGTTGATGGTGCACTTTCAGGTAAATCTTGTCCAATTCTTCTTGTGTGTTCCACGTTTAATGAACACATAATGGGTTTTGAAGTTCTTCTTATCATATTATTGCTAATATTTGCAACTTTTCAGAGACTAATGTTGCCAGACTTGGACAAGTGAGTCAGTCTTCAACGCATGGGAATGCCAAACCCGAAAATGCCATTGATGGGAATCGTGCCAGCAACTACAACCAGGGATCCTGTGCCCATACAAACAACGACTTGAATCCATGGTGGAGACTTGACCTTTTGAAGACGTATAAAATCAACACTGTGACTATCACCAACAGACAAGACTGTTGCCCTGAGAGGATCAATGGAGCTGAGATCCGCATTGGAAATTCACTTAATGACAATGGCAATGCGAATCCCAGGTAAATGAGCTACTCATCTTTGAAACTTTGTCATAACAGTCATATATGTGGCAATCATTAATTATGTTTATAAAACAAATGCTACTTCTGCATCGTTATTTTGAGTTACGTCCACCATACAATTTCGAGCAGCATCTTAACTATCTGAGACGGACATTTATACAAATTTTTGTTTTACATTAGTCTTATGTTACTTGTTAATCTTTTTTCTTGTCATTTGTTTTCAGATGTGCTGTAATCTCATCCATCGCTGCTGGGGCATCACAAACCTTTGCATGCACTGGAATGGAAGGTCGCTACATAAACATCATTATTCCTGGGAGAACAGAATACCTGACACTTTGTGAGGTGGAAGTTGATGGTGCACTTTCAGGTAAATCTTGTCCAATTCTTCTTGTGTGTTCCACGTTTAATGAACACATAATGGGTTTTGAAGTTCTTCTTATCATATTATTGCTAATATTTGCAACTTTTCAGAGACTAATGTTGCCAGACTTGGACAAGTGAGTCAGTCTTCAACGCATGGGAATGCCAAACCCGAAAATGCCATTGATGGGAATCGTGCCAGCAACTACAACCAGGGATCCTGTGCCCATACAAACAACGACTTGAATCCATGGTGGAGACTTGACCTTTTGAAGACGTATAAAATCAACACTGTGACTATCACCAACAGACAAGACTGTTGCCCTGAGAGGATCAATGGAGCTGAGATCCGCATTGGAAATTCACTTAATGACAATGGCAATGCGAATCCCAGGTAAATGAGCTACTCATCTTTGAAACTTTGTCATAACAGTCATATATGTGGCAATCATTAATTATGTTTATAAAACAAATGCTACTTCTGCATCGTTATTTTGAGTTACGTCCACCATACAATTTCGAGCAGCATCTTAACTATCTGAGACGGACATTTATACAAATTTTTGTTTTACATTAGTCTTATGTTACTTGTTAATCTTTTTTCTTGTCATTTGTTTTCAGATGTGCTGTAATCTCATCCATCGCTGCTGGGGCATCACAAACCTTTGCATGCACTGGAATGGAAGGTCGCTACATAAACATCGTTATTCCTGGGAGAACAGAATACCTGACACTTTGTGAGGTGGAAGTTAATGGTACACTTTCAGGTAAATCTTGTCCAATTCTTCTCGTGTGTTCCACGTTTAATGAACACATAATGGGTTTTGAAGTTCTTCTTATCATATTATTGCTAATATTTGCAACTTTTCAGAGACTAATGTTGCCAGACTTGGACAAGTGAGTCAGTCTTCAACGCATGGGAATGCCAAACCCGAAAATGCCATTGATGGGAATCGTGCCAGCAACTACAACCAGGGATCCTGTGCCCATACAAACAACGACTTGAATCCATGGTGGAGACTTGACCTTTTGAAGACGTATAAAATCAACACTGTGACTATCACCAACAGACAAGACTGTTGCCCTGAGAGGATCAATGGAGCTGAGATCCGCATTGGAAATTCACTTAATGACAATGGCAATGCGAATCCCAGGTAAATGAGCTACTCATCTTTGAAACTTTGTCATAACAGTCATATATGTGGCAATCATTAATTATGTTTATAAAACAAATGCTACTTCTACCTCGTTTTTTAGAGTTACGTCCACCATACAATTTCGAGCAGCATCTTAACTATCTGAGAGGGACATTTATACAAATTTTTGTTTTACATTAGTCTTATGTTACTTGTTAATCTTTTTTCTTGTCATTTGTTTTCAGATGTGCTGTAATCTCATCCATCGCTGCTGGGGCATCACAAACCTTTGCATGCAATGGAATGGAAGGTCGCTACATAAACATCGTTATTCCTGGGAGAACAGAATACCTGACACTTTGTGAGGTGGAAGTTGATGGTGCACTTTCAGGTAAATCTTGTCCAATTCTTCTTGTGTGTTCCACGTTTAATGAACACATAATGGGTTTTGAAGTTCTTCTTATCATATTATTGCTAATATTTGCAACTTTTCAGAGACTAATGTTGCCAGACTTGGACAAGTGAGTCAGTCTTCAACGCATGGGAATGCCAAACCCGAAAATGCCATTGATGGGAATCGTGCCAGCAACTACAACCAGGGATCCTGTGCCCATACAAACAACGACTTGAATCCATGGTGGAGACTTGACCTTTTGAAGACGTATAAAATCAACACTGTGACTATCACCAACAGACAAGACTGTTGCCCTGAGAGGATCAATGGAGCTGAGATCCGCATTGGAAATTCACTTAATGACAATGGCAATGCGAATCCCAGGTAAATGAGCTACTCATCTTTGAAACTTTGTCATAACAGTCATATATGTGGCAATCATTAATTATGTTTATAAAACAAATGCTACTTCTACACCGTTTTTTAGAGTTAAGTCCACAATACAATTTCGAGCAGCATCGTAACTATCTGAGAGGGACATTTATACAAATTTTTGTTTTACATTAGTCTTATGTTACTTGTTAATCTTTTTTCTTGTCATTTGTTTTCAGATGTGCTGTAATCTCATCCATCGCTGCTGGGGCATCACAAACCTTTGCATGCACTGGAATGGAAGGTCGCTACATAAACATCGTTATTCCTGGGAGAACAGAATACCTGACACTTTGTGAGGTGGAAGTTGATGGTGCACTTTCAGGTAAATCTTGTCCAATTCTTCTTGTGTGTTCCACGTTTAATGAACACATAATGGGTTTTGAAGTTCTTCTTATCATATTATTGCTAATATTTGCAACTTTTCAGAGACTAATGTTGCCAGACTTGGACAAGTGAGTCAGTCTTCAACGCATGGGAATGCCAAACCCGAAAATGCCATTGATGGGAATCGTGCCAGCAACTACAACCAGGGATCCTGTGCCCATACAAACAACGACTTGAATCCATGGTGGAGACTTGACCTTTTGAAGACGTATAAAATCAACACTGTGACTATCACCAACAGACAAGACTGTTGCCCTGAGAGGATCAATGGAGCTGAGATCCGCATTGGAAATTCACTTAATGACAATGGCAATGCGAATCCCAGGTAAATGAGCTACTCATCTTTGAAACTTTGTCATAACAGTCATATATGTGGCAATCATTAATTATGTTTATAAAACAAATGCTACTTCTGCATCGTTATTTTGAGTTACGTCCACCATACAATTTCGAGCAGCATCTTAACTATCTGAGACGGACATTTATACAAATTTTTGTTTTACATTAGTCTTATGTTACTTGTTAATCTTTTTTCTTGTCATTTGTTTTCAGATGTGCTGTAATCTCATCCATCGCTGCTGGGGCATCACAAACCTTTGCATGCACTGGAATGGAAGGTCGCTACATAAACATCGTTATTCCTGGGAGAACAGAATACCTGACACTTTGTGAGGTGGAAGTTGATGGTACACAACTCGATTCTTACAATGAATCTGAGTGTGGCTGGGTGTAAACAAAATTATTTAGTCTTGTAGTATTCCTTAAGTTCTAAAGTAGGTGTGTGACAATAAGGGTCATTTATTTCAAGTTTTTTGCAACTTTTTAGTGACTCTTTTTTGTACCCCCTACTCTTCACGACACACTGCAGGGATATTCTATTCCGATCAATCAGTTTTTACTGAATGCTTCCATTCATATATGACTTCATAAATAAATTTTACCTTTATCTGTTGTATCACATGTAATATTTTACAAAACATATTACACTTTCTGTTTCTTTTCCATGCACATGTTTAAACACCAAATAAATATTGGTGCAGCACACGTTTGAAGAGTCATTCGTTCCCGTTGCAGAGAAATAGTTGAAAGGGTAGAATCCTTTGCTCTACCCATCAGTCAATCAATCAATCCTTAGAGAACCACCATTCTGTCGTTCCCGAAACGTGAACATTAACTTTGTTAAAGGTCCAAATACCCACAGGTACAAACATCTGACTGGCACTACCCCTCTAGGTATCCCACGCAGGATTCTCATTGCATCATTATATGCAACATGCAGCTTCTGGATGCTGCATTGCTTGTAAGATGACCACAAGGAAGTAGTATATAGTGCTGTGCAATACGTTTTAAGCCAGTGGTTCTCAACCAAGAGAGGCCAGCAGTGATCACTGACTGTTTTTTAGGTTCTTGTTCAGATTAAATAGAACAAAAACATTAATGTACAAAGCGTGGATGTTTTAATCCAGTACAGTTGTTATTATTATCATCATTTGTCACATCCGCTTTATGACAGTTGAAATATATAACATTCATATAAGAAATAAAATTGTCTCCTGTAAACTGTATGTGGAGTTAAATAGACCTATACTACTGTACTTTAATGTCAGTTATGAGGGTGGTACTTCAAGAGCCATATATTTTATGAGGTGGTACTCATTGAGAAAAGAACCACTGCTTTAAGCAAAGCCACTGAACAGAAGCTGAACTTACATGCAGTGGTATTTGCCTGGATATAGAGCTTACAACATTGTCTATATAAATATATATATATATCTAATCGTCATCATTCATTTGATCAGTAATAAAGTGACCCATGTATTTCACCTTTTTATAAACCTCAAGAGTAGGGCTGGGTATCGTCACTGATCTTTAGAATGGATTCGATTCCGATTCACATGGATCGATTCAATCCATGATTCGATTCGATTTGGTTTGATTTGAATCGAGGAAATTTTGCCTCAGACAGCCAGAAATATTATTTTATAATTCTGATTTTTATATCTATAAAAAGAGAGCTGACACTTGTGAGACTTTATCAAAGGTGTAAGCATCACAGCAGATGTCAAAGTAACTGAGGATAAAACAGAAATCAACATATAAACATTACCTGGTGCTGCTGAAGTGAAGCAGAGCAAAGTTATAGAGGTTTTATTAGAGACACAGCCAAGCATTTTGCAGTTTCGCATAATTTTAAAAAGTTTACATTTATTCAGTATTGAGACTTACTTGTCGGAAGTCAGTTAAATAAAAAAAGAAAAAAGAAAAAAAAACCAGCGGCTGGTATAACACACAGTGAAATGTAGCCTGACACGCTCCTCGACATGTGCAAAAATTGGGGGGGGGGGGTAGAGGAAGAACATTATATATATATATATATATATATATATATATATATATATATATATATATATATATATATATATTAGGGGTGCAACGATACACAAAATTCACAGTTCGGTTCGATTCGATACTTTGGTGTCACGGTTCGATATTTTTTCGATACAAAAAAAATGTTCATGCATTTTTAATTTGTCATTTATTAAAATTATAAATATATATTTTAACTCAAAAGTACAGTTTTTAAATTTAACCCTAACCCTTGTGCGTGTTTTTTATTTTGACAGCGAATGCGCACCTGCGGACCACTTATGTGCAGCCCTGGTTATTTAGCTCGTCATATTGCAGCCACAGAAATTCTTTTGTCCATGAAACCATAAAGCTGCACTTTCTTTTTGCCTTATAGTCTGATTTGTCATAACTTCTCCGTTTTGTGGCAAGCTTTTATTTGGCTGTCACTTCTTCACCCTGACCTGTCTTATTTGTCTCAGCAGAACTGAAATGCTTTTACACACGCACTCACATAAGCTCAGCGATTCTCTGCGCGATCAACCTCTCACATGTTTAAGCTTGCTGCGGGAGATTTCACTTGTCATGTTTGCATAGTAAGCTAACGATTAATAAGACGATGTCAGAGGAATTGGTGCACAAATTATCATCACTCACAGATCAGTGCTGTCGCTCTCTATACACAGTTCGCAAGATTGCAAAGTGAAAGCAAAAAAACAAGTGCAAATTCAAACGCGATTTCAATATGTCACATATTGACAGTGGCTCACCGATGCCAATGACATAATTACCCAGCTACATTTCTGAAAGAATGCAAAAGCATTGACATATATTTTTCCTACAATAGCCCGACGGGCAGGGCAGAGATAGATTTTGGTAGCCCGACTGAAAAAAATCGCTAGCTCCGGGACGTCGGGCTAGCGATATTGCAAGCCCTGTATCTGATTGAGGAATCACTCATCTTTGGAAAAGAGAGTTTATTACAGAGAAATGGCTCTTTCCAAAATAAAAGCTATACTATCCGCTTCTTCTGGGCTATATTCTCAGCAGCATAAGGAGAATCATGTGCTAACAGCTGTCTAAATGACTCGGCTAAAGTTAGTAGCATGCTTGCTTTTTTTGTCTGCTTCCACTTGTCTTTGCACTAGGATGATGTCGGCGTAAATGTGCAGTCATATTCGTTGTGTTCCCACTAGTGCTTTCAGGTTAATCTCGTTGAAATGACCTTAACGCCACAACACGGCAAAACTCCGTTAACGAGCTACCGCCGATCGCTCCGTGCATGGGGCTAGACGGCCAACACGTTAACGAGCTAACTGCGGTAACACACTAGTTCACACCAATGTAATAGAGCATTGCATGGCACATCCAACATACTGTTTTACTTTAGTCCATGACTCGCTTACCTTCAGGGTCATACGTCACATGAAAACCAAAATAATTCCAAACGCCAGATCTGAATGAGGTTCAATTTGCCTGTTGAAAGGAGAGCTTAACTTCTGTCTCGCTAGCTTGCCCTGCGCTCTTCCTTCTGACTATGCTGTCTGTGTGGAGCGCTCAGGGGATCTGCGCTCGACAGTGCAGCCTAGGCGGAGTAGTCGAACACAGATTCACTGAGCGCTCAACACAGACAGCATCGTCAGAAGGAAAATTGATAAAATAAATTACAAATGTTGCATTGTTCGATACATATGCGTACCGAACCGAAAGCACTGTATCAAACGGTTCAATATCGATACGAATATCGTTGCACCCCTAATATATATATATATATATATATATATATATATATATATATATAGCATATACACTGGGTGAATGTGCAGTAGTAGCAGCAAGCAGGTGAATTCTGTACATTAATATGAATAGACATCTGACTATTTTGCAGGATAGACAATATAAACATATTTAAAATTAAAGGAATTTGAAATGTACATTGTGCCTTGGTTTAGAGTGTCTGGAAGAGAGTCCTGTCTCAGTCAATTATAGATGATGTGAGAGGGCGGGTGTGTGTATTTAGGGCACGGATGGCTTGGGGATAGAAGCTCCTCTTGAGTCTCTCTGTCCTTGCCCGGAAGATGCGGAACCTTCTACCAGATTGCAGAAGTTGGAACAGTTTGTTGCCAGGATGGGACGGGTCCTTCAGTATCTGCGCTGCTCTAGTCCGGCATCTCCTGGTGTAGGTGTCCTGAAGCGGGGGGAGAGCAATCCTGCAGCAGCGTTCTGCTGTATGGATCACTCTCTGGAGAGCTTTTTGGTCCTTCACACAGCTGTTCCCGAACCACGATGTCATGTTCTGTGTGAGGATGCTCTCCACAGCCCCTGTATAGAAAATCCTGAGGATCTTTGGAGAGACCCTGAACTTCCTCAGTTGTCGTAGGTGATACAGGCGCTGCCTAGCCTTTTTGGTCTGGACCTGAATGTGGGCAGCCCATGTCAGGTCTGAGGAGATGTGGACACCAAGATACTTGAAGGACTGCACCCTCTCCACTGGAGCTCCATTGATGATAATGGGCTTGTAGTCTCTGTGCTGACCCCTTCTGAAGTCCACCACCAGCTCCTTGGTCTTGCTGACGTTCAGCTGGAGGTGGTTGTCCTGGCACCACGATGCCAGATTCTTCACTTCATCCATGTAGGCCGCCTCATCGTTGTTGGAGATGGCACCCAACACCACTGTGTCGTCAGCAAACTTCACAATGGTGTTGGAGCCATGGGTGGCCACACAGTCTGAAGTGTAGAGGGAGTAGAGCATTGGCGAGAGGACACATCCCTGAGGTGCTCCTGTGTTGATGGTGATGCTGTTGGAGAAGCACCTGCCCACCCTCACCACCTGAGTTCTGCCAGTGAGGAAGTCCAACACCCATGCACACAGACGGCTGTTAAGTCCCAGATCCCTCAGCTTTGTGAACAGTCTGCAGGGCACTATTGTGTTAAACGCTGAACTGTAATCAACAAACAGCATTCGCACATAGTTACCCTGTTTCTTGTCCACGTGGCTGAGAGTGGTGTGTAGGACGTGGGCGATGGCATCCTCTGTGGATCTGTTGGATCTGTAGGCGAACTGCAGCGGATCTGTGGTGTCTGGGATGGAGGAGGAGATGATGTTCTTCAGCAGCCTCTCAAACACCTTCATTACTACCGAGGTCAGTGCAACTGGCCGGTAATCGTTCAGGGATGAGGGTTTGCTGTTCTTGGGCACAGGGATGATGGTGGATCTTTTGAAGCATGTGGGGACCACAGACTTCGCCAGGGACTCGTTGAAGATGTAAGTGAACACACCTGCTAGCTGGTCAGCACAGCAGCGCAGCAGACGGCCGGTGATGCCGTCTGGCCCCGCCGCTTTCCTTGTGTTCACTCTCCTCAGTGCCGTTCGGACGTCATGCTCCGCGATGCTGGTCACCGGTCTCTCGCTGATGACGTCACTGTCCTCGGTAGTCAGGCGGTAGATAGCATTAGCCGCCTGGCTAACCTCGAAACGGGCGTAGAACCGATTCAGCTCGTTCGTGAATGCAGAGTCGGCGTTGATCGGCGCAGTGTCCCTGGCTTTGTAGTCCATAATGGTGCGTAGTCCGTGCCACATACTCCGTGTGTCGCCCTGGTGGAAGCGGGACTCCACACGTTCCCGGTACCGGCGTTTGGCATCTCTCACCGCGCGCCGCACGCCGTATGAGGCCGCTTTGTAGGCGCTCATATCGCCAGTGGCGAGACCCGCGTTGTAGGAGGCGGTCCTGGCGTTTACTGCAGTGCGGATCGATCTGTCCATCCACGGTTTCTGGTTTGGGAATGTGGTGACTTGTCGGAAGTCAGTTAAATAAAAAAAGAAAAAAGAAAAAAAAAACAGCGGCTGACAGCGCTGTAAACAATGGTAGACTGGTGGTTAATAAGCAAGCGAATAATGCAGAAAACAGAGATTTTTAGATGGAGTACACAGAGAGACAGAGAAAGAGCTGTACGTGAAGTGTCATTTTATCGTGGTGGAAGCAACAGCAAAAGTAAGAGGGAATTCATGACAATGTTTATGTGAACCGAAATGTGAAGCGCAGTTTGGATCTTCTTTTGCTGCTGGTTCAGTCAATATTGTTTGGAGAGTCTTGAAACCTGGAGCTTCCGAATCTAGTGCAAAAAAGACGTAAACACAAAGCGCAGACCCGGCAACACATCAGAATCTGTGAGCTGTCGGCTTTTAGCCCCGACAGCGTATCCGTGTGAGAAAGCCAACATCTCACTGATGGTGATGCGTCACCGGGTCCGCACTTTGTGTTTATGTCTTTGGTGGTTGTTGGAATTTTGTGAGGTTTGACCTGGTTTCTGTAGATTCTGGAGTTTTGGGCAAAATAATTTTATATTTAAAAATTGATTCAGGATTTTAATGAATCGATATCGAGTTATTCATGCTCAAATCGATTTTGGTTGGTGAATTGGTAAATTATCCAGATATCTGGCAGACTAGTTCAGAACTCAAATTCAGACTCTTCCTCTACAAACAAGAAGTCCTGACATAAAGCCAGATGGTCTATCCTTCAAGCTCAGGTCCTTTACCAGAGGCCCAGGCGCTTGAGGGTCCTGCGAAGTTTCTCAGCTGTTCGTAGGACTGCGCTCCTCTGATGTTCGTGGGATCTGCTGGAGCCACTCACCTAGTTTGGGAGTCACTGCACCTAGTGCTCCAATTACCACTGGGACCACTGTTACCTTCACACTCCAGATCTTCTTGAGCTCTTCTCTGAGCCCTTAGTATGTCTCCAGCTTCTCCTGTTCCTTCATCCTGATGTTGCTGTCATTCAGTATCGCTACATCTATCACTGCTGCCGTCTTCCTCTGCTTGTCTTTCACTACTATATCTGGTTGGTTAGCCATCACCATTTTATCCGTCTGTATCTGGAAGTCAATTTTAACCACCCTAGGGGGCGTCTCCCATTTTGACCTTGGGATTTCCAGGCAATACTCAGCACAGATATTTCTGTATACTATGGCATTCCATGTATGCCCTGCCTGTTAATATCTTGCACTCTGCTGTTATGTGTTGGATTGTCTCAGGGGCATCTTTACACAGCCTCTATGGATCTTGTGTTCAAAGCTTGTTTCTGTGCTGACATGATTAACACCTCTGTGCTGTCTTTCATTCCAGCTTTGTCCAGCCACTGGTAGGACTTCTGGATATCAGCCACTTCCTCTATCTGCCATTGTTGCATACTGTGCAGGGGCCTGTCCTTCCATGATCATTCCTCCTCTTGCTCCTCTTTCTTGGGTTTCTGTTGCCTGAGGTATTCACTGAGCATGTGGGGCCATCTTCCTGATGTATTTGTGGATGTTTGTTCTCTCATCCTGGACCGTAGTGCTGACACTCACCAGTTCCCGGCCTCCTTCCTTATCATACAGCCTCAGGGTGCTGGACTTGGGGTGAAACCCTCCATGCAGGGTCAGAAGCTTCCTGGTCTTGATGTCAGTCGCTTCTTTCTCTTTCTTTGGCCAGCTTATTATCCCAGCAGGGTACCTGATCATGGGCAGGGCATGGGTGTTGATACCCCAGATCATGTTCTCACTGTTCAGTTGATTTCTCAGGACTTGCCTGACCCTCTGCAGGTAATTAGTGGTTTTAGCTTTCCTAGCGGCCTCTTCATGGTTCCCATTTGGCTGTGGGATTCCCAGGTACTTGTAGCTGTCCTCTATGTCTCCAGTGTTGCCTTCTGGCAGTGCAATCCCTTCAGTTCTGACTACCTGTATATCTGTATATCCTGGTGGTGTGGATCAGTGAATTGATGTCTAGTTGACTCTTGGCATACAGCTTGATGTCATCCATGTAGAGGAGGTGGCTTGCACAGAATCCATAATCAGTCTTGTCAAAGATCTCACTGAGAGGCTTCAGGCCTATTCAGAACAGCAGTGGGGACAGAGCATCTCCTTGGTATATCCCACACTGGATGGTGATGCATGGCGCATGGGTTGGTGAGCTTGGTATTGCAGTCTCAGACAACAACTGCTATGTCTACCAGGAGATGGTGTTTCAAACCCTTAGCCTTCTCTCAGTGAGCTTCATGATGTTGTCACCTGAAATGGTTTTCACTTCACAGGTTTGCCTTGTCAGGGTTCATTTGCGGAATTTCTTGCCTTGTTAATGGGGCTGGGACCATCGGTTGTGTTGTGCAGAAGTCAGGTTGGTACACAGCTGACAGCCCTATTTGACAACTGTTAGAATTTATATTATGGCAAGAACCAATCAGCTAAGAGAAGTGAAACGACAGTCTATCATTACTTTAAAACCTGAAGGTCGGTTAGTCTGGAAATTTGCTAAAACTTTGAATGTGTCCCCAACTGTAGTTCCAAAAACCACCAAGCGCTACGATAAAACTGGCTCACATGAGGACCACCCCAGGAAAAGAAGACCAAGATTCACCTTTGCTGCTGAGGATAAATTCATCCGAGTCACCAGCCTCAGAAATTTCAAGTTAACAGCACCTCAGATTAGAGCCCCGATAAATGCCACACAGAGTTACAGTAGAGGGCACATCTCTACATCAATTGTCGAGAAGAGACTGCACTTTTGTGGTCAAATACCCGCCAAGAAACCACTACTAAAACCAAGCAACAAGCAGAAGAGATTTGTTTGGGCAAAAAAAAAACAAACCCCCCACAAGGAATGGACATTAGGCCAGTGGAAATCTGTACTTAGGTCTAATGAGTCCAAATTTGAGATCTTCGGTTCTACCCGCCGTGTTTTTGTGTGACGCAGAAAAGGTGAACGATGGTCTCTACATGTATGGTTCCCACCGTAAAGCATGGAGGAGGAGGTGATGGTGTGGAAGTGGTTGATGGTTGTACTGTTGGGGATTTTTTCAAAATTGAAGGCACACTGAACCAGCATGGCTACCACAGCATTCTGCACTGACATGCCATCCCATCCGGTTTGAGTTTAGTTTAGTTATTTTTCAACAGGACAGTGACCCCAAACACACCTCCAGGCTGTGTAAGAGCTGTTTGACCAAGAAGGAGAGTGATGGAGTGCTGCTCCAGATGGCCTGGCCTTCACAGTCACATCATCATCATCATCATCATCATCATCATCATCATCATCATCATCATCATCATCATTTATTTATATTAGCACTTTAAAAACACACCTGGTAGACCAAAGTGCTGTACAATACAAATATGCATATAAGATAGCAGAAACCAGACATAGCAATAAAATTAATTTTAAAAAAAAGAGAAAAATGTCAGTTACCCACAGAGTTAAACGCCAAGATCAACATCTGGAGTGTGAGAAAAACGATCCGATCATTAAAATTTAAAAAGTTTTTTGCCATCCATGCTTTAACATCAATAAGGCAGTCAAGCAGAGGTCCAGTTGGGAGACTATCAGAATGACTAAAAGGTAAATGAAGCTGGCAGCAGTCATCTGCATATAGATAGAATGGCACTTTATGTTTTCGGGAATTCGTGCCAAGAGGCAAAAGGTACAGTGTTAAGCAATAATGGCCCAAGAATAGATCCCTGTGGCGCACCCGAAAGCAGAGGGGCCACAGAGGATGAAGACGACTCCAACTTAACACAAAAGGTCCTATTTAAGAGATAGGACTTTAACCACAAAAGTGCCGAACCAGAAATTCCCACACAGTGCTGTAAGCGGGAGATCAGCAAATCGTGATCCATTGTGTCAAATGCAGCGGTCATGTCCAACCAGACCAGCACTGCATATTTACCACGGTCTGTCGCTATCAGGATGTCATTCATAACTTTTACGAGGGCTGTCTCAGTACTGTGAAATGGCTTAAAGCCGGACTGAAAGATTTCTGACAAATTAGAGTCATTCAAGTAGTCCATCAACTGAGTATAAACAATCCTTTCCAGAATCTTACTAAGAAAGGGAAGCTTAGAGATCGGTCTAAAATTTGATATGACTGAACTATCTAAGCCTAGTTTCTTAAGTAAAGGATGTATGACTGCATGCTTAAATTCCCTAGGTACTTGACCAGACAAAAGACTAGTATTAATAATGTTCAAAATTTTTGGTACGATGGTAGGAAATACCTTTTTAAGAAAATGGGGAGGAACAACGTCATTTGGAGAGCCACACAGTTTAGCATTCAACACAAGTTTCTCTAAATCAGATAAAACAATTGGTAGAAAAGCAGAGAACAGACTTGAGCAAGAACCATGCATGGTTGGGTCAGCAATAGATAGAGTCGGAGGTCTCAAACTAGCAACCTTGTCCACAAAATAATTAAGAAACTTATTCCACATAACCGCAGAAGAGTGCAAAAGAATATAGCCTTCCGTATTAAGTACAGAATTTATAGTGTTACATAGAATATGAGGGTTATGCAAGCTGGCAGCAATAAGTTGGGAAAAATAGGAGTGCTTGGCAGCCTTTACTGCTCTCTGATAGACTTTCCAGCTAGTCTTAAGAGCTTCCAGAGAGACATGCAGCCTATCTTTTTTCCACCGTCTTTCACATCTTCTACATTCTTTTCTAGCGGCTCTGGTAAAATCAGTTAGCCAAGGACTAGACTTTGGCTTATACTGTCTGATTCTAAAAGGAGCGACAACGTCGAGGACAGATTTACAAGCAGAATCCAAATAAGAAAGTAATCCATCTGAGGTGGACAACTCAGGAGGATAAGAAATAAGTTGGTCAAACAATATGGAAAACCGCTCGGCAGTATCTGAGCCAAAAGCATGATAGCATCGAGCAGGTACAGCTCGCTTAACAACAGGATTAAAAAGAACAATGTCACATAAAATAGGCATATGGTCAGAAAACACAACATCCTCGATGAGTAGGTTACGGACAGATAAACCATGTGATAAAACCAAGTCCAGTGTGTGACCACGTTCTTGAGTGGCACCTTTAGCAGACTGAACAAAATTAAAATAGTTCAGTCCAGAAAGTCCTTAGCCAGGGGCTTCCCGGGCAGCAGACGTGCATTTTAAAATCACCAAGCAAAAGGATCTGGTCATACCGTGATGCACAGTTAGCAAAAAACTCTGAGAACTCGGATAAAAACTCCTTATTATATTTTGGGGGCCGATAAACAATCAAACACAACACCGAAGACGAGTGGCCCAGTTTGCACAAACACAGTTCAAAACTGGTGTGGCGTGTCGATGGGGATAGCTGCTTAAAGTCAACATGTGCCTTAAAAACAAAAGCTAGCCCTCCTCCGCGACCAGAAACTCTCGGAACACTAAAGAAGGCACAGCCAGCCGGCAATAATTCAGAAAAGGCACTTAACTCACCGGGTGGAATCCAAGTTTTTAGCCAAGAAAAGAAAATCCAGTGCATGGGAAGAGAAAAATTCCTTCAAAATGAATGTCTTATTTGCCACTGGCCATCTGGTATTAATTAAACCCAACCTGAGAGGAATTGGCTTGGGAGCTTCCAAGGCGTTAACAACCAGATCCACAGGTCGGAGGTTTGTTCGGTCCACTCCACGCCAACGCAGATGTCGGAGAGGAGGGGATTTTGCAGAACCCTTCTCGAGAGATCCCACAAGAGGAACCAAGCAGGAGTCCACCGGGTCCAAAGCATGCAACAGCACCAAGAGTTGCGGGCCGGATTGACAAATGGAGCGAAGCTCATGAGGAAAACAAGAAATCTTGAGTCTCAGTTTGACGAGGCAACCTCCACGGTTACCCCGTCTCCTGCGTCGCTTCCGCACATCCAGTGGCAGTGGTAAGGAACGCCAGTGTGGTGGTGTTACTTCCAAATCGGGAGGCAGAAAGCCTTGGTTGTCATTTCCAAACCGAACTAAAGCTTGGGTAGATAAGCCTATTTCCAATAATGTCTGGCAATCATAAAACAATGTAGGGCTGACATGTTGCACAAAATTGACTAAAAGCAATAAAATAAAACAAATAAAAGAGAGCGATAGATGGCATGCCAAACACACAGGTGCCATGTTGGCCACCTGACCTAAGCCTAATCGAGATGGAGAGCAGAGTGAAGGCATGCATTGCATACAAATAAATAAACATGTTCAGTGTAATATATCTATTTTTCTGTAATATTGTTTAATTTATATAGCAAGACTCTTACCAGGTTGATAGTCTAAATGCTTTACTGCACACTAAGTATACAAAAAAGACTTATATTCACACAAACAGGCACAGAACCATCAGTACTAGGTCAAGGATGACAGCAGGCAGATGAAGAGGCACTTAGGAGACCTTTCTCTTGTCTTTATTCTGGGCGTTCCCTTTAAGAGCTCTATACTCAGTGAGCCTATTGATAGGAAATAAATGATGGCTTGCAGTTGTTGGAAAATGAATAATTTGGCTTGATTATAAGTATAAAAGTATTAATAAATACGTTACGGTATAAAATCAGAATCACAAGATTAGTGATGTTGAGTGTCCTTTTAATCAAGTTTAAATTTGAAAATTTAATAAAACATAAAGAAAGAAGAAACGTCATGCAGAAACAAGAGAAAAAGAAAACTGAAAGGCACAATGTGATCTGAATATGTATAAAAAATAAAAAATGCCAGCACATACAGTGCAAAAAATTTAAATGAAAAAACTGAATCATTGTTTAATACCATCATAAAACCAACATCCAATTGCATGCAATGTACATAATATGCACCCAGTGGACAATGAGTATGCAATGAGTCAGAAGTGAATGCTTTATATCATCAGTGCTTAAAGGCAGGTTTGGAGATTCCTTGTCTGTTCAATATTGTTGATTCTGCTCTATGGAGGAGGCCTATCACCTCTAAAAGCCCCAGAGAGCCACTGGTTCAGCACAGATAATAAATATGCATGGCAATCAATACATATTTGGTGGTGGGGGACAGAAAAATAGAGGAAAACACAAGAAAAGAGCAGAGGGTCTGGAATGTTCATCTTCATTTATTCTTCCCTATGCGGCACATGTACACAGGCACACATCACTGCCTTTACAAGCACGCACACAGTCACAGGTTCTGGTATGGAGACACTATGCATGCACAGCAAGAGAGATGAGGAAAGGAATATGCCCTGATCAGCAAATTATCCATTCCTTTCTTTTCAACTGTCCCTGTGGGAATGTGCAGTGTGTAATGGCAAATGCACTCCTCTTATGATTTGCTGGTTCCTATAGTCATTCCATTGACTCCCACCTGAGACATAGGAACAAACTCCTCAATTTATGCTGAATAAGATTATTTATTAAGCTATTGAAATGCAAACTACACAATTTGGGTTAAAATGTATTACAAGTCTTAAACAAGGATGTTTTACCTGCCATATTATCTTCAGTTTCAGCAGTTTCAGGACTGTAATTATGGCAAAATTTCAAGCAACTTCCCACAACAGCTATATACAATGTATATTAGATACATATTTAAAATGTCTAACATGGAATGGCAATCCTCTTAAACTATGTATTTTCTTTCTTCATGCCTAATTAATAGCTAGTGAAGGACTGATTTATTTTCTTAGTCACTTATCCCATTAAGGTTTCCAAGGGAGCCTTTTCCAGCTGTCATACCACTGTACCCTACAGGTCATCACAGGAATAACATAACTTGCTTTTCCAGAGTGCAGATTAGTAGACTGTATGGTAATAAGATGATTTCATAGCTAAGTTGATGCTGGTATTGTTCAAAAGCATATTCCATAATGGAAGAAATAGGCTCAGAACAGAACATCTTCAGTACTTTCTCAGGGCTCTGACTGTAAAATATGGAAAGCAACTGATTCTTTAACTTCGAAATTATTCACCAAAATAATACAAATATATTTATTCTTCTGCACAAATGTGTGCAAAGAGATCTGTGAGCTGTGAAACTGCATTTTGTAGCCATCACTGTGAAATACTGTTGACCCAAAAGGAAACATCTTAGGCTCCTTCATCATTTTTTGGTGCAGACTTGGCTGCATTACAGTTCATCAAATGCCTCAACACATACTCAAAGTACACCCAAATGACCTCCATGTAACATTAACATTTGACAAAACACAGTATAAATGTATGTTGGTGATATTACAACTTATCTTTGTTTAGTAATTGGTGTCACTGGGTGGATATAATATAGCCCAAGGGGTCATTTGACACTGTAATGATAGCAGGTTGTCATAGCAGGTGGATGATTGTCACTCTTTGCTCTCAGTATTTCTTTCATAGTGGAGTAAATGGAACTTCAGACTGTCTCTTCTGAGAATGTTTTTCATGTAGGCAAAAAAAAGACAATTGCGTGTGCACTGTTTCATCGAAAAAGTGATGACACAAATGATCAGTAACTTTCACAACCGCATCCATACAAAATCAAAGGCAATGACCTACAGGCCAAAGATCACTGGTAAATGGAAGAAACTGCAATTTCTAAACCCAAAATTGTCACATAAGGTCTGAGCACAACCAGTACCCTGCTTGTCATTTTTTCAACATTTATGGGGTTTTGCACCATAAAATCATCCCCCACAGGCAGTCAGTTAGGAATTCTACTGTAACATCCCAAGGCATCTGAGGTAGAGGGGAAATAGAGCTATTGTGTGTGCCATCTTGTGCCAGTACACCCTGAAAGGGGCCTTTCAAAAAGAACGTGAAAACAGCAATCCTGGAAACTGTCTAAATGTATACAAGATGACCCTCATGAACAAAAGGTCAAATTTATAAAATAATATGTGTGTTCGAGTCTCTTTTTCCCACTTTTTTCTCTTCTTTCCCATTTTATATTATTCAGTTCTTGCCTCTTTCTTTCAGTTTGTATTTGTCTTTTCCCCTTTCTTTATTTTTCTTGAAGCCCTATTTTCCTCATTTTGGTCTCCTACTATCCACTTGTTTTCTCCTTCTCTGGCATCTTAATAAGCCCTAACATGCAGGCCATTATCAAGTACTCCATATAGACCAAACAGGTGCATCATTAATCTAAGCTTTTTTCACAGCTAGCTGGGTGTAATGGTAACTGGATAACACATTGTTTCCTATGTGAGCCAGGGCATCCATATTATCTAGCATCACTCCCTAATAAATTTTACCTGGAGATGTGGCATTTTGTCTCGTTGTGCCAAGGCATTGTGTTACTGGGTGTCCCTAGTGTATGAGAATGAATATAATACAGTGTTCTCTAATTAGCCCTTCCTCTCTCTTGCTAACACCCACACATTCTCTCTGTTTTCTGTCTTCAGGTTTTTATTTGCTTATAAATGTATAACACATTTGTTAAGATGTGGAAAATGTGCATTTTTGCAAAATGATACATTAAGGAAAACAGGATTCTGTGCAGTCTACAAATATTTATTATTTGGTAAATTAATAAACACAGACAAATAACAAATAATTTCCCAGGATTTTACGAAATATATCCATGTCAGGGTTCCTGGGTCGGTGACCCAGTGTTTTCAGTTTTGTTCATGTTCAGTTTATTTTGCCACTTCCATGTGCTCACTTCCTGCTTTTCCTGTGTCAGCTCGTCTTGTGTCATTAGCCAGATTATGTTCAGCTGTGTACTCACCGGTCTCTCATTATAATCCTCATCAGTCTGTGTATTTAAGCCCTCTGTTTCTACTCGTTCACTGTCGTGTCATTGATGTTATGTTGTCCTTCCCGTGTGTTCCCTCAGTTCAGTCAGCCGTTCAGTTGTCCAGCCAGTCAGTGTCCGTTCACCCTCTGTTCACCCACTCCCTATAATAAACCTTCACCTACCTGCCAGTCCTGCGTTTGGGTTCCTTCTTCCTCGCCTCCACACAACGCCCGACAATCCATCCTTTTCTGCAAGGCACTTTCAGCCAGCACCTGCTGTTTAAAATGTGCCACTGACATACAAATTATAGGACTTAATACTACAGAAAATTATATGACTTGAGTGGTATTATTAATTTTGTACTGTCCAAAATAAAACTTTAGCAATCAGATGCATCTGGCAAACTGTCACCAAATGCCTTCTCATGATGCCATGACACTGTATTAAGATTATTTACAACACATTTAATAAAACAGTAACAACTGCAAGAACAATTGTTTATATTTGAACAAGATCTACTTTCATCATCTGTTGACCTGAAGTATATTGTAGAGTAGAGTGCTGTTAAGGCAAATTCAACATTTCCTGTAAGGATTTCATTTTAAAAGCAACATAGCTCTTAATTTGACAGAAAACCTAGACAGTCTTACACTTTGGGACAAGCTGACACTGCATAACACTGTCTCAAAAAGTGTTGGAGAATTTGGACTCTTTAACAGAAAGCTGCAGAAGACTCCTCAGGCATAGCTGGAGATTCAGCTCTTGCAACAAACAACGATCCTTTACTTGAAATTTTTAATAAAGAAGTTAATGCCTGGATGTGTTTGCCCACAAAATCTTGGGAGTCTGGCACGGCACAGAATGCCCAGTGTGATTTTATCCAAAATACATTTGATATGGTATTTAAAAGAATTGCAACAGAATTAAACAGACTTAAATTCATAATATGTACTTAAAACACATACACAGTGGAATCACAGTAAAACAGTTGTGCTCTGTCAAAAAAATGTATCTTACAATCTATCTTACAAAAAACAAAACTTAATCTGTTTATGAGCAGAGTGTTACTAATGTGTTAAACACTTTCCATGAATCATCTGTGTTTTGGTCAGGTAGGTACATAGAAAGCCACTGGCTCTAGCCTGGTTGTTGAATACTGAACCTCTGATCCATGTCAGTGATACCAAATATAAAGTGTGAAATCTTCTGTTTTTATGTAGTAAAAGCACAGCAGAATTTCTGAGAGTATCTACTTTGGGTAACTTGTATCTTCAGTCTTTACCTCGTTAGAGTTGTTAATTTGTCCCACAAAATATTCTAACCGAGCCTGTCATCTAACAGTATCATACCAGTGAATAAGTAATAATGATAATGATAGATTTTCTATCACTTATCTGCCTTCTCTGAATAAACTTATCTAAATTTCCACCATGCTCAAATTAAAGAACATTGCTGTATTTAAAAGCAAAAGGCACCCTATGCTTTCATTTATATGGGGTTTAATAAAACATTGGATGTATCCATGAGAGATCCAAGATGGCGTTGCTGTTTATTAATCTCTGTCAGATACACAGTTTTCTGAAGAAGTTTTTTCAACTGAGAATGAGGAAAACAATTAGCCATTTATCAAAGTTGCTGTATATGTACTACTGATTGACTGATGGTGAGACATAACTGTTCCGCTAGCAAAGTACACACGAGAAAAAGGTTCTATGGTATTTCCATGGCACACACACACACACACATGCACAACCTCAAGTCAACCATAATATTCCATTCCAGGCAATTATTTTATCTCATGAGCCAGAGCTTACTGTCTGTAAGGCCCTATACCACATACACGCACACGCACGCACGCACGCACGCACGCACACGCACACACACACACACACACACACAATTTTTTGTACTTGGTCCAAATCCAGGGATAGCCCGAGGGTGGGGACCAGTTGGCTCCCACATTTGGCTGGTTCCACACCGTTAGTCAGATATCGGCTCCATTGTACAGGGGGAATTGTCTTTCAAATGATACCTAGCCCACAGTCTGTTTATGTCTTCACATCTTTGTGCACTCCATTCAAATGTGAAATGCATGCATATGTGCATATGTGTATGTAAAGGACTATGGCAGTGCAAGCATTTGCTTCTGTCATTATTTGATATGTTTTTTTTTTCTTCTAAACACAAGCAAGCTGTCCTGTCCAACTGTCCTGTCCAACTGGTCGATTACGCCTTCTAGTGAAAATGTGTGTACTCAAGCAGGCTTATTCTTTGGGCTATTTATTGCAAAATACTTTAAGAGGAAGGCACTTAATTGTCCCATTTAGAAAGCTTGACCTTGGAAGAATCTAATTAATTAGTGTGGTATGAAGGTTAATTAGTAACAAAGGATGTCCATGCATCATAAAGCCCCTTGTCTTAACCCACAGTGGCAGTCAGGCAGAAAAACAGTCATCAGTCATCCCCTCGGTGAGAGAACTCTGAAGTGATATTCATACCTTTAGTTCATTTCTGACCAGCTCTTGATCGCTGACCCTTTTTGCCATGAAAGGCAAAGGATCCACCTGCTGGGATTCTGTATTTGAATAAGCAATGAGTTAATGGGATGTCCCATTCTCTTTGATGAATGAGATTTGTGATGTAAAAGGTGAACGTTGCAGCCATCTTCACTGCCTCAAGCCATATGAATGCAAATTTTAACAGTAAGAGTTTGGCATTTCTAAATAACTAGGGGATAAAAAACTGAAACTGTTTGTGCTAGAGAGTTGCACTCTGTTTTATTGACATCTATTCAAGTCAGTAATTTCTTTGCTGTTATATGAACTGCAGCCAGGATTTTGTTAGCTCATTGGAGTAGATGTACTTAAAGTGCTGTTAATGTGCAGTGGTGATTCTAGTGTTTGTTGGGGTCCTGACTCTAACTGCTGGCCATGCAGAGCTGGACACACTAAACCCCTCTGCTAGCTAAGTTAACCAATGTAAAAAAAAACAAAGAAAGAAAGAAATGATGTGATTCTAGTGGAAGTTACATTGCTCAAGTGTCACTCCCCTTCTGTTAAGGCTAGCAGCATTTAGATATTAACATATTTAATCCTTATCTACTCCACTCACCTTGGTCTTGCTTTATTTATCCTCTCTCTCTCCCCCCCCCCCCCTTTTTTTTTTCCTTTCTCTTTTCTCTCCTCTCAAATTTTGCTGAGCTTCAATGTTGTCATTAGGTTTGGTTAAACACTATCATGCAGGGAGGTTAAGTCTCTCCTTTTTTAAAATGGCACTGCTGTAGTTTAAAGTCTGTCAGGCCTTAGGGGTCTCCCAGTGGCCTGGGGCCTATAAGCAGTTGTCTGCTGTGCCTGATGGCAAGCAATGCCTCTGTATATGCAGTATTATTTATCAACTTATTTAAAAAAGCATGGGGAAACATTGACATGGCATTCTCTGACTTATAGAGGAAGATAACCATTCACACCTCCACCTACAACCTATTTAGACTCAAAAAATTAACCCACATTGCATGTCTTGGACTACGGAAAGAAGTGAAGTAGCCACTTCCACACAGAAACACACCCAGGTGGTCTGAACCCAGAATCATTATGTTCACCACTGATGATGTGCTGCTAGTCTGTAGCTAGAATGTTACATGTAATTTGTCTAACCAATACTGCACAGTAAAACACCAACACGAACCCCCCCCCCCCCCCCCCCCCCCCACACACACACACACACACACACTAATAATAATAAAAATAAGACTATGCTGCCTCCATTATTAATGTTGTGAAACCTCCACTTATTATCTGGCAAGAAATGGTACAAAATATAATTGATCCCTGACCCTTGTGGGGGCTAAAGGCAAGATGTGTCACTAGGAAAATCATACTAATGTGAGTTCTGTGTTATGTGATAACTTGCAGGGTATTTTAAAATATTAGAAGCATTTCTTATTTTCAGACAGTTATCGTGTACATTTAAGTCTCTACTGCAAAGTTTATTATGTTAAAATGATTTATTTTATGATGTTCCATCCAAGGTCTTGTGTCATAAGTGAACCTCATGGGTGGTGGTTATTGAGGACTGTACTGATAGATGATAACTACATGTCACAGAGTAAGGAAACAATTGTGTTTAGAGGTTTTTAGGTTCAATGAGGTTCAAATACACACATCATTAAAATGTAAATGGGGCAAAGAAATCAATAAGAAAGTAGTTCATATGACTATGAATTTTTAATTTAAGTTAGCTTTCTATACAATCATTGAGATGACACTGAAATAGAAAATACATTCACAGTATACTTATGTTATACAAAATTATACTGAAGACTGTCTTTCAGGGTGGTAAATATTTATAGACATTGTCAACAACTCACAAGTTGATATGTTTACAATGGCCTCAATAACTTGAACAGTGCTAAATTTAAATTAAAAAAAATCATATGGAAGGAAGGTTCTGTGATTCCAAGTCCCTGGTTCTCTGAGTCTGAACATTAGGAACCTCATAACTCTGCCAGGAAACAAACACTCTCTCAGAGCTCCACTGGGTCGTCTTAAGCATAGGAATAGGCACATTAGAAATTTTGTTCAAGTTACCAGAAACAAAGACTCAAAGAGCGGTCCCACAGACACTACTACAGTTAGCCAACACTGAGGTGTAGACTGAAGGTCAGGTCCGAGCTTAAATAGCAGCCAGCTGATTGCCTTGCGATCCACAGGTGTTTGATTGATTCAGGTGTGGCCAGGAAAGGGTGGAGCTCCACACACACACACACACACACACACACACACACACACACACACACACACACACACACACACACACACACACACTGTAACAGTTGCTATCGTAATGCAGTGTATCACCACATGGCGGCGCCTCCTGTCTCACGACTGGTGTCACCCCCTTTTTTGTTCTTCTTCGCACTCCTCCTGTAATGGATGCTCCCGTGTGTACGCGGACTAGTGTGCTCTTCAGTAATGTGTGGTAGAGGTAGCACTTATTTTTGATATTGTAAATAAATGAGTACTTTTTGGAAAGTCAGAAGCTGTTGCTCATTCGCTATCCACCTGCACACCTCCGCGGCTGGCTTCATCTCCACCGCACGTTACAACACACACACACACACACACACACACACACACACACACACACACACACACACACACACACACACACACACACACACAGAGTAGTCAGCACGTAAACAGAATAAGAGAGAGAGGGAGAGAGAGGGAAAACAAAGGAGAGAGAGAAACGGTGGAGACACAAAGGAGGACTGGAGGACCATGACATGATTTCGTATTTTAATAATGTGAAATGTTCACATGCCACAATTTTAAAGCTAGTAACAAAATACTTTGCTACCCTTAAACCTACCCCTAAATTTTACACATACCAGGCATTTTCACTAGAAGCGAGCCTTTATTAATTTTTCTATTTCTTTTCCATTTAAATCTTAAGTTGAATCAGTCTTTCAGTTCCTGTGTAACAAGCACACATGCTGTTTTTGTGAAACAAATCTTGAAATGTAGTTTCTCTAGCACACAGACACACACACGCACACAGAGCAAAAAAGCAGAGTGAGTGAGAGAGAAAAAGAGCCTTTTCTTTCTTAACTCTCTCTCCTTGTTATGTTCAGTTAGGACTTAAGGGCAGCCATTTGTATGCTCTTATATTCCACAGGGAGCTGTCCTCAAAAGCCACTATCTCAAGCTTTTCATATGATTTTGCAATCAAAACCTTGGGAAATACTTGAGCAGAGGTGGCTCTCAGAGTGCTGAGATGTGCAGTTTTCCATCTATCTGTAGAGTGGTAATTGACAGGAAAGGTAGGTGAGAGGAAAGCAAAAGGAAGGGTGCTGCAGATCAGTCGCTGAGTCTGCACAGGGAGTCTGTGATTGGAGCAATTCCACTTAGGGAATTTGATATTGGAGGCCATATGGATGGATTGTCTGTCTGTCATGGCATCTATGCAGCACTTGCTGGATCTCTGATTGGAGAATTTCAAATAGCACCAAAGATTTAGAATGGTATGACAAGGACAATTTGTCAAGTATCACAACCGAGTGTTCCTTTTGTGTAGCTTGTACATTTGTCTCATATTTTCTGGGTATAGACAGAGGAAATAAAATACCCAGCCCATCCTCAAACTCTCAGCACTCCTGTAAAGTAATTTCAGAGACAACAAATGTGATTTAAATGTGTTTTTTCATTGTGTAAGAGTATCCAAGTGCTATTGTGATTGCACATACAGGTGCACACTTGCACATATTGTAGGCGTCAGTCCTTGTAAATACACAGTGTTTGGGCATATGCATGCACTTACACAAGACATGAAGAAAAGGAGGTATATGTGTTGTCTGTGTAGGTGTAAAATAGAGGTAAGCTGAGAAATTGCAGAGGACTTGCAAGTCTTGCATGGTAATGAGAAAAGGGACACTAATTCTTTCATTTGATGCTCTGTAATTATGGCGTCCATGGCCCAGTCTGGCACACCAACTAGATTTATGGTCTCCCTTGGTATGAAACTGTGTGTTCATGTGTGTGTGAGGAAGAAAGACAGTGGAGGTGAGGCAAGATAGAGAGCAGAGAGCGAGAAGCTAACAGGCAATTGGACAAAGGGGAGGGAAGGCAGAGTGAGAAAAAAAATTAAAGAGTGTTATAAAACACAGTCTCCTATCTTAAATCACAAGTTTTGCCCAAGTGAAGTGTAGGCTGTGATTACTATGATAAAAGGTCATGGCTGAATACATTTACATCTTCTCAATGACAAATTGACCTTGTTGGAGTGCAAGCCAAGAGGATGTACCTACATCTGTTTGTATTGTGTATATTTATTTATTTTTTAAATCTCCAATCGAATAAAGATTTTGTTGCAGTTTTTCTGATCTACAACATTTGCCTGTTACGCATAGTATAGGTAATGAGTGTTAGGTGTTAACTTGATGTATGAATCCATGTGTCTCTGTCCCTTCAAATATCAAAATATATTCTATGTAAAGAAAAAACGTGTGCTCCATGACATTTATCCACTTCTATTTTACTGACTTAATCAATTACCTTCTAACAATACGTCACTTCTGAGTTTCAGTGCTTGACAATTACGTTTTTTTTCTCTGTGTTTAATGACACCCATTAAGCCCGCTTTGGTTGGTGTTACCATGGTAAAAAAAAAAAACAATCATAAAAGCTGTCCTTTGGTGTCCTTAATGACTGAGGATATCACAGCCTGCTTGTTAATACTGTAAGTCCTCTTTCTGATGACTTTTAACCCTTTTAAGGATGATTTATTGCAAATACTCATTCTTTTTAATTATCCCTGCAGCAAGGTGTCCAACAGTTTTGTAAATCCATTACTGAAAATCAATACTCAGCTTTTAGGTTATGAATTAATTAATGAAGTGTGAAGTTTACTCTGAGTGAGGGCCCATTGATGAAGAAGGAATGTGACAGTGACATAAAGGTAAAAAGACAGAATGAAGACATAGACCAGGTGACTCCAAATGATCCGATATTGCCTGGTATGGCACATATTAGCATTATGCCTTTAATTGCCTTTAATTTCTGTTGTTCATTTAAGTTAATTTGAGGTCTTGGAAGCAAACATTTATCTGTTGCATATGAGTGAGTAATTTCCCCCCACATGCCTTTGACAGCCAGTCTCCCGGCCTGGCTATCATTATGTTAGGACCAATTTTACAGGAAAAAAAGTGTTGGAAGCTTCACTGATTTTTTTTTTGTTTGTTGTTGTTGTTTTTTGTCGTTTCTGTTTTTCTGTGTGTTTCCAAATGTTGTCCAAATTTTACCAGTAAACACCACTTATTAGCTAACTAGCTAGCCAACTTTCTAAAAATATAACCTTAGGCACTTTAAAGGTTACAACATAAATTGTTACTAAGACAGTTGCTATTAAATGAGGATATGATTTAATGTTACATTTTGCATAGTTGCACACTTTTAAGCAGAAGAGCATCTGAGAGAAAAACAGGACGGGAGCCTCTAAATTCATTGTGCACCTGTGGGACAGAGACAAGAAACAGGCAAAATATATGTTTTCTGACCTGAAGCATGCTCCACATTCAAGTTGATATTGTATGCAAAACATTTAGCAAACTGTCTCGTTCTATCCCATGTTTAAATTAAATAGCCCTGCAGCTGAAATCACTGCTTTTCTCAGAGTGCACTACCTTGCAACTAATAGTCCCCATTATTCATGGCTCTACAGCAGAGGTCACTGCCATGGGGTTTACTTTTCTCTACCTCACTAAATTGGAAGTCAAGAGAAAATGAATCGAGACACCCACACATGGAATGCGCTATAGGTTTGACTTTGACTTGTCCTCAAACTGCAAAGTGAAAAAATAGTTTTATATACATGTCATATGGATCATCAGAAAGTGTGCTGTAGGTCAATCTGGGTATCGATGTATCAAGAATTTTGAATGAAATATGATTTTGTTTTTTTGTAACATTTATTTTCTCTCCATTATTATTTAGGCTCAGAGGTATGATATAGATAAACTAAGCCATCCCTTGTGTGTTATTATTTCCTTGGCTCAATAATGATAGGAAATAGAAAAAAAGAAATTCTTAACAGTTTTATAATATTGTGAGGTCAACATGTTCTGCAAAGGTTTTACTGTAAAAAGCTACAGTATCACTACATGCCCTTTGATAACCAGCATACGTAACCATACAAACTATGCTTTTATCCAAAATTTCCTTAACTTGGAATTATCTGTTTTGACTGTATTTAAAGGAACATACTACATAAATACTAGGATACTGACATCAAATTACAAAGCTAAATGAAGTTTTTTGCCTCATTTTTCACTTTGTCTTAAAATCTGATACTTCTGATATCACCTGCAAAAGCTTTTTGAAAATATTATTCACCACAAACAATGCTGGCTGCCAGTCCAGAGCAAGTCTTCAATTTTCCGTGACTGCCACAAGGAAGTCATGGACAAGACCGACATCTGATAAATTGGTGATTTTAAAAACCAACAGTTGAGTTAAGGTGATGGTTTGAAGCCTGAAACTATTTGTCACCTTGCAAGTTCAAGGTCTGACTTTGAAAATTGAGACATTTTGCCATAAGACTGAAAAATCCTCTTCAATTTGCTGAGCTTGACCTTTTCATCATCCCGGCAGAGAAATTATTTTATAACACAGAAGGACTGTGTCATTCAGCAGCCTCTTGCACACACATATGCCTGGTATCCATATATTGCTTAACCCCTGATAATCTCATTTCCAGAAAAGGTTGGGGAAGGTCTTATGGCTGATTGGGCCAACAGGAATAGAGTTTAGACATCCCCAGAAACAAAATGCATCACTCATACAAATTTATCAGGGTCATTAAGAGCCCCATTCATATTCCCTGCATTCGAAGTTATGTGCATTTGCATGTTTCATTATTTTTCTAATTACAGGAGAATGGTGTAGTGTGATAGGATTTAATGTATCTCTCCACCTCCTTTGTACGTCAGGCAAGATGGATCCTCCCTTCCCCCTCTCGATGGGCAACATAATATATCAGCTTTGCAAGTCTTATTTAGCGACACAGTGGTTAAGACCAAGTCTGCCCTGGGTTCAAGTCCATCAGCCAGGGTCTTTTTGAACTTGAATCTGGAAAACTCTCAGGAAGTTCAAATGATGCATGTTTTGCCAGACCTGTATTTTTAAGAAAAGCTAAAAAATGTAATTTGGGTTTTCATACTAAAACATGTGTGCTACATTGATAGCAATAGTTGCAATGCTTTTATAAACTAGTCTAAGATAAACTTACCCTTTGTAACTAGTAACTAGTTGCATGTGAAATGACAGTCACAATGTGTTTGCTTTTTTAAATTGTTATCTTATTATCTATATGCTAGCATTATGTACTGTGTCAGTCATACATCATCTTGCAAGCTAGTGTGCATATCTGGTGTATATATGACTGATACACACAATCATATGTGGAAATGAGAAATAATTCCTATATCCGTGACAGTCGCTTTATCTAGCATAAAGTGACTGGTGTACTGTATGCACATTGTACACTATGGGAAAATATATAAAAGACAAATGCAGAGCTGGTTAGCGATTAGTATGGCAATATCAAACAAATGACACAAAGTAGTTTAATAGTCAGATTTAATGATGGTCTTTGCCATACTCTTAGCAAAAGGTATTGTCTGTATTTAGTAGGGATGGGTACCGGTGTCCGGTGCCATGATGGCACCGGTTCTGACATAAACGGTAGTAACCAGACCGAAAAGCAGCGCACATTTCGGTGCTTTATTTCGGTGCTTTTTTTTTCCTGAGCTGTGATACACTTTTAGCCAATCGTTTTACGTTTCCGAGGATAGTAGGCGGGGCCAGGTACGTACGTTCTGTTAGCGCAGAGCTACAGATTAAAAATGTCCAAGGCGAAGCGGTTAAAAGTCTGGCTGTACTTCACAGCAAAATATGCAAACTCAGCAGCCTGCAACAAGTGCTTTAAGCTGATACTGTGATACTGTCAAAGGAGGTAACACCTCGAATCTCATGAAACACCTGGCGACGCATAGCGTTTTTTTAAAAGCCGAGAAATGCGCCGTATTTGATGGCAGCAGCAGCCGTTCTTCTCTGCGTGAGTAGCTTAATGTTGTTCTTGTGTGATTTACGTTGAGTAGGCTAACCACGTTATTACATTAATGCATGTAAGGTGAACTAGCAAACATCATCATAGCTACATGCGGCTGTCTTCTTGTTTGATGGCAGATACTCCCTTCACCCTGGCCAAAAAGGCTAAAATGACCAAAGAAAAAGAGGGAAACTGCTAAACATGAGAGGTTTTTGGACAAAGTTTGTGTTTTTTTCATTGTTTAAACACTGCTTCCAGCCAAGAGTGATACCATATATGCCCCATAGCTGCAGAAAAGGCTAACATTGTTATCTTTTTACAAAAAAACAGCTGAACATGAGAGGTTTTTGGACCAATTTTGTGTTCTCCATTCTTTAAGCACCGGTTTGAGCACCGTTTGAGCACCGGCACCGTTTCAAAAGTACCGATTTGGCACCGGTATCGGATAAAACCTAAACGATACCCATCCCTAGTATTTAGGAAGGTGCACCATGCACGTTTTATGACTAACATAGCTTTGTGGCCTTATTGCATAGGTATCTAAGAAGACGTCTCTGAAGGTTCTAAGTCACCCGGGTCATAGTGGTCTTGGAAAGACTTGGAAACTTGGAAAGAAAAGCATCTGGACTTCATTACATTTCTTGAAGACGTTTCACCTCTCATCTGAGAAGCTTCTTCAGTTCTTAGAGCAATTGGTGGAGAGTCCCAGATTTTTAAGCCATTATGGGAGTGTCCCATAGAGGGTTGTGGACCTCCTATTGATCCTCTGCTTAATCACACGTCCCAAGGTATGGAAACGGGTCAGCCAAGGTTTCGGGTGAACCCATTGTGAGACCTTGCCCCACCCTATCATGTGACTTACTGAAATCAAATGACCCAAGATGTGAGTGGGTGTTAAGGCGTCAGGGGAGGGATCTCAAAACTGGATTATAGATGGCAGACAGTTGGTGTCGTAAGCCACGCCCTCTGTTCAAAGATGGTCATTCACAGTAGACATAGATGGCTTCTTTCACTTCTCTTTCAAACCATCTGTCTTCTCTGTCTAAAATGTGAACACTGGCATCCTCAAAAGAGTGACTGTTGTCCTTTAGATGCAGATGTACAGCCAAGTCTTGTGCCGTCGAGGTGGCTCTTCTATGCTGTTGGTTTCTCCAGTGTAGACGTCTGAGCATTCTTTGCTGCACTGCACAGCATATGCTACATTGCTAAGTTTGTGTTTAGGAGTTTTGTCTTTGGGATGAACCAGGATGCACACAGAAATGGCAGCAGAGGTATATTTATAATGTCATGACTCCCCATTGATTTCTGTTTTAAGTCTAGTTTTTTAACTATGTGTCGCACTTTAACTATTCATTCACTCATCACTATATTTTGTAGATTTTCACATCCATGGCCAACTTATAATCACTGGTTAAACAATTAAGCAAATGCAAGTAATCAGCAGGTAGTAAGAAAATAAACTACTAACTCTTTTACGTTAAGTCCACACCTACACGGGTATTTTTGAAAACACAGCTGTTTCGTCCACACGTAAACGGCATTTCGAATCACCGAAAACGGAGATTTTTTTAAAACTCATTTGTTTGTTTGTTTGTTTTGTGGACGAGGAATACAGAGTTCGTCATGCAACGTTAAAGGTATGTGCCTTTTTTCACGTCACGCTGTGCGCCACGTTATTGTTTACATGAGATGAATTGCAGAATGGCAGATATTCAGATTAACAGTATTTTGTCTCTATCTTCAGGTTTTACACGCTTACATATACAGGGAGTGCAGAATTATTAGGCAAATGAGTATTTTGTCCACTTCATCCTCTTCATGCATGTTGTCTTACTCCAAGCTGTATAGGCTCGAAAGCCTTCTACCAATTAAGCATATTAGGTGATGTGCATCTCTGTAATGAGAAGGGGTGTGGTCTAATGACATCAACACCCTATATCAGGTGTGCATAATTATTAGGCAACGTCCTTTCCTTTGGCAAAATGGGTCAAAAGAAGGACTTGACAGGCTCAGAAAAGTCAAAAATTGTGAGATATCTTGCAGAGGGATGCAGCAGTCTCAAAATTGCAAAGCTTCTGAAGCGTGATCATCGAACAATCAAGCGTTTCATTCAAAATAGTCAACAGGGTCGCAAGAAGCGTGTGGAAAAACCAAGGCGCCAAATAACTGCCCATGAACTGAGAAAAGTCAAGCGTGCAGCTGCCAAGATGCCACTTGCCACCAGTTTGGCCATATTTCAGAGCTGCAACATCACTGGAGTGCCCAAAAGCACAAGGTGTGCAATACTCAGAGACATGGCCAAGGTAAGAAAGGCTGAAAGACGACCACCACTGAACAAGACACACAAGCTGAAACATCAAGACTGGGCCAAGAAATATCTCAAGACTGATTTTCTAAGGTTTTATGGACTGATGAAATGAGAGTGAGTCTTGATGGGCCAGATGGATGGGCCCGTGGTTGGATTGGTAAAGAGCAGAGAGCTCCAGTCCGACTCAAACGCCAGCAAGGTGGAGGTGGAGTACTGGTTTGGGCTGGTATCATCAAAGATGAGCTTGTGGGGCCTTTTCGGGTTGAGGATGGAGTCAAGCTCAACTCCCAGTCCTACTGCCAGTTTCTGGAAGACACCTTCTTCAAGCAGTGGTACAGGAAGAAGTCTGCATCCTTCAAGAAGAACATGATTTTCATGCAGGACAATGCTCCATCACACGCGTCCAAGTACTCCACAGCGTGGCTGGCAAGAAAGGGTATAAAAGAAGAAAAACTAATGACATGGCCACCTTGTTCACCTGATCTGAACCCCATTGAGAACCTGTGGTCCATCATCAAATGTGAGATTTACAAGGAGGGAAAACAGTACACCTCTCTGAACAGTGTCTGGGAGGCTGTGGTTGCTGCTGCACGCAATGTTGATGGTGAACAGATCAAAACACTGACAGAATCCATGGATGGCAGGCTTTTGAGTGTCCTTGCAAAGAAAGGTGGCTATATTGGTCGCTGATTTGTTTTTGTTTTGTTTTTGAATGTCAGAAATGTATATTTGTGAATGTGGAGATGTTATATTGGTTTCACTGGTAAATATAAATAATTGAAATGGGTATATATTTGTTTTTGGTTAAGTTGCCTAATAATTATGCACAGTAATAGTCACCTGCACACACAGATATCCCCCTGAAATAGCTAAAACTAAAAACAAACTAAAAACTACTTCCAAAAACATTCAGCTTTGATATTAATGAGTTTTTTGGGTTCCTTGAGAACATGGTTGTTGTTCAATAATAAAATTATTCCTCAAAAATACAACTTGCCTAATAATTCTGCACTCCCTTTAAACACGCAGTTACTGTCCCTCTATTTAGAAAGGCAGAGGTGTCACGGTGTAATTATTTTACATGTAGTTGTTTTTTTCCTGTGTAATAATATTCAACATTGCTATCAATAAATTTTTCAAAAAAATGCCTCTTTGTGCAAAATGGGTTTAAAAACATCTCCAAAATGTCAGGAGTAGATAGTCATTACAACAAGTGTTTGTGAATTAAAAATCAAGAATGTGGGATACTGTTTGTCCATGATTTGAACAGCCCAGCGGTGCTCCCTACGAAGGGAAAACCAATTTTGCAGGGGAGACCTACCTTGGCACTTGTGCAGGTGAAACCAAAGGGAAGATATGCTTCACCATATTTTCTAGTCTTTGGCTTAGAATGAAGTTGGTTTGGAAACATATTCAGTGATGCTTCATCTCCTGCTTTGCGTTTGTGTGGGAGCCCTGTGCTAGCAGTGTCCAAGCACTGGTTTTTTTTGTTGTTTTTTTTCCCTTTTCATGCCGCGCCTCCCCTGCAATGGCTCTGCGCCCCCCCCTAGGGGGCGGGCCCCACACTTTGGGAAGGTCTGGGTTAAACTAACACACGTCTTTAGACTGAGGGAGGAAGTTAGAGTAGCTGGAGAACACACACTCCAAGTTGTTAGTAGATTCCATGCAGAACTTTACAGGGCCGCTGCAATTGCAGCCACACACTAATTTGTCTCTCTATGTAAATTTGTTGCTTCTGTCTAATATATTATTCTGGTCAACAGTAGTTCCAGATTTCAAAAACGAAACGGTTTTTTTGGCAAGTCCAAACTAAAATGGGTGAATATTTATGTGCCAGTAAAAATGATTCAAAAAATTAATTGGTAACCTAGAAGTGTAACAAAAAAGCAGGTCCCAGGCTGGGTCCCTTAGCCAAACATTTAATAAGCAAACACACAAACTGCTCTCCAAGTGTGATATTAAAGTAAAAATTCATGAATACTACTGCGTTTACCTCCATATAATTATTATTGTTTTAGCCTTGTTATGAATAGTTTTTCTTTTTTCACTTTTGTATATGAAATTCCTTCCCTAAAAAGATTTGTACATTTGGCTAAGGCACTAATTTCCTGGTCAGCATTGCTTTTGAATAAAGACATACTGTAGGCTCCAGGGGATGAGAAACCGACAGACAGGGAGCTGAGAAAATGGATGAAGCCAGATCAGACTGGCCTAGCAAGATCATTCCCTGGGTTATTCCCTCGTTTAATATCAGCTCTGATTCTAATATATATTTATGAAGCTCTCCTGTGCACATTGACATCCTAGTTACCACAGCAGCAGGTGTTCGGTCGATGTAGTATACGGCCTGGGTCTCAGACAAACACACACAGTGGAACACCTGGATGAAGACTAGCATATTATTTAGGACACACAGATTCCCAAACAGACAATAGATTTTATTTATTTATTTTTTCAAGCAAGCTTTTTCCTGGAGGGTGACTGCTTTCACTTTTGGTGCTTCCAAGGTCAAAAAGAACTGTGTCTCATTATAATCTACAGGTGCTTTTGGAATTCCAAATCTAGCGTATGTGTGTGTGTGTTTGTTATTATGTGCAGTACACGACTATGTTGTGTCTATGTGTGCTTACGTGTGTGTTTGAATGGAAATGAGTATATCTAAAGGGCTCTCACCCTCTCTCACAAGATAGATAGGATCTTAACAAGCATGAGGGCAGAAGGGAAGTGTGTGAGTCTGTGTGTGTTTGCCTTCCGGCTACAGCATTTTTTCCCAGATTGATATTGCATCAAATCACAAAGACAATTCCCTTGATTTTCTGACTCGTGGCATGGCCGGTAGTGAACTATGAGAGCTGTTCGATCAAATATTTACCAGTATATATCCTGACTCACACCACAACAAATTTTATTTATGTTCTTGGCAAAAAGTACTGCAAAGAACTTGCACATTACAGGGACAGTAAGGAAAGGATAGTGCATCTGTTATTTTATGTTTACCTAATGAAATAAGACAAAAATAATAATAAAAAGAAAAATCGACTTGAGTTTATATGGAAATATTGTTATCATACATCTCTGTAAACAATAATGTCTCTGTGCTAACACTTGAATAACACTTGCGTAAGTACTAGATAGAATGATCTGTCATTCTAATGAAGAGCTTGTTTGTCCTACCTGGTTAGACAAGCTTATTCTTGCCTTCTGTGGATCAAATTTCTCAACCACCCCTCAAGAGGCATCAGAATGCTGTCTTGTTCATCTTGTCCAACATCTTCATAATATAGAAATACATTTGACATGTTACATGATCAACAATATGTTTTCTCCAGGATAGCTATTGTTAAAGGTTTTGCATAAACTGTCCTCCTCTAGTTTGTTATCAAAGCATATTCAGCAAAGCTGGCCAAAGCTGGAAGGTATGTTTCATCATATTTTAATTGCATATTTTTGGGGCATATTTGACATAGCATTGCACATTCATTTCATGTTATAGGACATGCACTAGAAAGGATTTCAGAAATTTGATTACAGTGCAATTTAATAATTGCAGGTCATTACTACAGAGGTAGAAAGTTATTATAGTTACATAATCTATACAGTGGATTTACTACATGTAGTTAAATAGAATTGATTTGCTTTTCCACATCTTAAAACAAATTACATTTTAAAAACTAGTCCAAAAGGCACCAATTTGAAAAGTGGCTGAGGTTTAGCCATTAAAAGGAAGCCTGATATAGAAGCCCAACTAATGGTCTATTTTCTGTTTTGGGTGTTTTTGTTGATGTTTTTTTATGTGCAAGAATAGTGACTTGTGGAGAATGACACCACTCACTGTATATGATGCAATCAAGGAACTGAAATGGAAAATGTATGGTATAGAACGGTTTGTAGGGAAGTAGGTTTTGTTCTCCCTTTTGGAAGGGAAATCAAAAAAGTACTGTGAACATCTGCCCCATACTTTAGCTGGACTTTGGGTGTGACATCAATAAAGAAAGAGAGAAATAGAGAAAGATACAGAGAAAGAAGAGAATGCAAAGAGGACAGGATTAGTAAAAAAGAAGTGATGGCAGCTAAACAAAGGATGACCAGTGGAACAACACTTGGTCCACATCCCACATAGCAAGCAGGTCTGACCCTGATCCGGTATCAAGCCGGCACTGCTGGATGACTTCTGGCATGATAAGACGTATGTCATCCAGATGTGGGCCAGGCCTGGCATAGATGGCACTGTCTATGTGATGGCATGCCATATCTGGCTTGATTGTAGTTTGGTGTATGTGGCCCAGGCCCATAGAAAACAGGTCTGACCCGGATCTGGCATCAAGCTGGCACTTCTGACTGACTCTGTCATGGCAGAGTGTATGTCAACCAGATGTGGGCCAGGTCTGGCAGTGATGGCACTGTTTATGTTCCTATTTTCCTATTTTAGTTATAAAGACCCAAATGCCTTAGGTGTAAGGCATTTGGGTCTGGCTGGCTCAAAACAGTTTCAGCTCTGGCCCCAGATATCAGCCTAATGTGTACATTAATCAAGCCATGTAATAACAACATGTGGCAGAACATAATAGTGCAAAAAGTAACATGACAAAACTCTGTTCAGACAGTGAATGGACTGATTCTTATAAAATGCTTTTTTACTCTCCTGGATTACGCAAAGTGCCACAAGTACAACATGCCACATTCACCCAATCACCCACTTTCTCTAAACTGAGTGCTTCCTAACTACGTTCATGCACGTTTACACTTTTGACATGCAGACTGGAGGAGCCAGGGATCGAACCACTAACGTTGCGATCAGTGTGGGCCACCTCTGGCAAATCTGATCTGGGCCACCAAAGGGCCGTCATTCTTTGCGGTATGTGGGCCATGTGTAAGCACAATGTATGGGCCAGATCTGGGCCATACCAATTTTGCTATGTGGAATGACATACTGTACATATGGAGGTATGGAATTGCCTAGGAGAGAGACCATTGGATGACATACAGGTATCAAATTTAAAGAAGGTCATGTACAGCACTGTTGTAACTCCAGAGGGTTGATAAGTCATACTATGAAGACATGGGAAAAAGTTGTTGTCTTCTAAAGAGGAAGGTGATGAGCAGTAAGCAGCAGTATGGCCTCAGTGTTGATAGAGGAGTAAATAGCAGGTCAGATGGAATTATACTGTGTCTTTTTGGATCTAGAGAAAGCATGTGATTGGGTGCAAAGAGAAAGAACTGTGGTACTGTGTGAGGAAGGTCTGAACATGGTTTGGAGATTGTGGCTCTGACAAAAAAAGATGGGAGATGGAACTGGAAATGGAAAAGTTGAAGATGCTAATATTTTCATTAGGAGGCACCAGGAAATGAGTTTATCAGTGGGACAACTCCTGTTGAGTGGCTTGAGAACAAACTAACAGAGGCAAGGCTGTATGGAGTATACTGAAGATAGTGGAAAAAGAATGCAGAATATGGAGGTGTCAGACATGAAGAAATGAGAAAGACCACTGAGAAAATTTATTGATGTACAGTAGTGAAGGAGGACATGCACAGGGTTGGTGTGACAGAAGAGGATGCCAGAAACAGGGTGAAATGGAAATTATTTGCTGTGGCAACCCCTAAAGGGACCAGAAAAAAAAAGATGAACAATTTGTATTTGGTGTCAGTATTAAGATTGAAAATCAAGTATACTTAATGAAAAATGAGAATTTGCATAGGATGCAATTTTTTATTAGAAAATATTTAGTCCGTATTCACACTGATGCAAAACTAAGTCATAATCCTACATTCTTAAAGTGAATTTTCAAAAGGGTTACAATCAAAACAAGTCAGTGCACCGTGAGTTCACTCAAATGACACAACATGTGGGAGGAATAAAATGAGGAAGGGTAGCACTGTATGTAGTAGAGGAGAAGGTGGTGGTAAAGGAGAGGACATTATGTACTCGTCCTTCATTTATCAAGCAAACTCTCACCACCATGCACAAAAGTATGAACATGGAAAATCAATTGACTTGCATGAAGTGATTTCTACAAGCACAGAAAACAGTGCTATGTTTTTGGTATTCTGTCTGCTCTACAAATGTCTTGCTACAGTGCTTGTTGAAATTGTGTTATATTTCCCTAGTGCATTAGCTCCATTTCACATTTTGGAAAACAAAAACCCTTTCTGTGTATGTGATAAAAAGAAAAATCCTTGCTGGTGGTGAAGTGTGGTGTGATGGTAGTGCATTGGTGGTTCACTGCACAGTGAAATAGCAGGGCCAAATGACAGCATAGATTCCAGCTGGCTGGTAACATGCAGCTGCTGACACGTTCTCACATCATTCTATTTGAAATGTCCTCTGCCTCTAACGCCTTGCTAGAGTCGACATTCAGACTAAACTCCTCTTCGAAATGACCACACAGACAAGAGGGTTTGACTTCACTCCCTTTACTTAGGCCAGTTGAAGTAGGGTAAAACTGAGAAAACAACATGAAATGCTCTTAGAAATCAAAGACAAGGACAAATACACAATAACGGTACAAATGACTTGTTTAGCCAAAAGCATTAGCGAATCCTCTCTTTACAAACATTTCTATTAAGCAAACACTGCAATCGCATTTCTTCAAGTAGATTTTGTTCATTATAAAGGATGGAACAGAATTACATACCGACAATGCCCTTACAGACCATCTTAAGGGAGACAATTGTTACTACAGCAGAGAACAGGAGAACAGGAGAAGTCTTTTCCCCAAACAATAGCATGCACTTTCTGATGACATCATAGAACAGAGACAGATTTGCGCATGTTACCCCAGGTCATGCCAGAAGGAGGCACTAAAGAGCAACTTTCTCAGGGAAAATCTATTAAAACAGAACACAGTTACACGGTGACATAACACTATTTGTCATAATATCTTTTGGGGATTTTCTTAAATTACAGGTATACATCCCAAAACACAAGCAATAGTTGAGATAACTAAATGTTATCGCACATAACTAATGGGTTTATATTTATTATTTCTTCTTTTAGGCAGTCAAGAATGTTTTACCAGTGTTTACAAATGTTTTTTTTAAACGTCATTTGCCAGTATTGCTTTTTGCATTCTAACAATCAAGAGATGCAGTCACCGTATGTCTGGAACAGTCACCATCACTTAGTTCCTATTCTGCTGGCACACCATCTAGCCTGGAGAAGGGCCAAAAAAGTGTGAATTCTAAAGATGTATGCAGTATGGCCGAATGCTCCCCTAATCACATCTCTAGAAGGTGTTCAGGAAAAAATATTCTCTTACTCTCTGTTACTTCTTCAGAAAGTAAAGACATCTGTAGGCCCATTTATCTGTGTTCACTGTGTTTGTGGGTTATATAGCCTACATGTAAAAGTAAGGGGCTTCCAGCCAGTCTTCTATTATAGAGGAGTGGGAGGAAGTTCATGTACAGTAGGCTGGTCTGTTACCTGTAGACAGCATTGTGTCTCCAGGAGACAGACTCAGTGATATAGCCTGTGAAGCAGTTCTGTGTATCCACAAGGGGCTGCTGTCATAGGAATGGATTCTTTAAAACATGCTATGACCAGCAACACTTGTACTATAGTAGAAAGTGCCACAGCATGGAATTCACTCATGCAATAGTGAAGTATTTCAGGACTAGGTTAGTGATGTGATAAAAAATTGTCCATCAGCACATCTGTTAGCTGATGGGCACGTTCTTTGAAAGCCCAGCCTGGGATTATATTAGACCTTGCAGCTCTGCAAGGGTTAACACACTGCACACTGCTAACATGAGTCATATATATATTACAGAGTCTTTGCAACTGCTTTGTAGCACTAAAATATATCTACATTTTATTTTGTTTTTCATGCATTTTCAAAGGTCACAGATATATTTCATTTTTAGGATTACTCTTACAAACATACAGTACATAAGAAGCTGGTGAGGTATTAATAGTATGAAAGGAAGCTGTTGTAGCTCTGTTTTTATTATATTTGTGGGATATAGGGGTTTGGGTTTGAATTGGATTCCTTATCAGAATCAGAATCAGAAAACTTTATTGATCCCTAGGGGAAATTATAACATAATTATAATAATATTACTATATAATAATATAATAATAAGTGCTTATTAATGAATTGCAAAACATTTTCACATTAATAAAGACTAGTTATAGTTCACTACAACACCCTACATTTTTTGGTGTTTGGGAAGCTACTGCTTTTTTTTTGTTTTTTTTGTTTTGTTATCATGCGTCTGTGTAACATACTGACACGATTTAATCTTTCCTTGAATTTTTTTGAGTCTCACTGAGTATATAGCACCAGTGGCTAGTTTTCACCTGTGAATTTCTCAATTTTCATAGACTTCCAATCTCTTTGTCTGTCTCTGTCTTTCTCTTTCCCTTCTGTCTTAGAAACACTCATCATGAACAACAGCACACATTCCTATTTTCAATTATTCTGGCTGAGGGCAATATGTTTTAATGATGAGCTGATTCTCCAAGTGCAGTCTCCAGCTTTGCCAGCCTGAGCAGCAATGCCTTTTGCACATGTCAGGGTCGGGGCCTAGTTGTAATCTGAGGCTCATTACAGCTGGTGAGGCCAAGAGCAGAAACGGAACACAACATCTCCCTGCAGCGCTGAATTACTTTTCCACCACCGGGTTCCCCTCTCTCTCGCTCAGTGTTGCTCTCCTTGTCTCAGCTGCTTCACTGTTTGTCTTTGATCTCTCTCTTTCCTGTCTTATTCCCTCCCTCCTCATCTCTCTCAATCTCAATACCTTGTTCTCCCCATCTGCTTCTCCATTTATTTCTCAGTGTCTTTTTCTTGCTCTCTCTCTTTCTCTTTCTCTTTCTCCCTTCGTTCTGTCTCAGCACTCATTGGGGAGTGCAGTGGGTTTTGAGGCTAGTTTTATTGAGTTTACTCAGGTTCCTGGAAAGGACTATTTACCAATAAGGTCATGATGAGGTATACCAAGTCTATGAGCAAATCCTCAAATCTCTCTCAAACCATCTGGTGTGTGTGTTTTTATGTGGAGTTGCTTGTTTATTATATGTGTTCATTTTTTCTAGTCCTGAATATTAGATTTCTAGATCCTTCACAGAAGAAGGTTTATCTCACATATTGAGAGGTAAGCTTAGTACTGACAGAACTGTGAATAACCTTGTTAAATAGATACTGGACTGCATCTAAATTACAGCACTACAATTTTCATACATTTAGTAAATTGGAGATGTAAATTATTCATTGTGAAACTTTTCTGCAGTCAGGGGATGCATGAAAAAATGAAGCCAATGTGGAAGTGTCAAAAACTACAGTTTGTCGAAAGGCCACTCGAGGCTCGCTCCAAAAGCAAATCAGTCCTCATACACTTCCATATTAAAATGCCCTACTTTATTCTATCAGTAAAATATCAGTAAAAGCATGTTTATATTATTGAAAGCACTATTAGTACAAAGTGTATTTGCACTGAATGATACAAATACAGTTTTGAGTTCCATGGATAATTTCCACATTCATAAAGACTGTGTGGTGGGTAAATGTTTTTTATAATTCAACTATCTGGATACTAATGTTAGAGGTGTGGCTGCTTTGATTACCAGCTCTCCTCAATCATGGCTAGTAAGGTTATCTTTATAAATCTGGTACCATTTATCTGACAAGAACTATGGTTTGCTGTGTTGTACAGACATTTGTGCTTCGGTTTTGGTGAGCAAAACCATAAAAATAGTGTGATTATGTTGGTAAGAAAAACCAAGATTATATTGTAACCACTGTATTTCTGTCCTTATGTAATGCCTTAAAAATAATCAAAGAAATTCAAAATAATCAGTTTAAAGCAATATTTTGAATTACAGAATGAACATATAAAAGGACTTCTTCTGGATAGCTACATTTTAAGAGTTTTGGCCTTTTTGCTTTTTCATTTTCCACCACAAATATTCAAATAAAACTTTCCTCTGTGTCTGACAGATAGATATGTGGGATTATGTTGAAGAGAGAAAACTTTTCCTGACTCCTTAGGGTATATACGGATAATTTATCCTTTACGGGGATTTGTGTCTATCAAACAAGAGTGAAATGTTATATAAGAGAAGTATATCTGGGAGGAATTTATTCAGCTGTAACTGATCCATTCCCTTTCTGAGCCACTTTTTGACGTTCTTTGATATAATAGAAGAGTGGAGGAAGTGACTAGTGTGGGTAGCTTTTGAATGTTTGAATGCATGAACCCCCTGTGTCAGAATAAAGATAGTAGACTTTCTTCAATATTCATGGACTGAAAACATGATGGGCTATTTGAAAATGAAAAGCCGGCCGTGTAGAAAAATATTGAGAGAAAAGCTGAAATATCCTATAAAATGAAACTGTAGCCCTTCGCAAAGACATCACAATAGGTTTTCTTGAGGAATTTCTCTGGCATTATACTGTCCATCGTAAAACTTTAACTCAGACTCGATTGACTTTAATCCAGTCTCTCTGATTTTCTTCCATTAATGCAGCTTGTTCAAAATGTTGCCGAATGTAGCATGTAGAAATGATTTTTATTGTTGCAACCAAAAAGTTATATTGTTGAACAGTGCATATTAAAAAGAGATTACACTGTCAGTAATCCTCTACACTAAAGGTTGAGGACTCAACTATACTATAAAGTGGCTTAAATGTTAAAGCTTGGATCCGACCCAGATGGACTGCAAATGGGTTTTCCCCCCCTCCTATATACGTTATCATAAAACAACATGCACATTGAATCAGTCAATATGAGATGCAAAATGTTATCAAGTTGATGTCTGTTGTTGACACACTGTTGCATGCTAACACAGATTTTATTTGAACAGAACCCTTATAGTTTAATAGTGATCCTATTTGTTTTAAGCAGCAAATTTGTAACTTCAAGGTCAAAAGTTTTCTGTTACTGTCATGGAGACAGTTTCAAATTCATAAATTAATAATCATATTTCTTCTGGTAACTGTTTCATAACAGTAATATGGTAGTTTAAATATATGTACAAAGACATAGACGGCCTACATCAGCTAAATTAGACCTCATTATTAAAAACGTTGTTGTTTAGTGATGTATCAGCCCATTAATACATTTATAGCACAATTTTAAAGCAAAAAAGAAAAAAAAAACTTTACTACTTTTGTTGTCTTTTGTTGTCTGTCTTTTACATGTCATTGGACCTGTTTGAAAGGGTGCACAGATAATGTCTGTTTCTGTCTTGCTGAAGTGAACATGAAGTGATTAAACTGTCTTCTTGTCTTTCTGAAGCAGGTCACAATTTGTGCCACAGCTGTCACCCATCTGGCTTGTGTGCTACCTTGCCAGGATATGTCTTTAGCATTACACCAGTACAATATGTAAAACAAAAGCACGTGTCTCCCCCTGTAAAAACATCAAGGAAGCTGGTGATATTTTGAAGAACCCCTATAATGTTATACAGAAGCAATAATTCCTCTGTCAGCGGCAGATTTTTTTTCTTTTTCACTACCAAAGTATTAATACAACTAATAAGCTCATACAGTGGCAAGCATAATCATCAGCAACTACACACACAGTGCTGTTATCACAATCAGCAGCAGTCTCATATTGTGTGCAGGCAGATTGATTACCAGAGCAGCGGGGCCAATATTCAAAATTTTTTCTCAATGCCCCAAAACACTGATTTTTGTGACCACTGCTAATTTTAAGATAATGTCTTCCACTTTTATATGTCCTCAGTTAAATTACATACTTGCAAATGTATATGTGTGTATCTGTTTTGACTCAGCAAGGATGATATTAAACGAGTAAAAAAAAGAAAGCAAAACTGATATTTTAAAGCAATACAGAATGCTTGAGAGTTTTGCTGCATCCTTGGAGGACCACCCAGAGAAGCTTGATTTCTGCTTGAAGAATTGAACAAATTAAGTTTCTTGATCTTACATGCTGTAATTACTATTCTGAAGTGCAATCACATAATACATCATGATTAGGGAAGCAGATGTTGCAGTTGTTTCTATAATGCAGGTTTGTATCTCATTGAAAACCTTCAGCTCAACAGATAAAAAAAAAGGTACATCAGTAAAAATACAGAGGATATGGGAATCCCTCCTGTATGATATATTCTGTGGTTCAGTGTTGATGGCAGGTTTTCCCTGTGTCTCTATTATGCAACTCTGCAGCAAGAGAATTTGAGAAAAAAACACACTCTACTCTTCACAGTCTACTATTGAATATTTAAACCAAATGTTATTTTAAACATTCAAATTTTGAATCTGAAAGAGCCAATAAGATCAAATAAGCAAATATTGTAAATTATACAACGTGTATATTATTTTGGAGAGGAAACTATATATGTAGTACTAATGACCGTGGAAATTTTCTAGTAAAGATTTTCATGGATGAAGAGACCAGAGGCCAAAACAAGATCAGGTCAGAATAAGATAAGATAAGATAAGATAACCTTTATTAGTCCCACACGTGGGAAATTTGTTTTGTCACAGCAGGAAGTGGACAGTGCAAAAGTTATGAGGCAAAAATTAGAATACAATAAGAATAAATACAGTACACAACTGTACAGAATAGAATAAAATAAAATACTATATACAGTAGAATAAAATAAAATAAATATACAATAAGATAAAAATAGAATACAAATACAAATACTATATACAACTGAGTAAAAATACAACGATGACAGAAAGGATTATTGCACTTAGTATTATTGCATATGTATGGATGTGTGTGCTTGATCAGTTAAAGTCTTTATTATGGAGTCTGACAGCAGTGGGGAGGAAAGACCTGCGAAATCTCTCCGTCCCACACCGTGGGTGCCGCAGTCTCCCACTGAAGGAGCTGCTCAGTGCTGTCACAGTCTGCTGCATGGGGTGGGAGATGTTGTCCATCAGGGATGACAGCTTAGCCGCCGTTCTCCTGTCACTCACCACCTCCACTGGGTCCAGAGGGCATCCTAGAACAGAGCTGGCCCTTCGGATCACCCTGTTCAGTCTCTTCCTGTCCCCAGCAGAGATGCTGCCGCCCCAGCAGACCACGCCATAAAAGATAGCAGAAGCCACCACAGAGTCATAGAATTTCTTCAGGAGTGGGCCCTCCACTCCAAACGACCTGAGTCTCCGCAGCAGGTACAGCCTGCTCTGCCCTTTCCTGTAGAGGGCGTCTGAGTTATGAGTCCAGTCCAGTCTATTGTTCAGATGAACACCAAGGTACCTGTAGCTGTCCACAGCCTCAATGTCCATACCTTGGATGTTCAGTGGTTGCAGTGGAGAATGCTTGTGCCTGCGGAAGTCTACCACCAGTTCCTTGGTTTTACTGGCGTTGATCTGGAGGTAGTTCAGCTGGCACCAGTCCACAAAGTCTTGGGTCAGACCTCTGTACTCCTTGTCGTCCCCATCAGTGATGAGGCCGACTATTGCAGAGTCATCAGAGAACTTCTGCAGGAAGCACTGGGTGGAATTGTGGGAGAAGTCTGCAGTGTAGATGGTGAAGAGGAACGGAGCCAGAACCGTTCCCTGTGGGGCCCCCGTACTGCAGACGACCCTGTCCGACACACAGCCCTGAGTCCTCACATACTGTGGTCGGTCGGTGAGGTAGTCCAGGATCCAGGTAGTGAGGTGATGGTCCACTCCAGAGTTCACCAGCTTGTCCTTTAGAACCGAGGGAAGAATGGTGTTGAAGGCACTGGAGAAATCAAAGAACATGATTCTCACAGTGCTTCCAGCGGTCTCCAGGTGAGCGAGGGAACGATGTAGGAGGTGAATGACGGCATCATCCGCTCCAATGCCAGGCTGGTAGGCAAACTGAAGTGGGTCCAGTGATGAGCTTATTAGGCGCCGAAGCTGAGCCAGGACCAACCGCTCCAGGGTCTTCATCAGGTGGGATGTCAGAGCCACCGGCCTGTAGCTGTTGAGGTACTTGGGGCGTGAAGTCTTTGGCACTGGTGGTGGGAAGTTAGCCAGCTATAGTAGTTCCAGGTGTGATAAAAAAAAAAAGAAGAAATGCCCAAGAAGTACAACAAGCTGTCCACATCTGAGGCCTGCCCTTGAAGAGGGTATACCAGAGAGATAGAAGATGGGAGAATAAACCAGGGAACAATACAACAGCAGCAGCAGCCCCAGCAAAGCTGGAGATAAAGCAATATGGGAAAAGCATATGGGAGAAGGATGTAACACATAACAACAGTGGCTAGTAGATCAAGAACAGACCATAGCAACCTCCGTGAACAGGCTCCAGTAACCTTCACAGTGGCAGACATCCAAAAAAGGGTCTCAAGCATGAAGATTTGGACAGCATCAGGCCCAACTGGATCTCTATGCCTACTGACTAAAGAAGCTTATTGCACTTCATGAACATCTGGCACCACAAATAAACTAGCTGGTAATGGATGAGACACCCAGAATGCCTAATTGAAGCCTGGACAGTCCTGATCCCCAAGTATCCCCCCAAAAAGACCAGTCTCATCCAACTACCATCTAATAACCTGCCTCATTGCAACATGGAATCTCCCATCAGGCATCATAGCGGGTAAAATGAACAGGGACTTGACTCAATACATGACACAGAAAGGGCACAGAAAGGAATTAGCAGAAACACCAGAGGAGCAAAACATCGGCTACTGGTAGATAGACCAATCACTCGAGACCATAAGACCACATTGCACACTGCTTGGATTGACTACAAGAAAGCTTACAACTCAGTGTCTTACACATGGATCCTGGAATGCCTAGGATTACACATTAAGAGCCTTCATCTGGAATTCCTTGGGGATGTAGTGAACAACACTAGGGGCCACACGACATTGTTTAACTTATCCACACTTCTAAGATGTATTGCAATGACATCAGTCATGACCGGAGAAGTGTTGTCAGATTCAGATACTAGCAAAGAGGATAGTTAGTCAGAACTTATGGTACTGCACTACCAGAAGGCAAGATTGCAGACATTGAGGACAGCTAGAAGTATGTGGAAATCCCACTGGCAAATCGGAACCATGAAGAGGCTGCTAGGAAAGCTGCAACCCCTAAATATCTTCAGAGAGTAAGGCAAGACCTGAATGCGAAGAACAGAGATCTGACCAATCAACAACTATGTCCTGCTGATCGTTAGAAACCCTGCTGGGTTAATAAGCTGACCAAAGGATGAGATAGAAGCCACTGACATCAAGACAAGAAAACTCCTTAACATGCATGGAGGGTTTCACCCCAAGTCCAGCACCTTGAGACTGTACACTAAGTGGAAGGAAGGTGGCCAAGGACTAATGAGTGTCAGAACCACTACCCAGTATGAAACAAAAAGTTGATACCATAAGTGTAACAACATAAGTACAGATAATGACCGCCCAGGTGGGTGAGTGGGGAAATTATTTGTTATACATGTTAATATATAAATGTCTATGTAAACTGTATTTGATATGATAAGAAAAAGAACAGTCGGGTCATGTGATGATATTTGTCACATTAGACAATCCAGTCCCAGATTTGTATTTTATTTTTTAATAGCTACAATATTTAGCTAGGAGCAACTATTTAGTACATTTATCTGTCTTGTATTGCATCTCTTGTTTATTGAACTGCCAAAGCTGATAATACAATAAATCACTAATTTCATTTTTAAAAAATAAAAAGTACGTAAGAAACAAACAAAAAAATAAAATAAAATCAAGCAACTGCAAGACTTTTAATAGGAGAAATAGTACAACAAGCATCAGAAAAATAAAAGTAGAAAAAATGGTGTGGGTATTTTGGTCATATGACCACTACAAGAAAGGCCACTTTATGGTCTATTTCAGGTGTGCCACTCCCTCTGTGGTAGAGAATGGACCAGAACAAAACAGTTGTCTGGTACTTTGAGCTCCCACCCTGTCCCTGCACGAGACTATATTCCACACAGCAGGCTGTGAAATCATTTTGGTCTCCCTCGGAAGAGAGCCCCCATGCAGAAATCCATAAATTCATGAGCATCTACCATCCACACATGAAACGAAAGGATGTGGTGGAAAAAAGAAAAAGAGTATGACAGAGAGGAAAGAGAGAAATACAGTGAAAGAGGAAAAGAAGGAGAGGCAAACAGACAGGAGGACACTGCAAAAGAGGAGAAGAATAAAAACTGGACAGGCAGAGCAAAAGAGAGGAACAAAAAGGAAAAGAGACAAATGAATGCTGAGGAGCAGGGTGAGTGCTTGGAGGGACCCAGCATGAGTCTAGTGTGAACCCCCGACCGATTCAGCACCGGAAGACACAGTCATAGGAAAATCAAAATTCTTTGGTTGCTTTCACATGCACACAGAAACATGCATACATCCTATGACAGACACTAACACAGAAACACATTATTAAGAGGACCTTTGAGTATGCACTCTGCTTTTGATGATCTTACATATTCTGATGTTCATGTACATGCACAAGCACACTTGCATACACAGCTGCTGTGTTTCTTAATTCAAGCACAATTCTCACTCCCTAACTCCCTGGTAGCCCTCAGCCTGCCTGCCCTTTTAGCTCTCCCATGTCTTTGCACTTCCACTTACTTTCCTGCATTCCAACCCCAAAGTGTACCAAAGCTAACAGATTTGCAAAGATTACTTTAGAAATACAGACAAATAAACTACCCTGTTAAAAAATAGAAGTGCTTTATTACTTCATTAAAATATTGTAGCTTAATAGATTACCTTTAATTACTTTTCTAAAATTTAAATAGGGCAATATGGCAGAAAAGTCAGGCTGTAAATGTTTCCTCAAGATTGTTGTCAGGAATATTGATGTTGGTATTATTCAGTATTGTTCAACTGCCAACTGAATAGAACCTAATGGTGCTGAACTTAAATTAGTCCCAGCGGCTATGCTGACACATATTGCCTGGAAATTTGCCAAAAAGAGATATTCCGGAAAGAAAAGATGGAAAAAAGATGAAAAGCAACACAATGAATATTAAATTCTTCATATAAAATCCTCTTCATAAGGATCATAGCATATATATGTGTAAATGTCTGTATATACCCCATCTCCAACTTACTGGGTATTTAAATCTGTGTTTTTTTAAACCCCATTTATTACAGATTCTAATTCTGCTGCTTTTCATATATATTATGTTAATTTCATTGTTCCCCTATGAAGAAATCATAGTAGCAGCAATAGCTAGCAATTGCTACTACTATGATATTGTGAGCAATATTAAGCTCTCTGTTTGCGTTTGACTTTCTTTCCAGTGTTATGCTAAGTGTATGTAACCTGTAAATAGTCACCAAACGGTCAGCAAGATTTGCATCCATGATCCTGTTCCAATCACCACTAAATACAGACTTAAGACTTTGAAAAAGAACCACAAGCCTAACAAAAACGGCTTGTAGGGCAGGTTCTAATACATACAGTTTTTGAAACCAGTATATGCTCATACAATCTCATTCTAACTTTCAGTACCTGCCATTTCTTTTGGTCACTGTGATTGATTAGTTAGATTTATTTACCTTTGTAAGTTAATTATGTATGTATCTAGATGCTACCCTACACAAATTTCTCTTAACAGAGTATATGTAGTTGAAGTGCAGTAAGAACAAAACATTAAGTAGCCTATGTAGATATCGCATCTGCACCCTGGACTGCAAGTTCGATATACCCAGAATACCTGTGTTATCTGGCTTAGCCCACCTTAACATTTGTGGTAGTCACACAAAGGTGTTTATCAACTTGAGAAGTTAAAACAGGGTATATCAATCTAGCTAGGAGTATCTTCATGTGACAGGAGTGGTGCTGCCAGCATCTGACCACTCACAAAAAAATGGCTAATGTCTAGCGATTCATTTTACAAAGGAAGTAAACTTTGATGTAACCCCTTCATATTAGAAAAATATGAAGTGGTTAAACACATAACAGGGCTCTAGACTAACTTTTTGCCATGGGCGTACCGGTACGCCTAACTTTAAAAAGTTAGGTGTACCGGCACAAAAGTTAGGCGCACACAAATTTTATAATAATTTATATAATATAATGTGTTTTTCTGGATACACTGTGCTTTTTCAGCATTCAAAGATTGATGACACCGTGTCAGAGCACTGGCTATGAATTTCAGAAGGATCAGGCCTTAACTTAACAGAAAAGTTAGCAATAGTTCTTTTCCTATTACAGCTACATCCACTTCTGTCGGGCCTAGGCTGCTCACTAGGGCTGGGTATCATCACTGATTTCTATAATCCATTCGATTCCGGTTTTCAAAGTCCCGATTCGATTCAACTTAGCCTCAGACAGTCAGAAATATTATAATTCTGATCATTTATCAGTACTGACTTCATCAGAATTGTGAACATCACAGCAGATGCCTTTGTGTGAAAGTAACTGAGAATAAAACACAGAAAAACATGAAGGAGATTTTCCTGGTCTGGCTTTTTATAGCAGATAACCTTAAAAATATTCTACAATGTTCTGCATATAAAGTTTAAATTTCTTCAGTATTGAACAACAGAAAAAATAGGCTTTCTTGTCCGAGGTCATTTAAGTGAAAAAAGAAAAGAAAAAGACAGCAGCCGACAGCGCTGTAAACAACGGTAGACTGGTGGGTAATAAGCGAATGAATACAGGGAGTGCAGAATTATTAGACAAGTTGTATTTTTGAGGAATAATTTTATTATTGAACAACAACCATGTTCTCAATGAACCCAAAAAACTCATTAATATCAAAGCTGAATGTTTTTGGAAGTAGTTTTTAGTTTTAGCTATTTTAGGGGGATATCTGTGTGTGCAGCAGTGATGCCGGTAACGCGTTGCTTAGTAACGCGTTACTCCGAATATGACCCCTTTTTCAGTAACGACTAATCTAACGCGTTACTATTTCCATAACAGTAGTCAGATTAAAGTTACTTGTCCAAACCACTGTGCGTTACTATTTTTTTTAAGCAAAAAGATTTGGTTTTTTCTTTTCGTCTCAGCGGATGACAAACGCATACGTGTCGTGAAACGTCACATAAGCGACAGGTCACGTTTCCCGCTCACAAGCAGCCAGCGACGTAAAAAAGTGTAAACAACAATGGAGGGAGAGAGATGTTCGTTCTTTAGCTGGAAATATGGTCACTATTTTGAGTTTCTGTCAACTAAAGATTTAAATATTAAGGTTCGTTGTACACTCTGTGTTGGCGAAAAAGTGTTATCTACCTTCAAAAACACTACGTCAAACTTAAAGAAACATTTGGAGTCGCAGCACAGCACAGTCAAACTCACAGAGAGAGTCCCACCAAGTGGTCCGAAGCAGAGAGCCGTGACTTCCGCAGAAGGTCCTACACCCCCCAAACAACAAAAGTTGGACTTTGGTGCAAAACCAGTAAGTGATGAAGAATTGAAGAAGTTGGTCGCGCAGTATATTGTAGAAGAAATGCTACCTATAAACACTGTTGACTCGCCCTCGTTTCGTGCCATAATAAAAAAGATCCCTACTTCTGTTAATGCCGAGCTGCCTCACCGAACGACTTTTACTTCTTACTTGGAGAAGGAGTTTACAGAAATGGAGAGAAATTTGAAGGCCACACTGAATGAGATTGACTTTGTTTCAACTACCGCGGATATTTGGACTGCTAACAACAGAAGCTATATGGGAGTAACGCTCCACTGGATCAGTAGAACCACATTAGAGCGTCACAAGGTTGCATTAGCATGTAGGCGAATTCGTGGTAGACACACGTATGATGTCATTGGTACAGAAATCAAAAACATCCACTCCTCTTATGGATTACTCAACAAAGTAGTTGCAACAGTTACTGATAATGGATCCAACTTTGTTAAGGCGTTTCAAGTTTATCATCCTGTCACGGAGTCCGATGATGAGACGGAGGAGGAAGAGTCCAGCCCCAAAGACGATGATGTCACTTTTTCTGATCTGTCAGAAATCCTCTCGGCTGAGAATGAAAGTGATGGTCAGCTGTCTCTTCCCCCGCACCGCAGGTGTGCTTCGCACACCATCAACATAATTTGCACACGTGATGTGGAGAAACATTTAACAACCAATGCAGAGAGCAGGGCTGTGTATAGGAGCAGCACAGCAAAATGCACAGCTCTTTGGACCAAATCGAGTAGATCTACACTTGCATCAGAAACAGTGGAAGAAATCAGCAAAAGAAAGCTCCTAATACCAACATCCACAAGGTGGAATTCCTTTTTTGATGCTGTAAAGAGAATTGCAGAAATCCCCATGGGTGAGCTGAATACTCTGTGCACAAAGCTAGGACTGAAGTGCTTCAAAGATCAAGAATACCAGTTCCTGCATGAGTACTGCATGGCCATGAAACCTCTGACTGCAGCACTGGACATTTTACAAGGCGACTGTCCATATGGAACTTTACTACCAACACTTGAAGTTCTGATGCAGAAGACCCAGGCTGTGAAAGATGACCTCTCCAGGATGACTGCAGGCCTTCCAGATGCCATTGTACAGGTACGCTCTATCTTGAAATTAGTCAGATTTTTTGCTTCATACAATTCACAAACATGGAACAGAATATTAATTATCATTGAAAAATAAGATTAAAACAATTAAAATGTTTACAAGTAACCTAAAACAAAATTAATCCATAATACTGATCTCATATTAGGCATGGTTTGCAAATAATTCAATAACATAATAAATTGTAGGCATAAAAATATCAATTATGTTTTTTAGGCTATTCAGACTCGTTTCGCCGGTGTGCTGGATGACAAAGATGCCCTTCTTGCAGCTGCCAGTTGTCCAAAATTCAAACTCCGATGGCTGAGAGATGCAGGAAGGAGGGAGCGAGTAAAACAGCTTCTGACAGCAGAGTGTTGCACCACTGCTCCTCTGGCAAAAAACCCTGCCAGTGTGCCCAGTGCTACTACATCTAGCAGCCAAGGTGAGATGGACTTTTTCACTTTTGAGGCAGAGCCAGAGGAGGAGACCTATTCTGCAGAAAAAGAAGTCATGGACTACCTGATGTCAGGCTACGACCTTCAGATTCTGCATAAATTTTCAAGCATAAAGACAATTTTTTTTTAAAGTATAACACTCCAACCCCATCAAGTGCTCCTGTGGAGCGACTTTTTAGTCTGGGAGGTTTGGTGCTCACGCCTAAAAGAAATCGACTTTCTGACAAAAGGTTTGAGAAGCTTCTGTTAATGAGGTACAACCACTGGTTTACTCGCTCCACTCTACTGTTTCCCCCATAACATGCGATGACAACATATACTGAAAAAACAGAGAATGGGGAATCCAATTTAAATAACTATTTACAAGTAATTGAATTAAGTTTATCAAAGTCACTTAATAAACTTATTAAAGTTTTCAAGTTGATTAACTTAAAACAATTACCTGCAAGGAAGTAAGGCAATTTAAGTTGGACCTGCAGTCTCTTTTTTTTTTTTTTTTCATAAGATTAGTCCAAAGTTACAAAAGCGGACAATAGTGCTTACATGTGGATGGTATAAAAAGTATCTTAAGGGAAGTCAAGAAAGACTCTTTGTTTGTTTGTTTGTTTTTTTATAAAAAGTATTTATGTTAAGTGAAGTAACAAGACTGTCTTTATTTTCATACAAACAAGTATTTCTGTCAGGAAAAAAGTTTTAAGTTCAACTTCAAATGTCAGGAGATATATTGTTGACATTACTGTTAAAATACACTTCCAATAAAGTGAGTATTGGCAAAATCGGTTGATGTTTTTATGTTGAGGCAGTGGGGAGTGTTATTGGCAGCTTCTGAAAGTAACTAATAAAGTAACTAGTAATCTAACTTAGTTACTTTAAAAATAAAGTAATCAGTAAAGTAACTAAGTTACTTTTGGAAGGAGTAATCAGTAGTCCGTAATATATTACTTTTTCAAAGTAACTGTGGCAACACTGGTGTGCAGGTGACTATTAATGTGCATAATTATTAGGCAACTTATTAAAAAACAAATATATACCCATTTCAATTATTTATTTTTACCAGTGACACCAATATAACATCTCCACATTCACAAATATACATTTCTGACATTCAAAAACAAAACAAAAACAAATCAGCGACCAATATAGCCACCTTTCTTTGCAAGGACACTCAAAAGCCTGCCATCCATGGATTCTGTCAGTGTTTTGATCTGTTCACCATCAACATTGCGTGCAGCAGCAACCACAGCCTCCCAGACACTGTTCAGAGAGGTGTACTGTTTTCCCTCCTTGTAAATCTCATATTTGATGATGGACCAAAGGTTCTCAATGGGGTTCAGATCAGGTGAACAAGGAGGCCATGTCATTAGTTTTTCTTCTTTTATACCCTTTCTTGCCAGCCACGCTGTGGAGTACTTGGACGCGTGTGATGGAGCATTGTCCTGCATGAAAATCATGTTTTTCTTGAAGGATGCAGACTTCTTCCTGTACCACTGCTTGAAGAAGGTGTCTTCCAGAAACTGGGAGTACACTGAAAAAAATGTTTTGTTCAATTTACTCAATTTTTTTATGACAAGTGGTTGCACGAAATAAATTTGTTTGAATCCAGAAATATTTTTTAAGTACCGTATTTCCCGGACTACAAAGCGCACCTAAATATTAGCCGCACAAGCTAAAATCAGGGGAAAATCCTGTTTTGTACATACATTAGCCGCACCTGACCAAAAGCCGCAGGTGTTTCAATGTTGACTTATCAGATGTAAGAGAATATGCACAAAGGGAATTGTCAGGAAAGAGATGGCTGTTTGGAGACATCACTTTTATTAATATTTTGAAAAACAAGTTATGGGTACATATTTGCACATGTAGTACATAACAGTAGCCTACAGCACACCAGAAAAATAGATTCGGACTACCTTTTAGGCTCAGGTGCAGTGACACAGCTTTAACAAGAAGAAAAGTCAGTCATTCACCACCATCTTTCTCTTCTTCCTGCGCACTAAAACCACCAAAGTCCTCTTCTCCAGTGTCGGATACAAACAGGCTCATGATGGCTTCGTCATCCACTCTTCTTCTCTCCTTCGTTGTCACTTTCAAAACCAAAGAAATCCTCATTGTCAGTGTCAGAGTCGAACACCCTCAGAAGGGCCTTGGCGGTGTCCTCCTCTCCATCATGCAGCAGTCCAGCCCTTCAAAATCCGTTGGTGATCGTGGATGTTTTCACACTTTTCCACGCTGTCAGAATCCACCGGTGGAGTTGGGCATAACTTGCTTTTTGGGCATAACTTGCAAGTTTATCGCCGCTCATCATCCACGCCTCCCGCTGAATGCGTAGCGCTACTTTGAAGTTTGTTTTTCGCGCTACTTCGTACGGCACTACGTTGCCTGGCGGACGGACATGTGACTAACATACCACTCTTGAACCCCGATCCTTCCGCCAGGCAACGTAGTGCCGTACAACAGCGGAACACACAAAACAAATCGTCTTACGATATGACAAAAATCACGGACAATCCATAGAAAAGCCGCACCTGACTAAAAGCCGCAGGGTTCAAAGCTTGTGCAAAAAGTAGCGGCTTATAGCCCGACATTTACGGTACACTGAATTTAATTTAAGCGAGTAAAACCAACATATATTTTTAAGCTACTTTAACTTAACTGTTGTGGATACGTCTTAGTCAAATATTATTAGTAAGTCCAACTAAGGTCGTGTTAAATGTACCAGAATAATTTGTTTCCTTTACACTTATGTCCCAAACTTATATTCAAATCAATCAAATTGTTAATTTCTCTCTATTTCAATTAAGTTAAGTTTACTTAAAAAATATTGCTTACCCTGATTTGTAGTTTTTAAAAACGTCAATAATGAAAACTACAACATTCTTTCACATCATTTATTAATGCAAAATTTGTTGCAAACAGAATAAGAATCCACATCTCTAAGGGAAATTGCTGCAATTTGTATAATACAAATTACAAAACTTTTGCCTATGAACTAGTAGCTTTAAAAAGCTGTATTCAAACAAAACAGAAACAACAGACGAGAAATGTTAACCAATGTTTCTCTTCCTCTAAAAAAGAAAAAAAAAAAAACCAAACTCCTTACATAAAAGAATAAAACACTACCAGCAGTATAATGTATCACAATTAGAAACTGATGCATCCACAAACTAACCAGTTTCAGACTTGCTGTTCTGCGATCCATATTTAGAAATTGCATTTTAATAAGGTAATTAGACTTAAAATTAAACTTGTGTTTTCCTTACTGCTTATTGACCACTGTCTTTCCATTCTAGTCCTTCCTTGAAGATTCTGAATGTTTTACATATTTTCTGACCTAACATACTCGCTTCAAAACAATTAATAGTCTTTAAAGTGTTACCAGTGTGCTGCAGTGTGGTAATCATGAATGGTTTTTTTGTTTTTTTTATCCGGTTGAGTTAACACTGATTATACGCAGGGCAGCAGCTATAACTGAATAATTACAAAGTTGCTCTTCAAGCTACTCAAATGTACCACACGTGAAACATTCATTATTGAAAGTTAAAATGTTCAATCGAAACATAACACAGAACAAATGATGGTTGTACAAGAGTTTCACTCCTATTCACAAGAGCACCAGTCATTGGTAATTTACATAACAGCATTCTCTTGATGTGTTATTTTAGAAATCTTCCTATCCAGTAGCAATTTTGTTCTTCAGCCCAAAGACTTTGGGGGAGAGCTTTTCACCATCGAATCCCATCAACACTTTCTAAATGAATTCATAATAGTCCTTCAATTCCTTGGGGAAGGCTAGGTTTAGTGCATAGATTACTCCAAGCATCAATGCACAAGCTTGCGCCAGAGATCCAATGTTGTCCATGACTATCTCCCCTTCAACAAATATTCCAATGTCATCATAATGTCCATTTTGTCCATCCTCCCTGTTGATGACATAAATGCCCATGGTGTGCTTCTTCAGGTCTCTCTGGATATCATCTCCTTCAATGTCCTAAACATTTAATAAAAAGGTAAAAGAAAAAACAATTAACTCTACAATTAAATTCCAATCTAGTCGTTTGTGTGTGTGTGTGTGTGTGTGTGTGTGTGTGTGTGTGTAATACACACACACACAGATATCTATCTAAAAAGTGTGTGTATAGATGACTTGCTTACAATGACTTAAATGACTTACAAAGAACTCCCGAATAAGGCTTCCGTCCTCTTCACCAAGGTAGAGGCAAAGTGCCCTGAGAACTGCTTCCCTTTTCACTTTAACATCACTTTCAGCCTGTTTAAAGAGAGTTGCTGATTAAACCAATTTGGAAAAAAGAACAATGTCTGAAATTCGCAATAAGTAAATTTTATCATATGTCAGTTCAAACATAGTAAATAAAATTTATATATGAAATTTCAAAATTTAGATTGCTTGGCTGGTCACCTAAAACGGCTTATTGGACTCACCAGTGACCTGCCACTTAAGACAAAAGAAATCCAAATAGAATTTGCAATATTCAGATTTACCTCTTGCAAGTGGTGGGCAAGTTTCTGCCCAGAAACACCGCCCTTCTTCTGGAAAACTGTCATCAACTGAGGTGTAATTCTGTCTAACTGTGCCGCGAAGGTCATCTCCAGTTGAAGTGTTGTAATACACTGGAATTCAGCATTTACCTGTATCTCTCTCACACACACACACACACACACACACACACACACACACACACACACACACACACACACACACACACACACACACACACACACACACACAGAAAAAAAGAAGACTGGTGCTTAATCATTGGTATGATTATTTTGTTATTTCTTCATTAAATGCTACAATGCAATTGCCATCACTTCATAAAGCATGATTATCATATGGGTTAGTATACAGTGCATGAAGGATGTTACTACTGTTAATCAAAGAAGAAATGAATGGCATCAGTCCATTTAACGGGTTTAAAGGGTTTTAAAAAGCAGATATTTGTCTGTTTCAGGTGGTTGGCAACACATTTTCCTGTGCTCTTTGTCCACTGGTGGGAGTGTCTCACCTGTGAGGTCAGCGGGGCAGAACTCTGCCATCAGCAACAGAGAGCAGAGAAAATTTAGATGTGCAACTAAAAACATGCTTGCCATGTAAGCCCCAAACATCTCTGAAATTGCTCTGCAAACTTCAGAGTACTTATACTTCAGGAGTCCTGTGGGTACCGTAAAGACTCATGTATGCAAACAAACCACATTTTTTTTTGCAATCTGATCCTTTTTCTCTTGGCTGTTTCCTTCAGGGATCACCACAGTGAATGATCCACCTCCATCTAACCCTATGCTCTGCATCCTCTTAACTCACAAGAACTAAATTCCTGTTTTTCATTTCACTTTCGCAAGTTTTTTTTTTCTTTTGTCCTGGATAAAAGAAATTTAATCATATATATTAATTGATATTAATTAATATCAATATTAATAATCACAAGAACCCTTAAGATGAGATAGATAAACTTGTCCCTGCAATACTGTGACAAATACTGTTGTGATAAATATGTAAGGAATTTGCATGTACTTACCAAAATAACACCATCTTCTTGAATAAACAGTAACACATAAGGGGAAGAAAATCTGCCAGAAAAGGAAGACAAATAAAAAAAAATAAACTTTAGAAAGACAAACAATTACCGTTTCCAAGCCATTAGTGCATTACTTCATGATACTCCCTTGTAACAAAACAAATCTTACTTGTGCCTCTGTGCAAACTACAGATGGCACGATACCACTTTTTTATGTCCGATACCGATATCATAAATTTGATTATCTGCCGATGCCGATATGAATCCGATATAGTGTATTTTATAATAAATAAAACTGTTTTTATAAATATTTTGCTGCATTTTGTATAAGTTCATACTCAGTTTTAAAAACAAAACATTAAAGCTATTCTGTTATACCTGTATGCAAAAAATACACTGCACCCAAAATATTTTATACTTCAGCAATACTGATCAACCTAAAAAACTTACACCATCCTCCTTATTCAGGTATTCTAAACAGTACATAGAAATATTAAACTAACTAATAGGACTGCCAACTCCCAGCAAAAATATTAGGAAACCACCCCGCACCCTTCGCCTGATAATGCTTAATTGACGTAATCTACTTTAATGCACAGAAATCAATTATTTTTCTATAATAATTTGATTCAACATTTTTCTTCAATACAGTTGCAGACAGCGCAGACAGCGTACCTTCCCAAAGGAAAAAGTGCTATATGTACTACTATTACTAGGGCATATATTAGACTTAATATTTACTACATACAATAATGGATCTCTATACATTTAACCAGATCACCACTTTGGTAGTAAGATTTAGAATAATTATTTATTAAAAGCTAGACATTTTAAATGAGAATAAGAAAGAAAATTATGTCTTTGTGTCTCCCTTTCCCTGTTAATGCCCTACCTGGCCCCCTGGCAAAACTTTGCTAGATCCGCCCCTGCACAGTTACCAGATGTCAGCTACATAGAAAAGGATCCTGGTGTTATTTGTCTCTCATAAACAGTTCATAACTTCCCTTCAACTCATTCATGTGACCTAAAATGTAAACCTGTTTCTTCATTACCTGTTCAGCTCTAATGATTCAGTAAAAACTTCTCCTGGTTTCACCTTCATGTTTCCTTCTCACCACATATCCAAACTATCATGACCAGCAGCTATTACGGCTGTGGCTCCAGAAAACATAAGCGGATACTAGAAGTAATATTAAAAAAATTCTAGCAACAGCTTATCAAGCTTAAACGTGCTGCTGTTGTTTATCTGCCGTTTTCCTCTTTCTAGCGCAAACTGGGTGACTAACAAATGAGAGAGACTAGCGACAGAAAAGCCGATCACCTGATAATCGATCAGTTTCATGATTGAAGTAGCAACAGGAGAGGGAGGGGGGAGAATGAGGGAAGAAGTTTTAGCTGTTCAGCATGAAGACACCGAATAACTCCAGCTTTGTGTCTTTTTTCATTCTAGCTGAAGTATAAAACAAATCGCTTCCTTTCCCCCTCAATACAAAACTCCGACAGCCAGTCCAGCTGTGGCTCCATACATCGGTTGTTAAGCTCAACATGGAAATACTATGCAAATATAAAGAGATGAACTTACACACTTGCTTTACTTCTCTGTGTTAGTTTTCTCTGAGATTAAATGCAGCGGTTTGGAAGCACGTAGCGAGGCTTCAAATGCTAAACCAGACCGCTGACAGGTCTTGCACTCAACAGCTCTATCAAGTGAAGCAACTTCTTTTCTGAGTTAATTTCAGTTCTGACAAACATCACTCTCAGTGCCTTTTGATCTCACATTTTTGGCAACCACTGAGTTATTCTCCTCCACAGTTTACAACCATTATTTTTTTCTGCACAAAAGACGTTGTGCAACGCCAATCCTACTTATTTCCTACTGCACCCCTGACTGTGCAGGTGCGTTCAGAAGCCCCCTCCCCCGCCCGACTATTCCTTAATGCCAATGTTGTGGCGGGAGGGACGATTTCTCAACTTAAAACTGCAGGCGACTGTACAGTGAACTTTACAGCTAACTACAGAGAAATTGCCTCGTTCCATAATTTGTTAGTACAAAGTGTGCCACAAGAACTAAGCTAAAAACATATGACATTTTAACGCATCAATACAATTACTCTTTTAATAGAGCAGTAGCTAATAGAGCACATAGCTAGCTTAAGTCAAATTCATGACAAAGTTCAGAGGTGTACAACTACTTAGACTTCTTTCTCCATGTGCACACGTCTTAAAGAGTCAACATGCTTTGACTGAGGTAAAAAAATAAAACAAAAACGACCGTAAAAGGTTTACTTACCGAAGCTAGACCACCTTTATATGAAGTTGTGCGATTAACTTGAGCCCGCTTGCAGCACACAAAGAGTCCGCTTCTTCAGTCCGCGTGCAAAATGGTGGCCTGTCCTAACGCATGCGCAAAATGGCCCAGCAGGAGGCTATGAAAAACATACTTAAGCATTTTGAGCTACATTTAATTAACTAAAATTAATTGGATTAAACCCAGGGAATGTATTCTGGAGTTACTCGAATTATATATGTAGACAGGAATTACTCATTTGAATTGAAAAGATATACCAAAATATAATATGCTATATTTAAAAGGAGACAATATCACTTTTTTCAGTGTAGGACTGGGAGTTGAGCTTGACTCCATCCTCAACCCGAAAAGGCCCCACAAGCTCATCTTTGATGATACCAGCCCAAACCAGTACTCCACCTCCACCTTGCTGGCGTCTGAGTCGGACTGGAGCTCTCTGCCCTTTACCAATCCAGCCACGGGCCCATCCATCTGGCCCATCAAGACTCACTCTCATTTCATCAGTCCATAAAACCTTAGGAAAATCAGTCGTGAGATATTTCTTGGCCCAGTCTTGATGTTTCAGCTTGTGTGTCTTGTTCAGTGGTGGTCGTCTTTCAGCCTTTCTTACCTTGGCCATGCCTCTGAGTATTGTACACCTTGTGCTTTTGGGCACTCCAGTGATGTTGCAGCTCTGAAATATGGCCAAACTGGTGGCAAGTGGCATCTTGGCAGCTGCACGCTTGACTTTTCTCAGTTCATGGGCAGTTATTTGGCGCCTTGGTTTTTCCACACGCTTCTTGCGACCCTGTTGACTATTTTGAATGAAACGCTTGATTGTTCGATGATCACGCTTCAGAAGCTTTGCAATTTTGAGACTGCTGCATCCCTCTGCAAGATATCTCACTATTTTTGACTTTTCTGAGCCTGTCAAGTCCTTCTTTTGACCCGTTTTGCCAAAGGAAAGGACGTTGCCTAATAATTATGAACACCTGATATAGGGTGTTAATGTCATTAGACCACACCCCTTCTCATTACAGAGATGCACATCACCTAATATGCTTAATTGGTAGTAGGCTTTCGAGCCAATACAGCTTGGAGTAAGACAACATGCATGAAGAGGATGATGTGGACAAAATACTCATTTGCCTAATAATTCTGCACTCCCTGTAATACAGAAAACAGAGATTGGAGACGGGAAACTGTTCTTGAAGTACAGAGAGAGAGAGAGAGCTAGCTGTGCATGGAGTGTGATTTTAATAGTCGAGGAAGCAAAACAGCAAAATTCATGACGACATTGATCAAATGTGAAGCGCAGTTTGCTGCTTCTTTTGCTGCTGGCTCAGTGAATTTTGGTTGGAGAGAGACAAAACCTGCAGCTCAGAATCAGCGCAAAAAGACGTGAACACAGCGCGGACCGGACGCATCAGGATCGCTAAGCTCTGACAGCGTGTCCGTCTACGGGCCGTCGGGTGAGAAAGCCGAGAAAGACAAAGCCGATTCTGATACGTCGGTCCGCTCTGTGTTTACGTCTTTGTGTGGAATCCGTGTACCTGCTCTCATTTGCTGTTTGGTTGTTGTTGAAATGGTTTTGTGAGCTTTAATCTGAGAATCTGGCGTTTCTGGCAAAACACAGTTCTATTTAAAAGTCGATTCAGGATTTAATGAATTGATATCGCTCTATTCAAGCTACTCTCCTCCCACTTCCACCTGCACTTTCAACTGGACCACGGCCAATCAGAGAGGTCCCGCCCCTTACTATCTCTGATTGGTTTAGTCCACGATAGGGGCAAAATGTGTCTGTTGTTGACCACAGGAAAGGTTGCAGATTTTTTTTTTTTTTTTTTTTGCTACCCGAACAGTTGGTCGCACAGGTGCAACCAAATATTTTTTTTTTGTCGCACCACTGAAAAATTTGGTCGCACTCTAGAGCCCTGCATAATACGGATATAAATAAACCATGGCACGATATTCATGTAATAAAAGAATAATGAGATAACAAATTTTACTTCAGTTTAAATTGTAATTCTAATACTAAGCTTGCATTACTTAAATTATCAACAGGAACATGAACAGAAGCAGAGAAAAAAAAAAAACAGCTTTATTTTCTGTTGTCTAAATTGTAGAGAGTGACTTTGCCTCTAAACAGAAAATGAATAGGTAGAAGTGTTAAAGTGGGATGCAGCGTGCAGGGCAGCTCTAAAATCAGTTGTAGTGGCTGAGGAAGGGAAAAAGATTCACAACTCACAATAATTTCTATTGAGAGCTCCAGTAGGTTTTATTTGTGTATTGGTTGTGATCAGCTGTTCAGGGCTACTGCTGCTCTGACGTTTACTACTCTTTGTGCAGGTGATGCCTGCATTTTAAACGTAATTGTTACACCTGGTAGAGCAGCCACACTGATCATTTTATTAAAGATGAAAGAATTTAGACAGTTTGTAACTCTCAGTGTTCGTTTGACTTTGGGACCTGTAGTGGAGTTTGGACCCGGAAATGGCTAATGACATCAGACTTAATGACTGGATTATGTGGAAAAAAAGAAGAGGGGCAGACTTTCCAAAGACAGCAAGTGTAGTGGTACAGGGCAAGTACACAGTTAGACGGGTGAGCCGGATTTAAATGCATTTGTATCGGGGGAAAAGTGGCGAAACAAGTGGAAATATAAAATGAGCAGCATCTTGGCCGCATTTCAATCATATTAGAAACTGCAAAGCTGAGTGGAGAATCTTTTCAAATTAGAAGCCTGCTAAAGTGATATTCATTTTTATTTTCAAACTTGTCCAGCTTCAATCTCATGTGTGTTCCCCCTAGTAGTATTAAATGCATAAAGGCTTTTATGAAAACACTGATTAAAAAAATTACGTCCTTGAAAAAATGATTGAAAAAGATAACATTTACAGTTCAGTTTTGAATATTACATAATAATATTACATAATAATGATAATAATAACCCTTAAGTCTTTTGATCTGCTGCTCACCACAAGCAATCCCCAGCTGCAATCACAGCCTGGAAGATGGTGAAAGATGTACCCTTAGGCCCCCTCCTCGATTCAGAGATGGTCTTTCCCTTTTCACGTAAAAGGCCTCCTTGACTCCGCTCTCTAACCAGTGTTCCTCCCTGTCCAGGATGTGTACATCCTCATCATTAAAAGAGTGTCCACTGGCCTGTAGGTGTAAATAAACTGCAGAGTCCTGGCCTGACGAGGTAGCTCTTCTGTGTTGTGCCATCCGCTTTGCCAAAGGTTGTTTGGTTTCCCCGATGTATAAATCCTGGCAATCCTCCTGGGCACTTAACAGCGTACACTATGTTACTCTGTTTGTGTCGGGGGACCCGATCCTTGGGTTGGACCAATTTTTGGTGCTTCAAAAGCCACACAGTGTTTAGAAAAAATGCATCTCAGCTGTTCCGATACTCCTGACACATACGGGATCACTACAGGTTTTCGCTTAGGCAGCGGTTGTCTTTCTCTCCTGGATTGCCTGGAGCTTTCTTTTGCCTCCTTCCCAGCTTTGACAAAAGTCCGGCTGGGATAACCACATTTACTCAGGGCCTTCTTGATGTGATGTTCTTCTGCTTCCCTGGCCGCTGTGTCTGTGGGAATGGTGTTCGCTCTGTTGTAGTGTAGGTGGTGTTCCAGTGTAGGATAACAACGCCCTCTTTTCTTCTTCTTCCATATACAAATTAGCCACGATCAGTGTTGGTCAAGTTACTTGAAAAAAGTAATCAGTAACTAATTACTGATTACATCCCCCCAAAAGTAATCCCGTTACTTTACTTATTACTTATTTTCAAAAGTAATTAATTACTTAATTACTTTTTAAAAACACGATTTACAACCTGAATAGGTGATAAAGCGATAGATCTTTCAGCCCAATTCTACTATTTCTGCATAATCCATCATACAAAATGTAATCAAATGGAAAAGTCTCTTTTTTTTAAACTTGTTTTATCAGTTTTAATCTTTTAACTTTATGCATCAAGCAAAAATTTAATTATATGCAACATTCTCTGACTTGAAGAAATTAGTTTAACATTTAAACCTATTGTCTGCACATTCCAGCACATAAAATAAAATATTTTTTGTGTTTACACTCAGTCTTTCAAATACATGCAAGTAAAACACAGCAGAAAATAAATAAAATCAAAGATTAGCGGTCCTGTTGCTCTATTTTCACCTGTAAAGCAGGACTAGGGTAGGTGGAGGTGTGCTCTGGTGCAGGTGTGCCGCAGCAGTCAGTGGAAGAATCCGTGAGTTTCTCTGTAAATTTCCCATTATGTCGTTGCGCACTCGGTGCTTGTTTAGGGTTTTTTTTTCGCTGTAAAAAGAAGTTTTCTTCCCACGCACAACGGACACTAATGTTTTTGTCACTTTTTATGGAATCAAACTCAAAGTAAGGTCAGTACTTCCACGCTTTAAACGCTGCACGCTCATACTCTCTCCCGCACTCGATATATTATCCATTGTTAATCTGCACACAGCTGTTGTCACGAACGTCGCACTCGCTTACGTGTCATGAGACATTCCCGCAAAAAAATCACGGTTTTAGTAACGCAGTAACGCAGCGTTCCTATGGGAAAGTAACGGTAATCTGATTACCGTTTTACAATAGTAATCCCTTACTTTACTCGTTACTAGAAAAAAGTAATCAGATTAACAAGTAACGCGTTACTGCCCATCTCTGGCCACGATGAATGAAACTGGGGAAACCATGGCACACCCATGTTTCTGCCTATAGAACTGACCCTTGTATGTGAAGTAGGTGGAATGAAGACACAGTTCCAAAAGCAAAAACACTTGGTCAATGCTGAGAGTGGTCCTGTTGCTGAGATTGGGGTCATCCTGTAATCTCTTACGAACTACCTCCAACGCTTCCGACCAAGTTGATCATACAGACAATCTGTCTTAAAGGTGTAACCTGTTTATATATCTTCAGTAAAGCATACAGACTTGGTGTAGATTCCCCTGGGTATAGCCTGTGGTATGAGGTCTGGTCGATAGCCTTGTCTTGTTCTAACTGCTTCAGGCAGTCTATCATCCTCTTCCTGTAGTCACTTCCTGGGTCTTGTTTCAGGGGCTCATAAGTATTTTCGTCACTGAGCAGTGACAAAATTTTCTCATGATAGACTTTCTGGTTTAGCAATACTGTGCACCTACCCTTGTCTGCAGGAAGGATGATAATGTTGTTGTCATTACTAAGGCACTCTCCTCACCATGGAAGAGAGTGCCTTCCCCTCCTCCATGGTGATGTTGGATGCTGGGGGCTTTGCATTGCTGAGACAGGCCAACACTTTTGTCCGTAGTTGCACTGCTTCCACTTCTGCAATATTGTTGTTTCGAATTGCTGTTTCTGTGGCTGTGATCAGTTCCACTAGCGGGATTTGTCTCGGCGTGACAGCAAAATTCAACCCTTTAGCAAGGATGTTTTTCTCTGTTTGGGTGAGCTGTCTGTCAGACAAATTCTTCACCCACTTGTCCACATCCTCGATGTCGCATCCTTCTCTCTTCTGGCCGCTGAGGACACTCAACGTAATGTGCTGTGGTTTCCGACGTACAACAAGTAAGTCAAACTTACTTGTTGTACGTCGTTAGCAGCAGTGTTGGGTAAGTTACTTTAAATTAGTAACTTAGTTACATTACTAGTTACTTCTATCAAAAGTAACTCAATTACTTCAAGTTACTCGTTACTTTCAGAGTAACTAGTTACTAGGGAAAGTAACTTTGGTTTTACTCAGAATTCTCTTGTTAATGTGTTGCTTCCGTAACTGGATACCCGGCAAGATTGCCAGTCTTCTAGCTTGCTTACTTGCCACAAGTGCACTGTGCCACCTACCAATAGAAAGGAAAAAATAATGTGCACATTTCCACAAGAGAAATCCCACGCCTGATTCTATCCTAGCCTGCTTTTTACATCCAACACGAAAACTGCAGTCGTGGTGCTTTCAATTGTACTCAGAACTCGGAAATTCTGCCTTCTGAATAGGAAGATGTAGGTAACACCAGACTGCAGATGAGCTGCATACAGGGCTGGACTGGGACAAAAAAATCGTCCCGGGCATTTTGACTAGAGACCGGCCCACCATTATAGGAAAAATCATAAAGCCTTTGAATGAAAATAAACACTGTTGTGACAGTGATGTACACTGTTCTGATGGTATATATGTATCAATCTATCAATTGTTTGTGGCAACACTTTGCTAGACCCGCCCCTGCACAGTTACCAGCTGTCAGCTGCTTAGAAAAGGATCCTGATGTTATTAGTCTCTCAGAAACAGTTCATAACTTCCCTTCAACTCATTCATGTCACCTAAAAGGTAAACCTGTTTCTCCATCACAGCTCTGATGATTCAGTAAGGACATCTCCTGGTTTCATCTTCATGTTTCCCTCTCATCACATAACCAAACCAATATCATAACCAGCAGGTTTACAGCTGTGGCTCCAGCCAACATCAGCTGATACTAGAAATTAATATTAAATAAATTCTAACAACAGCTGATCAAGCTTAAAAGTGCTGCTGTTGTTTACCGCGACATCCGCTGGTTTCCTCTTTCGGTGCAAAGTGGGCGATAAATAAACAAGAGAGAAAAGCCAATCAGCTGATCATTGATCAGTTTCATGATTGAAGTAGAAACAGGAGAGGGAGGGTGAGAGGATGAGAGAAGAAGAGGCAGCTGTGCGGCGTAAACACAGAATAACTCCAGCTTTGTGTCTTTTTCATTGTAGCTGAAGTCTGGGAGAAACTGTTCCTTTTCACCTCAATACGAAACCCGTAATATTTTCTCTGAATACGAGACGATTCCGTTTTTTACATGGCGGTTGGCAACTCTAATAATTAACCTTATGAACAAAATAAAGTTCAACATCAGTAACATAGCACCCACCCAGCTGTATAGAAACTCCGTCATGCTAGCTAGCACGCAGTACGAAAAAGTCAGCATAACGAAAATAAACTCCATTTAAACTTGGTTCATATCTGACCCAGATAGACTGCAGGTCATAACTTCTTACCTGAAGTTCAGTTCACCTGACACTCTCGGACCGGCGGCCGCTTCGGGTCTCTCCTCCTGCCTCCCTTTTTCTTCATCCACTTGCTGGCTTCCACCACTTGCTAATGTTATTGAATCTGTGGAAGCTCCGCGATAGCCACCACACGAAGTAACGAATAACGAGCCTATCTAAATCCCAGTAACGAGTAACGCGTTCCCGGTTTTGGCATAATAACTAGTTACCGTGCTCGTTACCACAATAATAACGTAGTTACTGTAACGCGTTACTTAATAACGCGTTAGTCCCAACACTGGTTAGCAGTGATGTGAACAACGGCGTTACTAGTGGTGTTACTTTTTTCAGTAACGAGTAAACGAACTAATTGCTACTTCTATCATTACAACGCCGTTACTGTTACTAACAAGAAAATGCGGTGCGGTCGCGTTACTATTTTTCAACAAACAGACGGTTGAAGCTGTCTTCAGCTTACCACATCTTATATCAGTTGCACGGAAGTAGCTGTAAGTAATCTGGGCGCTACAGCTTTAAGCAGCTGTGCGCACTCCCGCGGGCGGCAATCACTTTCTAGCAGACAATCACTTTTTGGCACAACACCTGGAGCTAAGGGGCAAACAATCGCAAGAGTGCTGCTGTTTGACTGAGGAAGAATAAAGTAGTCGTGGTAAGCCAATCACATGACCACTTCAAGATGACAAAGCAACAAAGTGATATATACCAGTTTTTAAATTGTGTTGATAGGCCACGTAAAACCAGAGTCATGATAAACAATATATACGCGACGTTTTTTCCTCAATATTTCGTCACGTCTAACATCTAAGGACAGCGCTAGCAAGCACTCTCTGCTTATGACCAAAAAACAAAAAAACCTGCCCTTTGTTGGTGGAAAAATTTACCATGTCAACCAATCAAAAATGATATGGCAACATGACATTTGGTTGTTTAAGAAGAGGGGGAAGTTTGAGGCGTGACAGCGAGAAAGCGAGAGAGAGAGAGAAAGACAGCAGAAAAAGAGAGAGAGCGAGTTTTGAGATGTGAGAGATTTGTGACGTTTAGCATGTTTGGAGTGTGTAGTTAATGTGTTGTCTTGTGTAGGTAGTGTGTAGTGTTGTGGACAGTTTTGTGTTGTGTGTCAGAACAATGAGGCAACCGCTGTCTCCAGGTAAAAAACAGGAGTGATGCGCCTCCTGCTGTCAGACCTGCAGGTATCAGGCTGTGATGTTCTCCTTTATAGTGGACAGAAAATTTTGCAATGGCACAAATAATTTGTGTGGCATCTTATTGAATGCAGAACACCTGATTGTTATGTAAATAGTTTGAAATGGTTATTAAAAAAGGGGTAAAAGGTAAAGGGCTGCAAATAACTTTGTTGTTTGCAAATGTTGTGAAATATGATTCATTAATGTTTGTGGTTGTTACAGTAAAAAATATAACTTTTTCTACTCTGATTTTGTGTTTTTTGTCTAATTTTAGATCAATTGTGTTAATACAGTATGTCAAAATAAAAACATAACTGTAAATTCAGACTCGTGAGGTTGTGCTGAAAAGGATGACACCAAACATGGCAAAGTAAATAGTTTTTAAAGATGAAATGTAGAGGTAAAATCAAAAGTAGTTAAAAATGGCGAATTATACCCTGGACCCCAGAGGGTTAAACATTTTTTTAAAAAGTAACCCAATAGTTACTATTCAAGTAATTAATTACTTTTATAATCTTGTAACTCAGTTACTAACTGTTACTTTTTTGAAGAAGTAACTAGTAACTATAAGTAATTACTTTTTCAAAGTAACTTGCCCAACACTGGTCGTTAGTATGAAGGAACTGACCTCCCTGCCCACTGTTCCTTAAGTGGGCTGGTTTCATTCATTATGCAAATGTACTGTTTATAAGATTGGGGAAACCTGCTGTCAGCTGGGACTGAAGAAGTCACTTGGATGAGTGACGAAAGGTTTCTCCCACTGAAAACGCTACATCCAGATGAACAGAATCAACTTTTGGAGATTTACAGCTTTTCCTACCAATAAATACCTCACTTATGGCCATTCATACTACACAAAGCAAATAAGCAATGTACAATTAAATGATAAAAAAGTTTCTATTTTTCAATTGCTTCTATAGAAATTTCTTTTTTATGACTACACTCTTAAATATTCTATGTGAAAAAAACGCTTGCCCCCTTCCCGGATCCCTATTTCTTTTGTATGTTTGTCACACATAAATGTTTCAGATCATCAAAAATTTTTTAATTTTTAAGACTTATAAGATTTTAATATTAGACAAAGATGCAGGTTCTAAGTGAAGGTGATTATTACTAAGAGCAAAAAACTGGTTGCCCCCTAAACTTAATAAGTGGTTGGGCCACCCTTAGCAGCAACAACTACAATCATGTGTTTGCGATAACTGGCAATCAGTCTTTTCCAGGAATTTTTGCCCACTCATCTTTGCAGACTTGTTGCTAAGTGTCAGGGTTCTGTGTGGCTGGTCGGGTTGTTGTACTCACCTTCTTCGCCTTGGGGGATGTCTGGATACCTGTGCCTCCTCGGACCCCTCACCATCTACTTACCTGATGCTCCTTCTGGCTGATTGCCCCTGACACCATTTAAGGTCTTGGTGGAATGCTATTCCTCGTTGGATTGTTGTACTATTCTCAGTTAGTGTAGCCTGGTTCTCTATTGTATTCCTCTTTGTGCCACCTGGTTCTCTGGCTAATCGTTGTTTTTCCGTCTCCCCTGCACAGACCTCCCTGGACCCCAGCCTGCCTTCCGTGGACACAGGGAAGGCAGTAAAGACGAGTGTGAGGAGTGTCTTTTCCCCAGCCCTGGACCTACCCTAGGAATCCCTGGACCCCAATTCCCCCTCTCAGTGTACATATGTAAATATTCCACCTGGTTTTTTGAATAATCCCTGTTCTGTTTGCACAGTTCTGAGTCCTGCACTTGAGTCCAGCCTTGTAATCCTGGCATTACGGTCATGCAACAGAATTTCAATCAGACTGAGGTCAGGACTTTGACTAGACAACTCCAAAGTCTTCTTTTTGTTTATCTTAAGCCATTCATTGGTGGATTTGCTGGTGTGTTTTAGATCATTGTCCTGCTACAGAACCCAAGTGCGCTTCAGCCTGAAATCATGAACAGATGGCCGGACATTCTCCTTCAGGATGTTTTGGTAGGGAGCAGAATTCATGGTTCCATTTAGCAGAGCAAGTCTTCCAGGTCCTGAAGTGACAAAACAGTCCCAGGCCATCACACTGCCACCATCATATTTTACTGTTGGTATGATGTTCCCTTTTTTGAAATGCTGTGTTAGTTTTATGCCAAATGTAATGGGACACACCTCTTTCAAAAAGTCTTGTCAGTCCACACAGTCAGGGCCAGTGTGGCTGCCAGGCAGAGTGGACCCAAAGTGCAGATTCGAACAAAGATATTCAAAGCGTGAAGTGAAATAATTTATTTACAATGACTAGAGAGCACAGGCACTAATGAGATGTGCGGGGAGTTATTTACAGGGGAGTGCGTGGGGGGCTATATACAACAGTACGACAATACTATTTAGAAAACGTAGAAACTATGGCTAAACAGAGAAAATTATAAATAAGAACTAGAGCAGGGATCTATGACTGTGAATACAGACTCCAAGCACTTGGGGGTCATGGAGATGATTATGCAACAGGGTTCCAGGAAGCAATTCATGATGCTGACATGATTAGGCAGATTGAGAGCCGGAAGACAGAAACTTTGGTTGCAGATGGAGGCATGTCACGAGAGGGAGGGCAAGACAGTGTTGGTCCAGGTGAGGGTTAAGGATAGGATCCGATTTCATAAGTCCAAATGTGTTGGCAGAGAGGCAGGCAGGTCAGAATGAGACTGGAGTCTGTGGCGGAGGTTTTGCGAGCAGACCAGCGACCAGGTTATGAAAAGCCACGGGCACAGGTGAGTAATGATTCATGGACTTGAACTGGGTAGCAGACGATCTGGTAAGGAGTAGTAGTCAGCGCTGGCCTTAAGTACTGCCACGATAATGAGATCCAGGTGTGGCTCCAGGGAGGAAACTAGGTCAACTCCACCCAGGAGACGAAACATGAACCTGTCGGAAAAACACTGCCATACACAGTGACACACACAGTATTTTCTCAAAAGTCTTGGGGATCATCAAGGTGTTTTCTGGCAAAACACCTTGATGATTCCTTTGGATCTTGGCATGATGTCTGGCTTTTAACAAGCGTTTTCTGTTCCTTTTCCTCAGCAGTGGTTTTCGTCTTGGAACTCCATCATGCAGGCCATTTTTGCCCAGTCTCTTTCTTATGGTGGAGTCATGAACACTGACTTTAACTGAGGAAAGTGAGGCATGCAGTTGTTTGGATGTTTTTCTGTGGTCTTTTGTGAACTTGGAAGATTTTTTGCTGTGCTCTTAGGGAGATTTTGTTCGGCCAGTTACTCCTGGGAAGGTTCACCACTGTTCCATGTTTCCACCATTCGTGGATAATGGTTCTCACTGGGGTTCTGATGCTGTACTCCCACAGCATTAGAAATGGCTGTATAACCAGATCTATCCAGACTGACAGATCTCAATTACTTTGCTTCTCAATTGTTCCTGAATTCCTTTGGATCTTGGCATGATGTCTGGCTTTTAAGGATCTTTTGGTCTACTCATCTTTGTCAGGCCGGTCCTATCTAAATGATTTTGTGATTGAGAACAGGTGTGGCAGTAATTAGGCCTGGGTGTGGCTAGGGAAATTAAAGTCAGCTTTTCAAAAGATGTGATACATCACAGTTAATTTATCTTATAACTCACGAACGTATAATTTATCTTATTGCTTTTTCAGTAAGGCCCATGTCGGTTTGAATCTTTTCCCCTTAATAATAAGTACCTTCATTTAGAAAACTGCATTTTGTATTTATTAGTGTTATCTTTGTATAATATCTCTGTCAAATTAAATTTGTTTGATGATCTGAAACATGAAAGTGTGACATACACACACAAAAAAAGGAAATCTGGACAGTAGCCAAAAATGTTTCACACCACACATGTCTGCAGCATAAGTTACCATGGCAGTGCATTGTGCTAAGAAGTAAAGCACTATTGAAAAAACCCACTGTCACATTCAGGTTTAATAACCATGATCTACACCTAAATACACAACTTTTTCATGGGCAATAGAAAATTATTGTCCCCAGAGGATTAGACTTAATCACTCAATCATTGATTGAACAGTGGCATTGATTAGTATGGAACAGAATGTATGAGGCAGGGATTATTAATATTATGAACTACTTCAGTGGGTTGAACTATTCATTTACTTTGTCAAATATTTCTAGGTTGATTGGATGGAATCTCCATGTTTGTTAGAGGCAGAGGCATTTAAACCAATATAGATAGATACACTTGATGGTACAAAAGCAACCCATCACAGGAATAAAATGTAATCGCTTTGATGTTCCCCAAAGTTCTCATTCGACATGCAACACCATTGAGCAGAAATCAATTTCAACTGGTTCCTTGGTTGACAATCAAATACCAACAAAGTTTCAGTAATGACATTCAGTCTCAACTATATTTCACCAATTTATCACTACAGTTTGTGTAATTAAATGCTAAATTAATCAAGTTAATATCATATCAACTTTAGTTCAAAGAATGATATAATACACTTTTTTAGTCATATCTCTTAATAAAAATGATAATATATGTTAAACTCATTTGATATTACATCATTGTATGATTTTTCCCCTTTGTTTTATACAACACTGAAGAGAACAGTACTCTGCAACTTAGGCTGGTGCCCTTTAGATACCAGTGTGACCACACACAGTCACACACACACACACACACACACACACACACACACACACACACACACACACACACACACACACACACACACACACACACACACACACACACACACAGTCACCCATTGACAAAAGGTTAACAGATCTACACAGATGCAACAGGAAGTGTAATCACCTCAATTATTCCACCACAGGTGCCTATTGGGCAAATCATATGACATTTCCACAGTCTTTTCATTTTGTGAAATGGACATGACAGATCAATAATTATAATAGAAGGAAAAGAAAGTCTCTGCTTCTTTGATGACTGTCTAACTGGTAAAAGCATAGTTGAAGAGGTGGCAAGAACTATTATTCTGAGGAGGGAGAATAAAAGTGACGTCACTAACATGGAATTAGTGAGAGCATTTAAGAACATGTGCTGGCTGAACAGCCTAAAGAACAAAACTGTATAATTTCAAAATATGAATTGCAAAATATTTATTTGATCACAATGGCTATATCTGTGTTGGGTGATAAATAGAATTTGATGACTGCTTCACTGTATAAACAAAGGGAGGAAGGATTGTTCATAACAATTACTGATGCAGTATATACACATACATATTTACATGTCCAGAACAATTTCCTTTCTGTGTTTAAAAAAAGAAAAACTACATATAACATAAATTACTGTATATGACATAACAGTTAAAAAATAAATATTGTAACTCACTGATGAGGCTGTGTGTTTTGGTGATTTTATTTATGTGTTTACTTGTTAAATTAGAGCAGGATAGTATAAATAAGCGATAAATTAATAAATTAGAACTCTTTTTCCTGCATCTAACATAAAATACTGAAATAATTACTTTCTAGTCTGCATGCTTCAAAAGATCTTGCCTGCCCCCATCAGGCTATTAATGAAATAACAAAAAATTTAAAAGTTATGCAGTCACTACAGTGTCTGGCTTGAACACCACCATTATGTCATGGTCAATGAGTTGGAGACTGGAGACTTTTTATTTATTTGTCTGTTCTGATTTAAAGCCTTCCCTTGGCTATTGTTGTAAGTCACTACATCATAGAAATAGACCACGAGATGAGAAAAAAGAATTTAAAAAAATCTCTCTAGTTTTTTTTTTACAAGCTTTTATTGGATTTTTTTTATTAAAATAAAGTCACTACCTACCTATCATTGTCAATGATAATATTTAAATCTAATTTTTACTCCCTTTCCCCTTGTTTTTTTCTTGTGTTGATCCTCTAATGCATGTTTCTGTCCTAAAATGACAACGGGTCTTTAAATTTCCATGTATATTGTTTTCATGTTTCCATGTATATAATTGGCTTCTACTTTTAGGATTTAACCTTCAGTTACATTTATGACATTCACCTATGAGACAACATATTTATGGATGACCGGTACTGCTATTTGTCGCCACCCTTTTGTATTTACTCAATGGATTTTTAGGCAGTCACTACCCTTTTAGATATGAATCAGAAGCTATGAATGGGATTCACTGCACTGCACAAAAGCAACTGACAAGGATTGAAAATCAGGGAAACAGAATTCATATAACTTTGTTTACTGTATGTGTTATTATTTGAAAGAAACAAAAAATGACTACCTCTTTTCTTTCTTTTGCTATTTAAAGCACTTGCATTTTTTTGTTCATTTGCTTTTTTTGTAATAATAAAACACTTCTAAACTCATAAGGTAAAGCACACAATATAAATTGGACACAGCTTACATTCTGGAGAATTGAAATGACACAGTGGACAACTACAAAACTGTTTTTCCAACTTAGTTATTGTCCTTTTACATGAGGTGTCCACAAATTGATGGCACCTTTATCACAGATTTATTGCCTGTGTCCTGGCTAAAACCCATGGGTGTAAAGAAATACTGGAAAAATAATGCTTGCTAATGGGAGGGGAATGCTAATTTATGCAAATCAATCTATCAGCCATTAATGGACATTTTTTATACATATAAATCTGAGGTTATCTTTTTCTCTCCTCTGTTAAAAGGAGTTTTCACCTTGAATCTGTAGGGGAGGTGTGTTTAAATTAATTGCGTCTCTTGTTCATGTTATTGTGGGCTGTTTAGGTTCCAGTGAGAAATACGTTACTGCAAACTTCTGGGTATGTTAATAGGGGACAATAAAATACATTGGGGACATAGCATCTGATGTGACAGAGCAATTAGGGCTATGTTTTATGAGTGTCTTGCTGTCTTAAAATGTGGCCTACACTGTGGAGGATTGCTAATTTGGAAACATCCTTAGCCATATCCTAAGCATTGGAGCTCCTAAGAACATAAATTGCTGGCAGTCTTGTTATTCTCTTTAACATTTTGCTGGAACATGCATTTCAGGGCATGTTTGGTAAGATTATTTCATATTTTTTCTATTCAAGAATAATGCATTTTTTGCAGGAAAGTGTGTTGTTTGCTGTTGTTGTACTGTCAAAAGTTTTTTTTGTTTCATTTTTGTACAATTTGTGCAGCAGCAGCTGCACATAGTGTGCTGATTATAAGCTGATGTTTTACCATCTACAGAACCGTGGACTGAAGCCTCACAAGATGTGTTCTCCTATGAAAGTGATCTTGGCAGACTCCCATAAAATACAGGTATCTCTCAAGATTAAAGTACTTTTTAAAAATGCAGTTTCCATTATTTGGGATTTTATTAATAAAAAGGGAAACATTAGGAAAAATCTGTGAAGAAGCAAAAGCAGGAATTTTCATAGTAAAGTTTGTTAAACCTTTTACAGTGTGTGAGATAATGTGAGAAACTACATCCTGGCATTCATGTAGATGATATGTAACTACATGTAATATTGCTTCAGATCAAGTAAACACCTCCATGGAAAAGGCACTTCCAGCAGCAACTGCCTCTACCAGCAAAATTAGGTCAGGAAACTCTCAAGGAACATGGCAACAATGCCTAGCAGGGAGTTTATTGCCCCAGCAATCGGTTAGGTCTGCCAGAAATGACATCACAAGTACTGGCACCCAGTGTGCATTGGTGTCTTTTCAGCTTACGTAGCATGGATGGTGCGGCTGGCACGGCTGAGCTTCAGGCTTGAATGTGAGATTGGGTAGGTCCCTAGAGGCTTTTTAAATTATATATCAATGAAGAAGTATAGGGATTTCCAGATCGCATACAGAGAGGTTGCTGCAAAAGTTGTAAAAGACAAGCTGTATTACAGAAAACTGTTTCCTGTTTGGGGTTCTACTATTCTCACTTCAACACGAAGCACTGTTTTGTTTTTGTTTGTGAGACCTGTCTTTTAGAAACAGATATAGGGTTGAAGCATCAGTAATTGTTACTAGGCTATGTTAGGCAATGACCAACATGTCAAACATAACTGTGGCATGAGGCTTTCAAACTGTTGCTTTGTGCCAGGGCAAGCCTGATTCCTAGAGGCTTGAGCCAATATCCTGATGCCAGATATCACAGGACAAACTTAATGCTCTTATATCAGTGCCCTGATGTGTTGTGGCTTTTTTGGTGAAACCTACATAGCTTGAGATGGGAGATTTTAATCTAGTGGCTGATGGATTAATCCTGTTTCGTTTAGTCACACCAAACTTGGAGTATGGAAGTGATCTTGCCTTCTGAGGTTTGACAAAAAAAAATCAGTGTGGCTTTTCCTGAAATGTTTTTACGTATGCAGTGAAATATATATTTGATATATCATCATAGATATTTTGTGCGGTTTAGCATTTGCCTTATGTGTGCTTTTCCCAGTTTACTACCTTTTGCTGTCATTTGATATGTGATGAATTTCACTCTGTAATCTTGTCATGGCAGAACAAACCCAAATAATCTGTAGGAGGCAGACAAGACTGTAATCCTCTACCCAAGAGGCAATCAATCCCTCTACTGCCCGTTGGATGACTCTACAAAATCATTATAAACATTACTTGCATATAAGACTGAACTTTTTTTTACAACCCAAGGAACATTTTAAGATATAAATAGATGCTTCGTTCTGTTTTGTTTACATATATATATATATATATATATATGTCCTTTTTTGCATGTATAATTATTTGTCTTCTTGCTTTTTAAAGGTAATCACAGTATCACATTTAGTGTCAAGAACTAAGACAGAGAGTAAACTGTTTGGGTTTCTAAGATGCTAATGACAGTTGACATTTCACTGACATATCAGTCCACAATAACTGCAGTCTTTTGTGAATGAAAACTCAGTTTAAAATGGGTTTTGAGCTTCAGGGAACATACCAGATTAGGTGAAGGTGAATTTTTCCACTAAGGAGCTGAAAGTAAATTTCACTCTGCCATTTCTGGTATTGGTCTGCCTTTGGATGCTATTTTATTCACAAAATTTTGTTTGTGTGGTGCAACTCCCCAGGCATTTTGAATAACCAACAAATACATGTTTAATAACTTTGCAGGATTTTCGTGTTGGTGTGTAAAGGTGTTTGGAGTTCTGGTTTTCTCCAGTGCATACAGTGCAAATGGTCCATCTATTTTTCTCATAATCCTGAACTCTCTGAAACCTTTAAACACATGTTTATAACAAAAATGTCTGGTGAGTACCTGATGATGCATAGAGGGAACATTTTGTAGCTAAACTTCAAAACAGATTGTACACCAGAAAATTTATTAGTCTTCTGTTAGTTTTGCAACTAAGGGTTCATTGCATTTACAATTACCTGCCAGAAAACAAACAAACAAAAACACAAAAAACTGTTTTTACATCTACCTCATGAAGGCATCTCAAGGATGAGACAAAAAAGGATAATGTTTTAAAGGTTTTAAAAGGCCATGGGATGCCATTATTTTCTTATTACTGGGCAAGTATCTCCATGCCATTACAATAAGTTACGTCAGACTGTAGCACAAAAAAAAAAAAAAAAAACATTGAATCATTTGACAGTAATATGCATAACCTGCCTACCAGATCAGAAGTATTATAAAGTGAAGGTGCAGACTGCTATCATGCTGGCCAATTTAACCCCTGCCTGTCTGGAAAACTTGTTCTTTTCCCGTTATTGCCTAATGGAGCATATTTAAGTATCAAGTTGAACATGGTGGTAGTGAAGATGAAGACTAAGACTTGAACACAGCTCTGGCTGAGGTGTTTGAGGTGGAGATAGGGACAAGGCAGGTTGCACAAGAGAGTGTGAAAGGGAGAATAATGGACAGCACAGTTCTAAACCATGTGAAGCGGAGGTTAATTGGTTCAAGTGTGTGTGTGTGGGGGGGGGATGACTGGACTAGAATAATGTCAATTTTGAGACTGACAGCGTGGGAAAGTGGTAGACATGTAAACAGGAAAGCAGCTGAACACCCAAGAAAGCAGGCAGATGAGTGATTACAGATCTTCCTCGTTGAAGCTACGCATAAGCTTCATTTTAAAATATCAAAAAAAGTTGAATCTACAAAAACTTCAAATTGGAATACTTTTGTTGTTGTTGTTGTTGTTGTTGATTGTTTGACTGATTGGTAGTCCTATCTTTTCATGACTTTCTCTGCCTGCTCCATAAGCAGTATCTACATTTAATTCTTCCATCTTTGGACAAAGTAAATGCCTTGGCTACAACAGTACTTAGTATAGCAGTAATTGAATCTTTACAATCTTTACAGAAGTCTTGGGTACTTTCTAGTTGTTTTTTAGAGAATACATTTGCATGAAGACTCATAGTTTAATGGAATGAAAAACTCAAAGTTTGAGCAGCCATTTGTGTCATGTACTGTTACAAAGGATTTACTTTTTATTTGAAAAATACAATAAAATTAAAAATACAAATCAAATGTATGTATGTATCATATATTTCATCTCTGTGTGTTAAATATAACATGTTTAACTAAAAGATAAGAGTACAACTTCAAATAATGTGGTTTACACAATGCAGAATATTTTAAAGTGAAGAGTGAATGAGAACGGTTTAACTGGATTCAGCTGAATTGAACATTCAATATATATTAGCCTAAAATCTAAATATAAAAAAAACTAATTATAACTATGAATGTTAGATGTACATTTTTGATCTAAAGGACTGTTTAAAAATTTCTAAGACAGCTGTAACCAAAAAGTCTGGATGTTCAACTATCTGAATTAACCTGTTTCATTGATCACAGCAGCATCAACAAAGAAAAAGGCGCTTTTGTAATTCACAATGATTTCTTTTCTGTAAGATCAATTTAGGCTATTTACTAATTGTAACGGAAATGAGTTGACCACTATTGTCATAAGCATCCATTGAGGCACAGTTCCAATCTCACTGTTTTTATGCTGATGGCTAATTGTTGGTCTGATTGCTTGGCCTTCCAGTGCTGTGGTTTCCATGCTAATAAGCTAATTATTGAACAACAATGTAGTCTCAGATAATTCAATCACACTAGCCACTAATGAACATGGTGTCCAATAAGAACTTGATTTTTTAATTCTACGTGCTTCTGTACTTGACAAGATTCACTGCTCATTTGAGTGTAGATGTAATTTTATGGTGAGGTTAAAAAACATGCCCTGTAGTCAAATGAAATTTTAACATTTCAGAATTTGGCTTTGGAAAAGAGCTTGGATTTTATCCATGTAGTGTATTAAATTTATATATTACTATGCATTGTTTTTTAATACTGAGGCAAAAACGATTTGTTATGATGATCTTGCTTGCAGCAGCCAGGGGAGGAAACCCAGGCGCACTAATCCTCAGATACCAAGACTAGCAACTGGGACATGGAAACGTCACCTCTTTGGTGGGGAAGGAGCCTTAGCTAATGTGTGAGGTTAAAAGGTGCCGGCTAGATATAGTCAGGCTCACCCAAAAGCATTGCTTGGGCTCTGGAACCAGTCTCCTGGAGAAGGGCTGGACTCTGTCTCAGTCTGGAGTTGCCCTTGGGGAGAGGTAGTGGGCTGGGGTGGGTATCTTGGTATCCTCTCGGGTTGCTGCCTGAATGTTGGAGTTTTTCACAGTGGACGAGAGGGTTGCTCCTTACAAAAGACAGTTCAAAGTACCCAGCCTTTCTGGAATCCACACAATGTTCAAACATAAGGGTGTCCATAAGTGCACATTGCACCTGGACACCATAGGCTGCAGTTCAATGACTGCTTTTGTAATCATATTATCAGATCGGCAGCTGTATGTTCTGGACAGTGGGGTGAGCTGTCAATTGATCACCATCTGGTGGTGAGTTAGATTAGGTGGCAGGCAGGATATTGGATGGGCCTGGGGCCATTAAACGTATAGTTAGGGTGTGCTGGGAACGCCTAACAGAGGACCCTGTCCACAACATCTTAACTCCGGCAGAGCTTAATGGACCATGTTCAGCATCTCCATTGCTTAAGCTGCTGCATTGAGCTGCGGCCGCAAGGTGGTTGGTGCCTGTTGTGGTGGTAATCCCAGAACCAGATGGTGGACACCAGAGGTAAAGGCAACCATCAGGCTGAAGAAGGAGTCCTATCGGGCTTGGCTAGCCTGCAAGACTTTGGGGGCAGCCAGTAGGTACCAACAGGCCAAGCAGGACGTGCTTGGGCAGTGGCTGAAGCAAAAACTCGAGTGGTTGGTGGTTCGATCCCTGACTTTCCCCAGTCTGCATGCCAAATATCCCTGGGCAAGATACTAACCCCAAGTTGCCTCTGATGCATTCATCGGAGTATGAATGTTAGTTGGAAAACACTTAAAAGTATAGAAGAAAGTGCTTGTGTGAATGGGTGAATGTGGCATGTTGTATAAAGAGCATTAAGTGCCCTGGGAGAGTAGAATAGCACTATTTAAGAATCAGTCCATTTACCATTTCAGAGAGGCCATGGAAAAAGACTTTCAGACTGCCTTGAAGACATTCTCGCAAACCGCCAGGCCGCTCAAGAGGGGAAATTTGGTGTTCTACCTGCACTGTGTAATTTGCGGGTGGAGCGCTTCAGACTTCAACTGAGGATATTTTGGGGTGGTGGAAGGAATACTTCGAGGACCTCCTTAATCCCACTGACACGTCTTCTGAACTGTTCCCTCGGACAAGCTAGGGGAGGGGCCAAGGGAAGGTCTGGGCTTCTTTTCTTAGGCTGGAAGAAGAAGGATCGATGCATATACGAACTACCAAGACATAGGCAACTTTTTAATATGTTAAGTTACAGTCAAAGTAGTGCTCTACACTCTAAAAAGCTCTTGAAATATATACTTTGCTTTTAGATTGAGGTTGAATGACTTGATAACTTAATGAAAAACTATAGATTTCAGTTGTTTACTTTGTTGGTATTTGGTGTGTTAAGAAACTCAGTTTTTAACATTCAACAATAATGTCTATGCATTATTCAACACTGTTCCGTGAGAACGAGTTTATTTAATGCAGATATGTAGTAACTTGATTATTGTTGAGGCAAACTCTAAAGCTGCCACATTTGCCTCGTAATAAAGCTGAATGGGTCATACCGGGGTTTGAAAAGGATAAAGATTCGGGGCCTATCAAAAAAGAAACTCATCCTCTGACTCTACAAAGCAGAGTGCTGCAAAGAGAACAAAAAAAGGGATTTGGGGTCTGGGGATGTGTTCTAAAAGCTCCTGTTAATATTAAATACATTTAGTTCCAAGTTCCTAGCACAGAGGGATTTAGTGTCACAGGGGTTCATTTCATTGGCCTTTTGACATGACTAAATCAAATGCTGAAAAATTCATTTTACTATTATTTGATGGGCAGGCATGATTCAGACTGGTGGCTGCTGGCAAAGGCATGCTAAAGCTTTATCCACTATTTCATGTATTTTATTTGATATTGGAAAAAGAGAGAGAAACAAGAACAAAGGAATGAAAGAGAAGAAGAAATAAAAAAGTTTAGAACCAGAGAGTGAGAAAGAACTTCTCCAAAGAACTACACCAAACCAAAGACCAATGGCAATGGCATATTTATAATGAAAGCAAAGGAAAGCAAGCATGAGAGACTTTTTGGCTTTAGATGATGTCCCACCTCGCTGCTGGAAGCCAAATGAACATTCTGCTTTTTTTAACCATAAAATGGCTGATTCTGAAGCTTTACTCTGACACAGAGAGAATTAAGTTGGTTTGACTGGGCTTAGGCTGAGTTATCACATCCCCCAGCCGGACACTACACATACAGGCTGAGACCAGTAGAGAGGAGAGGGGAAGAAGTCTTAAAAGCAGGTGCATGATTCCTATGGCATAATGCTGAGTTGAAAAGGACTAGCTGTCTGTACTTTAGGCTTTATGGGTCTCTGTCATACAAAGCGCAGCCAGAGGCCGTGTATCAGAGGTATGAGGTGGAAGGGTTGTGGTTTCAATACTTACTGTAATATAACTTGGAAGTTGTTGGTTGGCATCCGTGATCTTACTTAAACTAAAGGTGCTTTTAATTTCATGTGCACAATACAGTTTTTCAAGCACTGAGACAATTAAATCCCCCCCCCCCCCCCCCCCCCCCACACAAAAAAAAACAAAGCATTAGTCTATTTTTTACTCAACTACACTTAAATAGTCGAAAAATACCTTTGACCAGGCAAAAAACCCAAATTATAAGCATGCATGCATATCCACGAGTAAAACAAACAATTTTGACATTATAGACATAGTCAGTCATTCTGTTGAGGTTATTTAAGAAAAAAGGAATGATTAGCATTGATTAGCTTGTAATTACAAATTCAGAGCAGGCTTGAATGGTCTCTTTTACTAAAAAAAAGTGAACATGCAAAGGAAAGAGACAACAAGGCCAGTATCTTAATAAAATATCATCCTCTTCCTCCTCACCTCAACCCTCATCTCCTGAAGTGATGTCAGGGCTCTTTCACAAGAAAACGTGCACAAACATGTTTATTTATTCCTGATATTGTCAGAGTTACTTACTGTCAGATTAGACATGCGACCCTCCCGTCTTTGGACAGCTGACAAAGAGCTGGCTACACAACAACAACAACAGAAAGTCACACTTTCTCTCTGATATACTACAGATGAATGACAGAGTCTGTGAGTCTGTGAGGTAACTCGGGGATAAAAACATAAAATACCACAAATATTAAATTACATATCTGTTTTTGAGGTAAGAAACAGAATCCACTTGACCAAAATCTACTGATATCTAGCAGCATTATTTTATACCCTTAATGCAAACACCAACACTGTGCTGGACACAGTAAGACAGTGTATTTAGTCACTGGCACTGGGTTATATCAGTCAGAGATGGTTACTTTTCCTCAGGCCACTGATTAGACATTAATAAATGATACTGACGCACAAAACTACACACTGTGCCTCCTGAGGCACATGTCATAACCATAATCTATTTAAGAACAAACCTTGCCATTTTTTTCTTTTATCTCAATAATGTTGATGCTTTGTCCTGCAAAACCCAAATATCTGTATTTTGCACTTCATATATCAACTCATCATTCACACAGGCCCAGCACATTTTCCCTTCAAAATGAAGACAGTATAATCAGTTAGGTTTGATGGATTTCGTTATGGTCTTTCATGTGCAAATTCTAGTATTTCTTAAAGGTCCTGTGAAAAACTCCTATGAAATCCTTTTTCATTATGGTCAATGTCCACAACCATTAAGTTTACACAGATCACAAATGGCTCAGTGAAAGTATGGGAATTGTGTGCACTTTAAAATCCTATTTGGACCAATTTAGCTTTTCCTCTTCTCCACCTCTGATGCTCTTATGATTGTGTTTTTGTCTGTGGAAAAAGCATTTGCAACCACAGAGTCACATATTTGTGTCCTGCGGGAATGCTTCTGTGGAATATTAACATTTTTTTTTCTCTGTAGGCTGGTTTACTGTAATGGAAAACTCTGTTGACCATGAAACTATATTCACAACTTTACATCAAATGCTTCTATATATTTTTTGTTGGAAGAGACAAACTATACAAATGAGTATCTGTTTTGACTGTGAGTTTCTGTGTCCAAGTCTGCAAAAAATGCCAATCTAAGTTGTTTAAATTTAGAGTTTATGAAATAGTTGTGTTTGTTTGTGACGTGAATGAGATCATATAATTGTCATTTTTCCTGATTTTTCTGTGCATTCTTCTATAGGAAGCTGTAATGGGTAAGAACAACATGAAGAGTTCTCTTTCATTGGAGGTTTTATATTTTTACTGTATTTATGTATTGACCTCAACTAGTTCACCACTATATCATGAATGGGTAAAAAGAAAGTGTCCTTTCTAATTTGAGATAGATTATAATTGTGCACAATATTAATTTAGCATGAGAAAAGACATCGTAAGTTGTTTTACCTAATGACTTTATAGTGTCATGTTATTTGCATATTTTCATATCAGATGAAGCTTTTCACTATTCCTGCTTGGTGTCGTGTAAATTATTAGATGTTTTTCAGGCCAGCCTGAAAGTCATAGTCATATAAATCATAAACAAACCAAGAATTATTATTCAGAGTGTATGTCTCACTAATAACGTGCAATGGGAAATTATGTTTCCTTTTATTATAACCACATATATTTGATTAGGTTATAAACATTATTTCTATGTGCTTCTAGGTCCAGAAATGATTAACTTCCATTGGGGAGCATTAATCACACCATTAAAAACAGTAATAAATATTGCAGAACAACAATAAAGAAACAGAAGCTAACGACGTATAATGTGGTATATGACGGATTATGTGTCTTTTGTTTTTTAAATGATATTCTAAAGCTAAATCTCTGCATGTAATTGTACTGTATTAGTCAGAGCACACATAACACCAACAGTACTGTCACACAGAATGAAAGTCCAAATTGACTTTTTTTTGACAGGAAATAAACCTTAATATTTTCATGAAATTGAGCAAAATGACTGAATGAATCTATCAATAAAAAATAAGCAGTGATACAAAAGGATGAATATGCAGGTAAGCTGAATCTAGAGATATAGCAGTACCAGTAGTATGACAAATCAAAGGCAGTCCATGTAAATGACACTGCATATGTTTCCCAGTGTACTGTACCATATTAACTCTTTCTGTACAGTCTGAAAGTGCTGAATACGTTATAAACTTCTCACTGTAGAGATAAAAGATTTCCATTAAGTCACTTAAGAGGAATTTAGTCACTCTCCCATTGGCTTTCACTCAAAGAGGCCAGATAAGTCTTAAATATGCAGGAGTGGTTGATATTTTAAGAAAGTCATTTGTGTGAAATTTGACTTTGCTTGAAAAACCGCGGACAGCAAGGAATAAGTAAGAAGTAAGAAAATGGAAGATCCAAGAGAGACAGTGTGTGGCAGAATAAATGATGGTGGTGAAGAGATGAAGCAAAAAAAAAAAAAAAAAAAGATGCAGAAAGGGAGCAAAATAGATGACATGAAGTATATAACTGATATACAATATATAAATCTTTGAAAGATTTTGGGGATTTTTTGCCAAGGACAGCTCTCATGTTACCCCAAACAGTATGAATGATTTTAAATATGTGAATGATTTTTTTTCATAGATTTTAAGGCATGCCATGTAACATGTCAAACATCTGAACTCTGAATAATAAAGGAAATATGATTTTTCTAGGATTTGATGACTAAGGATGAAGTATACTGCTGAATGAGCTGAGTTAAAGGCAATGCTGAAATCTTTGAAGGACCACGCTTGATTAAAAACACATTGTGAAGCATTACTTTTGTTTGTTTCCAAAGTACAAAAAAAGGCTACAAACATTAAAAAAAACTATTTTGTTATTTACTTTACCTTTAAGACTGTGATGCAGAACATCAGTAAAGCTAATCAAAGATGTGGAACAAGCATCCTAGTTGCAAACAAAAAATCAACTAAACGATGACACAATCAAGAACAGCTAGACTTCCCAATATGTTTTGTCTTAACTTTACTGTGTGCAGTATTTCTCAATGCCATGTGTGAAAAATGCAATTTATTGAACATTTTCTAATGCATGGTGTGTAAACTGTTAAGTTGATTTTTAGAAATGGGTTGGGCTTTGTGTTCCACTTTACAATTATTTATTTCTTCACAGGTTTTTCCTGGGGATTTTGTATCTGACACGGCTTATCTAACAAACTCAGATTCAAGAGTATCAATGAGCTGGTGACATTCCAAGATTTTCTTCACAACCTGATGCTTGATCCGTATAAATAAGGAAGGGTAAGTGAAAAAAGATAAACGATTACAACTATATTAAAGGGATTTAATATACATGAGCAGTGTTGGGAAGGTTACTTTTCAAATGTACTCCACTACAGATTACAGAATACATGCCCCAAAATTTATTTTGAAACATATCCTGTATTCTGAATACTTTGGATTACTTAATATATTATGATGTACTATTGCTGTGTGATTTATTACTATTACTGAAGGTTATTTGCCATACCAATACCAACTAGATTTTAAATTCTTAATATGAGTAACAAGATGAGTAACAGTAGGGTGGACATTAGGTAAGGCTGCACTTTTTGCAGCGATCTCGTATAGATAACTATTCTGCACATATATAAAACAGGTCCGCGGCTCCGAACCATAAAAGCATAAAACCGTAAAGGGACCTCTGGCTAATATGTCGGGTTCCGTGTCGGGCTCGTAGCCGAAAACTAGCTTTACTTTGTTGTCTGGGTCAACTTTGCTAGCAAGAGACAGAGAGAGGCGTTGAAAGGCTGCTCCAACAGAACTTATTGTTTCGGAGGAAAACACGAACACAGTGTACAGTCGAGTCTTAATAGCTTACTTACAACTGGGCTCGTCAGGCACTCTTTTTGGTTGTAGTGGTTATTATTATATTTACATGCTTCCATCTCCTGTTTCTAGTCGGTGAAAACTCGTATTTTTAGGCTCTCCTTTTTCTCCCTCCTTGCGCTCACAGACACAGAACTGGTATGGCAGTCCATTCTCCCTGCAGCACGGACTAAACTGCCCATGAGGCTACATTCTTTAGGGCAATGCCTGTAACACTCTGCCTATTGCCTTCATATTAAATAATTTTTTGAAAATGAAAAAAAAAAAAAAAATTTCTTCATATCATTATGCAAGTAGGGGTGACATGGGCCGCGGGATTGAGACCCAGGGATTAGAGCCTCTTAATGTGTGTTTTGTTTGGGTTTCCACCAGAAATTGGAATTGCCAAAATATGAAACAGGAAAGTACCGCCGTGTAATCCATTTATTTCAACAAAGTAACTGTATTCTGAATACCACCCTTTTAAATGGTAACTGTAATGGAATACAGTTACTCATAATTTGTATTTTAAATACATAGCGGCGGTACATGTATTCCGTTACTCCCCAACACTGTACATGAGTGTATTATGTGTCTGCAGAAGTGAATGTGTGAGGTAACGGAGAGAAAGAAGAAGGGGTAGTATGACTTCATGCAGGCCTGAAAATTAATTTATTTATGTGGGGCATTTTGTGATATTAGACATTAGGTATTTCTCAATGAGCTTTATAAAGACACTCCCACTCATGAATACTATGCACACATGGACATACACACAGAGACACAAGCACAAACACATCTGCTACGTTCCTGTTCAGGCCAAATACCATTATTCTAATTCAAGACTCAAGCAGTTTTGGACCACAAGAGGCAGTTGTTGGATAGCCATACCCTTCAAATCCAGTGACACACAATCTGCCTCACACATACACATATGTGCACACATGGCTAGACACCCCACTCAACCCCCCATCATGCCATCTCCCCACCTTACCCCCAAAACACCCGAAAACAAAATTTATTCATTCATTTATTCATTCATCCAATCATTTTGGCCCCTTCACTATTTGAGAGGAGGTGAATAGGCCCATTGTGCTGCAACCTGTGTACCTCAACGCCTCAAGCACTCTGGCCAATTTTTGCTCCCATGCTGTCCCCTTAAGAGGAAAGAGCTGAAATGAAAAGCCTCATCCTTCTTTCTCCCTCCTGCTCTCCTTCCCCCCTGCCATCATCCTCCCATCCTCCTCTCCTCTCCAAAAACAACCCATAATGGGGGACTGGAGGCTGTCTATCTATTTTTTTTTACTGCCAAAAGAAGCGAAAGAGAAAGAGAGTAAGGGAGAGAGAGAGACAGAGAGAGAGACCAACAGTGAGCTCATCATCCTTGATTAGGCCTGTCACCACCAGGTAGGAGGCAGCAATTAGCCTTGGCCAGGCCTGTTCCACTGAGACATACGCATGCACACATGCCCACACGTGCTCCCTCACACACACATGCTTAATTACGCCGACACAACAGACACTCGTTCAGACACACACCCATACACTTGGGGGACCAACTGAATGAGTGCGGCATCTGTTAGAGAGTGATTTGGCTGGTGAAGTGAAAGAAAGGATGGATGAATGTGCAGTGAGGAGGAGAACAGCAGTGGCTCACCCGCATGGAGGGATGAGAACAGCAAAAGAAGTCATGGTGAAGGACAGGAGAGGAAAATGATGGAGGGAGGAAAAGGTTTTTTTTATAAAGCTAGGAGAAAGGTAAGAGGACAGGTGGAAAAGGACAATGTGCAAAGCAGGGAAGTAAATAGAATTCAATTCATGAATGTATAAATGCTCAAATTTGGTAATGTGGTGAATAGTCCAGGAAGGAGCAAAAGAAACACTAAGCTGAGGAGTGGCTAAAGCAGAAAAAAACAAAACAAAAGAGCGGAAATAAAAAAGAGTAAGGCTGCATAGATTGATAGTATAGTTTGTAATGGGACAAAAGGAAGGGCCAAGCAAGGCATGAAGGGAAATGAGGAATGAGGAGGGGAAGGGGGAGTGGGGCAAATGTGCAAGTGAAAGAAGAAATGAGAGATGGAGGAGTAGAAGGGAGGACAGATGGAGTGAGGAAAGGGAAAGGAAAGCAGGCATGTAGCAAATGAGAGGTGGGGAGAGATGGGAAGAAAGAGCAAGGGCTGAGATGGACGAGGGAGAGGAGATTGGCTGTTTGGTTTTGATAGCATGTGCCAAATCGATTGTGGCTGACTAATCCAGTTAGTTATGGCAGAGGCATGCAGAAAAGGCGCTTATGGGGGTGTTAGGTTATTGGGCAGGGGTACGGGTGTGTGCGTGCATGCATGTGTGTATGTGTGTGTGTGTGTGTGTGTGTGTGTGTGTGTGTGTGTGTGTGTGTGTGTCTGCGTGCATGTGCATGTATGTCCGTCTGTAGTGGTGCGACTGGTGTATATTTCCTGCCCTGTGTTTCTACATGTGTTTGCACGCGTGTTTGTGTGAAGCATGTCCAAAACAGCCGTGCTAGGAAAATTTGTTATCTGAGAAAATAATTAAATAAATGAATAACACAGCACACAACAGTTATTATTCGCTCATACATATTAATTAAAAGTGTTCCAACATAAAACTCATTTAAATGACTTTTATTATAAATGAAAGGACTGGCAACAAAAAAAAATAAAGGGATTACCTTTAACATGGTATGAATTCTTTTCATTCTTTTTTGACTAAATGATAGATTAATTAGATTCTTCAGTGCAAACAGACATGGACAGATGGACTCTGTTGGCAAATAACCACTTGCAAAGGATTTTCTTAAGGTGTCCAGTCAACTAAACATTTTCAGGAATTACTGTATGTTAAAGAACAAGGAATTTCTTTGTCAGAATTCTTAAAAAAAAAAACATGGTAAAATATTATTGCTAAACAGCAGTAGTGCTACTTGGTGCTTACCATGCACTGCCCTGGTAGGCTGCTCTTAACAATGAGCCACTTATATAGAAAAGGAACGCTGGCATGTTAAATCAATTCTATAAATGCCTGCATTTACTTCTCCTTATCGGGGAAAAAAAGAAATTCTCTTAGGTCTAATAAATGCTGCCACTGACCATATTTCTGATTAGGGGCTTTGGGTGAAGGAAGGGGTTTGACACTCATTTTTCACAAACAATTTTTCCATTTTTCTTCACAGGCAGACAGTTGGCATTAGATTAGCACAGGCCTAACAGAGACAGGGCTGCTAGCAAATTGTGCAGCTTGAAGGGCAAACGCCCCTCTGAATTTATCAACTTATGGCTCCAGTGAGCTGCAAGGGATGGTGATGACCTTAAGATACCCTCCTTTTACCGTCAGTCCAAGCTACATGCAGAGGTTTGTTAGAGAGCCATAGGCTACTAGCCTGAATGGGTAGATTGTTTTCTGTAATTTCATATTTAATAAATCTGTATGTGCTGCACTATGGTACAACTACGACATACGTCTGTGGCTTAATTAAATAGTGAATACACATTTACAGCTTTATTCTTACTATGTTGTTATTTAAAGGTACAGTCAGTTGTTTTGGTTTATTTAATAGAAAAACAAATATTATACTCATAAATATACATTGATTTCTCTGTAATTATGTCTTCTAACAAATAAATTCAGTCTCATGAACTTAGAATTAAATACATGGTAGGGAGTGCCAGTTTGTGAAAGCTGCCAGTGGCAGAGATGGCCATTCCACCTAACCATATTTTATGTATGTGGTTAGAGATCTATATATGGAGTATAAGCGCCAGAGGCAAATGTTAATTTGTTGCTGCATTTTGAGACTAAAGATATAAACGGTCATATCTTCACATAAGGGGTCTCCTTCACCAAAGAAGCAAAAACACAAAGGGAAAAGAGTGCAATCAATATTTTAATAAAACAAGTTTTTCCTCATCTAAAACCTCATCTCCTGAACAGAAGTTAGCCAAAAATGTGCATAAATGTGCTTATTTATGCTGATATTGTTGCAATTATTTATGGTCAGCAGATTAGACATTTGACCCTCCTGTCCCCGGATAGCTGTCAAGGAGCTGGCTAAACAGCAACAGCTGGTTAGAAGTTAACATTATGACTGCATTCTCACATCATATGGAACCTTTTTTGCTAAGTAAGATATGAGAGCATTAAGTCCATTAAAAAGTAGTTAATAAACCAGCAAACAGTGGCTAACAGCAGCAAAAACGCAAGAACAGAAAAGTTCATTATATGATCAACAATTCACAAGTATCACTGCCATTGGTCAGAAGTGAGGTTCACTGACTCACCGACTTGTTTTGGACTTCTTTCAAAAAGTTTTGCATCCTTCTTCAGAAGTAAGCTGACACCCTACACCAGGGCTGGACTGGGACAAAAAAATCGGCCCGGGCATTTTGACTAGAGACCGGCCCGCCAGGTATTATAGGAAAAGCCATAAAGCCTTTGAATGAAAACAAATGCTGTTGTGACTGATGTACACTGTCTCGTTGGTATATGCATGATTTCTATACATTTTACATCAGATGAAAACGTTTGTTGTAAGATTCAGATCATTTTTAATTTAAAGCTAGACATTTTACATGAGAATAAGAAAGAAAAGGATTTCTTTGTGCCCCCCTTTCCCTGTTAATGCCCTACCTGGCCCCCTGGCAAAACTTTGCTAGATCCGCCCCTGCACAGTTACCAGCTGTCAGCTACTTAGGAAAAGGATCCTGGTGTTATTTGTCTCTCAGAAACAGTTCATAACTTCCCTTCAACTCATTCATGTCACCTAAAAGGTAAACCTGTTTCTCCATCACCTGTTCAGCTCTGATGATTCAGTAAGGACATCTCGTGGTTTAATCTTCAAAGAAAACAAAAAACATTGGCCCATAAAAACGAAAAATCACCATCGGCCCACCAGTGCCCTCACATACAGAGCACTAAAGGGCCAGACTCCAGACTTCTTCTTTTCAATCTCTTTTAAATTGCTGATTTTATATTTATTCTGTATCAAAATAAATTTTACTTATTTTATACTTTATGGATTATTATGGATAATATTAATACAATTTTATTGATAGATCCAATGTTGTCCAGAATGTTGTTTAAAGTAAAAACTTTGAGTATTAATGGAAACTAACAGTTTGGCACAGATACCACTCTTTATGTGCTGTCTTATAAGACTGAATGAAGATGGAATAGAGAGGGTATGATTGAGACTTGGATATATACGCAAAGCATGCTGTGTGTACTCAAGTGTGTGCTCCCCAAACTCCATCACTCATGTATATGGCAGCTTGATACAAAGAGCTGTTGTTCACTGCTGCAACTCAACTAAAAGGACAGAAACAAGGGAAGCATAGATTTCAAAGCCATTCTAAAATACAGTGTACTATATTGTACTGTGCAGGATTTCCTTTGTTAGATTAATTTAACAAAGTATATCCTTAAATTAAATAAGTGAAATGTAGCTGGATGAGTACATTGTGCCTTAAAAACAAATGGACTTCGTTAAATGCAATTGGTTTCTTTTCATAAGGCAGCTGGTCATAGTGCTTCAGTAACAGAGTAAGAGTAAGTCTTTACGACTGTTTGATTATGTAGACTGCATGCAACCATTCTACCGTATTTCCCGGACTACAAAGCGCACCTAAATATTAGCCGCACAAGCTAAAATCAGGGGAAAATCCTGTTTTGTACATACATTAGCCGCACCTGACCAAAAGCCGCAGGTGTTTCAATGTTGACTTATCATATGTAAGAGAATATGCACAAAGGGAATTGTCAGGAAAGAGATGGCTGTTTGGAGACATCACTTTTATTAATATTTTGAAAAACAAGTTATGGGTACATATTTGCACATGTAGTACATAACAATAACCTACAGCACACCAGAACAATAGATTCGGCCTACCTTTTAGGCTCAGGTGCAGTGACACAGCTTTAACAAGAAGAAAAGTCAGTCATTCACCACCATCTTTCTCTTCTTCCTACGCACTAAAACCACCAAAGTCCTCTTCTCCAGTGTCGGATACAAACAGGCTCAGGATGGCTTCGTCATCCACTCTTCTTCTCTCCTTCGTTGTCACTTTCAAAACCAAAGAAATCCTCATTGTCAGTGTCAGAGTCGAACACCCTCAGAAGGGCCGTGGCGGTGTCCTCCTCTCCATCATGCAGCAGTCCAGCCCTTCAAAATCCGTTGGTGATCGTGGATGTTTTCACACTTTTCCACGCTGTCAGAATCCACCGGTGGAGTTGGGCATAACTTGCTTTTTGGGCATAACTTGCAAGTTTATCGCCGCTCATCATCCACGACTCCCGCTGAACGCGTAGCGCTACTTTGAAGTTTGTTTTTCGCGCTACTTCGTACGGCACTACGTTGCCTGGCGGACGGACATGTGACTAACATACCACTCTTGAACCCCGATCCTTCCGCCAGGCAACTTAGTGCCGTACAACAGCGGAACACACAAAACAAATCGTCTTACGATATGACAAAAATCACGGACAAGCCATAGAAAAGCCGCACCTGACTAAAAGCCGCAGGGTTCAAAGCTTGTGCAAAAAGTAGCGGCTTATAGCCCGACATTTACGGTACATTTAGTATCTCTGGATCTGCTTACTAGCTTACTAAATCACTTGATTTACTGATTGATTGACTCACTGATTATTTACTTATTGTTATTGCATTCCATAGATCAGCACTAAGAACACTGACACGCAGACTCCTAACTGTGTTATTAAAATAATAAATATAGTACAATGGACATATTTCATACTGTAAAGTAATTATCACCCAGTCTAGATAATCAAAAGACTTGTTTTTAGTCTAAAAGTCATTCTTACTACTTACTTACTTACTACTCTTACTACTAAATGAAAACATAGTTGTTAAAATGGCAATGTCACAAATAGCACCAGTCTGTGTCAAAGTTAACATTTTATTTTCACAGATAAAGTTGCAGCAAATGAAAGACAAGGAGGGCATCAGGCAGCATTTTTACAAATAATAAAAAGAGACAGACAGGGAACAAGTTAACATAATGAACAAACGCTCTGAAAACCCATATGGTTTACCTCAATATAACATTTTGCACTTAACTTTGAAAGCATGGTGTAATGGCCATGGATAAATTGGGCTATTACAGAGGAAATACACTAAGCTTTTATGTTGTTTTTTTAATTTCCGTTTGTTCCAAATTGACTTAAAGCGTAAAGGATTACCTCTATCAAAATGGGAAAGGAACTTCCTCAATTGCCATCTGCTGCACTGAACGACTACTTTGTTACTTGCTGCTATTTCAGAATAACAACATCATATTCCCTTTCCTGATCATTTAAGTTCTTATTAAAATAATGATGTTTGTAATGGTAAACATTTTGAACTGGTATGTACTGTTAGCTAAATGTAAAATAAACATTTTTGTTGTTGGTTTTTCAGTTTTGATTCCCTTGGTGTCAAGAACAATGTTAATATTTTGCTAGAATGACTATTACTGCTATCTGTCCACATGCAGTTGAGATGTGTGCACATGATGTACAGTGTTTTTTCCAATGATTTTTTCTGAGCTTTTGACTCGTGTCTGTGTGCGACTCTGTGGGATATAATTTATTCTTAATGTAACCAACTCCACCTCATCCTGTTTCTCCTCATCTGAAGCCTCAGAACTCAGGACTTTAACATGTTAAAACATTCATAAACATGCTTTTTTTTATTTCAGATATTGCCACAATTGCTTATTATCATTAGAATTAATATGTGACTCTCCCATCTACTGACAGCTGATAAATCTGCTAGTAACAGCTGTTTATAAGCTAAAATAACATTAGGCTAGTGCCCCAAAAATCACACTTTCTATCTGATAAACTGATTGATTACATTCTTATATTTTATGGGAGTTCATTTGTTAATTGTAAAAGTCTGACATTAGATCCATTTTCTATTTACCTTTGAAGTAGTTTCAGTAACACCATCGAACAGTGGCTAACACCGGCAAAAATAGCAGCACTTACAGAAAATTTCATGATCTTCAGGATCTTCAACAGCTCACCTCAATCACTGTCATCAGTCCAAAAGGAGTCTAAGCCATATTAGACTCCTTTCATAAAGCTTTATCATCTCCTTTATTTACTCTGACTGGACCCACATTTCATACAGATGCATGATGGTCAGAGAGTTTGAGTTAACTTGGAGTAAAAATGCAAAATATTGTAAAATATTTGAAACAAATGCTTTTTTTCATAATTTGCTATTAAGTGTTGAAATTGTTCAAATGCCTTAACAGTTTGTACAAAAAAATGTTTTTATATACAGCTGTAGAAACTTACTGGGCATCCTCATTTGTTATTGGGAAAACAGAGTGGCCAGAGGAAAAGATTTTTTTTTCCAAGTCAGTGTGACCCTTTTAGGTCTGATGGATCAGAATCTTTGCTTAGTCAGAATAACATCAGTTAGACTGCACTCTTAATACGGTATTAGTTTGGATTATTTCTGCTCACTGAGAATTAATTGGGAGGCTCACCTTTTTTAGGAATTGCTGATTTCTATTCAATGGATTTTCACCTACAAAAAACCCTGACCTGCAGTGAACCCAAAGCTCAAAAATGCCTATATAATGGCACAATTATTAAACAAAAACAATCATATTAATGAATAATACTAAATAATCTTAATCTATTTTCTCCACCATACTTACGGTAAGGTGTCAATCTGTGAGTCAAACCTCCTCTCAGTTGGGTGAATATAGTGGTAGTCAACATGTTGATATGTTAATGAGTTGTATAAAAAGGTAAATAATTAAAAATACATAAAAAGTACTGCACTGTAATGAAAAACATTGGACATTTTATGAGTTGAAAGTCGGTCAACATAAAATTTGCACTGCTACTGTCCCTGTATTAAATCATCCTGAACCTTACAAAGTAAATGTTGACTCAGAGTTAATCTATTTCATAAAATTTGAAAATTCAAATTGTGTTTTTGATTGCTTCTTTGTCAGACTGCATTTCCCTTCTGACTCATATCTGGCAGGACGCTGAGAGGGAGAAAGCGAGTGAGAGAGACAAGGAGAGAGCTTTGTGCATTACAATGGCTGGAGCCAAGAGCTCGAATTGATATGGCTCGGGACCACCATGGTCCTCCACCAAACTAATGGCTGCTTCAGAGGATGCTAGAGAAGAAAAGTCCATCCATCAATCTATTTTCTTAACCGTTTATCCAACTAGAGTCTTGGGAGAGCTGTAGCCTATCTTGGCTGAAATTTGCCGGGAGGTGGGGTACACCCTGGACTGGTTGCCAATCCATCACAGGAAAGGAAAAGTCCTTCACCTCAAAAGAGCTTTCTGTGTCACTTTCAACTGTTCTATGGCCCGGGGATCACTATTTAACTCTTGCCACACATATCCACGCAAATTTCAAGCCTCGTTTATTTTAAACTATCTATTCAGTGCCAATCTGATCAAACAGATCAGTTAATTGAATTTTGCTCTTTGATGGTGACACTACAATAGACTATGTATTAAAAATAATAGGGCTTCAGGAACAAAGCATACAAATGTTCTTTCACCTTCAAACTTTTCCTGCTTTCTTTTTATTAATGAAGCACTGAAGGCAAGCTATAAAAATATCTTGGAGTCCAAACATGTTTTGTAGAATCCTTAGAACATACAATAGCATTGAGATGACCTCAGCAGATTGGATATCCTATTTTAGCTTAACTACTGTACATTTAGTTGGCATCACAGATTATGAAATGCCTACCGAACACCTTTAAATGTCAGTTTGAAGAGTATCAATTAATCACAAATCTTTGGCTATACAATTACAAAGGAAAGACAGGTAGTACAGATGAAAAAAAGAAGAAGAATGGGGATTATGGATATAGAAAAATGCACCAAAAAGATGCAGAGGATTTCAATTTAATAGTTTGAGATGACACTTTAAATCCATTGAATTCACCATTGCAACACAGTTTCAATTTTCATCAGATATCGAAAATAAATAAGTGTTTCTACTCCTTTTTTGATTTACAAAAAGACAGAATAGTATATAAATAGCATATAGTATATAAAAATGACACAAGACTAACCAAACCCTTGCTCTCAAACATAATTATAACACATCATGGCCATGAATCATGGCTAGTAAAGCTATTCAGCCTGGTGTGACTTGCAATGTGACACATAAAGAAGCATAGCTGGTATCTCTTTGCATCACATTTGAATACACTACAAGCTCCATTTAGTGTTACATCTCAATTTTTCCTGTCCAGTTTTAATGGTGTGTTAAGCTTCATGCAAGCAAGACTGATCTACTGTTTTTTCCTAAACTAAATAGGCATTTTTTTAATGTAAAAACCTGATCCTAACAGTGAGAGATATTTAAGGTAAATTGAAAAATTGGCCACTTTTGATTCCTTGGGAGTGTTAAAGGTTGCATCTTTTGATAATAATCAATATAATTATTGTAATGAACACAACATAGCCATCGCCATGGACCTCTGGGAATTCAGTGGGCCAAATATAGAAGTTCTAAACTATGTGATTGCTTTTGCTGTTATGGCTGCATTCAATTATGAACTCTCCCTCATAACCTCAGGTATTGCGTAGCACAGCAAAACCATGGCTGATTCAATTCACTACAAATAAAACCTGGGACAGGGTGCCCGTAATCAATGGATAATTTCCACGTTACATGTCCTGTGGAGTTCTGTGGTGTCAGATGCAATCAAAAGTGTCAGAACCTGTAAAACTTCCTCTCACCTTGTGTGTATATAGGAGAGCGGGTGTGCTCAGAGGGTGTGCACATGTTGCCTTGCCACTCAATAACCACACTGTCGTGCACTGCTCTCTCAACAACAAATGGTACCAACCACTGTGTTGTGAATCCAATTTTCAACACCCAGTAGGCGTCATTCTGTACTTTATGTCAATAAAGCCGTTTCATTTGCATCATTATAAGTATTTATATTGATACTAAAATAATTTTACTTCTCAGAAGGCAGAGTGTTCCACCTGTGCTATTGTGCTATGGCTTTACCAGAACATAACTTTAACAGAGCATGCTACCTTTAAGATAACATTACATGCTGCAGGTGCATTAATGAGCATTTCAAACACGCTTACAGCTATTTGCAAAAAGCGCACATCGTAATTGCAAAGACTCTTTTATTAAAATACTGCTAGAAATTGCACAAAACCTTAACAGTAATGTCTTCTCTGACTTTTAACATTAAAACCTCTCACAGCAAAGGGTTTTTTGGTTGATTATTGACCTTAACATAGTAAGAATGTTATATTAACATAGTGCTATGTATCTGTCACTCTAAAAAACCATAATGACCAATTCTAATATTAATCATCAAGAGGTGCTATATCTCTAATAGTTATGAGGTGTATCTTTGCTTAACTCTTGGAAGACATAAGAATAAGAGAAATGATTAAATTTCTTTCCTTTTCCTGTGCTTGCTAATGGCATTACATCTCTTTGTTATGCCTTGCTGGTGCAGACAGCAGTCCCTCGGTAATTAAGTACAAATGCTAGAGAGAGAAAGAGAGCGAGGGAGGGAGAGGACGAGAAAGAGGAAGGCTCAGCTGGTTCCTTGAACATAAAAACAGGTCTAATTAACAGCGCTGGCTTCACACATGAGATTGACTCAAAGGGGAGTGAATTGCAGGCAATTACTCATACAGCAGAATATCATTTATAGACAGTTCATCTGGAAACTTCTCCCAGTTTATTAATTTTACTGCTATGATACTGGAAAATGTTAAGCATGGATGTATTGCAATTTATAAAATGATGTAACAATGTTAGAACGACCGAGAATCTTCTGTTGTGAAGACAAAAGTACAAATCTGTTTTCCGTACAATGTGGGCTAATTACCCCTCCTTATTTTGACTTCAGGATGAAGTTGTTCCCTTTTTACAATGTGGATGTTACCTGATACGAGGATATTGCTTCGTCATCAGGTTTGTCTGACAAAAGATGGAGAAAAAAACCAACGAAAAAAACCTCTCCACTCTCCCTGTCTCTTATTTTCTTTTCACAGTGAGACATAATAAATGGCTAGTCAGCATCCCACCAGAGAATAATATAACTCCAGCTGTTGCTTTCTGTCCATGTCTTCCATGTCTACCTCCACCAGTATTTTCCTTTTCCCTCCACCTTTTTTTTTCTGAACATGTAGTCACTGGCAGACACTCCCCACCTCATCCCACATACACACATACACCTCCCACCCTTCACTCCCATCTTAACTCTATCAGTCCCCTCCGTTTGGAACACTCTCCTTTCCCTTGTACCAACCCTTTCCCCTCTCCTCCATCGTCAGCACTCAGCATCCTCCCCCACAGAACAGAGAGAAGCCAACATTATTCTAGCAGAGGAGCAGGTGAGGGTTAAAAGGCGACCATGGCCTAGTCTTTCAGGAATTAAAGGGAAAGAGCTCGGGGAAGCTGGGGATAAAGACAGGGCCTGTTTAAAATTCTGACACCTCTCTGCTATAAAGTAGGATTTCTGAGCCACTTGGGGCACAGGGAGGAGGAAAAGCGACTTAAGCAGATGCAGAGGGTAAATGCAGGGCTTTGTTATTTCTGACAAGCCCACAGAATGGAAATGTCATTAACTGACTGTAAATATTCAAACTCCATCTCTTCCATTCCCACTGTCTGATGGAGGTTTTTACAATGTTATTTTGTCTTTAGGCATTTGCATAGATAATACACATTGTGCACTGAGAAGAAATTCTCTTAAACCTACATCAATAATTCAAGCATATAGGTAAAAAAAAGGAAACAAAAAAAAAGATAGGAATATGAAAGCCTCCGTACAAGAATTATTCATTTGCATTAATTTTGTGTGAGGTTTGCTGAATTATGCAACTAAAAAAGAGGGAACAATGTCTTCCATAGTCTAGTTGCAGTGTAGGAAAATGTACAGTTTTGTGTAGGCAACCGTATTACATTTTGCTGAAACTGCTTCATAAGAATTTTATTCAATTTCTCTAGAAGACTTTTTGAGTCAAACTTTTTTCCACCAAGTGTATGTTATTTCATTTGTAATGTGTACTATTTTATTGACCTGATATGCATATATTATGTTAAATTATTTACTTTTAAAGATTCTATTTAAAACCTGCAAAAATTCAAACAACAAATCTCAAGATTCGGGGTTTGGGCAACTGTAAAGCCATTGCATTTAAGATCAGACATTGCTCTGTTCTTACATGGAGTAGAAGTGCATGTTTGCCTGTCTACCATAGCGTGTCCATATATTGCACAGGGCAACATGATAGTAATACAGATTTCCCCTAAGGATATATAACAAGATAGCAAGAAATACAGAAAGAGTGAAAAAAAGCAGCATAGAAGTGGGACTCCCAAGTCCAAACCAAGACAAGACTAGCCTAGGTAATGAACACAAACAAACTAGCCACAAAAGACAACCCAAGCAGATGACAACATTTGCAGCCAACACCTTCAAGGACAAATGGAATACTGCTGGCAGCCACAGAGCACCTCAGGGCAGCCAGTGGAATCACTCTACCACCAACAACATATATTTATCATTTAGCCCTTGGCAATTCAGCCTCCAGAGACATTTGGAATGCCTCATCAAATGATGCCGATGTTCCCTTTCAGTGGTTTTGTGTTGTTTGCCCAAAAGCTGCAAGGCACATTCATCTTTGGAATAAGCCAATCCCCTTTCTTCCTTTCTCCCCTTGTGGATATGTTGAGAAGCCTGCTGATGTGGGTTATTTGTCCCCCTCATACTGAACACAAGGAGTGAGTGTATTTGGGTTGATTTTGTTGCAATATATTCTACACTACTGCATGAGATGGTTATTGGGAGACTTAAAACAAAAAAGAAAATGAATGTTTTTCTAGCCTGTTTATTTATTTATTTGTTTACTTTGTAGAGTTAGTTAGAGATATCACTGCATCAGTCAGCAAGTGATTGCTTTGACAAGACTGAGAAATACCAGAAACTTTATCACTAGAAGGTTCTGTACAGTAATATTCAGCAGACATGAATAATCATCTGAATTTTTCTTTATCAAAACTTATTGTGTGGATTGCCATAAAATGTTATATTCAAACCCCCCAGCGAATGAATCAGTGACTTTTGTGGCTGTGACCAATGACAGACCTAGTTTTCACCTAGTTTTCAGTGAAATATCCTCATAAAATGACAGAACACTTTGACCATTCCCCTTACTATGTTTCCTCATAACTTTTGCAGTTTTGTTACTTCTAAGATTGATATTTTTGTTTTTGATGAAATAACTAATATCTAATAAATGCACTGCCTTGAAACTTGTTATACACACTCATGTTTCCCTGAAGATAACATGCATATATTAACTCATTCACTGCCATTGACGTCTATAGCCGTCAATGGCAGTGAATGAGTCAATGGGTTTAACTCATTCACTGCCAATGGCTGGCAGTGAATGAGTTAAGTGGTTCCTTAACTTAACTTACATGTCGAAACAAAAAGAAAAGAAATTGAGAATTTAGTATTTTTTAACCAAATACAAAAATTTCCACCCGACTTTGTCCTTCTTAAATAAATATCAAGTCCTACTGCCATTCAAACTCCTGCACTAACATGCTAAAGTAAGGCTTTAGCCTGTAAACTAAGATGACGAGGTTATCATTTTACCGGCTGATCAGCATGCATTTCAATACTAATGTTAAAATGTAGTACACTGAAAATTTTGATTATTAAGTATGACTCCCAATCATGACGTTACCTGCCTTTTATCTTATCTTGCCAAACCAGGAGAGTAAAAAATAGACAAATAAGGGTTAAAAAAAATCTTTATCTGCAGCAAGCAGACACAAAATTGTAATGAAATAGGCATGCTCATTACTCGTCCATTTAAAGTCCAAAGATATCCATTGTACATGCTGCAGTTCCCTGGAAGCAGCTCGTTATAAAGAATGGAAAGGTACTGAACATCAATAGCATGCATGACTTCTTTTATGAGCCTTGCACACAGTTAAATTGGTGACATTTGGCCTTTAATGGGCTGGCTGAAAACTCATATCCTTTCTAACTACTGAATGAGGACTTCTAATGAACACCCAACCAGCTAAGAGAGTTAGTGGCCAGTACTCAGTGAACTGAAAAACCAGGAAAGGGAATTATCAGTGCTCCCAAACAGCACTGATCGAGGATTGCTGCCCAGAGCAATGTTTTTAACCTTGATTTTAGAACCCTAGATTTACTGCAGCTGCTATGCAGCAATTTTTATTATTAATCATATAAAATTTAATTATACTCTTTTTGAGGACATACTAACAGCACTAAATTGAAATTTAAAAAAATATACAGCCACAGAAAAATAACTACTGCAGTATAATAATTATAATGATGATGATGATGATGATGATGATTAGAACTCCAGTTTGGGCTTATCGGTAGGTTTTAGCCTGTAATCATAGCATAAACAACTAAACCTCGAGATCAGCTAATTCATAAGCTGAAAGGTCACGAAACCCTAGTTTACTGACCCAGCTAAAAACTTGCTGAGGGGGAACATATACCATGTTTTATACTTCAGCATTACTTTTCATGCCTTCATTTCAAGCACAGGACTTTGCTATTGATCTATGAGCCTGAAGATTGGACGTTGCGATTAATGACCTTAGATGAAAGAAGTATTCCTCTGAGGTCCATTCCTTGAAATGCCACTAGATTACCTCCCACCTTCCACCAGAGCTTCATCATGAGTGTGAGTGATGCAGGGGCAGGAGGACTGAAAAAATGATGGCCCCTGAGTCGCAAGAGAGCTGTGTAAGTATAAGGTAAGGTAATTTTTGCGAAGAGCTATCTCCATCTCTCTTTTCGTGTCATTTACTCATTCTCTAAATTTTCCTTCTTCAGCTTTCCTCTTCTTTCTGCCTTGCATCCTCACTCCCTCTTTTTACTCACCCCATCCCATTTTGCTTGGCTCAAGTCCTCAATTATTTTCAGACTGCCAGGCAAGGCAGTGCAGGGGCACAGGGGACCATTTTGACTTAGTACATTAAAGAATTCATGATTTGAAACCACCACAGCCCACGCTGACGACTCTATGATATGACTTTTCAGTGCCTGAAGCTCCTTCCTTCTTCCCCCCTTTTCCACCAGACTGGCTTTCATTCCCCCTGACGACTGACATTGATCTATCCTTGAGTCTTTTAGCTCCAGGACTCCCATACCTTAAACTTCTAAGTCTTGACCATTAAAAGAACAGAGAAGCCAATATTTATGAATCTGTCTGCAATGATTTCCTGGTCCGTTTCTTGTGTCACCATCTGTAAATTGGCTTGTTGGTATTAGGCACATACAGCGACAGACTTGACAGCAAACTGCTGAAAAAGTGATGAAATGTCTCAGGGAAACACGATGTAATGGTGTTAAAGAGAAGAAGGCATAACACAACACTGAGCAGTGTGTGCTGGACAAACAGAGTTTAACATATTTGGAAAAGGCAAAGTAAAACAATACAGGTCATATCTACTGACACATTAATGTTTTCATTTCTTTTTTTTCTTTCTAATGATATAAGTTGAGTATTCAATAATAAACATTACACTCTAATAGGTTAACTTGAATGGTTTTGTATTAAGCATCCTGTACCAGTGGACTCAAACAACAACAGCTTATCAAAAAGACAAGCAGGAGGGGGGTATTAATTTAGTCAAATTCACAAAATTGAGCTTTTTAAAGTTGAGGTTTGCTTGAAAAATGTGACTTCCTCAGGTTTATGTACACATTAGCTAAATTAGGGTTAATTATTGCACAAACAGTAGGTTTAACATTGTGTTCAGAGTGTCAACATCACAGCCAGTACCTGTTCTCTGCGGGAGAGACTTCAGATTTCGCTCTCAGTGGGACGGTGCTGACACTGCGCACATCTAATGTCGCTACTCTACTTGTAGTGACTTCATTCATAAACTGCAATGTGTGAAATAACACATTCAAAATATTTGTATTATCAGAGTCCCAACAATATCTAAATGCCACAGCTGTAAAATGTATAGTCTTTTACACACTTAGCCATTCACCCTTCACAATTTCATTCAAGCCCCACTGTGTATCCTGCTTTTAATGTTTTGTGTGTGTGTTTGAACGATCTGCTCTTCTGTGAATACAGTAAAGAGCATGGCGTGAGCAATGTGATGGGAACATAGTGCCATCTTCTGCCCAGACTTGTTACTGCTATTTTCTTGATTACACTGGTTCATGTCTGCGACATCTGGTTGCAGGGACATAATGTGATGTTAATCTCCTGAGACCTGGTCTTATTTTTACCTCAATATTCTGTTCAACCTGGTGCTTTTATTTACTTGTGTGGAATAAGAAGAACTCAGACAGACACCATCTCTGCTACGCACACCTAGTCAACATACTGAATGTCCTAACATGTGTTTCCAGACTGCAGGGGCATTCTTCCATTGCTTGGCTACAACATCCAATACCAAACAAGCCTTCCTCACTGTGGGCGGCATGCTGCTCACAGTGTGAGCTCCCTAATGGCTATAATGGAGGACAAGACCATTTATTATTACTGGCGGGATGAGGTATGTATACGGCTACAATTAAGGAGAAAAACATCCTGGTGCTTGTAAAGGGCAGTAATGTGACTCTGGGAGTGATGGATGCAGGAGGAATGAGTCTCGCAGGCCTGTGGGAGTATCTTATTATCTGAGGCAGGTGGGGGATCCGTCATTGAGGAAAATTAGAAAAGGGAGCCAGAATGAGCGGGAAAAGAAAGACATGGGGGAGAAAGAGGCTGGAAAGATAGGTATCTTGAAATTGGAGAGAAGGAAAAGGAGAGGAGCCAAGAAACAAAGTAAGAGATGTTAAAACAAGAGAAGGTAAAACACAGGTTTGCTCTGCTGGTCAGTTGCATAGTGACAGTAGGCAAGATAAGTGTAGCTAAACTTGCTTTGAAGCAAATTCATCTGTTATTACAGATAATTGGAAGTCAAATTGAAGAACTGCCCTTGATGTAATGCTTTCCATGTGGAATTCACTTATTTACTATTCCAATAATTAGATTATTAGTAAAGTTACTGACGATTCTTTCAAATTGCTGGTAATAACGCCCCCTTCTTGCCATGTATGTGCTCTATGTGGAAAAGGATTTCTCTCTCTCTCTCTCTCTCTCTCATCATTTTTCCTATTCAGAAATCTGTTTCCTTAAAGAACAGGAAATATTGTCTATCCTGCATCCATTTGTTTATATTTTGGTATCACTGCAGATATAAAGCCATTAATCTACGCCTAAGAACACATTATTGTATGCATGAAAAGGACAGGCACCACTATCTGTGTGAATTATTACAAACACCAGGGTCCATGTTCACTACTAGCAAGCAAATCTCAATTAAACTGGCAGGTGAAAGTGAAATGCATAAAATACCGTGCTTGCAGAATTACAGCCAAATGTATTACTAACTGTAAGTGTGTTTGTTTCTGTATGCGCCTGTTCACATGGTCCCCTATTTGGGATGAACAGCCATATGCATGAATTCATTCTGTGGGGCAGCAAATGCCAATGAGCTGCCTAATAGCGCCATTAGGCTCTGACAAATGAAAAAACAAACTTACTCTAAAATGGAGATTCATACGTTTCAGTGCCTTTGGTTTCTTAACCATCACTCCTGGGTCGATCTTACAATTATCTATGGCTGTGACATTTGAACTGCAATTGATTCAAATGGAACATTCATGCCCATGGATCACTGTTATTCAAATTGTACGACAGATGAAATTGTAGAATCTAATGTGGACTGATTTCATTATCATTGGCGCTTGGAAATGTCCAGTTGGAATACTTAACATAATCAGGCAATCAGGGAAGGTTAACTCTACACTGTACTTAGACTTTCAAATACCAATATTTTATTAAGCTATGAGTGGCTGTTTGAGCTAAAATCAAACTGATAAAATAATGGGTGCACTGTTTCACAAATACTGCTACTCTTTTTAACTCTACATTATAGATATGTGTGAGTCAAATGCATTACAGAATTACTGCCTAATGTGAATTTTTACTAAATGTAGTAGATCGTCTGTGTATTCTTGAGGCTTAAATGCATGATGGGCAATAAAGATTATTGCATCACAGATTTTAAGAATTTTTCAATACAAATCAATTTTAAAATAACAGAAATACACACACAAAAAAGATATTTTCCAGTTGCTTATGTAAGAAAAATGCAGTTATATAATCTCAAAAAAGTAGTTTGTACACAAAAAGAAAAAGATGCATTCCTTTTTTTCCCTATCTTTTACTTATCTGGATAATCCGAAAATTCCTAAAACTGTCAATAAAATGTCAGGGTCCCCTATCTCATGTACATACTCCTGACATTTCGTGAGGATGTGCTGGAAACTTTATACAGTATATACCCCTGTCTGCGTGCACTGGGCTTGACTCTGTGTATGTGCACGAGTGTCGCCGTGCCCATGTGGACTTGTTAAATCGATTTTCTGGAAGATGTACGTGATTTGCAGTGTCAGTTGTACACATTGACAGGCAGCCTAGTCTAATGTAAAAATGGATAATCCCCAGCCTTATGGTGGATGCTCCATGATAAGAAATTTATTGTCATTTTAATGTGTTTTCATTGATATAATCATCTGCCAAAAGCAGGGAGGTGATATTGAGAGAAACAGAACAGCACAAAGAAACACATAGAAAAGCACACTGAGACAATTAGTCATAAAATAAGGCAAAGTGAACATGAGCAAGACTAAAAATCTATTTATTTATGCAGAAAGAAAAAAACTACAACAGTCAGACAGAAGGAGGAAGTGATAGAAAGAGGCAGATGGGGGACATTAAGTCAAAGTTAAGTAACCATCGTCTGCTTCTTTATCTCACCCAGATATGGTAATCCAGTGAGCCTCTGATATTTGTTTAACAGCCTGGCTTGTGTGTGTGTGTGTGTGTGTGTGTGTGTGTGTGTGTGTGTGTGTGTGTGTGTGTGTGTGTGCGTGCGCATATGTGTGCGTGCGCATATGTGTGAGATTGAGAATATGAGTGAGAAAAGGCCCAGTCGTGCTTTTTCATCTTGCTCCCAGTTACACCAGCTCAGCTTAGCCAATGTTGAATGAAACAGTTATAATCTCATTGTGATGGAAAAGTGAGTATAAACTACTTCTAAGGCATTCAGAAAAAACACAGCTGTGCATATGTGTGTTAAAGTAATCTCAGTAAACAGATATCTGCATATAAATTTGCAGGATCCGTAGGCAAGAGACATGACTTTTTATTCCTGATGTGCTTTCTGATGTGTGGTTGCAGTGCCACTACTATTGAACAGTCAAGTCTGAGCAGATAGTAAAAATTCTACTCACTGGTCACATGATGAGTCTCTGCAGCATTTGTAAAATGATGCATGGAAATATCAGCCATTTGAACCAAAATTAGGCCATTGGTCCCAGAAGCCACATGCATGTTTTATCTAGGTTTGTTGAGTCTTCAGACACAGAGGTCTAAAGAGCTGACTGGCTTTTTTCAGCTTGCTCAGTCACCATGGTAACTTTTTTTCTAGCATTAGGCTGATAGTAATATAAATTCTTAGCTGAGGAAAGACTTTTTGATACTGCAGACTTTATTTGTCTGCCAAGTAAACACACTCAACCTAAATTGTATCACACACATTTAGTTGTTGATGGTAGTGATTTTATGTAACTTGTACTTGATAATACATATAAATACACTGCGGTGAACACATTGCATTCTTGTCTTGTTCCTGGAAATATATGGGCATTTCCAGGAATGGTATACTGTCAATGAGTGGTTAAAAAATCTGAAAAATAAATGGAGGATGCTTAATTTTAAAATGGTACTTTTTTTGTTTGTTTGTTTGTTCTTTTCAAAACATATTCAATTTACATCCAATATATAACCAGACTTTGGTTATATTTCTTTTGAACCTAATTTTGTTTCTGTGAATCAAATTCATTTTTTATATCATAGGGCATCCATGAGAATCCTCCTTGGAACAAAAGTCAATAAAAGCATCAAAGTTAATAAACACATGTGTAATGATGTTTGATTTTCTGTTTTTAATTGCCAACTTGATTTTTCCTGTCCCAGGTCAGATAAAAAGTATGTTAAGTGTGAATGAAAAACCTACGCTTGCAGCTATAATGTATTGAAGGATTTCACAACCAATCCTGTTTTATTTCCATGCACAGATTTAACTATTTAGGAATTGCCTGAAGTCTAGAGCCCATGGACATCACCAATTGCTGATTTTTTTTGAGATGCTCTGCTAGGCCTTTACTGCAGCCACCTTCAGCTTCTGCTCATTTGTTTGTCTCTTTGCATTTAATTTTGTATTTAATAAGAGCTATCTCTACTGGATTAAGATCAGATGAATGACTCAGAGTTTGAAGTATCATCATAGTCACAACACTACCGCCTCCTCCATGTCTCACAAATAATGTGCTACTGTCATTGTCAGGATATCGTGTTTGTTTTTTCCTCCTCTGTGCTTTGGTTTCCTTCTCTGGAGTTGGTTACAGTGGGTTCGCCTGTGGATGAGTTTGGATGCAGATACCATTCATTTCCCCTGGTCTTAAATGCAGCAGACTCACTGAGTTTGCTGTATTTAGGATTGATAATTGTCCCAAGAGCATCTTCACCCTTGTGGTGGTAGTGACTACTCTGTGATCCATAGCTCAGTAATAAAAATTCTCTTTCCGTTCCAGCTTGCCTTTTCCAAGCTTGGCTCCTCGATTCCAGCCCATTTTTGTCCGTGGTTCATCCTCAGTGCCTCCAGTGTGCTCCCCGCTGTCTCACTAGGATTCTGTAAGCTGCTTTCACTAACTGCTATCCGCCTGCCCACTCTGCTCACCTAGCCTGTTGAGTAGATGTACCGAACCCCTCCCAACTTTGGATCCCCCTCACAGAAAAGTAAGAGTGTCTAAACTCACAAGGCAAACCTGTCTCTCAGAAAATTCAGCTAACTGTCTCCTCTCCTTCCCCAGCACCCCCTCGAGTCTCACTGGTTTCTATTAAAAGGAGTACCTGGTACGTATCAGTCTGTTCGAGATGGTGTTCTGCTGCCAGTCTGGTAAATGGTGGAGAAGATTGGTCAGTATTATCGATGATGGGCAACAGTTTGGTCAGTAACTTTCTCTCGACCACAGCTTCAAAAATGTCTTGTTTGAAGCCAATCACAGACCCATTCCTAGTAGTTTCATTCTGTCTATTTTTGTCACCAGCGCCATCGCTGGTCTCCCGTAGACTACAGCAAAGTATGCTGCATTCGCCACAAATAAGTGATGAAAAATCACCAACATTTTGTGGACACAATGAAGCATCCCAGCTTCCTTAAGAAACAGAGCCTTCTCATCCTCTTTTCATCCACCAGTGCTCTGTACTCCTTCATAGAGTATTTCTCTAAATTGGATGACCCTAGGTTGTGCTGAACCTGAGGCGTACAAGGTTGACATGAATGGAGATGGCATAGCCCCTTATGAAGCACTGCTTGTGCACATCACCAAATCAGAAGAAGATTGATCAATCTGACACTGGCCTGTCAGGAAGTCAGTAATCCATAAGAAGGTTGACATCTACACTGATATTTTCTGTAGCTTCTCTCTCAGTAGCAGGGGCTGGATGATGTTGAATGAGAAATCAATGGTGATCTTCATCATACAGCTGTTACTATCTTGATTGGAGAACAATCTCTGCAGCACATAGATTATTGGGTCATCCACTCTCATGTTTGGTCTATATGCAAACTTCAGAGGATCAAGAGATTTTTTTTTTTACCTGAGACAGCTATGTGGGGCCAAGACTAATCTCTCCAAGTTGGTTGATAATCATTAAGTGAGGCTGACAGTGTTAACTTTTTTAACACTAGTATTTTCTCCTGTTTGAGTTAATAGTAAATGTGACAGAGGATCACAAACATTTGGCTAGCACAGGTCCTTGGAGCCTTGAGAATGATACGGTACCATGAAGCCCAGCAACCTTGCCCTTTATTCACATGTGTAGTGTGAGAGATCATTTGTTTTCTGTGACTTGTGTATTAGTGGGGACTTACAATGATTATGTGTATCCCATTATTGCATTGCCATAACAATTGGATGAATATATAACAAAGTTCAGTATAAACACAGGACCATTTCAACATGCTGTTGATGGCACACTTGCAAGTTCAGACATGGAAAAAGACCCATTCTTACTCACTGGCTTGCACATGTGATTATGGCCACACTCACCCTTTGCTGGCAAAATGACTTTTTGCAGGCCCTGATGGCTAAAGTGAATAAACCTCCATTAACTTTACCTTTTTCTTCCCTCTACAGTTCTCTCAGATTTTCTCCCATCTCTTCTGTTTATTTCTTAGTTCTTTCTTTGTCCCTTAACCCTCTTTTCTTTCTTACCACTCCCTTCTATCCATCTAACTCTCCTTCTGAGCCCTCTCTCTAATATCTCCCCTGCAGCCATTTTTGGGACCCTACAGGGAGGGAAGCAATCTTAGATTTATTTTACCTCCAATTTCCAATTTGAGAGACCCCTGCTGCTCGAGGCGAATCTTCAAAGGGCCTGATGTGAGTCGTACTGTTAAATTAAAGTCTGTAAAAAATGGCAAAAATATTTCAACCCCCCCATGTTCCTAAATAGAGCAACAAGAACCAGAACATCATCTACACTCTGTACACAGAACAGCATGTATTACCTCCCTGAATAGTTTCTAGGGATACAATCCCTGGCAAGGAACATGACTTAAAGTGAACATGAGACAGAAATGTGCCAAAAGTGAATAATAATAATAGAAAAACATAAGTTGAACTGTAATCAGAACTTTTCATGTAAATAGTAAATCCCTTCAACAGGACAGTTAACATAACAAGAAGCATTTCAGCTACATAAATGACTTTCATGCCACTATATTAAATATCGTGTTGGGAAAATGCTATGTACTTGCAGTCAGTGCCACAGTGATACAGTCAACAGTTACAGTAGGTGGCATTAAAAGACAAATTAAAGCTCTCCTGGCCTTATTTCATAGCTGATCCGACCCCATGCAAAATAAGACCCAAACTATTGCCCGAATGTCCTTTGATACGCCATCACCACTGAAAAGAATACAGTCTGCCTTGTAGTCTCCATATGTCAGTTCTCAAATCCTTCCACAAAAGAGCCACATACACGCCATTTTTGTTCTTGATCTCTCAGAAACACAAACTGTCTCTCTCCCTCCCTCTCTTTCTTTCAAAAACAAACACTCTCTCTTTGACTGGCCTATACACACACTGTACTCTTTCATTTACACTCGCGCAGCACACAGTCCTCTTCTCACAGTATAAAGCCTGAAGACAGGTGTTGGATTAGCTTTCTGGAAGAAAAGAGCTCAGCTCCTTTCATAGGAGTTGAGCTGGCCTGGAGAGCCGGGGAGGCAGGTGCACCATGAGAAGAGGGAACGGGAAAGAAGTGCGTGTATGCATGTGCGTTTGTGTGTCAGAGGATGCAGCCCAGTCATCCTATCTATTGAGAGGAAAAGAAGGGGCTTTTGGCAAAGCTGGCTCCTGTAATTGGAGATCCTGGCGTGGCCAGAAGTGAAGCGTGGTTGGCTGTTGCCACGTGGTGACAGTTGCTTGCCAGCCATCCTGTCTATACACATATACAAGCACACTTTCATACACACAGAGAGACAAATGCACACTTGGACGTTTAAACTTTTGAATGCCTTCCACTGACTAACAGTTGCTCTAATCTGTTTAGATTTTCCCCACAAAAATTGTTATGTTCATCATGAGAATCAGATCATTTCTGCATCATCTCTAAAATGAAAAACAATCTTTTTATTATTAATTGTAAATCCAACAATCATGCAATCAGGAACCTGGCCAACCTAGCAAATACTTACATTGCAGACTCACAGACTTTGCAAACATGCACAAGCTGCCAGCTTGTAACCAGGGTAACAGAGAGAGCAAAGGAGGCCTCTTCCAGATGCTTTTGTTCTTAAGGACAACCCTTGGAGACTGTCTGCCATATTACCATGGGACTCTAGCCCTCTCTCTCTCTCACTCACCCTCTCCCTCGCTCTCTCTTCTCTCTCTCTCTATCACCTTTAATCCTCCAATTTGAGGCTTTTTTCATTTAAATGACCAATTACAGAGATGCAGAGTAAAGGGGGAAGCGCAACAAAGTAGAGGGGGTTTGAGGAGGGGAGTAAACTGAAGGGCAGATGGAAAAGTACAAAAAGAGCTGAAGATAGGCAAGCATACTGTAGTGTGGTTGTGTGTGTCTGTGTGTGCATGTGTGTGTGGGTGGGTGGATGGGTGGGTTGTGTGTTGGTGTGTCATATTAAAACCCAGAGGAACCCAACCTTACCCTGCCAGCTGTGAGGCAGGTGCAAGGTTACATTCTACACTCAAGTTGCACTCCAAAAAAACTCTTGCATTTGTGTTTAGCAAATAAGTGTGTGTGCGTGTGTGTGTAGGTGTGTGTGTGTGTGTGTGTGAGGCACTTGAATTTCGTCTGAACATTCAAACAAAAAGTAAAGTAGTAGCTTTTTTTCATACATTTGCTTATCATAAAAGCAAAAGAAGTTTGGATCTTCACATTTACGGTAGCTCATGAAATAAAGTCTTCAGCATAGCGTGGCTCGTGTGATTTTTCCTGTTTTTTTTTGCATTTTGATCTTCATTTAATTGGGAATGGAAGATAAACTCAAAGTGCTTAAGGTAATAACACACAACCACACACTTATTAATTAATAACAGGTCCTCCTTTACCCCTGAATAAATAGCTGCAGATTTGAAATCATGTTTTTCCCTCCGCTGTATTTCAGCTATGGGTTGATCTTTTCATGTTTGCTTGCAGTGCTCGTTTTGCTACATGCTACGTGTTCTTCCTAAATTAAGAAACTTAATAAACCAAACCTTTCTGGGGAACTGCTCTATCCTTTTAAAAAAAAAATCTTATATTTATTATACTTTTTTGGCAGTTCTCAGTTAAATGGCTTGAAACAAGTGTGTGAGAGAGAGTGTGACCCTGTGGGGTGTGATTCAGCGTGATTAATTGTTGTTAAGTGCGCTTCTTATAAGAGATGTTGTGCCTGCAGAGGAAAGAGACTATTACAGCTGAGACCCATACATCAAGCCTGATAGACCAGTGAAAGACGACCACCATCAGCGCACATGTGCACAAATGGTACAATTAAAACAGCTAAAAATGTGGGGGTAGGTAACTACAGGGACATCAGGCTATTGACCCAGCAATCTGTGTTCATAATGTGTGCGTGGCAGGGCATGTGCATTAAGTGTTACTGGCTATTAATAATTTTGTGTTGGACGATGTATAGGATTTATACCTGACAGCTCCTTTCAGATCATATTTCCTCTCTATTTGCCTTCAAATCCATAACTTTGAAAATCCCAGTCTTCTCTGTTTATTAAAGCATGATGGGAGCATAAGGATAATTATAATTAAGGATAAACATCATTATTAGTTTACTGAAAATGATGTGAAACTGATCCTTTTTTGGTCACAATACATTACATGGATGCCATTACTGAAGGGCCTGTGTCAGAATTACATTAGCATTTATAGATATGGGATTTCTCTCAATTACTTCTTCCCATATTACTGGCTTACAGGGCTCATGGCCCATATAAGAATGAAGCTAAAGATAAACCAATTAATTTAACCAAAGATTACTGCTCTATCTTACTTTTTTTTTCTCACCACAATTCTTTCCAACTGAATAAATGCTGCCTTGGTTTAATGTCTGTACAGCTATAACTTTGACAGCTTTCTCTCCAAAGAGAAAGATCACCTCCATCACAATGGCACTTTTGCCCCCTCCAGTCAGTGGTTTATGAAATACAGCATGGTCCAAGTCCAAGTGGAAAGTCCAAGCTTCCAGCCCTGGAATGGCAGATTGACTGAGGAATCAATAAGATGACAAATAGGCCACAACACCAAGGCTAAGGATTCAAGATGGATAAATCTGGTCTTCCTTCTCTCCATCTATCATACAATATAAGAGAGGTAGGGAGAGCAAATGCAATGCAGCTACGATCACTACTACAAAATCTTTCTTATCTTTTGTCTCACTTGAAAAAAAAAATAACAAGAAAACATTAATTAGTTTCTGTGTAAGAAATCTTGAAACTTCAGTTCAGAAATGTTGAATTATGGATGCACATTTCACAATTGTAATAGCTTTTGCAAAGAATCAGCTTTCATTTCCTCTGTGCCTCCAATTCTCATCATAATATAATATAACAGGAAATAAATAAATCACATTATATCAAAGAGCTATTGCACAAGCCTTGGCATCGAGGAAAAGCTCCAGTTGCAGATTATTTTATTTCATGAGCAGAATGTTTCAAGTTTTCATTGGCTGCACCGACATCAAATGCTGTAAAACTTTTTTAAAACTTAATTTAAGTACTGTCAAACAGTACACATAATAATATCAGTAAATGTTTGACGAATGTAGGTCAGTGTCTAGATAGTATGTAATGGTGCTGAGGCTAGGCTGAATTTGTTTACTGTTATTGCAGTTCCCACGAAGTCCAGTAGATGTCAGGCTTGTTAGCAGAAAGTTAATATTGACTGCAGTGTGGGTGTTGACGTCGGTAGATTGATGGCAAATAATGTATTGCCATGAGATGCTTAAATTATTTATCTGATATTTTCATTTATAACATCTCTGTCACCATGGGATTTTTTTCTTGTTAAGATTTAGTGGCTAATGGAAGATAGATTTGTATGTTGTACAAATAGCAAAGCCAATTGATTGAAATTGTGATTTTTGAGACTGGGTTATAGAAATATAACTGACTTGATTTGCTTATATTATGTCTATTAGATCAAATTATCCAGAATTATCCAATCATAATGAGCCTTACTGTGTAGTATAATTTAGAGCACACTAACAGAATAGCTTAAAGTGCCCCCCCCCCCTCCCTACCTCTAAATAAGACTCAGTTATATGGGTGCTTAATATAGCTTTTAAGATATAGTGTATATAAATTATGGTGACATAATCAAATACACAACTCTCGAGGCAAAATAGCTTAATAAGGTGTACTTTTCTACCAATTCAATATAGATATTTATTTTAAATATGTGAAAAATATTTATTTAAGATTAGTGCCACTTGAACACTGCATCATGAAATGAATGGTTGGTAGAAAAAAAGGCTAATTGGACAACATTTTCCTATACATGACCAGTAACTTCCAGAGAAGGTTCACCATATAAATCAGAGTATAATGAAATAAATTTGCAGCGGAAGAACACAAGACCACAGACGAGAACAGGGGAAATCATAGAGCAAAGGAGAATAAAATGGCTTCTGTTGCAGCCACAACACTGAATCAGCCATGAACATCTCTGTATACCAAAGTACTCTAGAATCAAATGTGAGGCCATCTGTCCAACAGCTGAAGCTTGGTAAAAACTGAGTCATGCAACAGGACAATGATGCCAAGCACAGCAGAAAATCTACAACAGAATGGCCAAAAAGGAAAAGAATCAAGGTGATGCAGAGGCCCAAAGTCCAGACCTCAACCTTATTAAAATGCCTAGAATAAAACCTTAAGAGAGGTGCATAAACAAATGCCTGTAAACATTTAAAACAGAGGAACTGTAGCTTGCCAAGTGAAGGGACACTTCAGTAAAATCTTGTTAAAATGTTATTGTTCCACTTTCCCATGAGAAACAATACACCAGCTTATTAACAAGTGAAAGTTTATCTTGAAACATTTGATTTTTAACATGGTAACAATGACACCCTGCTAACAGCACAATATTATAGCTATGTTGCTGTTTTACTCTGTAACTAGATAATGAGAACTTTCCAAACTTTATTATTTATTTATTTATTTTTTTACATTTCATTGAAAAATTACACCCGTCAGCCACAACATTAAAACTACTTGCCCAATATTGTACTGGTCCCTCACCATGCCTATCATGGTGTTCCGTTCAGTTTAGTTCAATTCAGTTTATAAAGCTGCCAACAGATAATATTATTGCCATGGGTTTGTGATGTGCAGCAAAATTTACATGGATGGTGGGTTTTCTCAGAGTAATATCATCATGAATGCCTGGACATACTGTAAGACTTCCAAACAGAATAATACACAGAGTATCACGCTCCATCTCCACAGCTTGTGTTCCTTCCTATCCTGCTACTATCTCAGATAAAAGAAAAAAAATAATTAAGTGTACCGTGTTGCTATTAACATAATACACAGGAAAAAGTCCATACATCCTTGTTTGATTCTTTCAAGAAATGGGTGTGATGCTTGGATGCACAGTGTGAAGTAGACAAGGGTGTAACCAGTTTGCAGCTTTTCAGGCAACACACAGTAAGTGGTAATGCATATCTTAGAAAGCATTCTTCTATAACCAGCAGAAAGCACAAGAAAAAAGCACTGTCTGCTTTTGAAATTTAATGCTAATGTATATGCCATTATGCTTCCATGCAGCTTAGTTTTTTAATACAACATTTCATTGTATCTTATATCTGTGTCATGAAAATTTTACGGATAAATTTGAGCATCTAATAAAATGCACAATACAAACTTTACAAAACATAACCTCAGTTTTACTCTGCATGAGAAATGTCCACCTCAGTAGTACTTAAATCTGCATGCAAACCCCTTTTTATTTAAATAAACACAAAGTTGTACTTTTTAAAATACTGTATAATTACAGGGGATGAGGCAGTTAACCTTGAGGTGAAGGCAAACTCTGGAAGTCCCCAAAAGTAAAGAGGTTGATTTAGCAAACCTGTTATCATTACTGTCAAACCATTTCAGGGCTGCAGGATAGCTTGTGGTAAAATTGGAGTTTCCTTCATAATCAGCTGTCATACACTTATACACAAAAGGCATCTTGAGTCATAATGTACTCCGGCTGCAGCATCACTGCTAATGTAGGTCACAATGTCCTGCGGGTTGCCAGGTACCATCACCCTATATATCAGTTAACTTAAGTGATATGCCAAGAAGCAAACATGAGCAATATGAGATGCTTTCTTTCTTATATATATTTCTTATCCTATTTACTGTAGTGTTAAAAGCTATGTGCCTTCTATAGCTACACAACCTGCATCCATTTAGTAATTATTGTGCTGTATTTCACACTAAGTGTGTTGTAGGTGAACAACCTGTTAGCCAAACAAACACCAGACACACAGTATTTAAGTAGCATACCTTTAATATAAACATTTTATTATTTTATTCTACTGTGACCAATACTCGGCCCTGCTCTCTGCAGCTCAGTGCTGTCTCTCTCTAATGAGCTATGGTTTGCCATCAGTCATTACAGGAAGCCTGATTATCCAACTGGCATTCTGCACAGCTCACAGAGAACTTCCTGAAGGTGACCTTCTCAGGTTGCCATAGAAACCTCTCTCTCAGTGAGATAGAGAGAGAGAGTGAGAGAGAGGCAAAGAGAGCGAGGGACAGAGACAGAGCAATACAGAGAACAATAACAGAACATTTTGTCCAAATAAAAAAGCATTAGTATGCTGTGGTGTCATTGCACAGGCACATCATCTGGCAGTAGAGTTGTCTTGTTAACCAGTGGTAAACAGATAAAAAAAAAAAATCCCCTATCATTATTCAACAGCCTTCCATTTACTTTATTTATTGCATTCATTACCTTAAAAATGTTACTGTGAAGGTTCATTATTTGTCATCAGGTTAGAAGGTGTTTTTTTTTCCTTTTTGTGTTTTTGGGGGTGACGTGTACACCTATACACCATGTTTATCAATGAGCTGCACCATAGAACTGAAAAACAAAACAGCTGCTGGAGTCTGGGGAGATGTTGTTGCCATTCTTGACTGATATATAACTTAAGCTTGTCTTCTTTGTCATATTATTTGTTTCATGATGTGCCAAAAGCTTTGATTTGATGAAGGGTTTGAACTGCACACAGGCCAGTTCAGCACCCAGACCCTTGGACTATGAACCTGATGCAAAAGATGGTTTAACATTGTCTTGCTAAAATGTGAAAGGCCTTCCCTGAAAAAGATCACATGTGCAAAGGAGCTGTGTGTTGCTTTAAATACAGGTTGCTGTTAATATACTTTTGAGCACTGATGATATCTTTTTCAAATGTGCAAGCTGCCAGTTTCATAGGCACTAATGCAACCCCATTCCATCAGAGATGCAGGCTTTTGAACAGAGCGCAGAAAAAAGACAGATGGTCCCTTTCCTTTTTTTTAGTCTGGAGGATGTGGCCTCCATGTTTTCCCAAAAAGAATTTCAAATTTCAATTAATCTGACCACAGAACAGTTTTCCACTTTGCCTCAGTCAATGATAAATGAGCTTTAACCCAAATAATCCAGAAGTGTTTCTGGTTCATGTTCACATATCATGGCTTCTTTTTGTTCATAATAGAGCTTTTACCTCCACATGTGGATTGCACAATGAACAGAGCCTGTGCATTCATTTGCATGACTGACCCAGAGTCTTTGGAACTTTATGTTGAGGAACATTATGCTGAAACTATTCCACAATTTCCATGCATTTCTTTGAGATTTGTGAACATCTGCCTATCTTTACTTCAGAGGAACTCAGCTTCTCTAAGATGCTCTTTTTATACACAGTCATTTAACTGACCTTTTGCCAGTTAACCTTATTAGTTTCAAAATGTTCCTCCAGGTGTTTCTTTTTGCTACCATCTACTTTTCCAGTTTTTGCTGTCTCTATCCAAACTTTTTTGATGTATTGCTGCCAGCAAATTCTAGGGGTTTTTTTCAGTTTAAAAAACTGATGCGGTTCCAAGTCACTGGATTCTATTTTAATAATGCTGTGCACAGCAACATTTTTGCGATGCTGGTTGTACATGTAATACTTTGAGCAACAAAAGCATGAAGGCAACTTTACTTTCCTAATACAGGTAAAAGAAAACATGTTGATTTGAAGCATAAGGTAACTTGACCTCTTTTTCAAGACATTACAGCATCACTTCATATATATCCAATGACTTTCATAGTGGATATTTCACTACCTTTCCACTAGAAAAACTTAAGAATTCCTTTACTGTGATTTGACTGCGGCACAGAGACTTTTCAGCGTGCACTATCAGTCATTCAAAATAAAGAGATGAACTTTCTCAGTTACCTTTCTGCCAAATCACTCTTTAAAATTTGAATGGTCCAGCCCTTGTTTGTTCTCCTGTTGTTTTTCTGCTCCAGTCACTTACAATTACGCCTTTTGACCAATAAAAGACAAATTTTATTAAACCTGTTCTGTCTTTCTCCACAACCAAGTCAACAAAACAAACAGTGACAGGTTTTCTTTATACAACTTAAATTCCAAAGCCTGTATCAAAAAAAGCTAACATTTTTCTAAAAGCTGAAATAAAAATGTCAATTACATTATTAAAGCAAGGCATGAGCAAGGCAAATGGGGAACTAAGTCTGCCATTCTTATTCTTTCTTTATTCCGCATGGACTTTATTTCTGAGGCGCAATATAGTTTGCTCTTTTAGATTCCACCTCCTTCATGATGATTGCTGATATGGTGACTAACACTTCCTTCAGCCATTTATGTCACCAAGTGAGCTAAAAATAGAGAGCTCTGGAATGTGACCAGAAAAAAATATATGTTTTACGTCACTCTGTACCATTGCATGTTCTCTGACTTTGTTCTGACTTGTTCCCCTTGAAATCTATCTATCTATCTATCTATCTATCTATCTATCTGTAAAATTATGAATGAAATTCTTTTTTTCTAATCCTTCCATCCCTCCTGCCTGGTTATTTATAATCGTTACTGAATCATATACTGTCATGGATGGAACGCCTGCGCAGTAGACAGCGTGAAAATGTGAATCATCGACAGAGAGAGAGGGGTGACTGTAGAGTGATGGGACCCGGCTAAGGGAAGAGCAGCGAATGATCACTCTCCGAGCTGGTAATGACAGGTAAATGGCGATTTATCATCATCATTATTATTATTATTTGGAAATATGGGGATAGTGCTGTAGCATCGGTGCGGGTTGTTGTTTTTGTTAGTAGCACACCGAGAACTCACATTTTCTAAGAAGACTCCTTCAGTCGTGTCCTCCATGCACCGCTGCACATCTGGAAGAAGCTTCCGTGTTGACAATGTCAAAGTAATGTTTGTTTTAATCACCGTGCATTCATTTGTATCTCATTTTTTCTATGTCGAGTATTTCTGTCTTACTTTAAACTCGTTTCGGGCGTTGCTGTCTTAATGACATGGAACAACGTTTCTCCAATACGTTTCTTCGGCGTATGTCATTTCATGCTAAAGGATTAGCTACTTTTTCTCAAGTGGTTACAATATCAGCCAACTTGATTTGGACGTTTTTTGTGTTGTTTTTTTTACGTGAAGTCCACATTTGCAAGGTTAAGCTTCAACGGTGCAGTGGGTCTCAATCTCATAGGGGGTTGGGAGGGCGAGTGGATGAAGTCTATTTTCAGACTGGCGTCACATATTACGTCTGTGTGTTTTCCTGCTGGGTTAAGGCTGAATGATTTTCAGCACCACGGTCAGTGGTGCTGATATGTTTGGACCGTTATATCAAGACATTCCGGTTTGATTTGTCCTAACAGCTCTGATTTTTAACCGAGATGGGTTAAAATGTTTGTGTTTGATTTACTTTTATTTTTATGTCTTGTTTTATCTGTTGTAGAAAGGAAACACACAACAGCTGATTGAAGATTAGTTAAAGATTGGATGTTGTTTAAAGTTATTCAAGCCATTCTAATTAAAAATGTTTGTTTTCTTAAAAGCTATTATAACAAGTTCCCATTAAAGTTAACAGACTGAATTAAATTTGAATTACACCTTGTTGTTGACTCAACAACTAAAAAAACAGAAAATTAAAACTAACAGTCAGTCAGCAAACTCAAGCTTTCATTGTTCATTTTTCAGGTACATGATATATGAGTACAATATAAATATTCTTCTGTACTTTGTACAATTAAGCTGTGTGTGACAAAGGTAAACGTACTAGGGAAGAGTGTGCCTCATCTGTATGCAGCATTTCAGATAAGAGGCACTGGCTGGGTAGAGTAGCAACATGAGAGCTGTTGTTTGCACAGAGAGAGAATGTGTCCTTTATCTACTTACAACAATGAAGACAAAGTGAACTAACCCTTTGTTGGTATTTGTCATATGGTTAGTTTACGCCAATTAAAAACTTTTTGAACTATTTTGTGACTATGGAGTACATAAATAAAACAGACAAAAGTATAAACATCATCAGGTCCACTGATTATGTAATGGTAACTATAAAAGCTAAGTAAAAATAAGCAAACCGACAGTTTAAACTAGAGTTGTGTAACCATATTAATAGCACTGTGGGTTGGAGGTTAAAAAATACTTGACATGTCCACTCAAATTTCCTCCTGTAGGACTCTTTCATATTGCACTATCACTGTACACTTTGCATTAGTAAATTGATTTAATATGATTTACTCTACAACTCATCCACATATAATTTGGCTGTAGAACTTTCATTTAAAAATGTTGTTTAGATATTAACTGTAAAGCTTCAGATTATGACTGATAATATTGTTTACTGCCTCTATTAACATTATTTGAATGACTATTACAAAGGTGAACATCAGGTTTATAATATATGTGAAGTGTAACAGGAGTTTGAACATTAAGATCACAATCTGTTTCAATTACTGTTAACGTTTTCTTCGCTAGATGGTTAGGTTTGGGCAGCTTAATGTTGTGGTTTACACCATTAACCCTGCATATTATAAATGTCCAGTGCATGCAAATGTGAGCAAGAGGTCCTTCACAAGAGGTTTGGATCACTGATCAGCAAATAAACCATTATTACCTAAGAATGATAGTGTCTAGGAATGATTAAAACCAAACTAACAAACAAACAACCAATATGTTTTATAAAATGCAATGTGTGCTGATGTGTGTGAGGTGTTATCGTCTGACATTGACTATGATGTAATGCACAATACTATATTATTGATTTTTTAAATTTGATATCATAGAAACTGATGGAAAAAAAAAACATATTATATAAGATTACTAATTAGTTAAAAGTGAAGTTATTTAGTAATTTAGTTATTTAGTAATGTGTAATTAACTATGAATTTATATAGATGATTATTATATATTATTATATACTATTATTATTGTCATTATTATTTTATAGTATTGTTCTGTTTATTTATATCCTGCTGCTAAACTAAACTAATTTCCCCTTGTGGGACAATAAAGAAATTGAATTTAATTAAAAAAAAATGTTTTTCTTTTAATAATAATATTGTAAATAATTTACTCGCTAGTTTGGTATAATGTGGTTCCAGCTACAAGAGGTATGTAATTTCATGTACTATTATGTCTGACATCTAACTGATGAGTTTTACAATATCAGGCCAGTGGTTTTCTTATGAGGTTAGACACTTAGTTTTTTTTTTTTTCATTATTCCAACCACAATGCATTGTATACCAGTGTCTTACTGGAAAGAGCATGATCACATTTTAACATATATGGACTCAATATTTCCTTCCCACAATTAAACCCTTTTCTTATTGTAATTCAGTCCAGCAGAAATAGTCGATTTAGTATTAGCTAACAAAAACATGAAGCATAATTGGTTTGTACAGAGCAGAACTGTGCAATGCAGTTAGCTCTCAGTCAGTAGGGGATTAATGTTCATAAAATCTATTCACATATGGTCACAGATATTATTAGTTTTTAACTAACACCTAATAGTTACATATTTCACATATTTCACTGTTGAGGCAAAGTCCAATATGCAGTTATGTTTGTTAATAGTTTTTCTTTAAACATTACAAAAAAGATTTTTCTATGTATGTCAGCACCCTCTGCATTTAGCTGAAACATTATTGGATCCAAAGAGTAATATGTCACGCTTTATTTTATAACAGCAGACAAGCAGAATGCATCATTAAACTCAATGCCCTATGGCACCCATTCCTTCAGTACATTGTTACATAACAACAGTGACTACATGCTTATGTGTACAAAAGCATAAATGTACTGCACATGTGTATGCAATTATGCGTTTAAACAGTTTGTCCAGAAACTGTGTATGCAAACAACAACAAAAAATAAAATAAACAAACTGCCTTTTTTAACTCCTACTGCAAGTATGATGTATAAAAACAGAAATAGCCTCACCCATGCGGCTTTGGCTGTGGTGAGCAGAAGGCTGTACTATTAGGCTTTAGTAATGCCACTGATATCAGGCTGCTTTCACGGTAAGTCTAAATCTTTGAATATGAAGATACATCCCATTATATTTAAACCCACACTTTCCTTTTGACTGTCATTTTTTTTTCTTGCCTTGCTGAATCGAGAAGTTTTTGAGCTAGATTTTCCCCCATTGAAATGAGGTTTCCAATATTGGGAGATATGTACATTATATAATTAAGAAGAGGTGCAAGAGTTTAGTTTCCTCCCAGATCTCTTGAATTAAATCAGGCTTAAAGGTTATTGGAGATGTGTGTTTTTTATGTGTGTTCTCAGGTAGACAGATGTGAAGGATGACTTCTTGCTCAGAGATCTGTGGGTCAGAATATAGTGAGCAAGTTCAAACCGGTGGGAACTACCAGCAGTATGGCGTCCGCTCCTACCTACATCAGGTAACAGTGTAACCAGACTCAGCACCCACACAAAGTAAGACGTCTCCTATGAAACTCACAAACGGATAAAAGCACAAAATCACCAAACCTTCATTTCTTGTAGGTTTAGGTTCAAGATGTGAATTTTAAGAATGCCTGTACTTTTCTTTGATTCCTTATCCAGTTTTATGAGGACTGCACAGCTTCTATCTGGGAACGTGATGAAGATTTTCAGATTCAGAGATTGCCTAGCAGGTGGAGCTCTTTACTCTGGAAGGTCAGATTAACCCTTAGCTTGTTCAAAACGACACCAATATAATGGAACTGAAAATAAACCAAATTAACCAAATTATTTACAACTATAACAATATATGTTTTTGACTTTCGTTGTTTTTTGACTTTTTCTTTTCACAGGTCTGTCTCGCGTTCGGTACCTTGATCTTGTTTGCGGGCCTCATTGTTGTTTTGGTAGGTTATGCCACTCCAGCCAAGATTGAAGCATTTGGTGAAGATGATCTACTCTTTGTTGACAGGTATAGAAACAGTACAACGTACGAGTGGGAAAGAATTTAGGTAACCTTTGCTATTCTGAAATAGTAAAGGTTACATAGACTTACAATTAACAGATCATGAACTTTATTTGAAGTGTTACTTCTTAGTCTTGACAATAATGTCCAAGAACAGTGTTCTAGTAGGACATGCATATGTTTAAATTTAGAAATAACTCTAAATAGTTGTATAAATATTGAACAAAAAGACTTGGTGGCAAATAAATGATTGCTTTGAACTGTTCTTGTAACAGCCATGCCGTCAGTTTCAACCGTGCACTGGATGTTTGTAAGCTGACTGGTGCAGTGCTGTTCTGTGTGGGAGGCACCTCCATGGCTGTGGGTCTCCTGCTGTCTGCCTTTGCCAAAAGCTACTCCAAAGAAGAATTGTTTCTGCAACAGAAGTTTAAGGAGAGGTTGGCAGATCTGCAAGCAACAGTTGGTAAGTTTTCATTCTCTTTTTTCCCAGTATAACACGTTCAAATTAATGTAAGCAGAATAAATGTAAAGGTTGTTGAAATGGCTCTGCGTTTGTATATGAATATGAATATCTAAATCACAGTAACTGCTTATGCCACAGGTACTCCAATAATGAGAGCACCAACTCCCGGAGAAGGAAAGGTGCCAGTCACACTTACCAAAGTTCAGAACATCCAGCCAGTGACCACAAAGTCAGAGCCCTGATCAAGGCTAAGATCAAGGCATAAAGTGAAAGTTGTAAGAGGACCGGTGTGTGTATGTCGATCCATGTGTGCAGTTTATCTTTTTAAAAGGTCAGCTTACATAACAAATAGTATTGCTTCCTCATCTTATTTTGTTTGACATTAAAATGAGATTTTAAAAACTTAGAAAGGATGAACAAAATATAGGGGATTTATTTATCAGATGTTATGAAACTTTAATATTAAGAAAACATTTTTTTTTAAATTTCACTGGAAAAGACATCTGCAGAATAGTGACACAGTGCAGTAGTTTCCACAGAGCGCGTTTTCTGTTTGTTTACTGTTGAGAGAATTCTTACTTTTGTAAAAGGCAATGATGTTACTGCTGGAGGGCGATGGGCAGCAAGTGGCATATTTGAAATTTTTGTCCCCCATTCCCAGAAATGATCAAATGTACCACTTAACACTCATTACCTCTGACTAGTGACCATCAGGATGAGTGCATGTTTGGAATTATTAGCTGTTAAAAGTGTAAATGTACTATATTTACCTGAAACGTTCATCCAGGCTGACAAAGCACGACATCGTTTTATAATACCTTTTTTTTCCCTTTCTGATAAAGTAGTAACTCAAAGGTCTTAACCTTTCTAAAGGTTCACAGTGTCCTAACAGATTAGACATAAATGCAGATTAGAAGAGACAGTATGGGGAGATTCTGTGTCTATCTTCTGTCTTATTAGGCCAGTGACCTTGTTTCCTTCAGTAAATCTTCAGACAGAATCAATACACAAGAGCAGACAGGCTGATGAAAGTTACATTGAACCAGACAGAGCATGCAGAACAGCAATGATATGTCAGATTACTTCCAACATACAGCAAATAAGACATTCATCATGTCTTCTATCTTTATTTTTAAGTTTTTAATACCTAAACACTGGCTTACCCACCTTTTCCTTTCCATTGTTTCCTTTTCACCCTGTGACAAAAGGCTCATAGACACACACAGATCCATCAGAGCAGACGCTGTTTTGAATCAAAATGCTAATAGCTACCAGACATGAGTCAGTGCTACTCATGAAAATGAAGATGGGTGCATCGAGAGAGACAATGTGACACACAGGTTACATAACGGAGGGAAGATGAGAGCACGTTCAGCTCTCCAATGGGATCGCAGCAACATTGTATCTGACAGCACTAATGGATGAATTAAAGAGATTCAATAAATGCCTTCCTACTATCACACACAAAATTTGAAACTCAATAATTTATATCACAGTCAGCAATGTTTAACACCGGAGAGCTGTTAAATTCCAGGACCACATTTTTTACACTATAGAGAATTTGCTTATGTACTGGATGTGAAACTGAAGGAGTGATTATTAAGACGGTTCCTGTTTTATTCATTCCTTTATGCTATACAAGAATTCACACTGTAACTGTAACTTAGAAGCACAATAAGCTGGTAACGGCCATGTTTTTCTGCTTTTTAACACACTGTGTCCTCATGTGTTGTACATATATTTATTACAATTACTGTAATCCTACCCTATCACTTTAAAAGCTTGTTTTTGTTTGTTTTTCTTAACATGTATCTTTTGTTTCATCATTATAAACAAACCTGTACTGTAAAAAAAATCTGTACTTGGTTAGAACAATTCTACTGTCCAAGATACAAGCTTCAGTTTTTTTTAAACCATATCTCATCATCAAATTCTTGCAGCACAGCTTGTATATTTACTCTATAAGATGTTGATTTGCTATGCTGACTACTATTGTCAATGTAAGTTGACCTTTTCAATATTATTCTAATTACCTCCAATCTTCTTTCTACTAAGTCCTGGTGTCATTTTAACACATTTACTCTCAGATGCAACACAGAAGCATAGCTGTAACTACAAAAAAAACCAACCTAGTAATAAGCAAGGCATTTCATTTTCAAGATACACAGCCACTGAGCTGCGGGCCTTCAGTACATGAAGAAAAGCCAAGCTGTTAAACAAGCCATTACGGACAAACCTTCTAGTGCGGCCAGGACTTTAACAGGCAGTGCTGGTTTGTAATGTTATGCTGTTTCCTGCTGCATTACAAACTCTAATCCATAATGGATATTTTTTTTCTGCTATATATCAAACTTGAAGTCTTTCCTGATGTAACAGTGGATCATCCCACTAAATAAAAAACGATGCTACCCTTATTTGCGAACAGATCGGATAAAGAACACATATAAATCAGTGTCTACATGCAGTATGTCTATTTTTCGAACAGCACAATAAAACTGACATATCGGTGGATCGGAAATGTGTGAAAACTGTATTGCAGCACACTGTGCAGTAAACTGACAGCCTGGTGGCTTAACTGTTGATAAAACTTTATACCTCCCAACAGAAGTGAGAGGTATAAAGTGGTATAAAGTGGGAGTATAAAGTGGCTTAGTTTATGTCTCCCTACAGAAATAAAAAATACTTCACTGTTGTCACAAGGGTCAAATGTTTTTGATCTTATTTTAATCTTTAATCTTCCCTGCTGTTTTCCTTTAATATCTCACAGTTGCCATCTATGTGTGCCAAACAACTGACACTTTTACTTCCTAAATTCCCTGCAGGGTTATTTAAATATACTGTACAATACTAGCTAAGCAGGACTTTGTGTTCTTTAAAATCTGGTGCCTTCCCTTTTTTTCTTAATCAAGAAAAAATTATAATTTTTGATTATTGATTCAAATCAATGTTTAAATAATTATAGATTTAAATTAATTCAAACAATATGTTAATAATGTTCATTTTTACATTGTAGAAGCCCCCCTTGTAATCAGTCTGGAGGGTGTGTTATTTAGGGCCTTACTGAACACGCCCACATGCATACACACTCAGAAAACAGTAGCTGGTGGAGGAGATAACACAGAATTAATGGTGACGCCAGAAATAGCATCTTGAGGATCATCACCTCAACCAGGCAGGCCTTATGACTCACACACTTCTGCCCCCACCTCCTTTGCTTTCTGCGTCTCCTGCTCTTTGCTCTCTCGTTCTTCCTCCTCCCTCTCAGCCAGGTTCCTTATCTCTCTTGGGATGGTGACTCACAAACACATCGACTGCATGAATCCCAATTTGAACAGCTGCGGGGATGAGCGGGCAGTGGGGCCATCATACATACTGAATTAGATCAGAGTTCATATTTCCTGCCTGCAGCTGGTGGTTTATAGTGGATTTATGGAACTTTGTTTCAGGAAAAAAATGACAAATTAAAATCACTGAATGAGAGTGAGAAGAGTGGCTCTCCAAAAATATCACTTTTCTTCCTGTCAGGATGAAAGCAGCTAAAGACCAAAGTGCAGTTTCACTAAGACAGACTGAAGATCTAGATCTAATGCATCATGAGACATTAGTTATAGTAGGTCTCTAAGTCCATATTAGTCCATCTAAGTCTTCATAACAACAACATAATGACCTATGCCTAGAGTTTTAAGGGTTTTAAGAATGTTCTGTTTGGAAAATTCAACCAAGAGCGTCCCACAAAAAGTTGGGACGCTGTAAATAAAAACAGAATCTGATGACTTGAAAATCTCATAAACCGATATTTTATTCACCAAAGAGAAAAGAAAACATAGTTGTTTTACTATTTCAGGAAAAATTGTATTTTGAGTTTGGCAGCAACACATCTCAAAAAGTTGTGATGGGGTTGGAAATATAAATGCTACTGAAAAAGAAACAGCAGGAGGAACATTTTGCAACTAAGTAGGTTAACTGGCAACAGGTCAGTAAAATGACTGAGCATTTTACAGAGGCAGTGACAAATTGTCCAATTTGTAAAAAAAAAACATCTGAATAATGTCCCTGAATGTAAAATTGCAAAGACTTTAAATATCACATCTACTACACAGAGTCTGGTGAAATCTCTGTGCGGAAGGGACAGGAATGTGATATTTGAGACCTCAGGCAGCACTGCATTAAAAACAGGATGGATTCTGCATGGGCTCAGGAAAACTTCCAGAACGTGTTGGTGATCCACAGAAAAATCTACATCTGTGAACATGATCCAAATACACTGAGTCAAAGTGGAAAGCTGTTCCACCATGAAAAGAATTGAAATTTGAGATTCTTTTTGAAAAGCATGGACATCACATCCTCCAGAGTATAGAGGAGAGGGACCATCCAGGTTGTTACTGATACTTAGTTACAAAGCCTGTATCACTGATGGTGTGGAGGTGCATTAGTGCCCATGCTTCTATGCAGATGGAATCTTTTTCAGATTGTATAAGACACTAAACTGCATACTGCATCTACTACAACAAGGCCTTCTAATAGAAAAGTCCAGGTGCTAAACATTTGGCCCATCATGAAAAGAAAAGTGAGGAAAGTAGGACTGAAAACTACTGAGCAGTTAGAATCCTGACCTTTTTTTTTCTTCTTCTTTTGCAAAATAGTTTTCTCAGTTTAAATATTTGATATCATTCTATGTTCTAAAGTGAATGAAAAACGGGCTTATGGGACATTAAAACGTTTAAATCTCTTGTATTTACATTTTACACGTACATCTCAACTCTTGTGGAATGGAGAGTGTAGTTCCATCTCAGTGAACTTTTAAAAAAAGCTTTACGCCTGCTGTGAAATTAATTTCCAATATCATACATCATCATCACTTTTTTAAATGATTTTATTTTTACTATTCCATTGACTAATGCATTTCATCACTGAAGTATCAGTTACAGAAGACCAAAAAAACTGTCTTTTTTTCCCTCAGTTTAATTTTTCTGGAAGCAGATGGACATTGGCATAGCAGCAACATTACAAAATAATATGACATGAAACTGCCTTTAAAAATTAGACATTGAAAATATGGTTCAGTGACAGAAATCAACATTAGGCGTAACAGTAAGGTTCTGGGCCTCCACTTGCACTTGTAGACTGGGAATAATTCTGTAAGTCTCTGGAACTGCATTACAGGGATGAAACATCATTGTTATAAAAGATGTTGACTAGTGTGATGTGTTGATCCTGCCGTTAGAGGGGACTAAAAATATAATGGACAAAAATCTTGCACGAGTGTTCTGGTATGTTAAATTTATATGATGCACATCACTTTGATGCTAACTGAATCATTCAGTGACAACTTTAGCCCTACAGATGGAAGCACTCATTTAGGAAGAAGATCTGAATTTTTTATAAATTAGCTTACCATTCAAAAACAAACAATAATATATGTCTCGTTAAATACATTTGTATGAGTTTCTATGAGAGGCATAACCATTCTTTCGAAAAATTTCAAAGGATATTATTATATTATCATTTCTCTGCATCACTCACAACAGTGCTCACAGACAGTGTGTAAAGAAACAATAAAGCAACCTATTAGTTAAGAACATTTTTAATGCAAAAATAAGAATATATATGGATTTTATATGTGTATTCTGTTTCAAACATGAAAGTTATAAAGTTTTGATCCATATGGTGTTTCTGTAGTTTAGCAGACAACCATTTAAAGATTTAGGTTACATGCTCAGCATTGCAAAACTGCTTTTATATTGCTTTGTTTTCTATAAATTTCTATAAATTTTCATCTGTCACTTTCATTATATAAATAGATTTTGTAATTTCATATTTTCAGTATAAAGAACTTGGTGTTTTTTCCTATCCTTTAAATTTTTCACTTTCGTCTTGCCTCTCTTGATCACCATCTTCCCCTGTGTGTGCACTCGGCATCTTTGCTGGTTCATTTTTTCTCATCTGTGTTGAGCTCTGCTTCACCTTCTACCTCATTATCTTCTCCACTGACCTCAGCATTCACCTTGCTCTCTTCTTCTTCACCTGACTCTTTGGTAGTGCCCTCTTTTGTTTCGTTTTCATCCTCTTCTTGATTACTGTTGCCTCTGCTACTTCTACTGCTATCGTTCTCTTTAGTCTCGTTATCTGACTGAGTCGTCTCTGGATCGTTGCCGTTTCCCGTCTTTTTCTGTTCCTCCACTGTGTCTACATCATTAGCGTGATCCGTAGTGCTTTTTTCCACCTCAGTGTGGTCTTTATCTTCCTTCTCATCTTCCACAATTTTCCTCCTTTCACCTTGAGAAGACATATTGTTTCCATCCTCAGCCTCCTTACTGTCTAGAGCCTTATCACTGCTAGATCCATACTCTTCACCATTAAACACCTTCTTATTCTTTTCTGGATCCTCCTTCTTTTCCTCCACTTTCTTCTCATTTTCTGCTATGTCTTCTCCTTTTCCATCTTTTTGTCCATCGATTTCTGTTTTTCCTCCACCTCCCCCCTCTTTTTCACCGTTTGTCTCCTGGTTATTCATCTTGTTTTCACTGCTAGGTAAATCACCTTCTTCTCTGCCATTTTCAGTGGCAACCTCCTCTTTTTCTTCTGGCTTTTCAACATTCTCCTCTGTTTCATTTGTATCAGTAGCATCAAGTTTCTGTAATGCAGTATAACCACAGAAGCAATTAATATCTCTAAATATTTTAACATATGCAGTATGTTGAATTCTTTCTGTGATTTACACTGTTCTGTTGATGCTATGGTTCGTTGGTGCTATCTGCCTCTGTACACCCGCACAGTAGATTTTAAATCAAACATCAAGAAACGATAAACAGCAATCAATTATTGCCATACTGTAACTGTTTAGGAATTACAGTCATTTTTATACATAGTTTTTAGACGCCTGAAGTAATTGAACAGTTAACTGACAAGCGGTTTCATGCCCAGGTGAAACCAGTCCGTCCCCTCATAATCTTATCAAAAAATTAAGCAGAAAAAGATCTGGAGATGAATCCAAGTATTTGGTATCTTTTCCCCCGAATTCTCAATGTGATGTCCCAAAGACATGAAAAAAAACAAAAACCTATGAGACCTATGCACTGGCCAGCTCAGCAAAACCAAAAGGACTGGAACACCATCGTTTGTTGGTTACGAAAAAAGCCTTCACGACTTCTAGACCAGTCAAGAAAACTATCAAGGAGCTTAGTCTAAAATGAAGAGATGCTTTCATAAATGGAAAGAGAAGGTGCAAATCAGTGGTTCCACTGAAGAATGGGAAGAACATAGCAAATATCTAAAAGAGCCTACACAGTTCTGGAACAACGTTTTCATCTGTTCTTTGGTCAGATGAAATCAAGAATCATGGAAAGGAGCATGGAGAAGAAAAGGAATAGCCCATGTTCCGAAGCATACCACATCATCTGTCAGACATGATGGACATATGGGAATGTATGGCTACTGAAACCAGGTCACTAGTGTTTATTTATGATGTGAATGACAAAGTAGCAGGATAAACTGTGAAGTGTACAGGGTTGTACTCTCTGCTCCGATTCAGCCAAATGCTGCAAAACTGATCAGACAGTGCTTCACAGTGCAAACTGCAAAAGCAACCCAAGAATATGTCAAGACAAAAAAAAATCTGATATTTTTCAATGGCCAAGTGAGTCACCTGACCCCAATCAAATAAAGCATGTTTTTCAGTTAACTGAAGAAAAAGCAGAGAGACCCACAAACAAGCAACTACTGAATGTGGCTGGAGTAAAAACCTGCCACCTCAAGAAGGAGGAAGAACAGCATTTGGTGATGTCCATGGGTTCTAGACTTCAGGCTGTCAGTCAGGTAGACTAGACTACCACCACTGACTTTCATTATTAGTATTAAGAACAATCCTATTTAAAAATGCTTTGTTTAATAACTTGTGAGTCTGAAAATGAGGGATTATGTATAAAAATGACTGTAAATATATATGTAAAATAAAAAGAGCGAGTGAGTAGTGTATGTTTATACCACTTCAGGTCCATTGTCTTCTAGTTTTTGGCAATCAGCATTTCCTTCATCAAACTTCTGTTCCAGTTCATCTAGAAAAACAGACAATATTAGCTCTGCATGCAAAATCAGAAGCTCATTTTACAGAGAGGTATTTGATTCCTTAAAGTACCGAAAAAAACAAGTTAAAGCATGTTTTCCAGTTGTGTTCCATCCTAATGTGCAATATTGAATACTGAAAAGGCTTGTTGTGGCCAGTACAACATAAAGGAAAGGTAAATAAAGAGTGTCCTACTATCCTGGTATAGATGCAGTAGACTTAACTGGACTCATTCAGAAACAAACATGTAAAATACAGTAAAATAATAATAATTGACAATGTTAATGAATACATGTTAAAAAAAAAAAAAAAAAAAAAAAAAAGGCAGATGAATATAGTGTCACACCTGTAAAAACTTGCCCTCAAATCTTGTCAATCTTTGGGCATTAAAGAGCCAAAGTGTTCCTTTATGTGCCCACTGCTCATCTTTTCAAGACCCTGAAACCAAAATTTTCGCACTCACTGCAAATTAATTCATTTTACAAACCCAAAAAATCTGTCCCATAAATATGGGTGCTTTTATTCGTCCTTCAGTCGAAGTCTTGTTGAAATTATTCAGCTTTTATTCAGCAGATGTTGCCAAATTTGAATACATGCAGCACAAGAGTGACACCTGCTGGTCTAAAGGAAAAGCACCCAAGATAATTTGTTGCAAGTAAACAACTTTCCCTAGACAATGGAAGTGTGCAGGAGAGAGCCAGTAAACATTTTATAAGCTCATTTAGTGATCTAAATTTTACACTGAATGTTTAACATTGTCTTCATCTTTATTATCACCACTGCAGTAATCATCCTAATCATCACCACAGGCATGCAAAGTAGATGGTTTTCTCCTTTAACCATTGCTTTTGTATGATATCACAAAACAAATATGATGACCCATGATAATCATCCAACAGACTAGAGGCCTGTAGAAGAAATCCTCCAGTTCCCCCCGAGGAAACACAAACAACTGTAAAGTGAGACTGGGAGTCCAGGAATTTAAATGAAGACATCGTACTACAACTCCAAACAAGCTCAGCTCAGCAAGGCAGTTCTGTTGGAGTGTGAAAATGGATACGGGGCTTTTCTATTTTCATGTGAGCATGTGCATCAAAGACCTTGGAGTAATTAACCCTAAACATAAGAGGAAGACAAGTATACGCTCTGATAAACAACATAATTACACACTTGTTTTGAAACATTGGATGAGACTGAAATTTCTAATCAGGAATGAAAAAAAGAACAGTGCAATTAATATCTTTAATATTAGTTTTCCTTTCTACACATACCGGTTAAGGAAGAAAAATGACTCCGGTAGAGATTAGAAGAGTTTATGGAGACATTTAATGCATTTCAAATGCAAAACTGATTGAAGTTTAGCCATGGTGGGAGATGAAACGTTATGGTAATAATAACAGACCTCTTTAAGAATATTTTATGGAAATCACCCCGCATTCATTAGGAGTGAGGGCCAAGCGATTCAGTGTAAGCAGTAAGCAGAGGAGGAGCTGCTATGACTCTAAACATCTTAACATGATTTAAGGATGAGGAACAGGCTCATGAAAATGCTAAATCAAATTAAATATGATATTTAGAATCTCCCCCTTCTTTCTCATTCCAGTATATCCGGAGAGTCTGGCTTTGCAAATGGTTGGACTGCTTTATGTATGTGTGTGCAACTGAGTGTAAAATGTGTCTGACTTTTCCTTTCATAATCAGGCAAACACACACACACACACACACTCCCTCCTCCACAAGGCATAAGCAGACAGAGCACACCCACATTTCAGATGATGTGCTGCATCCATTAGTAAGAAGTAAAATTGTATGCAACTGCAAGCAGATATAATTACTCATATAAACGACTCTTGCTGGCATTATCTTGGAAGGTAAAGTTACAGATGATTGTCGCTCCAGAGAAATGCAATAAAACACAACTCAAGATGAAGTGATAGGCTGGATAGATTGCACACGTGCACACACAAATACAGTCTGCTTTTAGCGATGCAGGGTTTTTTTGCTGATCTAAATCCTGAAATGCATTGTTAAAAAGTTGCCAAAGGACATTTCACCAAATTCAAGTCTTAGCACAGTAGCAAAGCAGGTATTTTATCATTTTGCCTACCAGATGTAAAGGATTGCTGAAATCATGTGATGTTCTTAGAAGGTGTAGTGAAGAGGTTAATACAGAACTTAATAATCAAACATGAGCAAAGAGATGCATTCTACAAGAATGTTTCAAAGATTTTCCACTCCTTCAGGAAGCACTTTAAAGTCCAATAAACTTCTCCACAGGACATTTTTAACCACTATTGCAAAGGAATCTGTGAGTGAGTGGTATAATCTACACTGTTCTTTTTGTTGTTCTGCAAATTTGCAAATTATTCTCTAATTTGTGTTGGGACTTTTTAGAAAACCATTAACCCAGGTAAAACTCTTCTTTACCTTGTTTTTTTAACCAAATCTTCCTTACAGAAAAAATAACTACTGTGCTCTGTCTAGTATCTGTGGATACTAGGTAGGATAGACATTTGTTATTGCAACATTTTCAGTGCTGATGATCACCAGGCATAATAACCTCTGACAGGGTGACACTTGCAGTAGGTTGTAACTCAGAGCAAAACAAATCACTGCTTTACACAGTAAAGCCAGTTTCTGCTGATCCCTTATTCACAAGGGGGTCACTCTGCATGTTTGATTTAGCAAGATGCCCTTCCTGACACAACCCTCGAGGGACTCGTGTCTCCTCTCAGGATCAAGCTGGAGCGCTTTTGTTAAGCGAGTGTGTAAACTACTACACTGTGGATGCACCACACTACATCACACACATGTGTACTTTTATTTATTTATTTGCTTGGCCTCCACAAGCCTGGTCTACTTTAGCATTAACTGTACTGCAGCTAATAAATTCTCAAGTCTTGAAATACTACTTAATGGACCTGAATCACTTCACACATCACTCCTTGTATTTCACTGGACAGTACAGTAAATTGCATATTTACACCCAGATGATTTAATCCACTCAGCCTGTACCTGAGTTATAGTTGGGTGTAAAACAACATGCACAGTGATTTGGAATGCTGCCACTCTGCATGTGCGCTCCGGTCACTGACCAGGGTCCTGTTAAAACATGCAATGACTGTATGGCTACATGGGAGACCCAGCTGCTGCTGGCTTTACATAAATCTGAAACACAGAAAAGCTGAACAGCTGAGAATAAAAATGGTTGACTGGTCTAACTCTTTCATTCTGTGATACCACAATAACATGACTTGATACTTATAATGCTAATGATTTGTAAATGAAGATTTGGTGACTCACATGTCACTTACTCCAAATCAACCCTAAGGACTTTACTCATAAAGACAGCTGGAATCTCCCTTTGTTGGTATTATTAGAATGGTAAGATCCACCAGTTTCGGAGCTTAACTCAGTACAATGGATCACTATCTTGGCATTTGTTGCCATCGCTAAATATTATTGTTATATAATGGAAGTGCAAAACCTTGCCATGTCCTTTTAAAAGATATGGTATATTGAAATGTCTAGCATTAAGAATAGACACAAGCTGTCTACACTGTGGCATTAAGTATTTCTTATGTATAGCCTTTATCTTTGAGATTTGTTTCCAAGATACATCTGGAAAAAAAAATGCCATGCACTTTTGTGTAGAAAATTCCTCATATGCTCTGTGCTTAGATAGCTTTGACATTAAATCAAAGAAAACCTTTGCTTAACAATGTTGCAACCAGACAGCCAAAGTAATATTTATAAAGGTCACAGCTTCTGTTAAATGTTTAAATAATTCATGGAGCTTTTTCCCCTGCACTGTTCTCAAAGTTGCCTGAAATCTTGCCATTGACCGTTTTCATTAAACAAAGGTTTTAATCTGAATGAATGTCTAAGTGCAATATGAACACATATTAAAATCTGATTTCTTTTCCTTTCTACATAACTGAAAAAAACATGAGAGCATGACCATTTTATTCCAAGTTCAAGTACTTATGCTGTTGAGTTGTAATCATCAAATCTAAGAAAACACTGAACGCAATTCCTTTCTCTAATAATTCAAGCACTGATAGTCTTCTGTATATTTATTTAATTACTAATTGATTTATATCTTTTCTGATAGTTGTTCATGTTCTCTTTATCCTCTAAACTACATTATATGGACTAAAACTAGAAGAAAAGAAAGAAAAACACATTTTAAAATGCATCGTTGATGCCATTTGCTTGCATTCCTAAACCTCTCTTTAACAAATAATATAAACTTTAGATGGCCAAATGAAGAGAAATGCTAAAAAAAAGACAAGCCTGAAAAGTAGAGATTGAACCTGATAGACATGAGGAATATTTGTGTCAATAAGAGTGTCACACATCACCTTAACACATCACCATCACAGCCGGTGCTGTTGTATGTCACAGCCAAAACACTTGTTAACAGATGAATGTGGCAGATTAGTACAGCTTCCCTGCTCTTTAATCCAGTAATCCTGCATCAATGGGTCATGAAGAACCCTTTTCTGCTGTAGTGAAAAGGAAGGAGATGAAAGGAATAGAAGAATCCACGAAGAACAGACAAGCATGGCGGTGATGTCGGAAATTTGACATATGAGCGTGTGCACAAATGCACATAAAAACAGACATGTGTGCGCACACACACACAGCACACGTTGTCAGAACTTAGCAAATGAAAAAAAAAAAAAGTGGTGCCATCATTCATCCCTCACTGCTTAGCCTCTTTTTTGACACAGGCACACGATTTGAGATGCACACTCTCTTTGTGTACATGTCTCCTGCCTCCTAACACTGGGTTGAACCCTATTTCACTCTGACAAGCATTATAGATACATATGCTAACAGGGCTAATTCCCCCCAGCAGAATCACATTTTATGACACCAGAGGCTGAGGTTTGATCTGGTTGGTTGGCTTGTGCATACGCAAAGGCATGCAGAGACAAGCATAATCACACAAACACACATGCACACAAGCTCACTCACTCATGTCCAGCAATTTTTATTTCTCTCACATTCAACTTTCAAATAATACAAAGAATGGTTTTTGTTCCCTTTCTTATTTAAAACTGACTTCAAATCAAAGCCCTTTTGAGAAAATGTATGCTGTACATCCTTCATAAAACATACTTAAATACAACAGAAATTCAACTGGCTTCTGCTACCTTCAAAAAGATAAAGTACAAGAAAAGAAGGGAGCCATGCTATTCAGACATGAAGGTTCTGTGTAAAGTGAATGCCCTTGAAGTATTAATGCAAGTGCAGAAATCATGTGTGTGAAATTCAACATCTCTAGATTTATATTTTTAAATAAAAGGCATGATGAACCATGTTGGAATATTGGCTGCTCTGTAAGTAAATAGAAGTAGAAATAGAAAGCCCATTTTTAGCTAAGCTGATGCATTTTTTTTTTACCCTATTTCTGAGGGTTTCAAGCTGCAAAGAATCCAGATTTTCCACAAATTTTCCTATAGTAACTTCCTATAGTAACTAACTACAAAGTGGAAAACAATGTTTGGCTTCCACTTCTAATCATTATTTGTACTGTAGCTTGCATTACATCCACTATTTATTGCATTGTGTGCTATTATTTCTTCCTACAAGAAAAAGCATCCTGGATTAAAAGTATTCCACAAATTTAATCACACAAAAAGTTCTTTAGGGAACAAAATAAACCTGACCCTTTAATTAGTGTCTCATCCACCCCCCACCAACAGTGTTAATGTAATAAGTAGGCATGTACACAGCCTGTAAAAGTTCAGATAATCAGTAGAACCCTGCTCTGCCTTTACCTTTCCTCTCTCTCCTCTTGTGCATACCTTTTTATCAGTAATTTCTTCTTGAAGTACAAGGCTCTTTTGTTGATTTTCAGAGCAGCAATTTGGCGCCAGCGAGGGGCCCAGGCAACTAAAAATCTGCTTTGATGACTCTAAATGGAGAGATTATCCAAATGAAAGGCAATTATCCAAACCCCACCCATCCCTCTACCCGTTAATATCTCTCTGAGCGTTTTTTTTTTTTTTATTCCATCCAGTACTCATGCTTCATCATCCCTTGGTTATTCATCAAATTCACTGTTTGATTCCACCTGTTTTCCCTTTTCCTCCCTTCTCCACCTCCATAATGTTCTACTCACTTCATCATCTCAGCTTTTTATTCCCTCTTTTCTCCTTCTTTATCCCCAATCACCTGTCTAAACACATCCTTTTCTCCTTTTTCGGTTACGCTTTTCTTTGTCTCCCCTTTTGGTTCTGCTGCATTCCCCTTCTTTTCCCAGGAGAGCCATTAACTGAATTGGCCACAGAGGCCATTTAAGAAAGAGAACACTGATAAACATCCCATTTCTATTTTGAGGCTAGCAACAACTGCTAATTGCTTCCATTCAAGCTGTTTTTGAAAGAAAAGGCTAACACTGACTAAATTGGACCAATAAGTTTAAAAGAATAATAAAGACCAAACCAACAAGCCATGTGTCTTTCTGGTTAAGTCTTTTAACCCACAGATACTGGTTATGTTTCATGCCTTCACAGTATAGTCTGGGTTAATTCCCCTCATATTAAGTGTGTTTTGAACTACAGGTCAATTTAGAATGTCTAAATAGCATCTCTGAAATTAACAATAATGTTAATAATCCTTAATTAATGTTTCAGAGAGCAGGAAGAATGTATCGTTTAGGCTACTGGATGGTATCTACCATCACACAGTAGCATGCCCTGTTTTACTCAACACATGAAAACATAACAAATATAATGAATTTAAACATATTTTATCAAAAGCGGAAATCACGAGAACATTCTGGAACTGTTGGGAGTTGTTATGCCTAACCACTAAAACCTTACGTATGTGGCATTTTCACATATGCTTCCCACATACTACATAACTGCATGATGCTTGATTTAAATATCCTCCTCTTTATATTTTATGACTTGAGAAAGGAAATCCCAGAAATACGACACAACAGGTTCTGGTGCAAAAATCTTTGAGCTCCCACCTCTTCCAAACAATCTTATCACTGCACTCTCAATGCCAAGAGTACTTTTTTAATGCCAAAACCCAGATGGCACTGGCATAAGACATTAGCAAATTTGACCTTAAGTCTCTTGGCTGGCTGGGAATACTTTGGTGAATATTGATATATATCCAAAATCAATTGCAATTGTATGGGTCAAATTTGACCCTGAACAGCCTCAGGGTACAACAATTTATATTATACAATACAATTTTTAAATACATCTTGTGTATTTTGGGTCACTTTATAAAAAGTCTTAAAATCCAGGTCAAAAGCATGACATTTAGGGTACGTTTTCTGCTGTCAAATGTCAAAAAAGGCTACATTTGACCTGAACAGGATGCAAGGGTTAAGCTGGGTCTCTTTGTTATATTAAGGTCAAATTCATGTCATTCATTCCAAGTTTGCTGCATGAGATGTCACACCTCCTCTCCCTTCTCTCTGCTCTCACTCAGCATTGTGTTCCCTAATGAAACAGCAAAGGTAAAGGCTTTACAATAGATGGTGAGTAACGGGGACTGGTGAACACACACACATAGACACACGCACTCAAAAACTAAACTCCATGTTGTAAACACAGTGAGTGCACTGCAGAGGGAGAATCTCCGGTTACAGGGTCACTCGGTCTCGTTTGTCTTTTTTTCCCGCTGTCATCGGCTTGCTTGTCCTTACAGTCTCATCCCTCATTCCAAAGCCATCTTTGACAAATACATTTATAATGAATTGATGCTTTTATAATCATATAATATCTTTTGTCTTGGTTCCAATGTTCCAACACATCAGAGATCTGAAGTGTGGGTTTCATGCTTTGTACTTTCCACAGCCTCTGCCAGTCTGGCAACCTTTTGGCTGTGTTCCTTTTGGCACCAGAGCGGGGTGTATTTACCTCATGCCCGGCCAGGGCAGGATTTCCCAAAGGGAAAATAACACCAAACACCTCTGTGCTGCTTACAATCACCATAAAAGGTGATATGAACACTGTGTTCCTGTTGCAAAGCCAAATACTAACACAACACTGAATTTAACCTACCTAAGATGGTAGGCTAAAGGGACATTTTTATTGTTGTTGTCGTTGTTGTGTAAGCCAGTATTTGTTCATGTTTCATTTGAGAACCAAAAAAACAAAACAAAACAAAAAAAAAAGCAATAAATAAAAAGAATAAAGATGTCTTTGGGAATTAAATATACTGCTTAGAGTGAAATCAGGACCATGGACAGAGACAAACACTCCGTCTTTCTATGAAACCAAACAAATAAGGAAAATATTGTGTCTCACTAACATGAAAGGACTAAGAAAGCATTGTACAGGTCAAACGGTGAGGACTGCATGAGAAAGTGAAATGTCCTCAAAGCCATTTAAAGATGTCTTATGTCAGATTTTGTTTTCTGAGATGTCTGTCTGTTAATGTAATTTTTGCTCAATGTCATCCAAGGGGACCAACAATGCAGTATGCTTTTCTGTGCCTGTAATATGACGTGCCACACAATCTGATACAGGCAATTTTGAGGGTGACATTACAGGCTGCAAATGCAGACATGAACATACCAACACAGAGAACACACACACACCTCAGTTCTCTCGTTTGATGCAAAAAGCCACCTCCTCTGAACCACAGTCACAAATTCTCCATGCTCTTTTGGGGGTTCTGCTGTCAAATCCCCTGCCAGAGAGCCAACAGGCAAAATCTATTAAGAGCCACAACATGACGTAATGTGGTTCATACCACAGAATCAGTTATAACAAGGTCAGCAGCAGTCTGCAGAAGATTTGCTTCCCTTTGACTTTAAAACTGATAATCATAAAGACAATGGATGAATGGATAGATGGATGAATAATAATAATAATGAGATTAAGAGTCCCAGAGCAGCAAAACCTCCTAATTTCCAAAAAAAAAAAAAAAAAAGGATGGCAGGTGCCAAACTTTCTGTAGGACATTATTATATACGTATCACAAGAAGATGACGTAATGTGTTTGTTGTAATAAAGGTTAATGTCATCATGTTAGACCTACTTTTAATATTTCATGGCAAATATTTTGCAGAGCAACAGTGCCACTGTGTGGACATTTATGAATGCAGCAGGTTACATAAGATTCCAGTGACAAAGCATTACATCATATTTTTGTGTATGTTAAACTCTCAGCAGCACATAAACACCACTTGTGAAACATGGGATGGCAAATTCTTAAAGAAGTAGATTATTCTGATACCTTCCACTTGCACACATCTACCATACTCTATAGATGAAAAAGGAATACAGAAAGTGGTGATGATGATGACAGAATCACAGGAGCATGAGTGTTGCTAACTATTGGTTATTGGGTATATTATTATCCATGAACTAAACTATTTTAGTTCTTGGGTAATAATATGTCAAACAAACTTTGATTAGATTCCTTTTGTATGATTTTCCTTCACTAGCTCATTTTTATTAAAATGTGACTTTTTTGACGGTGTTGAAACAAGTAAATACTACTGATTATAACTCTATGTTTAAATATATATTACAAACAAACTACTTAAGGATATAATTACAAATGCAAGCCCCAGAATAATATGAGCAAGAGCATGTCACTGCTATATTGTTTATCCAGTGTAGTCAAAGTAACCCTTAAATATAAACCTATACTATATACAGTAGCAATGCTTTCCTTTCTTTGACTTCGGGATGAATACAGCCCCGCTGAGCTTAATAGCCACCATGAAAACAAACAGGTGTAGATATTAAAATTTCACTTCTATTCACGGTGATCTTTTTCGTGTTTTTGCATTACCATTGTCAGATGCACCAGGAGTCAAGCTCTGTCTGCTCTTAATCTTCTTTAAGGAGAGCAGTCTGGCCTGAGAAATCTCTCTTACAATGGAGGACAGGTGTTCCTTGTTGTGGCTTGGAGGCGAGGCCTTAGGAGACTCTCCATCTCCACTGTCACTGCTCTGGACCATCGACTTACCCTGCAGAAAGTAGCAGTCAGATTTAGTTAGTAAGAAACTTCTCATAATCATGATGATGGAGAGTAAAAAAAGACTTACATCTTGGGTTTGCTGCATCAGTTTATCCAAAGGTGGGATTTTGAAATGAACCATAACGTTTTGTTTTTTTTAGAAACATGACTAAATATTTTATATTCACAATGAAATACAATTCTGCAAGTCCACTTGATCCTAAATTTAATTCAGGCTTAAAATTTAGGACTGGGGAGTCTAGACCACCATGTTTTTACATCATTATTTGCTAGCCATCCCTAAATAATTAAACCAGCAGAATTTTTCAGAGAAAATCTTTTCTCTGTGCTTTGCATATTAAAGAATCCTGGAAAAGTTTTGGATTATAAAATATAAATAAATAACAGCTCACAAAATATTGGACTACTGACATTTTCACTCTGTTTTGAGAACCTGTAGATGGGCGGCAAAGAATAAGATTTCATTCTGTGAAAAAAAGAAAACAGACAAAAAGTGTTGACATATATATTTGATACTGCAAAAATGATTAACGAATATTGACTTACATACATGAAACCCATACATAAAGGATTGAAGTGTAATACATTTGAACATGACATGTGCAGGTATATTTAGTGTGTACGTGTGTGTGCATGTACATGTCTATGCATAGGAATAGTAGTGGTAGAAAAGTTATTTTAAGCTATATAGTTTATGTCTTGCATATTTCCACAACCATATCCATAATCACATACTGTGTATGCTACCATTGTATATAGTGCATTATCTTACTTCTTTTTTATTTGTTTGTATTTTATTTGTATTTTTTGTATTTTCCTTCTGATATCTGTACTTGAGCTGAGGTAACGCAAAAATCTCCCCATCGTGGAATCAATAAAGTCTTGTCTTATCTTATCTTAAATAACATCTGTTCACAAACTTCCTAATATCTATGTTTGTTTTTTAGTCTGTCTATAATTAAGCTCTTCATAGTTGTGTGTACGTGCCTATAATATCTATCTGTAATCATAATCATTTCAAACAGAACACCTTCATACAGATGGAACATGCGTGAGGATTGTAGTTTTCAAGGGAATTAAAAGCAGCTTTGTAGCCCTAAAGGAGTAATTAGTTGCCCCAGTGGAAAAGATCTAAACACAAACTGTACGGTTTCCAAGAAGCATCCCTGGTCACCATAGTATTCTATTTTTAAAGTTCCACAGCTCTTCATGAATGACTCAAGACTACACATAGTGATGGATATTAACGGTGCTCATGACTCACTGCTATTCGTGTGCAATTCTATTGTAGAAATGCTTGTGTTTATTTTTAATGCAGGCTAAATCAAATGCAAAATTTCAAACCTAATGACATCATTTTGCAGATCTTAGATGTGTGACAGTTTGGTAAATGTCAAGTCTTCATTTTTGTTTTTAAATCAAGCACTCAGTGTTAAGATAAAGTGTTACTTTCTTTACCCTCTGACTCGCCTCGTCCCTCTGGGTTTGGTGAAGAGCAGATCACTGTAAGGAAGCTTCTTAAACTTTTCTCTTCCCACAGCCACATAAAGCTGACCACTCTCTAGCTGATTCCCCTCAGTCACCTGTTGGCCTTCATAGGTAAAGAGACTAGAACACACAAAGAGAATCAAAAGCCTTATTGTTTACATCATGTGCTGGCTCCATGTGATCGTTTATTGAGCTGGTTGAAAAATGAAGCATACCGACTTTTGTTGTGCCAGTAGAATGTATGTTTCATATAGTGTCAGAGCAGATAGACTACCAGTTAAAAGTTTAGACACAGCTTCACATTTAATGGTTTTTCTTTATTTTTCTGACTATTTACATTATAGATTCACACTGAAGGCATCAACACTATGAATGAACACATATGGAATTGTATAGTAAACAAAAAAGTTAAATAACTCAAAACATGTTTTATATTTTAAATTCTTATATTTGGTGTCTTTAGCATATGCCTACAATATAACTGAATGAGAAGGTGTGTCCAAATTTTTGACTGGTAGTGTATATTTTTACTTAATAAAAGAAAATCCATTTTAGCATCGGTAGTAAATACATTTTGAGATCAAAAATCGAATCAAAATTCAATAATGCAAATATATGAAATTGGGAATAATGTGCTGTAACGGAAGTGCATGTGTTGAAAGTCTGATGCAAATTAGTTTATATAATAAAGTTTGCAAAGAAATGCAGTACATTTATGCAGTTTTTTGTTTTTTGAAATTGTCCACCTACCTTCTAACTCCCCCGAGGACTCTTAAACCCATCTTCTCTGTAATCATTTCTAGTATCTTGTCAAACTGGCCCAGTATCCTCTGGTGGACCAACAGCCTCACTGCGGAGTTCAATATATCACCATTTGCCACCACACTATGGAAGGGAAATGCACAGTTAAAAAAATAAAAGGCAGAACTTTGGTGCAAACTGCTTCAGTTTCCATTGTCAAGTCCAGTTTTTCTTACACTACCTATCTACTACATCTACTTCTTTTCTATGTCCAAATTGGTCATATATTTATATTGTGTATTTAATCCAAAATAATGGGACAATTTAAGAAGATTTTTTTCCCAAAGTGAAGTTAAAAACTTGAAAAATGAAAATTCAGCTTACAATATGGTGCATGGCTCCTTGATGGGTTTCAGGAATCGAGCTGACACAATGAATCTATTTGGTGGAAATGGTTTAATCTAAAAAAAAGAGAAAAAAAGAAACAGTCAAAAAGTGTCAATAAGTCTATATCAAACATACAGCTGTTAATTAAATTTATCTGGAAGAAAAAACCTATTAGTGCAGTTTTTAATAATGCATTAAGCTGAATGAGTAATGTTGATGTTTTGTGATAACAGGACTAAGTTAAAAGCTTGTTGGTGAATCACCTTGTCCACATGGGATCTGGAGGCTCAAAACAACAGACCTGTATAAACTTTAGGGACTTTGCAGACCAATGCTCATACTGTAGTCCAAACAGAATGGGCACTTTACTAACCCTTCATCCTAAATACTGGATACAAAAGACTCATCAGGGTTAATAATAGCATGCAAGCTCTAGAGTCAAAACTAGCAACAACAGTTTGACAGTAATTAAATGGCTTTGTAAAATCATTTTAACCATACAGGGAGTGCAGAATTATTAGGCAAATGAGTATTTTGTCCACATCATCCTCTTCATGCATGTTGTCTTACTCCAAGCTGTATAGGCTCGAAAGCCTACTACCAATTAAGCATATTAGGTGATGTGCATCTCTGTAATGAGAAGGGGTGTGGTCTAATGACATCAACACCCTATATCAGGTGTGCATAATTATTAGGCAACGTCCTTTCCTTTGGCAAAATGGGTCAAAAGAAGGACTTGACAGGCTCAGAAAAGTCAAAAATAGTGAGATATCTTGCAGAGGGATGCAGCAGTCTCAAAATTGCAAAGCTTCTGAAGCGTGATCATCGACCAATCGAGCGTTTCATTCAAAATAGTCAACAGGGTCGCAAGAAACGTGTGGAAAAACCAAGGCGCAAAATAACTGCCCATGAACTGAGAAAAGTCAAGCGTGCAGCTGCCAAGATGCCACTTGCCACCAGTTCGGCCATATTTCAGAGCTGCAACATCACTGGAGTGCCCAAAAGCACAAGGTGTGCAATACTCAGAGACATGGCCAAGGTAAGAAAGGCTGAAAGACGACCACCACTGAACAAGACACACAAGCTGAAACGTCAAGACTGGGCCAAGAAATATCTCAAGACTGATTTTTCTAAGGTTTTATGGACTGATGAAATGAGAGTGAGTCTTGGTGGGCCAGATGGATGGGCCCGTGGCTGGATTGGTAAAGGGCAGAGAGCTCCAGTCCGACTCAGAGGCCAGCAAGGTGGAGGTGGAGTACTGGTTTGGGCTGGTATCATCAAAGATGAGCTTGTGGGGCCTTTTCGGGTTGAGGATGGAGTCAAGCTCAACTCCCAGTCCTACTGCCAGTTTCCGGAAAACACTTTCTTCAAGCAGTGGTACAGGAAGAAGTCTGCATCCTTCAAGAAAAACATGATTTTCATGCAGGACAATGCTCCATCACACGCATCCAAGTACTCCACAGCGTGGCTGGCAAGAAAGGGTATAAAAGAAGAAGAACTAATGACATGGCCTCCTTGTTCACCTGATCTGAACCCCATTGAGAACCTGTGGTCCATCATCAAATGTGAGATTTACAAGGAGGGAAAACAGTACACCTCTCTGAACAGTGTCTGGGAGGCTGTGGTTGCTGCTGCACGCAATGTTGATGGTGAACAGATCAAAACACTGACATAATCCATGGATGGCAGGCTTTTGAGTGTCCTTGCAAAGAAAGGTGGCTATATTGGTCACTGATTTGTTTTTGTTTTGTTTTTGAATGTCAGAAATGTATATTTGTGAATGTGGAGATGTTATATTGGTGTCACTGGTAAAAATAAATAATTGAAATGGGTATACATTTGTTTTTTGTTAAGTTGCCTAATAATTATGCACAGTAATAGTCACCTGCACACACAGATATCCCCCTAAAATAGCTAAAACTAAAAACAAACTAAAAACTACTTCCAAAAACATTCAGCTTTGATATTAATGAGTTTTTTGGGTTCATTGAGAACATGGTTGTTGTTCAATAATAAAATTATTCCTCAAAAATACAACTTGCCTAATAATTATGCACTCCCTGTATTTTTAGTACACGAAAGTACAAAATAAAGAAAGAGCAACATCAAAGCTTTTACTTATAAAGAAAATCCGCTATTGTCCACACTAAAATCATCCGTGATGTCCATGACAGCAAAAGAATGAGCTCCCCTGTGATGTGAGGCTGCAGAGAGTAAGCTCTGCAGGTTTTGTCCCACAACACCTGTAACCTACTGTGAGACTTGCATCCTAGGGGAGAATGGGATGAGGGAGGAGTTATATTAAAAGTCTTCTGGTGTGTGTGAGTGCAACCTGGCAACTGAGGTGTGAAGGTCAGAAGTAAAATTAAAAAATCTTAGATAAATAAAGGGCGGTGCATGTTCAGTGGTACACCAGTTTTTAACAACACACCGGGAGAAAATGCTACAACATACTACAGAGAGAGGCTTTGGAAACCACAGAAGATGATAAAACACCACAATCAAAAATCCTGAAATCTGCTGTTTGCTAGAGAATAGAATTATTTTTATTTATTTTATGTTTTTTGTTAGACCTAGCTAACCAATCCAAATCAGGAAGAAACCAAGCAAGGCAAGGCATGCATCAGTCTCTAGGGACATCGCACAAGTTTTTATTATCTATCGATTTGTTTATCAGTATCTGATCTTTCATTCTATAGTGGGCAAAAAGTCCCCACGGCTCGTTTTAGCGTCCTTGTACATAGTCCACTTGGCAGAAAAAAAAACAAAACAAAGGAAACTCCTTGTTCTTTCAGTGCATCATTTAAATGGAACCTCTGCCACATCACACACCTACTCAGTTATATCTTGAGTGTGCACTCGCTAGATACCAGTGAAGTAAACAACAATTAACAAGGTCATCTATAATGAAAGTTCTTGCAGCGGGTGATGAGACATAATCAAGAGCACGTTCTCTTTGAACGATAAACACGTTACAGTCAATAGAAGCAGATGATGACAGCTAGTGTCTTTAAAGTTGTGGTCATAAGTTAAAAAAAATAAATTACAATAATTTTAAAAATGGGCTGCACACTTTTTAGAATACCCTGACAAAATTTGGAGTGCCCCATTATTTGCTCTGACAGCAATTAGCATGTCAAATTCTGCACCTCTTTATTTTCTGACATCTTGTCCATAATGCAAATGAAGTCAGCAAAATTTGTTATTTTGGGTTCTACTAGACCATTCTGTGCTTTCGCCAGGATACATTTTATATTAGTTTAAAAAAAAAAAAAAAGGAGGTCATGAACCTGTGGGCTACCTGACTTTAAGCTCCTTTGGCTCTGACTTCATTGATGCATTAAAGATGTATTAAAAGGAGGGATGATTATGATCCATAAATCAATAATGCATGGAAACTGAGACGACAACACAGTGATTCCTCACAGAGAACAATTAGGGGGAATGCTAAACATAACACCTTTCTTCAAGGATCTTCATAAAATCTTTATGCTGTGAGTGTTCCCAAATATATTTTTCATTTTGAAGCAGTTTTGGATGTTAAAAACTGGACATAACAACTTTGTAGTTGAAATGTAGCCACTTCAACACACTAAAGTGTCTGAAACTAAATCTAATGCAACCTGTGGACTTGATGTAGTAAGAGAGCATTTGAGGAGTCTAGCTGGATTATTGGAACTGTAAATTATATAAACCATCTCTTCTAATTGCTAGTTTAAAGCCAGCTATAAAAAAAAATCCTGGGAATTCCAGGCTGTTAACACTGTTACCCTATAACAGTGTGGATCTTACTGACTTTTGAAGCCGCTTTGCCATACCTGCATTGGAACGGTCTGCATCATTTTCTTCTTCCTGGAGCCAATCTGTAGATAACTAAAAACAAGAGATAACGTGACGTAAAGGTTAGGTTTCCTGTTCTGTAAGGTATTCTGCACCCCACACATGCAGAATAACGTTTTCAGCAGTTAGCAAATTCTCATCCCTAACTGCTGAAAGCTGTACCAAGAGTTAAACAACTAGAATTTAGCCACTTGTCGCATAAAGTCAATTACCAAATGTGCAGCTTTTTACTGCACAAAATTTAATAAGTTGTTATACAGAGAGTGTTAATTTCAATTGTTCCTGCATCATCACAGCTGATATTCCAAACATTTTTATCTGAATATTTAAAGAAAATAAATCTGCATGCACTTTCTCTGGTTTTTACTGTAAAAATAAAGGAGGATGGAGACAGTATGCAATCTTTTTGCATCTGGGATACATTAACTTCCCCTCTGCTGCTTCTCCATTGCATTCTATGAATAAGTGGCTGCTCAAATCTCATTATCTGCTGCATGAGGCCACTTATTTTTAGGCTAGGGCAGAGTACACTTCTCTACAGTGCTGATCTCATTTATCACTGCCGTGAGTCAGCACTGGTGCAAAACTTTAAAGCCACGACTCAGCTCCGTGTCTGACAATTGGCTCGATTTGCGTACATATATATTTGCTAATGTCAGCTACAATGATTATGAAACAGTAGGGATATTTCAAAAGAAATTTGCATGAGTCTCGATTAACAATGATTGCTAAGGGCCAGCTTTCCCTCTTGAATGCATCCGCAACTGGTAGATGGTTTATTCCTGGTCATCTACAGCTGTATGCATCTAATGCTTATTGACGTCTGTATAATGACACAGCGTGAAAGCCTTATAAAAGTAGGCTAGCTTATTTGCCTAAACCACAATGTATGCTTACTCTAGCTTTTTGAATTTTTCCCTCCCAGCAGCGACGTACTGCTCCCCGCTCCTCAGGCTCTCCAAGCAGTCAACTTTATGACCTCCTCTCGGTGTGTAAATGTTTCTCACGGCTCCAAACGGGGCTTGTATGCCGCCCGTCACCTCTCTTAGCAAGGTTTCAAAGTTGCACATCCTCTTTTGGTTTATCACTATCCGCCGAGCATCGTAGTATGGATCGCCGTTTCGAAACATGAAAACGTTCTTCACCACGGGTTGAGAGAGAAAGTTTGGCCTCTCCGAACTCATCTTTGTGCGTAAAAGCGGGCGGAGAGGGAAAAAAACACGTTACAACAAACTCACGGTTCAGAGGTACGGGCCATTATAACGTCATTAGAGCTGTTCCATTCTCGTCAAATGTTCTGGGTTGAGTAAAAATGGGTAATGGAGGCAAAGCTTCAACCAGCAGACTGGACAGAGAAAAATCCAGAGGAGGAAAAAACTGCTTTCTGCACTTAAGAAAGTTGCTGATTAAAAGTATGATGGAGCGTATAAAAGTGCTGACGTTTCCCTGCGTTACAAATGTCAGCTGTCTGCAGAATTCCCGCTCCTCTGCACAGGAGTGTGTGGAGTAACCGCTACAGCGTGTGCACCGCTATAAACCGCAGGTGATGGTAAAAAGCCCAGCGAGTCTAAGTAGTTCCCTACTCTATGTAGACTGGGTATCATGGGAGCTCAACTGTTGGGATGTATCTATGGGAACAAGCCGTCGTCCCCTGGCCGATTAGAAGGGACCTTGCACAGCCATAATCACCAGGTAGTCAATCATTAGCTGATGAGATGGAGACCTAAATGTTCAAATGCGCCCCGTCAGTGTGTGGGGTAAGATAACAGCATAGGCCCAAAGAAGTCCGTGATCAGAGAAAAATAATAATAATAAAAAAAAAATTGTAACCAAATACTCCTGGTGGGCAGGTGAGAACGTTAATGAGGCACCATGAGACCAGGTCGAAGCCGGGTTGCTGGTGACATCCTGAAAGCGGGGCGAAAAACATGTTTGTCTTGTGAACTGTAATTATTCTGGAAACGCAGCTTCTAGATATGTGTACCTTATGTACTTTTGCTCAAAAGTGAAAATGTATTCATACAAGTCAAAAGACCCTGATTCATTTTAATTAATGAATGCAATGTTTCCATTAGAACCAATACTGATACTACTAATAACAAGAAGAAGAAGACGACGACGAACAACAACTATTACTACTAATGCACTGTCTGTGGTTGATTTCTGTGAAGTTCTAAGCTTTCCACCTTATTTTTATAATTTTGCTGAGCAATCCGCTTGTTAGAGGTCCGTCAGATAATTCAGAGCAAAAGTTCTACACAAGTAATTATAATAAATATAACTAAATGTAATAAATATAGCCACTGTGGTGTACTTTTTTGGAGCCATTTCGGTGACAATTATGAGCGTCTGTAAGTGCGTGAATTACCTAGAAGATGATGCATAAAGTGTAATTCATTTACAAAGAGAATTCACGCCTGGGCCAATAATAGCTTACACTAGTATGATTATTATCCGAATACTGAAATTTGAAGTGGAACAAAAAACCACCAAGTTTTGCATCATATTTTTAAACACACCATAGTAGACAGGATATGAGGTCAGTTATATTAAAATGGGTTAGGTTCTTTATTTGAACTCTTCATAATGAGTAAGCTCTGTGCTCTCTTTTTTTTTTTTTTTTTTTTTTGGCAACCGAACTGTATATACAAGTAACCTTGCATTGATGGGCTGCTTATAGTGGCATATAGTGCCCTTTTCCAACCAGTAGAGGGCAGTGGACACCAAATAACGGATCATAAACACACACCTGCAAGATAAGAAGCCAAAAGAAAGTATTTTTATGCAATAAAAAGTAATTTGTGTACTTATCCATTCACAGAGGGTTGCCTCTGTTGGTTCCGTGATGTCATAGTAGTACAATAGTATGGTGCATGAAAACGTGATGCATTTAGCAATACTCTCATGACATAAGAAGTTATAGAGTATTGTCTCAAATGTACAATTAACTACAGGCAGTGACCGCTTTGTTTATTTGTTTTCTGTATGCTATGAAATTAAATTGATTCGTTTATTCTTTGAACATAAAAGACCTCCAGTTTGAGACTGGGAGGAGATGCAAACCCAGCCTCAGGTGGTCACAAGCTAGTATACTCCTAATGCTGGTTCCAAATGAGAGGGCTGCATCAGGAAATGACAAACCTTTGGAAATAAGGGAGCAGCTAAAAGTACCTCTTTTTTAATTTGGAAAAATGATTATGTTCCTAGCATTTTTTTTTTCAAAAGACATGTTTATTTAATACTTTCAGTGCACAAGGTTTACACAGTTTCAGTTAAAGTGACTGGAAAGTTGCAGAATGTGTATATCCCATTAGACACAATATCAAGAATAAGCCCAAATAATATAAGCACAGTGCACATCAAAACAACAAAATTCCATTTTCTTCCACCTTTCCTTGTGTATATGTATGTCTTTTTTCAATCTCAACATCAGTGGCAAGACATGAAATTATACATAATTGCTGTTGTTTATCGGATGTGATAATGGCACCTTTTAAACCCTATCCCTGCACAGCCAAAATTGCTTTGCAATTGCCCTTGCTTGACAACATTTGGAAAAAACTTGATGGCAAATATCTGTCATTGCCTGATAACACTAGCGAGAAACTGAAGTCGGGTGGCATCATGAAAACGTAGAAATTCAGGTATATTAAGGATCTACGTCCATATCAAATAAAATGTAAATGTACAAAAGTGCTTGTTTGGCTAAAAAGGATCAGTAGAGATAGCAGTTGATACAAAAACAGTTAAGTGCTGTAACTAAGAAAAATGTGTGCTTTTATTTTGTAAACCTGGCACATTAAGGAATCATAATAAAATGATAAATAAGTGAAGGCTTTTATTTTTGAAAATCTGAACAATTTCTGAGGATAACATTTAATTTTTTTTAAGTTAATGGGAGTTTTAACAGCTGGGATAAGATCCAGTAACGTATGAAAGACAGTCCTGTTCTTGTATTAATCACCAGGGTATGTCACATAGAAAGAGACGAAAGAGGCAAAACTGTGTACTACAGATAGGAATACAAACTTTATTTTACTCTATCTAATAATATTACATTACTATTACATTAATGTAGCAAAAGGTTCAGCTAACTTTGCATAAAAATAGGTGGTAGAAATATTCTTCAAGGAGCTATTTCTACTTTCTTATTTTAAGTATGTTTCAGAGCCTGTACTTTTTCACTTCACTTGCTGTAAAAATCTGAAATCTTTGGATTGTAATGATATTGATATGATAGTGGTTAAAAGAGTCATTGAGGCTATTATAAAACCATACATCTGTAATTTATCATTTCAAACTGGTCGATTTCCAGACAGAATGAAAATAGCAAAAGTTATACTTCTATACAAATCTGGAAACAAACACCATTTCACCAACTACAGGCCTGTCTCTTTACTACCTCAATTCTCAAAAGTTCTTGAAAAACTGTTTAAAAACCGACAGTAAAAATTTATAGATAAACAAAAACTACTCACTGAGAGTCAGTACGGATTCAGATCAAGCAGATCAACATCATTGGCACTATTAGATTCAATAGAATACATCACAAATTCCATAGACAAAAAGCAATATGTGGCTGAGTTATTCATAGACTTGACAAAGGCATTTGACACTATAGATCATGATATATTAATAAGAAAACTGGAACGTTATGGTGTCAGAGGGGTAGTTTCAGATTGGGTCCGGAGTTATTTAAGTGACAGAAAGCAGTTTGTGAAAATAAATGGTTGTTCCTTATGTATGGACATTGCTTGTGGTGTACCCCAAGGGTCAGTTTTGGGTCCAAAATTCTCCAACTTGTACATTAACGACATCTGTAAAGTGTCCAAAGTATTAAAAATGGTTGTCTTTGCTGACGACAAACATTTTTTGCTCTGGTGATGATCTGCAGAATTTATTGGAGGATATGACTAATGAAATAAGTAAAGTGAAGTTCTGGCTTGATAAAAATAAATTATCATTAAATTTGAATAAATCTAAACTTATGTTATTTGGAAATAGTAGTTTAAATACAAATGCAAAGATTCAAATAAATGGTGTTGATATTGAAAGAGTCAGTGAAAATAAATTTCTGGGGGTAATAATAGATGAAAAACTTAACTGCAGAGCTCACGTAAGATATATTCATTCCAAAGTATCACGAAGCATTGCAGTACTAAACAAGGCAAAACAGGTATTCGACAGAACATCACTTCATATTCTATACTGTTCACTGGTTTCACCATACTTAAGCTATTGTGCAGAGGTCTGGGGCAATAACTATAAAACCACATTACATTCACTTTTTACTCTTCAAATAAAAAGCAATTCGAATCATCCACAATGCAGGTTATAGGGAACATACAAACTCACTATTTTTGCAGTCTGAAATATTGAAAATTGATGATCTAGTGAAATTCCAAACAGCACAAATTCTATTCAAAGCAAAAAATAAAGACCTGCCAGGTAATATTCAGAGTATGTTTTTTTTGAAAGAAGGAAGTTGTAATTTAAGGGGTTTTTGTAACTTCAAAACAATGAAGGTACGTACTACAAGAAAAGGTTTTTGTGTTTCTGTTCATGGAGTGAAACTATGGAACAGTCTGAATATGGAATTAAAGCAATGTCCAAACATAAAACTGTTCAAAAAGAGTTATAAAAATATGATCTTCTCGAACTATAAAGAAAAGGAAAATATTTAAATTAAGTGAATGTTGCTATTTAAAAAACAAACAAACAAACAAACAAAAAAACTCATGATGTGATATTATAGTATATAGTATATCAGAAATCTGTTCACTATTTTTATTACAAATTATATCAGTAAGGAAGCTGACTAAATATTAACTGATCATTTATGGCAAAGGGGTGGGATTAAATAAGTGTTTACTTCTTCCCACTCCCTTTCAACATGTAAATTAATCAGAACTTTTTTTTATGTAATTTGTATAGTATTTTTTCCTTTCTTATTTTCTTTTCTAAATGTACTTGTATATTGTTCACATGTTGGAATAAATTACCAAATTACCCAAATTACCAATTACTTGAATCAGCACTTCAGCTTTTATTGTAGTGTTTTTTGACACTGGTATCAAAAGTACAGATATTCTTTACTTAGTTCTACTCAAATAAAGAACATCTGTACTTTTGCCACTTCTGTCTACTACTCAGCCACTGACAGCACTTCAGCATGTCTTAAATACTCTTGAAACTGAGGAAGAATCAAGAACAATGTAAACGTCCTCCTTTTATGAGATGGTTAGCATGAGGGTCTGTGCAGACCTCCTTTTGCTCTACAGGTCCATATTGCCCTGCCCATACAGATGGTGCACTAGGGCTCTCAAGAACCTAAATATCTGCTCTGGCTGGAGGTGTGGCTGAATCATTTGCCACCTGGGTTCAGTTACTACACCTGTTTCCCATCTTCAAATTACCACTGTGGATTTGAGGACCAGTTCTTACCTCAATTTTGCTGTCATACCTGCTAGTTGTCATTTACCGCCTTGTGTTCCCATGGATAGATGGCAATGTCTTGAATATATAGTACCTGCTAGTATTTTATATTTTATTATTATCATTATTAGTAGTAGTAGTTTTCAGTTTATCCAGCTATAATGTGTAGAAGTTAATTAATACCAGTGATAGTGCTATTGATCACTACTTTCTTATGGACAGCAATGGATGATGATCTAGTTTCTTCATGAGCAAAAGCTGTTTGGTGCAAGTTTCAGGTCTGTGGTGAAATTGCTTAATGAACAGGACTTCTCTACATGCCTGAGAAAATAACCTTGAAGGCAAACTAGCCAAATTTAAATATTTAAAGATACATATTCTGATTCCCAGAACTTCTTCATTATGCTCAGTGTCCCATACATATTTATATATACACTCAGGGTAAGAATAAAGTGTACCCATTGTCGATTCTAAGATTTTACATATCTGGAATCATAAAAAGATCATCTGTCCTTTAGCAGGGTCTAAAATTGCATAATAACAATACATAACAACGGCATCATTTATTTAACAAAAACTAAGCTAAAATGCAAAATTATTGCATGAAAAACTGAGGTGCTTAGCTTTCACATGCTGTTTTTGCATTTTGACTTAGATTTTTTAAATAAATAATGACACATTGTAAAATGTCATGTACTCTCGTGATCTATTTCCTCATTTAAATGAATTGAATAATTTTAAAACATGCTAAGCTTTGATAAAACTATGATATATGATGCCTTAGAAATGAGGACAGATGCACTGAACACTAATGAAACGTTTATTTTAAAACAACAACATTTGGGAATCTTTAACAAATGCAGAATGTAGAATGTTACATTAGTGCTTCCCATCATTAGTACACATCAATTAGCAAACTGTAAGTAACTAAGTAAAGTCTAATAAACAATGAAATTGCAGTGAATTAATCATCTTTTCATTCTGAATGACAAATCAACCCTTACAGTGTCATTTAATAACCAGGAAGTTAAACTTTTGATTTCTTTTGAGAGATCGTGCTTTTTAATCATCAATTGTACCCAAATGTTTGTCTTGGTGGATAAGGAATATTATGTTTCTGTGGACTGCCTCTGAAACCATTTGTCTAACGCACTTGTTACAGTAATGAACACCACAGAGTCTGGGTCACGCTGACCAATCTTGAAAGAGCTCAATTATCGGTGCTTTTCACAACATGCGGGCTGTGTTTATGTTTTTCAGTTTAGTGGTTATCTGTTTAGTTAGAATAAATCACTTGAATACAGACATGCCTGGAGGGTAGATGGCTAAAATGTCTCTTTTGGAATACCGAAGACAACGTTATGAGGGATCAATAAACCTTCTGGTTTTTGTACACAAAATTGTTCGAGTGGAACCCTGACATTTGTGCTCCTAATGATCATACCAGATTACATCATTTTTATTTAATATTAAAGTAATAGCTTCACTGATCAGCAGTTACTTAAAAAAATTATTTAGGTGCTAACTTCTATAAAGCCATCACAGTGCCATAAAGAAAGGGAAAGAAAGTATTATCGTTATTGTTGTTGCTGTTGGTTAAAAGAGAAAACAATGAGGTATATTTAAATTGAATTAATTATACTTTATTTGACAGTACAAAACAAAATTATACAGTTGTAAACACCACAAGGCACAGTACAGCAGCACAGGCATACAATTTGGGACATAGTGTTACATGTACCATAAGGAGTGATAACAAGTCATTATTGACCTGTTTGGGAAGGATTACTTGTTTTCTGATTAAACAGAAAGAGTTTGCAAGAGGAAGAAAATGTATGTAAATCTTATATGAATATATGTGCGTTTGTGTGTTTGCAGTTATTTAATATCATACAGTACAATACAAGGCTCTCTACATTACATTTACTTACACAGATATACCAGTTTGTTACATTACACACTATTTATTTGCAGTTCAATAAAAAGCAGCTTTCAAACAGTCTTGAAATACTGGTTAAGACTGTGTAAACTGTGAAATTAAAGCTTTATGCTTTCTGGAGGAAATGTGACAGTCATTGTCGCCAAATCACAACCTGAAACTTTTGAGGAAGGGGTGGGGACACGATTTGTTACAATGTGTAAAGAGTTAATGATCTTCTAAGATGAGCTGTGTACAGTTTAAAAGAAAGTACATCCCTTGGCAAAATATTCTCATTAGATGACGAGATATCTGAATTTTTTTTTAACTCACTGTGCTCTTTGGTCGATTAAATCAGCAGCGTGGCTAATGCTTTTTTTTTTTTTTGTCTATCGGTACGTTCTTTTAAACTTTAGAATTGGCATTGAGCTCATGTGACTCCAGGGCAGCTGTAATAAATGACAGTTTTATCTTCAGCGTATTTTGTGATTTTTAACCTAAAGAATTACGTTGTGATGCGAAGTGAATGAGCTCAGAGTAAAAGCTCCTTTTTACTCTCATGTCATTTTAGTTTAATGCAATATTGGAATTGGAAATAAAGTAAAAACCTGGTGAAATATGCTCTGCAGGAATCCCAACTTCATAACAGTCTTTTAACAGAAACAGCAAACAGATATATAGCGACATTAACATAATATGGACTGGGATTCAGTAAAACTTTGAGCGCTCAGCATTTCAATTATTTCTGAGCGCTGAATATTTGAAGATTTTTCACCCAGAACAATAACAACAATAAAAACATAAAGGTAATGAAAATAAAGGCCACATGCTGTTTGAACTTTATCAGCTAACTGAAAATGAAACAAACCAACATAAATAAAACGTGACATTGTTTGTGTGTAGCACCTCAACATCTTCCACAGTTGTCATGTTGACAAATGTCCATGGGCATCTAAACATACAGCATTCATTTTCTTGGAGCTTTCATTGGTCGTTATTGGGAATGGCTAATGCAAAAATATCCAAGAACATTTCTCACACTGCTACTTCGCAAGCTGCATTCAGGGACCTTTGCATTTATGGAAAAGAACAGGCTGAACACCACATGAACTGTTTAACTGAATCCCATTCACTAGCAGTAATTAAATGGTGGAGATGTCCAATGCACAGCTTCACACAAAATTAAAGAACACTACGATTTCATTGTGTGTGTGTGTGTGTGTGGGTTTTTTTCTTGGCACTTTTAAACTTCCCACCACCATTATCATTGTTTTTAAATAAACTGCTCTCCTCTTCTTTGTTCCTTGGACATTTACTGTGCATGCATTCACTCAGTGTCCATGCAGTCATCCTCTCTCTTTTTCTCTCTCGCACTCTCTCTCTTTCTTTCTTTCCCACTCTCTCTGTAGCCCTCAGACCACCAACCAGTGATGCAACTGTGGGGGGGGGGGGAAAGTGCAATGCGTCAAAGAAATAAATTACAGTACTGTGCTCCCGTACAAATTACCATAAAGTATGATTGAATTAACTCTTACAGTGAACTGCCGGACCTCCCCGTTGTCTACCAGATGATGCTCTGTCTCTGGGGTGATGGCATAAGCCAATCTCTGTTCAAGGGAAAAGAGTAATTAACTCTTGTCATACACTCCACTTAATTAATCAAGAAAGAGCTCCATCATGACAAAGGCAGCTAAAGATGGAAGATTAGTATGGATAAGAATCATCTGAAAAGATTTTGGAGCTTATAGACTTACGTCGCAAAACTTTCCAGGCAGTGTGCACAGTTTGTAGATGGCATAGAGAGGCACCATGGTCATTGATGACATGGCCAGACACCACCCAAGCATGTTAGCCCATGCAGGAAACATGTAGGAGCCATAGTTTGGGGGGTTAAATGTGGCAAAGCTCACCACAACCATGAACTATGGGAAAGAGATTTATGAACACACATGACCTGAAAAACCACTGATTAAAAGGAGGTAAGATTATTGCAAGACAACACTTGTGGCTGATGTTAAAATGGAAAGCATAGTAAGAAATGAACTCAATCATTCATTCTCATGATGAGTGAATCACATGCCTTAGCCACCCCAGGAAAGATGAGAGACTAGGGAATAATAATATCCAGTAAAGTTGTTTCCTTTGTGTACGTATTTGGAAGAAGATGCTGTAGTAACAGTGTTTTGCTGCTGACATATAGTTGTGTGAGTGTACTGCAAGACATAAGCAGAGGATATGAACAATCTGATTTATACTCAGTGTGAATGTGAATCAAAAGCTAAGCAGTGAGATAATGATAGGGTTAATGTATGGGGGTTGAAAAGCTACTTTATTCATTCAGCAGGTCTGTTGATTTTTTTAGATGCAAAATTAAACATGCTTTTTTATTTCTGGTATTGAGGTCACATGTTGTCTGTGGAAAACTAAATTCTCTGTTTAAAAGTCAAACTTTGTTTGGTTATCATGATAAAAAAAACACTGATGAGAGGAGAATCAGATCAAACTACAGTCTAAGTTTTATGCATCTTTTGATTTCACATTTTTTAACTTTCACTTGCTGGGGTTTGTATAACTCACCAGGAGGAAGCAGGGACTGACAAACTTCCAGCATAGCCTCCAGTACCTGCCTGGTCGGTGGCCAATCATCTCCTCAATGTCATCGCTGAAACGGTCCACTCCTAAAACACACAGAAATACTCAATATTACCATGACATGGTTAAAGAAAAGCAGAGTTACAGTACTGTATATTAGCTTGGAGCATAAGAAGAACAATCTCTCTGTCTTTCTCTCTGCACAATTCCAAGAGAAATTTTGGTATGAGCATTATCAACGCAGGGTGTGTGTTCATGCTCCATGTGTATACATTTAAATTGAAAGTTAAGTCTAATACAAAAAAAACTGTAATACCAGAGGTTATCAGGTATCAGTAAAAATAGCAAAAATACAGCATACCATTAAACTATTTGCATTAACCAACGTCATTCTGCAAAGCTAACCATTATGAGCTGCTGCACCATTTTTCACCTTTGTCATGATTTTGCTTCTCTTATTCCTTGGCTGTATTTTGCCTTTTTGCCTTCCTGTCCTGAAGGCATCTCTCACCGCAGAGGAATAGATCCGGAACGACTGCCAGGTATTCCGCACTGCTAGATGTACTTATGCAGTGGAGTGCAGATCAAAAGACCACAGTGGCCGGGGTCAAGCATTTCTGTCAGCAGTCAAGAGTATTGGGGGGAAAAGAGCCAGAAAAAGGCCCCCTAAAGCCTTAGGCTTGATTTATCTGACTTGCCAAGGTCAGGACCCACCAAAGTGGGGCAATATGTTGACCTCATTGCCTGGGGCCTGCTTAGTATTTAGTCCTTTATGCACCTCTTCATAGTCATACTTATTAGACATTAGACAAGAAACTCAGTCTCTGACCTTTAAATTGTTTTTCTGTCTGCTGGTGTTTCCGAATAGGGTCTAGAATTTCCACTCAATTATTATTGTTATTTTTTAATTTGCTTGTTTTTCTTTTAAGCTGTTATTGCTGTCGGTGAAAATCCATGAAAAAAAATCAAACACACATAGACTTACCCCTTCCCTCTGGGGGGGGACCCAGATGGCTATCATTACTGCAATTATCTACAGAACCACAAGAGGTCACTAAAGAGCACACAGGGGCCTAATATTTGTCTTCATGAGCTCCTACCAAAACTAGAGGTGTCTTTCTATACAGTGCCTCTTACCCTGTAAATATAATAATTTTTTTTTATTTTCTTCCTCTGTCTGATGTCATTCACAAATAATTTAATTTGTTATTGACAAAAATTATGTTAAATGGAGTATCATAAGAATCTGGCCACATGGAGAGAGTTTGACTTGCACACAAGAGCCTGCGATCTAGATATGAGGCAGCTGATTCCTGCCGGTTCCCAAGATACAATTTTCTTTACATAGTTCTTCATCACTGCTGATTGAGCACAAAGATTCACACGGGCAATGATTAGAATTCGTCTTCATCTTGCAAGCACCACAGGTACTGTATATGCTTGTGACTTGGGTAGAGATTTGGTCAGAGAGTGAAGTGGCCAGTAGGAATGGATTGTCTGGCAGCAATATTCTTACATCTAATAGAAATATGTTGCATTGAGGCACAGATGACTTATGCGAAAAGATTTCTCATCAAACCCTTAATAAAGCATCAGCTTTGTTGGCCATGAAAAAAAATCATCCCCCTGCCTCTTTTCTTTAGTCCATCTTTCTCACCATAGAACCACGCTATACCGATGGCTTCAATAAGCACTCCAAACAGAATCGATGTTCCTGCTGCAAAGTGGTCCAGCAGAGTAAACACATACATCCCTCCCTGGAGAGGAAGAGGAGAGAAAGAAAATAATGCCTGTAAGTTTTCTACTGTTACCTTGTTTTTAGACAGTTTTGCAGATATTATGTCTGTACGTATGCAAACACTAGAGTTTAACCACAGCGCAAGGATAAATTCTAACTAGCACACTAACGTGATGTGCATGCCATTAAACACAGACTCCTCAATAAGAGACTTACATTTGTAACACAGAAGAGGGAGATGAGAAAAGTGGAAACAACAATAAAGAGGGTGAACAGCTCTCTGTGCTTGTGGAGGAATTTGAATTCATCAATTAGTCCCGTGATCACTGATTCCATGCCACCCATCTACAACAAAAAACACAGCAGTTAGAAAGAAAGAAAAAGTCAGTCCTGAGCTGTTAAGTCACTGAAGAGGCCCGTCGATGCTTGGATAGTTACTGCTCCTAGACTATATATTTGAGAGTAATGAAAAACAGTAATTTGGCACAGAAAAGGTATGCTATTTGGCTGACCAAAGGGATGTAACTGTGAGTGTCTGTGTGGATACTCACTGCACTGTCAATGCCCAGAGTCAACAGCATGATGAAGAAGATAACTGCCCAAATTGATGACCCGGGTAGTGTTGCAATGGCTTCGGGGTAAATGACAAACACTAATCCAGCGCCTAAAAGAGCACAAAAACCATGAAAAAAAGAGCAAAGGTGAACAGCAGCGCAAAACAAAATGTAGTGCTCAAACTATTTCCCCTTCTAGCAAATATAAAATAAAAGTAAAAGAGGAGGTAGAACAAAAATGGATGTTGTAGATTAGCCAAAATCAACAGCCTTATAGCCTTCCCGTCAGTTTTATGACATTTTAAACTCAAAATTAAACAGTTTAAAAAGCTTTGCATAATCAACAATAAACAATCATACCATCTCTTGCAACTTTGTCTAGAGCCACGTTGTGCTTTTGGGACATGTACCCAAGGAAGGAGAAAACCACAAAGCCAGAGAAGAAACTTGTTAAAGAGTTGATGGAGCTGGTAATGATGGCGTCCCTGGATCAATAAAAGAAGGCAGAAACACGATAGTCCATAATAAGAATGTAAAACACTTTGTCAATATATCATCAGCCAGCAAACAGTCAATATCCACATAACTGACCAGACCAGCTGTGAATCAGGGATGCACTTAAAAAAAAATTATGTACAGGCTTGACATCAGCTTAGGAAACCTTTGACTGATCTAGATCTAGATAGATTGCTCTGTCAGATTTTCAGTATCTTGCATCATGTGACAAACTAGTGAGTTGTTCTTTTCATTAAAAAAAAAAGAAGAACAAAACAGCAATAACCTTTTTAAGGTTAAATGGTACGTTAAAAGCGAGTTTATGCTTTTATGGAATCCTCGAAGTGTTAGTTATCAGAAGCATTTTTTTAAAGGGCAAAACGGGGGAGATAAAAGCCACCTGTGGGTCGCAGATGATTTTCAAAGAGTGCAACAGTTTTGATTGGTGTAACATCTAAAGTAGTCTGCTGCGCAGCTTGGTGTCAAAGACATAGAGGGTTTCAAGGAGCTTCAAAGGTTATTGTAATTCACCTGCTTATGTTGCATGTGTGCTTGCAGAATCAGCTTCCCCACCTCCGTGTGCCTCCGTGAATTCCCACCTGCCTCTCCCCGTGTATCCGTACCTGTAACAGTTGTTGCTGAATTTGTTGTAGCTGGAAAAGGCAATTAGCACACCAAACCCCACTCCCAGCGAGAAACAGATCTGCGTTGCTGCCTCAATCCAGACCTGGGGAGAGAAAGAACAAGCGCACTTGTGTGAAGCGGCAAACAAAAGGCACAGGAGAGGAAAAAAGCCATTATTAGAGATAATTGCAGGAAACTCATTCAACAGCAGCAGATGAAAGACGCTTGTGAATACGGGGGGTAATTTTGCAAATTACTGCTCCATGCATCTATCTAATCTAATTCTCCAATTGCTCCCGTGCATCTCTCAATCTCTGTCCTTGCTTTCGCTATCATAAATGAATCCTTTAGTCACGCATGTGGATTTATTGGGACCCTCAACACCTAGTGTTAAGTTAAATTAGATATTTATATTGTGATAGGAGGTTTCATGGATAAGAAAAATATTTGAAATGAGTGACATAAGTAGTTTTCTCAAATTTCTTTATTGCCTCCAGGGAAGGTAGCAATTAAAACAATGCTGTGTTTACTTGCACTAAAATAATTCCACATTCAGGCTTTTGGCACAATAAAATTAAAGGGTTAATTTAACAGTAGACATAGAGGATAGCAATAGTAGAGCCCAATGCTCTTGTTATGCTTCTTGTTTGTTAAGCAAATAAAACTTCATTATGCTTTTTTTCTGTTATCGCTGTTTCGGGTTCTCTTAATCTGTGGACTTGAGCTCAGAATTTTATGTGTCAACATTTTTTGTGTGTGAGCAGGTCTGTTGTCTAAATCACTCTTTGTGGAACCATAATTAAACTAAACTAGACTAAAATAAAATAAACTAAGATAAAACACAGATTTAGACTTTCTTTTATTGATGGCCACTTCCATCTTTTATATACAGCCTGTATTTTCTACCCTTTTTTCTGTGTTGTTGTTTTGTTTTTTTCTGTTTTGGTTATTTATCTCAGAAAATCCATAACTATGCCAACAAATCTACAGCTATAAAATACTTTCTTGGATTATGTTATATCACATTTTGGGTTGATAAGAATATCATTCATCAAGATCTAGGACTTTAAATGCTAAATTTATCAGCGTTAGTTGTTGCAGTATGTGTTGGTTTTGACCTATACACTGGCTTTGCATTGGATGTCAAGCAACAGGTACAAGTTACAATTCCCTGCCATGAGAACTCCTGTTAAGCACAGTAGTATGATATGTTTAAAAAATTGTTGTAGTTGTGCATTCTTCATTTTTTAGTATTGGAGTCTCTTTACATGCAAGTGTAAAAATTAAATACAGGAAATACAAGTGAAAATGTAAATAAAGCCACAGTATTTCCCCTCATACTATATCTTCTTCTTGTGGAACACTGTCACTCTCACTTCACTTGTGTCTCCTCTTTCTTCTTTTGGCGCTCACCTTGGCGTCACAGAGTCTTAGGAAGTCCACGGAGAGGTAGGCCTTAATGCCATCAATGGCTCCAGGCAGGGTGACTCCGCGGAGCAGCAGCACAGTTAAGACCACATAGGGCATTGTGGCTGTGATCCACACAACCTGAAAGAGTCACACAAGGTACACACACACACACACACACACTCACATGATACACACAAGAAAAAGATACATGCATGCAGAACAATCATGCATTTAAAGATGGTGCTGCATTTGACTGCTATGCTGTTAAAGTCACTGTGCACCATGACTCACTTAGATTTTTAGTTTTGCAAATATAACAGTAATTAATGTCTGCTATCTTATATGTTACCTTGCCAGAAGTCTTGACTCCCTTCCAGAGACTGAAGTAGAGCAGAACAATAACCACAGCTAGACAGGAAGTCAGCTGCCAACGTGGACGACCCAGGTTATCAATGCCGTTACTGTCCTGGATATGGAGTACTGCCCTTCTGAGAAAGGAGAACATTCAAGCAAGAGGCATGGTGACTCCTAAATCACCATTTAGTGTACACTGACTGTCTTGTATGTATGAGCACATTCAAATTTAGAAAGACTTCGCTTAACAGAGGTGTGAAGAGACAGGATGAGCTCAAGAATACTGGCCTAAAAAGCTGTCACCAGAATTTCATGTCACACATTGTTGACACCAATCCATCGTCTGCACTGGGCTTAACATTGTAGCTAATTTCTGAGTTTTTTAGTTACCATAGTTACTGCACTAAATCCAAAGGGTTCCCTTTTTTTCTGACGAGAGCTTAGCGTCTTAAAAAAAAGAATAAAAAGAACATATGCAACAGAAGGTAAAGCAACACCTCTGTTGACTTCTCTCCAGACATTTAAAAAGAAAAAAAATAACCTATTTTATTATTTCTGTCATGAAAATGTATCAACACCAATTAAATATATGTTTAAATATGTTCCATATGAACTACAGGACGTAAAATACCATTACTAAAACACACACATCTAAAGTACATACAGTACTGTATGTACTGAGTAGGATATTCAGGGTTCACTGATTCCAGATGTAATCATAATAACTGCTGCAATCAAGATAAAAATGACTAAAGTTCATTATAATATTATTATTCATATCAGAAACTGAAGTATAAACTAGGCTCCAGATACCCTTCATAAGATTGGCTTTACATCCAGTCCCTGTTTCTGAAAGATGATACTTGAGCTTCACCTAAAGGGAGATTTGAGACCTCAGGCTGTCTGACCAGATGCTGCACCAAGTGTCGCTACATCTGTTGCAAGTGCTGAAAATAATGCATTATAATGAATTACATTATCACAAATGGCAGCTAAGATGGGAAAACTGCCTAAAGGTGACAACGTTCAAAGTCTACTTTATTCTAGATAGTTACCAAGCATGTGTCACGTTAAAGACTAAATTCAGTGGATATTGTTTTTGCCTTGATCCATAAATTTAGAGGCAGCCTAACAGATGAGACTAAATAAGATCAGCCAATTTTCAGCTGATATAGTCAAATTGTCTGCAGGTGGTTGTGCATAAATAGCCCACTGCCATTTTATCTAACGTGGATGAAATACTGCATCTGTCACAGCAGAACAACCCCTTTCACTTGCTGAAATAGGAGACACCTGGTCAGCTTCATAAAGGAAGGCAATATTGGCTAAATGCAGCCAAACTGTGCATTTCTGATTCTCTGTTATAATATATCTCAGCTATTTAGGCTGCAAAGGCATTCCATTACTGCACTCCAACCAAACACATCATACCTCATGCAGTAGACATGTGCAGGACTATCTAAGCAACCTTTTTTACTCCTTACAAATAGTGTGCTAAAGCTGAAGATCAGGCCAACTTACTCAAAATACTCCTGAGCCGGGGTGGCTTTGTAAATGTCACTGACTGAGCCGTTGTCAGCCCAGTCGGAGCAGTTTGGACTGTTCCACGTGTTGTTGCAATGAACCCACGGTAGCTCGCCGGTGAAAGAGGAGAAGAGGTAGAACATTGCCCATGAGATGATGACGTTATAGTAGAAACCAACATAGAGGGAGATGAGGATCACTGTAAAGCCTACACCTGTTGAGGGAAACATAAGTTATGAATATCATAGACACTAAGGATACAATACTGAAGAATATCTTACTGTCTTTCTTGTGACCAGACATAACATATTGTTAGTGCACACCATAAAGCACACTGTGAGTATACAGTAGCCAGAGTAGCCAGTGCTACATGCCTGCAGTCTCACAAAAAAAGAAACAACCTTCAAACGCTGCCTCTTTATGCCTTAATTATCAATCCATCTACCCTTTCTGTAAATCAGAAACAATGTCCACTCTTCTAAGGCTGTATTTAAATGTTAACCTTTGCTAGGAAGCATAACTGCAACTGTGCCTTATTGATTTCTTTGTAAAGTGGATGTGATATTTGTCCAGGGAGCCACGTCTCTTATTAGCGCCACATGCGGCCGTGCTATCTCTCAATCTCCCTTCACCAACCCTTTCCAAGTCCTTTTTTCTTCAAATGGATTGATCCTGGGAGGAAACCAGCTTTTTGATCAGAATAATTACTGTCAATACGGGCATGTGTACGTGTATTTGAATAATTACTGTTATCCCCCTGCTGAGAGACAGAGAGAGAGTGAAGCGTGTGATTAGAACGTCAACGTACTCTGTGTGGTCCCTGACAGACGGCACATGCTCCAAGGAACACACATAGACGAAAAACACGAAGCACGTACACACTGCGGGCCACCTTCAGACCAACAAGGGCACGATGCCACACAAGACAGCCTTATGGCTTCTCACTGTGGAGCAACAGATGGTCTGCTGTTATCAGAGGTAACTTCTTCTAAAAAATCAAAGGGAATTCAGAGAAAGCGACGGATGAATGCACACAAATTAAAGCTTGTTTAAAAAGCGTAAAAAACAGAGCCAAGTAAAGTGTATCATTATATTTTCAACTCATGACTTTGCTTAGAAACGTGAGTCGGACTTCATGTTTGTTTCTCCATTAGTGTATGTTTGGATGGCATTTCTCCTGAACTGCGCTTTGCTTAACGGTGTGTTGAAAAGTACCCAGAACAAGCATCAGCCAGTGTTACCTGCCACTGGGTGACACAAAAGGATGCGGACAATCAGAATAAAAGTCTAAAAGCCCAATTTTCATTTGCTTTCCATGTGAGTGCCAGCAGAACCTGATGTTCCGGGAGGGATAAACAATGCCTGTCGCTGCTCAGCTCAGAGACAAGCAGACAAAAGAGACTGGCATGTGGACAGGCAGGCATGTGGGCAGGCAAGCAGACAGAAAGACACGTAGGGATTAAAGGGAGAATGTTAGCAGACAGACAGCCATGTAGGCAGATGGACATACAGAAAAATGTAACTCGTCCCATGATACATTTATTATATTCCTAAGAGGGTGTGCATATATCCTCGAGTGTTTGCATATGTAAGTAAGGGTCTGTCACATTTGATTTTACCTTCATACATTTTACTTTCCTACCTTTAAATATGGGACATATCTTCCAGACTCCTGCTGCCCCCTCTCTGTTATACTGACCCAGAGCCAGCTCCATGTAGAAGAGTGGCATGCCTGCTATCACCATGAAAAACAGGTACGGCACCAGAAATGCACCTACACACACACAGACACATACACACACACACACACACACACACACACACACACAATTTTAAAAATAAATACATTTATTTACTTATGTCTTGCAGACATGTTCACACATGTAAATTCAAAGAACAGCATCAGTTTAGTGCCAGTTTACAGGATCATATGCAGTGTCAACGCAGATTATGGAAATGTAGTATTTAGTATTTTTACATTTTTCTTTCTATGTCAAACTGCCACTGTACGATAGACAGCCCTCTTTACTCCAATAATTGACTATTCTAATAAAATGAAAACACAATTTTCAAAAGAGGGGGCTCATATATAAAAGTGTAGTTTGTCTTTGAAGATAAAGTTTATGCCTCTGACAGAACTTTTGTCATATTTCCTTACATACATATTAGACTTAGCGACGTGAAAGGCTGTGTGTTAGCCTTGACCATAGCTGCAGCATCATTTACAGCTCTTAAACATAATGAGAGCTCTATGTTAAACAGCCATAATTAGTGACACTGATTGTTAGAGCTAATCTATTCAGAACAGCTGTGGTGGTTTTTCCCCTATTTTGATCTCTGTAAAGGGTTGAAATAAGACGAAAACAACGGCCATCATACACACAGATCTGAAGCACACACAAACATGTGCATGTAGTACATGCATGCATAAAGTACTCTAGCCTGTAACTAATTCCTCCTTTTCTCTGCCTTCTTCTCTCTCTGTTTCATTATTTTTCTTATTTGCCTTTGCTCAACACAGTCACCATGTTTATGCCCTCCTACCCCTCTCAATGTGGCAGACTAATCCCCTGGACTGGGGCAAAAAAAAGAAAGAAAGAAAGAAAGAAAGAAAGAAAGAAAGAAAGAAAGAAAGAAAGAAAGAAAGAAAGAAAAACACAGTTTCCTCACATCAGTCTCTTCATCAATCTCACCTCCTCCATTTTTGTAGCAGAGATAAGGGAACCTCCAGACATTTGCCAGGTCCACAGCAAATCCAATCACGGACAGGAGGAAGTCAATTTTCTTTCCCCAGGTCTCCCTCTCTTCCTCCCCACTGGGGTTAGTCTGAGTTGGAGTTGGAGTCACTAAGGTGGTCGATGTGAACTGAACCCCATTCTGTTCCTTTACAAGTATCAGCTCCACCTGAAGGGTCACCAAGTTTAAAATCAATCATGCATAATGCAGAATGGAATATTACAAACACATTCACCTTAAGAAATGTTATTCATGGTGATGTATTAAAAATGTACTGTAAAATACTATTATTTGTACTATTTTTACCATTTTTGTCATTCTTTAAAAAAAGCATCATATTTGTATAATGCTGATCTTTAGCACTTTATAGTTTAGTACAATATAATGAGTCACACAGATGAGAGAGCAAATGCAGTCATTTCATAAATTGAGACCTTTGCACAGTAACAGCCTTGTGTGTCTTAGATCTGTACTGACCTCTTTTGGACCCATCGTGTTGGAGGTGGGTTTTTCTGGGGCTACAACTGAGGACATCACGGTGCAAAATGGTAATAGTTGAAATCTCGGTAGGTAAAGCTGACAAGTCTTGAGCACAAAATGAGACAGAAAAAAATGAGTTTGTTTTTTTTTTATTCCGTTTGTGAAGAATAAGGTTTTTGATTCAAGTATAAAAATCATCAAAAGGATCACTGGGATGAAAATTAAGGATTAAGAACAATATGAGATGCTTTTAAACACTGAAACTGTAGCAAAGATATACATATTTTTAAAAAAATTAAATGTGGCATAAGAGAGAGAAAGAGAAAACACAACAGAGTCATTTGATTCAGACTGAGGGTAACAAGAAGGGATGGGGGAGCATGTCTACAAGGTCATCACAGCATGCTCGTTTTATTTCACAAGTGCTGATAACCATTTTACTTGCAGAATGGCCTAGTATGTTGATGATGCACACTATCTACCAACATGTTGTACTCCAGATTTAATTTTGGTTTAAAATTATGTCACAAAAATACTTTTTATGTGAAAGTGTATGTGTTTTTTTGTTTTTGTTTTTCTCTAAATCTTTTCAAAAGGATCACATCAAATTATTGTAATTAAATTGCAATTAATTAATTTTTCTTTTTTACTAACAACACAGGATATAATGGATATATAATGCTATTAATACAGGGAAATACAGAGTTACAAAGCACAAAACATTTTAAACTACAAAATGATATTCTTACCTTTTAGAAATAATAGCTGAACTCCGATGTCAGTTTGGATTCAATTCCAGTGCTGATGTTCTCTAGTGTGCTGTAAACTGATGCTGATCATATTTACGCAGACCTTCCTTGATAAGTTAGACTCAAAGCAAGAGATGTTAAGCACAAACAGAAGGGGGAAAAAAGATGATAATTAAGAGAGAAAAAGATGAGGAACTGGCAATCTATGAGTTATAGAAAGCCCTCCCACCCTCCTTGGCTCCACTGACAGACACACAGAGCCCCGAGCACCCTGTGGGTTTGTATGGAGATCTGTCTGCGGGACCACTCTTGAAATATGAGAAACAATCAACAACACCCCCCCATCACCGTCACTCTCCTCCCTCCCTCCTCGATCAAGCTTCATGTCTTCCTCCTCCTCTCTCACCCATCATATATCCATGTAAGTGTGAGGGGATAAAAAGCAAATACAATATTGCAACACTTATTCCCAGATGCATGCAGTTTCAGCATCGTTATCATCCTCTTGATTCAGATACATTATAGCTGTATAACATAAGCACCTAATCTTTTCTGGCCCACGGATAAGACAGCAGTGAGAGCTTAAAGCTTAAAGATTTCTAAAATAAAGTGCAATAAAATTTTTAAAAAACATAAATAAATTTAAATAATAATTTTATTAATTACATTGAAAAGCCTTAATTTTGCATCTAACCTACAGCTGTATTGGTAAATGGACTGATTCTTATATAGCGCTTTCCTACTCTCCCAGAGAACTCAAAGCACTTTATACGACATGCCACATTCACCATTTCACACTTTCTTTTATTCTTTCTATCCACTATTCACACCTTCATACTCCAATGGATGCATAGTTAGTATCTTGCCCAAGGATATTTGGCATGCAGACTGAAGGAAACAGGGATCAAACCACCAACCTTCCAATCAGTAGATGACCTGCTCTATCTCCTGAGCTACAGCCACCCTTTATATAAGGTAGAGTGGTTGTGGTTAAAGCTGTTCATAGACTTTCTTGGTTTTATGTTCAGGGAACTCACCTTTAACAGCAATACAGTTGGCAGCAATTCATTGCAATCTCAATACCCAAAGTAATAAGGTGATAGAAGAAAGACGGTGGTAGAAAAAAGAGAAAACCATACAGCTCCTTCAACCTCCAAAATAAAACTATTCAGTAAATTAATTTGCAGTGGGTCTGAGGCATTATCACCAATATATGATTTGCATAAGCTGCCATAACAAGAACAATTTTAATATATAATTAGAAAAAATGTATTTTAATTTGTCTTAAAAAATGTCTAAAAAACCAAAATAAATACGCAAAAGGGTTGGCTTGGCCGAATCAGCATGAACACAGAATACCATTATGCAACAAACTGCAATGATTCAGTCTCTCAAAATCAAATCTCTAACTTGGTTTCACCTGAGATTCAAACTAGCTTATAACAATACCTGTCTCCTGGAGCAGCTAGCATTAGCGAAAACCCTCAAAAGAAATGAAACACTGTGAGCAGCAGCAAGAAAAGACAACCGTATCTAATAATAATATGCATCGAACCCTATCCCACTTGAAATCAGTGTCAGTCGCACAAAGAACAACACACACACAAACAAAATACTAATTGAACTAAATGAAACTTTGCTTTGGGGTTTAATAGTAAGAAGTAGAAGTAAGGTGTTCTGGGAGGTTTTAATAATTTTGCCTCTTATGTGTAAAACCCAAGGTTAACATCAAAGGTCTTTCTTAGTTGATACCCCCCCCTTCTACCTTTAAAACGATCTCAGTGACCAAGTGACACACCGTGTCCAAGCAAAAATGTCATTACCTGTAATGTTCAGCAGGCAAAACAGAATCAGCACTGACACTTAGACCCCTTCCATTTCAGATTTAACCACAGCAGGACCAGGGCATTGAATAACCCAATCAGCCTGCTCCCCTTGGACGGACGTATAACTCATGTTTAGAATGGCAACTTGTTGTTTGCAAGCCAATCGTGGTGATCAATTGTCCACCAACCCCAGCTCAACTGACACAATACACAACGCACACACCTTTAAAGTGCAATCATCCTTCAAGCCTCGTATCAGAAGTTGTTGGGTCGATGTAAGCCGTGCTGGAATTATGAGGTTTCCGACAGAGCTTGGACAACGATGAGTTGAACATAATCGAGTGTCTTGTTTTCATAAATGCAACAGCTGAGACCCAGAGGAGAAGGGTCACGAGGAGGAGGAGGGGAGCAAGCAGGAGCAGAAGATAGGCAAGGGTGAGGAAAGAATGGCAGAGGAGGAAGTGAAAGGCAATGCAAAAGGAAAAGAAAATGAGAAAAATGTTAAAATGGGAAGAAGTACAGTACAGTACCAGCCAGTAATACAGTATTACTGGCTGGTAACTACTACAACCTGAAACTTTCCTTTTCGTTCTAATGAGTTTTCTCCTTTGAATAAGCAGTTACATCTAGATGATGATTTGAGAGGGTTAGTAGATGCACAAGCCCGTTTTCTCCTTGTGAGCGCCGTCTGCTTGATCATGAAAGGAGAGAAAAAGAAACACAGGAGAAGGAATGAGGACAAATTCTTAACCCATTGAGTCATGAGCATAAGCACTCATTTCAGACAATAAGAACATTCCTCCCCTCCACAGACTAACCTATTTAACCTCCTGAGCATCACAGGGGGGGTTCCTGAAAGTCTAATTCAATAATAAATTATTTTTGAAACAGTTTTTTTTTTTACTTACTTGTGTTCTCTAATTGGGAAAATGCCATTAACACTTTTCAGTTACATACAAAGCCTCTGGTAACCACAAAGGAACAATAATAACTCTTACATACAGTTATTGAGCAATTGGTTTCAACTGACTGAAGAGTCTTCAGCCATGGTAATTGCTCAGGGAGTACATACACACTGAGGTTTTGTACTAAATGTTTATGCAAGCATGGTAGCATATTGTTGCTGGATGTTTTACAGAATGGCAGAGAGAATTGCCTAGTTTTGCTACACACTAGAGGTCACACTATAGAGGCCCCTAAGTAACAAGAGTGCATGGAAAATAAATTCATTGAATTACACACTTCTGGAACTAAAGGAAAAGTCAAGGGACGACCAGTATTGTTAGCATCCATCCCCTGTGAACTCTGAATGTCTGTGAGTAACCCATTATGTACATGGATAGTGTGTCACATGCACATAATTTATGTCAAAACATTTCACTGTGGCTCAAAGTGGTGGAACTGGGTGAACAGAACAGAGATTAACGTCTATAGAGAGGTGACCAAAGTATATCTGACAAAAAACAGAGCTGGAAGGAAATTAAATGGCTGAATATACTTGTGCAAATCATTTCATAAACATGACCTCAACGTATTGTGAGTCACATAATTTGCTAGATATTTAACTTAAATTGTACCATTATGGATTTCTCCTACCCCAGTCTCCGTCATGCAGCCTACTGCAGCTCAACATACTGGACTTAAAAGAAAAAAAAACAAAAAAAACCCCACTGCATTTTCTCTGTGTTTCCTCAAGAGGGAGGCATTTCTGCAATAACAGGTCAAGAAAATAGATGACTGTATGAACATGTGGCCTGACTACGTTTCTATCAACCTTATAATTCATGGTTATAGATGTAAGGCATATATGGAAGATTAAAACAATTTAAGAATTGATACTGCAATTACACTTTCCTCAATATCTTTAACATGCGTTATACAGTAAAGCTAAATTCATAATTACAAATAGAATTTTTTTCACTGCAAAGGCTTTCTTGTACTGATGTAGAAGTCATTGCACCCCAACCTCACATAATAAAACCTCTGTTACAGAATGACCCAATAACACTGTGACAGACAGGAGGAGTGTTGATGCTTCTTTAATTCCATCGGCGAGTCACATTAACAAGTTATATCATAGCAGTCCTGAACAAATTCAAAACTCTCAATCATCAAAATGCATTAACAAAATAAAAACAAAAACTTATTCAGAAAAAAGTTTGAAGTAAAGCTACAGGAGAAAAGTAGTTCAGTTTCATGGTCCATATACAGTGAGCCATCAGAAAGTTAATATCGCTCTTTCAGAGTACACAAGTCTTTCGTCTTAGGCTCACTGTTAGATAAACTGTTTAAGCAGGCAGTAATAGCATACAAGTTCTCTCATAGGTTTACATTTTCTCAGACTGATACAAAGTCAGGAAAAACACTGCCTCTACTGAGGTACCTGAAATGAAAATATGTGAGTGGAGGGAGACAAAAAAGTCATGAAAGGAAATTTAAATAGTATTTTCATATAGCCCCAATGCAGAATTGTTCTGAATATAAATACTGACTATATAAAAAGCAGATCTTTGACTTGAATACATATCATAGTACATCATCATCCTCTGACCGTCCAGTGGAGCTTTCCATTTAAAATAAAACTGCAGGAGGGGTTACTGTGGCTCAATAAATCGCATTCTGTCAGGTGCTGAAATATTGACTTCCTGTTTCAGCCGTAATTCAAAATAAGATTCCCCATTTATATACAAAAACAGTATGGTTTCAAACATACAGAGTGAACTGTTAACTATGCATTAGAAAAATCACATCACTAAGAAGTACATTTAATACTTATCCATTTCACGGTGCAAACAGGTTTAAGTCATTCAAATCTTTACACTGATGCCAAGTCCCAGAAGTTCACAAATTCAATTTCAGGCTACAAAATTTCCACAATCCTGAGATGTTGCAGAAAAGTAGGGCTAAAAAGGGAAGGGGGGGGGCAGCTTTCTTTGTGATCTATACTTTTCTCTGTGCTCCCTTTACTGTAACAAATACATGAGAAAAAAAGAATCACATTAAAATGACCTACAATACTGTTGTCTACAAATGCAACATGCTTTAGAGCAATGTGAAATATTTAAGAAGGAAAAGCTACTAAAGTGCAAGCACAAATCGATAAAACTTCAATGACAAAGTATGGAGACAATACCAAAAGATTGTCATGACATGTGTGCAGTCTGGAGTGTCTGTATGAAGTGGCCCGTCATGTGGCGGTTCTTCACCTCAGGGCTCGACATATGTACACACTCACACTTTACTTAGTTCAACCTGCACACATCACACATTAGTAAAACAAGGAGGAAGGGGGGTGTGTGTGTGAAAAAGACAGAAAACAAAACTTTTGAAACCTTAATTCCTTAGGAAAATGTCCACTGGAGATCAGTGCCGAGTGGCTTCCAATTGTGACAAGATTGTCTATACATTCTTGATTTTCGCATAAAAATTCTACAGATTCAAGGCTATCATCACGAGTAGTAATAATATAGCAATAAACCTTTCATAGTGTAAGAGGAATACAGCACAAAAACAACTGCATTATTACACAAAGAAAAATAAAATGTGGCTCATTTATCAACAATAAAATCTGCAGAGAAGATCACAGATCTTTGTCATGGCAGTGAAAATAAAAATCAGTCATATACGTATATCAAAAATTCACAAAATGTCCTGCATTTGGAATATTCAAAATGCATATAAGAACTCTTCAAAAGCATACATCTTGAGAAGGCTTAAGAGATGTGAAATATTGCTTCACTGAAAGCCATAATGGGATACACATATACACTATGAATGATCACAGATGAGATGGAAATGTGATTTAAAATAATCTCCCAAAATCCCTCATTTTATTTGTTTCCAAAATAAAATAAATAAATAAAATAAAAATAAAATAAAAATCTGACCAAAGAACTAAATGAGGAACTACTTAACCTTAATTTTTTATTAAATCCCTTCACTGTCATTAAAATTGAAATCACAACCTCACCCCCTTACTGAGTGACTAAATCAGACCCCCTGGAGGGAAGGGGGGGGAGGGGGGGGGGGGGGGGGGGAGAATCCAAAAGTAAAATTACAGGCGGACATTTCAAACAACAGACTGGTCCCTCAAATGGGGTGTATGAAGCACAATGTTACAGATGACTAAGGAGCAAACTCCATCCTGGAAGTCATTAGGGAAGATTAATTGACAATAATATGGTCCTACAAGGATAACAGTGTAATGCAGAAAATACACTTTTGCCTTTAAAATATCCAACTAAGCTACTTAACTGAATGTGCTTTCAGTGGTCACGTACAGTGATGTTTTTCCATTCTTTTCAACATTACACAACTAGCTCAAAAGGACAGTAACAAACCTAGAAGGTGACGTGAAATCATCAAATGCATTTTTGGTCCAAGTGTAATTTCTTTTAAAACATAAAAAAAAAAAAAAAAAAAACTTATGCGGGTGAGAAATGACCAAACTGTGGAATGTACATGCATGTGATCCATTGAACGCCAAAAATTGTGACATCATACAAGTTTTTCAATTTTGTCTCTGAACCCTGAGCGAAATCAAATATTATATTTATGTACAAATACATCCACACACACCAGGCTCATAGCAAGTACGACCACAAACTTGCAGAGACCCTAGTTAACCTCAAATGTGGCTATTGAAGCTAAATGCTTCAAGTAGTCCAACAGTTGTCACTGGTACCCTCAGGCCTTCCTTTTTCAGCACTTAATCCTCAATCCTGCTTAAATTAACTTGAGCCCATCCTTTCTGCACTTTCTACTCAAAAGGCAGCTATCATAAAGAGAGGAAATGGATAAAAGTTACAAATCAATGATAACCAAATACAGATGACTGGGGGCTCATTTTGTTCAGTTTCCCCTCATTTATATATTTAAAAAATAATAAAAAAAAATATCAAACAAAAGGACAGTCCATACTCTGTTAGAGGGAAAAGAATTTGCCCTAGAAATTTTAATATGTGCCTGCGCTTCAAGTATTCAAGTATTGTAACCCTAACAGCCATTGTTTGGCATTCTGACAAATCTTACTATGGAAGAGGAAAAAAAAGTAACAAAATAAACCTTTTAGAGGCTGAAAATCTCATAAATTTCACGGATACAATGGTAATAAAAGGTTATGGTAAACTTGATTTTTGTATTTGTGATTAATGAAAGATAGTCCCTTCTTATTCAGCAATTTACAGCTCTCCTTACACAACACTCCTCTCACCAGGAGAGGGGTTTGCTTTCCCCATCCAATTTCTCTAAACTCTTTTAGTTGTGTTTCTTGAGTCCATCTATTGTGCCATCGTGGTCGCTGAATTCGGGACAGATACCATTAGCCGTTTTGCTGGTGGCGGCGGCTCCTTTCACTTTCAGTGTCGACAGGCTGGGTTGGGTTTGGTGATCATTGTAGGGAGCACTGTGGAGGTCTGTGTTTTCTGTGTACAGGTAGTCGTCAGCAAAGTCTTGGTGGTGCTCCACAAAGTTTCTGAACTTGTCTGCGAAAAGACCACATGGGGGTGCCAGACACAAAGGCAGCATTAGGAAAAACTGCCAAGAGACTGAGGGCATCTTAAAATAAAGTGTCCTGGTTGTCAAATCTAATCCAATGCATGAGGGGGAAAAAAACTCACTTTGATAACTAATTATAGCTCAAAAGAATTCAGTGAAATATTTTTATGGCCGTTTTATTCGATCTCTTACCAAATGTGATCTTCCCTGTGTTGTCCACGTCAATGGCGGTAAACAGATGTGACACGCTGATGTGACTCACGCCTAAAGCTGTCTTAAGTATAACTGCTAACTCGCTTTCTGTGATGGCACCATCCTCCTCTGCCTCAAACATCTGGGGAAGAGGAAATATGATAAGATTAAAACATTCTCCTTGGCTTTGCTTTAGGGCCACTTGAACAGCATATAAGGTGACAGCCCTTGCTCAACTCAAATATCAAGCAAGTAAGAAGAGAAGATTATCATGCTCTTCTCACCTTACTTCATCAAGCTGATTTATAGATACCCAGAGTAACTGATCGGCTTCAGTGAAACCCTAAATGCACACTTCATCAAGCATTTTGAAAGGTTTTGAAATATGGGACAAATATAAATGTACTACCCAGAAGATGCGTTAATGGAGCAAATGTTATGCTGGTGCTTATGAAGCACAAAACTATTCTGCCAGTTGGTCAGATAAGCATAAATCTTACCTTAAAGGCCAATTTCATTGTTTCCAGAGTTTTGGCAGGCCTGCATACAACAGATAAGGCTATCACATATTCTCTAATATCCATTCTGTTATCTTCATGCTGAAAAGACAAGAGACCACAATAAAAATAAAATCAGACTGTGAGCAAGACTGCTATGTTTCACAGAAGCATCTGGCCGATAGCCATTTAGGTCAAAAACACATTGCAGCAACAAATCTTTTCTTGTTTAGGTTCCATTATGCAAATATGCACACTGAGTTTAGTTTAAAGAAAGCGCATACAATCCAGTTTTCTAGAAGCACTTTCTCATCAGACTACTTCAATCACGCCCCAAACTAGAACGAATATTGCTTCAGTTGTGCATTTTTCTAAAACTGCTGTTCTGTATCTGCATAATAAAAACTAAACGTGAAAATAATAAAACAAAATGCACTCAAGTAGCAGCAGTAACCACTGTGAAAGACTGCAGAGCAATCATGGTTATTAGTAAAAGGTCGCTGCAGTTTTTACCTCGTCAAAAAGACCAAACATGTCTCGCAGCATATCTGAAACTGGCACATCAAGGAAGTGTGCAAAGCCTTCCAGTCCCAGCTTCTGCCCCTCAAGCTTCCTGGCTCTGTTCCCATACTCCTGCAAAACCTTCTCGGAGTTCTGTGGTTTCAATCTGGGACAGCGATGACATAATAACATAAGAATAACAGTGTAAGCAAAGAGAGAGGGGAAAAAAATGAGAAGACTTGTGCTCCTGAGAATGAGCAAGCTATGACAACTCTATAGACTTTACAGTTATACTGTATAATATTTATGTGCTCCGTTCTACTCATTTGCATTTTCCCCCCCAACAAGCTACATGTTTTTCATTGTTTCGACTCTTTCATTCTCTGCTAGGCAAAACGCTAAATCCCTGCAGTGTTGGGAGAATATTTTGCCTTCCTCACCCTTGTGCCCCTTACTTAGTCATCTTTGATAGGTTTATTGCCTTGGAAAGTTTGAATGACTCACCCCAGTCTCCTGACAAGCTTGGCAAACTCCAGCAGACAGGTGTCGACTGGCAGCCTCAGCTGGCCTTCTGCCATGGCCAGCTGGCAGTCTTCAAATGAATAATCTGTGATGGGTACCCCCAGGGCTCTGTGCACCACACAGGAGAGAGAATGATGGGACATCAGTTTGTGCAAATCAATATGAACTTTGCTTAAGGCCAATAACGCAGAGAAAGTATCTGATACATCTACTTTGAAGTTGGGAACAATGTTCCAAGTTTTCTCCATGAATCTGCAGAGCTGAAGTTTCCCCATGTGTAGCTCAAAGCAATAATGCACAAAATGTAGTAATCTAATAGGCAAGTATAGCCCTTACACAGCATAAGACAATGATAACTAGGTGGTTCACATTCATTTAGGATTGTATTTTATATATAATTATTATACTTCTAAAGAAAAATGCAAAGTTTCTAAACAGTGTATACTTTATTTAATAATTAGATGACAATGGAAATCTAAAAGATGTGGATTAATACAACTTTACAGCTAGAGACATTCACTGCATTCACCGTTTTTAAATGAAGAGGCAAAATTGGAATTGGAATAATAACCTCAGTCAACTTTGTGTTGTGTACATAAATTGTTGAAATGTATATAATATGATCAATTATTTCAACATACTTAGCCATGATACGTCTCACATTGATGGCAAAGAGTGCAGGATTCTTCTTCTCCTCCTCTGAGGGTGTATAGATGGGAAGAAACTGTAGAAAGCCCCCCCAAAAATATCTTTTTTAAAATCATTAGCATCTCTCTCAGAGTCATATTTTTCATACGGGTAGATATGCAATTATCTGTATTGACAGTAATGCACACTTACCTCTATCACAAACTCATTGTGTAACTGGCAGAGTGTCAGCCATAAAATTTGGAATCTGGATAATAACAGGACATCAACAACAACAACAAATTACAAACAAACAAAAAAAAAAAAAAAAAAAAAAGGAGAGCCCTGCACAGACAACACGTCAACTGAAAACCTCTTACATTTTTCTTGTTGTTTATTTAATTTTCTTAATGCACAAATTTTCAAACCCTTTAATATTTAAGTTCCAGCTGGGAAAGCTTAAGGTAACGTGCGAGAATAAATTAATTAAAACACTGTCAAATTATCAAGTCATGTGAGATTGTGTGTAAATACTATGCAATTTCCATATTTGTCATTTTGAGTTTAGTTCTTTATTTATGTCTGATTTTGACTTAAAACAATGTTAGTTACAGTATGTAAAGAATGCACAAAGTGTTAAATTAAGAAAGTGTGAAATTCTGTACTTACGCTCCTGGGCCTTGCCATGTCCATGTGATTGAGTCCTGTTAAAAATAAATAAATAAACAAACCACATGAAGAAGAGACAAATTATTAGTCTCTCAAACACACTTTTACTTTTTATTTCTTGGTTCAAGTGATAACTTTGCTCCAGCTTTCTTTCTCACAGGCAGCTTATTTTCAATCAGTTTAAAAATGATTACAGTGTAATTAGTTTATGGTAAGTTAAGTGTGCAATTAAATACTCAACTCTAGCACATTAAAATTCAGTTTGGACAAACATTTTTCAGACACCCCCAACAAGCATTTCATACAGGTTTCAATATGTTACAGTTTTGATGCGTTTACTCAGAGCGAAAACATGTATTAGCTTTAGACTTCACCTGGATACGTGCTTAGGTTTCCAAAGCTAAGAGATTCATTGTGCTAATGATTATTTATTCTTTTAAATTTTGGAAGGCTTCTATCCTTTTATGGACATTTCCAAAATAAGGTTGCTCCAAAAAAATGGAAATGCTATGTTTAATCCCTTAAATGTAAACACAGTAAGATAATGTGTGTCAATAAAATTCAAAATCCATTATGCTTCATGGCAGACTGAATTTTTTTTTTTATTACCATTATATTAAAAAGTCTGTTCTCACGCAATGACACCTATTAAATGCAAATGAGGCAGCCCAGGAATTAATATTCACACAGACTAGCTAGAAGTTATTAAAAATTGGTTTCTGTACTTCGTTCTAATGCTTTGCGGCTGAATACAGATGGGCAAAATGGGCATCACTAGCGTTTTTTCTCAGCTAGAGTGATTTCATATGGCTGAAAAACTAAGTTCTTCTGAAATCGCTTTTAACTCTTTAAAGCTGTGGAACCCACCCCCTTTCTTTCCTCTAGCTGTGGACACCGACTTCATTTTCATCAGACATAATTTTCATATGTAAAATTATGTCTCAGAAAGCTGTTATGCTTTTGAATGACTAAATTCTGCAGTCATAGTAAGATAATTTGCTGTGATATCAGCAGATAACAGCCTTGCTGTGCATCATTGCACAGTTATTATCATTGTGCATGAATTTCGGCATCATAAAAGTAAAGCCAATAGTGCCATCATGAGGAAAAAAATGGCAAAACAAATTGGCATCAATCAACAAAACATTTTGGGTATTTGAAAATTCCATAACAAAAGCATCATGGTTAACCAGTCAATTGGTTTGAGGAACAAAAAGGGCGATGAGTGCTTTTCCAAATAAAATGAATTAATGCCACAGGACACGATTCTAGATTTGTTTTGTTTTTTTCTACATTTCACAGCTCCTATTTCTAATCTATCACCTAATGACAAAAAGGCTAAGGGGGGAAAAAAAAACAACTTTTTGCCAATTTACTTACCAGTTTATTAGGGTAACGAATGACCACAGGCTGCACTGGTACAGCTGGGATGAAGGCCCCTACGAGGATTTAAAAACAACAACAAAAACAAGACAGGAGACTAGTTTTCATCTGTTATATTTGTAAAGGAAACATGCTGGTCTAAGAAAAAATTAGAATAGCAATTACACAGTTAAAAAAGAAAACAAAACAAAAAAAAAAAAAAACATGGGTACTTACCTGGCTTAAAGGTGATTAGGCAGGATCTATTGGTGCACGTTCCCTCTGGAAAAATCATGATCTGTATGTATGAGAAGGAAACTAGTTAGTGGTTGATGTTTACTGCAATGTCTGGTAAAAACAGATCATGGCATTCATGCATTTAATTGGTGCAACATGGTGACTCTTGCATAACTTCACCAACTTACCTGAGGCCATTCTCCTCCAGAGCGGGCTCTGCGTTTGATCTCCTCCACAGTCTTCTTCCTGGAGTCCTGGTCTGACCGGGAAACGAACACCGGCCTGATGTACTTAATCAAAGCTTGAAGCAGAAGGAAGACAGTGGAGGAAATTCAGATAGAAATTACTTGAGAAGCCATTGCTGCAAACAACAAATACTTCTATTTCTGCAATAAATATCCCAATCGTAAATGTAGAACTGTCAAACATCAAAAGCACAAACGCTTCACTACACAGAATAATTTAATTGGGCAGAGATCTAATCTTTTGCAGGCACAAAACTCAATCAAAAGTCTAAAGTTTTTAACACAAAGGAAAAACCGTATCCAATAATGACTGGGATTAGATACATTTCAAGCAAAAACGCATAATTTTATGAAAATCTGTAAGATCCACAAAAAGTTTGCAGGATTAAATCATTGTTAAATATATCTTACATTGTACTTGCATTTCCTTTTGCTGTAAGAAAAAAAAAAAATTAATGGTGTACTTTATTCAGTGAGTATAACTCATAAATATACAGAAGGAGATACACAAATACAAGGAACACAGCTATTAAGGAACAAAAACTGTCACACATTTGATGTCAACTTCCTCTTTTGATGACAGATTAGGAAACCAATTCTGTACAATAACCCCCACCCACTCAGTGACATGCTGGCCAGTCACGGGAGCACAGTCGGTGACAGACTGAGATTACCCAAATCCACCACTGAATGACACAAGAAATCATTGCTGCCTGTGGTCATCTTTATGTACAGTTCCTCCATCTAAAGCACACATACACAATGCAGTAGTTGCACACCTTTAAGATCTGCACATACTGTACAGAGACAATAACAAAATAAGTATGATAAGAGAGGGACCTCAATTAAAACTTTATCCATATTCAATTTTGTTTGATATATTGGGATATCTATATATTAGAGCTATTTGTATTTATAAGAACCATTTTGTAGTATATTGTTTTTTAACTAGTTAATTTTCTTACTGCCTTGAGCAACTGTTTCCCCTGGGATTAATAAAGTATTCTGATTCTGATTCATCTAATGTTTAAATATAAGCCACGTTTCCATTGTAGGAACTCTGAGCAGGCAGAAGGTGGCACTAAAACACACAGGACATAACATACAGCCCTCTAATCATCATTGTTTTCATGACCATGAGACCATCGTCAGATGATGGGATAACTGATTTGAAACACCTCCGGCTGCGATTTCAATTCAGAGCACAACAAAACAACAGTAATGGTCAGTGCAACTATCGATCTGTGAAAAACAACCAGGGACAACAGGGGTAATGGTGGCTGTATGACTATTTGTTATGTCCGTCTATATGATATGATTCTTTTTATTTTGTTGACAGTGATACAGTTTTTGTGCTGGCAGTAGTTACACGCTGGAGCTTTTGTCAGTCCACTGCTGCTGGCTTGGTTGATGATAATCACCTGCATTTGAAACAAACTTTAACCTTTACATACTGACACAATCTACAACAACAGTGCTGAACCAGTTAACTGTGTGCATATTATCAGGTACAGAGCAACTGCCCAATGTAATGCTAGACCATTTATTTATTTGTTTGTTTTTCTAAGCCCTATCACTAAAATGTAAGGTGCAATGAGAACATTAACACTTGTTGCCACCCACTCCACCTTGCCTGCACTCTCTTCTTCACATCTATAGAGCACTGTCTATTGCTTTGGCTGGTTAACCCCTGGAGTGTAAATTTATCTACCCTCATAGCTTCACTGTTACACCCATCTCCCTCTCATTCACTGAATTTCATTCCTCTTCTCTCCAGGCTCTTTACCACCTGCTCTCCTCAACTCACTATAGATCACAATGTCACCTGTGAACACCATAGTCCATGGAGACTCCTATCTGATGACATCTGTCAACCTGTCCATCATAACTGCAAACAAAAAGGGGCTCAGAGCCGATCCCCGATGTAATCCCACCCCCCCACTTTGAACCCGTCTGCCACGTCTACTACACACTTCACCACTGTTTTGCTGTCCTCATACACTTTCTGCACCATCCTCATATACTACTACAGTTCCTCTCTTGGCACCTTATATGCTTTCTCCAGTTCCACAAAGACACAATGCAGCTCCTTCTGACCTTCTCTACTGCATCTACAGCGCTCTTTGTGCCGTAACAACAAAACTGCTCATTTCACAGCCAAAAAAGTACTCTTGAGTAATGCAGTGAAATTATTGTTGGTGCATAATAACTGAAAGAACAAATTTAAATATTTTGATTTTGATTTGATTTTTATTGATTAGCATTCAAATATCTCAGTGAAAACAGAACAAAGATCTACCACAAAGCAAGAAAGCATGAGACAAGGCTAATCAAAAGGTATTGGCTGAAGCATTTGCTTATTACGCCAACCCTTTTCACAAAATATCTTTTTGCATGCAGCTCGAAGCAAATAATAAAACAAAGCAAAAACCAAACAAACAAGAAAAAAAAAAAAAAAAAAAAAAAACTTTCCACCTTAGATAAGTAACTACATCAAAGCAAAAGAATCAAGAGGTTTTTTTTTTTTTGGGGTTTTTTTTTTTTTTGCTCTTTTCATTCTTGATTTATATATTTTTCTAATACTCTATTTTTAAACAAGGAAAATGAACTACACCTTTTTAAATCACTGTCATAACTATTCCACAGGTTAACTCCTCTAACAGAAACACATCTCTGCTTTATATTTGTCCTCATCTTGTTTTTTTTTAAAGAAATCTGTTCCCCTTAAGTCATACTGACTCTCTCTGACTTTGAACAGTCCAATATATGTGCAATCTGTGCACTAGTAGACGTGCAAAGGGACATGTGCAATGACAAACAGGAAACTGAGTAGGCAAAGACTAGGGTTAAAGACTTTGTAGAGCAGAAGCATCTTTCGTTTTACCGAGACCAAAAAAAAAAAAAAAAAAAAAGCCTCTCTTTGCTCATACAGAAAGTCAACAGAAAGAGAGCAGTTTGAGAGTAGTAAGGGAACAAAATGAAGAAAGAAGAAGGTGAGACCATGACAAGAAGAAGAAGAAATGATTTCAACTGTGAGCTGTCTGCTGACAGGAAGGGATTACATCTCTCGCAAGAACCCTACAAGTCGCTCTGCACACGTCATTCTGGCTGATCAGGTCTTAATGCTTATTCTGGATTCCACGTGGCCATGCCCTTGTGCTTGGTTCCTACTGCAAGTCCAAAAGGACTTGTCACCCTAAAGAACATTAGAGGCCCTTTAACATTTTAGGGAAAGCCAATATTGAGATAGTAGAAACAATAGAATAACAGCATAAAATTCAATATATTTTTACAATTTCAAATGCATTCATTTGCATTTTTTACACTTTAGCCCAGCTAATCCAAATCATAATAGCTGACTGCATATTGTTTAAACAGACAATTTGCCAATAAACAAATATGCTGAAATATGGTCGTAATCCTGCAACACAAGTAAAGCTGCTTTAACTTGGCCGAGCTTCACTCAGCCTGGAACTAACAATGTGGCTAATTACTGACTCAGCAGGCAGAGCAGGAGGAGAAAGGCAGGCAAAAATAACACATAAACACCTTCACAGCATGTTCTGCTTACGGGGACATAAGATCCGGTGACTGAACTGGCAATTGAGAAGACTGTTGAACTTGCAGCCTAGTTGATAGGATTTGACTTATATTATTGTACTGAGTGCGTCTAAGCAAGTCCTGCCGGTCCTCTGGATGTTACTCTGAGTTGTGCAAAGACAAGGCCACACAGCTAGCTAAATAAGCATTTGGCTTTGTGGGATCTATGTCTGGCTATGAATAAAATTTAAAAAAAAATCATTAGTCTGAGTGTCTTTTATCCAGACACTTATATTTTGTATTTTGACTTGGCTCCTTTTGACATGTTTGTGGGTTAAAGAATGTTGTGAGTACAGTGTAACACTGAGCATTCAAGTTTGACTTTTTTTTCTTTTTAACAAAATTACCTTGTTTAGTCACAGTTGAAAACTCAAACGTGTTGTTCTGGAGTATAATATCTGCTTTCATTACAGCATAGCATCTGTATTTTCTTTGTCTTTTTTTTTTTTTGAGGTATAGCACTGCTATACCAAGCTACACAAGGCTGAACAAAAACCAAGCTACACTTGCTTTTAACTTATCAAAATTAAATGCAAATCAGAGTGGGCAATCCCCTGTTGACTGTAACGGCAGCAAAGTCATGGGAACTGTCTTACTGATGCTGTACTGATAATCTTCCCCTTTGTACAAGCCACATACCACAAATATCATCTTTCCCTCACGTGCTGCTGAAATGCATCTAGTAACTCACTGTCATGAGCAATGAGATTTTGTTTTTGTGTGTGCCTGTGTGTTCGTGTGTGTGGTGGTGGGGTTACTTACTTCCCCAGAGAGGTATATCCTTGCTCTCAGCCTTCATGACAATTGAGGACATTGTCATGGTGACTGGGATGGCATCAAAGTAAGAAGAGTGGGGTGCCAGGGTAAGGATAGGTGCTTCTGTAGGCAATGCCCTTCGCCCTTTCACAGTCATCCAATGGAACCCTCCCGCAAACCACATGACTCGCATGATTATTCTCAGAATGATGTCCACCAGTCTGGAAAACAAGATCATCCATGTGTGAGAAGCACTTTTCACTTCTTGCAAATAAAAGAAAACACTTTAAATGATATAGCATAATTTATTAAAACAGCAGTACCAATATTCACAATAGAGTCATAAGGGACACAGGATTAGTGTTGTAAGTTGCTATGGAAAATAAACTGCGTCAATAATTGGTGACCAGAAGCGAACTGACACCATAACCACCTGTAATGCACAGTGTGGGGTCTAGTTCTTCAAATGTATTACTTCTCACGCTGTTTCTTCACTAACATTACCGGTGAGATCTCACAACTTAAGACAGAATTATATCCGTCATCTTTCCAGTCAAGGCCAATCAAGAAACTAGCTATAATTTAAGTTTCACTAAAAAACACCTTTTACCAGAAGTATCACAAAATTTCTATTTGACACACAGCACTTTAAGTACATCAGAGCTTTAAATTCAACAAAAAGTGCTTGGTTGGTATCATCATAAAGTGAGTAAGACAGCAAAGACTAGCTGGAGAACTGTGTGCTTTAACCCTACAGGGCCTGCTGTCAACAGCCAAACTAAACTTGATATTAACGATGCTCATGATTATGCAATTGTTTCTTGTCTTAAAAATCAATAAATTCCTCAATTTATACTGGCTACTGTCAGGAGGAAGTAGGCACCACCTCCACAACTAAATTATAGAAAGACTGTGCTGGATTGGCAAAAACATGTTTGAACATGGATGCTATCGTACAAACTCAACAAACATAGGAAGTCACATACTTTGACAAATTTCATTGTGCAGTTCCTTCGAAAACATAAAATGAGTAATGCAAGGGAAGCACATCACAAATCTACCATAACAATGCACATTAGTTTAACAGTACTAGACTCTGCATTCTAAACTCCCTCATTCAAGAGGGGTCGCCATAGCTCCATGTTTGAATGCCCACAACTCCAAAGGGAAACCAGGGATCTTTCATTTCTTAGGCCGATGTGCAAATCATTACACTATGGAGCCACTCGAGCTTAATTACTGAACTTTGAGCCAGTTCTACCAGTTGTTTTTTTTTTTTAATTATCGAAAGCTATACATTAAAAAACACCCACCTTCTCCAGAGGCACTGGGGTTCAACGGTGGTCTCGGAGCGCCCCACTGAGGCAATGAAGGCAAAAGGCCAGGCCAGCAACATCATGAATGCAGCTATGAGTAGACGGATGGGGAATAGCGTGACTGTCATTAACGCAATCTGTGAAATAGAGAAAAAGCAAAAAGATCAGTTATTTTCTATACTGCTACAGTTCTTATTTGTAAAAGGATGACTTCAGCCTACAGAATGAATCCATGACTGAAGTGATCTCTTACAGGATGGGTATGTCAGCAACTTCATAGCTGTTCAGGTTGCCAAACTGGAGCTTTAATGGTCGAACAACAATGGTCTCAGGCTGCAGTTCAAACAAGTAAAATGACTGTGTGTTTGTAAAATAAGCAACACACACAAACAAGTGCCTAATATGTGTGTCCTACACAGTATAAATGGCAGCGAGTTTGCAGCATGGCCTCTAAACATAGCTCCTATAATTTAAGACTACGCAATACAAATTTGTCTTATGGGTTTACTTCCTATACTCACAAGCAATATCCTTTAAAGCTGACATGTTATATACCAAGTTGTGCATTCTTAGAGGCTCTGATAATCCTTGCACCTCACTCTAAAGATTCAGTTATGACTGTTTATTTAAAAGCTATTCATGACCCTGATAGCACACCTTATCTTTTGTCAATATTTGTCCTGATAGCAAGCACTGCTGTTAAACATCAAGTCTAAGTGGCCTACCTTATCAGGAGAGAGTTCTTATCTAACAGCAAATTCAGTTTAAACTGCATTTTAAAATGCCAAACACATTCTCAAAAAAGGGGGCTGGGGGTTCCTGTTGTTAAGAATGTCTTAACCCAGCGGTCCCCAACCTGTTTTGCGCCACGGACTGGTTTATGCCCGACAATATTTTCACGTACCGGCCTTTAAGGTGTCGCGGATAAATACAACAAAATAAAACTAGTACCGGTACCGAAAAAAAGAAGATTTATTCATAACACACGTGAAAAGACCCAGGAAAACAGAGTTAACGATAAAAACAATAACAAAAGAACGCTGAAAACCGATAAAAACCCTGAAAACTATACATTTCACACCTGAGCCTCAACTCTCGCGGCCCGGTACCAAACGACTCACGGACCGGTACTGGTCCGAGGCCCAGGGGTTGGGGACCGCTGTCTTAACCTGTGCAATGTTGAAAGATCAATTCAAAGCACAGGAATACATGAATGTCAACAGGCAATGCTAGTAAAGGGACTCTTTGGAATTTAAGAGGTATAGCAATATGCTAAAAAAACTTTATTTTAGGGCTTATAATGTAATCAAATATAAAAATGTTATCTAACAGACTGTATAAATCTTTTTTCTGTCCTAATTAAAGTCCCAAGAGGCTGAAAACAATGTGCACTGTTAAACCACATAATCATACATATGTAACAGAAGGCTAAGTTAGAAAGTGAGCTCTGTGTTAAACATCAGCTATACACGCAGTTCCACACTAACCTCAAAGATGATTTTTTGTGCATTTGGGTTTTTTTTTCCTTCCATTTTTAAATATCAGCAAAAATACAAAAACAATAGAGTGATTTTAGCCTGTGTTTAAGGAGATGCCAACAAATTAATAGTAAAACACTTCTCTGAATTAGCAGCATTGACAAATAAAAATCCAAGCGAATTGCATATGCCCAGAGGGTTTTTGTTTAACCACTCCCTCTCGTTTTAGCGCTGATGAGTTAGAAAAGAAAGAAAACCCTTAATGTTCACTTGATTTGGAAATATTAACGTGCAAAAGTATAAGAAAAAGACAGTGCTTCTGGGAGTGGACTTTCAAACGAAAAAAAAAAAAAAAAATGAAGCTGAGATTTAGTTTAGAGAACAGTGATGGTTCTTCGCAATGCTAATGCCAACAGTAATACAGTACGCAGTGGTCTGCCAATCAATCTATGCTCTATCAGACCTGCAGTCTGCAATCTTTTCTGTGTCATTTCATGTTCAACATTTATAAACTACAACTTTTACATGAGCAGGATCATACCCCTCATACTATTATTCAGTGTGGATGTAGATGCTGGATACTATAGAGCAAATGCTGAAGGCCATTTAGTTATGAAGGGGCAGGAGGTATTGTTTTCCAAAGCACTATACACAACTGATGTGCCCACTCTTGATGTCAGACCACATAAAACTTCTAATTATACTAAAAAGTTACCACAATATCATCGCTCATCGAGTAGTGAATCACAGCAATTATCATATACAGGACAGCATTTTGCTAGCGAACCCTGTGTTCTGGCATTCATGTAGGAAATATTATTTAATGGTACGGTTTTGTGCAATTATGAGAAGTTGTAAATGTTTCCACTTTCACTACACAAAGACAGATTTGGGCCTTTAGGTTAGGCTTGTCAAAATCAGACTCCTAAGATTAGCAGAATGCATTGTGACACCTCACCAGCTTTTGAAGCTTCTCAGGAACAGTTCTTTGAAATAGAATATTGGCTGACCACAATCTAATCAAGAACATCACAAAATATTGCCATAAAGTCACCCTACTGATCAGCTCTCAGTCAATTAACTTGACTAAAGTTTACAGACATTGCATGAGCAACTTTATGTGGATTGAATGGGTAAGTATTGAATTACAAAGCCTCTAAAGTTGATCCAAGATTTAGCCACATTAGTCATTTGCCCCATTAGTAAGAATTATCTACCTTATTACGATTGCCTCTTTTTATAGAAATCCACTTTGAGCATCAGCAAAGCAGTGAAAAGAATTTATTCCTTTTAAAAATATGCAAAAGCAGAATAATTCTCAATTCATTAACAGCCTATCAGTTCCCAAGCCGTTAGCCTGCAAAACTATATAAAGTTAAAGCTTTATGGTTTGACAGCAACTCCTCTGATCCTGCTATTATTGTCCATTACTTAATTAAATTATCACCACACAACTGAGGCAGTCTTTCGCATTTGTGAAACACCAATGCAACACAAACTTCTTCAGTTTGTGCGTTTCACTAGAAAGACTGTGACAATGTCCGGTTTTACAATAAACAGAACATACTGCAGTTCCCTTTCTCTCTGAAGTGAAAACAGACTCTGTGGGTTGATCATTTGGATGTGAAAGCAAGACCTGAGCACGATGCTCTCTGTAGCCTCTTTGAGTGTCACTTATCAGTTGTCCAGTTGTTAGACTCAAAGTCTCATGAACAAGTTTTTATTTCTTCCCCTTTTGTTTATATATTAAACTTGCTGGAGAAACCACACTTTTGTTTTAGTCTTGAGGAACGGCTAATAAATGTAAGCCTATTCTCTTGGCTTTGATCCACCTATCTACCACACATTCTCAATTCTCCCTCCAGTCTCTATGGGGAAAAAAGCAACAAATAAAGAGATGTGCTTGACCTTCACCTAGTCACTATGTGTATCTGTAACACCATACTCTATTACAGAATGGCAGAGCTGCCTCATTCATAAACTCTGGCCTTCCCATTCTACTGTGCTGTGTTACTGAAAATACCTAACACATAGCTGTGCTGCAATTCCACATTGTTTACTAACACAGCACATATTACATTATCTATGTTAAGAATAAGCAGTCAATTGCAAGTAATTGTTTAGAATGAACGCACAGGTGCACACACATCTCTGTGTCAGCTATTTCGAGAGATCATATGAGGTTAACTACACATGGGCCATGTGTGCCTTTAATTCGCATGCAGTCCCAGTTTTCAAGAACATGACAGTCTAATACTCAAGCTTACAGATGATGACTGCAGGTTCTCATTATCTGTGCCTAATGCAACACGTAGCAAAAGTGGACAAGACAATACTGAAGGAGGTAAATCTGTGCAGGGTTCAAATTTCCGCTGAACGATGTCTGTACTTCTCACTTAAACAGTTTCATGACTTTAAAGTGAAACTGATCAGTGTAAGCCTAGTGGCTGCAAACCTGACTTGCTCTCCAATTAACTCCTTTTGCAGAGAAGCCCGAAAGCCCCAAAATCTGATTACGTGCAGCAGCAGTGACGAATAGCTGCTATAAAGTTTTGCTCCATCTTCAACGAGAAAGGCAAATTGTTTGAACATTAAGAGCTGTGGGGAAATCCATTTTATTTGTAGACAGGAGGAGGGTTGGAAAAAACGTGTCTGCCGGTTTACAACCCCCCCTTCTCCAAATCCTCACGTGTTAATTGAACCGCGATAACCAACGAAGCCAGAGCAAAAAAGAAGAGAAGCATGTTTAAATAAACGACGTACACAAATGTTGTCATCCAATATAGTGAAACCCACCAAAAAACCTTTCTAATAGCCGGAGTAACAATTAAACAGCAACAAGCTAGGCCCCTCTTGGACAGGCAGCCATGCTCAAATAACTGACTTTCGTTCTCCTATTATAGAGACAGGGTGATTTACAAGCTTTACATCAGGTAGTCGTGTGTAAAATGGGACATTCTTTCTACAGTTAAGGCGATTGTTTTAAAGACCCCCCGCGCTTTCAATGGGGATTCAAGTAAGGCAGTAGAACCGACAAGATAGCGGAGAAAAAGCAACATGTATGTAGCTAATGTTAGCTGACTAGCTAATACTAGCTCAACTGAATGCATGCAATCAAGGGAATCAGTTAAATAACTGCCAGTATGACTCTGTGTCGCACTAAAGTGATAGTGTTCCACGGGCAGCTAAAACTGCATGAATAGGTTAAAAAATGCGTGCAAACACATACACAAAATTACCTTTGCTTTTTCCAGTGGGGTGAATTTCAAGACGTGCACAAAAGGGTTTCTGACCGGTGGAGCTTGATCCATTTTCTTTCCATCTCCTTCCATCACACATTGTCTGTTACTCGGCAACCTCATTTTTTATAGAGGTAATATTAGTCGTGGCTGCAGCTGTATTTCTTAATACTTCAGTCAGAAAACTGATTCTGCTTGAAAGGAAGGCTCTTCACGCAAAACGTAGCGTCCCTTATCTGTCTTGGACAGTGGCTAATTGAGCTGGCAGTGCAGGGCTATTAACGCTATCTCCCTTTCTTGGACAGCATGGAGGGATGATGACTGGCTCGAGGATTAGCTGGGGATGTCTGAAGTCGCCGATATCGCAGGAGTCCTTCCTCCACACCGTGCTCCCCAATCAAACCAGTCCGCTAGCTTTGGATGCTAACGGAGCCGCTGTTCCACTCGTCATGCATCACGCATGCGCAAGACAATCTTTCTTACCCATGTCGATCCCCTGTGCCCAGCATGGTGTGATGCTGCGTTCACATTTAACAAAAATGTCGTAATTTTAATAATTTGATCAATTTGCTCTACGTTTTGTTTGTATATTTGTATTTGGGAGGATATTTATTAATTTAGTTTCACTTTTTAAAAAATGAATATTTATAACACAAGCACACATAAATACGGTGTGCTTGTGGGTTAAAATTTATAGAATAGAATAGAATAGAATACCTTTATTGTCACTATACAGTTGTACTATGAGATACAGAGCATCTCCTACTCAGTGCAAACATGCTGGGGGGGCACAGTTCTGCAGCGGCTGTGGGGGGCGGCTGTGTTATCGGTGCATGTGTGAGTTCAGGGTGGTTATGGCTTTGGGGAAGAAACTGTTTTTGAGTCTGTGGGTTTTTGTGTTGATGCACCTGTAGCAGGCTGAACATGTTGAAACCCCAGGGTGGGAGCTGTCCTTGATAATGTTTGCTGCTCTGCTGAGGCAGCGGGAGGAATAAATGTCCATCAGGGAGGGGAGAGGGCAGCCGATGATCTTTTGTGCTGTCTTGACCACACTCTGAAGCCTCACTCTATCCGCCATGGTGCAGCTGCCGTACCATACCGTGATGCAGTAGGTTAGCAGGCTCTCAATGGATGAGCGGTAGAAGGTCAGCAGCAGGTTGGAGTTCAGCTTATACTTCTTGAGGACTCTCAGGAAGTGCAGCCACTGTTGGGCCTTCTTGACGACTGCTGAGATGTTGTCTGTCCAGGAGATGTCAGCAGAGATGAGGACACCAAGGAACCGGAAGGTGTGGACCCTCTCCACACACTCCCCGTTGATGTAAAGGGGGGCCAAGTCAGTGCTGTGTCTCCTGAAGTCAACAATGAGCTCTTTGGTTTTCTTAGTAGAGTAGCGTGCATGTAGAGTTTCCCGTGACTGCAAAAGTACAGCAGAAGTGGAAAGGGAAACTACCAAGAAGGAATTCGATGTATCCTCTGGGCAGAGGAAAAGGGACACTTGGTGGCGGAACGAGGAAGTACAGGAAAGTATTCAAAGCAAGAGGTCAACAAAGAAAAAGTGGGGAGATGAAGGAAATAGACACGAATACTGGGAATGTAGGTGTACAGCAAAGAGGGATGTGGCAAGGGAAAAGGGCTTGACTCTAAGGAAGGATAAAGGGTCTTGTATCAATTGGCTAGGCAGAAAGATCGATCTGGAAAGGATGTGCAACAGGTCAGGGTGATTAAGGACAGAGTACTGAAGAGCGTGTTGAGAATTTGGAAGGAGTACTTTCAGGAGCTGATGAATGAAGAGGGAGGATGGATGAAGGACAGCTATTGAATCATTAAATGCAGAAGATTACTAAGAGTGAGGGAGGCCAGCTATGAAGAATATCAGAATCAGAATACTTTATTGATCCCTAGGGGAAATTATGTAGGGTGAATATGAAGGGTGAATGACAGACCTGTGTCGGTGTGGACCTGTCTAAAAATGCCTGAGGACCGAGAAGAATTGTTGTAAAGGTCAGGAGGAGTTGCACTGTGTCTTTGTGGATCTAGAGAAAGCATATGACAAAGTACCAAGAGAAGAACTGTGGTACTGCATAAGGAAGTCAAAAGTACGTAAGGGGTGGTGCAGGGTATGTATAAAGAGAGTCAGACAATGGCGAGGACAGTATACAATGAAGATTCATGGATGTAGTTGTGGCGTGGGTGTGGTCTCTGGCCAGCTGCAGAGGAGGGGTGACTCAGTGAGCTCCCGGGGCGGCGCAGGGGCGGGGTGAACAGGTGTGCTGGGGATCTGTCAGTGATTGTCTCTCTTTATATGTTGGCAGTGACAGTCGGAGGAGGAGAGCGGACGTGACAGCAGTGAGAGAGAGCGGGAGTGTCTGTGTCCCAGTACAAAACCACAGTATTAAATAAAAGTTCTGCTGTCGTAATATTCGCTCCGGCTTATGTTTCTTGGGGCCAACATTACAGTAGTAAAATAGGACATGCAAAGGGTTTGCGTGACAGAGGAAGATGCTAGGGATAGGGTGAGATTGTGGCAGATGGTGCGTTGTGGCAAACCCTAAAAGGAGGAGCCAGAAGAAGAATAAGAGAGTGAATTTGAACAGAGCTTAACTTAACTTAACTTAACTAAACGATAAACTCTAAAGTATGAGATAGCAGTCTTTTCTGCTTTGCAAAGAGACCAATTGCAGAACTGTAAATATGTAGCTTAAACAGATTTGAATTTAAATGAATAAGGTGACATAGGCCTGAACATACAGACAACATATCCTATCAGTTCAATAAGCAATCAGTAATCAATAACAGGCAAAAAACAAAAACAAAAAAAACAACCCAACAAAAAAAACCCCAAACAAACACACATTTCATTTGTCCCAAACGTAGTTCATCACACAGTGGCTCTTTGTTAGTCAACTAACCAAGTATGAAACAACGAAATCTAGGACTAATGGTTTGCATTGTGACTATTCTCAAATAAACAAACAAAATAAGTATTTTCCATCCATTTTTTTAGGCTTTAGTTCATTTGGAGATTCATTTGTTTGTTTCCATAACTTGTCCAAAATCTGCATTGAGGTGTTTTGCTATTTATGTTTCTTTTTGTATTTTGTGTTTAAATGGCTAATTTAAGAATCCCACAGGGGAAGTTTCACAGAATTGTCATTAATGAATTAATTCCTATTTATTTATTATTTCCCTTCTCATTTTTGTCAGAATAAAAAGAGATGTGCAGAAAACGTTATCTACTGAGCCGCTTTTTGTTATGGCTTTAAAGAGTTCTGTTCCAGAAAGTATCTAAATCAGACATGTTTAGATGCATATTCTTTCATGTGCATATGTAAATATCAAGTTTGAGAAACGTTATAATATAGGAATTATTGGTCCTAATGTTTGTATCATCTGGAGTACTTTTATGGTGATATATATTTACACTGTTTACCCTATTTAATGGCTTGCCTTACTGCCAGTTTATAACCGATTATATGCTTCCCTCTAGTGGTGAAAACCTCACAGTGCCATCAGAAGTACAGTAATTCTGACTTACACTCAATGATATGTGTAAAGATGCTTACGTATACACACAGCTGTTGATGCCCATGTAGTTCATAATACACGTCACTTTCAACATAAAGAGCTAATTTTAGTGGAAGATTATATTTCCTTTGATTCTCAACAGTCATCATGCTCTCCTGATTAATTGCCAAAGATATTTTAGACAAAGATTTGACAAATGACATTAAACCATTAAACTGAAATCAGTCAGCAGAAAAAAAGAAGAAAAAATATAAATACATGTTATTTAATTCAGTTTTTATTGCTTGCTTTATTGGTTAAAAATGAATAAAAGTTTGAGTTATAACACCAGTTGCTTCACTAACTCCTTTCCATCCCATGTCAAATGATGTAAAAGGCCGCTAGTGAGAGCAGAATGTGAGAGGGTGTGTATATGTATGTCTTAAGTACCTACATGAAAATATGTTCATTTCATTTCAACACATTCATTTCAGATAAAAGGTGTGAACAGGGCAGTTGACACGTTTAAGACACATTTATTTGGAAATAACTTTTATTTAGAAATACCTTTTATTTAGTTATTTATTTTTCATAATAAAAGACGCGACACAAATAGACTACGCTGTGCAGAAAACTCAAAGTAATCGCATTTATATTTGCCAGAGTGTTGAACTGCATTGCATTGTGTGTGCACAGCAGTTTTTAAAGTTTCCCTTTTGCAAGCCTATTGATTCAAGTACATGCTTGTATAGGTACTCAAGCATAGTGTGAAAAATGATGATGCATGTTGGAGGCTTTACTTTTATTGTGACACTTGATTTGTCCTCATTCTCATAGCAGTCATGTTTCTCTGTTTTCTTTTTTTTCCTTTTTTTTTTGCTTATGGCTTTTCCAATTGCAGATATGTCAAGGACAACCAGTCAAACACGTATACACAAACACATACACACAACGCTCATTTTGCAGGCACAGACAGACTAGCACACACCATTAAACTTCATATTGTAATTTGGGTATGGACTAGCATGTAGCCAAAGTGCCCTGTGGGCTGACCGTATCAGGTCGTGACATTTGCATTTGACAGGAATCATATAAGACAGGGTTAATACTGGATAGGATGGAGAGATAGAAGAAGGGGGAAAGAAATAGGGGAAAAGGTTTCCCCCATTTCTGCGACAGCTCATTCCCTCTCTTTCCATCCTTCAATCCCATAGCTGAGGTGCTTAAATTAAAAAGGAAGAAATCCAATTTAAAGACATGGGGTAAACAATCACAAAACACTTGTTTCTAGAAGAGAGACAATTTCCCGGTGCCTTGTCCAATTTCTTATGGCCTGGAGGGCTGCCGCATGCGTTTTAACAACTGGTTCTACACCACTGATTAAAATTGTAATGCCGGTGTTGAATCAATCCATATGACATTTTAAAAATACACAGCTATCAGGACATTTTATATATACAGCATTTTTTCTATTGTTTTCATTTGGAAACAGAAAGGTGCAAGGTGGTGACTTGCACTGGGTGTCAGAACTCTGCCTTGCAACTGTTTGAAGGGGAGAGAAAAAATGAAGTTTCAACATCTTAAACAAGTATAAATATGTCACTATAATTGCATATGGTGTTTACTCAAAAGCCACGTGTAAGGTATGCACAGTGAAACCTGTAACAGGACAATTATCACTCTGTTTCTGCTGTTTTGTGAACAATCAACATAATTTGGAACCAGTTAAGTTTACTATTTTTTTTTGTCTCCAACAGGATTCTGATGGGATCTTAAATTCTTCCATTTCTAAACAGGCGTTTCAGTGGCTTTAGTTGTCATCACCACCATCACATTTCAACCCAGATTCAAAACGGAGGCAGCTTCATGCATTTGTGAATTAAAGTGCAGTAAAGCTGACTATCAGTTTCTGAAGGCAAACTCTGTCAAATGTGAAATGAAAGAAGGTTGAGTCTGTGCTGATGAAGTCCAACGGTGGATAAGTTCGAATACCAGTTAGCAGAAAATTTAGAGAACAAAAATACAAATGAACAGCTATGATGAATGAATGAGGTGGAAATTAAATAGAGGGAATAAGAATAAGAACAAAAGAAGAAAATCCAGATTTCTATAGCACTGTTATATAGTATCCCCCCCACCCCCCAGGCCAAACATCTGAGGCAGAGTGACAGATGGACCGTTGTTTGCTTCACACCACAGAAATGTTTTACCAGCCCTTGCGCCCATGTCAATCAATGGCCGGCATGTTCCAAAACATACTCAACACACAAAGAGAACACTTTGGCTTGAGGAAATGGATTGTGCCCGAGATTGGCAGGGGACTCTGCAAGTGTCAATCACCAAAGGCCCTTTGTTTTATCCCTCTTCTATTGCTTCTATGACAAAGACCTGTCTTTTTACTTTCATTCGTCTTTGCATGAGTAATACGCATTCATATGACTTTTCTTTGTTTGTTGTTGGTTTGTTTTACATTTGGTTCCAAGACAAAAAGTGGTAAAGAAAAGAACCTCAAACAAAAGTGTAATGCTGTAGGTTTATCCCAGAGAGAGGATTTTATCAGAACCTACAGGTAAGAGAGGAATTCACAACCGTCCATTTCTGTGCAGCAGGCTTTTGTGAAACCACTAATCTACACATTGCATGATATGCTGATGATGAGTGCAGGATGAAGCGGGTAGGGAGGGGAAGGCGGTCTGATCGCTACAGTTTGAAACCGCAATTTCACACAACGAATGTTTGAAATCTGAGAAAGCTGCCGGTGCCTTCTCTGGCATTGCATCTAAGCGGCTTCTCGCTGTTTTCTTTTTTTTTTTCCTCATCTCTTTCCTCTCATCTCGTGTCCTTTCTTCCTGTCTGGCCTCTCCAGGTGCTGTGCTATCTCAGAGCTAACACAGGAATCCATGAGCCGTGTACATCGACGGCCCTTTGAAAAAGGAAGCCACTTTGCCGCTCATCTTGGAAAGCACCTTCCATCGTCCTCTGTGTTCCTCGCTGAGATGAAGGGAGTTCCTGAGAGAAGAGCGGGTTTTGTAACCAAAGCCACATGTTGGGCAAGACAGCCAGTTGTAGGACAAGAAAGATCTTTGTGGTGAACACAAGTGCTTGGCTGTCCTCTGGCATGCCTGTCTGTCAGCGTTGCTTTGCCGACTGGACACCTGTACAACTGTAATATTACACATGCAAAAACAAAAGGGAGAGTGGGGAGTTATAAGGGGAGATTATACAGACAGTGCTTGTGCATGTGTTTACTTTGTAATATATCACTAAATGGTGCTGAGTGCCCACTCCTGTTTGATGGGGAAACAACCTCCCTTTGTCTCAAAAGGATCTCTCAGGAAGTGAGAGTATATTTTTAACACTCAAAAAAATGTTGCTGGGATATTTCAGAGACAGTATTTGACCTTGAAAGGCACAACGAGTGTGACCATGGCGTGACTGAATCACTGATCATTTTTTGGACTTTGGTTATGCTTTGATCTTTTTGTTGTAATCTTCATATTAAATAATTTTCTCAAGCCGTGTAGAATGAAGTCAAAGGAACAAAGAGATAAAAAAAAACCCCCCCACTAAAATAAGAAAAAAAACCCCCATACACTTGAATAATCAAAGAAAGAAGAAAAAATAGAGACACAAGCCAGTATGGAAATCAAATGGGTGTCAGTGATTTGGAATGTGACTGCATCATACTAAGCAGGAAGGGGAAACAGATAAAACCTGAATGCTGCTCTTTCGCACAGACACATACACACACAAAACACATATCTTGTGGTGCTATCATCAGAGGGGAAGTGTCAGGTGACAGAAAACACGGATCAACCTCAGTGGTAAAACCACGAGTGTGTGTGTGTGTGCATTTGTGTCTCTGAATAGGAATGAGAAAGAAATGTACTTCTAAAATTAGTCTTTACTTTATTAGCCAAAGCAGGGTCTTCAGATTGTTACAATTATTTTCAAGAACAAGATCAACAAGTGTATCTCTGCTTTCTGAACTATACAGCTTTATGGTTTTGGATACCTGCTAAATTATGGCATAATTGATTATGTATATGATATGGTTCAAGTGACACTTGCTAAAAGACACGTCTATCTGTGCAGTGGTGCACATTTCTTGATACATACACGTTACTTTCAGATGAAGCCCATAAGACAGTCCTTGCTTTGTATCAACCCAATTTACCCTGCATTTGGTGTGTGTGTGCCAAATATGATTTTGTTTCACACTGACCACTGATAACAAAGGGAAGTCGAAACTCGTGGAATTAAATTCCAAAAAATTCCTGAATATTAAATTAATATTCAGTCTACATGTTGAGTGGGGACAGATGATGGTTTTGTTCTATAGCCTAACATGTCGTTTTATCTGTGGAAGACAGGTTTGTGGTTTCAAGGACAGTTTACTGTAAATCACTTACATTATCAGGTAGAATAAGCTTGAGCATTATGTTTGTTTGAATTAAATATGCTAATATTACTTTCTTCCAAAGGGTTGATGAGGTTGAACAAGAAAATGTTAGCCAGATCATTTTAATGCTGTGGCTGACAGTTTAACATTAAATCTTCAGTAATTTAAAGTTCATCACCACTCATTCAAAAGCAACAACACAAACCCAGACTCTTAAAATGTATTACATTAGAGGGCACCACAAACAAAATTAAAACAGTTGAGACAGATTCAAAAAGATAATGCTTGGGAGAGGAGAGTGGAAGAAACAGAGGGTTAATTCTTCTCTTGACAAGCAGGTTGGAAAGATTAGACAGAAACAAAATTACTCTACTTGGATTGGTACAAGTGTCCAGGCAAAGTGGGAATGGAAGTGTGGGTGGCTTGCTGATGAAAGGCAGATGTCACATTTCATGTGTCAAATGTCCTTGTTAGGTTTTTTTTTTCCTTCTTTTTTTTTCTTGGTTCTTCCCTGTCTCCAAATCTGCCAACACTTCAACAAATGTACCCCATTTTCTCTCTCTCGTCCTCTCTCTGATTACTTTCTATGTTCTCTTCTGCAAGAGGGATAGTGTTTAGTCTAATTGACCAACTATGGCGATGACAAAGGTATCAAAGCAAAGTGATTTTGATTTTTCCTTTTGAGACATGCCTGCTTTTTCATTTTGTCAGTTCCTCATCTTTTTCAAACCATCCAGTTAAGATCTTTATGTAGGTGGCAAAGATATAAAGGTTAGAGTTTCTGCTTAAAGTTTAGTATTTTATCCTAAGACTTGCAAATCTAAACTATGCTAGAGGTTGAAATACTTAATTTATTTGGATAAAATAAGCAACTTGTTTCAAGGTTATTTATATCCATATGTCTATGCACTTATCGGACTACAGTATGTACAATGTGGACTTTTTTTCTTTTGCTGCAGTACTAACTGTGAGCAATTGGAGGAGCTCTAGTGATATTGTTTTGATCACTCGGAAAGACCACTGGAAGGACCAAATCTGCATCTGTATACATGTGCATGCAAACCTTGACTGTGTACCTATTTTTGTATGTTTGTTACTTCTGCTGCTGTGCTGACGATGCATGCATTTGTGGATTAAAGTTATGTTAGTGCATGTGTTCAATGTGCACAGCCTTATACATATTTTTTGTATACACAGAGCCATGTGTGTCATATGGGTAACAAACGTGTGTAAATTCAAGTACAGCAATGAAAATAAACAACACTTATTTGTGCTTTGATTATAAGTGAACTTTGACTCCATTTGCTTTATTGACTATTTTCTTAACTCGTCTAGTTTAACCACTTTAACCAATTTGCATAGCTACACTTATTAAATGTTGTTGTAAATGTGATAAAAAAATTCTTAAGTTATGGAAAAAGTTTGTTTTTTGTGAGGTCATATGATCGTAACCTTTGAGCATCGGTTCATCAGCTCATACTTCAGTTAAGTGAACTTTTATGCCATATTGAATTCAATTTCCTTTGTGTGTCATGTATTGTATTCTAGAAATGATAGATGTGATAATAGAAATGATGTGAGGTCACAGTGACCCTGACCTGACATCTAACAAGTCTATTCTAAGTAAATAAATATGATAATTAAAAAAAAAGGTCCTATAAAATTCTCAGATATCAAATTTGAAGTAAACACATATTAAACCTGGATAATATCAGTTGTGTTACAGAACTTAAACCAGAGTAAAAAGACAAAAAAGTGATTCACATTAAACATAAATTTCATGTAAATTATCTTTGAAACAGAAAAAAAAAACAGAATCAGAAACGGAAAAAGAAAAGAAAGTGTCTTTCTTGATAACAAGAACAAAAAATAACATGTTCTAAAAACTAATAATGTACACAAAATACAAAGCTATAAATTGAAGATGCTGCACAATCAAAAGCATATGCCAAAAACGGAATGCTGCAGGAACCTCAATGACCTGCCACTAACATTTTTTTTACATCAGAATTGACCTCCAAAACAAACAACATACAGTAGAATACAACAGCCTGTGAGGCAATTTAATCCAGGAGACTGAATAAAACCATGACTGAACTGACACTTACTTTTATGCATTTTTTTTTACATTTTTAATTTTGTTTTACTTAATTAATTTTTTGGGTGAAAAAAAGTGTGCCAGGCATAAATGTAATGAAAGCTAAGTTTTATAAAGTATTACATGAAATACATTTTAAAAATGGTATTAGTGTTTAAATGAAGGAAAGGGTACATCTGACAGTCAGCGTGTATTTAAGATTACAAAAACAGATTATCACTACCAAATCTCTCAGTTAGTATTTTGCAAGAGAAATATGTCTCTTTGTACATCTAAAGCTCAGCTGTCTTGTAGCTCTTACATGCTGTTGAAACGGTCTCAGCACAGTGGTTGATATTGGCCTTGCAGCAAAGAAAACAATGCCCCTACATGGTCCTATCAAATTCTTACTTAAATCCCCTCTTTTAACCCGCTTTCATTCTGTGTCATTCTGCCTTGTAGCTGGCCTAGACTTACAAGTCTCTGACTGTGACATAAGGGATTCTGCCTCGTCCAGTCCTAACCGATTACACAAAGATGCAAGACAAAAGGACAGCAAAGTGGCCTGCACATTTATTTGCCTCTGTAAAGTGAGACGGAAAGAAGGACAGAAATTCAAAGAGTGATGGGACGGAGAGAGAAAAAGAGACAGAAAATGGAAAAGAGTGGAACACAAACAGGAAGAAATGATTATTTATGATTATGGGTGTTAATAAAGTCAAATATACAATAAAAAAAAAAATACTTAAAAAAAAAAGGAGGAAAAAAAAGGCGAGAAAAGGGATGCCTTTCTTTGTAGTCACTCTTGTTATCGCTGGTCCAGGCCAGCATCTTTATTCTACCAGTAGAAAATGCTAATCATCAATCTCAGGCTGCGTGCTACGTCTCTGTTTAATAGCTGATAGGGAGTCTCCACAGGCTGCTTTGCTTCTTTGTTTAAAATGACATATAACGGGACTGAGCCTTATCAGTGTCTCTATGCATTCTCTCTCTCTCTCGCCAGTGTAAAAAAGCAAGCTGCAATTGATTTTGAGCCAGGGATAACTTAATTCATCAATTTAACATGAAATGAATATGCCCAAGTAAGGATGTGGGGACATTAGGCAACCTTTTCAACAATAACAAAAGAAGAGGAGAGACAGAGAGAAAGGGAGCGAAAGAGAGCAAGGGGATAAAGGATTGAAATTTTCTGGTATTATTATCACCTTTAGAACCCATATTTTCATCTTCATAGCAAATCCATCAGCAAGGGAGAGGTACTAGAGCCAAAATCACAATGTATTGTTAAACATATCAATAAATCTAGCATACTGATAAAAATGACCACTGGAACATAATTTAAAAAGTGACTAAAACTATAAGAGGAGGGGGGCGGCATATTATCGCCAGGTTGTGGTGCCGGTGTTCACCTCTACTGTATGAATAAAAAGGAAACACACTTCTTCTTGCAAAGTAGTTGGGTCCTTTTCTCCTGGTAAAAGTCGGAAAACCTATCATACTTTTTATACTGATGATGATATTATTAGATTTTATATTACTTTGTAGTGCCAACCATAGCTTTTTTCTTGCAAGACGCTTAGGATATAACTATCAGATCTATCAGATAACAATTTATCAATTTCTATCAAATTAGAAAGCATGTCAATAGCATTGCGGAGTTGGCTACCTTACAAGCTATCAGCAGATATACTAATCATAAGAAGCTTTGCAGGTTCAGTAGCAGATTGAAGTCTTGCACTCACAAAGCGCCATCTGGAGTTTTTGTCCACTGTCGACATGGCAGTGGACAACATGGTACAACTGATGGTCAACAATGACATGATGGCAAATCCTTATGCTCAGATTTGTGTGTATGCACTGTTAGTAAATAAGGTCCAAATGATCTCAAACACACTACCAATGTAGTAAAAGCAATGGGGTAAAAGCAGGATAGAAAAACACACAGTGCTTAACATTGTCTCAGTCATGGCCTCCGCAGACCACAAACCTCAACATTACTGAAGTGTGGGATCATCTTGACAGAGGGTGGAAACCTGTAGAACTGTTTATGAAGGCCACTTAAAGAAATTATGAGAAAGTTTGCCTAAGATAATTCAAGATGTGCTGAATAAAAGTGGTCATAATAAATAGTGATTTTCAAGCTCATGAGAACTGTACAAACTCTATGTTTGCATGTTTCAATAATTTGGTGCACTGATTTGCCATTTTCCTAGCAAAATATAAGAAAGACAAGTGACTTGTGAACAGTACTGTAGGTGCATACTGAAAAAAGTGAGAGAAAAAAAAGAATAAATACAGAAAGTGGTCAAAATTGGAGCTCAGAACTAATCTATATAATGAAATCCTAGCTTTTCTGGATGTTTAATGTATTGTGTCCTGTGATGATAAGCCTTTGGGCAGTTTTGTATCTCTCTATTTTTTAACGTTTACATAGGGATGTATTTTAATTAATACTTTTGTATACTTTCTAAAATTTGTGCCAGTGTTATGTAGTGGTCCCACAAATTAACTAACTGATGTATACAACAAAGTTCAAATATAATTCAATAAAATATCAACCATTTCATATTAATGCCTGGCTATTTCAGAAATTGATCTATTACACTTAAGTAAGTGTACACTTAAGTACACTTAAGTTTGATAACTTGTGCACTGACTCTACCTAGATAATGATTTTGGATCCAAATCAAATATTCTAGCTTCCTATTTCCTCACTGTCTTGCACTTACAGGATGCCACTGTTTATGATGGTTTCAGGTCAGCTGCTTGTCTGTCACATGATCAAGAAGGAAGGAAAACATTAATGCTGAACATGGGCTGGAGCAGGTGAAAGCTCTTGGCCTTACTGTCAGTACTGAGAGATGTCATTACTTATTCATGAGTCCTAAATGCAGAGCAAATTAGATGGCCATGGCAGACCCTAAGCCATGGGTTGGGTTACAATTCCTTGTGTGTAGTAGGGGATATTAGATAAAAGCAGTCTTGTTGAAACAAACTTAGTGAGTAGCTGTGATATTCGCCAAAAGTTGATTCTCTTCATCTGGATGTAGCATTTTAGATGCGATATTGACTTCATCTACATAGCCATTTAAAAGAAACAAAAAGGATACCCAATTGTTATTAATAAAAATGTTTCTTTCCTCTTGTACGAACACATATGGAGTAGGGATGGGTGAGGATGGAGTTTTGTCTCTGGCTTTGTTTAGGATAAACTGCAAATTGCTCTTTACACAGTGAGAATTCAAACATTTGTGCTAAAATTCAGTAAAATCCAGTAAACCTTTGTTTAGCAAATTGCAAATTTTATTTAACAACCTGCAAAAGATGGAGACTAAATTATTACCACTTGTTTATTGAGTTTATTATGTTTAATGTCATTCGAGACCATTATCATTATTGTCTAATGATTATAGCTTTCCTTGAACAAATGAGGCAGTAAAGTGAAGTTACAGAGCCACAAAGTACCCATAAGGAGGAGGAGGAGGTGAGGGTGGATTGTCATGGTAAGCAAACTCTTCTTGGCAGAATTGGTAGAGTTCATTTAAAATGATTGGTTTCTGAACCAGCTTTTAAGTGTGGTTCACAAATTTTCGATATTGTTGGAGTTGGGGCTTTCCCGAAGTTTAATGTTATCCTGCTTTATCCATTCCAAAACCAATTTTGATGTGTGTTTGGGATCACTGTCCTGTTGGAACACCCAACTGTGTTTCAAGTCTCCAGCTATTATGATAAAGTTTAAGAATTCGGAGCTAGCCATCTTTTTACGTTATTCCATCAACTTTGTGCAATGTACCAATACAAGTGGCAGCAAAACAGTCCTAGAGCATGATGCTACCGCCACCATAATTGACAGCTGAAACAATGTTGTTAGGTTTGAAATCCTAACCTTTATTCCAAACATACCTCTTGTAATTATGGCTAAATTCTTCATTCTGTGTCTCATCTAACTATGTATAGGATTTGGCTTGTTCATATGGGGAACTACAAATTTCAGTAGAGTTTTTAATGTTTTGGATTTTGGGGCAGGGGCTTCTTTCTTGTCTGGCACCCTCTCAGTCCATGGCCATGTAAAACTTGCTTCGCAGGACAGTGACACTGTTCCTAAACTTTCTAATCATTTTCCTCTCATTTGAGGGTGATAGTTTGGGTCTTCTTCCTGACTTTGGGAAATTGATGACACATCCAAGAGACCCAAATTGTGTAAATCTAAATCTCCTTCTTAGATCTTCACTGAATTTCTTGGACTCTCCAAATTCTTTGGAGTAATGTATAATCCAGCAAGTACTGTCAAACAAATCCCTTTTATGATGTCAAAGAGACACTACTGACCTAGTCAAACATGATCAATAGTGATAAATTAATAGGTCTTGGTCTTTTTTTCTGCTGACATGTTGTCGTCTGTAGGACCTCCGTGTACAGGGTCTTTATAGTCCAAATGCAGATCCAAATGGTCGTTGTGGGTGGCTTTTCAACGTCAAACAAACGACTAATTTTAGACATCATTTTTATACTGCTTCAATAGGCTCTGTAGTCCCATGTCTCCAGAGGGTGGAGGGCATGTTTTATGTACAGAAAACATGAAGGAATGCAGGGTGATCAGTGGACATCTCCAAGATGGCGCAGACTCTTGACGCTAAAACAAAAATGAGCAGCTGCACGGTGGATTTCGAGCAGAAATGTCCCCAGTTTCTCACAGGTAGCTTGCAAAATGTGCGCACCAACAAAGACTGCCGAGTAGATAGCCCAGAAGATACAGACTTCCACAACCTTTTTAATCCTGCTATTGAACACAACCACATTCACTTCCTCTTACAATCAGCTCTTCACAATAAAACAGGTTACTTGTAAAAACCTGAAAAAATACTTCCTCTGCTAAGTGCATTAATGGTATGTATTTGATCAGACATGAGACATTTTGAGTGAACTGTGTCTTTCGTGATCCAGTATTTCAGTTTCTCAATTTCCCACTGAATACAGCTCTTGTGTGATCAGAGGTCTGTACACAGCAGAGGGTGCTACTGTTTCAAAGCAGCTGGAAATGATCTGTCATCAGAAGGGAGAGATGAAGATAATAACTGGGTATTATGGGATGTATCTGAAAGCTTAGGGACATCATACACGCTCAACACATGCACATTCTGTGTGCTTAACCGTGATACTTGAAGACCATGGCTTGGAAACGAGCCAGATGGCTGAACTGGTATAATATTACTTCATTAAGACAAACCAAAAAATACAATAATCATGTTAACTCTGCATGACAGCCATGAATAACCACTATGAAGCAACTGCCCTCTCTTACCCTTGCAAGAACAGAGAGCAGTTGTCGGCACTGATATAGTTGGCCATGGATAAAAATGTAAACGTAGTTTCAGCCTTGTAGCTAGACAGATGATAGCTGGTAAAAAACATTGTTGCTCCATGTACCCAACCTGATTTACAAATTCTCCGCTCTGTTTTCCATCTACCAGACTCCCAAGCAAACAGGCCAGAGAGGTTACACTACAGGAAATGAACTGCATATCACGTTACTATTTCTATTTGATAGAGGCAGGTGTAAAATATGCATGGCTGGACTCCGTGGGACAACCCCACCATGCTATTATTGACTATTCATTTTTCTTTGGTTGTCATTGATGTATGTTGGCAAAAGAGTAAGTAATGCATATGTAACCCACACATATATACACTTTTTTAAATATACATTGGCCAAGAACGAAAAATACTGCCCCAGTGATTTTTCCACAGTCCTTATCTGCATTTGCAGGTTGCCCAGATCCATCAATGTTTATGAAGCTAAGGCAAGTGTAATTCTAGCACATTTATCCACCTGGAACACACACGTGCATGTAGACATGCACATGGAATTTGGGATTTTTTTCCCTTTTCTTATTATCCAGCCAAGACAAAAATCTTGAATTATTTTTAGAGGAAAAATTCCCAAATATTTTATGCTAGATAAGAAGAAGATATGGCTTGGGGAGGCTCCTGGCTGGACATCATGGGAAGATAACTAGGATTTATTAATGACCTGACACTGGAAGAGTCTAAAGTAATTAGGCTCTTCCCTCTCTTTCTGGTCTGCCCGCTTTCCCGTTTTCTGCTTTGGTAGATGGGGAAGCAAATTTTGGTGATAGTTTGATAACCAAAGCAACAAGAGCACCCAGTGGACAACAGGGAAAAAAACAAAAACAAAAAAACAAAAACCGATGAGAATGAATGAGTATAGAAAAAAGAGGGATGCCACTGATGTTATCAAAGTTCTTTCAATTTGTCCCACAGAAAGCAAAGCGCCTATCAGCTGCATTCACCTGTGAATAGTTAATTGTCCAGCACATGCATATGGGTGAGTCATTAATAACATTTGATTAATGGTTTAATTCTCTCGCCCATTCTTTTTCACTCTCTCACAGACACAGCTTAAAGACAAATAAGCTCACAATGTCTGTATTATATTGAATGAATATACATTCAATTGCTATACAAATAGACAAAATAGCCTTTTTCTGACATGTATATTATGTAGATGTAAGAGTTTTTTTCATTTGTTTTTTGTTTTTTGTTCATGTGATGTGTGACACACAACCTATATAAATGGTAATGGACTGAATTTGAACCAATTTTCAGAATCCAAGATTTTTGGACTCTGAAAATTCCAAACTTTAATGTTTATAAAATAATGTTTTCAGACTCTGTGACTGTGATGTGGGAGAGAGTCACTGTAGTTTCAGGTTTATGGTTTTCCTACCGAGAGAAAGAAGAGTTTTCAAATTTAGCAAGTCACTAAAGTATAATAATGAATGTGCATTGCTAACATAAGTTACAGAGTGGATGCACTCTTTTTATGGCTGTTTACGATGACAGCCAACTATGACAAAATCACTCGGTAAAGAAAATGTCATAAAACATGTGCTATACACTGTGATACATTGCACTCCTACAGTTTCAGAATAAATTTTCAAAGGAGCTAATAAAAAAGGCAATGGATAAATATCGCTAGACAAAGAATATGTCATATAATTATCTCCTCTGTGCACACTCCTGCGCACTATCCCCCTTAAAGCCCCATTTGTCTCTTGATCCATTAGCAGAACCGTCTTGAATATCTTTCTATCTCTCACAGCTGCTCTAGGATGGAGAGAAAGCATCTGAGATACATTACAACAGTCAGTTGGTGTGTAAATTGTTCACATGTGATGCTATCCATCCCCTGGGTGCTCAGCTATCCTCCAGAATATATGTGTGTACATGCATGTTAGAATGTTTGTGTCTGTAAGCAAGAGAAAGTAGAACACTGTCCATCGATGGTGAAAACCCAAAGATGAATTTGAGATCTTGACAGCTATGTATGCGCATATGTACATATGCTTTTGGTCAAACTTTGTGTACCCCACTAAATGAGTGTGTGTGCAAGTGTGAGTGAGTGAGTGTGTGTGTGTGTCACACAAGGCACCTCACAAATAGAGAGCAACAGCAAGTCAATGTCCACTTATCACAAAGAAGAAGATAAGAAGATTATCTGAAAATCAAAGGCTGACAGTATCTGAACTGGTGAAGTGAGATGGACTGGCAGCTTTTCCTTCTGTCAGTCTTTTTATTTTTAATGCTCCTAAGGTCTGTTGTTGGTCTCTTCACTCATCCTGACTTTTGTCTCTTTCCCTCCGAGTGTTTTGATGTTTTTAAAATAATAATCATGTTCAGAAATATGAATTCTTCATGATGAGCTGAAACTTTGTTTTAATGGATCAAGTTAATGCTTGCTCAATGTGGGACTTAGTGAAATGTTGAGATTAGGACTTTATGACTGTGTGGTATGATGTTTTTCTGATGATAAATGTATCTACTCAAAAATAACTAAAAAAGGCAACCTAGGTTAAACAATAGGGTTAAACAGAACTTATCAAGATTAAAAATAGGATTTACAAGTTTTCAACAGTATATGATTCAGTGCCAACACAGGAAGGTGTGAGCAAAATTTGTTTGATGTTGACACTTTAAGCAAAGGTTTGTGTCTTTAGAAAATCAATCAGTGTTCTTTTCCTCAGTGTTTTTTTTATATCTTAACAATCGAACAGTAACTGCATTAATAGTAAATGTCTAAGAGTACACATCGATTTAAAAAAAAAAAACACTAGCAGCTTCTTTGTTAGTTTTTATGCATCTATTATTGTGCTATCAGTGAATGTGTATTTCTGTACTGTATAAAAACCTGTTTTCTGAAAATAAGAGTGGGGAGCCGTGTTACAATATACATACTTTCATCTTTCATACTTTTATCTGTGTAATTAGGTCACTAAGCATCGGTGTGTGACACAAATTAAGCCAATATAATCAAGCCAAAGAAAAAATTCCTAAGCCTCTATACTTGCGTGTTGTAATCCACAAAGCCATAATTGCCTCAATTTGCTGTCTTAGGTTTGTAACAAGACAGACTAGATGTTCTTCCCCCAGTACAATGATGGACCTGTGATTTAAGATGTCGTACAGCAGTTTAGCTGTAGTGTGTGTGTTAGACAGACAAGATGTTCTACAGCCTTTACAATGACAGATCTGTGGTCAGAGCTTCACAGCTAGAGTGTGTGCATGTCTGAGCGTGATGGATCAGCTCTGGGTTGACATGATGTCCAACAGGAGTGTAGTACAAGCTCCAACAAACCACGTTGCTTCTGGTCTACATGCTCTGTGCATTTGCAAAGCTAACTAGTGCTTCTCTCGTGGTAAGCATTACTTCCTACCATTATGCAGGTTTTGTTTATTTCCCTAGCATGCTTCCTAAGTTTTTCTTTGGTGCTTACTCTTCATTGATTTGTTTTATTTTAAAAGACATGCAACTATTTGTTTTTGCTTCTATCACAATCTGTCTTCGCTGACTTGGTGCAGTGCTAATATAATCTCATAAAGATTTGAAATCTTCTCATTATGAAGCCTTTTAATTGACCTTTAATTTAAACTGATGTGGCACTTTTTGATGTCTACTTCCCCATAAAATTACCACATTTGTGCATATGTGGGTGGATGGATGCCTTTATGTGGATGAGTAGTGTTTTACTAGGGAGAAATGTGTCTGGATAACAGACATCTCTCTTGTACTGACCCGATTCAGCTTATTGTCATCACAACTTAAACCCCCACAGAAAAACATTGTCTGTCTACCTTCTCAATTTAGTTAGTCTGCAAGGACTGGAGTGTCCCTGCAGAACATAACCAGAGTCCAAACAACACACACACACACACACACACACACACACACACACACACACACACACACACACACACACAAAAGGCCATTATAAAATGCCAATTTATATTTAATATGTTCCTGTTTGAATCTGTTTGGGCCACAGTGTTACAAATGGAGGCGACGTGGTTAAAGTATTTATGCTATGCAACCCAACAGTCTATCTATTAGTAATATGGGTGTAGTGAAGGGAAACATATTCTTTGTCTCATATCCCATTTGTTGTCAGGATGGATTCACTCACTGAGCGAGATGCCATACGGGGATAACAAGAGGATCACGAGGGGCAGAGAAGAATCTGTGGCTGTTTGTGTGTGCATGAGTACACTCAGTAATTCAAATGGGTTGACTTAGTTTTTATATTTGAATGTGTGAGTGAATGTGTTTGTTGGAGACTAAACTGAAATATAAGTTACTGTGTTGCAATAACATTGTTTGCTTCTTTTTTTCATTCTATTTACTTTGTATTTACTTTGTATCTTTTTGCCCAGTAGTGAAAAGCAGTGGAAAGCATGAACGTCCATCCATTTGCAGGACCCTTTTCAAGATTGCGGGGGGCGCTGGAGCCTATCCCAGCTATCTTAGGGCGAGAGGCAGGGTACATCCTGGACAGGTTGCCAGTCTGTCGCAGGGCTTACACATAGACAAAGAGAACCAATTGAACTTAAATTCACACCTATGGGCGATTTAGAGTTTCCAATTAACCTAAGTGCATGTCTTTGGACCTTCTTGCAGTGGTAACCACCGTGCCACCATGCTGCTGGAAAGTATGAAAGTTAATACCTAAAATCCAAACTGGATATCATTTTGATGTGTCTTTAGCATTTCATTTATTTATTGTAATCTTATGTGAAAGCTTTGTAGACTGCAGCACACAAGTGAAGCAACTTGTGGGAAACACAGCAAAAAGTTTGTGTATAGCCTGAAATCATGATCATATTAACCTTTAAAAACAAAAGCCACAGTTAGATGGGATACAGTGTTGTTCTTCTTGTAAAGACACAGAAGTACTGTAGGTACTGTTGTAACATTGGCTCTATTTGTTGAATCACTTTAGGAAACAGACAAACAGTGGTAGTTGTAGGCAAACATCATGTAAACAAGAGGAACTGGATGCCGCATTAGGCTAAATGACAGTTAAATTTAAGGCATGCAGTGCTGGTAGCGATATGCTACGGAGCAGACAGCAAAACAAAAGGAGAGATGTTTACAGTGGTGTGACAATGAGCCATGCCGGGGAGAAAGGTAAGAATTAATAGCAACAAAATGAAATCCTGCTTAGGATGCATGTTTACCTCTGGTTAAATGCATATTAGATGACTGGGTAGAACTTTAAAATAAAAGCAAATAAAATTTCAAAGCCACGCTGAGGTGCACAGGGGCATATTGTAATCACAACATGGAACATAAGTTAAAAGTCTTTCAGAATTTATATAACATAGAAGTGACATTACTTTGGATGTAAGTGAAGAGGAGAATTTGCATGAGGTATAAATTACTTATCAGGGCACAACATAAGTTTCTCAGTACTGTTGGCACCAATCAAAATTAATTATTTCTGTTGTTAATTTTTTATTGTCTCAACACACAACTGAAAAAGTCCATTAGTCACTTAGCATCCATTTAATGTTTCATGGCAAGCTGCTTGGAAGGACAAAATATAGTCACCAAAGAGAAAACAACTAAATGGAACCACATGATGCTTCTACATACAGATGTCACACATCGAGGAGGACAACTGTACTGGTAGTAACGTGAAAGAATTCAGTGCTTTGGCACAATTTCTATTCATTCATGTTCTGTATTGGACTAAAACAGGAAATATATAGTAGCTTTGGGGAGAGTAAATTTAAGATTTCTCTCCTTGGGAACTTTTATGAAAAACTGCTGCTGTCATCTTTTTTCCATTACTGCTGACTGCTACTTATGGAAGCCATATTGTGGAAAATTCTGTAGATAAGAATTCAAGTAGTTCATGAAAAAAACCTTAATTTTATTTTTAAAAGAATATATTCTGAAAATAGTTAGTGAGTGTATACTTCCTCCCAGGTGAATCTTCATATCTTATAAGTATTTCATCACAACTTTCTTGACCTCGTCCACAGTACAAGGCTAACAGTGTATGACAGGCCCTACTGATATTAAAGATATTTCCTTTCATGTTAAGCCACTGAAAGTATGTTCAGTTAACTATCAATTCTTGACTTTGTACAGTTATCATTCTTTATGGAAGAAATGTTCAGGGTGTCTGGCTATAACAGTTTGGTTCCTGGGGAACTGCAGCTTTTTAGTCTTGTCAATAATACAGGCCTTGATGAGGCACAACCTGTCCCCAACTGTGAAGGTTTCATCCAAAATTAATTAATTCCCTGTTTTATTAATCTGAAACCACAAGCTGAGATGTTCAAAGCTGCAGGAAATCCAGGACCTGTGGTTCAGAGGAAGAGGGCAAATAAGAGAGAGGGAGAGAAATGATGTTTGCCAGCACATTGGCTCCTACCATCGTAGTCTTCAAAGTTATTAGAAAAGTCATCAAACTCTAAAGAAGTGTATACAATACATACAACCTGGACTGGAAATGTTCATAAACAGTAAAATACTTAAAGTTGTGCATCAGATATAATAATAATCATATTTTTTTAATTTAAAAATGTAGTAAATGAAAGATCTATAAAAGGTAACACATACTTTAGGTACATGCATAACACGCACATCTAATGCAAATGACACACCTTGTGCTGTTTTAGACTCTTCACAATTGAATGGCCCAAGAGTAATATATATTCATCAGCGTCATTTTTCACACCCACACGTTGAGGAATGAAAACAACCCATCCATGCACGTATATAGACACACTCACAGCTTTGATGTATATTTCCATTAATTTATCGGGCAGGGGTGTGGGATGCCGGGAAGGTCACGGGACGTCATGTTTTTAAACTGACAGTGTTTTTTAAGGTACTTGTCAGTCTGGGACGACTGAGCAGAAAAGCTGCTACCCTACATCCACACTGTGTGGAAGAGGGAGTGTAGGGAGGGGAATGGGCAGGCATACAAGTGAGAAAGCCAAGGGGAAACGTCAGTGGGATGATAGAGAGGAAAGAAATTGGAAGAAACTGTGGGCATGGATTGAGAGCAGGAGGAGAAGTGGGCTACAGGAAGCAATGTGAAGGGAGCAAAGATGGAGTGAAGGGTGGAGCACGTTTTTCCACGGAAGTGAAGAAAAAGTTTTAAAAAGACTGCATGCTTGGTAAAAACATAATGGCTAATAATAATGATAATAATATGACATTACTTTGGATTCATCTCTCAAAGGCCTCTACTGTTAATAGAGCATTGAAAATGTATGTGCCCACTCACTGCAGAAGTGATTCCACCGCATCATCTGATCTGTGTGATAAATTCCAGGGTAAATTAATTGTAGCACTCAGCTTCTGCTGGAAATTTGATGTGTATTATCTGCTTAAATAAAGGAGAACATATTAAGATGTGACCACGCCTTGTATTTAGAAATTTGATGTTCATGAAAATGACAGAGTAAGTTGGTATGCTTATTCCAATTATTCATTCGATTCAAGTAAAGGTTAGGCCTCTTTGCTCTTTGAACAGATCTTTTTAAACTACATCCTTCTCCATGCTCCTGGACCTCCCATGGCTGCCTTTGCCTCCATTTGCATTCATTTTCATGATTGCTCCATGCCTGTCTCCTTTTCCCCACCTCTCCCTCCTATTACCTGCCTGTCCACTTGACTTTGCATCACTCTGCAGACAGAATTCACCATACTTGCCTCCTTTTCAAAACCACAGGCATGGTTGAGGGGAGCTGTAGTTGAAATCGTTCAAGTGTGCTCATTCGCGTTTTTTAAGGCTTGTCATTTCACAATTCTACCTTTTCCAACGCTGCTGTCGAATAGACGGGGATTAATAGGCATCACCTCAGTGCTCCTCAGAGTGGATTTTTGCCTTGCCTTTGAAATTATTAAAAGAAAATTCAATTTTCTGTGGAATACATGTATTTTAAAACATATTTTCTAACTGACAGGATATCTTATCTATGACATTTAAAAATCAAGGCAACTAAGGTTTTTTTTCCTTTTTACTACACATGTGAGCTTGACACAAATGTTTTTGCTTTTCATCTACAACAACTTTTTTCTCCCCAGCGCAACTATGGGGCGCCGTTTGTAAACTGAAACATGCCGAAATTAACAGCAACATTTTTCCACATTTAGCTCTAAATCTTACAAAAACATGTTTTTTCGAGTCATTTTTTACAACATTTAGTAAAATATTTGTAACTTTTCATATTTAAAACAGGATTTTAAATGTTAAATCTAAATGCTAAATGTTAAATGTAAATATTATATTTAAATGTAAATGTTAAATGTTAAATGTAAATATTATATTTAAATGTAAATGTTAAATGTTAAATGTAAATATTATATATAAATCTAAATGTTAAATGTTAAATCTAAATGTTATATATAAATCTAAATGTTAAATGTTAAATCTAAATGTTATATATAAATCTAAATGTTAAATGTTAAATCTAAATGTTATATATAAATCTAAATGTTAAATGTTAAATCTAAATGTTACGGGAAACTAAATATTTAGCTAATATGCAAATTTATTGTACGGGTCAACGGAAATACCAAAATAAAAGCTTCAAGAAAACCTCCCGCGCTAAAGTGTGCCGGTCGCGGTCAGGTTCTGTGTTTGCGCTCCTCTTACGGTCACTTTTGACTGCCATGAGCTGCTTCGACTATTCCCTACCAGCATGTCCAGCGATTTAGCTGAAAACATTGGAAGAGCCGTTTTGTCGGCCATCCAACGATTCAGCGGTAATTAGGGTTGCCAACTCCCTGAAAAATAAATAAGGGACACCTCGTGGCCAGGGCCGGGCAACCCAGTTGTCTTCACCCTTCCCAGTGTGGTAGCTCTTTTTTTGTGTGTGAAATTATTTTTTAACCATTTGACTTGAACTTGATTTAAGCAGATGCATATTCTTTGTGATATGACCATATGGGAAACAAATGATCATTTAGCCATTTATTTTTAGCTCACAATGACAACATTAACACAGTAAAACAGGTCTCTTTCTTAAACAGAAGCCTGTCATGCTTAACTTTTGAGAATATAAGTAAATCTTTCTTTAAAAGAACTCTGTCCTACTTAACTTAAAATTATATAAATTAATAGAAAACAATAGAACAAAATCATTCTTGTAACAGTGCACATTTAGTGCATTTAGTACAGTTGGCTTCAGTTGAGGTATTATTTCAGCTTTTCTAAAGCTAATCAGCTGCTCCTGTTTGTAAACCCACTTGTTCCCATGATTACGCATCTTAACTCATCATCATTATTCATCTATGTATTACTTTTATGTATTAGTGATCTATTTGTTGTAATCATCTATCCTTGCAGTTGTTTATTACACAAAATAAATTATATTATCACACTTCTGGCCACATAGCCCTGATATTCACCGCACATGCCCATATTAACCTTAACCAGAGGGTTTAAAAAAAACAAACCAGTGTTTACATACCATATCTGCTTCTGCCGTGGCCTGGCGGACAAAAATTTGGTAAAGGGTTCCCCGAGCTTTCATGCCCCTCGTGTTCTTCATGTGCCCACCAATAGAAGCATGCCTATGGAAAAAGTGCGCCGGCACACAGTGCAGTGCGCTTTATAGTGCACTTTTCCAGCCAGGTGTTTTCCTTTTCCCATTCCTCCCTGTACTTTTGCAGCCTTTTTTTTTCTTTCTCTGAGCGAACAAACATTGCTGCTCTAATGCTGGGCTCACACTGTGCGATTTTTGGCCCATTTTGAGCCGATTTTTGAGTCGTGCGACCGATTTGGTGATCAGCCCGATTTTGGCCTTCATCGTGCGTCGTGTAGTATACGTGGGGTAACGAGAAGCGATTAACACCTCACGACCAGCTCCCGATCATCAATCGCTCGTGAGGGTGTCACCGCAGCTGCTCACGCGCAAACACGTAAACGTCGGTGAAAAAGACGTTGCAGCACAGCTGTGCAGTGTGTGATCTGGACACAAGCGATGGAGGCACAACTTGTAGAACTTTGGAAAGCTCATCCGAGCCTTTTCCATGTGGCATCACAAAATTATCACGACCACAACAACCGTGAAAATAGTTGGATTTACACTGCTGCTCAATCACAGCTGCCTGATCAATGTTTTTCATTAGCAATTTAGCAAAGTTGATGTGGTGGTGTGTCTGTGTGAGTGAAAGACAGAGAGAGCGAGCGACAGATTTTCTGTTATAACCTTCATTTTATGGAGGCACAGTGTGCCGTCCGAGACTTGCACCGCAGTGTCGGCGTTTGTTTCCCTGTTGGCCATGCTTCTTGTTGTGGTCATCGGTTGTCTTCCGGTATTTTCTCCGTAAGCGACCTTTCCTCAACCAATGAGATGAGCGGTAATCTGACTTGTCATACTCGAATTGTCATAAGTGTGCTGTCAGCTCATTGGTCACAAAGCAGGAGAGGGGCTGGGAATTATGTTTTCAAACAAAGCGTTAATTCCATTAAAAGTTATAGACTACTTTTGATTCTCACTGTATTACGGGACAAAGTGCGTCCCTTATTAGCTCAATACGGGACGTGTACTTTTGTTTCGAAATACGGGACGATTCCGTATTTTAAGGGACGGTTGGCAACCCTAGCGGTAATGCACCCTCGACCTCACAAACGCCGCAGCACTTGGTAAGTTTATTGTATAGCATTTTGGACGGGTTGATAGCAGTGTTAGCAAAACTAGCAAAGCTAAATTACTTAGCTAGTCCTCAATTATTTCATTTGGTAGGCAGCAGACAGAGATCGAACATCATACAACTCTATTTATTTATTTGGTAGGTAGGTAACAGTCGTTCTTGATGTAAATGTTTCCTTAGGAATCCAGCAATGCACCTGGACCAAGTAGACCTGCCGTCTCCACTGGGATACCATACTGCTCGGTAGGCCTTCTTACACATATCATTTAATTCATTTATCATGAAATTTCCCCTTGTGGGACTAATAAAGGTATGTTATCTCATCTTAGCTGACTGGTTTTGATATACAGTCAGGTTCATAAGTAGTTGGATACAGACACATTTTCTAATGTTGCTTCTGTACATTACCAGAATGAATTAAAAATGAAACCACTCCAATGCAGTTGAAGTGCAGACTTTAAGTTTTAATTCAGTGGGTTGGACTAAATGAATGCATAAAAATGTGAGAGGGAAAAATTAATTTGTAAACACAATCCTATCATTTCAGAGGCTCTAAAGTAATTAGACAAATTAAATAACTGAAAATAAAATGATAATTTCTATTACTTTATTCAAAACCCTTTGTTGGCAATGACAGCCTGAAGTCTTGAAGTCATGGACACCACCAGATGCTGGCATTCCTCCTTACTAAGGCTCTGCCAGGCCTTTACTGCATTGGCTTTCAGTTGCTGTTTGTTTGTGGGCCTTTCTGTCCTAAATTTAGTCTTCAACAACTGAAATGTATGCTCAATTGGGTTAAAATCCAGTGACTGACTTGGCCATTCAAGAATATTCTATTTCTTTACTTTATTAAAGTCATGGGGTGCTTGGACTGTATGTTTTGGGTCATCTTCCATCTTTATTATTAAATGCTTCCCAATCAATGTGACTACTTTTAGCTGGACTTAAGCAGACAAGTATGTCTCTGAACACATTCAGCTGCTTCAGTCCTGTGTCACATATTCAGTAAACACTACCAGTGCCACTGGCAGCCATGCACGCCCAAACCATCACACTGCCTCTGCCATGTTTTACAGATGATGTGGTATGCTTTGGATCATGAGTCGTTCCACCCTTCTCCATACTTTTTTCTTGCCATCATTCTGGTAGAGGTTGATCTTGGTTTTATCTGTCCAAAGAATGTTTTTCCAAAATTTAGCTGGCTTTTACTAGATGTTTTTTTTTTTTTTTTTTTTTGTTAAGTCCATTCTAGCCTTTCTATTCTTGAGGCTTATGAGTGGCTTGCACCTTGCAGTGAACCCTCTGTATTAGGGCTGTTCGATATGACGATATGAAAACATCTATCATTTCATATTATACGCTATCATTTGTTCTGTGGTGTCGCAAAATAAATTTTACGTCAATATTTTTCATCGTTTTGATGGTCACTGTAGTGGCTGTATTAATTTCTTAATTTTCTTTTTTCTGTTATGTTCTCTTTGACCGCATGTTGTCTGTTCACAGTAAAATTTTCAAAATGCAAACACTACGTCTCAAATCAATTCCAGGCCTTTTATCTGCTTAATTGGTAATGACATCATCATTTTAATATGGATACCCTAAATTAAAGCTTAGTCTGCACATCATGTCCATGATATAATTTTGATTGGAATATGTTTCAGTAAACGGGCAACAAAATAAAACTTGTTAGGGTCCAAATACACACTGACCTAATTGCAGGCCTTTGCTACTCTAATTGAGTGCTCAAAGCACTTTATACAACAGATCTCATTTACCCATTCACATGCACAGATTAATACAAGCACTTTTTCTGTCCAACATTCGCACACAGTCATAGTCGGATAAACTCATTGGGAGCTCTAGATTAGAGCACCTGGGAACTGAATCACCAACTTGACCAACAATCACCAAATGCTAATCTACAAGATACAAAAGGTTCAGTTTTCTGTGTAATGGGTAGACAATAGTAAGATGGTCTGAGTCTACAGTTTGTTTGTTTGTTTTTAATGAACAGATAACAGAAACCTTACGGATGTATTGTAATGCATAGGTGTCTATCTGTATCTGTGTTTGAATTCATTTCAGGTTCCTCTTCCATCAGTTCCTCAAGCTCATGCTACGCGCTCACATTTTGTGAGAAAAAACAAGACCTGCAAACACTATACAAAAGATGTTGTGTGCTTGCCCTTGTCTTCAGCATCAACGTTTCTCATACCGAGAGGAGATTCACGAGCAAAACTAGCACAAGATGGTCTTATTGGGAAGATCTCCTTTACATCTGACTGGTCTGAAGCACAACTTAGAGAAGAAATAGCAGCAATCTTCAGAAGAACATTTGCACTGTCAACTGGCCAGACATTCCCTTTTGAGTATTTGAGTACAATTAGAGGATGTAAACGACTAATGAAACCAAATGTTTCTAGCAGTTTTCTTTGGGGTGGCCAAGAAGTTGGCTCGATTTGTTCCACCACCTGCCTCTATATAATGGCAGGGATACAAAAACCTGCACAGGTAAACATTTTATATTGCAGTGCAGAAATATTTATTGTCTAAAAAGTGAGTCTGTTCCCTTAACATAATTTTATTAATTGTATTAATTAATATTGCAGTTTCAGCAGGTGTAAACAGTTTTTAGTGCAGCCATGTGCCTCTGTGTTACCAGTGATTTGGTGCAACTGTATTTGATTTTATGTAGAACATGCTTTCTTTTCCCTCAGGAGGAACCAGAAGAGCTGTCTGATAGTGACTTTGAAAGTCCAGTCTGCCGGAGAAGACGAGGTATGTGATGTGAATGAAAACCTAGTGAGGTTCTAAGCTCGATGACCAGTTAGATTTTGTTACTGCAGTGCGTAATAATTCCTGGGGGGTTTGTTTGATGAGAGCATCGTTAATTTGTCCGATTGGGGCGATCGTGGCTCAAGAGTTGGGAGTTTGCCTTGTAATCGGAAGGTTGCCGGTTCGAGCCCCGGCTCGGACAGTCTCGGTCGTTGTGTCCTTGGGCAAGACACTTCACCTACCGCCTACTGGTGTTGGCCAGAAGGGCCGATGGCGCAATATGGCAGCCTCGCCTCTGTCAGTCTGCCCCAGGGCAGCTGTGGCTACAACTGTAGCTTGCCTTCACCAGTGTGTGAATGGGTGGATGACTGGGTGTGTAAAGCGCTTTGGGGTCCTTAGGGGGGACTAGTAAAAGTGCTATACAAATACAGGCCATTTACCATTTTAATGTTTACGAATTATCACAGGTGATTACAGCCAAGGAGGAATATGTGCCCAACTTTCACTTAAACTAATATAAGGATATATAAAGGCTGTTAACATTATGAAGCAAGTCATGCTGACCTTCTTTCCTTTGTTCAGTGCATCATGCGTTGTCTACAACACCAGGTGAAAGTGAGGCCAAGCATCAGGAAACAGAGAGCTGCATTCAAGAGAGTGAAAATGAGGGACAGGCAGAGGGACAGCAGATGTTTCCATATAATGTGGCAGAATTTGTGTAAGCTGTTGTCTAGGGGTTAAAGAAATCCTTCATTTTAGATGTTGTTTAGGATATTGTTTTGATGCAAGTTTCCAATTTGCATGTTTGGGGTTTTTTTGCTGAATGACTGCAACTTTAGGATTTACATTTAATTTTTTTTTTTTTTTTTTTAATGATGTAGTGTGAGAAATTCTTCAAGGCTGACATGTTTTATGATTTCTAATATCTCTTATCTACTTAGCCCTATTTTTCTGGAGGAAGATGAAGCTCTTGAAGAGGCAATTCAGCGTAGCCTCCTAGAAGAGTCTGATAGACAGAGTGAAGTTCATATTTCAAGGTAAGATTTGAAAGTAACCTTTGATAATTGAATATTTTATTTGCATCTTTACTTGCATCATTTTTTTGCAGTTACACAATTACAAAGGTAATTGCTCATTTCTGACTAATTTAATATGGACTATCACAACATAATTATATGTTGTAACTCTGTGCACTTGAGTCAAATGTACAGCAAATTTCCATTTTTCCCCAAGATCTGTTTGTCATTGTCCCTTTTTTATATAGGTCTTTTAAGAAGCTCAGCAAAGAAGAAATTGAAGGTCTTCTTAGAGCTCATAGTGAGAAAGTCATTACACCAGGAACAAGACAACTCCATATCAGTCGAGCCAATGTGTGGTCGACTGCTTTGCGTCAGTTCAAGAGACCCAAGTTTGCAGAAAGCTGTGAGATGCTTTATGTCACATTTGCAAGCGATGAACATGATACAGAGGAAGATGCTGCTGACCTTGGGGGGCCAAGGCGGGAGTTTTTCCGTTTACTGGTGAAGGCCATCTTTCAGGACAGTGGTGCTTTTGAAGGTAATAGGATTTCACAGTCAAACTAACTAACTAACTTACTTACTTACTCAAGGCCTAAAGGCTTGTTGACGACACTCGTTTTTATAATGTTACAAACGCAACAACCACCTGATCTGAACATTGTTTGACAGAACATTAACAAGTTAATAAATGACTACAGATAATAAATCTGTTATGTTCTGTGTGTCTGAAACAGTAAAAAAAAAAAAAAAAAAAAGTAATACATTTTTGTCTGTCAATCTCAAGATATCAGTTTGGGGTCTGTACAGAATATACTATTTTGTGTGTTATTTTTCAGCTACACCAAATGGATGCACACTGAAATTTAACATCCTACACTTGCAAAATGGAGTATATCGAACCATTGGCAGGATGTTGTCCACGATAATAGTGCAAGGTGGAGAAGCACTTGCCTTTCTCTCTCCACATGTAGTAGACTACATTGTGTCAGGAGACATTCTTCAAGTACACCTAACACCGGATGATATAGGTGACCCTGAGTTAAGAGAGAATCTGAAAAAGGTGAATTGCAATATTATAACAAGAATATTGTAATATTTCCTATATTCACAAGTCTTCTGGTCTTCTTTTATAATATATAATAAATACACTTTTGGTTATTAGAGGCAATTCCATGTATTATATTTTCAATTTGTTTCCTTTTTGTTAAAAAAAAAAAAATATTGGTGAAATACAGCCAAATAAACCAAAACAAAAACGTTTCGAGTCCAATTAAAATGAACCATCTGCAGTATTTGTGTACACTGGTAAAAAACAAACATTTAAAGTGTTTTTCTTAAATATTTAGGTTGTAAATGCAACAACTCAACATGATTTGGAGGAAGCAGTCAGCTGCTGCGACTCATGGCGATATCAAGTTGAAGGTCTTCCACTCAGTCACCATGGCCAATAAAGATCTGTTTGTGAAAAATGCAGCTCTATACCTTGCAGTTCTGCAACGGCAAAGCTGCTTCGATCAACTAACTGATGGCTTGTCCTACTATGGAGTGAGAGTTATATTTTTTCTGTATCAATTGGTCATTATTTTATAATCATTTAGAGTGAGCTACTTTTTATATTTAAAACTGGAATTTAACCATTATTTAAACTTTTCTGTCTAGATTTTATCACTCCTGAGAGAGAACCCCAGTTTGCGTGTTCTGCTTGACCTATCGGGGGAGGACAAAGATCTGACAGCCAGTTTAATTGCTGGGGTTCTCAGGCCAAGCTATTCTGTCCTTGGGAGCAACAGAAGAGTTAGAGAGGAGCTGATGGTGGTCAAATTTCGGGAATTTCTCCAGTGTGTCGAAAGTAAGCAGAAATTCACATAATGTAGTCTGGCCATGAAACAATTCGGGACACTAAAGTAAAACTTTGTCTTTTTATGTCACATGCGCGCACACAAAACAGGAATAAAGATGTATGATAGCTTACAACTGACAAGCAAGGCAAAGACAGAACCTCTGTATTTTTTATAAAAACATTAGCCATCATTTAGTTGTTAGCTCAAGCTTAAACTATTTTAGTGTCCCCAGGTTAACGGTGGTTTTTCTTTGTTTTTAGATGAAGAGCTGAGAGACTCACTTGGAGAAAGGACTCTTACCAAGGATGAAGAGGCATTTGTGAAGGCTTTGAGGCCTGGTCACATCTTGGCTTTTGCCACCGGGAGCAGCAAGGTTCCAGCCATAGGTTTTCAACCAGCTCCTAAAATAACATTCATTCACGATGAAAGCAAACATCTCCCGATTGCACACACATGTGCAAATGAGCTTCAGCTTTTTGTGAATGAAACAACAATGGCTGATGATGATGCTTTTCATTACTGCTTCTTAGTAGCACTCATGAATGGAGCTTTATTCAGCACCATCTAAACATGTTCCAAAAAAAGTGAAATTAAAATGGTGGGTTTGTTAACTCTAATCCTGTTCATTAATTGTAGTTTCAAGTAACTTTGCTTCATACAAGATAGTTGAAATAAATTCTGACTGCATTTAATGTTGAAATGTAATAATTTTCAAAGCTTCAATAGATTTATAAAAATGCTAACTCTGTATTTTCAACGACAAATCAATAAAGTCACTGGTGTAATACAATAATTTTATTAAGCTTTTCTTTTTTAAACAAGGACACTTCAAAACAGTTTATGCACAGAGTATACTAAACATGCTTTGTAGAACAAGCCAGGATTACTTAGACATCTAACAGCAACATTTATTAAGACTATTGCAACTTTACAATGATTAAAACAATACTGTAGATAATCTTGTGAATTGATTTAAAGACTGACTGTTCCGTGTTGATAATTTTCACTGTTATACTGTATTACAGTGTGAATTTGATCTTTACTTCAATCTGAATAACTGGTTTTACCCATAAACTAAAAGTGGTTGTAGCCTTCTGAATAGCCTATGAGTCACTGTCAGTCATTAACTCTGAGTCCTTATGTGGCAGGAGGCATCACTGCTAGAGGGGAGGGGCTTCTGCAGTAGTACAAAAACTGCATTTGCTGTACAGCATTTAAGAATATTAAGTGTCATCACTCTTTAGAACATCACTGGTATCCTGTGGTTGAGGTCACACATTTACAAGTTTGTTAAAAATATACTGCTGTGTTCGTTGAAACAATGTTTTACCATTATTGTTGTCTTCTTCAAAAGGGTGAATGCTTGTATATAGCTCTTGTAAATCGCTGTCATTTAATGGGACAAACCTACTTTCAGAGTTTGACAAGGAGGGTATGGAGACCTCTGCTGTAGAAAGTTCTGGGTTGTGACGATGAGACACATGAGTTCCGCAGGCAAAAAGCTGGATGGGAGTTCTATTACCTTCAGTGGAAACAGAGTGATTGTTATATCCAGCTTTGAATTCCTTCAAAGTGCGGTTGATTCGTGGTAGAAACACATAATGAAGGCAAAATAGGTCTGTTGCATTTTCTAAGTCTAGGATACCAAGTGATTCCAATTCATAAAATATAGGTGCATAAATGCGGCTACAGTTGTTGTTGTTGTTGTGGTTGAAACGCTCAATCCTCTGGTTGTGCACAGAACTTCCCATTAAGACAGAGCTTTCACCCCTGCTTGCTCGCATGTCCTCCCAAATCTGAGCATTCTCTCCTCCGTGATCAGTCCTGATATGCAGGGGTCTGCCAAATTGTCCAACAGCTGCAGTAAAGAGGGCTTTCACAGTCTCAGCTCGATTATTGCTGGAGCACTGAAGAAACATCAACATCCTGCTGTATCCATCTATTGTACCATGAACAACAAACTTCCAACGAATCAGTTTGTGATTTCCATCTATGTGCCATATGAAATTTGGATGAGGCACAGAATATACTCGCCGAGCAACTGCAGTTCTTCTCCTGGATAGAACACCAGCCGAGTCCACCCTCCGCAGTGACTTTCTTACGCGCCATCTTTGAACCACTATGTTTTTGGAACGCAGATGACCCATCAGCATCACTTCTCCAACATTTGGATGTTCAGTTTTTATTTGGGACACTATCTGATCTAACTCATGGTCACTGATTACATTGAATTTTGACTCTGAGATATTATAGTCTTGCAGTAACTTATACAGAGTGGGCCTGGAGATGGAAAGGATAGATGCAGCTTCAGTAAAAGATGTTTTCAGGGAAAGAACATTTTCCAATTCCTCTTTGGAAATCTGAAGCCTTCCTTGGTAACCATCCTAGAACACGGCACAGAAAATCTCAATGAGCACAATTCTATAACAAAAGATGGGTAATTTGAGGCAATTGTACTGTGACAGATTAGCTAGAGTAATATTTTATCAATAGTTTTAAAATATTAAAGTGAGCAATCAAAAGACACTTCACAGCAAAAACAGTAATAAAATATGACGTAAAACTTGTGAATGTTGTTGGTGGTGATGTGACACTGCTAGTGATGGACCCCTAAGAAGATGAAATGTATGTAGAATCAGAATCATTACTTTGACAGGATTTAATTTAAGGTGACACCAAAGAAAAAACAAAAATTAGTCAGCTAAATGATATGTGTAAGAAGGCCTACCGAGCAGTATGGTATCCCAGTGGAGACGGCAGGTCTACTTGGTCCAGGTGCATTGCTGGATTCCTAAGGAAACATTTACATCAAGAACGACTGTTACCTACCTACCAAATAAATAAATAGAGTTGTATGATGTTCGATCTCTGTCTGCTGCCTACCAAATGAAATAATTGAGGACTAGCTAAGTAATTTAGCTTTGCTAGTTTTGCTAACACTGCTATCAACCCGTCCAAAATGCTATACAATAAACTTACCAAGTGCTGCGGCGTTTGTGAGGTCGAGGGTGCATTACCGCTGAATCGTTGGATGGCCGACAAAACGGCTCTTCCAATGTTTTCAGCTAAATCGCTGGACATGCTGGTAGGGAATAGTCGAAGCAGCTCATGGCAGTCAAAAGTGACCGTAAGAGGAGCGCAAACACAGAACCTGACCGCGACCGGCACACTTTAGCGCGGGAGGTTTTCTTGAAGCTTTTATTTTGGTATTTCCGTTGACCCGTACAATAAATTTGCATATTAGCTAAATATTTAGTTTCCCGTAACATTTAGATTTAACATTTAACATTTAGATTTATATATAATATTTAGATTTAACATTTAGATTTATATATAACATTTAGATTTAACATTTAACATTTAGATTTATATATAACATTTAGATTTAACATTTAGATTTATATATAACATTTAGATTTAACATTTAACATTTAGATTTATATATAATATTTACATTTAACATTTACATTTAAATATAATATTTACATTTAACATTTAACATTTACATTTAAATATAATATTTACATTTAACATTTAGCATTTAGATTTAACATTTAAAATCCTGTTTTAAATATGAAAAGTTACAAATATTTTACTAAATGTTGTAAAAAATGACTCGAAAAAACATGTTTTTGTAAGATTTAGAGCTAAATGTGGAAAAATGTTGCTGTTAATTTCGGCATGTTTCAGTTTACAAACGGCGCCCCATACGCAACTGATGTAAAATAGAGCAGCAATCAGACAAGCTGAAAATCTAAATATCCATAACTATTTCCATATACTGCTAATGTTTCAGTAGAATACATGTTCTGCGATAGTCAGAATATGAAAACAGGGTGGGGGTGTCTATAAAAATTGCTTATATAATGTAGTTTAAAATGCAGATTCCAAAATTACTATAGATACTCATTTGCAGCAGTATCAGTATTAACAGCGCCGTCTTGGCCTCCTCCAGCTGTCACACAGGTAGAATCACAGCCTGTTGCCTCACCAGCAAATGAACACATGAACAAGAGTTCACTCAACACTGAGCGTTCAGTGTCAATTTGAGAGGTCAGTATTAATCATTTATCATATATCTCAGCCTGACTGGTGGACAAGTCAACATAAGCCTTTTAGCTATTAGCGGTAACCAGATAGCTATGTTAGCTGTCTGTTTAGCTATCGTTAGGGTAGTGACTAGCTATAGTTAATTTGATTCAATTCAACAACCATTTTGCTACTGGCATTCTTCTATTCTTTCATCTGTACTAATAAATTTCACTTGCTGACTCCAAATCTAAAAAACCTTTTCATCTAGCATGTCTCATTTTTTAGTTATGAAGTTTTAAGTATTGGATCATGTGACAGAAATGGCAATGTGTTTTATCATTTAAGAAAAAAGGTGTTCATGTTTGTCCCTGAATCCATCAATACATGCTTGACGGTGAGTTCAAAAGGAAAACTGAAGCCAGCTGAATCATCAGCATGGGAACCATTACTGTGGGTTCTCCAAAACTGTATTAGCAATGAAAGAACAGAGAATTATGCTGAACGTGTGGATAACATGCTAAAAGCAACATTTTATCAGGTAATAATTACAGTAATGTCACTGAGGAAGCACTTTTTACATTCTCATCTTGACTTTTTTTCCACCAAATCTTTGCGATGTCAGCGATGAACATTTAAAGATATTTCATCACGATATAAAAGTGACAGAAAACCAACTTAATTTTGTTGGTTCTTACAAAGAGAGATGGATGAGGAGCACAAGTGTAAAAGTACATTCCTCAAAAAATTGTTTTATTTTGAGCTAAATTGACAGAAATGTGCTTTAATCTATCTATGGCATCATCTTAGGTTTGTTTTCAGAATAAACATTTTAGTAGAAAACAGTTACAATTTCAGACATTGTGTTTATATATTATATTTATTTTCAAAAATGTCAAGACATCAGTGATATATAGCTCAAACATATAGCTTAAACTGGATTCCATTATCTGAAATCAGTAAAGCAGTAGATAAAGAGCTCATATGTTCTCAGTAGCACACAAAAATTATGTTTTGAAGACCAGTGTTATAAAACAATAACGTTAAATTTGGAGATGGGCAGCAAATGTTATCAGTCTCGCCTCTCTAGAACGTTCATAGAAAGGGTCAGTTGAAGAGGATAACATAATTATTTGCTTCTCAAAAACCCCAGATTAAAGCTGTAAAAATTCTACCAATAGCTAGACAGAAACGGTGGCAACCTACTTTACTAACTCTATTTGCTCTGTTTGATCTTGACTGTGTTGTAGACCAGTCAAGATCAAACTCCTTGTAATGCCAGCCATAGTGTGTATTCAGGCCCTCTAGTTTGGATCCCAAGTGAGAGTAACATAAATGGTAATCAAAATGTTAATGGCTCACACAGTGTCATAGTGTTATATACACAAACCTCCCCTAAAACCTAAATTGTGAATAAAACATAAAAGCACTTGCTCCATAATGCTCTTCTGCCCTTTATTCGATCCCCTCAGCTTCTCTCTTCCCCTCTTCTTTCTTGAATGCCAGATAACAACTTACGTTTCACTTCTTTACAGGTCTTAAATAGAGAAAAGGTTAATTTCTTCAGTGTGTATAGACCTCATTTCAACTGCCAGGGTTATGTCCCTGCCCCCATCGTTAAAGACAACATTTAAATTTTTTAAAACCTACACGTCCTAACCAATTTAAATCCAGCTGATCATTCTACAAAAGCACATGGTGCAATGAAAAATGCATTGCAACCAAGTTTTTAATGGTTGGGAGAAACAGATGCTGGATGAGCAGATGTGTAATGAGGAGAACTTACAAATTTGGGGTCTAAGAAAACTTCTGAGATTTTGTTAAAATTGTGTCAAGTAACATATCCAGGCTGTCTTTGTGAACTTGCAAAGCAGTGTGCTAATCATTTACCCTCCACTCAAAATTGCCTTTTCTTTGTGACAGATCATTTTCAGCTAGGCGTTCTCTATCAGTTGTTTGTGGGGTCTCCACTCCTTCAGTTGAGTTAGTGCCTTTGAGACTTTTATCTGATGCCAGTATTGACAGTATTGCTCCATTAAACACCTTAAACACATCCAGTTAGGTTTTTAGGTAAGAATTGGGTGCTAAATTAACATAATGAATAATTACCACTGGTAACACTTGTCAAATTTGCTTTGACAACAAGGGTTTTGTCAATTAAATGTACAAATCGTTTATGGGACATTTGCTGTGTTTTGGCTGTAGTTGTAGACTCAAGTTATACACATATAAAATTAAGGATAGGGTGTATCTAAAAAAACCATCTGGTTTCAGAGTGCTTTAATTCCACAGTTGTTCATGAGAAATAATCAAAACATATTGTTAGAAAGAGGGGATTCGTGAGTTTCACGTGGTTGCCTCCAGACAAGTTTGTGACAGTTTGGGAAGAGTTAGACTATCATATGGACGTACACATTAAATTTTGCCAACTGTATTTATTTATTTTTACGTCATCATACAGCACTATATTCTATGTGCTGTGCAGTGTTTTATCCACCCTGAATCACCAATTAACCTAACAAAGGAAAACTGGATATTCGCAGTGAGAATCTGCCAATCATCTCTTTAAATTTCCAGAGAATGAATGAAAGAATCAGAAGAGCCAAGAGAGTGGGAGGAGAGGAAGCAGAAACTCATTCTCTTATTTTGAGACCGACGGAAACCTGTCTAACTTTTTGACTATTATAAATGGAATCAAATATAAAGGTGGTGTAATTGATGTTATTTCTTTTCCTGCTTAACGCATCTTTGCATTAGAAATGTTTCTAAATCCAATAGTAAAATGGTCAAATAGTTGCATGTGTTTAAACTTGAACTTAAACGTGAAATGCATTCAATTACTGTTTATGTCTGGCAGTGTGCCATATTCCATACATTTGTCTGCATGTGGAAGTTATTGAACATGTAGTGTAGTATCCTGTATGCTCACTAATTTTACATGTAACTGCATGTGCCTGGCTAGTTCTGGCTAGTTGTAGTTGACCACGAAATAATAAAGAGAAATTTCCTCGAGGCCATCAGATTCGGTTTTCTAGGGCTTGCCATAATACTACATGTTGCTCTGTTTTCTATAGGCATTGTCATTCTCATAGTCTTTCAGTCCCTTTGTATCACACACTTGTGCATACACAGGTATACTCACTTACCTATGTATCTCACTTTCCTTTTCTCACTCCTTATCTCTGGCTTTCTAGCAAATATACAACAAGCAGAAAAGTCTGCAGGACATACAAACATATGCGCACAGTGCCTTCACCCAGTCACCCTTACTGCCGCATCTGCACCGCAAACAAGCGTATGGTTGTTATCGCTCTTCGCCATGCTCGCTGAGGGAAGTTTAAGCTGATTCGGTGACAACCCAAACTGAGCCACCCCGGCATTTCCTTACAGCGAGGGCTCTAATCTGCTAGACTCGGGGAGAAACAGAGTGGTCTGCTCTCTAATTCAACAGAGAAGCAAGGCTTGAAACAGCACAATTAAAAAGATACTGCTGTGTTTACACTCGCCGCCCTGTGTAACTGCTGAATGGGGGACATAAACAGCTTAGCTGCAGCCAGTGTAAGTGGCCTGCGCGGGCCTCCTCCTGCTGAATACGAGGAAGAGCTAGTGTATTCTGTCACACCGCATTTGACAGGAATTTGAAATCTGCTGTATTATGCACTGCCCACAATAAACCTTGTGTTGTTTGAAAAGCCGGCATTAGACAGCAGAAAACTGGCATCACAGAAGGGAAATAATTTGATCTTGTCTAATCTGGCTGAGGGGGAAAAATATTGTAATCCCTTCCATGCTCTGTGATTGCATGTGATGTGCATGTGCCTGCTGTCTGTTTGTGCAAGTTTGTGTAGCTTTACTGATGTGGTGCTGTGCATACGCATTTGTTTTCATCCAACACAGAGGTTTTTGAGCACGTAATTCTTTTATTTGGTCCTTTGTGTGAAATTGTTGATATTGCCTTTTCTGTTGATGTTCCCATAGGTTTTTCTCACATAGCAAATAATAACAGGAGAGTGATTTGGAGCTGGAAATCCATCGCGCACACATACACACTCACGTATTTCTGCTCAGTCCACAAGGGGCCCATTGGAGCTCCATTGTAAATGCTTCTGTTTTTTGAGGAGTGCAGATGTAAATCCTCACATTCTCTGTGATATGTCTTTGGCATCCTGTTGTCTCTATCTTTGATCACCTATCTTGTGGGAAATGATGAGTGCTGAGAGCCAGAAATCTCAAACAACAGACACATTCGGCCACTTGAATTTATACCCATCCAGAAACAAAGGACCTGCGTCGGGGCGATTGTTCACCCCCCCCCCCCAAAAAAAAAAAAAACAAACAAAAAAAAACAACTCAGGGAAGGCTTTGAAAAATCCCCAAAAAACAAAAACTTGTGTTTCATGCAAGCCTGTCCCATCTTTCGCCACCATTGTTGTTCTTCTTTGATAACAGGCTTGAACAAAACCCCACGCTAATCTCACATGCTCTCATTCATTACAATCCTGGATCATAAAAATGGACATTTTTGCATTGTTATTCGACTGAACTCGTGCTTTTCTCGTGCCAGAAAATTTGGTGTTCATTCTTTGCTGTTTGCTGTATGGTTATCACTGCACAGTAGGTAATAGGTGTTGTGAGAAAGGGGCCTTTTCTCACTTTGTCCTTGGAGGGATCAGTAAAATGATCTGTAGGACGCACTCACCCAGGGAGAGGAGACAATGAACAGAGTAGATTGTCTTGTGTACAACGATAAACTAAGAGGCTCATTATTATCTGCAGAGTGATAAACCACATGGATAGTTCAGATATAATGCTTATACATCTGCAGTGCGGTTTGGTCTCATCCTTCAGTCGGAACATATTCCGGTGGATTAAACATGAACTTTTCTTCTGAAATAACTATAATAATTTTCATTGTATGCACATAACAAGCAGAAAAAGGACTTTTAATATAGCTTTACAACATTTTTGTCTTTTATTCCTTTTAAGGTAAAAGTAAAAAAATATCCCACCCCTATGACTTGTGCTTGATTTTTGTCTTCCTTTTACCCTATGGGGCCTACAATGTTTTATTTTAACACCTATAATGGTGTTTCACTTATTAAAACTTTGCCTATTTTTTAAAAAATACCACAAATAATGGGCACACATTCTTTCAGGCACACAGAAAAATCCCCCAAACAATAAAACATATTTCCTCTCGTCTTGTTAATCCTACATTTTTTGGAAACACTCCAACTGATCTGAAGAGTTGTGTGACTTATTTACCTGTTCAGCCTCTCTGTGTACAGCGTTGTCAACAAGATGTTAGCACTCAAAGGGGAAAATAACTGCAAATATAAACATGCTGAGGTACATCTTGAGCTGGAACAAACCTGCTTTTCTGACAGCTTGACAGTCACCTGAGGGTGAAACAGATTCTGAAATCACTGTCCAACCCAACACACATTGTCTTGCTTTGTCTAACTTATACACACACACTCACACAAACACACACACACAGCTGTCCGCACAGGGGCCAAGCCGGAAAAGAGGCCATCTCTGGCTGGGCAGCTGTACGGTCAAGCAGAAATATCTAGATGTTTCCCCTCCAGCAAACTGCTAGTATCACTGGTGACAGATAGACAGTCTGACAGGCAGTTTCTTTCTCTCTCTGTGCCTCATACACACACAGAAACATGCACAAATAAAGCACGGTGATTGACAGAGAGATGGTCAAACTGACAGACAAAGAGGCAGATTCTATAGATTGAATGTCGGATGGGAGATGGACACGAAGACACAGATTTCCTTGAGACACACACATGCACATGCACAAACAGGGAAACACAAGAATTAAGCTTCCTCCTACTTTTTATCCTTTAAGGCACAGACTTCAATATAAAAATCTGGGTGCTATTAAACCAGTTTGCATATACATTTGTCAAATGGTTTGGATATTCCAAAAAATAATAGTAGATGTTAAAAAGTTTACGCTACAATTATGGCACTTTGACCAGCTTGGACACCTAATGCCAGGTTTTAATTCAGATTGTCCAACTTCCAATTATGTAATTCTATTTTCAAACCACAGAGGTCACTGTTGCTTTATATACTACTTAGATTTGATAGGGTCAATGTAAACCTCTTCCCATCCCATTAGAGGTATCTGAGGTATTTTAGGTTTCAAATTCACTCTGGAAAGAGACTGAATTGCAAGGTGGCATTAGTACACAAAGCCTAACTTTAAACTAAACCCAACCACTTTATACTGACTTTGTGTGGTTCAACCTACTACTAGGAATACTGCTGTTTTCCAGGAATACCAATCAAAAAGAAAAATATAAGTTTTAACATTAATTTTCTTTTGCAGCTAAATGCAAGAAGTCCAAATTACAAAAACTGCAAAACAGCAGGCAAAGCAAATAGATTTAATAAAAATATTACAGTAGCAGCTACTTTAGCAAATGGCGAGTAGCTTACACTCAGTAAAGACTGCTGAAGCCCTTGCAATTAACTATTATCAGATCATGTGTACAAAAAATGCATAAGCTGCTTTAATGATATCAAATAAAAGGGACCATGGTATTATAAAATATTTTCCTATCTAGCTGACAAATATAACATGCTCACAAATATGTTTTTTACTGTAAGTTTTTTTTTTTTTTTGCTACTGCTTAGCTGAACAAAAAGAAAAAAAGAGCTGATCCAGTGAGATCAAACACAACCTTTGAAAGACATAAACACAAAACCACTTCCCAGTATGCTTTGCTTAGACTGAAGCAATGGGACACACAAGTGTGTGTGTGTGTGTGTCTGTGTGCGAGGCCTCCATAACTCAGACATGCTGTTTAAAAGTATACAAAGTGTGCAAGTGTCCATGGGACATGCTAAGCAAGTTCAACACACCTCTATACACGCTGACAACCATGCCCACATTTAACACATGAACTGCTAGTGCCAAATGTTCAGGCTCTGCTGGCTTGTTCTGGGGGTTTGCGCCCACATGGGCGCACACACACACACACACACATACAAGTGTACACACACAGTGTCTCATGGAGAAACTCACTAGAGACTCTGTGGCTTGGCATTCGGCCTATCAACATTCTATTTCCTTTCTGCCCCTTTATCCTGAAGTCTCATTTCCATCGCCTGACAAACACAAAGGCAGTATCCTCCCTGCCCAGTGAATCTGTTTATATAAATAAATAAATCTCCAGTCTGCTGTACATCAATTAATTATCTGTTTCACTGAGTGGCAGACTGTCTCTACCTTACTTTATGTCTGCACGTTTCCTTGCTCATGCACAGACCCATAGAACACACACAGACACACACAGAAACAGTGTCATAGAAAGGGAGGAAAGCAAAAGAGATGGCAGACTGCCACAGTGGCTTTCATTGTGAACTTGTTTAGTCAAAATAACGAGTCGGAGGATTATAAAAGTCTGTAATTAGAAGTTGCAGAGCAGTTGTGCAAAGGAGTGAGTGACTGCATGGCACACTCCTGACTTACCTTGTTAAAAATCCTTAGGGTTAGTTGGCATGTCATTCAGGCTGCAATGCCTTACACCTAGCAGGGGAGTTTTAAGTCATTTTGGCATGTAATTATCAAAGGAACACTTTGTGATAGATGGCAGAGTCTGCGACAGAGAGATCAAGGGAGCAGGAGGAAAAGTAAGCTTGAGACACCTAGTCTGAACCTCATCACAATTAGAGGATTTCTCTGACTTTGATCCAAAGGAAAAGGGTTTTCTTAGCCTTTCCGAAATGATATATTCTAACTGTAACTTGGACACATATGCGCACCTGTCAAATAAACAATTCTAATGAGATGTCAAAGGAAAAACTGAACGCTAACCTTTGGTGATGACAAATGATGGCGTGCTTATGTCAGTGTGCACGGAAAAGGCACAAATAAAGCTTGTAATAGCGGTAATCCTTTACTATGCCGCAATGAGTTATTTACCCAAAGTGTAAAGTTGAGCAATTCCAACAAGTGCTACATGTAAAAATCATATTTTCAGCATGTGTTTACTCAAAATTCATGATTTCTAAAATTCCATGATTTCTTACTGAGAAGGTTGAAAACTTTAGAGCGAAAGTAAAGTTCATTTGTGTCTCTTTGATAAATGTAGTTCTAGAAGATCAGTGACATAGATTTGCCTGTCAATTAAGTCAGTTTAAGGAATAAAGTTCCAACTTTTTGAAAAGACATTATCTGTCTCATAAGTGCCAAGAAACTACTCACTTTTGTGTAGCTCTTAAATACAGTTTTGGCTCCAGATAAATCACGATAACATAGTAAAATAAAACAGTTTGAACACATGACAAGATTTCACAATAATCTTTCAGGGAAAGTTTTTTTCACAGTCAAAGAAATTCTAAATCTTTAGCCCTTGTTTCTACTACAAGTGAATCACTGCATTTCTGCATGTAACACACTTTTGAGCCATCTGTAAATTGCAGCTACCAAAAATACGGGATACATTCTCCCTGACTGCGCATTGCACTGATATTATAAAACCCACACTTTAGTTGATTGTCAATCAGACATATACAGAAAGTCTGCTTTATTCCTGTTAGACTCTTCAATCCAAGTTACAGTTCCAGCTGACAGCCTTTTTCAGAGTGTTGTTTTGTGTTTTTGAGCTCTTTGTCGTCTATAACAGCAGCTTGGCAGATGGTCTGTTTTGGACTAATTTTTACTTGTCACGAATTTCTCTCTTCTATTGAAGCACAGCATGTTTCATGAGCTAGTTTAAGTAATGCTATTAATACTAAAAACACAAAAAAATAGCATAGAAGCTAGGGTGCTGTTCTGGCATTACAGTAATATTGTTTCCAAGAATACGTGATATCTTATGTGCTGTCAAATGAAATGCTCTTCAGTAAAAATTTCCATCAAATTTGAAGTTGGTGTCTTTTCAAGCATAACCATGATCAAGGCAAATCACTAGCAATGAACTGATATAGAAATGTTAGTTTTCAATGCTTTAGTCACCCTTCTTTTACAAGCAACAATATTTCAACACTGTTGGTTCCCTGCACACATATTTCAACTCAATCAGCATCTCTGCATTGTTATATGCCCCTTACTTCCTGTTGTGGTGCTATCATTGAATTGCTGCCATGCAGAGGAAAGGGCATAATGATTCAACTCAGAGATGCCAGCCAAATCTGTTCTGTACATATGCATGGCATTCCTGTTTAGAGGATGAGTAAATATAGGACAGAGGTTAGTGCAAACACAGACCCTGTGCAACCTTTTGCTCTGATCTGCAACATTTTCACTGAGCGAGCGAGAGCGTTGACAATTCAGTTCAGTTAATACAAATCAGCCTGGGTTGTAATATGTTGCTCCACAAGAGCCCATAACTGGAACTTGTACAGCCAAATATTTTTACCTTTACCTTATAATGTAAACAGAGATTGCTTCCTTTATGAATTGGCTCCATATAAATAAAATGTATTTTAAGAGAATTCCTTCAGTGCAGTTTCCTTTCCTTTCCCTTCCTTTCCTGTTTTATCCTCAAACAGATAAATCCTCAAATTCTGTTTAGAGGAAATAGCCATTTAATGTCAGGATTTATTTAGAATTAAATACAACAAAGACTTTTCTGGGAACATCCCTTTAACAATGCAGGAGAAATGCCAAGCCACACAGAAATACAATACATTACGTTCTCTGAAAGCGATGTGCCAAGGGACAAACACTTACTACTTTTTTCTTCATCCAAGTCATATTTATTTTATTAGGTGTATTCTCCATAGGCTTCATGGTGGAAGGATAGCCATGCACTCAGACACTCACTCACATGCACACACATACACAGACGCACACAACAAGACCCCAGATCTCCACTGGTGCATGTAGTGATTCTATTTTTTTCCTTTTGGAGTTTTTCTTTCTTTCTTCCAAGCAGGGAAGATAACAACCACCAGTAGCCAGACATAATTAGTATTGGAGAGGACACAAAGAGGAGCTCCTAATGACTACAAACATCTAGGTGGTTGACTTTTGTGTATGTAATTGAAAGGGGTTAAAAATCAATAGTATTCAATGAAAACTAATTGCAAGAGGAGAGAGTGGCGAGCTATGAGGCGTCTATTAGGACAGGCAGCAGCACACCACTGTGATTCGTCAGTTGGTTAGAAAAGCGCTCTGAGCAAAAATTGGGGTGAAACTGTGCGTAAAAAATGGCTGAATAAAATACACATAATTCTTCTATTATTTAGTAACTTTCAGGCGACGTGGAGTGATGGGAAGCAGATGGAAAAATAATGTGAAGCAAAAGTCATTGTATCTGAATTTCTGCAGTTAGTGCTGAAAAAGAAGTGATGTCGAACAGGAAATTATTTAAACTTGAACTCTGTTTTTAAAATAAAAAGTAGGAGGCATTGCTATTATAGGAATGTCAGCTAAAGGTGATTTTAAAAATCGTTATCCTGCAGTAAGAGATTTGCATCATCAGATTAGAAGCCTTTTTGTTTAGTTCATTAGTAAAACAAACAGATTGGAGAAGAACCCTTTACATCCATTGCATCCTTTGCACATTCTTTGTATGCATGCGCAAACTTCTTGTAGTGTTTTTGAAAGTGAGCATGTTAAAATTATATAGAATTACATACCAACAAAGTGTTGGAAAACTCTTCCGACCTACAAACCTACAAATCCTGCAGAATATCAGACATTTACTGAAGTGATTATTCCTATGCAGACTGAATAAACAGGATATCGATGTAGTCACAGTCAAACACTCGGGCCATCAGGAGGATAGATACTAGCTACAGACATCTGCCAAGTTCACAGGGCTGCGTGTTTACACTATGACTGAGTTTAAAGTCTGGAGTAACAAAGGGCTACCACTGGCAAGCAAATTAATGCACTCCTAATCATGGAAATCTGCCATTTTTCTTTCGCGCGTGTGTTTACATCAGTAATTGTATTCTTATTAGGCGTTAAATTATGACAAACAAAACTATATTGGCTAATTGTATTCATTTTTTTCAGAGACTCCATATTTTCATTACTTGGTATCCTGGCTCTGTTACACTTCAAACATCACCTGTGGACCTGTACACACATACGGATACATGCAGAGATTATAGGGAGGCCACTGCACAAGAACCATGGCCAGCTCACACTGACCCACTAACATGCACACACAAAATGTCAGTTGGCCATGGTTGTTGGCAGTGGCGTTGCCATAATCTCTCTCTAATTATATACACAGCCAGGCTTACTGTTTTAATGCAGAGACCTGAGAAAATACAACCTGCTAATCTTATTTGCACATAGCGGCAATAACCTGCTGGGAGAGGAGAGGAGAGGAATGGCGATGATTGATTACTGAGTTTATGTCATTATAGTCGGATTGGAACAGTAACGATTAAACCATGAATTTTGGAATTTAAACTGTATATGTATATTTTCTAATTATTTCCCATCTTTTCTTGTTAACCTTTTGAACAGCAATTTGGCATTTCGGAGGATCTTACAAGATCATAAATTCTGCAGCACTTTGTCAATATGTTATGTTTTTATTTCTATTTCAACATAGTTTAGTTATAAACACTAGAGGGCTACATGCAACATCAAATCTAGCATAAGAGAAAGGGGAACAGGTCTTAGGTGACAGGCTTCAAGATGGACATTTATATATATTTTTTGATCTCATATCTCCATACATCTCTCCCTTTAATCTGAAACACTGTAAATATAAAATATCTGCACAGTTTTCTCTATACTTTCATCTTAAATGCTATCAACTGTTTTGACCCTTGTTCCTAAGACTTGATTTCTGTTTGACTGCAAGTGTGCATTAGTATGCACGCAGTACAAAAACACTGTTGATGTCCACTAATTAAGTTGCATGTTACTGGTTAAAAGTAAGTAAAGTAAATTTCTCCTGCCCATGTCAGACATAAAATATGATTGAATATCTCTTCTTTATTTACAAAAAAACTTGTCCTTGCCTCTTTACCTAAATTCTGTAAGGTACGCTAATTACTTTTAACAATATTATGAATTAAAGTGAACTTAACTGCACTCTGTCTGCTATTGGTAGCTTAGCAATGCACAGCTAAAGTACCAGAGTACTTGTAATTCCTTTCTTTCCAGTCCTAGTTAAGTATAGTGTCAATGACAATATTTCCATTTCGACCGTTCTATATGGAGAATGGATGAGTCTTTGTTTCCACTTGAATGCTTTGTGATAGAATATATTCCTTCTCCAAAGGAGGTGCATTACAGACAGGGTGTCTCTCTGTCTCTCTCTCTCTCTCATACACACACACACACACACACACACACACACACACACACACACACACACACACACACACACACACACACACACACTATGTAAATAATGCATGTGTCTTAAAGGGTTTTACCCCACCACAGCTGGCCCACTTCAATTAGAATGCTTTGCACTCATCTCCCCCTCCTCCTGTCTTATGTGTCCTTTCCTCTGCGTTCCTTGCTCATTCCAGTATATTTGTTTTTCTTCAGTTTGTACAGTATAATTGATTTTCTCTATATGAGTTCTCCATTGTACAGTATCTGTTTTAATTCTATGTTGTGGGGGTCATACATGTAATAATATTTACAGTTGAGAGCATTGTTACAGTAACATTAATTTTCTAATGTTATAAAGTGTTATAAATGATGTTAATGACCTGACCGAAGCACGTGCCTGACCGTGCTGGTATGTGTTTCACTCAAGTTCATTAGTCCTGTGTACCTTAGAAGTAAAACAATATTTAAAATTAAATTACTTTCTTCCTTGATCTATTTCTGCTTCTCCTTTTTGCCAGAGCTCCTAAATTTAGCAGCAGCCTTGTGTGATCCTTGTTACTCAGTCACACCACCCTCCTCTTTGACTGTCCCCCTTCCTCCGTCTTTACTTTCACTTATCATATGTGGAGACCTTGGCCTGGTCTAGATTCTTCCAAACACATCTAATTACGCCAATGCCAAGCATTTCCCATCCATCACATAATCTTTCAGAGACAAGGTATTAGCGCTCCCCGTCCCGTCAGCCAATTACTTTCTGCCTTCTGCTTGAGTCACCTGCATTGCAAATGTGACCTTTACTTAGAGGGCTGATTGCATGTTTCCTTGAGTGTGTAAGAGAACGCAGGCTTTTGAAGTGTGTGTGTGTATGATCTTTGAAAAAATGTGTTAAGAGAATGAAATTGTGCTAGTGCATGTGTGTGCATATGCATGCATATGTTAATACATAATAGCCAGCATAGGCTGCAATTGCATGACTTCAGGTGTATTAAGGTGAGTGTAATGTGCAATGTGCATCATGTTTGCATGTTTGTGCAGGTCTGAAAGGTACAGCTACTTTGTATAGCCGTCTGTTTGCATGTGTGTACCCTGATGCGTTTATGTGTGTGTGCGTTTGTGCGTATGTGTGTGTGTGTGTGGGAGTGAGTGGGCTGGGGCAGTGAGCAGACCCTCTCAGACACCCTTCTGACCCCCCTCACCCGCCCTCATGTGATGGGCTGTCGTGAATGTTAATGTTCTGTGATGGCTGTGGAGCAAATAAGTGTTTCTGACACAGTACAGGCTCCCATTACAGGACCAGGCCAAATGGGCTCGCCAGTGCCTTAATGAGCAGACAGATCAGTCAGCCGCAGCCGCTGTACCAGTCCAACACACTGCTTATGCAGGGACGGACCTCAACACCCTTGACCAGACCCAAGGAAAAACTGACTTTAGCTTCTGCCATCTGAAAACCTCCTCAGTTCAGTGTGTTTCTTTAAAACTGCTCACTTAGAGGCCAGAAAAAGTTCTCTGACTCGAGACGAGTTTGAGATGATAAAGGCCTACTTTGTGGAAACAAATACCAGCATTCACTGATAAGTATACTTCTTATTAGTCAATAGCCCATATTGTAAGAAGTGTACTCATCACTGCTTGGGAGTTGGAGTTGAGAGAACTGCTGCTTTGCTGCTACCTTTATGGGAGCTGTGGCTCAACAAATAAATTCAATTTTGGGATTTAGAAAACACTCCTAGATAATCTGATCCATCTCTAGTTTTGCGCTAATTGCTCTATCTAATTTTGCTCTATTTAAATAACTAATGTTTGGATTGGTTGTTCAAAAAGTTTACAGCTGATGTGTACAATCAGGTACACTCCATGTGTTGTACACATTAAAACAGTCACAAAGATCCAAAGATTCCCAGTACTTCTGTGTCCTATAACAGACACAAAATTCTTACTGAACCAGTCTTCCACTTACTTTCTGTCACAAATGTTATTTACAGATTTTATGTCATCTGTATTCCTTTAAAAATATTTATGTATATTAATCTTCAAAGGTTATCCATGCATTTTGGTACGGAGGAAATTTTGATGTCAGTAGTGTCAAATTTATAGAACAGGGTACAAAAACAGAAATTGGGAATACTTGCAAAATATTCCACTGAAAGGAAAACTAGGACTCTTGTCCATTGTGAAGTCCCAGTTAGCTGGGCAGCCTATGGACACAGTCACAACCAGTCCACTGCAGTTACAAGCTTGTGAACAAAGACACTGTCTCTCTCTTCTCCTTCTGGGTTGTCAGGAGAAAGTACATCTTGTAAGTTGAGTCAAACAGTTATTTCAGAGGAAGGTGGAAAACACATCGCTTGGCTGACTCATCACAATTTGGATAGAAAATGAATCTACCCTTCTTGCACTTGAGGAAAGATCATAAAAAAAAAGAAATGCTTAGAGGAAAGAAGGAGCAAAGGGTAAAGATGGAGAAGCCAGGAAGCAGACATTACACTTGATTGAGACGCATGGCAGATAAAGAATCACGTAGCGCGTCAGAGCACATCCTCACAGTTGGCCGGGCTGTCTCTCAAAACTCTCCAAATAGTCTAAAGTCGACCTGTTGGAGTTACTGAGTCGTCACACTACATGTTGTAGCCCAGGAGCAATGGGCCCGCAAAGGTGTCTCTTTTCCTCTCTCTGTGGGACTTGTTAGAGGAGCTATTTTGGAATCCACCTGCCTTACTCTAAGTGCTGGAAACACATTGTGAGATTTAGCACACACAGTATTTCATACAAGCCTAGTTTCCAGTGAAAAGCAAAAAGAAACATTGGATTTGAATGTTAAACATTTAAATGCTTTTTCAAAGCAGCAAGTGCAAGAGTAACAACTGGTTTTCATTCATAGCCACAAAGTTACACTTTGTATTGGTGTTCATACAGCTCAGACCTATGCTGTCTTCAACATGTACGTCAGAAATGGCTCCCTCAGATATCTACAATGATAAGATGCGTGTGGTTTGCATGTGAAACGCTGTTGCTTAATGTACACACTTATTGCTCACACACAGAAAAAGCTGGAGCTACTAAAGGATTGTTTGGAGATTTGTGATGGAAATGGAGTGAGAATTTGAAGAAATCTTACTCTGTAAATGGGCCGATTAATTGTTTATGCTTTCCTGCCTGTACCTTAGCCTTGAGGTAGAGGCAGACCTTGAAAGATTCTTCTTGAACTTCTGTAGAACATTTAACTTTCTTCTTCTTGAGAACAACAGCTTCTGCTGAGTGTCAGACAACACTCTCTTTTTGCAATACATGCAGACAGCTGTATACGTTACATACCGGGTGCAGTAGGTCTTGCAGAAAACTCTTCAAATGTTAGCGTAAGAGAAAACAATTCTGAAATGTTCAAACAGAGACAGACCAGCAAAACAGTACTTCACAGTCTGGTCTTAAGTTACTTCTGTTTGGGAAAAGCTCATGATTAAGGCACAAAAATTATTGGTAAGGTTGGGCAAATGAAAGTTTGTAGTTGGAATTGCTGATAAGGCAAGCAGTATCCAGAGGTCTCTGACAGCTGATGAACTCCATGCTATAATGGATAATATGTAATAACAATGTATATTTCCCAACATGCCAGTCTGACTTATGGGGCACTTATAGTAGCACTTAAATACAGGTGTCAGGTGTGCACATTCCCATACTGTAGCCAGACATTCAAGTTAAGATATGTGTGTTCACCAGTAATACTGTAGCAGATATGCATTGGGTTAACTTATTTTCAGCTGCAGTCTACACACCATTTGTTTAAACAATGTGTAAACACTAAGATGGCTTTGGACTCCTGCAGGTGTAGATATAATAATGCATTATACATTACTAGTGAAATTATACTGAAAGATTGTATTGTTTGAGATGAAAAAGAGAAAATTAACAACATATATTCAGAGTGAACATCATTGTGACTTGCTAAATGTATTTAGTTAACTACTGTGTGTTACCTCAAACTGCATAGTAAACATGGTGATGATAATAAGCAGTAGATGTTGGTCAGTCTGTAACAACAACAACGGCCCAGCAGAGCGGAGAAATAATGAGATATAAAAATATCCCACACTTTCCACAGCTAACACTGGCCCGTTACTTAAAAAACAAAGAAAGAAAACAACAAAAAAAGAAACTTTTCTTTCCAGAGAAACCTGAGGGCCTCATTTATATGTTTTGTATGACCTCCTGAACACGATGGAAAATGGAACCAAAGGTCAGTGTTAAGTCTCCCCTGGCTTTTGTTCTTTAAAACAACAATATTGTATTGATCTGTCCTGAATGATAAACACAAATGTCTTGGTAAAACACAGCCTCTTTTGACCTTTAGCAATTACTTCTACATGGCTTTAGTGGTACTGTAGATGAAAAAAATAACAATGTCCAACTCATTTTCTTTTGTTTTTGTGTGCAACTACACCTACACCTTACCAGAGTGGTAAATTTCACAGAAGCTGCTACTTCCATTATACATGAGAAATGATTGAGATGTTGCAGGATATTTACATTTAAGTCGATTAAATATTAGAGCTCTACTTACTGCTCACCACAACATTGTCACAGCAACAGGATTCCTGGTTCTCAGCTGGGGGAGCGATGTGTGAAGTTTTTATGTTCTCTATGCACTTCAGCTTCCTCCCACAGTTTCGAGACATGCATGTCGGGTTATAAGTGATATCAAAGTGGTTGTGAATATGAAGCACAGAAAATGCTTGAAGTTTAGAGAATACAGTGCTGCATGAACATTTTGTAAAAATGTAACTTCTATTCTTGGGGGCTTTGAGCAAGACTTATTTCAATGCAGTGACACAAAAAACCAACCTATGTGTATATAAGTTTGATTACTTTTTAACTTGTGCTTAGTAAAAATATAAAATATACATGCATGTTCATGGTGACTGGTGACTCTTTCTCGATTAAACTAAGAAAGCTGCCTTAGTAGCTTGACTTTTATGAACAAGATTTCCACTATAGAGATATTGGACATCTCATGAAACTGAGATCTGTTAGGCTTATGCCGGGTTATAAATAAAAATTGTGATTCATCCTCAAGAACTCAGGTGCTTGCATGTAAAATATCTGTTATCTAGTGGTGAGCCTAACTGAGTCTCACTTGTCTGACAGAGTCAAAGTGTGTTGCAGTGACCCACGATTAGATCCTCTTAACCTTTCCTCTGACCTTAACGAGTGTGAGATTACACCCCTGGACTTTTCTGTGGGCGGCTGCAACCATTGCTAAGAATGGTAATGCAACCAGGTAAACCTCCAAATCAGCTCTGTACAATTTATATACTTATAAATAAATATATATCTCTATAGATATACTGTATAGTGATTCTAAAATACATTGAAGAGTAGAGAGTATTATATACCATGATTAGTATTTTTTCATTCATAAAAGTAGTGAATATGAATTTGGGAAAGACAGTTCACCCGTGTCGTCACAGACAGACAGCAGAGATGATGATGAAAAGCAATGCACCTCAGGCTGGAACCTCTTGACCTGTGGAAAGACTGCAGGGAGGTGATGGCAGCAAGGGGCTGATAAAGGGCAGTCACTGGGGCCTAAAGGCACATCCTGGACATGTCGTTTTGGCAGTAGGGGTCTTGCCACAAATACACAAACAATCACACACAGACCATATCTCCAAGCAGTGAAGAAAGAATAGTAGGTGGCACTTCAGCTCCTAAAACAGTGGAGCGTGTGTGTGTTGGGGGGTGGGGGGGTGGGGGTGGGGGGGGGGGGTATTCTGCACCTCACCCTTGTGGCAAGTGAGAGATGACAAGACAAACAACTCTTGGATTTAGTCCTGTCATTCACCACCAAACATGGAGCTTCTGGATCCAAACTAATTTCTGCACTACTCTGACTCAACAAACTTCTTCAGTGCATAGCTCTGTTCTCTATCAATATATTAATTTGCTAAGATCAACCATGCCAAGCGTTCACACCAACTGACATTTAGATGTAATTTAATCCTAATAAAAAATGTGTTTTTTGGAATCATATGATTACACACCGACAGGCTGTTTTGTTTATCGTGGCTTTGAGAGTACCGCTTTAATATTCTTCATTATAATTGGAATTAAAGGCCATTGCATTGATTCTTAAGGGCTGCTAAGGCAAAGTCCCATACTGCTCATATTTGTATGTGTGTGTGTATGTGTGTGTGTATGTGTGTGTGTGTGTGTGTGTGTGTGTGTGTGTGTGTGTGTGTGTGTGTGTGCACGTGTGCCATTTCTCCACGCTACCCTTTGTGTGTGGTCATGCTTCACATTTTCATTTAAGCTTTGATCACATTAAAGCTATTCTCACCATATTAATGTTAGTCAATGAATAGATTAAATATTCAATTAAGCCTGATGCAGGCATGTGTGGCAGAGGTTTTGAGACTGACTGTGTGTGTATATGTGCGTGTGTGTGCTTGTGTGTATGAGATACAGAGAGAGAAAGAGCGACAGTGAAAGAGAGAGAGTGTGTTTAAATGTGTATGTTGATGTGTAATGATGTGTAAATATATTTATGGCTCAGGGTCACAGTGGTATTAACCTGACCCAGGCTGGTTTTCTCTCTGGGGAAACTCCACAACTGCTGATTGTTCCGAGTTTCTGTCAGCTTTTGTGGGCCTTCTAGCACTGTGGACAGAGCAAGAAGCCCCTTTGAGCTATGCAGGAAGGAAGATCATACAAAGATGAGTAAAAAATGAAAATAAAATAAACAACAGATGCTTCCACAACTTTTATTTTGTTCTGTTTTTCATTCGTAGCTTTGGGGAGGGGGGGCAATATCTTACAACTATCCAGTTGTTTAAGACTCGTGGGCATTTTTTTTTCTCATAAAGTGAGATAAAGCTTATCCCTTGACTCGCCCACCTCACAGGACGACTACATACTGTGCCCAGTTAAGTGCTGCTTTTACCAAGTGGAGAAGGCATTCAGTAAAATGTCCCATCAGCCAGGCATATGCCAAAGGCCTACATCTTATTCAAGTTTTAAACCTCTAATTGGAAACGTTTAAAAGGCGTTTAAGAGTGCCCTTTCTTCCCTCTTTTCTCATTTCCCATTTAATGTGTTGTGTCAAAGTCTATTACCTCAGTTGGACGTTTCTGTCCCTTAAGTTGAAAAAAAGGGAAAGGAGAGAGGGGGAGGGGGGAGTTGGGAAAAAAAAAGAGAAGCCATCAGCTGAGGTTTGCCAGGTCGATAAAGCTTTTTAGATTTGGAGATGTTTTCAGGGGGAGCCCATTTCCTGCGGCTAAGAGTTGTTAATGGAGCTTAAGGAATTATCTTATGACTCTCGGGTTGAGAGCAGTTTATTTCAGCCCGGGCCCTGCTCCTGTGTCGGAGTGGCTGAATATGCTGCTGTCAGAGCCGCTTAATGAAAAGTAACGCGTCGCTGATTACAGTTTTATTTGGTCTCTATGTAAAAAGCTCCTGTTAATTTACCATCCCGCTCCCTCTGTGCGTTCGTATTTGCCATGGCTGAATGATTTAGTTATAGGTGGCCCCTCTCTCTCACTCTCTTTTTCTCTGTCTCTCTCTCTTTGAGTGCACTGTGCGCACTGGTCTCTCTCCCAGGACACCCCCCCTCCCCCCCACTCCCTTCTCTCTCTCTCCCTCTCTTCTGTCTTACTTCATGTCTCTTTCTGTCAAATAAAAAGCCAGTTGGTTCAGAGGTCTAATAAAATCTGTCTTCATGGTAAATTAATTAAATGTCGGGGCTATCTGATCTTCGGGGATTTTAACTATGCGCTAATTTTCTATCAGAGGCCATGAAAATTTAAATGCACCATTTTGTATGTAGGTTAAACAGGTGTACGTCAAGTCAAATAGGAAAGCATTTTTTTCTCCCCTCCCTCCCAAGTAAAAAATAAGCACCCTCACAACATGTATGCCTTTCCTTGATTTTTATTCTGAGGTTATGTCAACGTTGCTACTCGAAATGCTGCAGGCAAGGTTTTTTTTTTTCGGCCCAAGAAAGAAAATAAATAAATAAAAAATACAAGCGGTATATAGAAAATTTCTTTTGTCCGCCGTTGCACTTTCTTTTAAAGGGGCGCGTGGAGGGCGGGGTGATCTCGATCGTTGGTGCTTTTCCCATTAAAATTCATCACCGAAGCCCCTCCACACCACCACCACACCCCACTCCCTCCTCACAGGACAGAGTCCTCGGAGAGCTCCTCTTTCGCCATTACTGTCAAGTACCCTTGACTCCTTTCTTTTTGCCCTTTTATCTACAACAACTAATTCGAGTTCCTTTGCCCTTTTCACTTCCAGACGACGTGAGTGCCTCTTTCGTAAAAGCCCTTTCACTTTTCAGCGGAGGAATCAGCATCCGCGCTGTTTTTCTGCCGGATCCCCCACCCCTGTCTCCAGGAAAATCGAGGGGTTAGTGTCAAAGCGAAAACTCCTCACTTCAAAATTATTTTACGGGCCTCCGTTTTGAACCCATTAAAGGACGTATGGCGAATAACTTACCCTTCTGACAGCCGCATCATGGAAGATGTTGAAATATTTCGATAATATTATCAGAGAGCAGAGAGGGGAAATCAATAGCTCGACATGAGATATGACTGTGAACATCCCAATTACAGCCTGTTTAGAGGGAATTAATGAGGCAGATCTTAGATACTGATATTGTTCTGTCTTGTGGGGATGAGCTGCCTCATTTTCTTCCCGTCATTGCACAAGAGTGAGTGTTTTCTGGGGGGGGGGGGGGGGGGGGGGAGGGTGTGAGATGTTAGATCGTGAGAGTATTTTATGGTTTAGGAGTGATGGGAGTGCTGTTTTAAACTGCAGGATGCTTTTTAAAAGGTTTTCTCCCCTCAGCCTTGCAGCAGGCCCCATATTGCGGGGGAAGGGTTAAGTCATTGTTTTAGATAAAAGCAAACGCAAAAGTAGAGCAGAAGGGGGAACGGCCTGGTTCAGCACCATAGACAGCAACTCTCACCATTAACCCGACATCACAAGCGCTCTTCAGAAACCGACTGTTTTTATTTTTCAGTGAACAAAGTTGAAACGCTCTCATCCACTCCCAAGGAGAGCAGTGCATTAGTGAGACTTATTTTTCTTTTATTGGTGATACTCAGCTGCTGAGACCTAAATAATATTCAATTACATTAGCATGCGCATATATTAAAGAAAAAAAATTAAAAGGAAAAGGCTTAGGCCTACATTTTTTTGTTGTTGTTTTTTTCCCAAGATGTAAACTTTGTTATACATTTTTGTGCGTGCGTTGAATCGAAATGTTTCCCTTCTGTAACTCGAGTGTAACAGTTTATGGCTACAACTGTTTTAATAAAGAATAAAACATAACAAGGGAATCATAGACACGCAATAGTTCTCTCTCTCTTTTCTTTTCTCTTCCATCCGAGTTTTAGTCACAAAAAGTCTTCCACTCTCTTTGCAAGAAAGGATCATTTGGTTTTGTTAGGAGCAGAAAAGTTTATTGATAGTTTTTGGAAAACTCATGGCACTGTCTTTGGAGGAGTTTTGATGCTGCTGCAAGGCCGACGTGCTTCTCTCAGCCTCCAGAATTGTGCCTTTGGTGTTCGTGGTCCAAGAGACGGTGGTGTTGGTCAGGGCTTGGCTCAAAGTGCTGTGCCTGAACAAGGGGTCGTGAAAAACCCCGTCCACCCAGTTTCTCAGGGTTGTGACCGGCGAGTCCTGCCTGTCCAGGCCGGTCACGGGGGAGGTAGCGGCGGGGGACGGGGTGAGGGAGGAGGGCGGGGGCTGGCACCTCAGCATACAGGATGGGTACTCTGTTTGGTTCAGAGACGTCGCGGTCTGCGCCAAAGACCAGATCCGAGGTTTGCCGTCTAATATCTGGTGCCCTTGCTGCTGATTATAGCACGCCTTTTCCTGCTGTCTGCTGTCCGACTGGAAGCCGTCGTTATGATTCGTTTTGAGACAACTCTTGCTCAAGTCCTGCTCCTCACCGAGAGAAACGGGGATGGAGAGTTTCAGAGACGCGTCCTTGAGGAGGTGTTCGCCTGGGCAGTCGGTTGTCGTTGTGGTCATATGTGTGTTCATGTGATATCGGTGCTTCAGCTCACACTCAGAGCTTTCAGACTCCAGCGTGTCGAAATCGTCCAAGTCGCTCAACTGGAGGTCCTTGTCGGGCCGGCTTCTGGTCTCTGGAGAACAAGAACAGAAAAGAAACGAGGGGCGTGTCAGTCAGTGTCACACAGCAGGACAGAAAATAGGCTTCCAATCAAAGGTGTAAATTAATGTTTCACACCTGCAAATTATAATGTTTGGGGAAAATAAAGGTTCCCTTAAGCTAAAAACAAACAAACAGAGTTTTAATTCCAATGTATTCAACTCTATCACAATTAACTGCTTAATCTGATATCAAAACTCCAGGAGTCTAAACTTATTTATATATCTGACTCTTTTTTAACTCTGACTGAGGCCTGTCTCATGTTCCTCCATTAGTAAGTTCTTAGTGTTGGCCCAGTCTGATGGCAGGCCTGTGCAGCATAGTTCAAAAATAATGTTGCTGCTGACAGGTTTCACGTGTCATATAGTAAACGTGATTAAGCCTATAATGTGGCACAGATCATTGGTAAACCTTTCAGTCAAACAAATTATTTATTATCAGGATGTAGTGTCTATCTATAATTACAGTATAAAACCTTCTATTAAAAATATATTTCTTTGTAAGAGATGTCAGAGTAAACTAAAATATGAGTGTGGTCAGGTTTTATAGGACTATCTGTACAGTCTGGTATGGAATTCAAAATGCTGCAGAATGCTACAATTTGTAATTTAAGGAAAAGTCTATTTATTAAGTGTCTGTCTATAGCTGTAAAGGAGCAAATTATTTATTTAGTCTTTATAAAAAAACTAAATAAAAAAAACATAAATCTCATCTTTGTTATTGTGAACTATATGAAAAGTCAAAAACTTCCCTTAGAAAGAGTTCAGCTTTGGAGTTTTACAGCTTTACTTTATCCTTGCAAAGCACTCTGACACTAACCATCGTCATTGTTCTCGCTTTTTATCTGCTCCTCTTGAGATCCATCCTCATCATCGTCATATCTTTTCTCCTCTGAGCCCTTGTTTCTCGGCGGCCATGTCATCTTGTTCTCCTTCTTGAGCCTCCTTCTAGCATTTGCGAACCAGGTGGAGACCTGCGTCAGGGTCATTTTAGTGATAATGGCCAGCATGATCTTCTCTCCTTTAGTCGGATATGGGTTCTTCCTGTGCTCCTGTAGCCAGGCCTTCAGTGTGCTGGTTGTCTCTCGTGTAGCATTCTTTCGTCTTGTTCCCCCATCCATGGAGCCATATCTGTTAATGAGAAGAAGGCAAGCAAAATACTAATGAGAGAGTAAATATAGTATGTAACGCTTGTTGCTTGACAATTTTTAAAGCACTGTCCTGGCAGTTTCTCTCCTTACAGCCATGACAGAGCCATCTGCATCTTGGAATTTTTCTGAGCTGATGCGTATCATGTTTTATAAGCCTTGGAGTCACACTCCTGCCTTCGTCAGCGCAAATAAAATTTAAAACTGAATATCAGAAGCATGTTTCACTTAAGAGATATAATTCCGAAGCTGTAGCGAAAGGCATGCAAGCAGAAGATCATTACCCTGTCAAAGGTTACATACTGTACACGCTAATATTTCTTAGAAAGCTGCAAAGTCATGTGAAGTCCACAGAAAATGCTTTATAAGACTGAAGGCATCAAAAGCAACAGAGACTCTGACAACGTCCCTAAAACCCCCTCAGATAATGCAAAGCTCTCACAAAGTTAATATGCTATTACTGTCATTTAAAAAAATATAAGCTTAGTAAAGATGAAGAGTGTAAATTATGGTAAGCATTCTTTTTTTCTGGTCATTTTTGTTGTGCCACCTATTAAAACCATTCTTAGCACAGGCTACAGCTCTTTCCCTACCCTCACCTCTCCCACAAATATCAACCATAAGCCTACATTTAAAATGCATGCTGTTGATTTTCAGTCCGCAGTGAGCTGTAAAAGTCCTCTTGGGAGGCTTTTATGAGGCCTTTATTGCTCCGTATAGCTTAGAGCAGGTCATGCACTGAAAAGGGAATCAAAAGGAGACAAGTGCTGCACCTTTCCTTAGCCTGTGTTGTTCTCAGATAAAATAGACTGTAAAATTGCTTTATTGAGTGTAATGATGAGCCCTCAGGTAAAAGATGAGTGCAGACAGTATGGTGCTGCTGTTGGCCTGCTTGCTCATCTGGGTGACACAGGTTATTTAGCTTTTTGCAGTGTGTGCACTTTCGAGCATCTTTTGCCCTTTATGCGGTATTAAAAGTGATTGGCAAAAGCACTTGTCGCTTAGGTTTTGGGCTACATGTTGAAAAGCTCGAAGTCTGCATAAGACATCGAGTACCGCCAATACAATATCGAGTGTGATCAACGAATGTGCAATAATAATAAAAGCAAGCATGTGGTATCACAATGCAGTTCTGATACCGCTGCTAGGTTCTGTTTTAAGGTAAATGCACAGTCACATATGAATCACGTTCACACGCTACCTTTTCACCACATCACAGACTTATTGCGGATGTCAGCTGATTATTGGGAAGACCTTTCAATATGGCAGGCATGCTCTTCACAACAGTGTACAGGCCTTATGTTTTGATGAAAGGGGCATGGGTCCTCTGAGGCAATTCACCCCATCAGAAAAGAAATGTGTCATGAGATGAAGGTGATCACCCAGTGTTGCTTGACGCGATGAGAATGGCCTTGACCCCTCAGGAATGATTGATTTAATGCCAGGAAACTGACCCTAAACTACAGCTCAATATTTACCTCTCGCTTTCATTTTAGTTACATCTTGTGTTTGTTGCTTAAGAAACCTGGGATAAGTTTTCACTTTTTTGGGATAGCAGACTTAAAGCGCATAGTTCAAAATTATTTCTGATGTAACTGACTTCCCTCTGTTTTTCTGCCTGTACCACATTTTACTCAAGCAGGATATTGGGTCTACATCAAGTGGTCTGTTGTTTGAACTGATAATGAGCTTTTTTAACATGTCAAAAAAGAAAAATCAGCTGTCACAGAAACCTACCTGTCATACTGATACTGCCCCAAGGTAGGATCATAGGGGTAGTAAGCTGTGGCCTGGGTTATTCCCGCATGCGCAGAAGCTGTGGCATCTTTAGTATCAAATGTACCCTGCAATCATACAGCAAGACACATTTTTAGAAGAGTGACACACAAAAAGGGGAAGGTATTGCAGCATTTTAAACAATCAACTTGACAAGAAGAGATGCGCATTGGTTGTACTTTTAGGTTGCCATCAACAAGGATAATGATTCCCAAAGAAATCCAAACTATCACAAAAACAAAAGCCCAATAATACAATACAACAATAATGTTCTGCTAAAAGTGAAGAAAAAATCCATCTCATATTTTGTGTACATATAAATATGATTGTATACCAACTGCAGGGACAAGACTTTTTTTAAGGACTGAAAAGTTGGAACTCTGATTATTTTTAAAAACAAATCAGACAAAATAAATAATTAGAATTCACAGTTGTAGGTAAAATAATGTCTAAGAAGATTCCAACCACCCCTTTACTGCCAACAGTGATTCCACTACATGGAATTTTATATGAAACCAAAATGAAACAAGCAATACTTTACTTTATATGAGCATGTCTTCCTTTTAGAATCATTCAATTAAAATAAAAAAAATTAATTAAATAAAGAAGTTATTTGCACTCATGTTCTGACAATTTTATCAGGCTGAGTCTTCAAATTCACTTTTGCAGAGATGAAACAGACTGAAAACGACGGAAATCACATACGTTTAAAATTAACCTGCATCAACACAAGCTGATACGAAGTGTGTTATTCTTTGGAGTGAATTTTTAATTTCCTTGAAACGGTTGTCGTGAATATAAGAATGCATCTTCTGCATTTAAAGGCTAATGTTTTGCTACGTAGAACATTAAAAATGAGAGGGAGAAGAGAGGTGTGCCTGCTTCAGCTTCTGAACCTTGCAGGTCCATAAATCAATGCCAAGAGGGATCAGATGAAGGGCTTACCAGTGAGTAGAAAGCGGATGCGTCCGTGCCATATGTAACGTAATTCCCATAGCCTTGACCACTGGTGTAAGGGCTCCCGTACACTCCCAGCGCAGCGGCTGAGCTCAGCTCGTGTCTCGCCGTGGCCAGCAGCCGGCTCTCATACACGGGACAGTAGACAGGTGTCTGTCCGGAAGCCGCTACTCCGGAGTCGGCTATGGATCTGCCGGTGGACTCGCAGCAAGTGGTCAGAGAGTTAGTTGTCATCAGGAACTGGGTGGAGATCAAGAGAAAATTCATCGGCTGTTTTTTCTTTCTTTCTTTTTTTTTTTTTTTAAATTAGAACATAGGCTGCTTAATTTAATGTTGCACTGAAACAGAATGACAGGTGACGAAGTTAGTTTAAAACTTGTCTTAAAAATTGTCTTGATTAAAAAAAGTTCTACACGTTTCACTTTCACAGATCGCGAAATTAAACTTGGCTATAAAAAAGTTCGTTTTTAAAATTATACAATTTACTTCTTTTGAAATGATCTACATTGTCTGCCCCTTTTTTGTGGATTGCCCATTTAAAAATGGCAGATCTATTGGCGACTAAAATAGATCAGAGCAGACCAGATCTAAAGTCGAACGCCACAACTCTGTTCGCGTGATAATATGCGCGTAAAACTGTCCAAAATGTGCCGTCTAACAGGCTTGATTCAAAATCAAAATCCATGCCTTGCAAACAGATACATGCTTTTCCCAGAGATTGCTCGGTAATACCTAAAGTAAAGAGCCAAACGATTTTTCATGGCTCACAGCCAAAATAAAACAGCTGCTGTTATAGCGCAAAACACACATGGCGTGTGCTGAACAAGTTGCCATGTGTGTTCCAAAGCAGATAAACATATGGTTAACATTACACAGCGGCTATTATCTTACAGAAATCAGTGAACAGGAGGTCGGGGGTCTCGATGGTTTCTGGATACCTTCTTTTCACCCCCTTTCTTTCTCGCTTTAGCTACACAGGTACCACTGGCTGCAATGCAATACCTTTCCGGTGCCCGAAAAGACATTAAAAGTCTCCCGGAATCTTGGCTAAAGTGCGTAAAGGGATGAAGCTTAAATCGATGAGACAATCACCCGTTGCGACATGAATACCACAGCATCCTATAAACAAACGTAGTTACACGAACTTACTTGTGGAGCAGACGAATAGGGATATCCAAATTGTGGATATGACATGGTAGAGAAGTCCCCCAATATCCAGAAATAAAGCGAGACTGAAGGTCTCCACTCTAACGCAGGCTGCGGCTCTGTTTGACTGTACCAATTGATTGGTAAGCACAGGCTCCTAGGATGCTTATAGGGCGAAGCAGAGTAGCATGTTTAATTTGTAAAAAGCCCCCACTCAAACGACTTTAAACTGCATTAACTAAACCACCTAAACAAACCTGTCCTTTTCCTTTTTTAAAACTCCACTAACAATAAATAAACGCATTAGGGAAACACGAGCTTCTTTGCCAAGAATAATCACTTTGTTGTCAGATACATATTTTTGCCTATAAAAAGTAGTATAAAAGACGTCAGCAGCAGAGGCAGGTTGTTTTAAACGCCGGTGACTGTGACGTCAGAAGTTTCCCACTCTAAAAATGACCAGACTGTAACTTTAATATGCATTTTCTTTCTCAGGATGACGAGAAAAAAAACTGAAAGCACGATATAAAGAGGAAATGTTTAATAGAGTAAAAGGCACGGAGTACCTTTATGAACACGAATATGTCCTGGAGATTAATTTGCACGAGCAATCAATCAATTAGGCCAATCAGTGGCTTAAATATGCACACGTCTGTATCCGCTTAAATGAATTAGGCCTAATGAAGCACATTCCTATCATTCCTCCGAACAACTTCTAATCACACTGGGAGCTAATTGGTTTCAAATTAATTTGTGAAGAATATTTTCATACTAAAGATAGCAGCCAAAGATGAAACTAATTAATTAACAAAGTGAATGTATTTTATAATACTAACATTCCGTGCAATATCTATCTATCTATCTATCTATCTATCTATCTATCTATCTATCTATCTATCTATCTATCTATCTATCTATCTATCTATCTATCTATCTATCTATCACTTGTGTATTTGTTAGGAAGACTCATCAAACTGCTGTAAAAAACCCCCCAAACTGGCTCGCCACCTTGCCGGTGCGCGTTGCCCTGCTTGGAGAATCCCGGGTTGAGACATGTGGATAGCCCCAGGGGTCACTCCTCAAATTAATGATGATGTACTCCTCCTCCTTCTCCTCCCTCCCTCCTCCTTCCTCTCTCCTCTCCAGCTGGATCTCTGCCTGCCGGTGACAGGTCGATTGAGAGTGATTGATGACTATCTAGGGGACCCGGGCCAACATAATAATATGATTCCGGCACCTTGCAATAATTGCTTGCTTTCATTTACAGATGAAAGAAGTAATAAAGAGCTCTGAGGACGAAGACGTTTGTGCTTCGGTTAAGTAACTTTTGCCTCGTGTCGCTCTTTTTTTTCTTTTTAAATAATTTTTGTGAAGAAGTTGGGTTTCTGTGGGAGGGTGGGCTTTATAAGATGTCTGTTCTCTCATTCATTTTGACAAATTGAATTATAGGGGGTTAGTACCTCCAAGCAAATGGCCGCATTAACACAGTGAACGGGGGGGTCAAAAGGGATCAGCCAGCCCTTTTTAATTTGCATTAACTCTAATGCCAGCTCAACATTAACAACCCGTCTGAACCGCTCAAGCATACACTCACTCACAGCTCTCACACACACACGAACACACACGGAGGGCCTACTGCTCCGTTTTGTCTTAAAAATTTAGACTTTTTTCCTTTATTGAGTTTATGTGCGACGTAGTGCATAAAGGCAGGGCGGGACCCAATTTATCTTCAACATCACACACGGGACGAAACGAAGGAGAAAGTGATGACACCTTCATTTTGGATTGGGGTAAACACAAATACACACGCGCACGCATTATAGACTTACCTGGGCGTCCAGCTTTGTCTGTTTCTATTTGCATACACCTCTACACATGTGTACAGAGGTAAGGAGAGACACATCCACTGAACTATAGGCTACGGCTCACACCTCCTCCCCCTCCCCCTGGGTGTATACCTTTTCATTATCCACTGCGCTACCCAGTTTTATCATGCGCCCCTGATAAAATATTTAGGCGCATTAGTGTATGCCTTTTAGACGGAAAATAAAGGAGGTTCATGCTTGTTTAGCGTTTAAAGATTAAAAGAGGAGATTCTTTTTCCCCTTCCTTCCAGATGTGAGGAAGCAGAGATGCTCTGTGGTTAAAGTGGCGCAAGCAGGGGGAAGATGCTGTTCCATTTTAGGGCAAAGGAGTAATGCTTATGGTCTGGTTGCACTTGTGTGGTTCCTTCCTTTTTTACTGAGGATAAACACGACAATCAGAAAAATATATCAGTTACTAATGATCTAGATTAATGAGCCACTTGAAGGTGGCTTTACTGTACAGATTAGGATAGATAGCTGTGTTCAGTAGAGACCTGGTGTAGGAGCATCCATCATGTTCACAGAGCAACATAAATCAACCCCTTCACTCAAATTAGACTATACATCACTATATTGCAAATTACTCTGCATAAGAATACCCACAGAGAGCTTGAAATTGTGCTCATCCACATCAGATCAGCCCAAATTACTGCAATTTGAATAATCTTTAGTTGCACTTTGAATCGAGCCTGATAACTTGCATTGACTTTCCAATGGAACTCATAATACAAAGTGTCAGTTTCCTGATAATCTGCTGTTGATTAATGAGCCAAGAGGAGGAGGAGAGTGCGCGGGAGATATATGTGTGGGACTGTTTACGTCGAAAGAAATACACACAGGAAAGTGGAGTGGGAGCTGAGTTTACTAAGCGAACTATGTTGTGGGTTTGTTAAAGCCATCTGTCAGTCTTCTGGTTTGAGGTCATATGAGGAAATCTTTAAAAAAAGGAAAGTAGTTTGTCCATATTTAAATCTACATGGTCTGGATCTGTAAGAGCTGGGAAAAAAATGTAATTTACTTGTAATTCATTTTTTCATGTTGATTTTTTTCAGATAAGAATTTTTTTTAACTTTGTGTGAGCAGTTTATACTCCCAGACTGAAGCAGCAGAGGCAAAATGTGTGCGTTCTGCTCACAATATGAGAGCTGACTTAGAACTGAGACAGGAAACTTGTCTGAATCAAGTGTGGTTCAGTGATAGTTCTGATGTTAACCTCTGCCATGTTCAAACTCCCAGACGTGGGTTAAGATCAGGTGAACAAACTCAGTGGATCGTCTTTATGTCTCTTCTCTTCTCTTCTGGAGCTATGAATGAAAACGGAATGTTATCCATAATGGCATGTTATTTCTTTTAAAGGCATTGGTCTTTTTTGTTGCAGTATAGAGTGCATTTTGTCACATTCTGTTTCACCTTATGTGGACAATGCTCCAGTGCTCTGATGTCTTCTGGTCGACTGTCTCAATAACTGTTTTTTCAGTCAGCAGTGTAGAAAACCAACAGTGACCTCAATAGTTGAAGACAGCTGCACAGACAAACTCTCTCTATGACATGAAGCCCCGAGCAGCTCCCAGGCTTTCCAATAGTGTCCATGTTTCTCCTTCTGTAGTCGTGGAAATATGTCTAAGCATTCTTACACACTAGCAATCAAACAGAATGCTTATCCAGCACAACATCAGTCTAGATACTGTCTAGTCTTGGTGTCCCACTGGAACATTGATCTCTAGTGATCTTCTCAAAGTATAGCTTATTTCTCTTTTAAAGTAAATTAACTGTTTTTCCTCAGTTATCATTGGGTTCTAAAGCCTAAGTTTATTTATTTTTTATATAAGTGGAGCAGAAAGCTTGGCTTCTTCAAGAACTTGGTGTAAAAAATAGGAATTCTTTGTTGTTGCTAGCAGTGTCTTGGTGGTTTTTACACTGTGACCAGCAGTCTTTTCAAACTGGAGTTGTTTTTGAAGTTGATTCCTTCAAAGTACTGTTTTTCCAGTTAATTCTAAAAATATCAGTCAATTAGTAATGGATACCTGTAATGGGGCAAGTCTATAAGAGACAAGATAGAGAATAAGCTGGTAAACAGCTATTTTTATAAAGATTTCTTTTCTTTCTTCCTTTCTTTTGTGATTTCCTACTTTATTATTTTTGTTCATAAGAAACAAAATACTAAATATTTTCTTTTACTGCAGGCATTTTTGCTTGTCAGAGGGGAAAGGTAATGAGGGCTCAGTTCCATTAAGTGTCCCATAAGTGGAATTCATTGTGTTTTCCCTACTGTGATAAGTCAAAATGTTTGCTGTGAAAAAAAGTCTACAGATGTTTACTTAATGAATTATAGTATAAAGAAAAGTGTAGCATGCTTTTTATTAATTAAAATGTTTTGACCAGATTTCATTAAAAATATGAGACAATGCTGCCTTATAACGGTGTAATTTCTGGACTGTACAAGCTGTTAATTAAAGCAATCCTTTGTCCCCATTTTGGGGGGTATTTACAGCTGGCTACAATGTTAGACAAAAGGCAATATTTGTGAGATGTAATTTATGGGCTGTAATCAAAAGCATTACAAAGCTGAAAGAACAGATTGTAATTTCTGTTAATGTTGCACAACTCCATGAAGCAACACTTTAGTCACTCAGGATGTGGTGGGAAAGATTTGATATTTACTGCATTATGCATATTATGAAGATGGACTGTGATGAATTATGCAAATTATGCAGAATTAGCACCTTGTATCCAAGTAGGGTGCAAAGCAATGATGGTAAAATCCAGTGAAATGGAGCTTCCACTTTATAAAAGTAACATGATAATATGCTTGAGATGAATGTACCCGACCCTCTATTTCTCAGTTTTCCTCTAGCTCCCATCTCTCCGGGTGTTAGTCTTCTTCAGCCTCTCTAAGAGGTTTAACATGTCAAAGTTCTCTCAGGTCATTCATAATTGATCACCACTACGGCAGCATCTTCGCTGCACTTAGTTAACTAGCTATCTGCAGGTGTTCCCTTAGCAACTGGCCGGGCACTGAAACACGGAAGTACTATATGTAGACTCCCAGGTCCCCAAAATGAGAACCCAATGTGTCTTGTAAATCCTGGTGTTGGTCCTATGTTCACAGGTTGTGTTCTTGGACAGACTTTGTATGTATGCCCATTACGTAGACAAGGATATGAGGGAACACAATAAAATCTCCTGTAAAACAGGCAGCTGTTTTGTTATCCCTGTACTGGAATCCCCCCCCCCAAAAAAGACAAAAATGTTTGAGATCATTTGTACAACATCTGACCTCATTCTATGTTTATACTTATTTAATTATTCTTTAGACATTTCATTACTAGTCATTTACTCTACCACTTAAGTGATAAGATCTTGTCATAATTATTTGACCGCTTCTAGTTCGAAAACATTTATTGTGCTTAAGTGGCTACTCAACTGCTACAGTAATCTTGATATAACATTTTACAATCTAGTGGAAAACTGCAGGGATAAAAAGTTAATGTACCTTGAACTTGCAGTAGAGGCTGTCTCCACAAGACCATCTCGGTGTCTATACAATTCAATTCAATTTTATTTATATAGCGCCAACTCACAAGAACAGTCACCTCAAGACGCTTTATATTGGATGGTAGAACCTACAATAATACATACAGAGAAAAACCCAACAATCATATGAGCAAGCGCTTTGGCAAAAGTGGGAAGGAAGAACTTCCTTTTAACTGTACGAAACCTCCAGCACAACCAGGCTCAGGGAAGAGTGGCCATCTGCTGTGACCGGTTGGGGTGAATGGAGCAAGAGTATACAGTAAGTAATTTTCTTTAATTAAGCTTGTAAATTTAAATTAGAAGAAAACTTTAGGCACTTTCAGTGCCCTAATAACTGACTACAGCTAATTTTGAGTTACTTAACTTTATCAATGGATGATGTGTAGCACACTGGTGTCTTTTGAATTATTTTTAATGCAAATATTTGAAAAGAAAATGTTTAAACAAAACAATGTGGCTTCTTGTTTCATTTACTCACAAAATGACCAAGGAGTCAATTTTTAGTGAAATTCTATTTCATTTGCTGTAGTGGTAGTTATCAGATTTTTGGGCCCATGTAACGTATACGGTACTTATACAAATTTAGCTATTCTTATTCCATTACTGATATCACTTATCGATTTGATTCCCTATCAGTTCTCTTATTGATTCTCATTGAGTTTTCATCGGCTCTGCTTTAAGAGTGACAACCATTGGATTACATGCTGTGTGGTCAAATGTTTGTGCATAGTGGAGGTATTTCCCTCTTTTTTGTGATTAGTGGTGAGGTCATTGAACAAAAGCAATTATTACACATATTACGTGGAACACTTTTCTTAAAAGTAATGCAGTACGATACTTAATTAATCAATTGATTAAAGTAATGTTGATATTCATGTTGTAGACTGCACCACTATTTTCCTGCTCGGACACAACTGTAGGAGTGCAATAAGCAGGGTTGATACCGAAGCAGACTAACAATTCCAAGGAATTGGACTAATCGATTCCCATCCCAAGTATATAGTTTATGGATGCTGCTTAAGCTCCATAAACTGAGCTAACACTAAGCTCGCTAACACTAAGCTCGCTAGTGTTAGCTCTAACTTAGCACAGAAACCACACTTTCAAATATGGTTACTTCTGATTCTATAAAAAAAAGAAAAAAGAAAAAAAGAACGTAGCATAAATCTCTTTATTGAACACATGTAATTCCCCATTTTTCGTAAGTTAAATCTACTCTCATATTTTATTTTCTGTAGCAAAAAAAAATGCATTACGTTGTGCAGTATAGGAGCAACAAACACAATTTACTTTACCCTGAGACCAAATCCACCAAAACAAAAGTTTGTAGTTTATTGTAACATTTTAATTTTGGGGAGTCTTTGGATGCTTATTATATAAGCATATGGTTTTGACTTTAACTATATTACCTTTAAAAATTAATCTATTTGGTAGGGCAAATCTATGTGTACCAGATACACTATCTACATTTACTGTTCAGTGAAAAACTATTTGCTCCCCTGTTGATATCTTCGGTTTTTGCATTTTTTTCACGCTTACGTGTTTTAAATCATCAAACAAATTTTAATATTAGACCGTGAAAACTTGAGTAAATATGAAATGTAGTTTTTAAATGATGACTTCATTTATTAAGGAAAAAAAGATATTCAAACTTGCCTGGCCCTGTGTGAAAAAAATGTCCCCCCTAAACCTAATACTGGTTGTGGCACCCTTGGCAGGAAAACTACAATCCAGTGTTTGCGATAAGTGGCAATAAGTATTTCATATCAATATAGAAGAACTTTGGCACACTGTTCTTTACAGAATTGTTTTAATTCAGCCACTTTGGAGGGTTTTCCAGCATGAACATTCTGTTTAAGGTTGTTATTATTATTATTATTTATTTGTTATTATTATTATTATTTAGAGAGATTCTGAGGTGGACTAGCTGGTGTGTTTCACATCATTTACCTGCTGCATGATCCAAGTGCTTCTGAACTTCAGGGCATGAACTAACGGCTGGGATTCTCCTTCAGGATTTTCTGGTATAGAGCAGAATTTATGGTTCCATCAGTTACAGCAAGTCATTCAAGTCCTGAAGCAGCAAAGCAGCCCCAGATTATCACATGACCACCACCGTGTTTGACTGTTCATTTGATGTTCTTTTTATGAAATGTTATGTTAGTTTTTTTCTCTAGATAACAGGACCAGGATCTTCCAAAAAAATTAACATTTTGTGAGTCCAGAGAATATTTTCGCAAATGTTTTGGGGATCATTAATATGTCTTTTGACAAATGTGAGCTGAGCTATTGGTTTATTTTTGGTCAGCAGTGGTTTTCTCCTTGGAACTCTCCAAGAAGAAATTTTTGCATATCGTCTTTCTCATTGTTGAATTATGAACTCTGATCTTAACAGAGACAAGTGAGGCCTGCAGTTCTTTAGATGTTCTGCATTCTTTTGTGGCAATTTGGATGAGCTGTCAGTGTGTTCTTGGAGTAATTTTGGTAAGTCAGCCTGGGAAGGCTCACCACCATTCCCAGATTTATCCATTTGTGGATAAAGGCTCTAACTGTAGTTTGCTGGTGTGACCTCTGTAACCTTTTCCAGACTGATAAATGTCAGTGATTTTTTTCTTGATTTTCTTTCCATTGTGGAATGCTGTGTTGCTTCTTAACATCTTTTAGCCTGCTTCACTTTGTCAGACAGGTATAGTTTATATTTACTCGGGTTGTCTAATATTAAAATGTATTTTATAATCTGAAACATTTAAATGTGAAAAATAATTTTAAAAAAACCCAGGAAGGTGAAAATACTTTTTCACTGCACCACATCTAATAATGGTAAAGCTTTCTTTGTCTGCCCTTCTGGAAAATACAACCAGCCTAGTCAGCAAAACAATGATTCTTGTCAATCAATCTGTGTGTGTATTCGTGTGTGTGTGTGTGCTTGTGTGTGTGTGTATATCTGTGTCACTAACAGCAGACCATCATGTCATACATTGGAATCATGCTGATCATAGCATTATGCACACAAGGGGCCAGGTGGCAGATTTCTTTGTCATGGCAGACCCTAGACCAGAAAACTGACTTCCTTGACTACTCCAACACCTGCGACCACCAATAGTGCAGCCAACCCATCTGCAGCCATGTGCAGCCACCAGTTATTGAATATATTTTCACCACATGAAATTTGCAATTGTATATATATATGTACTAATATATATATATATATATATATATATATATATATATATATATATATATATATATATATATATATATATATATATATATATACATATATATATATATATATATATATATATATTAGGGGTGCAACGATATTCGTATCGATATTGAACCGTTCGATACAGTGCTTTCGGTTCGGTACGCATATGTATCGAACAATACAACATTTGTAATTTATTTTATCAATTTTCCTTCTGACGATGCTGTCTGTGTTGAGCGCTCAGTGAATCTGTGTTCGACTACTCCGCCTAGGCTGCACTGTCGAGCGCAGATCCACTGAGCGCTCAACACAGACAGCATAGTCAGAAGGAAGAGCGCAGGGCAAGCTAGCGAGACAGAAGTTAAGCTCTCCTTGCAACAGGCAAATTGAACCTCATTCAGATCTGGCGTTTGGAATTATTTTGGTTTTCATGTGACGTATGACCCTGAAGGTAAGCGAGTCATGGACTAAAGTAAAACAGTATGTTGGATGTGCCATGCAATGCTCAATTACATTGGTGTGAACTAGTGTGTTAGCGCAGTTAGCTCGTTAACGTGTTGGCCGTCTAGCCCCATGCTCTGAGCGATCGGCGGTAGCTCGTTAACGGAGATTTGCCGTGTTGTGGCGTTAAGGTCATTTCAACGAGATTAACCTGAAAGCACTAGTGGGAACACAACGAATATGACTGCACATTTACGCCGACATCATCCTAGTGCAAAGACAAGTGGAAGCAGACAAAAAAAAGCAAGCATGCTACTAACTTTAGCCGAGTCATTTAGACAGCTGTTAGCACATGATTCTCCTTATGCTACTGAGAATATAGCCCAGAAGAAGCGGATAGTATAGCTTTTATTTTGGAAAGAGCCATTTCTCTGTAATAAACTCTCTTTTCCAAAGATGAGTGATTCCTCAATCAGATACAGGGCTTGCAATATCGCTAGCCCGACGTCCCGGAGCTAGCGATTTTTTCAGTGGGCTACCAAAATCTATCTCTTCCCTGCCCGTCGGGCTATTGTAGGAAAAATATATGTCAATGCTTTTGCATTCTTTCAGAAATGTAGCTGGGTAATTATGTCATTGGCATCGGTGAGCCACTGTCAATATGTGACATATTGAAATCGCATTTGAATTTGCGCTTGTTTTTTTGCTTTCACTTTGCAATCGTGCGAACTGTGTATAGAGAGCGACAGCACTGATCTGTGAGTGATGATAATTTGTGCACCAATTCCTCTGACATCGTCTTATTAATCGTTAGCTTACTATGCAAACATGACAAGTGAAATCTCCCGCAGCTTAAACATGTGAGAGGTTGATTGCGCAGAGAATCGCTGAGCTTATGTGAGTGTGTGTGTAAAAGCATTTCAGTTCTGCTGAGCCAAATAAGACAGGTCAGGGTGAAGAAGTGACAGCCAAAGAAAAGCTTACCACAAAACGGAGAAGTTATGACAAATCAGACTATAAGGCAAAAAGAAAGTGCAGCTTTATGGTTTCATGGACAAAATAATTTCTGTGGCTGCAATATGATGAGCTAAATAACCAGGGCTGCACATAAGTGGTCCGCAGGTGCGCATTCGCTGTCAAAATAAAAAACACGCACAAGGGTTAGGGTTAAATTTAAAAACTGTACTTTTGAGTTAAAATATATATTTATAATTTTAATAAATGACAAATTAAAAAGGCATGAACATTTTTTTGTATCGAAAAAATATCAAACCGTGACACCAAAGTATCGAACCGAACCGAACCGTGAATTTTGTGTATCGTTGCACCCCTAATATATATATATAAATATATGATTTTATGTACAAGACTATCTGATGGCATTGGTCTTACTGACAAGTACTCTGGATAGTTTGAACAATGTTCAAATAGTCTTAAGAGCAATGTCAGTACATCTGTTTAGACATGTATAAGCTCTGATGTAGTTTTAAAGAAATAATTCCTCTGTCTGGGGTTTCGCTTTCTCCCATTCTCTCTGTCTAGAAATAACCTGAGCAATAGTTACCAGAAACTGCCCTTTTCCATTTTCTTCCACCATTTTCCATTTGTTTCTACTTGTGATGCACATGGGTATTATAAAGTCATGATCCTCTTTCAATATTCACCTACATAATAGAACTAGTACACTGAGTGTAGCTGTGTTAAGGGGCAGAGAATGTGTTGTAGGAAGTGATTATGTTCTTGAAGACAATGCAGCCTATGCAGGCACTTACAATTATTTATTCATTATGCATCCACTAAAACACAAATGCACTTTATTGTCTCATTCTGCATCTTATTTTACCCATAAACCAGAAAATGGGCTGGGTTTCTAATGAAAGAGCCATGTTAATATCAAGGCAGATAAGGGCTGGCATGTGCAGACGGGAGCACAACGTGGAAACCCAATCACAAGTTCTTTCAATCACTCAAAACCAGAACAAGAGAAGTGGATGCATTTGAATATTTTCCTCTACCTGGACATATTAAAACTATACAATTTTAATACCTATTTAACATGCAGCAGCTTTCTGAGCCTCTCATTTTTGCAGTTCTGCACAGAAAACAGGCAGGTAATGCAGGAGTAACTGTGGCAGTTTTGGGCATGACATGGTTTTTCAACCAGGCACTTCTGCAGTATTCCATGGCTTTAATCGCTGCATTAAGATCTTACTCACCAAATGGACTATTCTCTCCAACCAGGTCAATCTTGGCTTTTTTGTGTTGCCTTATTTATGGTCCAAAAATTGGGCCACATAAAGTGTACTTTGCTCTTTATGATTCAGGATTTTATTCCCTTTTTCTGAAATGTTTTTGACATATAAGCAAGCTGCTGTTTTAATCTTTGCAAACAACAAGGAAACAGCAAAGATAATTCACATATGATATTTTCTTATAGCTTTGACAAAGTTAAATCAATATCAGGTGACTTTAGATTTGTTTATATACTAAAAAAACAATACTCTCGACTGATAGCTTCTTCTGTTAATTTTTAAATATTGTAATATTTAAGTTTCTAAGAAGCCATGTAGTCAAAATCTGTGTTTACACCGTATCACCAAACAAGAAAATTCTGGTCTTATAGGTTAAACACCTAATTTTATTTAAGGAGAATCCCTTGATCTGGGGTCTAGAAAAGTACAGTACAGTTGTGTCTACATAGATTTACAGATAATGTCTATACAGTTGATTCACTGGGCATTAGGTATCAACTAACACATCCTTTACAGTCCATCAGTCGAATTAATGCCAATAAATGAAGCCTAAACTTTGCTTTGCTTCCTGTGTGTGCACACATTTAGGCTTGGAGGGGGTAGGGTAAACCTGTGCTTTATATAACTTAATTAACCCCTTGAAACACCCTATTGTTTGTTCCTCCAGTGTTAGGGTCACTTTGAAAAACAAAGTAAAGGAGAAAATGAGTGGCGATATGAATATTATGATGGAGTATAGAGAAGAGGGAAGTCATTCCACCCATCCACGTTGCTTTATTTTCCACTCCGCCGATCACATTTGAATATTTTGAAAGGAGTGCCTATGTTTGCCTTATCATGCATTATTCTGAGGCATTACCTGGGCCTTAACACCGCAATAAAGAAGGCTAGGAAGTCTCTCTCCCTTTTTCACAGAGATGCACAACAATAATAATATTCATACACTAGCCGCCTCTAGAAGAGGGATATTTTGTTTAACTTTATAGTCCTTTTAAATATGTGCATGTTAGTAGCGGATATTTACCCACTATAAATGATATCGAGGTTGTATTTAATTATGTTGATACAAGAGCAACTTTTTGGAGATGAGTGATGTCCCTTCAACTGGGACATGAAATGCCAAACTGTTTGCTACAATTTCTATACTGTGTGATAATCATAAAAAGTGAGGAATTAAAGCATAGAGCAATTTAAACTATGTGCAAGCTGCACTGTGGTGTTTGAGTGATTGGCAGTTTAAAATGAGACTGATTAACAGAATTTGAAATCAAGTATTCAAAGCATGTTTTGCTATAAAAGCAGATGTAATCAAAAAAAAAAAGGAGGAACAAATGTAAATAAACTGACCCCTAAATTTTTCAGTGTTACTATAGAAGCAAAATACAACCTGTAGACAAAGTTCTTCAAATCTCCTTAGGAGCAGTTTTTACTTTAACAATGGCAACCTACAATTATGGTTACAATGCTTTATTCAGTAAAAGCAGTCGAGCATATCTCTGTTGAATTAATTAATTCACCCACGTCTACCTGTACAGAGACACAGACCACCTTCTTGTCTGACACTGCTAGACCTATCTCCACAATACTGCCCAACTCCATAGTCATTTAAACACACACACATTCACAGCAAGTTAGAAAAGGCAGACCATTATTTCTTATCTTTAACTTGCTTCATTAGGATATACAATGCTCTCAACATATGTTTTTTGCCAAAATGATAAAAGAGAACATTCTGCATTCAGTCCTGCCAAGCAACGAGACAACTTAACTTTGGTATTGCATTGTTTTATTCTATAGATAGACAGCCACTTAAAAAGAGGTGCACAGGGAATCTTTGTCCTGCCAGTCAAAGGATCTGTAGAGTAGCAATGTGGAAATCTGGATATTTGCATGTTCATGTGACACAGCTCCCCTATTGCTTCCTCTGTTCTTTTTGCCCCAGTGCCCACAGACAAATAATACGTGTTGCCCTTTGGCCTGTGTCTCAAATTTATTTGAGCTGATACCCCCCCTCTCAAAAAAGTCACTTTTTGTATGGAGATAGCTGAGGAAAATAAGAAAGTGTTCTTGCTGGGTGATAATGTGTGTGTGGGTGAAGGCGGCGGCGGGGGAGGGGGGGGGGAGGGGGGTTTGGTTGTACTTTTACTTTTCCTGAACAAAAAAAAAAATTCTTGTGTGACATTAGTCTTTGAACAAGTCTAGTGCTCTGAAACCATGAATAGAAATACATTCCCTGCTTTCACCCTGACCCTGAGCCCTATAGCCTATGGCCATTGCTGTCACACACCCACAAAGGGTCAGCTCTCAAAACCCCCCAAATAAAACCTTTTCTACCTTTTGGAGAGAAAAAAACAAAACAAAACAAAAAACGCAGAAAGAATCATTCTTTTATCTGATGAGCTGTTGTTTGTCTCTTCGATGTCACCTGAAGCCTTGATGCTTTTTTGTCTAGCCTCTGGACCTGTTTTACTACCTCCTCTCCATCTCTCTCCCTCGATATTTCTCACTCTTGCTCCATCTATTTCCCTCATTCTCTCCATCACTCTTCCTCTGCTGTTTTTCTGCCTTTCTCTCTTTTTCTCTCGCTCTCTCTCTCTCTTTGCCCACTTTTCCTTCTGAAGGCTAAGGATTCCTGCTGCCCCTCTGAGAGAAGTGTGTGAAAATGCACAATGCAGGTCCCCCAGCGTGCCCACCCCAGCACAGAGTGTGAGAAGAGGGCCGTGCATTTGATGCCTGACTGACCAAATCTTCTGCCAGATAGCTAGGCCTTTCTATTCCCAGAGCGCACCGAAAGCGTGGCCAGAAGTGGTGCGGAAGGAGAGGGGAAGGCACAGTAATTGTATCAAAGTCTGTAGAGATTGCCCCACCATCACCCAGACCCCACCACTCCTATGCACACACACAAACAGACACACATACTCCTAAACCGCTCCTGAATCGCTTCTCAGTTAAAAGGAAAAGGGTCCCTGGGTAGCAAGAAGCAACTTCTCTCTAGAATAACCAAAAAACAGTGTGCACTCATATACGAATAACGTTCAATTTATCACATGAAAGCCCATTTATTGAATACAACACCTTGCTCTGTCCCCAATTCCATCTATTTTTCAACACTCCAAAGAAAAAAGAAAGAAATAAGAGCCGAGTTTAATTCCCAAAGTTACTTTTGGATTGTGTTGTGCGCAGGAAATCTATACAGTAAACACAGATTTTTTTTTGTCGTAAAATTGTCATGACAACCACAGCCTTTACACATCTGAGGTTTAGAGCAGGAATTTTATACATTTTGTATTTGATCCTGTGTACCCCATGCTTCTTATTCTCTTTATTCCCTTTTTAAAACACAACAACCCAGTGGTTAAATGAACATTGTAGGTAAACTTAGGGGCAGGACAGGATATGCTACTGCTTCTTCCTGCTTTCGAACACCTTTTGTTTTCACTTTACTGATCATTTTGTTGGAATTTTTTTTATGTTTTCCATTTCCTGTGTTTGTTTTGTTAAACTTTTAATCATTCAAAATGAAAAAGAAAGAAAGAAAGAAAGAAAGAAAGAAAGAAAGAAAGAAAGAAAGAAAGAAAGAAAGAAAGAAAGAAAGAAAAAAACCCTAATTGCAAACAGTTGTAAAAAACACACAATAACAACGCTGGACACAACAATAGGCCCAAGCCAATGACACTTATTTTTTTAACAGGCAGGTATTGTAATGCTAAATATTTCATCAGTTGACTGACAGAGAAGTTCAGAGGCCCCAGGAGAAAATACCAACAACTACAAGAGACTGTCAAAGCTGTTCTATGAGGAAAACATTACAGGATTATACAAAATACCACATTCCATTTCGTTGTACTGTGTTCACTATGAGTGCATGTACAGGAAAAAGTCACTCTATAAGGAAATTAAAAAGGTACAAAAGCCACCTGAATGATCTTTAGGAATACAGTCCCAGAATGCTCAATGATCCATGCCAGCATGTATACACAAGAAAAAAACAAGTAAAACAAGTGTAAATTAGAAAAAGCATAAAACATTTGCAGTTTAACAACTGCTACCATTACACTGAACATAGACCTAAAAGCATTGAAGCTCCTCATGTGTGTGTTGCCTTGTAGCTCACATGTTTTCAAGTAGGGTGTGATGCTTTTGTCATAAACAAAAAAGTTGCTACAAAAATCACAAAGATGACATACATGTGTATATTAAACTAAGCAGAGCATGCAAACGTCTTGCTAAATTGACAGGATAAATGAAAATGTAACAGCACTTCACTCCAGTTCAAGTAGGCTGGCTGACAAACAAACCTCTAACTTGTGTTCTCAAAGTCAGCCCCAACCACAATGCTTACTCTTGGCTTAAAAGATAACAGTTTTTAAAATCCCATCATTGTGTTCAAATACGAAATCTCTGAGAGCCACAGGAAGCTTCCACTGTGTAGCCAACAATATGCTCTTTCTGTATAATGGTGCAAACCAATGTGCATATCCATTCCTATCCAGTGAATAGAGAGTCATACCATTTAAATTAGCTGGAGGATACTCATTTCATGTGGACGAAGATGTTTCAGAGGGTAACTGAGCAGTATTTTCTGTGAACTCCCCATCCATTTCAAAGGGCCATGCACAGCACTGCACATTTTCTGCATCCCTTCCAATTCATTACCCCTTCGCCCACATGTATTATTCTGCCTGCTACTCATTCCCTCTTGTCTCTGGGGGCAAATTTATTGGTTGAAGCATTTTGACTCCATTTACCTTTTAAAAGCTACCGTTTAAAGCTCGATATTTTCACTCTGAACTCTATTCCTCGATAGCAAGGGATCTATAAGTGGCTTCCTTCTGCTTTTATGAGCAGTGTTTTTTTTTTCTTTTTTGTGAGGTTCAGGCACCTTATTTAATAAAGAAAAAAAAAACTTTTTTTAATCAATGGATTAACCAAGTGTTTTAATTTTATTGATTAGATTTTTTAATGTTTATTAGATATCCTGCATTTTTGAATTACAGTTGAAGTCCACCAGACAACCATGTGCAGGCTTAAATAATCAAGTAATGTTATAGAAAGCGACATGTCTATCTCTATGTCTCGCTTTCTCAAAATAGTCAGAGAGATGGCCAACACTATGCATATTTAAAATGGATTTAAGCAGTGTCCTGGGAGTTCTTTAAGAGCCCATCATATTTATGAGGACGACATATTATCGGCATCAGGAGAATGTCACATAAACTTAGAGAGAAGATAACTCAAATTATTGCTGGCATTGGAGAAAGCACTATAGTGGTGCCCATTCTGCTCAACAGGATGATAGCGATGTCTGAGCACAGACTTTTAAAAGAGAAGGGCCGCAATATTCTAACACCCATCACTTACAACATAGGTTCAGAGTTCAGAGCACCATTTTTGTTTACTAACTCAATTTAAATTTAGACATTAACATTTCTGTGCAATGCAGAACATTAGTAAGGCTTTACATCAAAGTATCCCCATGACATATTACCTATTAAATATGATATTGCATATCACCATTTCAAGTTTGTTTATTAAGGTCTGTGCTGTAAAAATAAAATAAAACTATCAGTTACTTAGTCTAAAATGAATTAGACCTTGAAGTCCCTTTTCACAGTTTGCCATTAGTTTGCCATAGTTTTCAGAGCTTTCCATCAGGTCATAGTACCTGGTACCAGGTACTAAAACAGAACCTGCTTGGCCTGAGTTCCAAGCGATCCGAGCAAGTACTGAAACGTGACATCGTCAGACTGCATGCCACCAATTGGCTGGTCAGTGACGTCACTTAATGAGTCAAGAGAACGTCTCTTTCACGAAAATCGAAACCACCATTTTTGAAACCCCACAACAAGGGAAAAGGCTACAAAAAACAACGCTGGTGTCCTCGCGTCTGACGAAAGCCGCAGACCAAGCAGCAGGTATATCGTGGCCTCGACGTTTCATAAATCATGATCTACATGTTAAAGGGGCCGTGTCAAAAATATCTGGAACAACTGATGTGGGCCCTTTTCTCTTCTTTGTGTTATTGCTGGCATTTAACACATTTCATAGCTATGATGGAAGTAATAACATACAGGGTTCTTAAGTGCTACAAGTGCAACAAAAAATGTAAACTTTGGACCGAAGCTATTATTGGTACTTCACATGCTGCTTTTCTGTTTTTGATGTAGTGGAGTGACTTTTATAGAGAACCAGTCTTCCTTCACTATTTAACACTTTTCTTTCATATATGCTGACAGCCTCATGTATCTTGCTGCACACTTCATGGATGTCTTCACCTTTCTACTCTGACAATGATAAGTGGTAAAATATATTTCACAACCTTTCTTTAATTAAAAGTAGCAATACCACTATAAAAATACCTCACCACACACAAACTGTGTAAACTTTTCACATTTTACTTAAAATTTCAAAAATCAAAGCCTTTATTTTGTCAAAAAATACCCCCTAAGGATCATTTGGATCAGTGTAAATGCTGCAGATGTTTAAATCTGAGTCCCGTTTAAATAGTTTATATTGTGTAAAATTTACAGTAACGCATTATGTAGTGGGTAGTGTTGCTGTACTATCTCTAAAAAAGAGCTTTTAAGATGTAAAAGGAGAGGTCACTTTCACTTTGTTGAAATCTATTTTTAGATTTTGCCATGTTTGCCCTGACTGAATGCCATGACTTTGATGCTTTTACACTTCTTTCTCTTCTTGTTTGAATTTGCTTTCTGTGGTCACTATTTCTGGTCAAACCCTAGAAAACCAATTAATGGGGTGGTCATTTTTGAGTTTTTCTGCTCAGGGAGAGAAGTGTCCCAACAGAGCGGTGTTATGCATTGTTAGTTAAAGTGCATAGTTCATTGTTTAGCCAATTCAGAAGTTTAACTCTCCCAAGACATGTCCATGAGTAAGATTACAAGTTTTCACACACTCATATACATTTACTCTCATACACATAAGCACACACAGCAGGAGAAAGCCGAGACTACAGCAGTGCATTGGCAGGACAGAGACATAAATCTTGGTGCCCCGAGGACAGGTGTTGGAACCAAGGAGGGAGAAGTTTAAAGGCCCCCACACAGCAGCTTTGATTCATTGTAATTGTCACAGTACAGTGGAGAACAGCACAGTTACCTCTCTACAGAGACCACCCCTGTTCAAACATCCTAGAAAGTTTATCTTTTGTTCCCATTGTTCAATGGGATGAAGTTGAAATGAAATGAATCTGTTCTGATGTTAAATAAATGCATTAGTGGAACTAAGGTGAGAGAAACATATTTTGTCATTATTTTAGTGGTGAAAGTATTTTAAATTCATTTTACTGAGTCTTTCCTATAATAATAAGTACGTTTAGCAAAGTCTGGCAGTAAGACCGTTTTGCACCCACAGGGTTGTTGCAGTCATTAAGAAATAAACTGAATTCCTACAGTAAGACAAAAGCGTCAGTTGCTGAAGCTGTCATATGTCCAGTGACAAACAGCATTTTTGTGTACCTTTTTCTAAAGAATTTGAAAAATAAACCAAAGAGGGAATAAGCCTACAGGAAAAGAATAGTAATAATAAAGTAATAATATACATGAATTCATAAACTAGCTTCATTATTCATGTTTGGTCCTTGTGATGAGTTATATCCTGGAGATCTATAACGTGATTGACATGCAGGAACGTTGGTGAACAACGCTGAATTTGTCCAAGCAGGCCCCGATTGCATCAGTCACACCTGGTGACTGCCTTGGGCTTACCAGCCTGTAATTTCATGGCTCAAAAGTACAATGTCTCATTCTGTCAACATTCACTCCTGATGGAGGCTTGCACCTTTCCTGTGGAATCTAGTATGCCCTCCTGCTATTTTTGATTCAAGGAGAATGTTGCACAATTTATTTACAGGAACTTTAATTTTGCTTAAGTTTTATCTATTATGACAGGGACAGAAAGAGACTTTAAAGTGTTCTACATTATTTTGGAGACTTAAATTATTAAGATTTAATCCAGCCTCTTTTTTCACTCTCGTTCTCTCCCCCTCTCTCTCCCTCTGTGTGTGTTGATTGTATAGTATATTACTGTATTTACTTTCCACAAATGAAAATACAACCCCAAGGACTCTACAAGAACACACTGCTTCATGCATCATAAACAATATACATTTATCACCACTTTTTTTCTCCTTGCATAGCAATTAAGCTTTACCGACTGTCCCATCCTACTATCGGTATCTAAGAAATAATTAATTATAAGATATGCCTCTCTTTTTTCAATCATTGTGTTAATGGTTTTCAGATAATCAATATGCATATAGTTGTACATTTAAATTAGGATCAATATGCTTTGCATAAGTAATACTTTATGCTAACAAGACATGTCATTAGGTAATTTAGGAACGGTGTTTAAGGATCTTGACAAGTTTAGTATAAGGACCTGAGGAATTCACGTGATTCAGATAAGGGTAGGTAACAACTCATTCCCCTAGAAAGAGTGAGCTATTGCACTCTTACGATGAGACTGAATCCCATATGTTGAAAATAAACTAACTTACTCTTTTGCTGTAAACATCATTATTTGTTAAATTTTTCATCAACCAATGCATTTGCTCCCATGGGGTTTTAATCAGTTACTCATGGAAAAACAACCGTTTAATTGCTTTCAAAACATGAGAATGTTCATATTTGTCTGAATGTCATGTTGGACTTTACAATTCACAAGTGGCAAAGAGCCAGGGGCGACAGTGGCACGAGTTCAAAGGTTAGGCAAAGTGCGGTGCTTTATTACTGGTGAAAAAGTAATTTTCTATCAGTCGATTTCAAATGATCATAGACCCCAGAGGGCAGCGATGCTTTATTATCGTCTCCTTCAAACCAATTTAAGAACACAAGTAAAAAGAAAAGACAAAAAAACAAAAGGAAACTACATAATCAGCATTTAACTGAGTTTATGGATTCCTCTCATTTAATTGCTTTGATGGTGGATCAAATATTTAAATTAGAAACAAAAATAATAAATAAACAAGTAAAACTATATTGTATAAATCCTTTTTGACGAAAATATACCTTATATAACGACTCATTCATGCATATATTTTTTTTGATATAGTCCTCTGCAAACTTCCCTGCTGGAAACGCCCCCCCCCCCCCCCCCCCCCCAATAATAAAAAACAAACAAAAAAACAGGTAGGTGTGTGCATAGTAATGCAAAACCATGTGTGAGCTTTCAAGAATATGTGTGTCCTTCTGTGTTTCTCTGCTTTGACAATGGAGCCCTCTTTAGATTTGCCGCTGATGGCGTGTCACGCTGAAATAGATCCCCCTCAGCACTGACACCAGAAGTCAGACTGCTTGATGGTTCCCAACTTGGGTTGCCTCTTCTTGATTGACGGTTGGTAGATTGCTTGCCGACCAAACGCGAGTGTGAGGAAGACACAGGCTAGTCAATACCCCCTCACACACACTTGCCCCCACCTCCATCCAATCTGTTTTAATGCATGCGCTTGCATAGAGAACAAACACCGCCAAACACACAAACACACTCATTGCCCTTATCAAAGTTAACTTTCTGTCTTCTTGATTTAAGTTGCACTTAGCTTAATGAAGATAATTTATTTTAAAGTGCTAAATATGTACAACTGTTAGTGTGCGGAAACAAACTGTTGGGCAAAAAATATAGAGACAGTCATAAGAATATAAGAAAAAAAAAAGAAAATGAGAAATATTATGAAAAAGTGGTAATTATGTAAAATTACACTATACTCAAGTAATAATTATTTTTTTTCATTTCAAAAAAGGAGGTTGCTAAATCACATATGCTTAGGCACCAGACACTTCCAAAGTGGAACTGTGTCTAGATGTGCACACACATACACACACAGACTGGTGAACTGAGGCCATCATCAAATCACGCTGAGCATTGTTACATTTGAACAGGAGAGTCAGTGGGCCAGAAAGACCCCGTGTAAGTCTGAGAGAGGGTAAGAGAGGGAGCGGTGGTCTGTGTTTGTGTGTATGTGTGGTGGTTGTACGGTGGAGCAGTAGGGTGGGGCAGATGATGGAGGGAAAGCGTGAAGTATGAGGCAAGAGAAATGCCAGATGGGGAAAAAAGTAAAAGAAAGAAATGGCCACTAGACGCTGAAGAGGGAAAAGTGAGAAAGGAAGAAAGCGTGGTAAAAAACTTATGGAAAGACAAGAAGGCTACAGAGAAACAGAGCAGGGAGGAAAAGACGAGTTCTGAGGAGAGGACAGAAGAAAAAAAAGGAAGACTGGGAAAATAAGTGGGAGATGGAAGTGAAAAAAAGAGGAGAAGCAGAAGAAGGTGGGGGGTTGTGGAAAGGCAAGGAGGAACCCAAGGGAAGACAGAGAAAGAGGGTTGAAAAGGTGGGAGCAGAGGAGAAGTGTGGAAAAGAGTGGGTGAAGCCTGGGGGGAATAGCTGCTGTTGCCTATCTGTGCTGCTCCTGCAGGTCAGCGACAAATTCCTCCTGTTTTGCTTTCTAGATGCACACTCCTGTGCTTCTGTTTCTAAGCCATATGTTTCTTTCAGGAGGATTGTCCTCCATTCCTGTATGGATAAAGGGGATTGTAGGGGTAAAGAAAAAAAACATGTAAGTATATATATTTATTTGAAGATGGATTGACAGTGTTTAAATCACATCAGGGAGAAAGAAAGAAGTGGGGGAGAGAAAGACAGAAAGAAAAGGTCGTTCCATTGGTAGTGACCAGAGGGGGTATTTTGTGCAGGGAAATTGCAGTATATTGCTTTTGTGTGAGAGGAAATGTAAACTGGCCGAATGGGTGTGTGACCTCTCAGAGTGAAAGAAAGGCGACTAAATAGACACAAAACACCCCCTGGGAACGTTCTCAATTTCTTTAATGTAATCAAAACTGGTACTGGTATGGACATGGAAATTGCTGACTGTTCCTTTATGTGCCCTTAAGTCTGTCATTGCACAAGGTTTCCAAATCAGATGGCAGTTGTAGTTGTGAAGAGGTTCGAAAGTCGTGCCAGTCACTTTGAAAATAATGTAAGAGCAGATTTTAAACTGAAATCATAGAAATATTCTTATATATTACATGGTTTTCATTATTATTACATTATTAGAAATAGTGGAATTCACACATTTTTAAATATTTTGAAAAGCAATTAATTGGCAGATTTTATCATTAAGATAATTATAAAAAAGTGAATAAGACAATTTTTCACATATTTGCTGCTCATGAATTAAAGTTAATTAGACAGTTAAAGTAATGCAGTGCTGCTGATAGTCTAAATCCCCTCAGTAGATGGCTCAGAAGCTTGTGGAAAGAGTATAGGAGCTGCCACCTCCTGGTTTCTTAACATATTGCAGCTGGTCTTCTCAAAATCAGGAAATACTATGCTGCAAGTCCCCAATAGATCAGAGGGTTGTGTTACAGCAGCCTGCTATAGAAACACAGAAAAAGGCATAAAGTATTTATAAAATGACAGCTGTGGAGTTCAAATTAGGAAGTATATGAATAATTTCTGACACTAAAGTCCTACAAGTCTAAGCATATTAGAATAAAGAATGGAACATATAAATTTTTTTAGGTGTGAGTAAATGCCAAACAATATACAGTACGTATTAATTATTATCGTATGTTCCAGGTATTTGTCCCATTATTATCATTGAGAATCTCATATACCCTAGAACAATAAATTTTTATGCACAAGATAAACAGTGGAAAAGTCTCCTGCATGTCCTACATGGTGCACAATGACTGATGTGACTGCAACATGTTCTTGTGCAGCAGCCCATTAACACAGAACTAAACACTCTATAATGCAACATCGAAACCTTAACAGTTGACTGGGCCCAGTCACACCTTATCAATGCTGCGACATTTAAACACAACCGTGGACATCACATCTGCTCCATGCAAAACTAAACGTGATTTAATTCTACTTAAACATCTGAGGAGCACACACGCACTCATTTCCATTTACAGTCGTACACATAAATTCACGTGGAGGCACAAAGAAGTTCATGTTTCTCACACAAACATGAACAGAAGACGTGTTGTAATTTTATGAAAAGTTTAGCATGATGCATACGTGTCTGCGGTGAGGTAAACGTGTCTGACTCTTTCCCATTACTGTTGCTTCGTTAACCTTTAAGACACCAGACACTGGTGTGTAATAGGTCGCATGTTCCCCTCTCAGTCCTCTGTCAGGAAATCAATAGAGTGACAGGAGAAAGAGAAGAGTGAGTTCAAAAATAATCCTCCAGTCTTCTCTGATTATATGGGAGTAAGTTGTAGTTGTGTAGGTCTATGTGGGCTGTGTGTGTCTTTCTGATTTAAAGTGTAGCCGGGTAAATATTTAGACATCCACACGTATGTTTTCTTTGTTCTGGTTCATTAGATCTGACATAAAAATACTGACTTTCAGCAGATTTTTGAGAACTGAGCAGCAAAGGAATTGTAACCCTTTAATTGTCCAGCTTTTCAGTCCAAAACTTAGGGAAAAATCCATACTGCCTAGATGGTTGTATGTGGACACTGCTAATTTGAAGAGGCAAGTCAGCACTTGTACTACATACATAGCTTCAATTTAATTGTTTAAGTTACTAAAAGAGAGCATAATAAAAGTCTCTTTCTGTTTTACTTCATTGATATGATGAGGATAAACACAACTGAGCTAAATTAGGAAGTCAACATTAATTAAAAATTAAGGACATTCTGGAAATTAGTTGGAAGCTATAGCAACATGAAGCTCTTACACCAAGTTTAACAGTTTTACATGCTGTTGGTAATAAAAAAAAGTGATACTAGGCCATTAATTACAATACATTTATAGTTTTTAGTTGTCCCTCATTTTGTTTTATTTCATTTTTGAGCCTAAATGTATAACTTTATACTTTCTGTTGTTAGTTTTAATTCTCACAGCATGTAAGCACCACAACCCACACACAAACAAGGGATTTAGTAACATATTCAGTGCCAAGATTTACAAATGATGTTATTATAATCAAAGAACTGACTGTAATGAACTCTATATATCATTCAAGATTAAACTGAAAACTGTTACAATGTTATATGCCAGGAGTATGAAGAAAAGTTTAATTCCTGTTTAACAATTATTAAGTAGCTGGACATAAATATTACGCAGGTAGAATATTAGGCCTTGCTGTTTAAAAGAAAAGGATTTGGATGGTTCCATCTAGATGTTCTGTAATACCACAACAGTACCAGTGCTCTGCTGTTTTTGGTTGATTTCATTTCTTATAGCTTCAGTAGAGCTGATTGGTTTTCTGAAAACAAATTCACTGATTTTGAAGCCTTAAGTGTTTGATCCCCATCATTGTCAATATTGGCACCTGCCAGCACACTACTGCTCATTGATTCTGTTTTACCACAACCAGGATAGCTGTTTACAGACAGAAATCAAATAAGAAGCTAGTATAGCCTTTCTCCAATCCAAAAGTAATGATTTAAATGCCATGTATCTGCATGTTTTTATGTCTGAATATTTAAACACAATAAATAAATGTATTTATTAATACTTGACTGCTTTCTTTTCACAGTTTTCTTTTTTTATGAGAGTTGAACTCTTTTGTTCTGCTGCCCAGGTTTACAGCACTGCAAAGTGTCAGCAGCAACTCACAGAAGCAACAACACACACTTGGGGACAGTGACTTCATATACATCCATACGTGTGACAAACTGTGGTAGAAAGAGGACTTGTGTTTTGGAATTGAATTGATTTTTTTTCTTCAAACAGAATTACGTGGTTGCCCCTGTTTCCCATCCAATGCATTACTATTTCATTTGTTCAGGATCAGTTCACTGGGACCCTCCTGACGTCTCCCACAGATACAACATGAGAAATACTAAGAGATCACACACATGTACACACACACACACACACACACACACACACACACACACACACACACACACACACACACACACACACACACACACACTATACAACTTTATTTATTTGTGTATTATCTATTTTATTATTACACTCACACACTTCTACTAAGTATATGATCAGGTTTAAGTCCCCACAACACAAGTATTAAATGCACCACATGCAGTCTTTAACCAAGTGTTAGCTGTATATAAGAGCAGCTTCACATCATGGAATAACATGTAAAAAATAAAGCAAGTATTTATTTTTTATTATAAGTACACATTTCTTTTTATATGTCAATTCGCATTATGTATAACGCCATAATCCTAACTCTACATTTACTATGTGCTACTCGCTGCTAAAAATGATGCACAAAAAGTTGCAATTTCAAATTTAAGCACAATATTACATTGGCTAATGCTCACACAGATCTAAAGGAACACTCAGGGAATACATTGTCCCCCAATGTATAAACCATATTCTTTAAGTTGAAGTAACATGATTTTGAGCTGGAGCAAAGTTGAATGAGTTTGTAATTTGGGCTATTCTACTTTCGTTTTGTGAAATTCAGTTTGGTAGTTTTTGTTTACAGACAAGGAAACAACATTGAAAACTCAGTCAAGTTTCATTTTACTTCTGCTCTGTCAGTTATGCTGTCTCATGCAGAGGTCTGCAGTTATGTAAACCAGCTTCAAATGCCGTGTGTAGCGACTCATCAATCAAACAATAATAATTAAATACTGTATATTATATAAAATATTCAAATTTTCTGTCAATCAGGTTTACTTCAAGCAAAAAAGACCTTTACAGGTAACAAATTTTAAGAAATACAAGATACATTTGTTCAAAATGACAAAGATAAATTAAGACAAATAGACATTCTGTTCTATTTTGGTTTATACTGTGTTTGGTAAAATACATTAAAAGTAAAATCTGCTTTTCTTTTTTCTCCAAATCTTTAAATAATTTTTCTTCCATTTATTTGCAGCACTAAAGACTCATGTGATAATAATCACCTCTGCTGCCTCCACTAGAGGCAGAAAAAAAATATGGTGAGATTTCCTAAAACTTGCCATCACTCTTTCTGTCGCCTTAAAATGTTTTTACATTGTGTCTCTGTGAGCCAAACAATCCAAGCATCTTGAAGGAAGTTGAACCCCTGGCCAAGCTTAACCCTGTGAACCCCTCCAAGTATTCCTATGTTCCTTGTTTTCAGCAAAGTTCAAGCACAGCTGATACTGATAAATGCCATATCAACATTTCTGCAAAACAACTAACTTTACTTTTATATAAATCTCTGGAGTTCTCTGTGTATTGCACTAAGTATCCCAGCTGTCTCTGCTGAGCAAGGTTTTTAAGAACATATGCTCATTAAAAATATACCTACTACAATGGGACACAGAAATCTAAGTGGCCTTGCTGTGTCAGCACTAATGCAGAACTCACTCAAAACTTTGTAAAATTTTCAGACTTTTCTTCTGGTTAATAACACTGATGGTTTAGATTTTTATTAATGTTTGCTTTATATGTATTTATTTTAACACTGATTATTATTTTTTTTTTTACTGAAGAATATATATTTTTAAATACTGCGCTCTTCTGGACAGAGATCTCCCATGTTGTTCCTGGGATCTGCTGGAGCCACTCGCCTAGTTTGGGAGTCACTGCACGTAGTGCTCCGATTACCACGGGGACCACTGTTACCTTCACCCTCCACATTTTCTTGAGCTCTTCTCTGAGCCCTTGGTATTTCTTGAGCTTCTCGTGTTCCTTCTTTCTGATGTTGCTGTCATTAGGAACCATTACATCTATCACTATGGTCGTCTTCTTCTGTTTGTCTACCACCACTATGTGCGGTTGGTTAGCCACCACCATTTTGTCCATCTGTATCTGGAAGTCCCACAGGATCGTAGCTCGGTCATTCTCCACCACCCTAGGGGACGTCTCCCATTTTGACCTTGGGACTTCCAGGCCGTATTCGGCACAGATGTTTCTGTATACTATGCCAGCCTTTGGTTATGGCGTTCCATGTATCCCCTGCGATACATGGAACTCCCACAGGTTTATCTATTTTACAAAACTTTTCCATCTTATTTAATGTTAGTCACACGATTCAACTCACTTATTCTGATTTCTGCTCCAAACATTTGCTGCCAAAGATAATCAGTGGCAGTGGAAGAGGCTCAGTATGGGATTTAACAGGATATGAAGCATTGTATACTGTGCACTGACAGAAGTTATTATGGAGGGAGATTAATTTTGGCACCTTTAAATAGGCCAGTTGAAACTTAAACTGTCTAGTTGACATCTGGTGCCTCTGGTGGGATGGGATCATAATCAATAATGGAAATGGTAGAGTGCTCTTTGGCTCCCACTGTTCTCCATACCACAGATATCTATTCAATTTCTGCAACTCTTCTATTAATCCAACTTTTTCTCACTCATACTGATTTTACCCCCAACCTTTTCTAGTAAAAGTAGCACCACAGACCACAGCTTCACATACCAGTATCTCCACATCCTCCTCCTTAAAGGTTCTTTCATGATATCTTGCCACTTATTTCAAATATTTCTTACTTTGGAAAACAATATCACAAACTTCCCCTTCCCTCGCTACTTTACTCAAGTAATTCTTTTGCCATGTCTGTCTGCCTATTGGTCTTTGTAGACCACCCACAGCAACGGATCATCCAGTATCTCTGTCTGATTACTTGTTACTCATCTCCTCTTCTGTCATTCTAAACTCCCACCCACCTTTCGTCACTCCACTAAAATATTTTAGTACACTCTGTATCTCTCCTGGCCACTCTGTCTCTTCTGTCTCTGTGTCTTCTCTCCTTAGCAAGACCTCCCACACAAGCAGCAGATTGCTGTGCTATCATCCTCTCCTCTATGTTGCTCTTTGCTCCTCTCCAATCCCCTGGCCACTCTTTAGGTTTCAAACTCCATTTGGCTGATCTATTGTTATCCCCATGCCAAATGACTCTGAAGTGGTTTAGACAGTTGTAGACAGCTTGTTGGAAGGCCAGCTGCCACATATCCCACTTGTTTATTCATCTTACATTGATTAATGGAGAGATGGGTCAAGGGTCAAGCTCTTATTATAGACAAAGCTTAACACAAAAACAAATAAATACTGATTATCTTTCCTTAATTCTATTTTTTTCTTGGCTTGGTAACATTCAATAGTTAAAGCAAAAAAAAAAAAAAGGATAACGTGGTTTTCTAATTGCTGCCCAAAAACTAGGTTAGACATTCGAAGAGCATTGCTTGAGGTTTGCCTTATAAAATATTGAAATCACAAATTCTGATCAACTGACTCTCCCCTTTATCTGTTTTCTATCCTCTATTCAGCCACAACTTTGTATAATGTCATAATGTGATTTATTTGTAATTGCTGGAATGATTTGCTCTGGTTTAAACTCTCAGTGTGTATGGATGTGTGTATATGTAGGTATTTTAGTGTATCATGCCATGTCCCATTTACATTGCACTAGAAAAAGCAATTATAAAATGACTTGACTTTTTAATGATTTCCAAGTTGAGTTTCTTAGTGTGAAGTTCTGCAGGCATATATGGCACATGGGCTTACACATCAACTATTACAAACTGATCTGTGCTGCTAAACAGGAGAAATTAGGTCAACTGCACATAACTGGAATTTTGGGGAATAGTCAAACACTGGTACAGGAACGCATCATGTTGAGGTACAAGGTCTGAAGGTACTGTCCCTGATCAAAGACAGCTTATACACACTCCAGCCAGTGGGGTCCAGTAGACCTAGTATATGGATAAACAGCTGAAAAGAAAATATGTATTAAATGTAATCATGTGAAATACTATACTTTGCAAAATGGCTTGAGCCACCCCTCATTCATCGATAATTAATAGGAAAGTCAATACTAGTTATGATCACCTTTACTCATCGATACAGTCTGAACTATGGCAAGCTTTCTTGTAATTTCTTTGAATAGTCTTCAATAATAGTTTTCAGGCTTCATGAAGTACATTCAGAGCTCTTCCTTGGATGTTAGGTGCCTTTTGTTACATTTTCAGTCAAGATGATCACACACTAGCCCTGAGACAAACTGGTGACATGTCCAGGGTGTACCCCGCCTCTTGCCCTTTGGCAGCTGGGAGAACCCTCCACCCCCTTGACCCTGGACTGGATAACTAGAAGAAAACGGATGGATGGATGATCCCATATTACTTCAATAAGTAATAGTAGATGCTTTCCAGATCACACTGCATGGTGGATCAAAATCTGTTGGTACAAAATTTTGTTCACAATTCTATAAATTTTGATGAGCTCTCCAACACCGCTGACTGAAATGCCACTCCAAAACATGAAAGAGCCTCCACAATATTTTACAAATGGTTGTAGATATTCACTGTTGTAGCGCTCCTGATCTCTTCCACACATACTGGTGATGACTTGAACCCAGAATTTCAAATTTGGCTTCACCATTCTATAAGACCTTTTGCCACTTTGTATGTGTGCCAGTTCTCGTGTAATATGGGATCCCTCTTTTCTCTGCTTTTTCCTTCCTTAAGAATGGCTTCTTGGCAACCGCCATTTGACTGAGACTATTTCTGATGAAGCTTTAATGAGCTGTAGATGGATCAGCTGATGGCCCAGTGAATTTTGCAGGTTCTTTGTTAGGTCTTTGCTGGATTTTTCCCATTTCCTTCTGTTTATCTATTGTAGATAGATTTTTAGACCTATCACTTCCTCCTTTGTCCTCTACTTGTCAAATTTATTTGATTTGTTAAGGACACAGCATACACCATGCAGAGATGTGCTAGGTTTTTAGCTAATTTTGGGAATCAATGTCTGGGTACAAAAATACTATTTTATGTCTGTCATTTGTGTTATCTTTGGTATTTTCTTATAGATTTACCTAAAGAAATGAGAATCTGGGGATCTGTTGACACAAGAAGACACAAAAATGGGTTGTCTATAATGTATACAATTGTTCATCTTATGAGTTACATGGCTTGTTTTTTTTAAGTTTAACAGATTCATAAGTCAGTCTTAAGTTGCTCTAGATCACTTTAAAAAAAGAAAATCTGGCTCCTTGGAAACAAAATAAAAATGATAGGTGGCTACTACTACTATTACTACAACTACTACTACTACTAATAATAATAATAAGCAGAAGAAGAAGAAGAACTAACCCTACAGATGGTCTTCATTCCATGTTTATTGGTGACTCAAACAAAATTCCATCACCAATACAAATTTTAGTCACCATTAAGTCATGCATGGGTGAAGTACGTTGAACGTTACTCAAGCATAAAATGCAAACAGAGACAATATTTAAAAGTTGTAAGGAGCATATAGGGTGCATATACATACATATGCTAAGGTTGTTATACATAGATAATAAGAATAATGAGAATGGTCAATGGTAACTTTATTTGGTAACTCTAAAAAACAAAACAAAAACAAAACACACAAATAAAGAAATGCCCCAGTTTTATCAGTAGGATCAACAAATTGCAATAGAGATGGCAACAGCGCTTATGTTTTAGTGTTTTTAAGCATGCTAATGGCAGCAGGTATAAAAGACACTCTATGTCTCTTGGTCTTCACTGCAGGCACTTTATACCGACGACCTGAGGGAAGCAGCTGAAAATCTCTAAAGAGAGGATGGTCTAAACATAACATGACGGAGGTTGCTTTCCTGTTATAAAAGTGGACAAGCTGGACCTGAGTCCTCACTGAAGTCTTTTAACAGCCACTTTAACCAGGTTATCAAGTGTGGTCTTATTGGTTAAGGACAGATTACCGTATCAAGCAATGATACAAAACATTAAGACAGATTCCAAAAAACTTTTATAAAAAAAGGAGGTCATCATTTAAAATGAAATGTTAAAAACTCTCAGTCTCTTTAAAAAGTACCTTTCAAATGTAGCAGCAAAATGTGACTCAAAGGACAGCACATTACCAAGAACAACCTCCAAATAGTTTCAACTATCCACCAGTTCAATGGCTGCACCGTTTACTACTGTTAGTGCAGGATGGGTTGGGGGGACAGCTTCCTGAAGTCAGTTACTATGTCCTTAGTTTTCAAGGTGCTGATCTTTAAGAATAACTTAACAGGAAATTTCCGTATGTTTTGCAGTTTTATTTTGGAGAATAATTCCTTCAGAGAACGTGCATAGCGAAATGTGTGATGACACACTAAGTTGAATGCTTGTCAACAGTACTGGAAAAAAAATCCACAGTCCGTATGAACTGATGCTCAGCATCTTGCTTTGCTGATTGGCAGTAATGCTATTTAATCAAATGTCAAACAGCTTAGGTTTATGATACACAAGCCAACCTTTGAATCACTGTTTCAAGCGAACAGAATTTGTGCGCACACACACAAATAAACATGCTGAAACCTACACAGTAGCCTAAGCACACACGGTGAATGCTTTTACTAAGCGGTCAGAGCTTTGGAGTCAATAATTTTGATATAAGAAACAATTTTCTCTCCACTGCGTGTGTGTATGTTTGCGTGTGTTTGGGGAAACGAAAAGGGGAAAAAGTCATCGCTCCACATCTTGTTTATGTGCTTGTCATTTATTTGCTGTCTGCGGTATATATCCCAGGAAACATTCTCACATTTCAAAAACTCCCTTGCCATTTCAGAAATAATTGGCCAGTTCCTTGTGCTGAGCAGACTCCACGTCCAGTAGATTTTTTTTTCTCATGCAACCAAGCTGCCAAAATGCTCCCTCTCTTTCTTTTACTGCTGACAATGTGTCAACATGTCGATGTCAGCAACAATAACAATAAAGCTGTTCTGTGATTGAGATCTCAGTTTGGTCAGATGTCATACAAGATACATTAGAATGAAACACAACTGTGTGAACAGTCGAGTCTTGAAATACGGTGCAATGTGAGCTATGTATTTTGTAGCGCTTACACTAAAATTACAATTATAGTGAATCGGTATCACCATATTGGCTTTTATTAGAAGTGCTTTTTATGTAAAGCAGCAACATTCAATTTTTGTACATTAATAAATCTTACCTGGTAAGCTGAAATGTTTTCTGCCATGTTAAAGAAAAATTCCCTACGTTCTGACATTTATCCTCATGTTGAATCTGGTCAAATTTACACGCTAAGGATTGCTGAGCTAAGGACAAATAAGTACAAGCTCAATGAACTGGGCTGATTTACTCCCCAGACTCGCTTCTTTCATTATCTCCTCATTTGTTCCTTTCCTCAAAGGGAACTCACAGTACACAACCTGCTATCAATCTTGAAAGTTGTCACCGTTTTAGAAAAGGAAACTTTGAGAAGTCACCACAATATCCCTTTTAAGGAAACTAAAAAGTCAGGTCAAAAAATTTCCTCAATACATTCCATGTACATGACGTATCATTAAACTTAACAACTTAACAAACCCGTTAGTCGAACCTCGGATACAGGAGGAACAATGCGGTTTTCGTCCTGGTCGCGGAACACTGGACCAGCTCTTTATCCTCTCCAGGATACTTGAGGGTGCATGGGAGTTTGCCCAACCAGTCTACATGTGTTTTGTGGACTTGGAGAAGGCATTCGACCGTGTCCCTCGGGGTGTCCTGTGGGAGGTGTTGCGGGAATATGGGGTGTCTGGCCCATTGCTACGGGCCATTCGATCCCTATACAACCGTTGCAAGAGCTTGGTTCGCATTGCCGGCAATAAGTCGGACTCGTTCCCGGTGGGTGATGGGCTCCGCCAGGGCTGCCCTTTGTCTCCGGTTCTGTTCATAATTTTTATGGACAGGATTTCTAGGCGCAGCCAAGTGGCGAAGGGCTTTCGCTTTGGTGGCCTCAGAATCTCATCTCTGATTTTTGCAGATGATGTGGTTATGTTGGCTTCATCGGGTGAGGGCCTCCAGCTCGCACTGGAGCGGTTCGCAGCCGAGTGTGAAGCAGCGGGAATGAGGATCAGCACCTCCAAATCTGAGGCCATGGTTCTCAGCCGGAAAAGGGTGGAGTGCCCACTCCGGGTCGGGGATGAGTTCCTGCCCCAAGTGGAGGAGTTCAAGTATCTCGGGGTCTTGTTCGCGAGTGATGGGAGAAGGGAGCCGGAGATCGACAGACGGATTGGGGCTGCAGCTGCAGTAATGCGGACGCTGCACCGGTCCGTCGTGGTGAAGAGGGAGCTGAGTGTAAAAGCGAAGCTCTCAATTTACCGGTCGATCTACGTCCCTACCCTCACCTATGGCCACGAGCTGTGGGTAGTGACCGAAAGAACGAGATCGCGGATACAAGCGGCAGAAATGAGCTTCCTCCGAAGGGTGGCTGGCCTCTCCCTTAGAGATAGGGTGAGAAGTTCGGCCATCCGGGAGGGGCTCAGAGTAGAGCAGCTGCTGCTCCACATCGAAAGGAGCCAGCTGAGGTGGTTCGGGCATCTGACAAGGATGCCCCCTGGGCGCCTCCTGGTTGAGGTGTTCCAGGCATGTCCCACCGGGAGGAGGCCCCGGGGCAGACCCAGGACACGCTGGAGAGATTATATCTCTCGGCTGGCCTGGGAACGCCTTGGTATTCCCCCGGATAAGCTGGAGGAGGTGGCTGGGGAGAGGGAGGTCTGGGCCTCTTTGCTTAGGCTGCTGCCCCCGCGACCCGGCCCCGGACAAAGCGGATGAAAATGGATGGATGGATGGAACTTAACAAACAGACAACTTTTTATTCTCAATCTTGTGAGTCTATCTATAGTTTTTCAAAAGCACTGAAAAAGCTACCACTTTCAGCTGTTGTTTCTTAGGAGCCTGAGATATTCACATTTCACAGATTCTAAGCTTTGTTTCCTGTTACTGTGCACACAAGACAAGTTCTGTCTCTGCTGAGCTGGAAATTGTTCATCAGCATCTGCAGTTCAAACTGTCCTCCTGAAAGACTAACACCCATAGGTTACTTCACCAAGCAGCCAGTTATGTTTCACTTCCACTGCTTTATGGTCTTTAGGTCACAGCATGAGATACAGTGCTCATTAGCACTGATGATCCTGTAAAGTCATGTGAGTGTGACACAGAAGTTGTTTGTAATGGTCCCATTGTGCCTCTGAGACCTTTTTTTTTAAACCTTTGAGCCAACTAAATTACCACCAAACCCAGCTTTTCCATCCTCTCCTTACCAGGTTATTTCATCAACAGTGTGCCAGCCTTGTCCTCATTAAGTCCTCTGCTTCTCACTTTCTTGGAAACTCACCTGGCTGGTCAGACTCCACCAATCATGGTCTCTTTTGTCCTTAGACCTTTTCCCACCCAAGGAACCATCACTGCACATGTTTAAGCTTTCTCAAAAAAATTGTTTGTTCTTCTTCTTATAATAACAGGAAGTATAATGTGCAGAAGAATGATTTTTATTATTTGATTAGTCCAATTATTAAGACAGTTTTAATGTCATCGAGAGAAACTGAGTGAGATGTCCTCAGATGACCCTCTATGCTATATTTCTATTGGCAGGCCTTTAGCATAAAAGCACAGGCTGAATATTACAGGGAGAAGAGTTAGTACTCTAATAATTGCACAGCGCTTCAACCCAGAATTATTACGACTCATCCACTCTTCAGTCATACAATCCTGCCTTAAGGATATGGAATAACCATGAATGAAAAAAGAGAAGCAGTAAGGTGAAGTACCCCATATCACAGCAACAGAGAGGCACCGAGAGCTATAGGTTTTTCTGTGTAGAGCCATGATTAAATCTTATCTCTGCAGCGTTATAAGTAGTTGGATTTGAGAATTCTTGACATTTACCTGGAGAGTTTTTCTGAATGCCTTTCTGTACCTCTTTCATTTTTTCTGTTGCTAATTCAGTGCTCAAAAATGGTTTATTGGGATCCAAGATAGCACATTCTGTGTCACCGTATATGACCATATTTCAATAATCATTAAATAATCATTAGAAGTGGAAATGAAATGTAGTTAGATACCACGAACTATTACACTGAGCGGTGCTAATGCATGCTACCTATCAAAAGATCAATGCCGTTGTATAGTTTAGTTGGTATTTGTTGTCTTTAGCTTTAAGACAAAAAGGGCAACTAGAATACTTCTCTAACATCCTCCTTGTGTGTGTTACGATGTTCTGCTTCAGTTAAAAACATTTTAGAGAGGTGTTTATTTGTGGTTATTTTCCAGGCTAAATCCGATGAATGTCAAAAAACAATGTGCTGGCTGCTGATCACACCCTTTAGGTCACAAGCAGAAACCCAGTCTGAATCACTAGTGATAGTCTGGTCAGTTTGACACAGAGTGTGATTTTTCAGATGAAATTAAGCACATACCAGTATAAGTGGGCATAACAGAACTCCGAGGAACCGTTCTAAAATTTAGAACAGCTTCCATATTGACATTTACCAATAATTCTATCTATTAATAATATTGTAATCTACTATAGTATGAATATTAAATGCTAACCCATTAGCAAAATGAGCAAAAAGAGTTATATTTAATGTAAATACATAAGATACAATGATATTTTAAATAAAAAGTGAAGGCTACAATAAAGCAACCATTGATATTGACTGAATGAAGTAACCAGACATTGTCTAATAAATAAAAACAAAGGAAAAGCAAAGCTGTTTTCAACAGATATTTCCACCAAGCCTAACTGCACTCATTACAGTTCCTCAAGGAACTACTTTTCTTCCAATCTGTGTCAACCCCTATATTCATTCAAATACACACACACCCACCCACACACACACACACACACACACACAGATGATCCCGCTCAAGTTGCTTAAATGGCTGTGTCAGTCCCCCACAACCAGCAGTAATAAAATATCTCCAGTGTGTATTCTGATCAATGGAGGAGAGAAGAGGCACAAGCTGGCAGGGTTAATGGGCCCCATTCCACTTAAATACCATATGAGTGACTCTGGGGAAACTGAGCTGGAGGGGGGAGCAGCATCAAGAAGAGAAGAGGGGAAAGGAAGTTTCACTGAAAGATGGGGGTGTGGGGGTGGGGAACAGAGTGGAAGGGTGAAAAGATGACATGATGTCATTGGATAAATAGAAAGAGTAAGCATAAACAAAAGAGTGGATAAGATAATAACTTCTGTGTGAGAGATAAATGAGAGAGGATGGAGGGAAAGAGGAGGACTGAGGAAGTGGTTAGGTGAGAAAAAACAAATACAGCGGGAAAATGTACATGATTTTGATTGGCGATTAAGGAGTGATGCGCAAATATATTGTAAATCTGTGGTCATCAAACTTCGGGATGGGGCCCACCATTGGGGTTTTAGAGCCACGGCAGACAGAGCATGGATTAAAAGGGGGGTATTGAGTCGTTTCTAGCTCATTTATATAAGAAACACAGTTACTTCCCCTATGATTACTGATATGAACTAGAATATAACAGGGTTTTACAGTATGTAAAAGTGGACAATTAAGAAACCCCACAGTGAAACGTGGTAGTGTGAATGTTCACCTGCACCAAATCAACAACAAGGAGACATCACCCAATAGTCTAAAGACATGCTACACCCTCTGGCATGCATCTTTGAGGTGAAGGACTCTTACTGCAACAGAATAATGAGCCCAAACACATCACCAAAACTCCAGCCAGAGGAGGAACAAAAAACAAAGAATTTAATCAACTGAAATGACAATTATTAAAAGTGAATATTAATACTCTACATATTTTTGGGGTAGTTCAGGGTTTTTTCTTCTTCGTCTTCTTCAGAATTATTGAGAGGTTCAATGAATTTCTTACAGTGTATCGAGCATTGCAAAATTGCTTTATTGTTTTTGCCATTGTTATCAATAGCAACATATTATAAGTTACCCTAATTTCTATGGGAGTAAAAAAATGTTTAACAGGGATATGAAAGCGGAAACTCATAAAATATTTAAAACAAAGCATTTTTATGTAATAATATGTAATGTATGTAATGTAATGTGAGATTAACAAATAGGTCAGGATTTTTGGTGTTAAACCAATTATTAGTCTGTTTTTGAATTTTCTAAAATGATATGTTAATTATCTAATTGCATATAACTCAGAATTAAAGGTGAATTATATGAAATTCCTTATATCATATAACAGACTTCTCGGTACAAACTCCCAGTTTGAATTTCTAAACACGCTTGGTAAGTATTTAAACCCTCACAGAGACACCCCTCTGAAACTCTGCGCCTGTATAGGTTGAACCAGCTGCATCTGTGAACACTGATACGAGCATTGATCCAACCTGGGTCTTTGTAATGGACTCCAATAACAACTCCATTATTGCTGGCACACTGATTAGTGTGTGGGGCCGACTATAAAATTAGCTGCAAAGGAGCCCTCCAGGTTGCAAACTCACACACAAACACACACGGGCACACATAAAACATGCATGCTTAGAGATAATACTCAGTGCACTATCCAATCAGGCATTGGGGAAAATATATGCATGGACAACACAGACAAATGCACACACACACACACACACACACACACACACACACACACACACACACACACACACACACACACACACACACACACATACATACTGTGTCAATATTCATTCAGCATGCAGGCAGAGATTAGCTGGCTACAGGAGAACAAAGGTGTCCCCTCCATTGGCAGCCTGACATCCTCCTTGTCAAATTAAAGCCCAAGTATTGATTCTTCTTAACTTCTCTTTTCTCCTCTCTGTCTTTCCTTTTTGCTCGTGTTCTGCAGACGAATGTGGGGCATAGTGGAAGTACATAAATACATATGTACCGAGGATGAAAATTCACATCTTGTGTGACAACACGGCAAAACCTCCCTTCTCCCAGAAACGCCCCATGACCACTCTCTTTGACCTCGAGTTCAATGAGCGATATGTGTATCTGTTGTCTCTTTTTTTTAAAGCACAAAGTGGGGCCCCAGTTGCATCAGGGGTAAAACCACATGGCAAATTAAATCAATGGGCTTCCCACTGGCAGATGGCTCACTTTAACACTCAGTTAGCCTTTAGATAATTGAGGCGTTGACTCTGCGGCGGCCGTAAAAAACGGATGGCTTGTTTATACGTTTCACTGGAATAGATCAGCAGAGGTTAAATAAATGAAATCCCATTTGTCAGGGAGAGGAACCCCAGTAATAATATATGCCCCCCTTCACGGCACCCCCCTCTGCAAACACCTCCACTGTTTGGCCTCATAAATAGAGAAGGAGAGGGAAGATGTTACCCACTCGCCCCAGCCATCCGCACGGCCTCGCCACAACGCCATCCTGCCATTGATAGGGTAGTCCTGCTTAATGAAACGGTCCTTCCTTCTCCTCTTCTCCGCTTGTTTTTCGGTCCTCCTCCCTCCTGCACACAGTGTGATAAGTAGCGAACCAGTGAAGCCTGTAATTACAATCTTACCGAGGAACCCTAGCCCAATCTGTGAATAAATCTCGCCATCCAATTACAAGATGTAATAATTTTGCAGTCAAGCTGGTAATGAGGTCTAATACTCATGCATGTGATAATCCCCCCTGGATGCTGACTCTATCAGATGTTAGCTTTGTAATTATACTGGCAGAAAATCATTATTTCATGTTCAGCAGAAAAATGAGCTTGGTGGGGGGAAGTTAATTTTCTCTATGCTCTGTGAAGCATAGACTAAATTTTAATGATCTAATCATTACCCCCGACTATCCCCGGCTGCAATTGACCCATGTAACTTGTGTGAGGCAACATTTTGCTCGTTTAAGAGTCCCTGATATGCAGTAAGGTTTGCCAGGTAAGAGCCTTTTTATTCAGTAATTATACCACAATAAAACTATTATGCTAATGATATGGAAATCGATATTGTTGGGCCACAGTGTCATTTAATAGCTGCATGGAACATAAATCACATTTTTAATTGTAAGTTGTTAACATTTCCACATTACTGCTTTCTGTTTTTTTCCCTCTAAGTGTGTGTGTTTGGGTGTGTATGTGTGCACGCATATTGTGTGGTGTTTGAAGGATTGATACCGACAGTGAGAGAAAAGGTCACCCACCGCTATCTATGAGCTGAGAACATCTCTGTTTTATCATTTCTTGTTCTCTTGCTTTCTGATGTGGACTGATGTAAATATCTCCAACAAGACAGACCTCGGATTGATATACCACGATCTAAACAGTATAAACAGTAAATGCTGGCTGCACGAGCCATCTGTATCTTTTAAAGTCAAATTGCACAGCGGTTTCAGATATTAGAATTATTGCTTAACCTACTTGTCACTACGGGCCAACAAGCTCTGGTAAACTATAAATTGTTATTGGAGCATTACAATATTCACAGTAGAAAAAAAATCATGTTGAGTCTCTAAAAGTATATTTTTCCATGTACCCAACAATGCTTCATCTAATTAGTTTATAGTCACAGACTTTGATTATTATGTTTTAACTCTCCACTGCAAGTAATTAGCATAAAGTACAGAACTGTTTTTAATAACCCTAAATAAAACACAAAAACTATGTCATTCTGAAAAATAACCAAGTAACTAATATGTATTTATACCTGTCAAAGTTACACTGAACAGGTTGCAGGTTTTCCTCTTACCATGCAAGCTTCTAGTGTGCAGCTTTGCAATTCACAGTATACATGCTCTAAAGCATTTTTTCGTGGACCTTTTTACTACTTACAATTGTTTTAATCTTTGAGATAAAGATTCCGATCTATACTGAAAAACTATACTAGAAACAGAACTATTACATAATAAAATCCAAGTTACATTCAAATCTTAAATGCTGCTGACTATCTTTACTGCAACCGTTTGCACCACTGTCATACCTGCTGCTGTTGGTCATTGCGCTGCTGTCCATGTACAACTTATAAGCTGCTCTATTTATTAATTTTATATTTTACACTGCTGCACTACTGCCGGACTTTGATGTACCATATATGTTCTCCAAATATTATAATTTTAGGCTAGGGTATTATTAAAGCAATTGCCTCTGTATTCAGTTATGTGAATGGAGTTCAGCTGTCTGATAAGTTTCAGGTTATTCAGGTTACCACAGGGCCACAATGAGCAATGGTACCAGCCTGATAAAACAACTACAAGACAACAGGATGCTTATAACACCACATGGGCAGACAACAGAGAGAGGTGTAACGCAACATAGGGATGTCAGGGAAAGTAAAACACGGCAGGGATGTGCTGATAAAAACTGAGCTCAGCTGTCCAAGGGTCACGGCTGGTGGAGCACGAGATATGGGCATTAATAGAGATGATTGATTATAGCGCAGCGACCCAAACGCGTCTGAAACATGAGAAATTATTAAACACATTGTCTAAATCTTTCATAAAAGCTGTTTTTGGAAATGATAGAGTCAGATGCGAAAGTTTAATATGCAGATAATATACGGACAAGGAAGGACAAAGGTTAAGCTTTCTGACAAATGTTGGCCTAATCTGAATGTCAGTAAATGTCAAAGATTACAGCTGGTTTTTTTTGTGTCCCAAGTAAAGTTCACTCTTGATACACATGCTTATTGCAGTTTCATTCTTTTGTGTTAGACCCGAACAGTTTAGGATTGTTATATGTTTAATACACACGTGCCGCTTTCATAATAATACAATAAAGCACAAAGTTATCTTCTAGTAGTTGAATGAAGACATATTGCTGTTTTACTGCTGTTTTGTGATGAGCACAAAAATGCTGTTGCCGCACTCAACACAGAACTGTCATCGTGAGTTTTACATCCACACTACAGTGCTCTAAACACAAAGTCAGTGTGCTTTTGTTATTTTTATCAACATGTCAATAGACTGGGTTTTTGGAAGAAATAATAGATCAGAACTGATGCATTATTATCTTTTTCATCCAAAAGTTAAAATAAAACGCTGCATGTCTAGTACTGTGATGTTTTTGTTTGTTTAAAAGAGGGCCTCATATCTCATTTTTGATATGCAAAAATGTAAACAAATTTGAGACTTGCCTATGCCCTTGACACAGTTATTGTTGTACCAGTGGTATCACAATCTAAGCTGATTATGTTTTCATATGTGGTCCCTCTAGGAGTGATACTAAAATCAGCATGCATTGCGCACTGGGGCGTACATTCACCTTTTTCTCAGTATGATGGATGTGCATCCTACTTCAAAGTGATAAGAGTCATTATTTGATGATCAACCATCCATGGTAAAGCATGTATTTAGTAGTCTCCAAATAAGGTTCGCTAAATCGTGAGCAATATTACATGAAATAGCAGCATTTGGACACTTGAGATTGGCATTTAATTTCACATTTGTTATATGTTCATTCAGCCCAAATCATCCTAGAGTTGATTTACTACTATTCAAATCAGTGAAGACCTTTTCACTGTTGGGGGTGGTGCCTTATTAAATCTTATTTAAATATTACTGAGGGTCTCATCTCTGTGCATCAAGCATCTGCATCATGCAAAATTTATGTAGTGAAACTTTTGGTCACACATGGAAAGTTAAGCAGATGGTCCATCTATAGCACTCAGAAGATAAACATACACACTGAAACACACACACACACACACACACGTTCATCAATAGAGTCTGGGAGACGGGGGCCCCATTTGTATCCTCCTTTCGCTCATCTGCTGCTCTGGATTCCTCCCCCTTCTCCTGATGCTGTTATATGTATTATCTTTATGCCTGCCCATCTCTGGACACGGACGACTCTTGTTTCGCCATTTTAAACTGATCTAATCAGCGGTGTGTTAAACAAGAGTGGATCTTTTATGCATTGGGTGTTAGGACAAGCAAATCACTGCTGTAGATCAACCGAATAAACAACTCCACCCTGATTCAATTACAACAGCTGGGGTCTGTGCTTTTATCTGGGGCGGACATCATTTCAATCAAAATGTAAAATAATCCAATCCAATAGATGCAATAGCTGAGATAGGATACAGACTGCTGAGCTTAGTTGTTTTATTAAAAAAAAGAAAAGAAAAGAAATACAAGGCATTCTCTACCTGCTCTCTAGCACGCTCTTTCTGACAGCTATCAAGAAGTTTCCATTCCCAAACTCCATTACCGTGTGTAATAGCATTCAAAACTGAATTGAAAGCAAGAAGATGGAGAGATTGTTGGCTATATTTTTATTACCGAAAGCTGTTTTCTAAGACACAGTCTGGTGCACTTTTATTCGTTTAATTAACAGTAGCATCATTTTTTTCTTGTACCCCTCATGGGCCTCCTCGCCTTTTTGTCTTACCGGCAACAGCTAACTATTGTATAAGATCATACTTAGTGGGAATTGAAAAGTTGGCATAGGCGGTATTAATGGCAAATTAATGTAAATGTTTCTCTCTAAGTTATGGATTTGATGTCAATAGGATACAGGCCACTGCACTTTAGCCCTCTTTAATTAACTGAGCAGAATGCACCATGGCAGAAATTTGGAACAATCTTGAGAAGGGAGCAAGAGAGAGGCAGCGCAAAAAGAAGAGAGTGATTTCTCTCAATAATAATGTTCAAGGAAATTGAATGTAGGAGAATGTACAACAATGTTAATAATATGGTTTGGTCTATCTACAGTAATGTAATCTAATAGAAAGTAATTAATTTAGGACACAGGCCACTGCACTTTTTGCTCATTTAATTAACACATGGGATATTTGCAAGGAGTTGGAATATAAAGCTTTATAAAGTATTACACCTCCCCTGTCACACCATGAGATGTGGTAACTAAACTCCCTGAAAGGTAAATTATGCATAGTGTAAGCTATAAATGAGCTAATTTTTCATGTATGTAATAAACTGCATTATCTGCATCTTTTTTTAAAGGTCAAGCATTGACCAGTACATTGTCTTACAAATTTCAGAAGACAATAAGAGCTAAAATCCCAAAACATTTCTGACTTTGTAGGTGTATAACAGTTGTATTAAGTGCACTTTCAAACATTTAAGGGCTGTTTTCCCCAATTTATGTTAATTATTATTTCATTACTAAAAGAAAACTAAATTATAAAGTCTTCCACATTTTTATTATGAGGTAGAAAATGTTGGTTGAATCAATTAGATGTGTCTATTTTCAGGTAATTAAGCACTGTAGTTGCTGACCCAAAATCTTATGATGACTAGCAATAGTGAAAACTATTTCTAGTTAACATGTAAATAAAAAAATATTTATCATCATTCTATAAGAAAGAACAAAAGGAGAAACAGGCTGTTCAGTAAGCGAGTGGTTTACATCATGTTTAAATCAAGTAGGTGTTTAAACCTTACTATTCTTTCTAGTTGGTTCCAGAAATACTAGTCAGTAAAACATGTTTTTTTTATTATTTTAATAATGTACAATGGCTGTGACCTAAGAAGGAATATTAGGACCACATTAAGAAAAAAAATTGACTATTTTGAGAATAAAGTTGAAATTTTGAGCTTAAAATTGAAATTCTGTTTTGAGAAAAAAGTCTAAAGTTGTTGTTGCAAGACAAACTGCCACACCTGCTATACCCTCTACAAAATTCCCTGTGTAGATGAGTTACTGAAGCACATTGAAAAGCCATCTTATTATGATGTATGATATGTCTTATGACATATCATACATCCTCTTTATTGCACGACGGTGTTACCATCAGTTTCCTTGCATCTGTCCATTGCCAGCTATTTCATTTTGTACAAATTGGGCCAACTCTTCCAAGATTGTGTGTTTTTGCCATCTGATCAGATGCAGCTTTCTGGACAATCTTTTCAACGTCCTTATACTTATATGACCACGCTGTATTTGTGTGCTAAAAGAGAAATGATTTACAAAGTACAATTTCACCAGCTCATCCACCAACTTACGCACCCCATAACAGCCACGGCTTGCTAGCAGGTGTCTACTACAGTTTGTGTAAAAAACTTTGAACACAGCATATTCTAATATATTTGAAAAAGATCAACACAATAAATCAGAAATAAAAACAGATATGTTCCAAACAAATATTTGCTGTTTTACATTTTACATTTTTATCCGCAAATCACCTCAAAAACTAATTTGTAGTGATTGTAGGCTGTTAATGTGTTTTTTACCTCAGCTGTTTATATGCCGGGTGAGAAGCATCTGTGTCTATTTACTTTGGTGGAGGCCTAAAACTTTGTGAATGGAGTCTGATATGAGTCAGTGAAGCTCACTTCTGTTGAATTCTGGATGACAGCAATACTAAGGTGAGTTGTTGAGGATATCCTAAATTTTTATTGAGAAGTGCTTGTTGGTGTTACATTATTTTTCAGTAATGCTTTGAAGTCTCTTTGAACTGGTTTTCAGCTTTGCTTTGTGTTTTCGACTTTGTGTTTTTATGTAAACTCTAAAAGAAAGTTTATATGTGTGTCCTTATTAGGAAAGAGATTTGTGTTGACGTGTTGAATTGTAGCATAAAGTTCATATTGTTAGCTACTAATTATGTGACAGTGTGCTTCAGTTCATTTTACGGAGTAACGAGGAATTAATACAAACACTAGTGGAATGAATTACTTTCTACACTAAGCAAATAAGTAACTGACTGCCATATTTTTAAGAAAAGTAACAATTAATGTGTAATAAATTACTTATTTTGAATTAACAATCCCACCACTGGTTGCACCTGACCATGATGCAACCACATGATGCTAATTTGTCTGACATTTTGGATATGTTATGCTGTAGGATCAAGTGAAAAACACTTGACCCTCGGCACTATGGTTTGTGTCCCAAGTAAAGTTCTTTTGAGCACTTTGGGATCAAGCAACTGTGTTTGATCATAAAGTCACAAAGGCCAAGTGACAATCTGGTAACCACTGGTCATGAGCTAAAATTTCCCAACTGGCTGTCAAATAGTTAAAAAGTGAAAAGTGTGACATAAACAAAAAATAGAGAATATTTGCCTTCAATTTAAAACTTGCACCTTCTGAATCATGTTGATTGCAGTTACGAGGCACAACTTTATTTTGAAGGTAACATTCTCAGTTTCTGTTTTGTGTCACATTTTTGCAAGTTTTACTACAGCTGGGTTAGTAGTGAGAATTTGCAAACAAGTCGGCACTTTCTATACAAATTACAAGTGATTATAGCAATTTGCCTAGTGACCAAAATAATCATAGCACCGCCCAAAAAAAGGAAAAACAAAAAAAGTGATAATTCGTACGTAAACAACATATGAGTACAGTGTCAAAGGTCATGTCAATAGGTTGTATTGCATCCGATTCAGCAGTCAACTCTTGAACAACGTGCACATGAGGTAAAGCACAATACCTGGATAGCAACAGCTCTCCTGTCACAAGATACAGTGGTACGTGCAGCTGTAATGGTTTCCATCTGTTGTCTTCATTTACGTCTCCTGCTACTTTGTGACACCTGAAAACACGTAAGCAGGTAATACCAATCGCAGAAGTCCATTATTTATTGAAATGTCCCAACATTGAATCCCCCCTCTATTCCACTACCTACCTTTTTTTTAAACATAGTTATAGTAAAGGTTATAAAAGTAAGGAGAAAGAGGGAGTCATACTGCCACTTTGCTAGCTCCCTCACACCCAAACAAGCATTTGATAATTCATCACCGGGCCATGACAGATGAGTCCTGCTGGAGAATATTAGAAAATGTCTCAAATCTCATATATATGCTAATGGTATGCTGGGACTGGTTGGGTAGTGTGACAGACTTTCTAATCTTTCTTGCTACTACTAGGACCACTGAGTGAAAGTGGAGGAGACAAGCCATTGCACTTCAACACTTTATGATCAAACAACTTTTGTTTTGGAAGCAGATTGAGACAGAATGAGGAAAGAAGATATCATTAGAAAAATAGTTAAAGAAAAAAAAGACATGGCTTTCCCCCCCTTCTTTTCTTAAGTTAGAAAAAGTATTAAACCACATGCAGTAATTGTTGTCTTTGACCATGAACGATGTTGTATTAGCCTTGTCACAGCCTCCTACTTACTCCGCAGCATTGTAATCCATTGCATATTCATTTTGATTTATGACATTTTGTATTCTACATGGTTGCATTATGCATTTACGTTGAGCTTGTAATATAGATATTACTGTGATACACGTACACACATTGGGCAAGCTGCAGTTATCTGCTGAGCTGATGTTTTCATCCCTCCGAATGTATTAATGATGATTTAATGATAACTGTAAGTAGTTACATGGTACAGTTCACTGAAAAGAAAAAAAATGCATACAATTATTACTTCACTGATAGTTGCTGACATTATTATATTGCACCACATGTTCTCAGTGATAAACTGAATTGAATAATTGAAATGGACTCCATGTCCCCATTTATCATTTCAAATAAGTTGCTCCCTAGAATATGTTGCCACATCTCTATATTGGATTCATTGGTTTCTCTAAACTCTAGATGCTATTTGTCAGCTATGTTAATGTCCCTTTTTTTTGATAAAAGTAAATAGATTTGCAGATGTAAAAAAAATACAAAAAAATGTTTTAATATATTACATCTGTATCTTGAGATATTGTTTCACATTTGCCGTCCCCTCTCTGAGTTGCCCCTTTGAAACCTGTGCACGTCTATGCAAAACATACACTAAAAGTGATAACATAATCATTCAAAGCCCACGATTCTTTGCTCTATTGGACCTTGTGACGAGGCATTAATAACAGAGAGCCCGGTGCTTTATTTTTTCATAAATTACATATGTCAAAGATAAATCTCCTTTGTCGAATGCCTATAGGTTCGGCTAGGCACTTGCTTAACAAAGATTCACACAAAGATTCATATTCTGATGACACTTTTTCATTAAAATAGGTTTTGATACAAAAATTTAAACTTACTCTAAACATCACGAACACAGCGATTTATGATGAGCATGAGCAGAGGGTGGTTGTGGGAAGATGACAAATAATTAACATCAGCTTTTTTTTGAGAGGCTAACCAAACAGCAATACTGGTTTAATTTATTAGAAATAATTAACTGCTTACGGTTGCAGATGGAAGGAAAAGTGGTTTGCCTTTCTGATTCTATTAATGAAAAACCTGTAGAATATGTAATAGAATATGTACTCTAACTTATACTAGTGTGTCTCCTGTTCCTTTTACATAGGCAAAACACTGCTAATTTGGGTTGCCTTTTCCCATATTACACAGTCTGTCCCCTCATCTGGATCTGCGGGTGACCCAACAAGCCACCAAAGCACCTCTCCCCTCCCTCTCCCTACATTCACAGCCGCCACACACACAAACACAGGCACACTTACGAGACCTGTCTTGTCTATTAACTGGCATACAGTGACATAAAATTATTACAAGTCATTAGACTTCTTAAATCGCAATTTACCCAACCTCAGCAAATTATTCTCTGGTGGGTGCCAGAGGTAATGGAAACTGTCTTTTCCATTTTACATTTGGTGCTTCTCCTTTTTGGTCTGAATCACAGCTGCCTTCATTGTTCCAAATATTTTTCCCTCTGTCCTTTATTCTTTCTCCTCACTATTTTTCAGTTTCCTGACAAGCTCCCATACTTATTATTCCCATTACTGTGCCTTTTTCTCCTACCCTTTGAATTCACATTTAAAGGATTCCATTGTTTTTCTACAGACTGACACTCTTTTGTTTTTTGTTTTGTTTTTGTGCTAATTTGCACATTTTGGTAATTGAAGGAGAATCTAGATGGAAGAGTGTAAAAAGAACTGTATTACTCATTTTTTATTTAACTAACAGAGAAAAGATAACCCTTGTTTCCCTTCTGTGTTAAGTTATGGTGTTTTTGTAGAAGTTTTCCAAGAATTAAAAACCTTGGATGCCTCTTAGTTATGTGCGTTCCCATTTCTCCGTTTGACCCATTTTATTGCCATTCTGGACTGCCCTTTTAACCTGATTTAAGCCCTCTAACTGTTTGTGACTCTGTTCAGCCTCATGCTACAGTGTGCACTCTTTGGGGGACTTAAAGAATATTTGAAAAAATGTAATAGGGATGACTACTTCTCCATGGACTGTAGTTGTGGTTGTTGACATCTACAAGCAGGTACAATCCCCACTATATGGGCTTCATTTCAGTTTGATATTCTTCATGAGTAAAGAGACTACCGATGGGACATTTGCCTCTTTTACCATAACTTCCCTCTTTCCTTTCTTATTCTGTTTGACTGCATCTCTCTCTCTACCACTGTGACTTCAACTGTGATTTGTGCAATTTGATTTAATCATTCTTGTTTTTCTCACTTTGTAATCTTCACTGACTTCATTTCTGGATTATTTAATCTCATTCCATCTTTACTGTCATCTGTTTTTCCTGTTAATTGTTCTTCCAGGCAGCTCAAAGATCTTTGTTGTTTCTAGAGTCCTCAAACCAGATACAAACCGAAAGCGCTGATTATCCTGCTGTCCCTCAGCTCAGCCAGTTTCAGAACAGAAGCTACATCTCCCAAACACTTGTCTCAGCCTTGCCTGAAATAATTCCGGTTAGTTTATAGGCCAGAATAAATCGGCCTGGCTGGCATTAAGTGCCTCAAAAGTGTCCAGGGATTTGATTAGAGAGGGGAGAATGAAACCGAGTGAAGTGGGAAAAATAATAGATAGAGCGGAGGAAGAAAGGCTGGCAAATGTAACACTTTATTGGCCGATCTTCCTCTGTTCCTCGCTCTCTTGCTTTCCTCTCATCATCTATACCTTTGCTTTACATCCCGGCCTCCCTCCCTGCCTGTCCCATTACGCCTCAGTGGTAGAATGATGATGAATCACCTAGCTGCAAGGAAGCAAAATATATCAAGTCCGGGGTGGGTTTGGGAATTGGTTAAGTACTTCTGCCGAGCCCTGACCTCATAATCGCTTTGAGCCTGCAAGGACCTCCTGATTTATAAAGTAGCTGTTGATTAATGCCCTTTTAAGTGGACAAGGCAGGCCAAAGACACAGAGGCCCAACCACTCAAACATGAATAGCACTTGTGAGAAAGAGAAAGCAGTGTGTGCGTGTGTGCTGGTGTGAGTCAGTGTATGTACAAGGCAGTGGCAGACAGAATACCACGCAGTCAGTGTGTGAGTTTAGCGGTAAAAGTAATTGTGGCAGCAGCAACAGCAGATTCTTGCCAGTCAAATCTTCCTAGCTATAAATCATTGCCTCCCCTTGACACCAATTCCTGCCTGTCCCCAAAGCTTTCCTCAAGCCTCTGTAGGTCAGCAGCAAGCTCTTTAAATATGTCTCGTCAGGCAGACAGGCAAGATGGTTAGCCTCTGCTGCAATGCAACAACCATTTGCACAAGTAAATGGAGATGTTACTATACGTAGTCTTTGTGGTGACACAAAGACTACGGGTTAAAAAAAGTCTAACCATATTTGATGGCTCTGTGATAACTTTAAACTCCAGTGGAAATGGTTAATAAGAGAAGGATAAGCAGATACCTGAAAAAAATAATGAAAAAAATATGAAGGTGTTTTGGATGTTTCACTCATTTTACAACAGCCACTTCACATTGGCTTAGGAATCAAGTATAAGAAAAGCACCTGACTCAAGGAGTGAACCGATGTTGTGCCTACAGATAACAGAAGACTTAGCAATGAACTAATTTTAAATTGTATTTTTAGGCTCTTTGTTATGAGTAGCCTGTCACAAAAACACTTAAATTGTTCCAATACAAAAGACAATACAGTTTGACAGCCATAAAATGATACAATATGCACCATGTGAAGGTGATTCCCAAAGAGCTGTCTGCTGAAAACTGAAAACTTCTCCCACTGAAATGGTTTCAATGGAAGAAGCTATTCTTAAGGAAGGGAATCAGCGAGAAAAGGCTGAGGTATGCCAAATTACACAAGAGCTAAACTGAAAATCATTGGCAGGACATCTTATAGAGAGTGATTAATCCAAATTGTAAAGTTTTGGTTCAAATCCTCACCATCAGCATGTAGGATTAGGGTTGTCAGCAGAGAGGTAAAGGAACTTCTGTCATGGTTTAAGTCTGTGTTTGGTGTTGCCAGTGGTGTTGAGGATTGATGGAATTGTGAATGCAGAAAAAAAGCCATCAAAATTGGAGCTGCCATGCAATACCATCTGGAAAACTTCATTTTTAAGGGTGCATGTGTGTGTATGTGTGTGGGGGGCTTAATGACCAGATATATCATAGAATATGCCGATACCTCTCACTCGGGTCATAAGTTGTCGCTCAGGGGTCATAGAGGTAAATCTCTGCTTATTCCACTACACGTCTTTGGACAAAGACACCTTCTGATCTCATTAGGTGGTTCTAATTAGACAGTGTCACTTTTCATTTCAGGGAAAGTATCTCTGACAGTAATTCTGCTTTCTCGCTCTCTCTTATTTCTGTGAGAGACCAGAGACTGTCTGAGTTATAATTGAATGAAGGCTGATTAATTTTTGGGGGGTTTAACTGGTCAAATTGGTGGTAGAAAATGACAGGTACATAGAGTGTACAGTTTCAAAGATGGGGACATTTTATGGGACTTATTAGAGTAACATAGTAAATTATGCGATTTAATGACTTTTATATTTAAACTAACTGTATATGTAAAGAAATGTTTATACATAAAAAATCATCTTGCAATTTAAATATCAGAACTCTATCATATTTACAATGTGGACTTTAGATTCGTTGTTATTGTCTCTGCAGGCAAAGCTGAATAAAACAGGTAAGCTATTTATTCAGATAGATACACAATGTTGACCATGTTCCACTTCACTGGAGTATGGTGCACCAACCCGATGAGGTGACATTTTGAAATCTATTTTTCTCAGCGTAAAACTTTCTCCTCTTTGCCTCTTTCACAGCGCTGTATTCTGAGATTGACAGCTTGCTCTTCGGGTTTCTCGAGGAGGGTTTGAAAGGAAATTTGCTCCGGCGAGTTCTTTCCTCCACTTGCTTCACCTGCGGCAAGCGAGATGGCCTGGCGTGTGGTAGAGACGTAGCGAAGGGGGGGACGAGACATTGCCTTGCAGTGGAAATGGCAGTGTCAATTAAATATCACTTTCAATTTCCTTGTTTTATGATCCCCAGGCTACTAAGCACCAATAATCCCCCGTCGGCAGGCCCTCCTACCTTGTCTTGAGGAAGATTGATTACACTTGTCGCCTCCTATAAAAAAGACATTTACATGAAAATAAGAAAACAACTTCTTTGTTTGCATGGAAGTGAATCAGGGAAAAAAGCAATTCCCAATTTGATTTTCATACAAAGGCGAGGCAAGATAACAATCTCATGGTGTCTCATCTGAGTGAGTTTTGGAGGTAGAGCAAAGAGGGAGGGCGAAGACGTATGTAGATTGAATAAAGCTGGCAAATTATTCTCATGCAACGTTGATGGATGTTGTCTCCACTCACACAATGAAGATGTCTGAGATGCTGTGGCAGAGATGGCTTCTGACATGTGTGTTACACGCCGTGTGTTCCATATATTTCGGCCCTGAAAAGTACTCACACATACCAAAATAACTCTGACTGGAAACATTTCTGTAATATCTGTTACTTTTTTGGTCAACAGATGAAATATTTAGACATACTGAATCCCTTAGAGCATATGTGCTTCCCATTCAGTGTATGAGATTACCTTTATATCTTGTCTCTTTAGTGTGTTTCTGTGTGTTTTTTGTCATTGGTGCTGTCTTCAAAATTATGCAGTCTTTTGTACATTACAATGAACATATCTTTATTTACATTAAATTTTATCTGAAACATACAGAACAGAATCAAAATTATCAGTAAAATGTAGAGTGCATTGCTGTTTAGTGACTTTTTTTAAATAACATTATTACATACAAAGTAGTTAAACATTGTATTCTGAAAAGACAAACTTTCACTTGGATTTATGCATGTTTCTGTATTTACAACAAGCACCATACTGCACTCACAGTCAAACGTAATACTTCAAACTTCTAAAAGCCCGTCAATACATAGATTGCAATACATGTATATAATATAGTGTCATTTAGCAAAACATTAAATACAACTACAGCAAAAATCAAGTGTTGTGTACAAAAGCTGCCTATGATAAAAACAGAAGGACTATAAAACAGAAGTATATTTTATAGAAAACTATTGTGGAATTTTATTGTGACGTATTATAGCATTTTTGCTCCTCTGAGTAAGCATACACTGAGCGTAGTGAGCAAAATTATTTAAATATAGCCATATATATACGGCTAAATGGCTAATCAGCCATTTGAAGGTCAAGATCAGATACAACATTTCATGCCACACACATATTCTCACACACAAGACAGATCTAAGTTCGTTGCTGGTTAACAGGTTAGTTATTATCAGACATTGCAGTGAAATATCATTCTAAACACAGGTAAATCACAGCAACATGGTAACCAAACATGGGCGGTTTCTTTCTCTCTTTTGTATGTGAATAAAGTGACTGAGATGCATGAAGAGAGAAAGTTTGTTTTTTTTACTGCAATTTAAGGACATGTTGAAGACTATTAAAAAAATTAACAATGTCATCAGGAAAATGTGTGTGTGTCTGCTACCTGTCATCTGTTTTCTTGTGCAGTTGTCTTAAATGCAGGAAGATTATTTTACACACAACACTGCCTTGCAGTGGTCACTTCCACCGAGATCACCCTGAAAACATGTTTGACTTTTATGTATTTATAATTTTAGAAAATATGATGGCACTGTAGCTTTACAAAACAAAAAAGTTCACAGTTCAAGTGGCAAGGAAAATAAAAAAAAAACAGAGAAAAAGAACAGCGGGCGGTCAAAGTGATGGAAAAGGGAAAGAAAGAAACGGGTGGAATAGAACAGACTGACTTATAAAAACAGGAGACTCGAGGTGATGGGGCTCAAAGAGAGAGAGGAAAAAGAGGGTTACATTTGCTATTATCAGATATAGCAACCATAGGTATTTCTCAACCTATGGCAGGAGCAGCTGATATGTCCATGCATATATAAAAAGTGAAGAGAGATTAGTTTAAACCAAATCTCCTCTGTATACCTTTAAGTCTTTTGTCAGTGCCACAGAGGCTGTGTAGCAACCGGGTATGTTGAGCATGTTTACACAAAGCATAAGAGCATCAGTGTCCAATAATTCGTGTCTCACATGGTCTTTCACTAGTTAAACAAGGTCATAGCAGCAACACGAACAAGCGACGCTCCACTCACAAACACACATAGACACATATCTGGCCTTTGAACACTGCCGTATTGTGCAACTCTGTGTGTGTGCCGAGATAAGCTAGGCTGCTAATGCCAAGCATAAGACACTAATAAACAAACAGTGTTTAAATTGGCCTGAAAGGAATCACTGATGCGTAGGAAGCACCCCCAGAGCTTCAATGGCTTAATCTTCCTCCTTCTCACTCCACTTTTTTCACATTCTCACAGCAGATTAGGTTGTAAATCCACAGAGAAGAAGGGCTGGTGATCTCTCCGACACTAGAACTTTCCCCCTTTACATGATTTTGTTTTTTGTTTTTTTAATTATGAGCTCCATGTCTGTTTTGATGAGACTGTGGAAGGTTGAATATTTTGTGTGTGCTTGACACGTGTAAACACTTTTAAAATTCTTGAAATAACATAAACCCTGTACAAAAAATAATCAGATTAAATAAAAAAATGTGTTTCTAAAAATGCTGATTTAAGAAATTTTTATCTTTTGCTTTTGTTTATTATCAGGTATAAATGCTTTTGCCCTCCCTTAATCATGAATTCAGAATTGGCTTGGTGTGCTGTAACAACCTGGAAGGCTCAATTGTATAACAATGGACAGCAGGCTTACCTAATTGATGTGTTGTATGTGTGAGGTTGTATGTGTGAGGTGTACAGTCCTGTTACTGACTTACTGGCAACTAGAGGGCAGACATGAACATCCATCTTCACTGTGAAATATGCAAGTTCTTGGCTGTCAAAATATGTGAAGATTTGCGGAAATATGCAACCTCTGGATGTGATTTTTTTATGATTATGTTTGAAAACCTATACATTATTATTGATTTATACCATAAAATGTGGCAAAAAAACTTTTGAGTTCAATGATTTCACTATAGACTTGCTTTCTGAAATGTAAGGAAAAAAAAGTCATTTTCCATGGTTTAGTATGGCATTCAGCATTCCAGGAGGGCATTACAAGAGTGTAGAGCTCTTCCAGAATCATGTGTTGAAATGTATTAGTCATTATGCCACTGGAGTACACGCAGGGGGAGAAAAATCACAGTCCTTCCGGAGAGCGATTCATCAGGTTTTTCCCAGAGCCCTCCCGGGTCAAGTTTTTATGGCGCCTGTTTGGTTTCCAAATGCTCTTTTCTCTTACCCGCTCTCGGCCACGCTATAGTGTCCAAACTTGTCTACATTTGCTTCTCGTGTTTTTGTGCATGGTAGATGTCCTTTTAAAAAGGCCGATCTCAAATAAGTCTTTATTCTTGTTTTGTTGGCTTATATTCTCTGTTTTCATGAACTCTGGCCCCAGCCATGGCAACAGCTAGAAAAATGTTAACATTGATTGACAGGATTTAAAAAGGCCCCCTTGCCTGGTACGCATTTCAAACACTTTGGGAACAATGGTGCTTGGTGTGATTGAATTAATGAGGTATTGCCGACTGTCAAAAGAGCACACATACTTTACATAAACCTGATTATCTTTGCCTGGCAGAAATAGAAGAAAAGGGGGAAGCAGGGAAGGAGGAGGAGGATAGAGGGACCAGAGAGGAACGCGAAAAGAAGGGGAAAGAGATTTGGATTTCAGTTGGCAACTCCCAAAAAAAAGAATCCAAGTATGTTCTGCATGGTGGGGGAAGATGCAGTAGTGATGTTCTGGCTTGGGCTTGCCTTGGCCTTTCCCTCATGTCTTTGCTCCATTTAGCATAAACCAACCATAGGGGTTTTAACAAATCTATTCAAGGAGCATGGGGCCCCAGAACAACATAGTTTTTCACAAGCCACCACCCCCAAGCTAGACTTTTTTTTTTTTTTTTTTTTTTTGGGGGGGGGGGGGGGGGGGGGGGGCATTGTTCCTCTTGAACCACACAGAGATTTTATAGTCTCCCCGACCTCAAGCCCCAGGAAAAGGAGCAGTTGTGCCCTTAGTGAACCCATGAAGTGACACCTAGAGTGACTGCCAAGAGTCTCACTAATTCTACCAAGCTATTGAGACAGGAAAATAGAGTGGAGGAGAGGAGGGTGGGATGGATTGTGGGAGGGAACGAGAGTGAAGGAAAGGATAGGGGTTCTCTGACTGAAATGCTCACCAGATCAGCAAAGTGAACCCTCTGAAACGTGAGCTAATTCTCTATTTAATCCTTTTAGCTGCTTTTTCTCTCCCTCTCTATCTATGTCACTTCTGTCCTTGCTTACCCTCCTTCCTTCATCTCTCTCTCTCTCTTTACTCTTTCTCGCTCCTGTCCTCTTTCTGAGGGAATTGTCAGCAAAAGTTCTTGTTGAGCGGGAGAAGAGGCAGGGAAGCAGGATGCTTCTAGGAGTGATTCGGTGTGTGTGTCTGTGTGTAAGTGTTGGCTAAAGAAAGGGCGTGTTAAGTGTAAAGAGAGCTGACTGTGTAGGCTGCTCCTTTTGCTCCATGTTTTTTTTTTGTCGCCTTTCCTTAAGAAAAGCTATGACACCTGCGGTTTGATTTCTCGGGTTGTCAAAAGTCGTCTTTGTTAGTTCTCCTTATGAGTAAATGGCAGTGGATTAAAAAAAAGAGGCGTGTTCACACATTGAGTTGTAGGTGGGCTTTACCACAAGTGGGTTCCATAAAGAAAAAAGTGAAATCTCATAATATTACTCCAGGCGCCTTTGAAGGGAAAAAGAAAATCACACATTACTCCCGAGGCCCCCATTGTCTTACCTACTAAACCAAAGCATATCAAATGCCTACAGATCCCTTCCCTCTTGCTTCTGAACTTATAGCTGACAGCCTGCATGGAAAGATACAAATTGTCCCCCGTGCTGCAAGGTTGCTGGAACATAAATTGAGGGGAGAGGCATTGTTGTCAGTGAGTAATATACTTAGCATTATTCATAAAGAAGAGGAGAAGATTAAAAGGTGCTGGCTGGTATTGAAAAAGGGTACTTGACTGTTATGCTGACACAGGAGTTACGTATGGCCTAATGTGTTTTTTTTTTTATCTATTGCAATTGTGAGAAATATATATCTCTAGGGTTATATACACTGTGCATGTCTTTGTACTGATATGAACAAAACAAATGATAGGCATAATAAGCCATCCCTATCAGATTTGTTGCCAGTTGATGCAAATTACACTGCTAGTGTCTTATAATGCTAGGCAACTTTTGATTGAACCTGTCACATTAACAGTGTGTTTTTAGGCATTTATGTCTTTGTTCAGATTCAGAGTGAAAGGAGTCAAATCAAATTAAGTACTTTATTTTAATACTGTTACTAATTCAACCTTTTAGTCTGTGGGGCTTGAGTTATTATGCCTCAGTGAGAGACTTAATAAAATGACTGTTAACCAGTTTTGTTAGGCCAAACACTCCTGTGTTACATGTGTTTACGATATGGTTTCCAGCACAGTCAGTTGCTTGCTTGTAAGCAACTTTTCTCACAAGTGTTTGAAAGGCTAATCTTGTTTTTGGTACTTTTCTTTTTTCCCCTGTTTTCTTTGTCTCATCTCTCCACTCATAGAGCTTCCCTCTGCTTTTTCCTTAAGCCCTTAGGAATGGTAAAAACAATAGGCAGCCAATTCTTTACAATTATTTACTAGTGAGCCTTTGCTCAACAGTAGTCTGTGAGAAGCAACTCACTGAACAGTTTTATCCTAAAATATTAGCTGACAATCAGCTTAATGTTGCTTCTATTATTTCAGCACTCTAAATGACTCAAGCGACTTACACTCTACAAATTGCAGCCTTTTCCTTAAGCTGTCATTCGAGTCAGCAGTAAATTAAGCAGAGGGCTGAGCAACAACCCCTTGACTTTTATTGAGGCCAGGGTCTAATTGTAATTCACCGGACCAGACCCTTTGTGTCACCAAGTGCTTCATTTGCAGTTTGGAGTTTGCATGAACCCTGGAGACATTAACTCTGTCCCCTTCTCCATTCATTACAATGCTATTAGTCTCTGCGAATTGATCAATATATCATGTATAGAACATCTTGAATGTGGACGTCTGGCTCCTTTGTGAGGCTCGAGATAATGGTTTCCCCATTCAAGCTGGCTTGTAGGAACATGGAGATAAAGCAAGGCAGGGAAGAGTTATACCGCTTACAGCTATGGAGAGGGAGCTATCTCATCCATATTATAAGTGGGTGAACTTAAAAGGCATAAAAAGGGACAGTTTATTGTGAGGAGGAAAGCAGCTCCGGAGGAGGGTGTAAAGATCTGAAAGACTCAAACTGGCACCTTTTATTCTCCTCAGGCATTCAGGAGGGAAGAAATCATCCATCCATTCTCCTTAGCACAGTCCCATAGAGCTGTGCACAGTGTGATGCAATGCCAAGCACATCTGAAAATAAAAGACATATTTCAAAATAGAACTTGGTGTTCAGCTTTATTGTTTGTTTTTTTTATTTTTGCTTTAATTTTTATTTATATTTATTTTATGGAGCCTTCAACAAGTGTATCAAAATGTTGGCTATTTTCTATCACTGTGCTGTGATGAGTAAAGTGTAGATTACTGTGGTTTGCTGGGGGTGCCCCAGCAGAGCTGGTGATACTCCATAAACTGATCGGGAATGCCAGCTCTGTGACTGGCTACAAACTGGACGCATTTGAAGCTGTGGTAGAGAAGAGGTCACTAAGAAATTTATCATGCATACTCACCGTCCTCTATACCATTTGCTGGACAGGCAGTGGAGCACCTTCTCTAACAGACTGATTCAGCTCCACTGCCACGGATCTGGAAAGTCTTTTGTGCTATAATACAACGCTTCAGTCTAGCCAACAATCATTTTCACCTCATGGTAGCAGTTCATTTCAACCCTGCTATAGCATTTAACACACATGAAGCCACTTAATAACAGTGCATGTGCATGGGGATGATCAAATAAACATGCTATAGCTATGGCTATGTTAATTGCAAACACAGTTTTTCATTCTCACTCCAAACCAGTTATTTGTATGGAAATTCATGCGTCCATATTTACTTTACTAGAATACTTATAATATTTTGTTGTAGTTTGATTGATTTCAGATTAGTTTTGACTTTATTAAAAGATAACTGTGTTTCACTTACTGATTAGTTAATTTATTAATTGATTGGTTGATTGAACAAATCAATCAGTGAACAAAATTGCTTCTGAAATCTGGGTTAAATTAGGTATATCTTTTGTTACCTTTAAGATAATAAAGCTATGTTAATGCCAAACACGCTTTTTCACTCTCAGATCAGCTTCAGTGTCATCACTTGTTTTAGGTGTGAATACTAAAAAATCTTATAACACATATAATGTGCAGAGATTTCTACATATCCTTCTCTAAAGGAGAGGTTTTAAAACGCTTCACTTTAAAACCAGCAGACAATCAACAAAACTCTTACTTGCTATTAGTGTTGGTCCAGTTACTTGAAAATAGTAATTAGTTACTAATTACTGATTACTTCTCCAACAAAGTAATCCTGTTACTTTACTGATTACTTATTTTCAAAAGTAATTAGTTACTTTATTACTTAGTTACTTTTTAAAAACATGACACAACCTGAATGCGTAATAAAGCAATAGACCTTTCAGCCCAATTCTATTTTTGCTGCAAAATCCATCATATGAAATTGAATCAAATGGAAAAGTGTCTTTTTAAAAATATTTTTTTGAGTTTTAATCTTTTAACTTTATGCACATTGCATCAAGCAAAAATTAAATTATATGCAACAGTCTTTGACAGGAAGACATTTGTTGTTTTGTTCTGCGTATTCCAGCATATAAAATAAAATATTTTTTGGGGGGGGGGCTTACACTCACTCTTTCAAATAGAAGTAAAACACAGCAAAAAATGAATAAAATCAAAGATTCAGTCGCACCAAACCCTGTCGCTCTTAAATCTATTTTCACCTGTTTAGCAGAAGTGGGGTGGGTGGAGGTTCCCCCGGTGACATAGCAGTCATGTCAATGGGAGGATCTGCCCTGCTCTCTCTGCTTACTATTATTTGAGATAATTGAAAAGTGAATAAGAGTTTAGGTCAAATGAACCCGGAGGCATCTTCCTTGGGGGGCTCAACCCGGGGTAGCGGTCATGTCCGGTTAGGGGCTCTGTTGGCTCTCCGGTGACCGTTTCCTCGCGGCTGCGTGCAGCGGGGCTAGGGGAGGGTCTGTGCTGACGGACGTGGGTTACTGACCTGGTAGCCTGGCTGGCCCTGGGTGGGTCCGGGATGGGCGTGAGGTTCTGGGGGCGCTCCGTCTCTGGGCTGGGACCCGGACCGGGCCTCGGGGGCTTGGGTCCTGGTTGGTGTGTTGCCGGGGTTGTGGGCGGGTGGGTGCATGGGGGCCCAGCCCTGGAGCAGGGTGCCGCCGGTGCGTCGAGCCACCTGGGGGGCTCTTCAACTGGTGGGGGAGATTGTCACATCTTGCAGGAGCTTTCCTCTCCTCAGGAGCTCCCTCTGCAGGAGGGGGAGATACAGGAGAGGTGGAGGAAGATCTCAGCCTGGGTGTTTATTGTCTTATGTAGTCTGGAAGATGAGTGGATGGTGGGGTGGGTGCAGTTTTCTCTGTGGTGGGGTTGGGTGGACTGTCCCGGGCTCTGTGGGGCCGGGCGGCGCTGCTGCACTGGGCCCGGTCTGGATGGGCCTGGGCCCCCTTTCCCTGGCGGGTCGCGGAGTATGGGGGTGCCTACTGGGGTCAGCGGGGGAGCTGGCCCCAGGGAGGGGTCACTTGCCCCTCCCTTCCTTCCCTCCCCATCTCCAGCTGCCTCCCTCTTCCCGCTCCACCACAACCACCCACACATGCAGGGCCTTGGAGTAGGGGTATGTCACCAGGGTGCAGAGGAGGCTACCCCCCCTTCTGTCCCCTTCTGGCTGCCTCTGCCTCAATTTTATCCCACAACTTAGACATTCACATTACTCACACTCTCATTACACATACATATAGGATCTTGGGGGTGGGCACGATACACGGAGTCCAAAGTACCATCAGGGTGTACACCCCACCCCTGGCATCGTTGCCCACCTCTCAATTTTAAATACACGTAGACATTGAGGGCTAGCAGGAGGGACCATGCGCTTACCTGCTGCTCTCTGGCAGGTAGCTCCATGCCCTCCTGGGTTTTAAATGCACCTTAGAACACACATGCATCAACATTACAATGAGCGGGTGGAGGGAGGTTTGGAGTCTTCTCTCACCCCCGTTCTCTGCGACCTGCTGGAGCAGGGGGGCTAGGAGCAGGAGTTGGCCGTCCGACTGCGGTCTGGAGTGTGGAGCCTTCCTGCTGCTGCGGAGTCGGGGCGGTCTGCCTCCCCCCACCGCAGGGAAAAGGGAAACACCACCTGGGTCTGGGTGCAGTTCCCCCCTCCAGGGGCGGGGGCACCTAGACCCGGTTTGTAGAGTACGCTTGGGGAGTGTGATCGTGTGTACAACGTCTCTTTATGTCTGTCTCCACGTTGGTTGAGTGTGGAGTAAGTGCATATGAGAGCATGAGGGTGGGAATGGATGTTTGTATCTGTGTGTGCCTGTATGTCTGTGTCTATATGTCAGGTTGGGTGTCAGGCGCCACCTCTCTGGGGACATCTCAGGCCCTCCAAGGTTTGGAGGCCTATCTCCCCCTACCACCACTTCCCCTGCCAGTGGCGGACCCCCTCAGACATCGGTGCATTGGTGGTTCTTTGTGTCCGGGGATGGGCGTCCAGGTACACACCGGCTCACTCCTTGGCGGCCGCTTATCGGGGCCTGGAGCCTGGGGCTCGCTCGGGCCACTTCGGAGGTGGGGTGCCCCCGGCCTCTCGGCCTGGGGCTCGGTCACTCAGGCGCAGCTGGCTGCCGGCGGAGCTCACGGGCGCGTCACTGCAACTCCCCCTGGCTTCTGCTCCGCGGCTGCTGAGTGAGCCCTCATCTGGGACTCTCCTCAGCTCTTTCCGGGACAGTGGCGTAGCTGCCCCTCTGTTGGTCTTCCTTGGTCTCTTGTGTTCTGGGGGCCTCTGGATGTCTGGAGTTTTGATCTCCTCCATACCTGCTTCAAGCCCTGGAGGACGGGGCTGTGGCCCCCCCACACCCTCTAGCAGATCATTACATGAAGGAACCTTTTAAAAAAACAAAAAACAAGCGCGTCCATGCTCACAGGTGTACACACGGGTGATCACACCCACAAACTACACCCTTTTTGGCTCCTACCTCAAAGCACACTGTGTTCTGTTGATCTTATGTGCTGCACAATAATGTTTAACATTTAGTATTTACTGTCATATTCCCATATATCATTGTGATGTTGTTTATTCTATTACTCTTGTTCTCTTCTGCTTGCTTTCTTTTTTCTTTCTCAGCAGGTGATCCAGGTGATTGATATATGCATTTTTTTTCTCTGCCCGTTCTGTTGGTTTTTGTCTTTTGCCCTTCTCCCCCGTCCCTCTTCTCAGCTGTTTCTCTTTCCCTCTTTCTTTCTCCCCTTCTTTCCCCCAGTCAAGTCTGTCCCGTATTCAGTAAGTGAAAATAAAATAAACAATAAAAGGTGAATCAAATGGACCATTACGGCAAGGCTGGGATGGTCAGTTTGGTAAAGTAAATCCGTTGGGCATCTTTCTTTGCCTTTAGACAACAATTCTGAGGGCAAAAGAGCCAAACGGGACAGGCCAAAAAAAAAAAAAAAAAAAAATGAACCCTTATCTTGATTTGAACTGTTGTGCAATCAGTAGCCAATCGAAAAGACTTTAAGTTAGTTTATGGACAGAATTCAAAAATGTAATTAAATCCTAACCCTAACAAAAACTTGAACATTATATTCTAAATTGCACTTCCAGTCAATAAAATTGGAGTCTAAAACTGGCGTAAGTCCCCTGTAACTGGTCTTAGAAGCTAGGTCTTTCGACTGCGAGAAAGGAAAAAAACATATTTATCAACGTGTCAGAGCACTCCTTACATTGTGGTACATCTTATCTCCTGTTGTGTTTCAAACAGCCTTTCAAACACTTGTGAGAGAAGTTGCTTACAAGCAAGTTTACGAAAGCAAGTGTCAGCACTTTTGAAAATGATTTTCAAAATATGTGAAGAGAAAAAAAAGGGAAAAAGAGTCAAATATGCCGACTAAAAGACATCCATCATCAACAGCAACTATTCCCAAGTGGTCACCAGTCTACATGTGTGAACTTGTCAAAAATAAACATACATCTCATACAAACACGCAAAGTAATCATATTCACATCATATTTCCCTTGAAGTACATCCTCTCAGTACACTCTGGTGCCGGACCATACAGATAGTCTGTGTAGTGCAGAACCCCCAGAGAAAACAGACACAGAAGAAGGTCCATGATAACATTTGTTGCTGAGAATAAGATTTGGTACCTTTACCGAATCCCTAGAGGGCAGTACTACAACTGGTTTATATTCAGGGAAGGCTTGCCTCTGCCCGTGATAAGCAGCTGTGATCCAATTGGCTTGTTGGAAAGTGGCAAAGGTTTTAAAAAGAAGGGGCTACTTAGACAAACCGGAGTCAAGGCCTTCCTCTCTGACACTGAGGATTGTTAAAAAAAAAACCCACAAAAAAACCCTTCTTTGTCTTTGTACGATGAAAGGAACACAGTCACTAAATACCCCTGGCGGTGTATAGATTAATGGGGCATTAACATGAGCCAAATGCACCCAAGCAACCTCATGTAGACTTTTAGGTTTTAGGAGTTTAAAACTAAACCAATTCAGTAACACAGAAGAAGTAAGTGGATTGTAAATTGTTTGCCTTTTGTTGAAATATTTAGGCCAAAGTACACAACATGATTTCATTTGTAGCATCCTGCATGTTCCAATCATAACAATAATACTGATATTTAGCTATATTTTAAAAATTTTCCCTCTCGTTTTCAATATCTATATACATGATATCATGCAGTGCAATAATCTGCTGGGTCAAGTCAATGACAGCCTCCCCCCTCATTATTTTTGTTATCCATTCTGTAACTTCAGTCTGACTAGTGATGGCATATCTACAAAACAGAAAGCTACTTTTACTCCACTGAGATAACTGATGCAGTAATATCAAAAAGGCACTGTCACATTCTGTCACTTGTGTTGTTACCTGATATTTACAGCGGCACTTGGGCCTAATCGATGATGTAAATGCATCTCTCTTGGCAACGGTCTTCTTCCTGTGGAAGTTAACCAATGAAAAGAGCTGTCAAACACATAGGACAGAAACCAGCTCATGTTAGCCGTCCTTTCTCTACATTTACTTGCAGAGTTTTGACCTTTAAGAGATGTCAGCATGAAAAAAAAGAAAGGATCCCTGTGTGGGTGCATGAATGTGAGAAGGACGGGGGAGGAAAACTCCTCTTGTCCTCCCATGCACGCGCACATACACACACACACATTTCGTAGGCTAACAGCCATGGATTTAAATTCACTCTGCGGTGGACTGTTTAAATGAGCCTTAATTTAGCATCCTGCTGGCTCAATTGGGATTGTAATAGAACACATTGCACCTTGTCCTGCAACAGAAGCTCCTTCTCCCTCTTTCATCCTCTTTCTGAACCCCCTCATTCCAAGTCCTGGGAGAATTGATTTTTCCAAATGCAGGGGAACAAATCAAAGGACAGAATGATTGTGTTGCAAAGAGAAACAGTAGACACGGCATTGCAATCAATTTGACTATTAACCAAGCAATGTTTTCCTTCACTCTACAAGATTTTGTAGACTAGTATGTAATGAGTTAGCAAGACATTACTGTGTTGTAATTACAACGTTGATAAACAAAAACAGGTATACTAATTTGGTGAAGCCTTTGACGATGTCAAGAAGTAAATTATGGAACAGGCACCAGCATTAAAATAGTCATGACTAAATGTAATTGAATACCACTGTATATGCGTAATCACAGCCAGCAGTTCTACCCATGCTCTAAATAAAGACTACTGTATGCACTACTTGAAAGAGTCATGTAGGGTTATCTCTGTATTTCTAATTTGCCAAGGCTCTTTCTCCATGAGCAACAATTAATTTGAATTAAACCATGCCAATAACCCCCACCCCCCACCTCCCCTTATTTAAAGAGACACAGTAAAGCCATTTGACTTTGTTTACTTTGACATAATAACTAAAAAAACAAGACTTAAAGTGAAACAACAGGCATAATAGTCCATTGTTGTGCAGTGTAAAGCACTTTAAATGACTTTTTTTTTAGCTTGCTTACTTTTCTAAAGTTAATACATAAAAGACACATTCTTTTTGAAATAATCTTTACCTTGTATTTAGTTACTACAAGTGTGCGCACTGTTGCTGAACAGTGCAACATTTGTTTTTTTCATTGTCTTCTAAACAAAAACTCACTCTACTTTACTCTTTTGCTTCCTTCCCACAATATGCCCATCCTCTAGCGTTAAAGGAGCTCACCTTGACAGCTCCTCCAGTCACCCTGTTCTAAGTGGATGATTAAAAAGAAATGGAGGGGTTTTACTGGGGGCTGGTATGCGTGGCATCCCAAGAGTCCCTGCTCCAAGCTAGCCAAGCAGAGTGAGCTACAGCTGTCCTCCAAACAAGCCCACCATCCTTTATTTATTTCTGCTGAAATATTGATGCATGTTATGAAAGGTTTAAAATAATGTGTCTGCCTTTTTCCTCTTGCACTACCACACTGTTTTCTAATGCATAAATAATTTGTCCCTTGGACACTGCACGGACACTGGGTCCCTCACATTAGGTGGGGTGTATCCACTGTATCACATTCTTTCTGCCTGAGAGAAAATACCCGTCCCTTGTAATTTCCTACACTTATACAATCGGCAATGAGAGTAAATAATTGATGTATGAATTTAGGGCTGAAACTCCAACACAATATGACTTCATGTCAAGGGTTAGTCCCTGTAGATTTGAAGCCAAATCATCTCACAAAATGGGTTATTCCTTTCCACAAAAGGAGTATCCTTTTTTGAGTTCCTACCTTTTATTCCATCCTCCACTATGGCACTCCCCACCCCAACTCAGTTTTGTCTGCTCTTCCTTTCCAATCGAGAAAGAAGAACTGGGTTTGGGAAGCATCATGATTAGGTCTCGGTTTGCATGGCTGGAGATAACAGAGTGACTCGGCCCATTATTAGCAGAGGATATGTTTTGTTTTTGAACGCAAATGGGTTTTTCACACTGACATGAACCCGATTTTGATTGCTTTTGTGAATGATTATAAGCTGAGTATAGAACAGGAAGCACCCACTCACTTCTCATTTCAGTATCTATGTTGTGATGTACAATTATGCTCATAAATTTGTTGCCCAGATTAATTTGTGAGATAAGAAAAGGGGGACAAAAGATGAAAGGTAAATGGAGTAGAATGATAATTTCACTCTGTATGCTTCAATTAAACACGCTGTGGAAAGTACAACTCCTTTCTGTGTTGAACTGTTGAAACATCTCCTGTAGTATGGTGGTGTGACATGAGCACAAAAGTTTGGTAATATGCAGTGTGTGTAATGACAAACGCATTGTGTTTTCATTATACAACATAAAAAAAGCATGAAACATTTGGTCCCTATCTAAAGTCAGTGGCATTAATGGAATCTCTGGGAGGGAATCCCACCAATGGGAATGTTGACTGTTTCAATAGAATGGGCATGCTCATTGACGTGAACTTTTTAAAATATATCAAACAGCACAGTAGGATGTTTTAATAGTTAAAACAACTTTAACATGCATAACATAGACAGCATATGGTTACAGCATTTTGTATTTGACCCAGTGACCTCTTTACTGTTTTAGTTTAGCGACCAGTTTCTAGATTTTTTTTTTTCTTTTAATAGTGGTAGTGACTGGGATGTCTCTTTTTTTTAATAGTTCAATAAAAATGTTGCCTTCTTGCCTTTGTGTAACTTCTCCACATCAATTGGACTTTTCAGAAAATGTAACAGATGGCTCTGAAGCTTTCTGTAAATTAGCCATTGAAGTTACAAGACTTCAAACTAATTCCTATGGACATTTTTTTATTTACTTCTGCTTTTGACGAATAAATATAATTATCACTGGAATTTACTTTTTTTTTGCATACAGAGGCATTCACAAACTTGGACTTTTAATAATTAAAAGTATCATTATTGTCAACCCAACACAAGTAAAGCAAAGCCGTAATTGCAAAATACGTTTTTTTATTTGATCGTGTGTAACTGAAAACATCTATGACAGACTACTTTGAAAAGAAAATCCTTATTCTGCAATAAACTCAAGCAAGCAACATGTGCAAACAGTTCAGTCTAAGCAACATCATCAACAAGCAGCAGCCTTGTGGTTGAACAAAGCTTGAACAATGCCACATAGGCAAAGCAGTCTGGAAATTATGTCATACTCAAGATGGGCAGGTTATTTGTAACATAAAAAGAAGTGGCTGGGTCTGCAGTGAGCTTCGGGCAGAGTCTGTTTTTAACAATCAAGCACAACCCTCAGTATCAAGCTCCACTCTGACCTGAAAGCAGCATTGCTTCCTGTGGCCTAACTCTTTAGCAGGGGGCTGGGAAACTTGATGAAGTCAGAAAGCTGTCAGGCATTTAAAAAAAAAAAATCAGATAGGCAGGTTAATGTATGTTACAAATGAGCTCATTTTTGGTGTGCTGCAGCATGGTGTTACTTCTGCTGATGCCATTGAGAAACTTCCTCAGTAAAGTAAGAAGATGACAGTGTGTGAATCTATGCGTGAATGGGTGGATGACTGGATATGTAAAGCGCTTTGGGGTCCTTAGGGACTAGTAAAGCGCTATATAAATACAGGCCATTTACCATGACATCCCATGGCCTGCTAACACCTTTTTCCTCATCGCTGTGATGCGATCATAGCGCAGATGTAAATTGCAGTCATAGTACTTAAGCAGCTAGCTACATAAAGTATACAAATTTTGGGTTGTATTCAAACGATTTAGTGGCTAAATCCACAAAGAGCATTGGATATCAGAGTTTCAGCACAACCAAAAAGTGTACTAGAGCTCATAAAACATTCTGATTTTTTTCTAAATAATTATTTTCACCATGCTGGAATACTAAATCTGATCTTAAGGACCTTCTACCTGCCAAATCTTACTTTAAGCCCTGGGTGTTTAGATTCTAGCTCCCATACTTCAACTTGCTAGTTTTTTTATATTTGTGCACCAAAACGACTTGGTAATAAAAAAAATGGTTTTGGTTAAAATTTAAGACGTGAATCATGCAAAATAGGCTCCAGAGTAAACCTAACCAGTGGGTTCGCTATGTTGCCAATGGGTCTTAACCAAATGTCCATATGTGGCCACTTGGGAGTGACACTATACTACAACCAATGCCAAACAGGACACCTTATGTATATTTCTGAGATATAACCAGTCTTCCCAAATCAAGGACTTAAAGTTCCTAAAGCATTTGGGAGAGAACATTCCAACAAATTGACTGCATTGTGGCACGTATCATGTTCATAGAACTTTTTGGCCACACCAAGAAAATCTGTCACTGTCATGGTCCCCATGTCTGCCCGGCTGACTCAGGTTGGCTACATATGTTTCTTATTTACATCTACCGCTCTCACGCTTGCCGTGTCTCGCCGGGGCGGAGCTCATTGCGGGCTCCCTCCCCTGGCCCTCGCACCTGAGGTTAATCACACACCTGTGGCTCATCGCCTAAACTCATCCACTACTTAAGGCAGTGGCTGGAAACATCTCGTCGCTGGACTATTGAGTAACCTCGGAATTCCATTTCCCTGGAACCCTTGGTGTGCCTGCTGGTGTGCTGTGTTTTTGTGAAAGACCCTCGTGTGTGAAGAGCTCCTTTTCCGGATTCCCCTGTGCCCTGGATTCCCCCTGCCCTCTCGCTTGTAAATATTTGCACCTGGTGTTGTATAGTAATAAACGGAACTGTATTCTAGCTGCCTTGTCTGTGCTTGAGTCCATCCCACATCGTGACAAAATAGTCCAGCCAAGACTATGGACTCAGCAGACTCTACGACCCCTGCCCGGTCGCTCTCTCGTTGGAGCAAATATTGCAACGACATGAGCAAATGCTGGTTCGGCTCAGCGGAGAAGTGACGTCTTTAGCCCAGGCCCTCGTTCAGCGGACGCCCCACGATGAAGATCCATCCTCTGCCTCATCTCCACAGGTAACGTCAGCTCTTGCGGCTGCCACCCCTTCACCATCCCCTCCACCGGTGTCCCTAGACGGACACTTACCAGAGACTTTTTCAGGGGAGATGGGAAAATGTGGTGGTTTTCTGATGCAGTGTTCTTTGCAGTTTCGACAACTCCCCCATGTGTTTTCTAGTGACGGAGTGAAAATCGCATATTTCATTCAGTTGCTGCGAGACCGTGCGTTAACCTGGGCACAAGCTCAACTACAAGCTAACCCTGAGATCACTTTCACTGACTTTTTGTCTAAGTTTCAAGTTGTGTTTGACAAGGGTTCTAGCGCCGAAGCAGCTGGTCATCGCTTACTCAACCTCAAACAAGGAAAGCACAGCATGGCTGATTATTCAGTTGATTTTTGGACCCTGGCCACACAGACTAAATGCGGAGCGGAGGCCTTAAGGACCACGCTGTTGAGTAATATAAATGATGATTTAAAAGATGAGCTAATGGTACGTGAGCTTCCTGCTTCTCTCGAATCGTTGTGTATTCAGGTGGACGATCGGCGGGACGCACGGAAATGTACTCAACGGGAGCCTCCAATGCCACGAGATTTTCCCCCCGAACATCAGAGGGCGCGCGAGTACAGCGAAAGTGAGAAGGGGGAACAGCCGATGCAGCTCGGCCACTCACGGCTCTCTCCCGCAGTGCGTCAACGCCGTCTTGCCTCCGGTGAGTGCTTATATTGGGGCCATTTCATTTCTTCCTGCCCGGCCAGTAATAGAGAGAATACCGGTGGGCGATCTTTCCAATAAACTCTCTCCCCCCCGTCTCATGTTGCCTGTCAAGCTAACAGTACGTAGCATTGCCCATTCACTGTCTGCTCTAGTTGATTCTGGTGCCGAGCAAAATTTCATTGACTCTTCTCTAGCTTCTAAGTTGAACATTGGGGTCAAGTTACTACCTGATCCCCTTCGTGTTTCTGCTCTCTCTGGTCTACCTGACATCACACACATAACCGAACCACTTTCACTCACATTATCTGGCAACCACACTGAAAGGTAATGCTTCTTTGTGTTTTTGGCTCCTTTGACCCCACTCGTGTTAGGTCACTCGTGGCTTTTGCAACATAACCCTCAGATAGATTGGAGAAAGGAGTGAGTGACGGCGTGGAGTGCTGAGTGCCACATGAACTGTCTGAAGTCTGCCACGCCCCCGGTCACTTATCTCTCCCCCGGAAAGCCCTCTGAGCCACCTGATTTATCTGTAGTTCCTTCCGTGTACCACGACCTCATGGCCGTCTTTAGCAAGGATGAGGCATGCTCGCTTCCGCCTTACAGGCCCTACGATTGTGCTATTGATCTCCTTCCCGGGGCCCCCCTTCCATCTGGCCGCCTGTATAGCCTTACCCAGCCTGAAAGGGAGGCCATGGAGAAATACATCATGGACTCGCTGGCCGCGGGCATTATTCGACCATCATCATCCCCAGTAGGTGCAGGCTTTTTCTTCGTGGAGAAGAAAGATAAATCCCTTCGGCCATGTATCGACTTCCGCCAACTCAACAGTATCACTGTGAAAAACAAATACACCTTACCTCTTCTTTCCTCCACCTTTGAACTGCTGCAGGGGGCGACAGTGTTCAGCAAGCTCGATTTGCGCAATGCATACCATTTGGTGAGGATCAGACGGGGAGATGAGTGGAAAATGGCGTTTAACACGCATTTAGGCCACTTCGAGTATCTGGTTATGCCATATGGGTTGACAAATGCTCCTGCCGTTTTTCAAGCCTTGGTAAATGACATCCTCAGAGACTTTATTAAACGCTGTGCTATTGTTTACGTTGATGATATTCTCATCTTCTCCAAGTTCCTAGCAGAGCATGAGGTCCACGTGAGGCAGATCCTTCAACGCTTGTTGGAGAGCAAGCTATTCATCAAGGCCGAGAAGTGCGAGTTTCACGTGGACACGGTGGTGTTCCTGGGGTACATAATCACACAAGGTAACCTGAAACCTGACCCAGTGAAGGTCCGCGCAGTTCTGGACTGGCCCCAGCCGTCTAACCGTCGTCAACTCCAGTGTTTCCTGGGTTTTGCCAATTTTTACCGCTGGTTCGTTCAGAATTTCAGCCAGATTGCTTTGCCTCTCACTAGCCTTACTTCTCCCAAAGTGTGTTTTCAGTGGGATCAGGAAGCTCAGTTGGCCTTTACCGACCTGAAGGAAAGGTTTGCCGCCTCTCCCATCCTGCATCAGCTCAACCAGGACCAGCAGTTTGTAGTGGAGGTGAACGCATCGGAGTCTGGGGTCGGGGCAGTCCTGTCACAGTGCTTTGAGGGTAAGCTCCACCCTTGCGCCTTTTTTTCCCATCGGCTCTCTCCCGCAGAGCGGAACTATGACATCGGGGACAGAGATTTTCTGGCCGTGAAACTCGCCCTGGAGGAATGGAGGCACTGGCTAGAGGGCGCTAAGCACCCCTTCATTGTCTGGACGGACCACAAAAACCTAGAGTACATCAGATCTGCCAAGCGTCTCAACTCTCGTCAGGCAAGGTGGGCCCTGTTCTTTACTCGGTTTAACTTCTCCATCACCTACAGGCCAGGCTCCCGTAAAATCAAGGCAGACGCCCTTTCTCGACAATTTACCACCATCAAGGAAGAGTCGGATCCCGGGCCCATTTTTCCCACCTCCAGCATTATTGGAGCAGTCTCCTGGGAGATTGAGGCTCTGGTCCGTAACGCTCAAGACTCTGAACCCGACCCTGGTACCGGCCCGTGAGGTCGGCTCTTTGTTCCCACATCCGTCCGGTCACAGGTTCTTCAGTGGGGGCATGACACTCGTCTCACCTGCCATCCCAGGATTCACCGCACCATCACCTTTCTGCAGTGTTATTTTTGGTGGCCCACGCTACCAAAAATAACCGCCGGCGGACCCCAGCCCCGGAATATGCCGCTGGCCAAAAGGTATGGCTGTCAACTCGCTTTGTGCCGCTCAGAGCAGAATCAAAGAAGCTCTCGCCCAGCTTCATTGGACCGTTTGAGATCGACTCTGTTGTTAACCCTGCCTCTGTCCCCTTAAAACTGCCGTGTAACATGCGTGTTCACAATGTCTTTCATGTCTCGCAGATCAAGCCATTGCTCTCCAGACCATTGTGCCCTCCCGCCAGGCCTCCTCCGCCCGCCTGGCTCGTGGATGGTCAGGAGGTGTACAACATCACTCACATCATGGACTCTCGGCGCCGGGGGAGGGGTGTCCAGTACCTGGTCTATTGGGAGGGCTACGGGCCAGAGGAACGCTCCTGGGTGCCTCGGTCGGCTGTCCTGGCTGAAGGTTTGCTGCGGGAGTTCCACTGTCAGCATCCGGGTAAGCCTGGTGAGTCGCCGGGAGGCTCCCGTTGAGGGGGGGGTATTGTAATGGTCCCCGTGTCTGCCCGGCTGACTCAGGTTGGCTACATATGTTTCTTGTTTACCTCCCTCACGCTTGCCGTGTCTCGCCGGGGCAGAGCTCATTGCGGGCTTCCTCCCCTGGCTCTCACACCTGAGGTTAATCACACACCTGTGGCTCATCGCCTAAACTCATCCACTACTTAAGGCAGTGGCTGGATACATCTCGTCGCTGGACTATTGAGTAACCTCGGAATTCCGTTTCCCTGGAACCCTTGGTGTGCAGGCTGGTGTGCTGTGTTTTTGTGAAAGACCCTCGTGTGTGAAGAGCTCCTTTACCGGATTCCCCTGTGCCCTAGATTCCCCCTGCCCTCTCACTTGTATATATTTGCACCTGGTGTTGTATAGTAATAAACGGAACTGTATTCTAGCTGCCTTTACTGTGCTTGAGTCCATCCCACATTGTGACAGTCACCTGCCTTATTGACAAGATTTGGCTTCCTCCAACTTCATTATCTTCCATAAACTTAAATTCAAGTCAAAATGTTACTTTTTAATACAGTGAAGGAGATCCAGCAAGCATTGCAAATATGCACATACAAGTGGTCAGAACTTGACTACCACAATTACTCTAAATGTAGGAGTTGTGCTTGCAGGGCTTTGCTTCCCACAGACAGTAATGGATGCATCTACTTGAAACTCTAAACTAAAAGACTGATTCACTGGCAGACATATCAGTCACTGCCACCTTACAACCTTCAAACATAGCTAGCTCACATATCCTTAAAGGGTAAAAAGGAAAATTGGATTAAAATTACTGTGGGGGTTAATGAATGAATGAGTGAAGGATAGATATTATTTTGGTATGACATTGTCATTCACTGCCACCACAGGGGTACTCTCCAAATATTTATTATGAACAGAAATGACCCTAGGATTTTCCCTGACCTCTGTAAAGCTGTTGTATCATAGGCGTCTTTGCTCTTCCCCCTCCTACTGCTTTCTGCTGCTCTGGCTTTAGCAAAAAAAAGTGCTTGGGGCTACACAGACGTCCTGGCTTCCACCCCCTCTTTACATTGTATTAATGTGCATGTGCATGTGAATGTGTATACGTGTGTCTAGGCTTGGAAGTGTATCCTTGACCACCTTGCACTGTAATCACTGCACACAGCTGCCACCTGCCTTTTTCTCTCATGTGTTGAGCCTTCTTTCTCTCACCCCCTCCTATGCTATAACTGGTATGATCTCGACAGTGGATCCTAATGTCTCTAGCCATGATTAATCTGATAAATAATAAATATATCAATCTAGCCTCTCGACAAGGACTAATTCTAACCAGCAGGAAGGCACAAGCCCCCTTTAACTGCTGCCTGTAGCTGCCAAATTAATTATTTAATGATTAATTCTTTAGGAAATGGGAAAGTTTTGATTAATACTGTCCAGGCATCTGTCTTCAGTTGTTTGATGTATGTCAGAGAATTTCACCCTTGCTTTCATACCGTCTGACCTCGCACGCACAAGCAGAAAATGCACGGGCACAAGCACTACACTTACACAGAAGCAAGCACAGAAGAGAGACATTTTAGCTCTTATGAACAAAGCCAGAGGCTACTGTCACTGAGATCAGATGCTGAATATCTCACAATAAATTGCAGCTGGATCTCAGAGGCCTTCATCCTTGAACCTTGAACAAGTCAGCTTTGGATAACACCCCCCACCCTCCACATCTCTATGTGTGTGTGTGCATTTATGTGAGCTTCCGACCCTATTTACTAATGGAAACCTCTGAGGCCCTTGACTTGCTATACATTTTTAATGCTGTCAAATTGTCATTTCTCTCTACTGTTTGCTGTTAAAAGGAAAAAATAAAAGTTGAATCAAACACAAATAAACTACGTTTTGACATAATGAACACCATTTTTCTTGGATATACCTAAAGGAAAAAATATTTGTTTCTTTAGTTAACAGTATTTCTGCCCATTAACTGCAAAAGCTTTAGAGTAACAACCATACGAAACCACAAGAAATTATTAAGTAAACAGAAATAGGAAACTGCTTTTTGCATTTTGCACAAAAAGCACAAAAATCATCATATGAAACATTAAGAAAGTTCTGTACTATACAGTAAAAATTAATGTATCAAGGGTAAGCACAAACATATTTATGTAACTGCTCTCCTTGGCAAAATGGGGAAGCAAATACTCTACATTCAACAGTTAAGATACCACAGATCTTCTTTAAACTGACTGTATTAGACTCAGGGCAGATAGTTAAGCAACAGTGGTATACTGCAAAAGAGTTCAGTATATTAACATGCACAAAAGCTCAACATAACACAACAACTACCCCTATTTTGTGTTCGACCTACAGACAGAATTACAATTTTTTTTTCACTTATTTTAATTATACCTGACAGCCTTCTCATATCCAAAAGTCTGTCTTCTTTAGAAAAGGCTAGTTTTCGTCTTAGACTCCCCCTCTCTCTTAGCACATCTCAGGCTTCCCCAGGTGTGGGGGCTATTTTCCCCTGCCAAACTTCCTACCAGTGGCTGGTGCTCACACCTTCCTGTGAACTGGTAGTTCTCAGTGTCCAGGGCTGGGTGCTCAGATGTATACTGGCTTTCTCCCGGCAGCCGCTCTGTCAGCCCCCTGCTGGGAGCTGAGGTGCCCTTGGGTCTCAGGTCTCTTGGTCCACCCCTGGTCTTATCTGTTATGGTTGTAATAATAAAAAAAAAAAAATCTTAATAAAAGACAGGGGAAAAAAATAGAAGAAGAAGCTAGTTTAAAAATTGAAAGAATGTGATTTCCCACATATAAATCAATCTATAATCTTTAAAAAAAAAAAAAAAAAAAGAAAAACAAACAATTTGAATCTCAATTTAATACATATTTTTTTTAAGTATTTTTTAAATGGTAAAAAAAACCCAAACATTTTTGCTGAGCTGTGCAGAAAGAAATCACTGCTATGTCATTCATCACTGCTTGTTTTTAATCATGATATGGCTCCCCTTCCCCTCTCAACCTTCACTAAAAACCAACTGCCCTCAGGGTGAAAAGAGGAGACCTGTCTTTAATAGGGCCAACAACTTGACAAATCTTTTGTTGTCTTCAAATACACATTTCCACACTACGAAAAACACACACAAATAGAGACGTACATACCAGTGTTGTCCACTTACACAAAACCGCACACACTTGTAAACAAACGTAAACTAAAAATGAGACAGGAGGCCGGCAACTCCCCGTCAGAGTGACAGACTGCATTGTCCGAGCGAGCTTTGGTGGTTGTAACAAGCGTCAGGACATTAGAGCAAACAAAAGCTGGATTGGAGGTGTCATCAATCAATTGGCTGACAGTTGACTTCAGTCTGATTGTCTCGTACTCTGCATAATAAGTGATTGGATCTCAGCTAATTAGATATTGGGTAATCAATCTTTGCCAACAAGGCACTTGGCTGAGGGTCTCTCCCTTTGCGTGTGCCTGTTGTCATGAAATAAATTAGAAATAAAAATTATTTTGTGCTAGCCAAAAGGTAATTCCCTCCAGTGAGCTGTCCAACCGCTGCCTTTGTGCAAAAGAGACACATGGAGGGGCTGTGGGGGGGTCTCATGTCCTAAGCAATTATTGAAATATTCAGTTGAAGAATTTACATAATAAATGAAGCAATGAAATATTAATATATTTGCTCGGAAAGATGTTTTACTCTGAATAAACATGCTTCTAACAATATGTCCACACAAAAGCAAGCGATTTTCATACAGAGAACAACACTAACAAATCATTTATAGGCGTTTATAATAAATGATTTTAGACAATCAAAGCATTAGATTAGCAGTAACAACTCCCACCGAATATGATTGCTGGTCGTTTTAACAGGAATTCCAAACACCTTAAACAAGTACAGTAGCTATCCCAATTTCTGATTTCTTCAAAATCGCATTTGGAGCACAACTGAGCCAAAGAAATGCACACAATATTTGACATGTCACAGTTTGTTCACACTTTCTTCTCGCTGTCAAACTATTCCCCCTGTGTGTTTTCTTTTAGAGCCTTGCCAAAACTGTACTACTGCTTATTCTTTTTTTCTTTTTTCCCACGCTCAGGTAGCCATTGTAAGCTGTACAACACATACAGTAACACTGCAGGGACACCAAACATGCAGTTGGGGAAATCACAAGACACTACAGAGAAGTAAGGGAGGAGGAGTAGGAATGGGAGGAGAAGCAACCAAACAAGCATGTGACAGAAAAGTACAAGCAAAAGTGTAAGAGGAGAATAAAAGAAAGAAGGACCAAATGAGGAAATGAGTGATAGTTAGAGAGAGTCAAATGCTTGAGATGGAGGAGACACTCTTTTATTTATTTATTTTTACACAATGCCAGAATGTAAGCAAGTAAAAGCAGCCAGCTGGGCCTCAGTCTCTCAGCAGTGTGTCAGAGCCTGTCACCACCACTGCCACCGAGACAGCTACAAGTTTACAACAGCTGCCGACTAATGTTTGATCAGTTATAAAATATGCCAGGGTGACAACACCATGCTGCCCATGCATTTGTGGGGGCCTTCTGCATTAAAGATTCAGTGCCTGGCAAGTAACGACGGCCCTGATGGTCTCAGTGCTGCCGCCGCTCCCCGCCCGCTCTCTCTCCCCAAAGGTATACTCGGGGACGGAGACAACTTCACAAGATGTCAGAAACCATCTCTGTTTTGTGTTCACCGGGTGAGCATTCTTCTAAGTAAACCAGCCTTCACGTCAGCTTTTGTACTACGTCCACTGCTGAGACTTTCGGTACTAACACAGGCAGCGAGGGAGAATTCAGACAGCAAGCACTGGAGAAAAGAGCAGGCGGGAACTTAAAACCACAATGGAAAAAGGTTGATTTTCAGGCATTTTCTTTTCTTATGATAAATAAGCAGCACTTTGGTGATCTTTGATGATTTTCTGATCATGATAAAGTCTATATGCTTAAAATTTAAACAAAAATTGTTTAAATTGTTATTAAATGGCGCTTCATCCTTTACTGTGGTGCAGGGGATTTTTGTCCTTTCTTTTCAGAGGCATTTCCAGCTGTCTCGTTGTCTGTTTGTTCACGGTGGGCATGCCAAGGAGAGTCTCCTGGTAAATGTCAACTGTCAGAGAATTGAGGACTCCTCATCAATCGCCCTGCCATGGAGCTTTGGGCAATGAAACCCCTCCAAGGAACACCAGCTATATAGAGGGAGCAGACGAAAGAGAACACAGTGGCGCTGGTTAACTGAAGGAAGTCATGGTCCAAAAGAGAGTGAGAGAGAAGGAAAGAGAGAATATGGACGAATCAGATTTCCTTTCCCCTGTGACAAGGTCCTCTGACAGGTTTGTTGCTGGCAGTCTGAGCAGTAGGCTATGATTGCCAGAGTGCATTAGAGGCCATGTGTGTAATTTGACATCTCAATATTGAAATAGTAATGTATCCTCATACAGCATAAATTGCTGCCCAGTAATTGGATTCCAGGCATGCGGTACAGAGAGCTGAGATGTCCTTGCAAGCTTGATAATGCTGTGTCATGGTATCTGGTGAGGGAGCTGTGATAAATAAATAAATAAATAAAATGATGTTCAAATTGAATGTGGGTTTGTAATGTGGCATTTGTTAACTCGTAATAAATTGTCATCTATTTTATTAGGTTCAATGTTTATGTCCCCCCAACCCACCCACAAAAAAAAAGCACACACTCACACACCTGTGCACACAGGTCTGATCTTTTCTTTTCTCCTTGCTTAGTAGCAGCTTCTTGCCTATCTAAATAATTCAGTTCAAGTGAGAATCACCATATCTTGCAGGATACTTAACATGCCAAGAAGAGCAACAGACAAGGAACAGGAGGCCTGAATTCAATTAGGCCTTTTGTCACAGACAATAGGGCGACAAATTCATTTTGTTACAATACTGGCTGCATTGTGAGCCATCAATTTTGTACCTGGCTCTGTTCTCCGCCCTCTCTCCTTTACTCTTTTTTTTTCTTTTTTTTTTTTGGATGGGGGGGCGGGTGTTTTTGTTTCACTAATGCTTTTGACGTCTGTGCCCACTGCCTTTCGCTGCCTCATTTTATCTTTACACCACGAGCCGCAGGTATCAGGTGCTTGTGTGTGTGTTAATGTGTATGCGCGCGTGTCCGCATACCGAGGTGTTGTGTTACTCGGGATCAAGTGACGGCGGTGCCTCGAAAAGGACCGGCTATTCTTTAGGGTCGCTGAGATACTGCCGACTAATTGGATGAGGTGTAAGTCAAGCCAACGGGCCTCAGACTTTGATGTGACTTACACTGGAGAGAGAGCAGGAGAGTGAGGGAGACATAAAGGTGCTTCACAGACATCAGTGTTTGTTCCAAATGTGAGCTCTTTGTACCAGCCTCCACCTGTTCACAGACACACACACACACACACACACATACACTCACACAATGCAAATGCTGGCGATCCACTTCGTTTATAGTGGTTCATTAATTTTTCAAGCAGTTCCTTGGTTTCCTTATGTTCAGCTACTTGCTTTTCATTTGTGCTTCCTTGTTTGTTTGCACTTTTATTGTATACAGGAAATGTAGCAGGTAATTGACCAATGCCAATATTTTCATCCCTTCTTCATTCTTCTTTGTTTTATTTAAAATATTTTTATCATCTTAAAAATTGGACAATATTTAAAAGACTGAAATTTTAAATAATTCAGTAACATCTTAGATTAAATATGTTTATATTCATGTATGTGTGTGTGTCAGTCTGTTAAATTTGCTAAGGAATTTCACCAGTTTCTTTTATCTTCTGTGTTATATGACAGATACTTAAAAGAAGGCACTTGTCAAGAGTGCTTACATCTTCTAGCCTAAAGAGCTTAAAAAAAAGAGGCTGTGAAAAAAGATGATGTGGAAGGGAGAAAGGGGACGTGAGGGGTGAAGTTACAGCAACAGCTGGTACATCCTGGGATCCTGGCCAGGATGTTGACTCTCTCTTTCACCTCCCATCTGCTTTCATATTACCTACAATCCCTTGTCTACACTCCCTCTTGCTTACACTCGCTGCCCTTACCTAATGTAAATTTCTATGTCCTGACCTGTCTCTGCCTGTTTGTCATTTTCTTTTTCTTCTTCACAATATGAGCCAAGGATACCCCATTCGCACGTCATAAGAGTTAGCTGTACGCATTTATACAAACTGGCTTAATACTTCATCGAATGTTTCCAACAAACAAAAAAAATAAAATAAAATAAAAATGTCTTAATTTCTATTTGGAATTGTGGTAAATCTTCACATTAAGAATTAATCAATCACTGGGTGCTACTCTCATGAAAAGATATGGGTATTTACTAATGATATGTAACCTATAAGAATAAAGTTATTTAGAATTTTGAAACACGAGGTCATATGACCATGGCAAATACAGAATTACAAATACAGAGGTGAAAGCTTACAAAGGGCTTTAAAATAAAATGAAATATATAGGCTATTTAGCATTGGTCAACAAGTAAATCTACAAAAAACAAACAAACAAAAAAAAAAAAACAAGCTGTGGCAAGATTACCTAGTGAATAGTGGATAGGACACTAAAAAGATAATTTCCACACTTGTACTTTCAACACTCTCAACATTAAGCTTACAGTGCAGTACTGCATTACCTGCACATGGTGACTAGAAAATATGCAGCTTATCAGTGAAGTATGCATGTGACTATAAACTCTAGCCATGCTGAAATGCATATGGTTATTTACAGTGCGGAGACTTTAACATACCTGTATAATGACTGTCACATTCCTTTAGTTGCAAATATATTTCTGTTCGCAGAAAACATGTTCAAGTTCAATGAACCTGCTCTTTTTTTAGAACATTTTTTGCACAGCATGAACTCCAGGAACAGCTTAAACAGGACACCTGCTGCACTTTACTATATTAAGCAGTCCAGCTCTTGATTTCCTCAGACATTTCTATGTCACTATTAACTAAGATGATACAGAAAGAAAATCTTGATTTACACGATTGTTCAGGTTCAAAATACTCTTGATTAGATTGTTTTCCTCATAGAGTTGATTGCTTTTTCTTCAGCTAAAGTTTCAGATAAACACAGAGGTAGAGAGACAAGCGTGGTTTAAGGAACAGAGGCACGACTCCACTTCATAGACTTAACAGTCTCAGAGGCCCCAATGTGTAAGAATTGTGAATTACCATACAAACACCAGCCGCCATGGCACGTTGCAATCAGAGATGTTAACCTTTCAAATATTCCGTGAAATTACTAAAGCAAGGTTAGCAGCTTTACGCAGACACATATACACAAAGGCATGTATGTTCCACACCTTAATACCACATTGTTGCCTTCTTTTCAAATGTCAGAGTTTATGCCATATACAATGTAATTATGTTATGAACGCATTGTAGTTGCTAATATTGTGTGTGCCATTCACCAGGTTCAATTGTCTGCGCTTTCGTAGTGTTTTTCAAATTGTATCACAGAGAGGCCATTGTATATCGCACACTAGACTGACATATCCCACATTGTGAAAATAATCCTTTTAAAATGTGTGAAATAATTTTGTTCCCATAATCCCTAAAATCCCCCAGTAAGTATTACAGGGTAAGAAATGGATGGAAAATTACTATTTACACAAGAAAAGAAGGAATCATTAAGGGTATTTCACTGCAAGGGTAATTTGACATGCAATTTGCAGTAAAATGCTTAAATGTGAGAAAAAAAAGCTTCCATAGGCTTCTCATCTGCCTCTAACTAACTCATCTTGCCACCCTGGATTGTTAGAAGTGCCATTTGCCCTTTCTCAATTCACAGTGGGCTTTAATCTTGGGCAGGGGGTGCAATCATTGGAGTGGCTGTACAACTGCAGGGACTTTTTGATTCAGAGTGCTGTTTATTAGCTTGAAGCATCTGGGCAAGGATCTTGTGATTAATTGGGGTGAGCTGCCCCTGATATTACAAGGTCAACCCTCACCAAGCCTCCTTTACTCTTTCCATTTACATCAGTTAGTGGGGTAGACCTGTGTGTGCATGTGTGTGTGTGTGTGTGAGAGAGAGAGAGAGACGACAGACGCAATGTGTAGATTAGCAAGAGAACAATACAGAGAATAGCAGAGAGAGAAAACGAGCGAGTCTATATATGTTGCTCTAGCCAATCTGAGCTTGAATATACAGTGGGGCAAAAAAGTATTTAGTCAGCCACCGATTGTGCAAGTTCCCCCACTTAAAATGATGACAGAGGTCAGTAATTTGCACCAGAGGTACACTTCAACTGTGAGAGACAGAATGTGAAAAAAAAAATCCATGAATTCACATGGTAGGATTTGTAAAGAATTTATTCGTAAATCAGGGTGGAAAATAAGTATTTGGTCACCTCAAACAAGGAAAATCTCTGGCTCTCACAGACCTGTAATGTCTTCTGTAAGAAGCTTTTCTGTCCCCCACTTGTTACCTGTATGAATGGCACCAGTTTGAACTCATCATCTGTATAAAAGACACCTGTCCACAGCCTCAAACAGTCAGACTTCAAACTCCGCTATGGCCAAGACCAAAGAGCTTTCGAAGGACACCAGGAAAAGTATTGTAGACCTGCACCAGACTGGGAAGAGTGAATCTACAATAGGCAAGCAGCTTGGTGTGAAAAAATCAACTGTGGGAGCAATCATCAGAAAATGGAAGACATACAAGACCACTGATAATCTCCCTCGATCTGGGGCTCCACGCAAGATCTCATCCCGTGGGGTCAAAATGATCATGAGAACGGTGAGCAAAGATCCCAGAACCACACGGGGGGACCTGGTGAATGACCTGCAGAGAGCTGGGACCAAAGTAACAAAGGTCACCATCAGTAACACACTACAACGGCAGGGAATCAAATCCCGCAGTGCCAGACGTGTTCCGCTGCTGAAGCCAGTGCATGTCCAGGCCCGTCTGAAGTTTGCCAGAGAGCACATGGATGATACAGCAGAGGATTGGGAGAATGTCATGTGGTCAGATGAAACCAAAGTAGAACTTTTTGGTATAGACTCAACTCGTCGTGTTTGGAGGAAGAAGAATACTGAGTTGCATCCCAAGAACACCATACCTACTGTGAAGCATGGGGGTGGAAACATCATGCTATGGGGCTGTTTTTCTGCCAAGGGGACAGGACGACTGATCCGTGTTAAGGACAGAATGAATGGGGCCATGTATCGTGAGATTTTGAGCCAAAACCTCCTTCCATCAGTGAGAACTTTGAAGATGAAACGAGGCTGGGTCTTCCAACATGACAATGATCCAAAACACACCGCCCGGGCAACAAAGGAGTGGCTCCGTAAGAAGCATTTGAAAGTCCTGGAGTGGCCTAGCCAGTCTCCAGACCTCAACCCCATAGAAAATCTGTGGCGGGAGTTGAAAGTCCGTGTTGCTCGGCGACAGCCCCAAAACATCACTGCTCTCGAGAAGATCTGCATGGAGGAATGGGCCAAAATACCAGCTACTGTGTGTGCAAACCTGGTAAAGACCTATAGTAGATGTTTGACCTCTGTTATTGCCAACAAAGGTTATGTTACAAAGTATTGAGTTGTATTTTTGTTATTGACCAAATACTTATTTTCCACCCTGATTTACGAATAAATTCTTTACAAATCCTACCATGTGGATTCATGGATTTTTTTTTCACATTCTGTCTCTCACAGTTGAAGTGTACCTCTGGTGCAAATTACTGACCTCTGTCATCATTTTAGGTGGGGGAACTTGCACAATCGGTGGCTGACTAAATACTTTTTTGCCCCACTGTAGCTCCAAGTAGCCTTGTAATTCATTTCATGGAAATTAGAATTTTTTGCTTTATGTTTCTGTGATTCTTCAGTAACTTTGCTAATACCGCACTGCATCAGCCAATCAGTGAGCCATATGTCACTAGTGAAGACAAAAGGATAGGACACATTTTATGAGCATTCTCTTTATCATAGCCTCCCCCCTTTACCTTGCCTTATTAAGGTTGTGCTTGGTGTTTGATCTACTATATTTACTGGCATATATAACATAACTGTCTGGGCCACTCTCTTTAGAATGTGTTGCAAATTGGGTTTCAAAGCATCCTTCTGGTTTCTTGGTCCCTGATTAACTTTATATTCATTACTAAATCATATTAGTCATTATAGGCTCATCAGTGGAGTTCCCTTCTGTGCAAATGAGAGTCCCCCCATTCACTCACACTGTGAACATTGCTAGAAAGGCACACAAACAAGCTCAGACCATTTGAGAAATATCTGTATGGAGCATTTACAGTAGAGGGTGTTTTCGGTTACTTCAGACAGAGGGCGGCCTTGTGTCAGCTACCTCACTCTCTTTCATTCCCACTCAGGCAGATAAGAGGAACACGTGAGATTCAGGAACCTGTTTTGGAAGGTGGTTTCTATCTTTGGAAGAAAAACAAGGCTAAATGGTTTACCACCAAATATGAAAGTTACAATTTCTATTATTCTAAACCAAGAAGTTTCTGTTATCTATCGTCAGTGTGCAGTATTTTTTATTTTAATTTTACACTGTTGTACACTGCTGCAGTTATATAACGGCAACAACAGAACTCATTTGCTTTTCATTCAAAAACAGGCACAATTTAAGCAAATGAATACGGTATTTTGGTTAAGTTTCTAACCTTTAACCCTTTAAGACCTAGCATAGAACCAAATCCGCCAGAGCTTATCTTTATATTTTTACATGCTATAGTGCCATTTTTGGGAGCATTTGGAGTTGCTATACATCAATACAACCATTATAGCCCAAACTTTAATAATATGTATGCATTGAGTGCATAATAACTACACAAATTGCAAAAAAGTGCAATAAACTACAATAAAATCGAAAATTGTTTTTTTTATTATTATTATTATTTTTTACATATATTTCTAGTTAGAGAAATTTAAGAGGTTTATCCCGCAAAACTTTAAATACAAAAACGTTGCACAAAATAGTTTCCAACAACAGGAAATTTCTTTTGAGTGTCTTCATAGTTTTATTTTTGAGATACACCAATTTTTATATACTGCAGGAAAAACGAAGAAAAAATATTATAATGCAAATTTGCAAAAAACCAGCATGTGCGTCAAAATAAACTATTTAAAGCAGTGCAAATTGAGTTCTAAGCATCCCAGAAACTATACGGAAAAGCACCAGTGTAGGCTTATAAGGCCCTGAAGGTAAAAAAATTAATTTTCCTCGAAAATGACGTCACTTCCAGTTTCGGGCAGGTAATGGCGGACATGCGATAGTTCACGCTGACATCTATTCCAACGTAGGAAGTGTTACGAACAGCTGATCGGGTCGGCAGAGCGTGTTTCTGGAATATTATGTTTTTGTTGCTACAAGTGCTTTTTATGCAATTTTTGCAAAGCTGTATGTGGAAGGAAACCGTGACCTAGGACAAGCTGATGGCATAAAGTGTAAGTACAACTCCTCCGGTTTCTTATGCAAAAACAATTATTGTGCTAGCTTATGTGGTTGCAGTTCTACAGGGATTTTAAAATAGTTACGCAAAACGGAGCGTGCCACCTCCAGCATTAATATTTCACACTCCCAGAAAAGCTTACACACATATATATATATATATATATATATATATATTAGAGATGGCACGATACCACTTTTTTTATGTCCGATACCGATACCGATATCATAAATTTGGATATCTGCCGATACCGATATGAATCCGATATAGTGTTTTTTAATCAACAAAACTGTTTTTTAAATATCTTGCTGCATTTTGTATAAGTTCATACTCAAGTTTAAAACAACAACTACACTAAAGCTATTCTGTTATACCTGTATGCAAAAAAAAAAATTTCATAGTTCAGCAATACTGATCAATCTAATAAACTTAAACCTACACCATCCTCCCTATTCTGGTATTTTAAAGAGTACTTAGCATAAATATTAAGCAACCTAACTAATAGGGTTCCAACTCCCAGCAACAACAAAAATAAATAAATAAAAAATAGGGAACCACCCCTCACGCTCCACCTCATGATGCTTAATCGACGTAATCAACCTTAATTTGATGCAGTGTGAAAAAAAAAATGCACAGAAATCAATTATTTTTCAAGAAATATTAAATAGATTCAACATCTTTCTTCAACAAAATTGCAGACTGCACAGATGGTACCTTCCCAAAGGAAAAAGTACTATAGCTTACTAGGGTATATATATATATATATATATATATATATATATATATATATATATATATTAGACTTAATAGTTACTATATACAGTAATTGACTTCTATTCATTTTACATCAAATTAAAACTTTGGGTGTCAGATAATTATTTATTAAAAGCTTGACATTTTAAATGAGAATAAGAAAGAAAAGTATGTCTTTGTGCCCCCTTTTCCCTGTTAATGCCCTATCAGCCCCCCTGGCTAAACTTTGCTAGATCCGCCCCTGCACAGTTACCAGCCATCAGCTACGTAGAAAAGATCCTCGAGTAGAAAGTAATATTAAATAAATTCTAACAACAGCTGATCAAGCTTAAACGTGCTGCTGTTGTTCAGCCGCTGGTTTCCTCTTTCTGGTGCAAAATGGGCCAAAAGCAAACTAGAGACACGGACTCGCGACAGAAAAGCCGATCAGCTGATCGTTAAGCAGTTTCATGATTGAAGTAGCAGCAGGAGAGGCAGTCGTTTGTTAAGCTTAAATACAGGCCATTTACATAAATACAGGCCATTTACCATTTACCATTTAACGCAGGAATGCTTTACAAACATTCAGAGATGGACTTACACACTTGCTTTACTTCTCTCGGGATAACTTTGTCGGAGATGAAATGCCGGGTTGCTAGCGAAGCTCCAAATGCTATCCAGACCACCGACAGGTCCCGCATGCCACAGCCGCTCTATCACGTGATGCATACTGCTCCGACGTGCTAACGTTCTGAGGTGAGTTACAGCGTGTTGCAAGTTTTGTGAGGTGCTTTCGTGATATTTAATGGATCGGATTACATTTTTTATTTTTCTCCGATATCCGATCCAGTAATTTAGGTCAGTATCGGACCGATACGTAATATCGGATCGGTCCATCTCTAATATATATATATATATATATATATATATATATATATATATATAAAAGCTTATATAAAAGCTTACATTTTCAACAGTCATTTATTCAAAGATCTGCTGCTTTATATTAAACTGAAACTCTACAAGTGTTTGAAAGGTGATTTAGGCTTATACTGCAGTCTCATCATTTGTCATATTAAGCCCTGATTGGTCAAAGTGTGTGTGAATGAGAATGATGAAAAACAATAGAACAGGAAAGATAGAAGAAGAAAAAAAAAGATGGCTGACCACACCGTATTCTCCATCATCAGATAAAGACACAATATGTGGATGAACACATGTTTTTGACTGTAGATTATGACGGAGCACTGTTATTTCCTGTACGAATACACTTTCAATTTCCTGCTCAGCACTTTAGTTTTATTACAATGATAACACGATACCATCGGCTGTAACCATGGGGACGAAACCAACAGTGCTTTCAATAGAAGGGAGTGATAAGAAAAATGACGTGAAAGACAGAATAAAAGTGAGAAGATAGGATAATGCTGAAAAAAATCTGTCTCGGACAGAAATCTGGCTATAGCAAGATGATCATAATTGCTATTATTTAGCTATTAGTCACAGGAGACTGTGTTATAAGTTTTTTTTCAACTATGATTCTTAAGCCCATTTTTAGGGCACTTTGATTAGGTTTCTTTGTGGCTTCTGTTTAATGGAAGATGTGTGCACGATATTCATTGAGCAATAGCTCTATATTAAAAGACGGATATCAAATCTGCTTTGTCAACTGAGTGGAAATGGGATTTCTGTTCACTTTAAAGCACTTATTATCTGTAATAACTGAAACTGTTTTGTGCAAAGGTAGTGAAAGTTGTATGGATGTAATTTTATATACATTCACCCAGTTCGGGTACATGGGTTGGGCCCTTTTTTGCCTTTTAATCTATTTTAATCCTTTGTTTTATAGATTTAACAAGGTACTGTAAACATTCCTCAGACATTCTAGTCCATATTTACATGACTGCATCACACGGTGCAGTCTTTTAGGCAACACATCCATGATGCAAATCACACCCCAAAGTTGCTCTGCGGAATTGAATTCTAGTCCATGCGGGGTGCGTCATCATCATCTTCAAGAAAGTGTTTATTCAGAAAAGAGAAAATGTGTAAGCATGAAAGTGTTTACAGCATTTCACTTGTTTGACATTTTGTCATGTTAGTCTTATTCTAAAATGGATTACATGTATTTTTCACTTCAAAATTCTACACACAATACCCCATAGCGACAAAATGAAAAAAGTATGTTTGAAATTCTGGCAAATGGCAAATTAAAGATAAAAACAAAAGTATAACACATGCGTATTTACAGCCTTTGTCATGACACTCAAATTTAACCTCCTGCTTCCACTGATCATCTGTCAGATGTTTCTACAACTTAACCGGAGTTGACCTGTGGTAAATGTAATTAACTGGACATGATTTGGAACGGAAAACACCTGTCTAAATAAGATCCCATAGCTGACAATGTATGCCAGAGCACAAACCTGGACAGGAAATGTCTGTAGACATCTAGAGAAAGGTACAGACAATTTTCTGAGTATGGAAAGTCTCAGTGACCACAGTGGCCTCCATCACCCGTAAATGGAAGAAGTTTGGAAGTACCAGGCCTTCTTAGAACTGGCCAACGGGCTAATCTGAGCAATTGTGGTACAAGGGCCTTAATCAAGGAGGTGACCAAGAACACCATGGTCATTTGACAGAGCTCCAGCATTTTTCTGTGAAGAACCTTAGAGAAGGTTAGCCGTTTCTGCAACATTCCACCAGTCAGGCCTGTATGGTAGAGTGGCCATACAAAAACAGTAAAAGGCTTATGACAGCCTGCCTGGAGTTTGTCAAAAGGCACCTGAAGGACTCTCAGATCATGAGAAACAAAATTCTCTGGTCTGACGAAACAAAGATTAAACTCTTTGGCTTGAATGCCAAGTGTCATGTCTGGAGGAAACCAGGCACCACTTATCTCTTGGTCAACCATCCCAACAATAAAGAAAAATGGTGGCAACATCATGATGCTTTTTGGCAGCAGGAAGTGGAAGGCTACTTAGGGTTGTCGGAAAACTGAATGCAGCAATGGACAGAAACATCCTTGGTGATAACCTGTCCCAGAGTGCTCTGAAAATTAGACTAGGGTGAAGGCTAATCTTGCAACAGGACAACAACTCTAAACACACAGTCAAGATAACAAAGGAGTGACTTCGGGACCACCCTGTGAATGTCCTTGAGTGTCCCAGCCAGATTTGAATCTTATTGAACATTTCTAGAGAGATCTGAAAATAGCTGTGTACTGATGCTTCACATCCAACCTGATGGAGCTTGAAAGGTTCTGAAAGAAAAATTGGAGAAACTCCCCAAAACTAGGAAACATCATACTCTTAAAGACCTGACCATCTAATTGCTGCCAAAGTTGCACTGAGCAAAGTATTAAGTATTGAGTAAAGACTGAATACTTTGTGTGTGTGTCTGTGTGTTTGTTTTTAATACATTTGCAAGACTTTCAAGCAAACCTTTCTCCCTTTGTCATTATGGAGTATTGTATGCAGGATTTTGAGGTAAAAAATATTTTAATCCATTTTGTAACACAACAAAATGTTTAACAAGTGAAGCATTGTGAATAGTTTCCAGATACACTGTACATCTGTGCTTTGAATGTGCATAAATATTGTAAAAAAAAACTGTTTGTAAAAGCATAAATTGAGCAGAGATATAATAAGCACATGTGTGTCTTTCTCTGTCCTTGTATACCCTTGGGTCTTAGTTTTAGACCCCTTATTTCCACAAAGGTCCACAAACTGATTTCCTAAAGGCACTGCAAATTTCCAGCCAGGTCTTGATCCCCACTTAGACCATTTGGAGTCAATTTGTTATTGCAAATATAAATGTGGTAACTTGTAATATCCACTGAGGCAGTCAGAGGAGGCCACTGGAAAAGGGCAATAGTAGTTTCACTTCTGACCCCTCATTGTTAGCTTTGGCATTCAGCTGCCAGTCAAAGGAGAGTTTTTCATTAAATTCATTTGATAAACTCCCCAGGTCCCAACCGGGCAGCCACCACAAGAATTCATGGGATAGGGTATTCATCTGAAAATAACCAAGAAAAAAATGCTGACCTGGTTCTTACTGGTATGTTTGGACATTCCCAAAACCAGCTAAGGGAAGCATACTTTTCCAATGAAATCTTAAATAACTTATTTAAATAAGAAATTCTAAGCACAAAATTTGGGTTAGTGGTTGAGAATACACAGATTTAATACAGCTAAATGTTTTAATTAATGTTATTTAATTACATTACTGTCAATAATAGACTTATGTCTCTACAACAGCCAATACTGAGACTTAAAAACAGGATATATTATATCCTGTTTTTATCTCTCCATCTTAACAAAGCTTTTATAATTCACAAATACTTTTTTAATTAGTCTATGGAGTGGCTGTGTCCACTGTGCGCAGTAGTGGGGACAAGAGTGGAAGAGTGAACAGTCACTTCACTCTTTGGCCTGAGGCAGCACACACATAGAGACACACACGGTCTTTGGGCCCAGTCTAATTCCTCCTGAAGCAGTTGACATTTCCCCCAGAAGGATAATTGAGGAATAACATTTGCGTTACAATTTAACATGACCCCTGCCTTTGGAAGCCCTTTTATATTACCTAGCTGAAGATAGCTGCTGACACCCCCCACTTAGGCCTAAAGGGATGGGGGCTGGGGTGTGTGAGAAGGCGTGTGTGTGTGTGTGTGTGTGTGTGTGTGTGTGTGTGTGTGTGTGTATTTATCTATGCGCATGTATCTCTATTTCCATTGTGTCCACTTTATGCTACGTTCTTGTGATTGTTTGGATGTTTAGGTCCCTTTGAATGTATTTAAATATGTGCAGCTGTGAGATTTGTGACCATAGCTGGCCAATATATAAGAGGTGGATGGCTTCAGGCTTAGTGATAAGGTATTGTTAAAGTTGGAGGAAAGAAAAGGAAAAGAGCTCATTATTACGATGGCAGAGTCAATGTCAAGAGGAGCTGCACTGACCTTTTCAAGTCTTTGCATAGCAACGATTAAAAAAATGTATCAAGGCAGTGAAGGGTGTGTGTGTGTGTGCCTGTATTTAAGTGTAGATGTGTTTGTGTCCACATGGCAGTGTGTACATTTGTATGTGTGTGCAAGACTCAGAGGTAGTGACATGAAGCGCCCACTAAAAGCTAAGGTTAATGGATTGACTGTTACCTGTTCTTGAAGCTTAACATTGGCCCATACACAAGAGGAATCATCTGTGGCTGCCTCAACAGCCTCGCTGCTTCTGCTGGAGGGCTAAATTAACAGAGCTGTGGCTTGTTTGTTTTAGGAATTTTGGAGGGTTTATCTCAGTCCAGGATACAAGGTCAAGACACAGTCTTTAATCACTGTACCTCACAGTGATGGCTTTATCCTGAGGTGGTGGGTGGTGCTTTTACTTTATTCTGTGTACACACTGGACATAATCCTAGGAAATATGTGTGCTGCGAAATCAAATAATTATTTATAGCATTAAACAATTAAACAATCTTATGTTGTGAAACATATTGTGGTGTATTCGTAGGTGTCCTGAAGAGACTAATGGGAAAAATAAAAATTTGGAAAAACAACACAAAAACAGAAGCATACAATGTCAGCATGGAATAATAAACATATTTTTGAATGGGCAGCAAGTCCACTACCACTAATCCTTCGAGTCTGCACATCACAGGAACATTGCTTTTTACCTTGCATAAACTCATTAAGGTTGAACATTAACAAATGGGACATATTTGCAATGTGTCATCACCAATATGGCAAGTTTTCCAATTATTATTTACTAAAATGATTACTGGTTAGCAAGGTCTGTTGTGTTTTCTTGTCACTGACTTTGGAAGCATAGTTGCAATCAGGTCAACATCGTTATCAATGATTGGGCAGATTTGCACCTGAAAACAACAACCCGCCCCCCCAGATTAAATAGAGTTACAAGCTATAATTGTCAACTATAGGCTCCAGTACCTCTATACCTAAGTTAAAAAAGGAAAAAAAAGTAGAAAATGGATGGCTGGATAGATAGATAGGTGGGATGTTGCTTACAAAACCTTTCCAGTAAAGCAATAAAAGGGGGCTGGGGCTCAGGTTTAAATTAAACCAAAATGCTTTTTCCTCCAACATTTCAGTGTGATTACTATAATATCCTGTCAGTAAAGAGCAGTTGCAACAATCCATGTGACAACCATTGTTTTGCATGTAGCTCATATAAAAACAGCATCAGTGTAAGAAAAAAAAATGTTTTGTTTGTTTTATGGGTGAAATTTTATAAGTATTTATTAATAGCGATGCCTACCATTACCTGGCTTTTTGATGCTTCCATATTAAAGCTTGCATTGTAAAGGAGCACTCTACATTAAATACACTTTCATTCATACAGTTCCCATTCCTCTTCATCAGAGCAGCCAGGCACACCGGTTCACACTGACTTCCTCCATACCAACTGCCTTCCACTGATAAATGAGAGGATTAGTGACTGGTACACTTTATTAAAAAGTAATAACAATTTTTGTTGGCACCCTTCACGTGGTAAAGAGTGCCATGAATCACAGGATATTGGCTGTCTGTATCTGATGAATGCATCGTTTACCAGCCGAGGAGTTATTTGGTAGCACCTATTAATTTAAATCACATTTATCTCTCCCTTTTAACTTGGAATGGGGAAACACAAGCTCTGTAGTGTAAGGAAAGCTGGAATGGCGTGGACGCTGAGGTATCACATAAAACTTCCTTCAGTATGCCTGAAATTACAACTTGTAATTTTTAAATATGCTATGTAATAATAATAATAATAATAGTAATAATAATAGAAAGGCCTGACAGTTAGATATTGTATTATGGGTTGTGTATAACGCAATATGGAGTCTAAAAAACTGTGGCATGTAAAAAATCTTTTCTTTTGCAATTTCATAAGCAGTTATCATAAAGGGAAGTATGTGAATCATTATGACCAGTGTTGGATGAAGATGTTCCAAAGTAATCCACTACTGTTAAGGTATTAGACTTGTTAGTACTGTAGTAAAGTAATGCATTACTGTGCTCAATTCAGTAATCAAGTTACAGTTACAATTGTGTTTTTACTTGAGTCAGTTATCTGCATGATGGGAAGATAAACAGAAAAAACCCATCCCAACATGCTTTTTTTCTTCCTGCATACTTGCACTCTATTGGATAATGCTAGTTTGTGTAGAGGGGAGAGGAAAATGGTGGAGCAGTTTAAACTTTTGAGGAGTGGAAATATAGAGGTTACCTTTATTTTTACTGAACAAAAGTTGGAAAAGTGGAAAAAAAAATGATAAAGTGGAATTTGCACCCAGGACAGAAAGAACTGCATTGCGTTCTTTTAACACAACATGCGTTCTTTTATCAAAAGTTTGTCTCTTTGCAATTGTCTGCAAAGAGACAGCATGCTAACACAAACTGCATAAAGAACCCAGAGTGATGTTAATGCTGAGTAAATACCGACCCCAACCCAACATCTAGGCCCTGAACTTCAACAGGTAACAAAAGTAGTGATTAGAAGTCCAGGTTGTAGCTTTGTAGCATCCATTGTAGCATTTCTGCCTGTGAATATTTCACGTCATTATGATATAAGTTTGTGCTGGTGTGCTGGACTGTAACCTACGGTAAGGTTGTACTGCTAACTGGTCATTGTTTGACAATGCATTTTAGGTCTCGTTTAGGTCATGTTGTAATGCAAAAGAAAGTAGTGTAAAGACTTTCTCCATTCAGTACCATATTGCACATTCTAAGAAGAAGAATCCATAATGAGTATTTTGTTTTTTTGACTAACAATCCCCAACATTGATTATGTTCACTACGCTAACTTGCAAATAAATAATAAATACAAGGCCTTTTTTTTTTTTAGCCTACAGGGCCTTTACACAAAAGACATGAAAAAATTGTGCTATTTCATGCATTACAAATATTTTTCCATCTCACCTATTCTTAATGCAGATGTTCACACCAGACATGTAATTTTGCAGGATGAATGTGTGGCACTTATTTTTTCAGATCAAGCTTTATTATTCTGATTTTTTTGCACACAAATAAACAGATCTGACCAATCAGATGACTGTATTTGATAACAAGTGTGCTTCTATTCCAAAAAGTGCACCAGTGTACAATGATAGAATAATGCTGTTTTACCTTAGACACATAGCTAGATGCTGCTCCAGGTCAATCAGCTGTAAGACATTATCTCTCCTCAAATGTAGTCCCAACTCTACCAACAAAAGCTCAAACTGCTCCAGTGTGATCCTCTATTTCCTAGATCAAACCATGAAATTCAAGAATTCCATAGCTTCAGAATTGGATGAACCCAGAATTTCCGATTCTTCCTTTCCTTGTTTAGAAACATCAGGACCAGCTCACCTGATGTTGACTCAATTTTTTATAGTGAGTTTTTTAATTTTTTTGAAGAATTGGTGTGTATATACATTTCATGACATATTCACATCTGACAAATGATCATTTGAACTGTTCTTCAGTTGATTTTTAACTCTTTGCCATAGCAACTGGTGTCTGACTTGTTTCTCATCTGTCAGTGCCCCTCAGGGTAAATCACTATGAATTTTAAAATGAACATAAAAATACTTTTCGTAGTAAAATTTGAGAGAAACATGTATATACTTGGCATGAGTCTATTTCTGTCAGAAATGTCCTACAAATTAGCAATATTTTAACAGTTTTATTGAATAGAGCCCTCCAGTAATGATGGTCTTCTCACTTTTGTCCATACAATCTTTATGGTTGAAACGATTTAATTTTTTCCGTATTCTCTTTCTGCACAAACGCAGTACAAAACTTCCTCATACCTTAAATGACAGACTAGATTGTTCACTAGTGAATCACACAGCTCATAAAACTCTAATGAGCTAAATAATGCCATTGTTTTTTCATTGATATTTCTCACAAGAACACACAATGGAACGTTGGTGGTCCACCATTTCCTTTTTCTCGTAAAAGGGTTTGAAGGCTATCGAAACATAAAATGGGGGTGGTCATCATGTAAACACATAACAGCCTTTGCCAGACGTATCATCAATTATTCAATACAATAACGGTGTTAGAAGGCAAAATAATTTGCCTGTGACTATGCATTTACAGCAGACTCACCAGAGCATAGCCTGGACTAAGATTTAATATAATCCCTTTTTATGTTCCTGATACAGTTGTGCAGTTCTTCTACCACATAAACCTGAATTCTCTAGAAAAGATTTGGGCCAAAAATGTTATAACAGGGCTCATGACAACCGTATATGGGATCTGATAAAATTAAGTATTTGTTGTTTCACTGAGCAAAGTTGACATTTACAGCACTGATAAAAAGGTAACTAATGATGTATGATATAGTGAATCTGGCTTGTATGTGACCATGAATTTTTAGGGCCACAACACAAATTACCAGTTACCTTAAAAAACAACCCAGGCTCATAAGTCTTGACCTTAACTTAATTAAATAGAAATGCAGGGGCATTTAGGCCTGAATTGCACCTAAAGCTTAAGTATATATACTGCGTTATATTTGCTTAACCTTCTTGTGGACTCCAAAGGTGTGTATGATAATTAAAACATAACAGAATTAGGTTACAAGTGTCTAACAGAGCTCTGTGTGTACAGTAGAAGTCCATCCACTGCCGAGCTTAGCACATGTTTTCATTTAATTAGTTTTTCATTTGGCCCTGAATGCCTTATGTCAATATGGGCAGACAAGTTAGTGTAGTGAATTTTCTGTGTGCATGAGTTACACACAAATGCACAGTATGTTTTCACTTAGATTTTCTCCTGCCCTAATTTGACAAAATATTGACCACCAAGATATTAGTGAATACAAAACTATAGTAATGATGGCCTGAGTGACTGGTTGCTGTATTAGTTTTGCAAGAAGAGAACATATTTTTTAATAGAGTCATCCAGTTATCTGACTGACTTGATTGAAAGTCTGTAGAACAACTTTTGTTCCTTATTCGCTTCCTGGAATTGAGACAGTGCCAAACTTCCACATGCTTGGATGGCAGAATTCATTGTTTCCTAATGCATCCTGAAATGCGACTTGTGCCCCATTTGCAATGCTACTAAATCTCTTGAGGTAGAGTGGTGTTGGGTGAATTCTGGGTTTGTGCACAGTTAACATATTTCTAATTTCCTCATCCTCTTTCTCTTTTTAGTTCCTGCTTGGATTGAAATGCACAGGATTAACTAAATGTTAATTGTAGTGTATGCTGATCATTATCACTCTTATTGTTGAATAAGCCAAAAGTTATGACTTTACTAATGTTTTGGTGTGCAGAAGAATGGATGTCCAGAGCACAGAGTTACTTGAAACAATTTGAAAGCAGTTTGAATAACGTCCATTCTGTAGATTGATTTTTTGTGTGTGTGTGTGTATATATTTTTTGCTATTAAAGCCTTCCATGATGTTCACCTTATATCTGCATATTTGTGTGCTTTATATATTATGGTTAAAATATGGTTATGGTTTTATGACATGCGATGGTTAAAGGGTTCATTTTCTGTGGTCACATTCTGTTGAATCATAATGATAGATGAACCAAAGGAAACAAAAAAGTGTTAGATGAATAGTTAAGGTTACTTTAGTTTCACTGTAACTTTTGAGGAAGTTGACTTTTTGACACTGTAAGAATTTTGTGCTACGTTTACGATATGTATCTGTATTCTTGCCTCACTGTCAGTCTTTCCTGATGATTAATGTAAAAGAATTTGACAGAATTCCAGGTCTCATGTCCCTTCTGGGCGATGAGCGATAATCTGCTTGCTCCAGGCAGCTCTCGAGCAGGAAGGAAAGCTGCGTAGGGCCTCCTGTCCCAGGTGAAGAGCCCCAGGGGCTGAGGTGTAGAGCCTGGAGGCTGCCCAGGTGCTCACTGTTATTACTGACTGTCTGTCCCGGCTGGGGAGAGAACAGCAATATCAGTAAATGTAATGTTTGCGTTCGCTGTCAGGTTGTGCTCTCAGTCTGTCAAGTTTGTCTGACTGATTTTCTGCTTTTGCTCTTGTTCTTTCTGACTTTTCTCACCCAGTAACGCAGACACTCACACACACACACACACACACACACACACACACACACACACACACACACACACACACACACACACACACACACACACACACACACACACACATATGGAGTATTGCACACACTAATGCTTGTTCTGAACTAACGCATAACTTCCATAGCTCTTGCTCCTGCTTAACTTATTATGAAACAAATGTTTATGTGCTAACAAACACCCAGATTTTATTGCGGAAATTTCACACTATTCTTGGATTAACCCATTTTAACAATCAGACCAGCTTCAAAATGGGACTGAACGTAGTATGTGTCTACTATCTTTACTGTGAAGCAATAAAAGCTGGCAGAGAGGCAGGATAATTTCTAGGGCACAAAGTCAACACTAGATGGCTGCAGATAATGGAGAAAAGGAGCTAATGATACACACATACTGAAGGCAGGGTGACAGAGAGAGAGGAGGGGTAGATATGAAAGAAGAGGGAAGAGCGAATAAAGCAGCAGTCAAGGGAGAGATTAAAAGAGCAGGAAAAATGAGAGACAAAGAGTGGATCTTCATGTCATTAATAACTTCTTTTTTATAAACATTTATACAGAAACTTTAGCATAGATCCATCCACAGATCAATCAGTCTTTCACATCTGGTTATGCAGAGATACAATTAATACCTGTAGTGTAATAATGAGTCAGTCTTAAAATGGTTTGTCTGAATGAGCTGTCCTTTGAATTTTACTATTTTTGATTTTAAATCATGCTCATTTGCAGCATACTATAACAATGCGTACTGTTGAATTTTTCATGATGTACAGTTAATTTTCTAAACATTCAAAAATATAAAAATAAGCCAGAAGAGGTGAAAAGAGCTGCATATATCTGAGCAACAATAATTTAAATGAATCTAATTGAGTGGTATGCATCTCTTTCTCAATGAAAAGATGAAGCTATTTCTCAATCAATGCAGCAGCCAGAATTCCATTTTATTGGGCGCATTACATTGCAAATGAAATGTAGAGCTCGGCAAAAGCCAATTGGATAGGTGATGGAATGTCTGTGAGTGCCTGTCTGACAATTGGTTATATTTCCAGAACATGTAGATTAATGGTGTTCACAGCTTGTTACATCTTGGGCATTCATTGCACACATACACACACATTCAATTTTTACCATTCAAAACTCAAAGAAGGCTCTAGCGAGAGGGATAACAGGAGTCATTGATTATCTCTAAAAGGCGAGAGGAGGATCATCATCTCCCAAGCGAAGGAAATCTTGAATGTAGCTTAAATATGCTCTTGGTGCTTCTGAAATATTTATCATCTTCAAAATGAAATTGCTGCGTTTGCTTGGAGTTTATAGCATTTTCCTTCACGGCTGCTTAGGGAATAAATGGGAATATAAAGAAAGTGTCTTTATCAGTATTGACTCAGACAGACTTATTAAGAACTGTTACGGTATGTACAGTGCAGACTCTTGTCTTAGGCATAGATCACAGCATGAACATCAGTGGAGATATTGGTCTTATAAACTGTGGGTTATAAGTAATGTAATATTTTTCTCTTGCTTTGGGACTTCTGTTTTATTTATGCTTTCCGATTTCATAGGCACTATCTCCATTATTGAGATAAAGAGGCTGGTTAAAGTACAGGTACACTCAAGAAACCTTTGTACATCTGAAAGAATTGATAAAAATATAGCCTGGTAATAAACCTGGGCTAGTTATTTGAGGTTATTATTCAGACTGCAAATAAATTCTGCTGTGCAAAGCATTTTGAAATGTTAAATGGAAATCAAATAAATTTAACTTGACAAGTTCAGATTTATAACACCTGCTTGAAGCAAATGCAAACATTAATACTGTACTTACTACTCACTCACTCACTCACTCACTCACTCACTCACTCACTCACTCACTCACAAGGCTTTAATTGAAACTATCCAGCTAAATGAGTCAAACTACAGTGACAGACAGGATGAGGTAAGAAACTCGTTTTAAGGTATATGGTAACACTTCTTGGTGAGTAATGGTAAAGCCCTCTTTTGTAAAGATGCATACAGCACCTGAGTAACAAATCTGAAACCAAGTGTCCATGAAACTTAATCCTATCTCACAGAGCCTGTGTGATGAGTTGAGTGGGACCTTATCTTAACATTTTGGAATTAGGACACCGATGAAACACATTAACTTGTGTAAGAGGGGAAAAAATTGCTCACCAACAAACACGCTCAAACAGGTTGATCCCTCTATCAATATCTAAGGGTTGATCACAATTTTCAATAACCTTAATACTTAATTTAGCTCCTGAAACGAGCCAACACTGCAGTCTTTTAACTTTAATGTAGAAATTTTAATATTTTGACTTGGTCCAACACAACTATTCCCACTTTGTCTAATCTACAATTGTATGCAAACATTTATGAATCCTTGGAAATTACCAGAATTTCTGCACTTATTAATCATAAAATATAGCCAGTTCTTTATAAGTTGCAGCTACACAAACGCAACACACAAATGATTATACATGTTATGTTTTGGACATAATGAGCCCCCTCCAGTGTTGACTGAAAAAAAAATCTTGAATTTTGCAGAAAAATGTTATGCCGTGTGCTACATTACTCTGCTTCTTCTAAGCTTCTCATCATACACTGCTCCACTGGCTTCCACCTGTAAAATGTCTTGATACAATTGAGACAATTATTAATATAAAAATAATAATAATTAATCATTTATTGTTATTTATTCTTTTATCTAATTTATTTTGCTTTGGACTGCTGTGGTGTTCTTTCATAATATTTTTCACATGCAGCACTTAATAATTTAGCAAATTGTAAAGATTTCTCCTGCTGTTTTCTATAACCTTTGCTTTAACTTACTCTTCTTTAAACACAGCACTTTGAGCTCCTGTTAACAACATTTGCACATCATTTTATGGTTTTATGTTCAGGTCTTTAGAAATTATTTTATAACCATATTGCACCTTGTATATTTGCATATTGTGTCTTGTAAGTTCCCATGTAAGTTATTGTGATTAAGGTATGATTCACGCTAACCACTTTGTGTGTTTTATTTATAGGCAGGGGCACTTCTACACCCCACGTCCAATCCCATCTTCTTCACTGGAACACCTTATATCAAGAAACTTGTGGAGAGGTCAATAGCACCAGAATTTGCTCATTTGTTTTTTTCAGCCCACGCTGTGAATGTGTAACAGGTGTTCAGTAAAGAAGTACAAAGCAAACACACACACACACACACACACACAAAATGTGTTCCATTATTTTAGCTTAGTTCAGACAGAATTAGTAATCAATACTGCTTTAGATGAAGACTACTTTTTATGGGTAATCTAAGCCAATATACTAGTAATTCCAAAGAATTTAGAAATGTCTTTGGCAACTGCAAATGTTGTTGCAAATTGCAACATTTCATTCCACTGCTTCCCTGTTGGTTTGTTTTGTTTTTAACTTGTATATAGGCGCTCTCACTGCATTTCCAATACGGAACCCTAACATACAGATTTTACCGAATTCCTTTCATTTCCATAATGTTCCATTTCATTTTGTCACAAGTAATTAAAATAAGTTACTGTTAAAACAAGTAACTATAACAACAAATAATTCAATTGAATTTGAGTGTATATACCTTTTTAACAAACTACAAGATCAACTGTTGTCTGTCTATTATCAAACACTTACAACGGCAAGCATATGTACTTTAAGAAAATATCATATTTACCAGTTAAATGTAGAACCATAAAAAGGAGGTTTCTAAATCTTTTAAACATATTTTTAACAATTCAAGTTCACTCTTTGCTTTTTCAGTTCATGAAATTAGCTTTACATAAAAACAAAGGTGACTTTTCTTTTCCTCCCTGCGGTCCATGATCAAATATCACATTATAAACAGTATACAGTCAAACTGTCTGACAAGGGCAGCCTAACAATCTGCCTACAATTGTTCTCCATGAGTTAAATTAGAATCTCCCTGAATGGGAATTTGATTCTTATTTGAGAACTTCAGAAGCACGTTCATTACATCGGCAAACAATATCCAGCAATGAGTGATCTGACACCGACAGGCTTTGTTGTTACAAAAATGCAAATACTCACAATGCAGGATGGGTGCAAATACAGAGACAACACAATTTTCCTTTCAGTTCAAATTAAGGAGAAAGCAAAGAAACATGTTTCCACTGGGACATGTTATCCTCTTCCCTGAGGTTATCTGGATGAAGAAATTGTTGGAGTAGCTGGTTTTAGACTAAAATAAACATAAATATAAAGAGACTGAGATAAAACGCTATTTGGGTGATGCATTATTACATCATTAAGCTTTGGAAAAGTTTTCTTCTGGTTAATTACTGTAATAGAATTTCTATAAATTATTTTGGTATTACAGGGCTCTTCCAAATAATACATTTTTATGAAAACTAAAAACCGCAGTATGCACTGTAGCATACATGCTGTGCCCTTTTTGACTTGAGCTGATGACCACGTTTGCCACCAACATGCTTTCATTTAAAGATCTTGAGTGATTTTTAGTGAGCTCTCCACCAATATTTCACTGATTAGCTATGAAATATTTAAAGCGGTCCATTTTTTAACCTTTAGATTGCTATATGGATATTTTATATTCATATTATCATCATAAAACTATACCCATTGACTGGTGTTTCATTTTAACACATTTACATTTGCATGTTCATGTATCATGCTATTACATCTTGATACATTGTCTGATCTGACTCTCCAAAGTCTCCATTGCTTACGTTGTAGGAGATTTGAACTTTTAAGTTTTGACTTTCTTGAAAAGTTACTGTCATCACTGGAGTACAGACTGTATTTATTCTGTGTTCAGGCAGAAATAATACAACAGGGAACAATGTATTTATCTCTTGATGTTGGAAGAAGGGCTCCTCTAGGGCTGGCCTGGGGCCTGGTACCAGACAACAGGACAGGGACTCCCTTGTTACAGTGCCAGTAGCATATTCAGGGGGCAAGGAAGCCCTTACAAAAAATGCATGTGGATATAGCTGAAGGTCTTCCAGGATTTATAACTTTTTCAGCATTTTGATATTAGTTTATCACATTGCTTTTTATAGAACATGATTATTCATTTTTGTTATTAAGAGAAGTCCATAGTCAAACATGGCATCAATCAACATCTTGAACACTGTGGTTAAGTTGCTTGTATAAATTAAAACCCCAATAGTCCTTTTTAAAGTGAAATGGCCTGTGTTTGTCTTTGAAACGTTGCTTTATTTTGTTTGTTTGTTGTTGTTGTTTTTTTAAACCACTGAGTCCAGAATAATTGAATCCAGCAGTATCAAGCCTCTGGTTTTTTTTTTTGTTTGTTTGTTTTGTTTGTTTGTTTGTTTGGTCATTTTGTTTTGTCCACTATTGAGGTTAAAACATGGAGGACAGCTAATTCCTGTTAGTCATGAGAGGTTACATGAATGATCCTTTAAGCCAGGTGAGGAGTGAGAAGGACAACGCTGATATTCCGACACAGGTTTTAGTTTCCAGACCATCTCATGTTTGCTCTACGTCATGTTAACACTGCTATTTGATACGCAAGGCAAAGTACACATATTCATTACAAACAAATAGTACAGCTAACACGCCTAGCTAAGATCTGGACCCAGATAATGGACCAGGGAGAAGATTTCTTGCTGTTTTGTGAGGACAGAACAGAATTGTAGGGCTTGAACATTGTTACGGTGGGAGCACACAGTTGTCCAAACCAGGATGCATCTTAAGATAAACAATTATTTGTGTGTCATACTTGTATTATTTGATCATTGGATATTTTTTCCCCACATGCTTTATTTTTTTTCTATCTCACAACTAAGCGAATTAACATCCAAACAAGTCAAAACAATTATTCATGCTCACTGAGAGGGGTGATATAGCAGCACAATTTCCCCGTCCATCGCTCCCTCAGTGAAAACTGCATTTGTGCATATCTATGCATGGTTGGTCAGCCATATAGATGCTCATCTGTGTCTTTCATCAAGTTGACAGCTTTTTTTCTCCTCAGAAAGATAACATTTATTATAAGCGTAAGCAATACATATTGGCCCCGAGTAAGTTTGTGGCACATCCCCGCACCTCATAATCATGGCTGTCTGCAGTTAAGTATCCCCCATGATCTATTGACTCCATTTTTATTCACTGCATTTCTACCCTGGTAGGTAAAGACAGTAAGTTTGGCTCAGAATGCAGTACAGACATAATTTATAAAACAGCGGGGAATTAAATAACACAAGATGCCCAGTTGTTTGTTGAAATATGAATAGATATTTTGAAAAGAAAAATAAAATTCAGTAACTCTATTTACAATATAAAACACCTGCAATAAAATCAAATAAATTATTAAATTTAAGGTTCTTTTCTCACATAAGGCAAAAAAAAAAAAAATTAAAAAGAGTGATTTTCTTAACACTTTAATAAAACTGGATGTATGCTGGTTATCAGTCTGACTCTTCAGTTGACTCTTTAGCATAGCACCAATCCTCTTGTACATTACATCAAGCTATTGTTCTTTTGTGTTTGTGGAATATGCAAATTGGACCTTAAGAGAGTTAAACCTACAGCAAAGAAAAAGAAAGACAATATTACAATAAAGAATTCCCCCAGAAATTAATGTTTTATTAATTATGTTTAAGATAATATACTTGATGAGGCTAATTTTACTCCTTTTCATGAAATAAATACAAGGGAGTGATGTCTCATGAGAAAAGCCACATCATTTTTTAATTTATCATGAAATTAGCGTTTCTCCACTAACTGCAATCATGCCATGGGACTTCACATTGTGTTGCGTTGTGGTCTCATATTTTAATCACTATATGGGAAAATCACTCTCTTGCCCCCAGCATTATGCTAATATTTATTTTGGTTTGCATTACCCAAGTGTTTACAGCTAATGCGCTGGGGTCAAATGAGAGTCAGTTTAACTAATGTGATCAAGTTTCATATAATTCTCTTCCCTGATTTCTGTTTGCTTACAGAAAACTACATGCTTAAATAACATTTGAGATCATGTGCGTGTTGAGATATTAAAGCAAATTTCACAGTTTTAGTGATTCTTGAGATATATCAACACTGGAGAACAAAGAACGGATAAGCCATAGTAAAATGAGAAAGATACAAAAAAAAGACGGAAAAAATAAACAGAATCCTTCACTTGGTAATCTCAAGTTGTCAGTCTGACAAAATAACTCAATTGTCATGTGGGCTTGCCACATTTGTTTGGATATAGACAGGAGAGTTGCCAGTTTTGCCAAGCCAATATGCCATATGGGTTGTGCTGGTATGTCTCAAAAGTGCCCCTTGTTGTATCCCAGCATAGCGGCTTTCGATTACCTAGCTGTGGCAGTTCTTTTCCCAAGCTCCCACTACTTCTGGCACATTATAATGAAGATGACTCCTTCACATTGTGAACTGCTCTCTCACAACTATGATCGCAGACGCAGAAACAGAGCAAGCGCAGGACACTTACAGCAACACAACTGTACTCTGTTCAAGTGAGACACACACACACAGGCATCACATCACGTTAACAGTTTGAGCTGGACTATGTTGTGACTGAAATGTGAGGATTAATGGATATTTATATTTCATTATGTCTTTATACTGGCCACAGAATAATGTATCCCTCTCTGGGAGATACTGAAACATATGTCAGCCCTTATCAAGTCACACATATAATTCAATTAGGCTCTAAACGCACTGATCAAATTTTGTTAATGTCTAATACATCTTCCGAAAAGGCACACAAATGCAATAAAACTGTTTCACACTTATCAGATATTGGGGCACATGTAATCCAGTTTAGCGTATCATTTTGGTTGTGGTGAATGACAAACCAAAAGTGATCACTGGAGGGTTTTGTAATGTACTGGATTTTTACTAAATTGGAGGAAATGTCATAATCAGTAAGTCTGCTATTTATTTTCTTGATTCGTTTATTTATTGTCTGAAGCAAGTGTAAAATTCCTATTAAAATTTGCTTCAGCAAAAATCCAGAATTCAATTATATTCCATCTATTACAGAAGGTTACCTCAAATTTTCACAATTTAAAACTTTGACCCAGGACAGTTTGGCCTAAGCAAAGTGACTTTTTTTCTGATCAGCTTTCTATTGATTTAACAGTCACTTAACTGGATAATTGTTTTGGCACTAACCTCAGAAAAATGCCAGCTGCATGCACAGTAAGCATCACTTCCTAGTTCTGTTTTCAACAAAATTCAATTTATGTGGCATGAATTTCAACTTTTAAATGCACTTTTATTTCCTACTTTAGTAAAGAATAACGTCAAAGGGCACCCAGAGCTTTGCAGACAAATGTCTATCGTTCTCTCAGCTTGGAGATTGTCTGCTTCCACTTCTGGGCAGAGGCACCATCAATAAGGTAGACATTGTTTGTTCACATTTGTGCAGCTGCCGGCCCTTTTGCTTTACCCCTGTTGTGGAAGAAATAAATGCATTGTCATTGTGTATGGAAAAGTTCTTTGTACACTAACGTAGTTTTAAAAATAGTCAAAACTGTTGGTGCTTCTCTACTTGCATCTTCAATATTACTGCATTGTGGTTGTTCTCGTTCCAGTTCAAGCCAACCTTCTGCCAATTAGAATTCAAACTAAGTGCAGCACCATTCCCCAAAGACATTGCACTGCTGGCTTGTTGGAGGACTGCATGCAAGTGGAAGCCTGCACATTCAATGAATTTCTCTTTTCCCTGCACAGGCAGAGAAAGCTAAACCGATAGGACTCTGATTAGGGTTTTTAAGCTGTCATTTATGGACAGTATCTATAGTATTTAATCTTAAGGACATCAAGATTACATAGTTTGAGCATCATCATTGCTTTCCTGTTAGGTCCAGGCAGTGCTTTTGTCTATTCTTTTTCAATTAAACATTTTCTTTAGTTGAAAAAAGCATTTGTATGAATGTACAAATTATCTTTTCTTCCACCCACCTAACAGTAAGAATAGACACCAATTAGTCACCTGACAGCAAACAAAAACACTGCACCACATTAGCTAGATGTCTACTTCCTGACAGTGGTAACTTACCACCCTCCTCAGCCAAATGAGTCACCTCTGTGAAAGAGCATCATCAGCCAGGACAATACGCTCTAAAGGCAATGACAATGGCTATTCTGCCATCGCGATCTGTTTGTTGGTGTGTGTGTGTAGGTGTATGTGTATGTGTGTGGCTGGTATGGCGGGTTTTGTTCAACCCGTCACACTACACTTGGCTCCTGGTGTTGGTAGTAATCAATACAGGCCGGCAATCACCTACTGTTACCCGCCTCCCATACTGCCTGTTTTGTCCCAGACTTAATAATTAATTAGATCCCCCTTCAAATGCAGTGGTGACGCTGTTTGTAGCCTCTGATGACACACTCACACTCACACCCACACATGCACACACAAACACAAACACTTGGAACTGTAATTATAAAAGGTTAGAATATAAAATGTGCATTTGAATGTTCACTTTGGTAAACAAATAGCATAGGTATATGCACTTTTCAAAGGCAGAACAAACAGTAGATTAGTGATGACACACACACACAGCCAACATCAAGGGTAACATTTCTATTGCATCTGCTAATCACTGATCAATAATTCAGAGCCCCCTTCTCATCTTGAAGGGTCTCTGGCTTCCTGAAACATATGGCAGCTGTGTGTGTGTGTGTGTGTGTGTGTGTGTGTGTGTGTGTGTGTGTGTGTGTGTGTGTGTGTGTGTGTGTGTGTGTGTGTGCCCTTGTCTTACATCGTTTTATCTGCTGTTCAGGTTACTAGCTTCTTATCAAAGAGCCCTGTCTGCAATGTCGGCCAAACAGCAAAAGGAAACAACTTAGTTGAAGTTGTTTTTCAGAAGTTGACTTTTGTTCCTTTCCTCCCTCAGCCATGTTACATCTAACGATGGAGCATCCAGTGCCAGTTATAACAGCCAGCTCAGTAATTTGCTGTGTAAGTCGACATGATGGTTATCTCTGTACAGGGCACCTTTCATTTCCTCCACGCTGGGCTTTTCTCGATTCATGCTGCCGTTATCTTTTTTAGTAGGTCTTTTGGCAATTTGTCCAGCATGGGTTGGCTTACTAAAGGTCTCCTGCTCCACCCTCCACACCTAAACCACCCCTCATTTTATTATCTAAGGAATTTTTTATTAAATGGCTTGCTTCTTATATTTGATTGACTTAAAACCCTAATGAGTGAGAGTCAGATTTATGGATGTCACAGCTTTAATATACGACATTTATTGTGTCTTTTTCTTTTGTAGTAGAAAATATACAGTCAAAGGATAAATGTATATCTTTTGAATTGTAGTTTATTTTGACAATTCTGCTTCAGCACATGATGTTTTTATTTATTTGGTCCTAGAGTTATCGACTTCTTTATTTGTTAATTATAGATTGTCTTTATTTAGTAGTAATGCTTGATCCAAGACAATCACATTTTCCCTCCACTGTTCCTGCTTTCCCTAATTCCTTATGCATTTGGCTTCTTCTTTAAAACAGTAGTAGCTAATTAAATCTTCTGAATGCAGTCATTTTTATAAACTGGCCAATGAGCTGTACCATTGTTCCTTAAAAAACAAAAACAAAACAAAAAACATTTAATTGCATGCAAAAGTTTAGACACTCGAGTGATTTTTCGAAGGACTCTCAGTTTTGTCTGAGCTACCCTCAAGGTAACAGTTTGGCTAACAGTCTGTTTTTGTGTTGTGTGTTTGTGTCTGTGTGTAAACATCTCTTGACTATTGAAGGATGACTCTTCCCATGTTTGCCTACATCACGCTGTGCACATGATGAATAGAGAGAGATGGTTATACTGGTTCATAGGAGGTCCAACTATGACCTCGATACCCCCGTGGTAGCACAGTACCAGGCTTTGTCCTGGAACACAAAACAATCATAACATTGTGCTTGAAACTTTTGATGAGGGTAGGTTTAGGGCAGAGAAATGGAAACTATTTAACATTTGAAAAGTTAAAAAGTTTGTATATTCAACCTTTAAAATAAAATGGTAGAAATTTGGATTTACCTGTAAAGGAAACGAAGCAAACACCTTTATTGTAACAAGTGATTTGTTACGAATAATTAGTGTTGATAAACTTATGAGGGGATAATCACCAACCTCCTAATGTGATCTCTTTGGATCACTGCTTAAATCACCCCACAGGAGAGGAGGGGAGAGAGGAGGGAGGCATGCGGGAACAGAGTTATGAAACCGAATCTCATCCCTCATTTATTTATTTCCCTCCATGCTTAGCCTCACTTCTCTGAGTAATTCTAATGAAGAGGCCTCAAATGACTTAATTTAGAGTGAAGTTAATTGGGTTTGGTGCTACACTTCCTGCCTGGATACTTTCTTATGTTTCCCTCCTGATTTTAACACAGAGGGGGGAGAGCACAATCTAAAAGCAAACAGATATAGATTGAGAAGAAAGTAACAAATAAAAAAGATGGAAAGTCAGATGAGAAAAAAATTAAAGGAAAAATGAGAGAATGATAGGAAGTGACAAACACAGAGAAATAAAGATGAGTAAGGGGCTGGAGGCCCTCATATCAGGCGTGTCACCCCCGTTTGCCCAGGACTGTAATTAGATTTGGCAGCAACCCCATAATGATAAATGCCAGGATGATGAATGGAAATGCAAATGTGTGTGAAGTAGCCCCAGCCATCAAAGCGGGAATATCATTAACACTTTCCTCTTGTCAAATCCATCATTGTCAGTAGTGTCTCCCTGCAACCACCATGTCCCACCACCTACACAGGGGTAGTTTAGGAGTTAAGGGGGAGGGATTTTATAAAGGCAGCAACTAAGAAAGTCAAAGAGGGACATAATTAGTGGTAACTGAGTGTTATTCCTGCTACACTGTGTGGTCTATTTGATTTTTATTGGACTTTATAACGGGGCATTACTAAAAACAGACATTACTGCAGTGAAGTAATTAATGATACTGCTTGGAAACAAAGAAGATGGAATAGCTGAAAATGATATAGTTCTAACTGGACTACAGCCCACTTAATGACTCTGAAGCTGTACTTAGGCCAAATGATATTAGCGTTGAAGCAATGTCAGCATGTTATATTGCTCACTGTCAGTATTTTAATGTTTAGGTGGTAGTATTCATCATTTTTTTCTCTGATTTTCTCTTTTTAAGCAAACAATAAAACAAGTGAAACCTTGGCTTGACAATGACACTAAGTGATTTATTAACAGATGGCAGAATTGTGCTTGAATCAGATATCATTTATCTATCCAGTCTATCTAATATATAGCAAATAGAAAATCTGTTGCATATTTTATGGCAGTTTATCCAAATATCTTTTGGTCCTCACCATTTGTAGGGCTAAAACCTGAAACTGAATTTTGGAGTTCACCTTACCAGACAGAGCTGTCTGAGGGTCTCACAATTTTGGTAGGAGAGGGAGGGTGAAGACTTTTATTCTTTTACACTCTCAAAACTTAATAACAGGGATTAAAATACCTAATGTAATATATGTGCTCATCCCAATTCTCATTTGTATGAAATGTTTTCTTACCAACCTCAACCTTTTTTTTTTTTTTTTTTTTTGCCTAGATTGGTTCAGATAATGTGTCAGAATATTTGAGTGTGGTGGAGTGTGCTTACTATACTGTTTTAAATGACTGCCAAATGTAAAAGTACTGGAGTGAGAGCAAAGTAGCAAATCATTCACTTCATCGTAGTGGTGAAAGTAAGACACTTGAAAGAATTTCCTTTTTGGAACTGGTAAGTGAAACAAAATGTGTGTGCCATTACTTTTAGTGCAGATGCTATTTGTGTGGGGTTAGTACTTCAAAATATTTTATACAAACAATGTCTAATCTATATACACTTTATGGTATGTTCTTAACTTTTTACATCATGATTACATCGTAAAGAATGGTGATGCCAAAAATTCAAAGGAATTCTGACAACTGATAACCAGACACATGTAAGATATCCCGCACAATCAGCAAGATGTTGTTCAGGCTACAGAACTACTTGGCAAGAGAGCAGTTGTACTAATAAAATCAGTCTTTGCTTTAAAGCCATCAAATGAGCGGTGTCCAGCGTCCTGTAGCTTCACTAATGCATTTCATAATTCTTTAAAAAATAAAATCCATTCCATAGAAGCATCTTTACTTGTACCGAGAACTTTTTAATCTGTGTTGTAAAAATAATCAGGTAGGCCATAATCCTGTTTCCATCACTTCTTTGTTTGCATTCATTCACCCATAAACACTTAGACAAATGTTTAATTGAGACAAGGTGGTAGTGGTAGGGTGGAGATGTAAGTCAGTGAAGCAAGCAGTGGTGTCTTTTACAGGGGTTGTATGAGCCAGGGCAGCTTTGTCTGACACCTTGAACTAAATTATTGAGTGCAGGGGGGAAGAAGCAAAGAGGAGGACGCCGTGACATTAGTACTTGTTGTTGTGGGTGCTGTTCAGCCTAGCATATATCTGAAGTGAGATAGCATGAGTGTATGTGTGTGGACATGACAATTACATAGACAAAGTGAAAGAGAATGGAAATGGACAGGTGAATTGATACCTAGTACACCTGCTCAACATCTAACCCAAAAGAATCAATAGTATTTCTATTAGCAATTGTACTTGCAAAGCATGATGGTATTACACGATAGCATTTGTGCAAATGCAGAAATGATTACATATGGCAAGTTTTATTTATATTAAAATACAATGGCATAGCTGTCGGTAACATACCTATGCTTTGCAAATATTCTGCCGCATATTCTTTATATTCTGTAATGTTGATGCCAGGTAGTATCAACAGCATAGCGGATACTGCAAATTAATGTTTAGATACTTTTCATAAGCTGTAGTTACTATACTTTTTATATTGACAAAATCCAGGTGAGCACAGTTCACATCTACACAATGAAAACATGCCAATAGGAGAGTCCTACTTTAAAATTGTGGCTATCGGTCAGACGCTGTCCTATCATCTTCCTTGTTTGACCCAGACACTGATCTCATCTGCAGCAATAAGGGGCCTCCTGGTCCTAATCAAATCATTCATTAACTATTTAGTAGATTCAAAAGTTCAGTGGACCATTGTTGCTTGCCTTCACCATTCCAAGCATTCAGCTAAGTCACTGCAATTAAACATACATACATTTGCACAAAATGCCAACAAGAGTAAGCAAGAACATGTACACTCAATCCACAGATATGTATACAGAATGCACTCTCTAACACAGAAAGACACACAAAAGACTTTGATGAAGCCAAATTAGAGTACAAGGATGGGGGTGGTTGGCTGGTGTGCAGCTTATAAATGATTTAGTATTCTGGCGACTCTGCTTACAGCCGTCTGTCAGCAACTAAGGGGTCATGTGGGCGACTAGCACGCGACCAGATCAACGTCACTCAACCTAAACCAAAACAGGATTTGAATTTTTTACATTTTTTTTTTTTATTTTGTGTGTGTTCATTTCCTTGGTTAATATTATCAAATAAGTTTTGTCTTCATATCCACAATGGTTTAAGCTTGCAAATAAATTATTAGGCCTACACAAATAGGAAGATTATGTTTAAATATATATTTGGCAGGTTGTTTGCTTCAAATGTGCTTTGAGGAGTTTTGTTCTCCAAAACAAATACAAGTAGTTTGATTTGTTACAATTGTATCTAGGAGACATACAGTCTGTTGTCAAAGATGGAATCTGTCTACATCAGAAAACAGAAGCTGACTGTAGACACATGAAGTCATGTCCTTTACCCTGCCACTGTTACAGAGTAAAGGACTGTCTCTGTCTCTGGACACTGGGCTTTATGCATCTTACTGTCAGGTATAATATGAATTGAAGTGACAAGATCTATACTAAAGTCCCCTTCTTCACCTGTCCACTTTAATGTGTTTGCTGCATGTGTTTGTATGTCCCTAGTTCAAGGTGAAACGTCTATGACACAGCAGAGTGTTAAAAGATGTACACAACATGTGCAGACACACATTGTCCTCCCTACTCACCTTTTCTTTTCATCTTCAGGAACAGGACATCTGCAGAAGAGTTTCTGATGGACCAATCCTCTGTTTAAATGTTTTATTCACAAATGTCTACAGTGGTTTGTTGTGTCCTTAGGACATAGCCTGAAGCTAAACACTCTCTTACTCTAGGTGGTCAGTGCTGTGATACAATGCTTTTCTGTGTTCGTCAGCCCCCTCTTGGACCCAGATAAAAAATCCTATAATGGAAAGGACTCACACCTGAAAAGCCCAAGAGCAAATGTGAAGTGAAATCTGAGGAAGTTAAGAAGACATGAAAGACCATTTGTCATTTTCAATAACAGAGCATGTAGTGACCACAATGAACAGTGCTTTTTTATGTTTTTGATCATGACTTATTCAGAAATGTTCTGGGTCTCTGACCCCAGAGAAATCTTTCTTCTGAGGCAGAAGATTATCAACAGGTTTATCTTGGTATTTGTAATCTCCTTGTGGTAATTCTGGTTACAGAATAACAAAAAATAACATTGGTATAATATTATATGAAAATGTTGATTTTCTGTGTCATGCTAGTCTTGAAAGATCCAAACAATTTGCCAGCGACTGTGTTTAGCTTTTTAGAATATGGCTAGGAAATTTGTGAGGTGAAAATAAAATAAAATAATTTAATGTTAATGCGTTATCTGCCTACAATAAAAGCTGGCCATAAATGGACATTCCTGCTTCAACTGAACTGTGAAATAAGGCAGCTTTTGAGCCATTTTGCTGAATCTAATTTAAGTATTATATAAATCCTAAGAGATTGAGTCAAAAATAACTAAATAAAGGCAACTAATTTATTTAATATATATAAAGTCTTGAAACTATGAAACTTAGATACTGTGAGCTGCTTTAAAAATGTCACTTTTATCATCAGTCATCACATATCCAAAGACATTTTCTCCTTTACAATGTGGAGAACTGCTTAGCAGCAAACCTCAACCTCAACACACAGAGTAAGACCCTGATACACACTAAAAGCACACAGTGAACACTCCAATTTCTCCAGGGTTTAAGCTTTGATGTGACATAGTCTTATGCCTGCCAAGGACACTGCAGACTCTCAGCCAAGACTCTTCACCTGCAGCTACAGACTTATTGTCAGACAGCAAAGAAGTGCACACACAAGCGCACAGAGAATGTCTCCATCTTGCAGTCTATCATGCTCACAGAGACAAACTCAAATTAAGGAAGTCTGCTTTCTCTCTTGATCTTCCACACTGTGTCAATCCACTAAATAAAGCAATAAAGCAAGGACAATTCATGTGAGAGACAGTTGTCTAATGAGAACAATGGAGATAAGACAGTGGCAGAAAAAATAAAGCAAAAGGTCTTAAATTAGGTGAGTCATATTATGCCTATCCTGGCACTGTTGTTAACGACGATAATGGATGATTAAGTTCAACTGCTTTTGTTTACCATGCACACACACATACACACAAACACATGCATTTGACCTCCACCTTTATACCAAATATTCTAGTAGGGCTCTACAAAGTTGTCTCCTTTAAAACGTCACACATATACACAGACACAATATACAGTACACATATACATCATATACAGGGTTCCACTGTATATTCCATTTCCGTGGTGCATGGATCCAATATATAAAGTGCAGTCTGTAGCCCTGAGGACAAGACCGGACAGTGAGAGCTACACAGCTCAGCATGTTTGCTGCAAATCCAATTATTACTCTCCACCTTTGAATTCAGGCGCTGATCCACAGAGTGCTAAAGCAATTATGAGACTTGGTGAAGGAAGGAGGGAGTTACCAACACTGAAAGAGCAACAAAGAAAGAGAGAGATTAGCCAATACGTTAACTCTTGATTCACAGAACCACCTCAGCGTCGCTGGTATTGCGTTCAGAGATTTCCTGGTAATTTCTATTCGTTACACAATGCAGTGCACAGCTACTCTGCACTTTATCAGGAAACCAAAATAAAAATCACCTCAATTCCTCATGACACAAATTTCACAATATTTTACTTTTATTTTACTCTCATTCAACTGAGGGTTGCCTGTGGTGGGGTGCAGGGGTGGGGTTGGTTGATGGAGCCGTTCCTAGCAGTTAAAGGCAAAGCTCTGGGCAGGTCGCCAGTCTGTCACACGCAGCCGATTTAAAATGACCAGTTAAACTAACTTTGGAGCATCTGGAGGAAGCCCATGCAGGCAAAAGGGGGACATGCAAACTCCACAGAGAAAAGACCTCAACCAACCAGGAGTTTCAAACCAGAAACCTTCTTGATGTGACAGTGCTAACACATGAACCACCATAACACATTATCATGTTAGCTCAACACATTTGAAGGTAGGCAGATTTAACCATAAAAAGACATGCAAGTAAGATATGCCGGTGCATTTGTCATCTACTCACCCCCAACCCCCCCAAAACAGTTAGAAATACTTAAAGCTATAGCATAAATGAAGAAAGTGAAAGTTATTTGTGTAAAGACAACAGACTCTGTTCACACTGAGTTAATGGCTTATACACAAATTTATAAAATGCTATTCAAAAGAACTAAATTAGATAATGGTATAAATTCAGGTGATTCTGTAGAACTGATCGTGTTACTGTGGAATGCAGCCTAGGGATAATGTAATGCCATCACACATATACACATATGCTATGCCCCTTAAAATTTGACTCGACAAGCATATCAGTTTTACACTGAAGTCAAGGGTCCCATTTTGGCTGTAAATTTTAAAATAAAAAAGTCAAATACTTGACATATTCTTACTGGGGTCACACAAAAAATATTTTGAGGCGCTCCCCTTTTCAGTATAATCCTTAGATATATTTATTTTAACTGAGGTATAAGCATGAGTGGTTAAAATGATCATGTTTTTTGTTTGGTACAATCTCCAAGTAACTAATGCCCTAAGCCCCATCCTTCTATTGTCTGACAGAGTGCTTTCACTAAGAAATGCTTCACAACATGCTAGGACAGACATGGAATTCATTTTAATAACATAATCTTCTGTCATTTTTAGATGACGGTTAATGACAGGTTATTGCTCACCTTGTATATACTTGTCAACAGAGATGTGTTCAAAAGAAAAAGGTTTTGAATATTCAAATACATCTGCCCCAGCATCCATGCACCCCCACGCAAACATGATATATATATGTGTGTATGTGTGTATATAGGGCTGCCACAATTAGTCGACTAGTCACGATTACGTCGACTATCAAAATCGTCGACTGATTTAATAGTCGACGCGTCGTTTGAAGCTTTGTAAGATCACAAAAGACGCAGGAATAAGTAGTAGGATTTAAGAGTGTAATAACGGCCTGACACAGAAGATGGCAGCACTGCATGTACAAGGATGTCAGCTGCCGTTAACCCCGAAGAAGAAGAAGCTGTGTCCCAGAATTCATAGCGCAGCCCAGCTCAGTTTACAACAATGGCGGCAGCTAGTTAGTTTTAATATTACTCTTATTATTCTTTCTGGGTCACAAAATAAACGTTTAACATATTTTCAGGCGAGAATGTAGCTGTGTAAACCTCAAATATCTGCTCAGTTTATCAAGACACCACATATTTTCAAAAGCGCCCCGACGTTTTCGGAGACGTCTGTTACCCACTAGCTCGATAGCTAGCCGGGGGCAAGGCTCACCGGCAAATCGTTTTCAAACCCACTGCCGTCTTTCGCTACTCAGGTTAAATATATATAAGTCACTTAGATAACTTCAAAATGTCATTGTTTGGCTTTTTTAGTATTTTATTTGTTCCTGAGTAAATCGGTTTGGCTGAGATTAAGGTTATAGTTTTTACACAGCTGAATAAACAACTGATTATCAGAATTGTGAGATGCTCGAGAATATACTCCGGTGTCCTGTTATATTTTAGATAGCAAGGAGTTTATTAAACTTCACCGAAACAATCTGCAAATTTCATTAAAATTTAATAAACTATCATCTTGTCTTTATTTTTAGTTAGCACATACCGTAAACACTTAAAGCTGTAAGCTAATGATAGTTATATAAGAGCAGATGCTGCTGGTGCAATAAGCTGTACGTTTTACGTCCAATGGATGATGATCTGATTAGTCGACTAATCGCAAAAATAATCGGTGACTAGTCGACTATCAAAATAATCGTTTGTGGCAACCCTAGTATATAGATAGATAGATAGATAGATAGATAGATAGATAGATAGATAGATAGATAGATAGATAGATAGATAGATAGATAGATAGATAGATAGATAGATATAGATATGGGGAGAGAGAGAGAGTGAATAGTATACAACTGAGTATGTGACAACACATCTACATATGTGAATTTTTAATTTTAGCACAACATTTTTTTTTGTCTTGGCATGGATTAAAATTGTAAAGACAGCATGAAACTCAGATTGTTTCAATCTGTTCAGGATTTGTTTTAAGAAATGCCTTGTTCAATTATCTAGAATAAGCACAAAACAATGTATTGTTGATTTAATGATGATCTTTGTAAAGCTGAAGACAAAGAAAAAATTGTCTCCGTATTGACAGTATTCCATGATCCCTATTCAAGTGGGTAATACCACAGGGACTTAAAAGACAACTGGAGGTCTTTCACAATCAAAACTAACAGCAGCACAAATGCATATTGCTCGCGCTGCATAATCCTGACAAGCAAGCTTTTGATGATGACGAGACAATTGTTGTTGTACAACCTTGCAATGCTCTGAAAGCTCCTAATGCCTCTATTTATAATATTTGACTTGGCACCTTTTCCTCTGTCTGACTTCCTTCACTGCATTTGAATATCAGTTGGAAGGTGCTGGGAAAAGAGAAAAACTAAAGAGCGTTTTAGAAAAACTGACAGTGAAGGGATATCAGACGATCAATCACACTGACAGAGCTGAAATAAACAGAGTGGAATGAAGATATGTGAGAGCACAGGTGTTTCTCTTTCTGATCCTTATCACTTCTGTCTAATCTGTCACTGCTTTTCTTTTCTTTGTGTCTCACCTTTCCTCCTCTATTTCATTTTCTCTTTATCACATTCTTATATGAGGGGAAAAGAAACATTAAAGAGCATTTTATGCTAAAACAGGTGGACCCAGTGCAATTTCAGTTGACTTTATTATTTTGTGACAAGTAAATATGATCTGGAGGAAAGCTTCATCTTACAGGAGCTAAATACTGGCTTAGTAAGTCACATGAACCACAGATGATTTGTTGATCTCTGCCTCAACAAAGACTAGATATCTCACTAGACATCGCTTTACTTTCCTGAAAAGAAATGCATTCCCATGCTTCAGTAAATCTCCAACACAGGTCATTGCAAAGGCAGGCCTACTCACTCAGTGTATAGCACTGACCACAGGGAGCGGGTGTGCGTGTGCATTTGCGTTTGTGTGTGTGGATGTGCGCATCCAAGCTGATGGCTGGCAACATTCGGAGGCTGCATATATATTTGCATGTTTGAGAATGTGTGCGTGCATGTGTGTATGAGTGTTTTGTGCTGCACTACAGTGGGCTGGGCTGGCTGACTGCTGGGAGTCTCATAAAGCTCTCAGTTTGATGACCAACTGAGCAGTAAATTAATTAATCATCATTTTATGCCTCATCAAGCGCTTTGCCTGCTCCTCACCACGGGAGCCCGTCCCAATTAGCCAACAGTGAAGCCAATTGTTTTGTTTAGCTTAGGTGTAGGGGAAAGAAAGAGAGAGCAAACAGTAACCACATCAAAGGAAGAAGGAGCAATGCTATTTTATGGTGTGGACTGGAAAGGTGACACACTGATACAATATCAGACTGCATTTATGTATGTTGATTGAAGTCGATATCCGCGTGTCAGCTTTATTGTATTTCCCACCTGTGTGTACGTGTATGTGTGTGTGTACATATTTGTGTGCGTGGCACAGAGTGAACGACGGTGTGCGTGTTTGAACAAGGGGGAGGGTAGAAGAGGATCTGACAAGCTAATAAATATGTCATCTGTCTGTGTCAGGAGATTGCAGGCCTGCAGACCTGTAAGTAACAGACACCCACTGGCAAAGACAGGTATATAGAGTTAGTGAGAGAGAGAGTGAGAGAGAATGTGCTTTTACAGCAACATCCTCTGTGACCTGCCCCCTACAGCTACAGTAGTTTATTTGCCATGGCTGACACAGAAAAGCCAAAGCACAGGGTTCTGCAGTGCTCTTGTACAAGTACAGGACAGTGTTTATTTTGACACTTGATGCTGGTTTTGTTTTAGGTCATTTCCATATAAAAACACCTTTGAGTAACATTTTAGCCTAGTTACATTCAAGAAAGTTAGAGTTATGGCATAGCTTTTGCTAGTGACCTTTTAGTCTCATTGTTATAATGTCACTGATGATTTTGTAGACTAACCCTAGAGATGTCACAATATCACATTTATACTATATGATTAAGAAGATTCACTTATATTTGTTTAATGATGTTAAGATACTGTAACTAGCACATACATAGAACAATATCAAAGTAAATCTTTTTACCTTTGTTTATTCTGTGTTTTGTCACTGTTATGGGAGATTAGTTAGATTTAACAGCAGTGAAAGTGGTATATAAAAAGAGTAATTTTATTTAAAATACTTTAATGTAAAATTAGTTTTTAATTTTTTAATATCACGTTTATGTAAACGAGAAATAAATGCAAACAAGAGTGAATAAGCCTATCTGAACACAGAGTTTTGAAAAGTAAGACTAGAGTAAGAGAAAGAGTATGGGGGTACCTTCGAAAACATAAAATAGACCAATTATAGCACAGACACGTGTTTCAAAACTGGACACCATTACACAAACCAATTACTCTAATCTGTTTTAAATGGAATGAGCTATAGTGTTAGCTCAAGCTTCCAAACCAATATCTTTATTACGAAGATGACCCCCCCCCCCCCCCAAAAAAAAAAAAAGAATAAATACATAAAAATAAATATAAAAAAAAAAATTATATCACACATATGATCACTGAAATACAACATAGGCCATAACAATACAACTAAGTATGTGTCTGTTTTATTATTTTTTTTTTTTTATTGTTTGGCTAACTGTTTTGTGCCTGGCTAGTACTAATTCTTTAACATTTAGCTCTATCTACAACAAGCATCCTTCTCTTTTTTATTCATTTTTTAACCAGGAAGTATAAACATCTGAGCTCTGAAAACATAGCAACATAAACTCGTATTACTTTGCAGTGTAGCCATATAACTGATTTACTTAAATCTTGAGTGTGTGGGAATGTGGTATGGAGTTGTTTAATTCTAAACTTCAGCGATTTGAATGCATTTTAACAGAAAAACTCTTCTTGTCTGTCTTGCTCACCGAGCATTAGCATTAGCAGATCTCTAGTCATCCAAACAGCCAGGTTTCAGCTTGAGAAAGGATTCTGAAATAATAGCTTCACAAATACACACGTGCAATGGCATTCAATTATTATCTAGAGGGCAACTTTGATGAAATCCCGTTAGTCATGGAACTTGGTCATTTCTTCAAACTTGAACACAAAAGTAAACCTGAAAAATCAAGGAAACAAAAAACAATGTAAGATTGTATCACCTTGGTTTCATTATCAATGTTTGATTAGCTCAACTTTAAAATGCCATATGTTTATAAGGTATCAATTTTTTGATTCCATGTTTACTTCTTATTGTAGTTAGTGGATGGATAATGAATTTCAAATGTGTGTATAAAAAGTGTTCATTATTAAAGATTTTACAACAAGTTAGCTGCTCCTGAACAAATGTTCTACTCTTAAACGTGCAAATATGTCCATCTGGGATGTGGCAACAGTTGCTAATCTAATCAGACTTTTAACTAAAAAAAATACTACCAACCTTGAATTTGTTCTACCTTCTTATATCTTTCTAATATAATTGGTGGTGGCAAGTGGGGGAAGGGGGTGGGGGACAACTGTGGTTCACAGTGAAAACTTTGGTGAATGAGGACAAATGTTCCTTAGTCTAAAAGTTCCAAAGTGCCAAATATAGGCTTATCAATTATAATTTCACAACAACAATTTAGACCGCCATCGTGTAAAGTCTTGTCCTGATCCATGGGAATGATTCCAGCAGCCAGAAGATGACACTAGATCATTTTATCAGGCCACTGTGCATGCTGGAACCACTGGTCCAAGGTGATGTAAGTGAAAGGGTCTGTGTAAAAGAAGAAGAAAAAAAAACTGATTGTCACTACACATTTTTGTAATGGGTGACAGAAAGGCAGACAAGATGACATTGTGGCAGAAAAGCCAGAAGCAAGCCAACAGCCACGCCAGGGGCAGGGACGGAGGGACGGATAAGCAGATGTTGTTCATCACCCATGGGTGGTGGGGGTAGACTGCGTGCGCTTTAGTGTGTGTGTGTGTGTGCGTGTGTTTGAGGAGTCACAAGGTGGAGGTGGTACATGAGTGTATATGAGTGAGCTTGTATGTAACCGTGCATTTGTCTGCATGTGATAATGTGTCTGTGTGCATCATTGAGTGCACACTGTGCCATACTTGTGTCCGTGTGTGAGTGTGTGTTCCAGGATCCACAAAGTGCTTGGGGGCGAGGCACCTACAAAAGGCATCTGGCAAGGAGAGCCAAAACAACAAAGGTAACCTTGCCTCTAGTGATGTACACAGTGTACAGCCACTGGAACGGCAGAGAGGGTGTGTTGTGTGCAGATGTGTGAGTTTTAGTGGCTATGAGTAGTGTGTGCGATTTTGGACACACGTGAACCTGAAACTGAAATGTATAAAATGATGAAACTTATAGAAGTGGCACACAGCTATCCGATTGTTAAGTGATGACGTGACGAATCCTACTTCCGGGCTTAAAGTAGTCTGCGTTTAATATGACTTTTGTGGGTTTTTTTGTGTGATCACTGTTGACCTCCCTCGGCTTAAGCTCAGTTTTTAAAACCTTAGGATGTAACTACAGCCCAGCCCATGCAGCAGTATATGAATGACTAACCTCGTATTGTGGATGGATTATCTCAGGTGTTCTCCTGGCTGAAGTTTGGTCCTTTTACAGCATCCTGCCATGCGATTACATTTGTTCCTGACCACCAAGAACACTCACGTTAACTTTTATCGAGTGGAAAAAAAGTTAGCTTGTTTATATTATGCTAACATAGCTGTGTCGCTAGCGGTCACGTAGCACATCACGTACCAGCTAGCCAAACTTCAGTAACCCTACAAACGTCACTGCTGTTTAGCTTTCTGTCTTCATTTATGTTGGAAGTGATAGCAGAGCTGTACGTTTTCATTTGTTTCCAAAACCCCGCAGTCAGGACATGCTATATTGTATTTAGACAGAAGCTAGCGAGCTAACTTCCTGCTAACTTCTAACTCCGTTAAATGTCATAAATTCCGTTTTCATGGATGCCTGGATGTTAAACTCAATTGTTACACCTGGTAGAGCAGAACGCTGATCATTTTATTAAAGATGAAAGACTTTAGACAGTTTTTCAACTCTCAGTAATGCCATAGTGATCGTTTGATATATGGACCTGCAGCGGAGTTTAGGCCCAGACACGGCTAGTGACGTCAGACTGAACAACCGTATAGGCTACATAAAAAGAAAGCGATACTGTGAGTACTAAAGAGAAATATGTGGGTGGATTCAGCAATAAGCCCCTGAAAACAGCTTAATCTTAACAGGTCAAACCTTACATTAGTACTTCAGTGGGCTAAAGCACCAGATATTGAAAATGTAGAGAAATTTCTGCATTTTAAAGCAGTCTCTACCATGTTGCCTCCTTTCTGCAGAGTCAGCTTGACAGGTCAAATGTACAATCGACCTGACTAATGCACATCATGATACACAGATAGACTGTACATGGCTGGTATAGTTTAATTGCTTTATTGTTTGTGTCAAGTAGATGTACATGAAGTGAATCATCGAGCTGAAATGAAATGAGTGAATGGATTAGTGCTGTTTGGCCCATAGTGAGGTGTGGTGTGGGCAAGATGCATGACTGATTACTCCTGTAAGTGGATGGCGGCATAGACATACTCCATGGTCATGACTGTAGCGGAGCCACAGCCAGCCTGAGGTAAAGTCAGAGTAGATTAATTTTATTCTAACATTATCTGTACCATCTAAACTGTGCAACGCCATGTGTGTGTTTCATAGTGTTAGTGCGAAATACCTCTAAGCAGGGCTGATAGCTGACCCACATGCATTTGAAGGGTCAGAAAGCATAATGGTCTTCTCACAAATTAATCTGAGATCTCACACTCCACCACCTATGCAGTTTGAATGCATCTGAGGGAATGTGAAAGGACAAATTTTCCTTGAGATTTCTGACAAGAGCCTGTAAACATAAGGTAGATAGAAACAAAAAAGAAAACAATGCATTGTAGCAGAAAGATAAAACATGTTACTGTGACATCAGTGGGTTTTTTTTCATGTTTTCTTGTTCATGCCTCGCATATTATTATGTTCCTTGGCTTCAGATCACAAAGTAGAGTTGTACTTTTTCTGAAATTAAAGAAAAACATACTAATAAAAGGTAGTTGATAACCTTTAATTAAGAAAACACGAGCCTTCAAATGAGTCATTTTATTGTTTTCTGTGATCATGACCAATGAACAGGTGGAGATCAGACATTTTTATAATGAGGCAGTCCTCCTCTTATGAATCACCGAAGGAGCTGAACCCTTTACTTGTTTGTTAATCTCTTTTAAATAACAGTTTTGAGTAATGTCTTTATTTGATTTTGGATAGCAATCACAGTAAATTCACTTTATGATGTAAGGTTTACGGTCACCTCGAGTACATCATAGTGAGTTTAACATGTTATAATTAACTCCAGACTCCCCTAATGTCTCGCCAGGATCATGAGTGATTTTTGATTTCAGGGAGGTGCAGCCACACAGTCATCAAAATTCCAAAAGTAATTGAAGTGCTCTAGGGACTGACCTGCCGAAGATCACACAGCTTCAAAAAAATCACTTAAGAAAAATGGTGAAAGAAAATGACACCTAACTGCTAACTAATTGAGCATTTGTGATTTCAAAGAGCCTCACTCAAGCTCTCCCCACTCATCTTTCCGCTCAAAGATAGACTGACAGGTATTTCAAGATCTCAAGTGTGGGAACCACGCCTACATCTTTTTCATGTTTTGCCTTGAACGTTTTTCCAGCTACAACTAAAATTTACACTGTAGAAAAATGTATGTTCAGCATCTGAGCTTATCTTTCCATCAAATATCCTGCAGGAGGAGTGCTTGTGGTAGAGCATGTGTAGGTGGGGAGGTTATCAAACTCTTGGCGTGAGGCAGTGTTCAACACAGTCAAACTACTCTGATGCCCTGCGCAGCGATTTGTCAAAATGAATTGTGGTCAAGAATCTTATTAATAATTTCACAGGTGGGGAAAAAAAAGAAGTCGCTGATCTCTCGTGTTTTTACTTGTCTATCTCTGTCTTACTCTCATCTCTCATGTGTTGTTTTTACTCGTGAGACGAACAAGATTTGAAAGGCAGGGATTGATTTGGAAATTGAGCTTTTACCACAATTCATGAGTCATTCTTTAAAAAAAAATTATTCTCTAATTCAATCAGCCAACAAATGGTGTCCGTCTCACATTCTGTCTGTTTTTGCTCTTACCAGGCTGCTGTTGTGTTTCTAAAGCACTTCTCGGTGAAATACGCCAAATTCCCTCACAGGCAAACAGCACCATCTCAGCTGCAGGGCTTTGATAAATAGCTAGCCAGGTGCTGCTTCAGTTTGTCTTCATCATTAATTTTTAGTGGGCTGTAACCTAACTGTCATTGAGCAGAAGCCCTAAGCAGAGGTTTTGATGTGTTCACGAGTGTGTATAAACTTAAACAGCTTGCACTTGCTTAAATCCTCCATTAACGGAAAAGGCCTGAGGCGTTTGGAAGAAAAGTGAACTAGAAATACTTTTTTCTCCCATTTTAGTTCTCTTTTGTAAATGCCTTGAGTGTTAATCGTTGAGGTTAACATCTGCACAATCAGGATATAGCCAACTGACTTTTTTTTTGTTAGGGGAACAGAAGAAACTGACGTGAAGGCGCTGGTTTTCGTTGGTCATACGTTGTTGCCAGAGCTTGATCACCAACATGCTTGTGCAATCACTAGAATATAATGTTCTCAGTGTGTGTGGTCTATGAGAAAGTATATGCTGTACTTTTGTGTGTGTATTTAAAACCTGACTTGCTGGATTTCAGGACTATGCTGGCAAGCACCTCAACTTTGATGTTCAAAGCCACTGAGTGATCCATTGCACAGTCAACTATGAATGTGTTTGTGGTGGGTGGAGGCCTGCAAGTGTTATGGGGTGAATTAAGGTAATGCCAATTCAGGTACTTAGAATGAAGCAGATGCACTCCACATGCTTGTGGTGTTTGGGTGTGTGCATGTGTTTTTGGATCACACCAAAGATGTGGATTGTTAAAGAGAACAGGAGGAGGAGACATAGGTGGGGGAGGACAATGGCCCAGTAAAAAAAAATTGGTGTCACAAACGCCCGTGCACACCTATACACACACACACACACACACACACACACACACACACACACACACACACACACACACACACACACACACTATTTAGCGTATGCCTCAAGAAACACTTTTGTTTAGCTAGAATGTGGTTAGCTAGAACGGGTTATAAAATGTGTGGATTTGTATGAAGCTGCCAGGGAAGAAGAAAATAGGGAGACAACAAAACAGTTTCATAAATGCTAAGAATAAAGTGAGAGGCAGATGATCCACTATGGAGCAGCTGAAACAAGAACACTGACACAATGGCATCACACAGTTGCTACAGATTTGTCAGCTGCACATCCATGATGTGAATCTCCTGTTCCACCACAAAGCAGCTTTGTTGAGTTGAGATGACCATATAGGCCATTTGAAAGCTGTTTGAGGTTAGCCTGCTAGAAGCAGCTATCAAAAGATGGGTACTGTGTTGCTAAAAAGGGATGGACATGGTTAGCGAAATGATCGGGTTTGCTGTGGTGTTTAAACAGGCTCAATTGGTACCAAGGTGCCTAAAATCTGAAAAGACAATATCACTCCCACAATTACACCACCACCACCATCTTAGAAATAGTGATAAAAATGGATAAAGTCATGCTTTCGTGCTGTTTACGCCAAATTTGGGCCCTAACGTTCGAACGTCACAGCAGAAATCAGGACTCATCAGAACAGGCAATTTTTTTATTGTATTTTTATGAGCCTGTGCAAATTTTTATCCTTTTTGTCCTGCTCTTAGATAATAATGTGTGGTGCCCAGTGTGTTTTTTTGTTGCTGTTGTCCATTTGCTTCAAGGTTTGCTGTGTTGTGCATTCAGAGATGGCTCTTCTGCATATCTTGGTTACAATGAGCGATTACTTGAGTTGTTGTCACTTTTGGTTGATTTCAACCAGACAGATTGAAGTAGTCTGGTTGTTCTCCTTTGACCTCTGGCATTACTAAAGTATTTTCGCCCAGAGACCTGCTGCTGTCTGGATATTTCCTCTTTCTCAGACCATTATCTGTGAACCCTAGAGATGATTGTCCAGGACAGTTCCAGTAGATCAGCGGTTTCAGATATACCCATGCCAGCTACCGATGACCATGCCATATTCAAAGTCAGTTAAATAACCTTTCATCCTCATTCTGATGCTCTGTTTGAACAGGTAGTCTTGTTCATCCACATTCACTGTTGTCTACATCCACCAAATGCAATCAGTTGCTGTCATTTGACTAATTACATATTTGTGTTACTGAACAGTTTAGCAAGTGTAACTAACTGAGAAGCTGGTGAGTGTATATTGTACAGCTTTATACATATAATGCATAATGCTTAACATAATGGGCTGTAGTAAATAGACAAATAATAAAAATTCCATGAACAGTCATAAAGTTTGATTATTTTTAACTTAAAAGAATTGAGTTTTATGGTCATGTAATATTGATGTCTACTTTGTATCTGGCCCATGTTTTCAGTATTACTCATTAATACTTGGACTGGTATATGTGGTAAACTGGATTTATTTTAAATTGTGACCAATTGTCTGTGAATAATTCTTGTCTGTCTAAACCATGTAGAGAACAAAATAAATAAATACTGAATGTGTGTGATGAAAGCTGAAGACATACAGGAATATCACTTTTATAAAAAAAAAATACACACACACGCACACACACACACACACACACACACACATACAGTGGGGCAAAAAAGTATTTAGTCAGCCACCGATTGTGCAAGTTCCCCCACTTAAAATGATGACAGAGGTCAGTAATTTGCACCAGAGGTACACTTCAACTGTGAGAGACAGAATGTGAAAAAAAAAATCCATGAATCCACATGGTAGGATTTGTAAAGAATTTATTCGTAAATTAGGGTGGAAAATAAGTATTTGGTCACCTCAAACAAGGAAAATCTCTGGCTCTCACACACCTGTAACGTCTTCTGTAAGACGGTTTTCTGTCCCCCACTCGTTACCTGTATGAATGGCACCTGTTTGAACTCATCATCTGTATAAAAGACACCTGTCCACAGCCTCAAACAGTCAGACTCCAAACTCCGCCATGGCCAAGACCAAAGAGCTTTTGAAGGACACCAGGAAAAGTATTGTAGACCTGCACCAGACTGGGAAGAGTGAATCTACAATAGGCAAGCAGCTTGGTGTGAAAAAATCAACTGTGGGAGCAATCATCAGAAAATGGAAGACATACAAGACCACTGATAATCTCCCTCGATCTGGGGCTCCTCGCAAGATCTCATCCCGTGGGGTCAAAATGATCATGAGAACGGTGAGCAAAGATCCCAGAACCACACGGGGGGACCTGGTGAATGACCTGCAGAAAGCTGGGACCAAAGTAACAAAGGTCACCATCAGTAACACACTACAACGGCAGGGAATCAAATCCCGCAGTGCCAGACGTGTTCCGCTGCTGAAGCCAGTGCATGTCCAGGCCCGTCTGAAGTTTGCCAGAGAGCACATGGATGATACAGCAGAGGATTGGGAGAATGTCATGTGGTCAGATGAAACCAAAGTAGAACTTTTTGGTATAAACTCAACTCGTCGTGTTTGGAGGAAGAAGAATACTGAGTTGCATCCCAAGAACACCATACCCATATGGAAAAGATGTATATAAATCTTGTAAGGTTTTTATCTGTCTTGTGTGACACTTGTATGAAAAATATACAAGAGTGAAAATACATATAAGATCCCTTAAAAAATTATATAAATGAAACTTGCATGTTTTGGATACTTCTTCAAAAAATATATGACATTAACCCGACATATATTATCCTAAGAAGAAAAATGTAATATCATACTTTTATGAGTTAGACAATCATGAGTGAAACTAAACTATTGTAAGTTTTTCATAGAGAACAAAAGATTTACTTGTGTTATCACAAACAGGAAACAACTAACAATTAACATTGAATGACAAAAAGATGTGGGGGAAAGCCACAAATTTACGAGAAGTTTGCTTTGAACATGTGATTAAATAAAACCCCACATTAGAATTTCCCTCTGGGATTGATAAAAATGCTTTTCATTCATTTGTGTAAAGTTTATTTATTTCTTTGTTTAGCATTTTTGCAAAACTAGGCATCCTATTCCTGACTTTCAAATGTTTTTTCCCATTATTGCATTGACATTTAAAGAACAAACTTTTACAATAAGTTTGACAAATGATTAAATCAACACAGTAAATATTCAAAATACATCTCAAATGTATTCTATATAGATGGAAAAGATATTAGACAATATTCATATTGTAGAAATATTTTTAATTTTGCACAGAATCAGCAGATTACACAAAGATGTAGATAAAATACATTTTATATATAATATATTTCTGTCTTTTTACATGACCCAGATTCATTATGACAGTGCTTTAAGGACCATTTAAACACCACACCACTAGCTTAATGGAATTACATTGAAATACATAAATGTTGTGAACATGCATTGCAAAATGTTTTGACAGAATTTTTTTTTCCCCCCAAGTCAGAAACCCATATTTCAATAAGAAATATGTTCAGAAATGACAGCGTGAATGCGCCACCTTTATGAACCGCTATGGCTTTAGACCTTGTTAGCTGCACATTTCACTCTTAATTAGAATGACATTTGACACAATTGAAAGCCTTTGAATCTCTCCCATAATCAACACCATAATCAGTAGCTCCACCTTCACATTTGGATTGAATCATTTACAATAAGATTTAAGATTAAATTATTTACAATAGTACGTATTCAGTAGCTGACATACAATTGAGGTAGAGTCTGGACACTGTATGTACATACATGGCCTAACTATCTGAGTAGCATTTATGGCTTTGTAAAAGCCTGTGGGAAAGTGAACAGTTGACATATAGCTCAGCTGAGTTCTGATAAGAGAACCTCTGGCTAACTTTTGCACTGTGCAATTACCATATTTTCCTATAGCATATAAACAATGACTATCCATTTCAACAAAGTGTGAGACTGCAAAAATACTTCCATTTTTTAAAAGCACCACATAATTGTTTCTTTGTTTTGTTTTGCTGTACGTGTAACCGTGAACAATGTCTCCATTCACAGAAATTCTCTTGTAGTAACTCACCACAGAGTTTGTGGGAACCTCTCTAACTGGGTGGAGAGCAGCTTGATCTCTCAGAGATATTTGTCTTACATTTGGTGAACCAAGGGCAGTCACCTGAGTAAACTTTACATGCTTCTTGACATGCTGGGTTCCTTGTCTCATTTCATTGCAGAACTGTTTAACTTCTGCAGCTGCATTTGTTAAGAACTGCTTAGCTAAACGAGGAAAGGCACGGGAGACTGCCACTCGTTTGCATATTTGTTGTGGTACAGCTTGACTACTTTTTATTTGTTTCAAGAGGTACCCATTGAAACTTTCAAACATAAAGGCTGAGTGAGCCCATAAAGGACCCCATTGCACAACACTTTTACTCAAATGCAACAATGAATGAACATTGAATGTCATGTGCTGTTTTCCATACAGAGATTGTACACCTCCAACAAAGTACACTAATGCGTCGTGTGCGTGGCTTATCAGTTCAGTATTTAATTCGGACCCCAAGAGAATGCTTATCCCTTCTACCAGTAATGCCCAATGACAGTGATACTTCTGTGGAAGTATGCCTTTCAGAACTGGCAAGCTATAGTACAAAAGCCAATGCTGCCACTCATGAGCTTTCCAGAATTTGCGTTCAATTAAAGATCTTGGAACTCGAGCGACGATACCTGGAGGTTTAATAGACAAGAGGTGTTTGTCTATGCTTGCTATTTGTACACCTATGTACCATGGCTCAGAAGTGTTTTTAGAATCCATCCATAAAGATGCCATGTATCTGCACACACCAAGCAGTACACAGTGCATGTAGTCAGGGACCATTCCATTGATAAGATCAAACAATGGCAAATCTGCAAGAGGAGATGAGCCCTTTATCCCCAAAATAGTCTTCCCTTGTCTTTCAACTATTTGTCCTATTTCTACTGTGGTTTTATGATTTCTGTCACTTGGCTTTTCATCAGGACATGCGTAAACCCTTGTTTTTCCATTCCCTTTCCTTGTTTGCATCCCAGGATGAAGGCAAACTCCACAGCCATATTCACCATTAAATTGCTTGAAATTTTGTAACAATGGTCTTGCTACAGCATCACACACACAGCACAATGTGTGTACTTTCATGTGTCTCCGTGCCTGATTGTTAGGATCTTGCCACTCAAAACCAACTTGAGAAAGATTTGTACACTCCTCGACAAATGGTTTAAAGAAGCAGGACATGTCTGACTTTTTGGATCCAAACAAGCACATAGAAGTACATGTTTGTCTCTACTCTCCGGTGGTATCTCATTAATGCAACACAATATTGGCCAAATACTAAATTTGGAAGACTGAAAAACTGGTACACCATCACAATTAAAAGTGAGGGACAGAAAATCATCTTTACTGGTAGACTTTAAGGTCTGATACAAGCTGCCATCACATATGTCCTTTATTACACGGCTACCACTGGGATCACCTCTGAAACATAGATCATGCACATTGTGGTTCTCAAGAATGTCTTTTAGCTGATCTTTTAATGGTATACTAATAAAAAAGTTACCTTCCTCTAAACTGGCTTTCACTGTTGTGAATGAAGAACATGACACACAATTAAGTGTTTCCTCCAAAGATTGTGAAGACCCAATGTACTTAGTACAAACTCTACAGTAATGATGTCGTTTAAACTGTTTTGTAATATCAGCGAAGGGTTTCTCCAGAAAATACCTGCTTGATGGAACTACAGTAGTCCCAGCAGAATGTAACTTGAGCAGTTTCAGCAAGTCCTCCATTAATACACCTGTAGTGTTGTGTCTCAAAGCAAAGGAGAGGATTGACATGATGCTTTGAATTTCTGTTAGTCCACTGGAGCAGTTCACATCAACTCCTGCTTCAGGGGCGTTCTCCTGAATGGTTGAAAAAGAATTGTGTTATATTTGAGCAGGTTTCACTTATTTTCATATGTAGCCTTGTTTTTTTTTTTTTGCAAAACTGCATTTACAACATAAACAGCAGTCATAGCGACGTTTGTCATAGTTAAAAATGCAATTAACCGCAAGTCTTACCTGCACCATTGTGACCATTTCTATTTTTTCCTCCTGTCTTTGGGTGGCATCTTCATTGTTTCCCTGAGAAGTATTCAAATTAACTACTCTTTAAAGAAAAGAGAGCCATAGAAAGGGAACACATCTTGCATTTGTTTCTTACCAGTGACACCGTTTGTGGTTCTGGTATCTGCTCATCTCTTTGGGCAGCATCTTCACTTTCCTGTGAGGAATACAACCAAAGTATTGAATATATATATGAATTAAATATCCGAATGATATATTCCAGAACAAGTAGTGAGTCTGTCACTGGAAGTGGAGCACATCTTGCATTTGTTTCTTACCAGTGAAACCGTTTGTGGTTCTGGTATCTGCTCATCTCTTTGGGCAGCATCTTCACTTTCCTGTGAGGAATACAACCCAAGTATTGAATATATATATGAATTAAATATCCGAATGATATATTCCAGAACAAGTAGTGAGTCTGTCACTGGAAGTGGAGCACATCTTGCATTTGTTTCTTACCAGTGAAACCGTTTGTGGTTCTGGTATCTGCTCATCTCTTTGGGCAGCATCTTCACTTTCCTGTGAGGAATACAACCCAAGTATTGAATATATATATGAATTAAATATCCGAATGATATATTCCAGAACAAGTAGTGAGTCTGTCACTGACATATTTAAACAGCTTAATGGTGAGCTGTACTTTTCACTTTTACAATGTGATGGAGTAGCGTAGAAGAGACATAAGAATGAAAGTAATGCTTTATTGTGGCCTTTTTTCTGTATGTTGCTTTTAAAAGGAGAGAGAAAGAGAGAGAGAAAGAGAGGGAGAGAGAGACTATAATAATGTATTTTTATTTACCATTGGAACTGTGAAAGTTCCTTCTCTCTGGCTGTCATCTTCACCATTGTCCTTGAAATGATACAAATGAACAACTTGTTTAAGATACATTTTTCACAGCTCCGCTGAAAACAGTCGGGATGAAATTTCCATGTTGTTATTATTGTGATTGTTATTATTCTTAATGTTTTTATTGACCTTTAAATAAACACAATGAAAGAGGTTGTCTTCTAAGTAAAAAACTACATTTTTTTTAATTATATTTATCATCTCACAATTACTTAAGTAGCACTTCAGATTACTTTCAATGCAGAAACATTATGAATATAGTCTAGATTCTCAAATACTTTGCATTTTCTTATCATAACTAACCTAAACAGAATTTATCAGTCATTTGGCAAACACAATAAATTATGTTGCATAACTTATCATTGAAAATAAATATCTATGTAAGTGTATGGAATTATTAGTTTGTTAACCTACTTAGTACACACAACACAAAAATATAAGCCAAGTTATGGGTGTCAAATTAGAACTGGAATGTTCCACTTAACCAAAGTATTAAAACCCAAACACTTTGTATCAAGTGCTACTATGGTAGCTGATAAGACATTAACGATATACATTCACTTACTTGTTGTTGTGTGTTGTGCTGTCCGATGTCAGTCAAAGCTCTGTCGATTTTTCTAAAAAAATTAATAAATTCTTGTAGCTTTCATAACAATGACAGAAACTGACAACTGTATTAACTTATTGGCAAAGGTGCACATACCGTTTTTTCCATCTGGTCAAAGTACGTGAAGGAACGTTTTTCCGCATCCAGTCTATTTCACTTGTGTCAGATCTATAATGTTTTCTTTTCGGCATCACTGGCTCTTAAATTACAAAACTCAGTTGGAATGTCAGTATAGTCTATAATCTGTGAAAAACATATTCTACCGCCAAATAGAGAAAATACTGACGTAGAGCATGAACTCAAAAATTTGTTTTCAGCTGTGAGTGCCATGATTGGTTAAGTGTACGGTCAAATATGAGGATACACCAATCAAAGGCAAAGTAGGGCGGGCCATGCTGCAGCGTACAGGTGGCCAGCTTTCACCGCGAGACCTCACACGGTCCTCATCAGGTAACGGCTTCCTTACGTAATTTAACAACAAGCGGGAAATCGGTCTAATAAAGTGTGTCTTGCAAAGATGGAGACTACGGAGACGAATAAAACTAATATCAGAGGTAAGTCGCCTAAATGTTTTCGAATTTGAATGACTTAGCTTAAGCTAATAGCTTGCTAAAAGTGGTTTGATGTTTTACGGGTCACATAGAAACAAGTGACCAACGTGGAAATGCTCTCTTCAGAGAATTATGCATGCGACATAGCACTTGGTGTCATTAAAATGGTTCAAACGGTAAAAGTATGCCTATAGAAACCATGTCAAATAGAATATTTTTTGATAAGAAAAAGCCTTTATTAGCATATAGCCTGTAGCATTCTAGCTAGGAAAAAGCAATTCTTTTTTTCCTCCCCCCTTCATTTACTACAGAACACGAGGAGAGGAAGTTTGCAGTGGTGCAGTGGAGTGAAGGGGAGGACTATGGAAAGCTTAGTGAAGTAAAAACTGTTAACATACGGGGGTATGATGACTCCAAGATGGACCATCATGGGAATCCCATTTCCACTTACTCGGCAGTTATTGAATGGCGCCATGGGAAGAAACAGCGAGGAGGGTGGCCACATTACAGGGGCACTGTTGTTTTTGTCTCTGGTAAGTAATTGTTAATGATTTGAAATGTAGAATGTCCTTCTCTACTTGAAAGTAGTTCTCTAAAGAAAAACTGAATTCACTCTTTAAAGTCATGTGCTTACTTCGTTTTTCCAGGGAGCTGAAGACTGTACTACATGTTTACTTAATATACATTAAGTATACATTACATAAAGTCACAACAGTTTTGTATTTTATCACTCGTCTTTACTCTGCTCTAAGTAAAAGTTTACATATTAACACAGTAAATCTCCTAAATGTGGCTCCTACTCCTTTTAACCCTAACCCCTGACTAATGAGATGGTTGCTTTTAGATGTTGAATAGTTGTATATTTTATGTTTCACATGTATGGAAATTCTGTGAAATAGGAATTGTTTGTTTTTTTGCTAAATGCACTATGTGAATCACAACTCAACACAAAACTAGACACTGTTACTGCTGTCTTCTTCTTCTCTTTCTCTATCCCATATACAAATGTTCTCTTTTCTTTGTTAGCTCTCTCTTTCACACAGGTCGAAGAACCATTCCAGTGTTCAGTTGTGTTTTTAGTCAGGAGTAAAAAATAACATTCATTACTGCAATTACCTGAAAACAGGACATAGTCTGGTGATTTAAAAAAAAAAAACACCTGTGGAGTAATGAGGGGATTGTTGTAATGTCTTTTTGTTTCCTCCTTTGTGCTCTAGCTACTCGTTTTGAGGCAGCTCGGAAAATTAATGCACTGCTGAAGGAAAATGAACCAGAGGACCTGACCAAGAGGGTATCTGTCCATCCTGAAAACTATCAGGATGATTCTGATGACTCCGATCCAAATGAGACTCTGATTCTGTCGCAGCCATTGCAACTCAAGGTGACATTTCACTTGGAACCATTTTGTAGTATCCGTGTTTTACATGTTATCTAAACACTCCATCTTTAAATATTGGCTTCTAGGCTAGTGTCAGTCATTAGGAAACCATTATATACATGTTTTCATGTGGAAAATGAAACATTTTAGGTGATGGCTCCTTTAAAAAGTTGACACTATTGTATTGTACATCTACCATTGGATGGAGTCTATGCAGGCTACAGCCTTATGAAACGGGACAGTGTAGCCTGCAAGTAGCATTTCCTGGTTATGTCTGAACATCCTCACCATCTTTCTATTATGTTACACACCATTTCTGTCAACAAGCAATGACTGTAGTACTTCTCTTTCCCTAAAAAAAAATATATATTTTACTGATTTTTACCTTTTTCAGATCAGATATAATTTTAAAACTGAAACGTATTTACATTTAAGAAAAGGAACTCCACCAGTGGTCCCCCTATTCTACTGCACACAAAGGTCATTTGTATACAATGATTGTCAGGATTTGTTAAAGGAAAAAATCACTTGTAGCCACCTAAATTGAATTATGGTAAACTTTTTTTTTTTAACTGTATTCAAATGAGCCCAATCTTTGGAACAGGCCTAGTTACAGTTCTGTGATGTGCAGTACCAGTTAAAAGTTTGGACACACTTTCCCATTATATTTAATTGTAAAATTGTACAAACTTTTGACTGGTACTGTATGTGGCTAAGAAATCAGCTCTTTGAAGTATGCACCCTACACTTTGTGGCACAGCTATTGAATCTGTTGTCTTTACACTTTAGATTCATAACTTTTATGGCAGCTTTGACTATTTTATGTAAATTCCTCTTCTTTCTCGCTATCTTTTTTCATGTCCAGAAGTCAAAGGCTCCTTCAAAGAAAGACCCTGCACAGGAATTCCTTGCAATGTACAGTCATTCACCACCTTCAGTCGCTTATGGTGAAAAAAGTCCAAAAAAGACAGTAATTGGTCTAAAGCGGAAGATCCAAGACCTGAAACAAGAGAATGATAAACTGAAGGAGTTGCTTGTCCAAGGTATCACTTCCTATCACTAATTTAACAATTAAACAGCCAATATATTTGAAAAAGTCACTCTAGCCTATGTATAAACCATTCTGGTAATCATTTTTTTATTCATTTACTATATATAGATGTGCCAGAACTCATGAAGACGATGAAAAAGGTGATTAATTTGGCTGAACCTCTTAAGAGATCCAGTTTTGAGCTTCCCCAGATTTCTCCGCAGTCCACGCCCGGTTCATCATCAGATGGTTCGCTGCTGCCCCCTCCCAAATCTACTTCATCCTTCTCAACACCAGCATCTGTCATTCTATCAACAAAGGAATCCCAGTCATCAAAGGTAATGGAATTTTAAAGAATAAATAGATGAAGTGCATAAATTGGATCTACTGTCTTTCTACTTACAGTTGATCCAACCTTGAACACAATACCAATAAAAGTTTTGACGGACTTTCCTATTAGATTTAATGGGAAAATATGTCAAAACTTTTAAATTGGTACTCTACTTATTAGTATGATGGATCTAATTCAAGTGTTAAATTCATTGACTGTGTTTCTGCTGTGAAGTTTCCCTTCTTAACAAAGGAGTCTATGGGGATTGACTCTGTTTTAGAGCCAGCCCCTGGTGGAGCAGAGGCAAACTACAATTTTTCTACAAAAGCTTCACTTTTGCATGGGAATGCCTGTGCGAGTAACAAGTGATGCAGAAAAAAGTTTTGCAATCCAGTAGCTTAGCATCCGGACATTGCAGGTGAACGACGGCTCCGGGAATATACATAAATGTCACTGCCTTCAAAACTAGACGAGAAACAGAGTTTTAAGTCTGGAAAGGTATGTAGTTGTTCTTTACGTCTCTTATATTGATCAAAATGTCTTTTTGTTGGAACAGGTGGAGATTTATCCTGGGACTGGAGTCATGGTAGAGAAACTGGCCTGGGCCTATGCTACTAATGCAAATTCATCTACAACCTTTGTGAGGCATCTGCTCACAGCAGTCTTCCCTGTGGAAATATTGCTAGTGAGCAATCTTCGAGGGGGAAAACGAGGCAGAGGACATGCACGTTTACCGCTCGACAAAAATAAATTGGATGCCATCTACAGTAAGTTTTTAGCTTTTTATGGCATGTTTTCGCAGTTGTCCACACTTCTGGCATTTAAAGATAACAAAGGACCAATGAAAAACAAGGGCCACACATATGAAGAATATCTTCTTAACATTTATGCATATATTATTGTTGATGAAGAAAGGCCTCCACCAAATAGAGGATTCTAGTTGATCTTTTTTGAGTTATATCCAGATGAATGAATGGTCTTTTCATGACATACTATTGTAGGCCTTAGATTTCTCTGTAGGCCTTTCATTTCCTTTATGGTGCATTTTGTTTGTCCAACTACAAAGTAACAAATGATGGTAGATAAGTATTTTACATTCTGGATGTTCTTGCATTTGATGTATTTCAGTGACTGCGTTTACATGCAGCCGATAACCCATTCAAAACTGGAATGTTAGCAATAACCCGGTCACACATGGCTTTAAAATACCGGCAAAAATCCAAATATAAATCTTGGAGTTACCAAATATTTTTGTGAGAAAAGGGTCATGTAAAACCTCTATCGGCATATCGCCATCAGAATGAAAATGGATTTGTGTTTTGCACATGTTCTATTCCCGCGGAATCCTGGTCTTTTGAGTAGAGGAACTTTGTGTATGTGCCGTCTGGCTCTCTGTGACTCTCTCATCTCATGCATGTGAATGAGTTATTCCGAATGTTTCAGAACCCTGAATAGTGAGCCTAACTCGACCATAACCTGAATATTGGCTGTATGTAAATGTAGTCAATGTAGTGAACCGCTCCATGCATCGTCTGCAAATTTCAAAGCTGGCACCATTAGATATTAAGACTGATTAATGCAGGATCATTGCACTATTGTTTAAGATCATTGGGTTCTTTTACACTACTAATTCTGTTCTTGTCATCACCCCCCCCCCCCCCCCCCCTGCATTTTTGTACATATATAGGTGCAACCCTTGAGAAGTGGCCTGGGACCCATCCTTCCAGCATTGGTACTACAATCAATGCCAAGATCACAGAACTCCGGGCCAGAAATAAAAATGTCTCTGTCACAGCATCCCCATAACTTGACTTTCGATGTCTCATTTGGCATGTTATTATAATGCCAATTCATGTTTTATCTATTAAAGATAGATTGTTTGTTTTGTTTTTTAAGTGGGCAGGTTTTTTGCCCTCCAAAGTTTTACTCATGTTAGCAGGTAAAAGTTCCACAAATTTGCAGCAAAAGGTATGCAGCTTAGCATGCTCTTTAAACAATAGAGCTTAGATTAGGTTAAATATTTCTGTGAAATATTAGTATGTGACTGTTATATCAGAATAATAAAAGTTAATTGAATTTAAAGATTGCCCAGTATTCATGTTTTTTGTTTTTGTTTTCTTCAGTATTACAATACATTGACTGCCGACCTGTCAAAGAAAGTTATGTTGGCTTACGAGTTTGTCTTTGCATTGCTAGTTTTTAACTGATGTTGGTCAAGCAGGGGCAAATGATACTGTTGTCTTTTTCATATGTGATAGATTTTTTTTTTTTTCTAGTAATGTTAATTTGTATAAAATTAATAATTAAGTTTATAGGTTTTTTATGAGATGAGATTTAAGAATTCTTAGAAGAAAAATGTAAAAAAAAGAATAGTTTACCATAAAAATGTATTGCCGGAACATAAAGTGAAAACATATGTAATCTAACATATTCTTAGAATATATGTATAAAAAGCATTTAAAAAAAAGAGATTATTGCCCTGCAAACTACATTTACTTTACATATAAAAAAAATTTATCTAACAGATTTTGTTCATATATGTAAAGCATATGTCTTTATGACAATTATGTACTAAAAACTATGCAAATATTATATGGAACATCTATGGAATACATACTTTGACATGTACTTTCCTTATATAACTTATACTTAGTTTTAACATGATCCTTATGTGATCAACTTTATTATCATGTATGAAAGTAACCCGAAAGTGGCCACTTTCAGGAGTAAATCATACAAGCCTTACATGATTCACTATATATGGAGCAAACTAAAGCTGATGCAAATCTTTTCTAAGTTTTTTATATTTCTTTAACATATGGGTTTTATACGTTTTTTTATATTTCTTTTCCGTATGGGTACCTACTGTGAAGCATGGGGGTGGAAACATCATGCTATGGGGCTGTTTTTCTGCCAAGGGGACAGGACGACTGATCCGTGTTAAGGACAGAATGAATGGGGCCATGTATCGTGAGATTTTGAGCCAAAACCTCCTCCCATCAGTGAGAACTTTGAAGATGAAACGAGGCTGGGTCTTCCAACATGACAATGATCCAAAACACACCGCCCGGGCAATAAAGGAGTGGCTCTGTAAGAAGCATTTGAAAGTCCTGGAGTGGTCTAGCCAGTCTCCAGACCTCAACCCCATAGAAAATCTGTGGCGGGAGTTGAAAGTCCGTGTTGCTCGGCGACAGCCCCAAAACATCACTGCTCTCGAGAAGATCTGCATGGAGGAATGGGCCAAAATACCAGATACTGTGTGTGCAAACCTGGTAAAGACCTATAGTAAACGTTTGACCTCTGTTATTGCCAACAAAGGTTATGTTACAAAGTATTGAGTTGTATTTTTGTTATTGACCAAATACTTATTTTCCACCCTGATTTACGAATAAATTCTTTACAAATCCTACCATGTGGATTCATGGATTTTTTTTTCACATTCTGTCTCTCACAGTTGAAGTGTACCTCTGGTGCAAATTACTATATATATATATATATATATATATATATATGTACATATATATATATATATATAGATTACGTGAAGTACCCTCAGAAGGTCTGCTAGATGATGTTAATGCAGCACTACGGGCAATACCTACAACCACGAGCTGATCTACAATACGGCAGCAGTGATCAGTGAGATGCAACAGAGTTGCAGAAAGGTGCGACAAATAAGGTGCCTAAGAAATACAGCA